>NC_091684.1:1973333-3184166 GCF_041296265.1 Equus caballus
TTCCAGAAGCGCAGGGTTCAGCGTCCCCTCACACTCAGCAAGAACCACGGCACCCGAGACTTGAGCGCGCCCACCCCCTCGCCCGGCTGTGGGCCACTCGCAGACCCCAGGGTCTCGGCCCCGCTGGGTAAAGGCATTTGGAAAGTCTGAGACCCCGTTGCGCCAGCCCATGGCCACGACACACCCAACATGTCCTCGGAAAGCAGGGAGTCAGACGAAATTAACCTTGTGGCAATTGTCCACCCCTGTCTGATAACCCAACATCGGCTCATCTGTTAGAGGGAGATAAAAAAGTCAAGCCTAAATGTATAAAAAATTATGATGGGAGCCCGCAATGAGGTAGGGACTGCAAGCTCATTGAGTCAAAAATCAATCAATCAATGAGCGAGTGGATTAGAAGCACCTCATAAGCCCCAAAGAAATAATTTGCCCAAACACTGGGACTGAACAGTGGAGGACCAAATTCCAACACTTTTAGGAAGTAAATAATGAAAAATCAATTCAAAGAAAAAACAGATCCAGAACCCTGGCCTCCGACGTGCGACACATTTATTGCCGAGCCCGTTCCTCGGCTGACCCGAAAACTTCGGAAGTGTTTATTTACTTTCAGCACCTTCCCGGGATCAATATTTTTAATTTGGATCCGAGTTATTATTTTTCACATCACAGCAGCGGGAGCGGAGTAAAGTGGCTCATATTTTAGTGCTAAAAAGATCGATATGACAGTTTCACCTTCACTGCAGCCCCCTACCGCTGCCCGGCCGCACATCACTGCGTCCCGCGGGGCCATGGGTGCACAGGGGGGAGCGGGTCATCACCCCGCCCGCCGTGGAGCAGACAGCCGTGATTTAGCTGAGCACGGGGGGCCCGGTGCCCTCGGAAAACCAATCTTGCTTCTCTCACTTTATCAGGCCTGTCTGGACCCAGAGGCGGGCGAGCAGGCAGGCAGACCGCCAGGGCGGGAGGGGGCCGCTCGCAAGGCAGATGAGCCCCCTCATCAGAAAGGCATTTGCCTTCCTTCCCTTTCCTTGGATCAAAGAACACCAGTAAACTACATTAATTTTCCATAAATTTCCCCTAAAATCTGATTCAGGAGAGCAGAGGTGGGGAAGGGCAGATCACGGAGGGGAGGACAGGAGACGCAGGAGGGGTCTCCACCGAAGCCGCACAGCTCCTCCTGCCCCCAGCCCTCTGCAGTCCCGGGCCGCCAGGCAGTGGGGGAGGAGCCCCAGGGCCAGGACTGAAAGGAGCGGCTGCTGCTCCGCCTCACCCCTCAGCAGGCGCCCAGGGTTGGGGTGTGGAGGGCGACTTGCAGGCGCCGCTCTCCTGGAAAAGCAGGATCACCAAGGCCAGCACAGAGCCCTCCCAGCTTGTGCTGGCCCTGAGGACCCTCTTCTCAGCAGTGCAAACACGGGGGTAGGTGGGGCAGACAGGAGAGGACGGAGCACCCCAAAATGAGGGGGGCAGGAGAGGAAGGAGCAGTGAGTGGTTGACCAGCAGGCAAGGTGTCTTGGTCCCAGGAGCCACCAGCATGGACAAGGAGTGGGAGTGTGGAGACACGGCTCACATGGTGGGCTGACCCCTCCAGGGCGTGGACAGACTCCTCCTGGGGGGACCAAACCCTCTAGGGTGGGGACCGACCTCTCCAGGGCATGGAGTGACCCCTCCTGGGTGCCAGGGCGTGTGCCTGGGCCTCAGGGTCTGACTTCCAGGGAGGACACCAACGCAGGCCACCGCACTTTCCTGGGAACGGGAGCCTGCTGGCCAGGCTGGGTTTGCAAAGCAAAGCTTTCAGTCCTGGGAGGGAGGAGCTTCCTGAAGGGGCTCCTGCAGGGGAGCGGCTGACAGCCTTCTCCAGGAGCCAGAGACGGTCACCCCCCCCCCCAATCTCACACAGACAGCAAGGCGGCGCTCCGGGGAACCTCGGTGTTCCTGAAGTCTGTGTCCGTGGATTTCTTGTTTGGGCTGCACTTCTCGCCTCACAGAAAATGAAACTCACCTGTGAGCCTCTTTCCAGGGATCAAATTAACCAAGGGATGTAGGTGCTAGCTGGACTCTGGAAGGCAGAGGAGAACGGGCCTGGGACACCCGCGGCAATGAAGGCGTCCATCTAGTCGCAGCCTCAGAGCTCGGGGAGGACAGTCCACAGCACCCTGGGCCTTCTCAGGGCCCCTGGGTGATGCTGAGTTCCAGGCACAGAAGGATCCTATCAGGTCCCTGGCTTCAGGCTCCTCTGCCAAGTCAGAACCCCACTTTTAGAGTTTTGAGGGGCAGTCAGAACCACCACGTGTTAAGGCAACCCCGTGGTCACCAAAGCCATCTGGTGTACAACGCTCTCCACAGATGCCCTGTCCTCCAGGGCACAGAGGCTCCCAGGGGCCTGGTGCCCCACTCCAGGCTGCCACAGCTTGAGAGCATTCATCTTTCAAAATCCCGAGGCGGGGCCAGCCCAGTGGCCTAGTGGTTCAGTTCGCGTGCTCCGCTTCCGCAGCCCAGGGTTCAGGGGTTCAGATCCTGGGTGTGAACCTGCACACGGCTCATCAGGCCATGCTGCGGCAGCAACCCACATGCAAAACGGAGGAGGACTGGCACAGATGTTAGCTCAGTGACAATCTTCCTCACCAAAAAAATAAAAAGTCCCAAGGGGAGCTCACAGTGTCTGCTCTAACTAGAGTTTCCCCCTTGGACCACCACTGTGAAGGCACCAGCCCAGCGCCACCAGCGAGGACAGCTTCTGCCAGCCAGTCTTGCCTGTGCTCACACTGCCCTACAGGCATGCCAAATTTGCCAACAGACCACCACGCACGGCTCCAGGGCCAGCTTTGCACAGACACTTCTGAGAAAAGGCTCCTGCAGCGAAGGCTCCAGCCCAGCCCCTCCCGCAGCAAACGTGGCTGGGGCTGCCCACTGGCATGGCTGCAGCCACGAGAGGGAGGAGGCCACAGCAACAGGCAACCGTGGTCCTGCCACGCAGGGGACAGTCTGTGCCTCCTGCACTCTGAGACGGTGATGCCCCGGCTCACTCTTCCAGCCCAGCCGTCTGAGTGCAGGCAGGGTTTGGGGTCTGTGGGATCCTGTCCCCAGCAGCCCTCGTGCCCAGCAGCACGCACACCAGTGTGGGCTTTCCAGGCTGGAGCAGAACGCCCAGGCCTGCAGCTTCTCCATTAAGAAATGTCCGGGTCTGCCCAGCACTGAGCTGACGCTGTGGAGAACAGCTGCCCACAGGCACGGTCACCTGCAGGCCCTGTTCTAGGAGCACTCACGTCCCCGAAAAGGAATGGCTCCCTGAGCACTGCATCAGCCTGTGCCGCCCTCCTGGGTGGCCCCTCTGCTGCTGCATGGGGGAACCCCGGCCAGCCTGCCTCAGGAGCCAGGTGACCCCCCATTCTCCTCTCCTCCCCCTCCTCTTCTTCCTCACAAGTAACCAGGTGAGGGTCACCAGGTGAGGGGAGGAAGAGATCCCCAGGTCAGGGGAGGATGGGGTCCCCAGGCAAGTAGGGGGAGGACGAGGTTCACCAGGCGAGGGGGAGGATGGGGTCCCCAGGTGAAGGGGGAACTATGGGGCCACCTGGTGAGCAGAGCATGGGGTCCCCAGGTGAGGGGACATTGGGTGGCCCTGCCCGTGCTCCTCGGGGCTTCTCCCACCTCAGGAAGCCCTGACTTCACACTGATAAACACAATCCGCTCTGTTCCCTCCTCTGGGCCCCCAGGTCAGACAAACGACCAGCAGAAATAGTGAGAACATCTCACTCTGTGATGTTTACTCCTTTACTCCAGTGAAACAAGACTTCGAGGAAATCATACGAAAATAAATTTGCCATTTCTTCCTCATTCGGCCATTTCTGAAGCCAGGGGACAGGAAAGCCACCAGCTCTACACCCGCCATCGATATGCAGGCTTCTCAGGCACTGAGTGATACGTCTTCGATGCTCCTCCGCGGGCCGGTGAAACGAGGACTCGACTCCTGTGCTATCGGGGCCTCTGATCAACAGACACTTGGAAGCTGTGGAAATCACACCAGGCACCTGCTCAGTGCCAAGGCCTGCGTGGGGGCCTGGGCTGCTGCGAAGTTAACCGAGTGACACGTGTGACCAACACCGGGCACCTGAGACCTCCTTGGGGGTGGTTCCCAGGAGGCAAAAATCCTAGAATGCTTTAGGCGTAAGCATTTTCCAAGGGGCTGGCACGAAAGGCTGGGACCAGGAGGCAGGGGGTTGTGGCGAGAGCATTTCGGGCACTGGGGGAGCACGCTCTGCAGCAGCACACGTGCCCGGCCTAACTCACACAGCCTCAAGGTCCCTCCTCGCAGGCCCGGGGGTCAGCTGTCTCCTCGGGGGACCATCCTCCCTGAGCCTGGCCCACCTCACCTGGCGGGGCCACGTGGCAACCCCCTGCACACCCTCTGGAGGGACCTCCCCACTCCTTGCTGTGCTCCAGGGCCTGGCACCCACAGAGAGCGGGGGGACATGAGCACCAGGTCCCAGGAAGCCGACCCCATCTGAAGAGACTCCCAGCCCACCTTGGAGCCCTTCTGTGTAACTGAGATTTCTCTCACGTGTTCCTGTACAAATCGTTTTTCTGACAGAGTCACAGATTCATGTCACGTGCTGGATTACCAACACTGCTCCACGTGGGCTCAACCCCTAAATGCAATGATTCACAGCAGGTATGCTGGCACTGTCCTCACACAACAGCAGCAGGGAGCCAGGCACGAGGAAGGGGCAGCACGTACATGTAGATCCACACAGTGCCTCAGGAAAGGAAGAGCACGGAGGACTGAGGGAAGGAAGCGCCCCAGGAGGCGGCGAGGGTGGCGGCGTTGAACAGGGAGGCCCAGGCAGCCTCTCCTGGGGGAGCCAGCTCTCGGCCTCTGGGGAAGGAAGGAGTGCACAGGGAGGGCGGGGCGAGTGCAAAGGCCTGAGGAGGGAAGGGAGGCGCAGCCCCCAGCAGGAGCAAGGAGGGAAGGAGCAGAAGGGGCTGAGCATGGAGGGCCAGCAGGGCGGGCAGCCAGCGTCCTCTGAGACAAGGGGCCTGCGGGGTCAGCAGAACACATCGCCTCTGCAGTCTGGGAGGAGGGACAACTGAGCGACAGGAATGCCTCTGCTCCGCGTTGCTTTTCTGTGCTTTGCAAATGTTCTACAAGGCACAGGTATCCGGGGACAGCGAGGATAAGCCAAACGCCCAGAGTGGAGGCCGCTGGCTTCTCCACCTGACACTGCAGTGGCCCCAACAACAACAGGTCTCGTCCCTGGGGCATCGGCACCCCGCCACACCAGCGGGAGGGACACCAGCAGCAGGGAGAAGGCCTGGGGCCTTAAGTGTCCCCAGCAGCAGGGCACCCAACCACACTTCGGGGCTTCGCATGCAGCTCCTCTGAGGCTCCTCTTCCTGCTCGCAGCGAGTCCAGCACCATAAACACGTACCTTCTTCCGCGAGAGAACCTGACGTTTTATTTACCGCATGATGTGAACAGAACTAGAGCTTTGAAACTTGCTGATGATTAGAACTGGAACATCCTTGTTCTTTCTGGGCAAACACAAAAACATTAGTGGGATGCTAAAACATAAACGCCAGCCAGGATACCGAAGGAATTTAACCTTCTATCATGGAAAACACTGGACTTTTGCTCCCCTTGGGGAAAGCATCCAGGACGTCTACTGGTGTTCAGCCAGGCGGCCATGGCAGCACAGCTCCCATTTGAGACCCGAGTCCTTCCTCTGCTGGGTGCCAGTTGTCTTCTCTGACCCCTGGGCACAGAGAAGTCCAGACCCTCCCAGGCAGCCCAGGCAGTCTGCGGCCTCATCCCTCATGGATCTTTCTTTGCTGCCACGTGGCTTCCAGCACACCCCCAGCCTTGCCTTCCTCCACCTCCCCAACTGTGCTCTGGATGAACCCAGCTCATCTCCCCCAGTCTCCAAGAGTGGGGGCCTCAGGCTCAGGGGCCCCACACTCGGACCCCTCTGCAGCCCACGCCTGGGGGATCTCACCCAGTCTGTGGTCTTAAATAAATCTAAACACCGATGGCCTCGAATTCTTCCTTGAGGCTGGCGTTCTCTCTCGAGCTTGCAATGGTGCATCCACAGCCTTGGACCTTCCCTGGGAGGGCCAAGGGTGTCCATGTTCATCCACAACTGAGTCCTGGCTCCTCTCGCCCCAGGAGCCCTGCTCCTGCCTGGACTCAGAACGCGTTTCCCAGCTCCCAGTATGTGCGGGCGCCACTCCAGGCCCTGGGCCAGAGCCTCAGACACAGAGCTGCTGCTCTCAGGGAGTCGAACTTGGGGAGGAAGACGGCCAGCAACTGGAACATCGGAGCAGCCACTGCCAGGAGGAAACAGCTAGGGCACGAGGGGCCCTGGACACAGTCTGTGAGCTCCCGGCCGTCCCGTCCAGCTCCCACATGGCTGCATCGATGCCCTGGGCCAAGGTCCTCTGTCCACCCCATGTGGGATGTTCAAATAAGTTCCCGTGAACAGGACAGGCCCCAGCCTTCCAGGGCAGCACCTGTGAAGGCACAGGCTTCCAGCGCTTGACTGTTGGAGAAACACAGGCAGGCGACAACCTGGCCAGCAGTAAAGGCCCTGGGGAGAGGGATGCTCCTCAGGGGACAGCCAGTGGGGGCCAGTCTGTCTTCTCAGGCCCCCAGTAGACCGGATAAGTCTTCTGCTTAAGTAAATGGCCACTCAGGATGGCTCTTATGAGCAAGTAAAATTTAACATCATCATTTTTCTAAGTCTAAAATGTGCCCGCTGAGCACCTCGAAACGCTGCTTTGGCGCCATCTCCTGGTGCAGATGTGCATCTGCAGGCTCCTGCCTCTGCCTGCAGCCCCCTAGGCCCAAAGCACTTCCCCCGCCAAGGGTGAAGCCCCTCCAGGCCTGAGCCCCTCCGGGCCCGGTGCACCCTAGGTTGTCACTCCCCCAGGCCACAGGCCCCCAGGCCCACAGCCTCCTCCAGGCCATCACCCCCACAAATGCCTGCAGTCCCCGCCATGCCCCACGCCTGGCCTGCAGCCCTCCATGTTTCTGTGCATGCAGCAACCCCCGCCATCATGTCATGTTCACACACCAGGTGCAGCTTCAGGTTCAGCTTCTTTCTGGGAACAGGCCACTATTTTCTGATCCCTATTAATACCTGTGACAGCGTTTATGTACAAGATAAATTCATTTCAATTTCCTTTTTCAATTAATGGCCTATTATTTGAACCACACTCAGCTAAAAATATTGCTCCAATACCATTAATCTTGTAAAAATTAAATTTTCCTCCCTCTGACAGCCAGAGGCCACCAGGCTGGGGTGGGAGAGTGGCCACACGGCACTGCCCAGCCCTGCCCAGGACCCCAGGAGTCTTGGGTCCCCTTGACCAGGGTGTCCAGAGGCCCCCAGCAAAGACAGTTCCACACATGACACAGTGAGGGGCGATGGATGGGCACAACAGGGGTGCTCCAAGGGCCCAGGGTCAAACAGGATTTCATTGCAAACCATTACCGTGGTAGTCATAAGGCGGGGATGACAAACGCACACCTCTCCCTGAGCCGACTCTGGGATGAGCTCCAGACAAAGAGTGTGGAACATCACTGACCCTTTCCACCTGCCAAATATGGCTGTCCCAGTTAGCCCACTGGCCATTAACACTCGCACAGGACCATGGTTGTGGGAGAGGATCGCCAGGAGGACGGTGACCCTGGAAAGGAAAGACAGGCCACGGGCACCGCTGGGTTGAAGGAGAGCTGCCTAGCACCCACTCACGCCCTCTGTGGGCAGTGTCTCCCAGACACTGTCCAGTCCTGTGGACACCTGAAGACACAGCCTCAGGGGCTTCAGACCTGGGCTTGTCCCTGAGTCTGACACAGCACATTGGGCAGTTCCCTCTGTGCCCCTGAGCCGGGGTCAGACCCACCCAGTGAGGTGCCACATGAGTGCCATCTCAGGCTGGAACCAAGAAGAATGGCCACGTTACCAACTACGGTGCCATCACTGTATTTATGGCCAAGAAGGAGAAGTGCTGCCAGGCTAACCGTGAGATGCCACAAATGGTGGGCGCACCCCGGTGCCACGAATGGTGGGAGCACCCTGGTTTCAGAAGTTTTAAGTTTGAAAACCTATGCATCGAAGGACAGACTAGACATAATACTACATTAAGTACTTCAACACACCAACAGGATGGCAAGATCCTCGAGGGGCGCAAGTGTGGGCTGCAGCCCCTGTGCCCCACGAGCCCTGGGTGGGGGGCGGTAACTTCACTGACACCCTGTGCCACGCCGTCTGCAGCGGCTGCAGATGCTCCATCACACGGCTATTCCACCGTGTGAAAACCGCTAACTCGGGTATTTAAAGTTACTTCCAACTTTTGCTATCAAGTAATTTTGATGCCCACCCTTATACACAAATGTTTACAAGAATGTGTATTTCTTTGGTGAAACTGCTGAATTTTGGGAATGCTCGTTTTTCAGGCTTTTGTTTTTTGTTGCAAATTGTGAAATGACTTTTTGAGGTAAATGTCAAGGGCTGAAGCAAGGCCAAAGGGACTCTCTCAGCCCCAAGGCTCCCCGGCACCCACCACTGCTCTTCTCGGCCCGCCCAGCATTTGGGCTGGAAGAGAAACACAAGTACGATGTCAGCAGGTGCGACATGTGACACAAAGCAGACCACGGAGGACCAGGAAAGTGGGCATTTCCAAAAGACATGGAAAACTTCCACAGGGTTGTGTACGGTTGCGGGGGGAGGTGACACCAGCTCCAGCCACCAGCCTTTCCACGGGGCTGCAGTTTCTGGGCACAAGTGCCAAGGCCCCTTCCACCACCCAGGGTGCACACAGAGCCCTGCACGTCCTCTTTCCAGCCCCGCGTGGCACTGAAGTGCAAAACACCTGAGAGGCAATTTGTGCCGTCCCTCAGCCCAGGAGAAACGCCTGAATCCCACCTGGACGACCCCACCCGCCCCGGGCTCTGTCCTGGACACACTCCTGTTCTGATCCTCTGACCCACTGGGAAGGTTTGTCAGATTTGTTGACCATTTTAAGGAACTAGCTTGATTTCACTGATTTTCTCTACCATTCTATTTTTTATTCTACTGACTTCTGCTCTCATTATTTCCTTCCTTCTACTTGTTTTGGGTTAATTTGCTCTTCATTTTAAAAATTTCTAATGTAAGCATTTAATGCTAGAAATTTCCCTCTAAGCACTACGTTAGGTGCATCTCACAAATTTTGAAGGTTTTCAGTTTGTTTTTCATGTAATCAGAAAAACTTTCTAATTTCCTTCGTGAAATTCTCTTTGACTCATGGGTTATTTACAAGTTGGTTATTTCCAAATATTTGGGAATTTTCCAGATAATGTTTTTGTTTACTTCTAATTTAATTCCTTTGTGGTCAGAGAAGATATTTTGCACGATTCAAACTCTCATACCTGTGAGGTTTGTCTTACGGACCAGATTTCAATGTGCCATGGTGAGTGGTCCATGTGAACGCATGAATTGCGAGACGGCCTGCGTCTCAGCAGCCAGGGTGGAGGCGCCCGGAACACGGGCCTCAGCAGAGCCCTCGGAGATGGACCTAAACTCCCCGCCTAAAGGCTGCTCTGCACTTGTCCACAAAAGCTTAAAAGCGAGGCTCACCTGTCTGGAAAAATCTCTATCGCAATTTCTCTTGCCTTCCTCTGGAAAGATATTTTTGAGGAAACAGAGTGGAAGCCGACTCATCCTTTCCCAGTCACGTGGTGTTGAGCCCTCTGGCACCTGCCCTGTGACGAGCAGTCCACTCGCGCTCCTGTCCCTGCCCCTCAGCGTGTGGTGTGCTCCTCCCACGGCTGTGCCTGCTGCTCCTCTAGCCGGACATCAGTGGGGTCACGTTGGCTGGCGTGACTCTGTCCACCCACAGCACCAACTAGTGAAAGAAGAGCCTGGGAACCTCGTAGGCCACAGATGAGGTCTCCTTCCGGCCCCATCAGCTTTCACGCACATGTGAGTTCTGACACTGGGGGGGAATTGATCTCTTTATCCTTATGAGAGGCCCCCCTTATCCCTGGCAATATTCTGAAGTCTACTTTGATATTAATACAGCCACTCCTACTTCCCTTTACCTTACGTCTGCATGATATACTTTTCTTTATCCTTTTACTTCTAAAATACCTGTGTCTTCTATTTAAAGGAGGCTGTGAAGACCCAAGGACAGTTTCCATGAGGAGGAGGTGACCAATGACTGCTGGAACACGGCGGCTTCAAGGATACAGCAGAGAGAGCGAGCAGAGACCAACGCCTCTGAGGGTGACAGTGGCGAGGAGACACCTCCGCCCTCTCCTTCTGGGACTCCGTTCACATGTATGTTAGACCACTAGATAGTATATCACAGGGAAGTCATGTTCTATTAACTTTTTTCCTCTAGCTGTTTTATTCTGAGTAGTTTCTATTGCCATGTCTTCAAGTTCAATTAACTTTTCTTTTGTTCTACAGTGTCTAACCTGCTGTTAACCCCAACTAGTGTATTTTTAATTCCAGATAGTGTATTTTTTTATCTGAATAAGCCTTGCTTGAGAACAGCAGGAAGTTGGTCATAGCAGGGTTGTCAGGACAGAAGCATCTTTATTTAAAGGACAAGCTGAGAGGACGCAGTCAGCATGGAAAAGGTAGAAAGCCAGAGGAGAGAGGGATGGGGCTGTGCCCCAACCTCAGGGGACAAGGGCCAAGACCGGTGCAAGCAGTGGGGTGGAGGACCAAGCACAGCAGGCCAGCAGGGAGGCGACCTGCGAATGGTGGAAGGTGGGCCTGGAGCAGGGTCTGAGAGAGCTGCCAAGGAGAGCAGCAGAGGAAAGACACCAGGACGCAGCATCCTGCAGATGCAGCTGAGGGTGGGACATGAACCTGCAGTCATGTGACTCTCAGCAATGGAAAGACATGACTTAACTGGCATTAGATGCCCCAGATTTAAAGACTGAAAACTGACAGGTGCCTGGCTAACCCGAAGGACGATCTCAAGGTTGCAGCCCTGGGGAGGTGGCATCTTTGCTCCTGCTGCTCCCTGCACAGGACGCTCTCCGCGGCCCCAGCCTCTGCCTCAGCACATGGGCATCCAGTGCTCCAAGCAGCCGGCAAATGGTGGCTGAGTGCCTGCTGCACACCAGGCTCCCAGGGCCAGGGGACAAGCTGAGGGCAGGACCCACACCGCTGCTGCCTGCAGACAACATCGTGCATCGTGGAGAAGACCATCAAACAGGCACCTGTACTTGTAGCGATGGGACAGAGGGAGGGGAAGGATGCCAGGGGACAGACAGCAGAGGAAACCAGGCCAGCGCAGCAGCTTCAGGGCTTCCCTCAAGACACGGCGCTTCAGACACGATCCTCCAAACACACAACCAGCTGTGCAAACCCGTTCAACATCTGCTTCTCCAAGAAGGCTCTGAGTCCTGCCTCTGCCCCTCGTCCATCCTGTGGCTGTCACACCTCCCTCGGGCCGCCTTCCCAGGGTCCACTGTCCATGTCAGAACAAGGACTCTTGAGGAGGAGGGACAGGTCTCACCTAGCTCTGTGGGGGGCTCTGTCCCACTCCGCTATGGCCAGCCCTTCTGGAGGTCACCTGGTCCCTCTGGAGAGAGACCTGTCCCTCTGGAGGCAGCCCGGCCCCTCTGAAGAGAGACCCATTCCCCTGGAGGCAGCCTGGCCCCTCTGGAGAGAGACCCACCCGCCTGCAGGCAGCCTAGCCCCTCTGGAGAGAGACCCATGCCCCTGGAGGCAGCCCGGCCCCTCTGGAGGTCTGTCCAGGGCTTCCAGGACTGGCTGAGTACAGGAGCAAGCCTGGTGGCACAGGCTCCTCTGCAGAGCAGATCCACGGCTGGTTTAATCCCTCGTCTCTGTGAGGCTTGGAGCCCCCGACTCTCCCTATTATCTTCCCGCATGCCAAAGCCCTGGGGTCCTTGGCTGTCCACCTTCCAACTCCCATGCAGGCCTTGTCATGCTAGCTGATGACAAGCCAATCAAGGTGCCTTCCAGGAGCAGCCGAGGCCCCCCATCTGCACCGTGCCCACGTTCCTGCCAGGTGAGCCGTGGACTTGGACCACCCAACAGGCCGCAGGAACGCAGTGACATTTTAATTCAGGCATGATGGCATTACGCTGTGACAGAGAGCCGTCCACAGACTCTCTTTACTTAATTAGAAGAAGGGTGGCTTCAGCAGACGCTCCATTTTTCTAATGCTGATCCATGGAACGGAAGAACACTTACTGTAAAATGCTCCTGGGATTTGTAGTTCTCATCCAGGTAGACTCGAGCCCTGTTGTATTCTTTCATTGCATCACTGGACAGTAGTTCTCTGGAAGGAAACAAGTGAGTTCTTTAATGCAAAAGTCACACAGACACCTCATCATTTTACAGGCATTTGTTTACGAGGCACAGGATGTTAGCTTGGACACCAAGTTTCCCATCACCCTGAAAACACCACCGACCGACTGTGGAAGGAAGAGAGGAGGGAGAGAAGGAAGGAGGGAGGGAAGGAGCCTGAAGGATCAACCTGAGCCTCAAGACCCTGACTGCCTGAAGGAACAAACCCCAATACGCTTCAAGGGAAGAAACAAGATGCAGACACAATGACACACCCTTCACGACGTCTGCACCATGTCAACAATTACCTGACACACGAAGAAGCAACAAAATATGACATGTCTACAAAAACGCAGTCAACAGAAACAGACGAGAAAGGACAAAAATAAGGCAATTCACTGACAAGAACCTTGAAGCAGCATTATAGACATGATCAAAGACTTAAATGAAAATATGAACACAAGGAGGGAAGATAGACGACATCGAACCATACACGAAACTTCTAGAGCTGGCAACATAATATTTATATTACATAATTTATATAGTAATTTTATATAAATTTATTTTAAATAAATATAGTAATTTTAAATAAATTTATATAATAATTTGCAGAAACAAATTCACTGGCTGGACCTAACAGTAGATTAAAACCTAAAAAAGAAAAGATCAGGGACTCAAAGATCAGCAACAGAAACTATCCAAACTGAAGAAAGAGGAAAAACGAACTGAAAAGAATTAAAAGGGCTTAGGGACCCGAGCGACAGCATCGATCCAACGTTAGGAAACCGGAGTCTGAGGACACAAGAGAAGGGAAGGAAAAGAAAAACAATATTTAAAGAAGCAGTGGACAAACTTTTTGCAAATTTGATTAAAATTATAAACATACAGATTGAAAAAGCTCAAAAGAACTCCAAGTAAAATACACACAAAGAGAATCAAACTAAAGACAATATAATCAAGTTGCTGCAAACCAGCTAGAAAGACAAAATCTAGCAGTTGGGGGAAAAAAAAGACATTATATACAGAAAATTAAGATCGGAACAATGGCGAGATTCTCATCAGAAACAATGCAATACAGAAGACAATGGAACAATATCCTTAAAGTACTAAAAGAAAAAAATTGACAAGCTAGAATTCTATTTACCACAAAAATGTCTTTCAAAAGTGAAGACAAAGACTTTTTTCAGACAAACAAAAGCTGAGGGAAGCCATCAGCAGCGATTTGTGTGGAGATAGATGGTAAAGACGCCCTCAGGCTGAAGGAAAATGACAGCAGACAGAAACCCGAACCAACACAAAGAACGGAAGAGCACGGAAATGACAGATGAGCTGGCAAAAACAAATAACATTTTCTCTTACTTTTTAAAAGATAACAGACTGTCTAAAGCGAAAATGACAACAAGGTGTGACGTGTGCAGCACGGGTAGGAGGAAAATCTAGCACAGCACAAGGACGGCGGGGAGCAGAAAGCGTGGCGGAGCCCGTGGGGGACAGGAGCCGTGCAGCTCTGCCGGACACAGAGCAGACCGCCTTCCACCCGGCTTCTCTCCTCCGTGAAATGCCGGCTTTTCCAGTGGTGTTTTTTCCCTATTGACTTCCTGGAGTTCTTTACACATTTAAAGACCGATTTTGGTCAGTAAAGTACTTTTTCCCAAGTTGGACTAAATTTTTACTTTGTTTATAGTCTTTTGATACAAGGAGCTCTTAATTTTAACATGGTCAGGTTTATCGACCTATTCTTTCGCAGGCCATACTTTCAGCACATTTTTAAAGAAACCTCTTCCTATCCCAAAGCTATAAAGATACACTATATATAACATATACATATTAAATTTCTAATATATATAATATATCCAATAATACATAAAGATATCTCCCACATTTCCGTCTCGGAACTGTAATTGTGCCCTTCACATTTACTCAGTAGCACAACTGGCACTCACCCCGCGTGGGGACAGCCGCAGCGTGAAGTGGGGACCTGGCGTCCTTTCTTCCCACACAGGACCAGTCCTGCTGCCTGGACCCAGCCGCCACCCGCCACGCCCCGCTGACTCTGGCGGGCTCGACTGTAGCTCTGCTGGGCGTCCGTCCCCATCGCAGCATTCACTGCTTCCAGGAAGCCGGCAGCACAGAGCTAAGAACACCCACCGGTTCTTTTCAGAATTATTTCAGCTATTCTCAACTCTTGGCTCTTCCATATTAATTTTAGGACTATTTTGTTAAGAAAACTTTTGATTGGAATTGCCTTAAAATGACAGATTATTTTAGAAACATGAGGAATTTACTTTTAAAAATTTGCCCTTTAACAAATTACCCCACAATTTAACAGGTGAAAATATGGATGGACTGCTTGTGTCAAATGCCAACATCGGGGACCTCAACAGGAGGACTGAGGCTGGGCTCCAGGCAGACAGGGCGCGGACTCTGTCCCATGGTGGGCCCCACACCTGCCCTAGCTGCCTCCCAGCACAGCGGCCCTTGACGACCGCCTCGCAAGTCAGGAAGCGGCACTTCTCCACACTCTGCTGGCAGAAGCAGCCACAGTGCCCAGTCTGGGCGTGGGGGACACAGCAGGCGGGCTCAGGGTGCCTGAGGGCAGAGTGGGCGTCCCCAGGCACTCGGACCAGACGCACAACAAAAGGAAGAGAGGACGCTCCAGCAGCTGCCGCCACCAACAGGGAGATGGGGACACCGCTTTCCAGCAGGGAACTCGTGCAGAGGCCTCGGTGCCCCTCCTCCCTGAGCAGCAGCAGGAGGCCTGTCCTGAGGAGCCGTGGGGCATGCGCCTGAAGCTGGCATGCTGCCTGTGGCTCTTGCCTCCCAAACGACAGAGATTTCCCTTTCCAAAGGCGACTGGAGCTCTGTCCCCACTTCACTGTGACAAATGCAGCTGTGAGCTACTGGACAGAAAGAGTCCTGTCTGTCCATTCGTCCATGCGTCCTCAGCAGCAGCAGGCTGGCAGCCATGAGACCACACGAAATATGACCTCCAACATGGACGAGACTCTCCACCTGGAAGCCAGGGCTGAAGTCTCTAAGCCCAAGGTACCACTGTCACCCTGCGCCCCCCAGAGGCACGCTGTCACCCTGCGCCCCCCAGGAGGCACGCTGTCACACACTTGGGCTACACTTTCTCTTTGGAAAACTGTGGCCCACCGAAGGTGCCTCCCAGAACACTGAACGGTGAGGCTGCGGCCGCCGTCCCCCAGGAGCCCCCGCCCCGCCCCGCCCCAGGGAGGGTGCAGCAGGCCGGGCGCCCAGACTTACTTGACGAACTTGTCCACGTGGGACATGGAGGCCTCGTAGTTCTTCCCCCCGAACTCCTGGCAGTGCAGGGCCATGAAGTGCGGCCTGTGTGTGTGGACGATCTGGGAAGGAAGCACAGGACAGGGCCGTCAGCGCTTCCCCTGGGCCGCACGGGGCCCGCCACCCCCGCGGGGAAGGGGCTGTCGGGACAAACCCACGTTCACAACGCCGGTTTTTTAACAAATCCTAGGAACCACACCGCCTTTATGCATCCGATCATCACCGTGTCCAGTGTCTCCCACTGCCCCTTTAGTATAACTTCCTTAGAAGGAATTCAGAATTTCTTAGAACTTTCTTCCATTTTTTAGGGGCATTTTTTTTTCCAATCATAAAATGTCATACGTATCGACTGTGGAGCATCTGGAAAGGCCCAAAAGAACAAATACACCAGCCATAATCTCACAAGTAAGGACAGCCACCACTGACACCCGGACACGGCCTCCACAAAGGGCACAAGCCTGGACGTGCACCTGTGTGTGCGTGTGTGTGTGAGTGCCTATGTGCTCTGTGCACATGTGCAAGCATGTGTGCATGTGCGTGCCTGCACACCACCCCTAATCCGCCCAGGAGTGAGCAGAGCTGACCGTGTTGTGCTCACGGGGAACCGGGCTGTCTCCCGCACGGCCTGCACAGCCCACGTCACTGCAGGGACAACCTCACCCAGGCCATGCGGGCCCTCGGCGGCAGCACCAGCACGGCCCACCTCCTCTCAGCGCTACCCACCCCACGACAGCCAACAGGCCCAGGCCCCTCAGCAGCAACTCTGTGGTCACCAGTGTCCTCCCACACCTGTGCTTCCGCCTGAACTGACCCCACTGCAATGCAGCAAACCTGCACACACTTTTATTCCTAGATGACAGCGAGTAAATCTCCTTGAAGATGCGGCCTGTGGAGCCTCCCAGTGGTCCCCAGGAAGGTGAGGGAAGACTGTCTTAAGAGGGCTGCCCAGCTGCCCTCTGGCTGCCCCACACCCCCAGCACAGGGGACCTGACAACACCTGGTCACGGCACGAACCCCCATCTCACCCTCTGCAGCGAGCCATGTGGGGCGTCTCAGGTGACCCTCACCGGCCCTGCCCTCCTGGGCCCGCGGGGCAGTGCATCACTGACTGGGCAAACTGCTGGGGCAACAAGACCACCATGCCACGACGGCCACAAAAGGGGTGAGCCTGGCCCAGGGGCACAGCTGGGGGAAGGGCTCCCTGGGAGCAGGGAGGGCCAGTGAGGGGGGCTGCTGGCACCAGAAGGCTGAGGGTGCAGGTGCAATGGGAGCACGCTGGGGACTGGGACTCTTGGAGGCCGAGAGGCTGTGTGTTCCCCGGCCCGGCCCGCCTGCCGCACCCACTGCACCTCCCGTGCTGCCGCTGTGCTCCTCCTGGCTTTGTGCTCTCCTCCCTCTCCCAGGCACCCCCGGACACAGGGCAGCACCGGCTGGCTCTGAAGAATTTACCAAAACCTGCAAAATTACTATCCCATCCCCAAACACATCATCCCAGAGACAGGCCCCCACACAAAGCGACTCTATCTACCCCCGACGTGAGCACCTGGGGCCGAGCCTGAGCCTCAGTTTCCTGCTGCTGCCAGTGCCCAGTGGTCA
Source organism: Equus caballus (assembly GCF_041296265.1). Lineage (NCBI taxonomy): Eukaryota > Metazoa > Chordata > Mammalia > Perissodactyla > Equidae > Equus > Equus caballus. Next base: position 1,990,541 of record NC_091684.1, read on the forward strand.
GCGTGCCATCGACACACATGGGCTGCCGTGGAGACATGGCTGCTCTGGAGACAATGGCTGAGCAGTCTGATGGAAAGCGGCTGCGGCCAGGATTCACAGGCAAGGGTACAGGCGGAGCTGGAGAGCCAGTGGTGGGGGACTAGGCACGGGGTGGCCGGCCTGCATGCACACTTCCCAGTGGGGAGAGCACCAGGCAGGGTCTCAGACAGGGTGAATGACCTGCAGTGCGGCCAGCAGCTGCCCCACTCGATGGGTGCGTCCAGCATCTGGGAGCGACTATAGCCCACTGTTCCCAGCTGTGACATAAAACACGATCTCTGGCACGGGGCGTGTTCTCTAAAAGGAGGAAAAATCCTGACCAGAACACTTATTTAAGCCATGTGGGAAAAGCACCCATATTTGGTGCCAGCTAGTTAAATAAACTGCTCCTGGCTGGCTCTTTACTCTCCTTTCAAAAATGTTTACCAGGAGTTCACTAAGGCGATTTTCATTTCTCATCAAACACAGCATGGAATCTCTCCTGTCCCTGAACACCAGCCCCCTGTGCGCAGGCTCGTGGGGACAAGGCACCCGGAGCGAGGTCAGGGCCGGGGGACAGGCCTCAGAGCAAGCCCTGCCTACAAGGGGCGGGAAGCAGGCCACATGCCACGTGTGCAGGGCGGAGTGGAGCCCGACCCCAGTGCAGGCGCTGCCATCAGATGATCAGACGGCCAAGGCGGCCAGGATGCCATCCGCCCCCATGGCCCCCCCGGCAGATGCTCTCACATACATTCCGCGGCATCTCTGCAAGACAGCACACCCTCGCTGGAGTGGAAGGATAACAACACAAGTTCAGGGAACCACATGGGCACCTTTACCAACAGGAATAGGGTGGGACAGTTTCTGGCCTGTGGCACAGTTTGCAAATTGCACAAAGGACCTGGGTCAGGAGATGCCCTGGGCCGGCCTGGGTCAGGTCACCAGACAGGCTTGCCCTCAGGGCTCAGCAGGGACAAGAACACACAATGTCGGCTACACCGGTGGGCAGTGACCTAGGAGCCAGGGGCCGCAGGCGGCTACAGTGGGTGGATGCGATGGCCTTGGCACCCAGAAGAACCACCAAAGGCTCTGTGACGTGGCAGGCTCTTCCTTCATCTCCCTCTGCAATGTCTTGACAACATACACACACGATTTCACGCTTCTGATGGCAAAAACCAGAGCTTCACGAAGGGGACACAGAATTCCACTGGAGACAGTCCTGCCCGGAAGGCTGGTAACTGTTGACTCAGGACGAAGGACTGTCTGGCACATGCGGATCATTATGAGGATTAGTATATATGTCATGACATCAGCAACACTTCATCTTCCATGTGCAGTTCCTAGCATCTGCATGTTCTTCACCCAATTACTAAAGGGGGAGGAAAACAAAAAGGAGGCCGCAGGGACGCGCATGGACACTGGGGTCTGTGGGCTGAGACCAGGAGTCTGCACCAATGAAACACTTCCCGCATTTCGTGGAGGCACCTTTTCTATCAAAAAAAGAGAAATCAGAATGCTACTAGTCACTGAATAAGTGGGAACCACAATCCCAAGTCCCCAGGAAAAGCCAGATGGAAGCCACTGGGACAGCTCTCTGTCACAAAGGGCGGCCACGGGGCGCTCGAGCGTTTCCCAAACAGGTGCGTGGAGCCCCTGCTGCCCCGCCAGCAGGACGGGCACATTCGCTTTAAGTCGCAGAAATACGTGACCCCTCTTTGCAAATGTTCAAATGTGTCTGCCTTAATCTAAATCCTAAGTAACGTTCTCCCTCTTAAATGACATTTTGTTGTTTAAACTGAAATAGCCTTTTACTGCACAGATTATAATATCCAAGTTATACCGAACTCCTCGAACGTTTGACTCTAATCCTGCAGATCTCCAAAATGATGCAAAGATCCAAAAGTAGCAGCTCCACACAGAGGAAGCCGACACCTAAAGCGTGGACTCCACAGAAACCAGACCACAGCAGAGCAAGGAGGACACTGGGCTCCGGGCAGGCCTGGGCGCCCGGCAGGCAGGCTTCTTGCTGGGACACCATAGCAGTGCTGGCACCTCAAAACCAGGTGGGAGAGACGTGCCTGAGCCACAGGAGCCCGCACACTACGGCCTGCGCCAGCTTCCCGGCCTGTCAGAGCCTCCTCCACAAACGAAGGACGACGTCTGTGTTCCCCAAGGGCAGGAGGGACCTCAGCAGGTGGGAGAGAGGGCCCAGGCGGTCACCCACCGCTGCAATCCATGAGCCACCCTCTCGTCTGGCCCTGTCGGGACACCTGCACAGCACCTGCACCGGGCCAGGAAGAACGAAAGGCACTCCCCACCTCACCATCCCAACAGCCGCATCACGGACTGTGCCACAGCCGAGCAGGTGGACGCCGGGCCAGGTGGACGCGCTGGGGCTACGGCACAGCTAGGGAGGCAGAGCCTGGGCCTGGACCAGCGCTGCACCAGGCGGCACGAGCCAGCCTTGCCTGAGCTCACAGTGGCACCAACTGGGACGCGTGGGGTGGGCACCACCCTCATGGGCACTGACACGGGCTTCCCTGGGCACTCGTCAGGCTGACAGCCACCCCTCTGGGCCCAAGGCCGCCCTGCACAGCATGCCTCCGTCACAGCATGGCTCCGTCACAGCATGGCTGGACGTTCTTCCCAAAGGACCAGCCTGTCCACTTGGGCTTTACTTAAAACAACAACTCTCAGCCACAGAGCACTGGGGCTGGGCACGAGCATCCATGAGCCCTCTCAGCCCGACAGTCTCGCCTCCGTGGACCTGCCCTCAACTCCCAGTGCTATGGTCCCCCAGGATGCTGGCCCCTCCCAGGCCAGGCTGGGAGGCCCCCGACTGCATATTCACTCCGGCCCTCGGGGTGCAGCTAGTTCCTTGAGCAGTGCATCTCCCACCATGACGCCCTGCGTGTGACCGAGGCACCTGCGTGCGTCGCTGCTTCTCTGTGTCTCAGTCCCCCCTCTGCAGAGGGGATGACCAGAGCACTTAGTCTGTGGAGCGGCGGGGGGAGCACGCGAGACACGTGCGTGAGGGATGTTCTGCACAGGCCCAGGAGCGGAGGCTCAGTGCACATCCACCACTGCATTAGCATCGCCAGCAAATGCGAATTCACCACTGGCTTCGACCCCTGGGTTTTCTGCCATATCTGCTTACTCTCAATGGAACTCCGGGGCTGACTTTCCACCCTGAGACTGCTGACCCAAATCTGTCTGCACTGACGAGCCCTGCTTCTTCCCTGGCTTTCTAACCACTGATGTTCTCCCCAAATCAGGATCCGGTTTCAGGGAGCCAGCTTCAGCTACACGCAGCAGAGTGAGCCCAGCGGGCACACCCTGAGAACTACGCCTGCCCTGCATCCTGTGGCCGGGACCCTGGACCCATGCTGCCCCCCACAGCCGGGAGTGCAGATCCCTGGGAGCTAGCCATGCACCTCCCACCATGGCTGTCAGACAGGAGGTTCTGGGGCCGCCCTCTGAGGGGGTGCTGGAGCGTCTGGAGCAGCAGCGGCTGCCTTGAGGCACACTGGCCAATGCCAGGCCCACAACGGGCACCGTGAGGGAGTCAGACCCAGGGCTCCTAGCCGTGAGGTCCAAACCCTTTCCCAGGCCCTACCTGGGGCCCCATCTCACCTTGGGGTCTGGGGTCTCCACCACAGGCTCTCAGCCCCCTCGCCAGAGCGCTGCTCCCTCCCTCCCATCTTTCAGGAGCCGTATGCAGGGTCCCTCTGAGAAGGGGCGTGCTGCCCGGCTTGGGGCTCACTCCCAAGGCGCTTCCTGCTGCGCCCCCTTGAGCACATCTTCGCCTCTCCTGCTGCAGGGCTCTCCAGCAGCACTCACTCATGCTGAAGGCTCACCAAGGAAAGCGACAACATGAGAAGCTGAGTTTTACCAGGGTGATGGAGTTCAATTCAAAACTCTCGGAAAAACTGGCTAACAAGGTATCTGTTAGGATAGTGTTTGGCCAACAACAGAACCCAACCCCCAGCCACTCGCCCCAAGACAGTGCAGGCGCCAGCAGCCAGAACGGCGGGTCTGCTCACGGATGGCATTCGCGAACTGGCTGCTCCCACCTTCTGCTCAGCCACCTTTAGCACAGGCCTTCATCCTCACGACTGCAACATGGCTGCAAAACCCCCTCCCTGCCCCAGGCCTACATTCCAGTCAGGAAGAAGAGGAGAAGGTGGAAAGTTAAAGGAAAAGGGAAAAAGCCTTCTCTTCTAGCACTCCGCCTATTTTATTTAGACAGGAAAGTTCTCCACAAGGATTTCTGCCAACATACTGTGTCACAGGATAACCCCCTGCAGCCACAGGTGGGTGGTGCTGGGTGGCACACTGCAACAACGGCCGGCTTCTGCAAGCTACAGAGAACGGTGTGAGGCAGCGCACCTGCTCACTTAGCGCAGGAGCACACCTGCCTCTGCTGCCGCCGCCCCACCCCGCCAAGGTACCCCAGCCTCCAGCTTCCCCATCCCAGGCTAAAGGACAAACTGTGGGGTCGCCCCACTTGTGACAGTCTCGGGCACAACGGTCTCTGAAGACCACTGGTTAGCAAAGCCCTAGGCACAGACTGAGCCCCCATGGACACACAAAACCTGCCTCCCAGCCCCTTCCTTTAAACACGAGGCCCACCCCCCCGCCCAGCCTTCAGAAGGCCTGCTCCAGTCAGGCCCGGTGATGGTTTTAAAATGTGCCCACAAATCCTTCCTCTCTGCTCCCCTCACATCACAGAGCTGATCCCCTCCCCATGTGGGCCGGATGTAGTAACCGACACGGTCAGGTGGAGGTGTCGGCTTGTGACCGGCCATGGACAGTCACTGTGGCACCCCTGCTCCCTCACCAGCCCCCGCAGGCTCCATGGAGAGCCCAGGCCTCCCGCCCAGCCACCTTGGGCGGCAGACCCCAGCTCACTCCAGGCCTTGAGGGGACAGCTCTGGCCAGCAGGCTGCCCTCAACATCAGAGGGGCCCTGGGCTGAAGCAGTTAAGTGAGCCAGGCCCAAGGCCTCACCCCCAGAAATCATCTGTCCATCTGTCACGCAGCACCGCACGCTCTCAAGAGGCCTGTAGGACCCTCCTTCTGCTCAAGCTGGGCCCTGCCCTCCCTCCACCTGCTGCCCGACCAGGCGTCCAGCCACTCCTGGCTCTTGGCAGAACACGGACACTTGACCCTTGCTGCCCAGCTGACCCCTCTCTCCAGGAAGGGCCCAGCCACCCCGCCGAGGCCACCAGGCAGTACTTTCCCACCAGCCAGCTCTCCAGGGGTGACCAACAGCCTCCTCTCCTGTGCCCTTGCTGTGGCTACAGCTCTTTGCCTCCTGGAGGAAGCGAGCTCAGAGCCCCCTCAGTCACCTTTTCTCAGGAAATTTATAGCTTTTGTAAAACAGGGACGGGAAGAGAACACATGTCCTGGCCTGAGTGTCGAGGGCATTGGTCCTGTGCTTACGTCCTCATCACTGGACAGGCAGGCGCCCTGACCCACAAGGGCAGCCAGGGAATTGGCGCCGTGTGGCCCGAGCAGCAGGCCTGGCTCTCGCTACCAGCGAGCGTCTCCCGCTGCAGCACGGCGCCCTCCCTCACCAGGGCACCCTCCATTCATCACAGGGCCCGGAACAACACAGCCCCGAGCCTGGAGCCACGCGGACGGCGCCTGCCCTCTCCACGTCCTTGACCTCCCGTCCCTTCCACCTTCCCTCCCGAGCCTTAGGCCCAAGTACCAGGTTATCCGTCCCAGGACCACACAGTTCTCCGACCTCTCACGTGACTTCTCTGGCTGGACCCCCTGTACCGCAGCACCCCTCAGACGAGCAGGGACTGAGAAGGGCTGAGGTCTGGTGCACTCCCCTAGTCTGTAATGTGCATCCCTCCTGTGTCCCAGCAACAACTTCACCCTGACCGACATCCTTCCAGAAGGAAGAAAGACCCATATTCAATATATTTTCATTGGTAAACACAACGATTTTCCAAATTAAATTTATACTGAAATTAAATTAAATTGAAACTGAATCTTAATGGATCCTAAGTTTAGATAGCCAAATAAAATTTCATCATTGTCATGTGCCATGTGTCAAGTGGGCTCCGACTCCTGGCGACCCCGTGAGTGAGTGCTGTCCACAATGCCCTGTGGTCAGAAGCCCTGCTCAGCTCCCATGGACTCGTGCCTGTGGCTTCCTTATGGAGTCATCCATCTCGTATTTGGTCCTCCTCTCTTCTGGCTGCCGTCTACTTTTCTAGCGTTATTGTCTTTTCCAAAGCCTCCTCCCTTCTCATGATGCGCCCACAGTACGACAGCCTCAGTTTCATCATTTCGCCTCCAGCGGTAGTTCAGGCTTCATTTGCTGTGGGACCCACTTGCTCATCTTTCTGGCGGTCCAGGGTGTCCGCAGAGCTCTCCTCCAACAGCGTTTCTCAAGTGAATCGAGTTTCTCCCTGTCAGCCTTCTTCACTGTGCAGCGTTTGCGCCCATACATAGTAACTGGGAAGACGACGGTGCGGATAACCTTGGCCGTGGTCTCTAACGACACTTGATAATCCTTCCTAATTCTTCCATCTCTGCCCTTCCGAGCGAGTCTCAGTCATCTCTCGATTTCTTGGCTGCAGTCTCCATATAAATTGAGCTGAGGGAAACAGAATCTTTAACAATTTCAAAGTCTTCGTTGTCTACGCTAAAGCTGTGTAGTTCTTCTGTAGCCATGATCTCTGTCTTCTTGATGTTCACATGCAGTCCTGCTTTGGCTCTTTCTTCTTTCACTTCGTCAGAAGTGGTTTCACGTCACTGCTGCTTTCTGCCAGTAAGACGGTGCCATCCGCGTGTCTTAGATTGTTGACATTTCTTCCAGCAATTTTCACTCCGTCTGAGTCTGCCCAGCCTTTCGTGTGATGTGTTCTGCATACACATTAAACAGATGGGGAGATGAAAGGACACCTTTGCCTGTAGGAAACCATTCTGTCCTGATGTGGCTTCTTGTCCACAGCACAGATCACACATCAGGACAGTCATGTGCTGAGCATGCCCAGTTCTTTCAGGACAGCCCACAGTTTCCACGATCCACGCAAAGATTTTGCTATTGTCTATAAACACAGACTAACCTTCCTCTGGAATTCTCTGGAGCGCTCCGGTAGCCAGCGGATAGTCACAACTGGATCTCGTGTGCCTCTCCCTTTTCAAAGTCCAGCTTGGACATCAGGCACTTCTTGGTCCACACGAGGTGAAGGCCTTTGCTGCAGCTCCGTGAGCATCACTTTCCTTGCACAGGAAATCAGAGCGACAGTTGTGTAGGTACTGCCCTCCTTGGCATCTCTGTTCTAGGGGGCTGGGATGTATACTGAGCATCTCCAGTCTGTAGCCCACTGTTTTATTTTCCATATTTGTCGGCATACTCTTGTTAGGATTTTGACAGATTCAGTGGCCTGAAATAACTCCCCTGAGACCCCACCTCCCGGGTAACTTTCTTCTCCCCAGCTCTGTCAGGGTAGCTTTCTCTTCACTCCTAGAATCATGGGCCCTTCCTGTTGGGAACCTTCTTCAGAGGAACCTGTCATATTACTCACATTATTTTGTCTCTGTGACATTTGTTTAAACTCAACATACTCTACACAATGACCCAAGCGACACTTTCTAATGGACCGAGTGTGAGTTCACCTCTATCAACAATGTCACACTCACTCTAGGTCCCCGAGCCGGTGAGGTTTCAGGCACACGAGTATGAAAAGTAAGACTATGAACAGTCATTATCATGACAAAATCACACTGAACTTCACCGGGGGTAGTTATCTTAACCTGTGGCTGCCCCCCCAGTGGGAGAAGTGTGTCAGGAGTCTTAAAGACACACTTTCATTTAGCTGTTGACAAAAGGTCCCATTAACTTAAACCAGAACAGCCTGGATTCGCTCACAAGCAGCTGTGTATTAAATGGAACGCACTCAGCTGAACATCCACCGACGGAGGCCCAGAGCCGGCCAAAGGAGGGACCACCGCTGGCAGACATGACGGAGGAGGGAGGCGTTCCCGACACCACACAGCACTGCAAACACACCTCTTTATGTGAGACGCGGGGTGTCACTTTGGAGGAACACAGTCATAAAAGCAATGGCAGCCGGCTAACTCCCGTGCTCACTGAACACAGCCCGTGGCGCAGCGGCCCGGGGAAACCAAACTCGCCACAGCAGCCCTGAGCTGAACTGCAGCCATCAGTGAGCGGCATCGAGGCAGACCCCGTAAGGCCCAGGACTCACCCCACAGATGCCGCCTGGCTTCAGAGCACGTGTACAGCACATCACGCCGTGGCTCTGCATCCCTCTGCCCGAACTACTGAACCCCAATCGGCTCCCCCAAATCTCCAACCCCCTCCCCATGCAGATCGGCTCCACGGTGCCACCCTGAAAGACCCCAATCCCCTGGCAGGACTCCCAGGTTCTGTTACCTCCTCTCCTCTGTGCTCACTGGCAGCTCCCCATGCCCACACTCCCACCGGACTGCGCCCTGAACCCCGCACAGGCCAGCACCTGTCCACGGTGGGGGGATCGGGTGATGCTCACCAAGCCCCAGACACTCCTGGCCACACGTCAGGACTGACAAGGCCCTGAAGTGCTGCCTCCAACAGTGCTGACACGAGAGGAAGTTTCAAAACCCACACCACGCCCATGAGAAAGCACAGTGTCCCCCGACAGACGAGCTTATGCAGAAACGTAACACAAACACATGAAGTGTCACATTTCATTCGAAAACTAAGTTATTAAAATGACAAGATCTTTATCATGAAAATTTTCAGGAGAAAACTAATGAATGATTTTGGAAAAGAACACAGTACTGAGGGACACAAATCATTCTCTAGACCCACAAATCAACACTCTCTAAGCACACATTTCATTGATACAAAAGGCGACATCACGAGTCCATACGAGGCTTTCCTTAAACAAACCGGACATCACTTTACAACCAAGTGCAGCGGGCTAATGAGAAAAGAGCAGGTTCAGAAAACCCTTGATGCTGTCCTCTGGCGCCAGGCAGCCTCGCCAAAGGGACGAGCGAACTATGGAGGAATTGATGAAGGGAAGGAAGACCCTGACTACATCCACCTGGGAAGCTGGGCTAATTACTGTCTATTGAGAACTGTAACTCCACCTGACATCCCAAACTCCATCCAGGATAGTATTATCACCTAAAATGGACTGAAACAGAAATATATTCTTACCCATGAGTTCACAATGATACCAAAAAAAACCCCATACACAGGTCATCTTGGAATCAGGACGTTCATTTGAAAACTGGTAAATAAAGAAAATGCAGCAAGAATGTACCCCACCTTTCTTACACTATCTGTATCTCTAGAAGAACAAATAGAGAACGGCATATGACCTGTATGGAAACATCTCAGCAAATAAATGAGGAAGAAATGATGGAATTAGGAGGTGCACATACATACATTTACGTAGCCACTTGCGACAACGTGGAGGGACCTCGAGGGCATTCTGCTAAGTAAAACAAATCAGACAAAGGAAGAAAAATACTATGTGATCTCACTTAGTTGCAAAATCCAAAAAAGCCAAACTCGCAGAAACAGAGAGTAGAGGGGTGGTTGCCAGGGGCTGGGGGGAGTGGGGAGAGGCGGGTGAAAGGGGACAGACTCCCAGCTATAAGACGACCAAGTTCTGGGATCTAAGTACAGAACAGTGTAACTATGCGCTTGTTGTGACACCGGCAGAGCGGGGAGAGGCCGGGAGAACGGCCAGAGGCAGGTTCTGAGGGCTGCCAGAAAGTGAGGAGTCAGAAACAGTGGAGAGCACCGCTGGTCGGAGCGCATCCACAAGGAGGAGCCCAGCGCAGGGGCACGCAGGCAGCAGACGTGATGTGAAACGGCATCACGTGGGGACACAGCTTCAGGAGAAGAAGAAAGACAAGAGGCAGGGGGAGCTCTAGGCCACTGAGGACAAAGGAGAAAAGAAGAAAAGGAAAAACAGGGATGTGCAAGACCAAGGAGAACCATGAAATCCCCCATCACCACCAGGACAGACAGACACACAGACCCAAGAGAACCATGAAATCCCCCATCACCACCAGGACAGACAGACACGCAGACCCAAGAGAACCATGAAATCCCCCATCACCACCAGGACAGACAGACACGCAGACCCAAGAGAACCATGAAATCCCCCATCACCACCAGGACAGACAGACACACAGACCCAAGAGAACCATGAAATCCCCCATCACCACCAGGACAGACAGACACACAGACCCAAGAGAACCATGAAATCCCCCATTACCACCAGGACAGACAGACATGCAGACCCAAGAGAACCATGAAATCCCCCATCACCACCAGGACAGACAGACACACAGACCCAAGAGAACCATGAAATCCCCCAGCATCCCCAGGACAGAGAGACACACAGACACACTTGGGAGCCCCTAAAAACCAGGATTTGCTAGATGGACAGAAGAGGGTGCTGTTAAACTAGGAATCCCGCAGAACGCTAATACCATTGAGACGACGACGAGGAGGTTCAACAAGTCCCTACAGAGCTGCTGCAAGAAAGCAAGAACAAACATCACACATACAACCGAGGAAAAGAAGAACCACCACGAAGAAGAGCAGAGCTGTACGTGCAGACGGGATTAAACAGACTCAAACAAGCATTCGAGAACATGAAAACCACTTAGAATCAGAAATGCAAAACCAAAATAGAAACGGACCACAAAGAGGGAGAAAGAAATGAAGACTGCTGATTAACCTCAGGGAAGAAATGGAAGAAAAAGACAAAATCATCACAGAAAAGAAGGATAAATTACAAAGTGCCCAACAGAGAATCAACTGAAGGGAAGATTTGACAAGGGGCATTGAAGCCAGAAAAATCAACAAGAAAGTGAAAATGATGTAACAAGAAGCGAGCAAGAAGAGGGAAGTGATGGAGGACAGGCAAAGGAGGAGAAACATCTGTATTCTCATGGTCCCGGGAGAGGAAAAACCACACAATGGACCAGAACTAAGACACAAAATTATAATCCAGGGATACTTGCCAAAAATAGAAAAAGACCTGAGCCTCCACAGTGAGGCTCACTGAGTACCCGAGAAAATTAACCCCGAACAATCAACTGCAGGCCACATCCTCGTGAAACTGCCAGATCCAAAGACAGAGAGACAAGCCTCAAGGCCCCCAGGACAAAGATCAGCGAGGAAAGCGGAAAGCATTCCAACAGCGCCAGGCTGGTCACAGACAACAGAGAAATCAGGTAGCAGTGGGACGCGGCTTTTCTGAAAATCTCAATGAGAAAGTATGAGCCAAGGATTACACACAGGCCAAGTGTCCTTCAAATAGCAAAGCCATAGAAAACAGCTTTCGACAGAAAAATCTAAGAAGTTCTGTCTCCATCAGGCTTTTATGAGGAATCTATTAGAGGAGGGCTGGCAGACTTTTCCCATCAAGAGCCAGGTAAATATTCGAGGCTTTGCAGGCCACACAGTCTCCGTGGCAACAACTCCACTCTGCGGTGTGGACGTGTAGATGAGAACAGCAGAGACACGCTACCCAGATGGGCAGGCCACGCTCCAATAAAACTAAATTCCAAACCAGGCGGCAGGGGGCACCTGGCTCAGGGGAGGGTGCTGACCCCTTATTTAAAGCAACAACTGTAATCGTGCCCCCTGGGATCTCAGTGCACAGAGACGCAATACAGAGCCACAGGGTAACCCGCACGACCTCAAGACGTACTGTACACGACGCAGTGTAACGGCAACTCAAAGTAGATGGGGAAACATCCAGGCCCAGAGACCAGAGACATGGAGCAACCACTGAAAACATATTTTTAAAAAGGCAAAAAAGACAATAGATAAATTAAAATGGAAGGCAAAAAAATAAAATTGAAACAATCCAAAAGAAAACAGGAATGGGGGAACAAGTGACAAACCCAGTGGGCACGGCAGAAACCAAGTGATGAGGGGAGACCCAAATTCAACCACGGCAACAGTCACGTTGCAGGCTAACAGTTGAGACTGCACTGTCCAACACGGCAGCCACAGGCCACAGGTGGCTACTGAAATTAATTAAAATTAAATAACTTTAAAATTCAACACTAGTCACCTGTCAAGTGGTCAACAGCCACATGTGGCGAGTGGCCACGGTACTGGACAGCACAGAACTGAACATTCCCACCATCCAAGAAAGTTCTGCTAGACTAGACAGTGCCCTCTAGACATCCCAATTAAAGGCAGGGATTGACGGGGGTTAGGAAAGCAGGACTAACGTACACGCTGCCTGTGAGGGACAGACTTTCCACAGACGCAGACTGACAGTAACAAGCAGAAAGAACACACCAGGCAAACGGTAGGCCTAGGAAGTTGGAGTGACTGCATTAACGAGACACAGAGACTCTAAGAGACAGGAGTACACTTCATAACATCAGAGACGATTCGGCAGGAAGACAGCACAACCAGAAATGTGCACAGGCTAATAACGGAAACTCACACACACGCATACACACACAGTCACAGCCCAGAATGACAGTCAACGCCCTGATCTAACAGAGTTCACAGCGAACAGTCCAGGCCACAGCTGCAGGGCACAGCCTCGCCACCACTCACGCACTGGGAAAGGTCACTGCTGGGCGTGCAGCAGGCCCCAGTGGACTCTAAAAGATGGAAACCACACAGAGTCCGTGTTCTGACCACACAGAGCCAAGGCAAGCCGAGTGAAGGCAGCCAGACAAGAAGAGTGCACACCGTTTGATTCTATTTATACGGAACTCTAGAAAATGCAACCTGATGGAGAGGGAGTGACAGGAGGCAAACTGGTGGGTTCCTGGCCTGAGGGCTGCAGGGGGCAGCTACCAGGCAGCAGGGGCCTCGTGAGCGTGATGGAAACGCTCACTCTTGTGGTCGCAATGGCTTCCCAGGTGTAGATGGACAGCACAGCTCATCAAACCACACACTTTAAACATGTGAAGTCTATTGTAGCACAACTACACCTCCATAAAGTTATGTAAAACCTTTTGTCAGTCCATTTCAACACATCTTATGTAAGTAAATCATAAGACAACCGGGGACATGTGAACACTGACCGGATATTTAGTGAGATGATGGAATTACTATTAATCTTTTTAGATACAGCAGTGACCCTGTGAGGGTTGTTCTGTTAATTCTCTCGGAGGCACACACTGAGCTATTCACAAGGGAAATGACACTTCTGATTTTTGCTTCAAATGATGGGGGGGGGGCAAGGAGTGGGTGGAGGCAGAACTGAGACAAAACTGGCTGAGTTCAACACGGCTGAATGGGGTAACCAGTACTCTACTATTCTCTCTACAGATGTTTGAAATTCATCATAATAAAAAGTTTGCTGAACACATTCACTATTTACCTCAGTGGAAGCAAAACCAGAAACCCAAAGGACACCTCACTGTCCCAACACCCAGGCCAGCGCTGTCCAGCCCCATCGGAGCTCTGGAGCTGGGTGGGGACCGCCACTGGCCACTTCATTGTGAGTCTGGACAATGGAAGATGTGATTTCCCTTCAGTCTCTGATCTTCCCTGGTTCCTTATGGGCAAGACAAGGGGAGATAGGGAGAGCAAGGGCTCTTCTTACTACTCGCTCTGGGACACAGCCTGGAAACCACTGATGTTGGCCTGCTCCAGGGGAGGGCAGGCCTCGTGCTCACGAGGCAAATCCATTCAACGCTTGGGCACCTGTAATCATATCATGCAGAGGCAGACTGAGACACACAGATTAGAGACTTTATTTTAAAACAGATTTAATTATAGCCCAACATGAGAAATTCAAAGTCTCTCCTTAGAAGAGGATAATTTTTAGTGATATGCTGTGGGAAATTTCTGCCAGCAGAAAAACAATTCCCTTTTAAGTGAGTGAAGCTGTGGGGTAACTTATGGGGCAAATGTAAACCTTCACTGATGGAGCCACAGACCCCAAAGGCAGGGAAGTGAGGCACCACCACCCCAGGAGGACAGGAGGAAGATGGGAGGAGGGGCTGGGCTCCCCCTGGGGTTGACAATTCTGGAACATGTCCCCTACCCTGCACTCTCACCAAACGGCACCCCAGTAACAGGTGGCACTTCCGACACAACGTCCTTGCTTGACAAAGGAATCCTACGCTGTGCTGAAACACCCCCGGAATCGCTGCCCTGGGCACAGACGTGTCCTCATTGGCCAATCAGGCAGCTCCTGTCCCGCCTGCCTTACAGGCAGCGGTCTGCTACGCATCCAACGCCCCGCTCTCCAGAGTGTAAATGCCCCACGTGCCCACGTCAAGCTCCTGACATGAGGTCAGTGACCACGGAGCAGTGAGAGGCTCAGCAACACACGGTCACGTTGTATTTCCCTTCTACCGACACGACAGGCATAAACAACCAGGATCCCAGGAGTAAAATGTAGTAAAATAATTAGGAAGTGATGAGTGATGAGGTTCGGTTTCAACATAATGTACTCAATTACAGGTCCATAGAATTAGATTTTTTTTTTTGAGGAAGATAAGCCCTGAGCTAACATCTGCTGCCAATCCTCCTCTTTTGGCTGAGGAACACTGGCCCTGAGCTAACATCTGTGCTCATCTTCCTCCACTTTATATGTGGGATGCCTGCCACAACATGGTCCGACAAGCAGTGCGTAGGTCTGCACCCAGGATCCGAACCAGCGAACCCCAGCCACCGAAGCAGAACGTGGAAACTTAACCGCTGCACCACCCAGCCAGTCCTGAGAGTTAGATTTTTAATAACGCTGCAATGAACAACTGGTTCCCAGCTTCTGACAACTCCAGCAGCTCCAGCAAGCACAATGCACGGGGCCCAGCACACCACTCCAAGACAGCGGGAGGGTGCAGCAGAGGCCTGAGCTTTCCAGGAAGCACACCGGCTTGGATTCCCGATCCTCTGACACTTCCTGGTGGGGACCCCGTGCCTGCCGCCCTGGGGTCTCTGAGCATCCACTTCCTTACGAGCCTGCCTTGGGTGGTCACTGCGAGAGGTCGACAACGACGCTGGTATCAGGCGCTCAGCACAGGCCAGACACAGAGTAAGCCCGTGACGGGCAGGACCAGTTCAAGGCCACCACGCATGCCACGGTGCCAGGCAGATGGGCTGTGGTGACACACCGGGCTGGCAGGCCCCACACCTTTTCCGCCCACCCCAGGACCATACGAAAACAGCTGCAGCCTAGAAGACAGAGCTGCTGGCCTCCCCCGGCCTCTTGGGACAGAGCTCTGGAGCCAGGATGAATCTGGACATAGATCCCTTCAGGGCAGACCACACGGCCATCTCGAGGATGGACAGGAAAAGCCCTTCAGGGTGTGGAAGGCGAGCTCATGTCGCGGCTGGTGGGAAACGCATCTCGGTAAAGCACAAACTGGACACGGGTAGTGTCCCCAGGCCCCCAAGCAGATCTGTGAGCAGACCCACCCCTCTCCCACCTGAGCTCTTGCTCAGCAGTTTATATCTTGCCTGACAGTGACGCTGCTGGCCTGCCTTCACCTGGACAATGAGCGAGTCACTGCCCAAAGCTGCACATGTGCTTGGCCTAAGTTCTTCTACCAAAAAAAGCAGCTTCTTCTAACTTTAAGGAAACAAATAGGCAATTGATAAAAATATGTGGGTTCTTCCATAGGAAGGCCCAAGAAAAACATTGTGGAAAAGAGTGAATTAGAAATTTTGTCAAGCAAGAGCATGGGCAATTAAAACACACACACCCCAACCAGCCAAAGGAAAGCAGCTTCCCCGCCCCCTGACGCCATGCAAGGGGCCGCACAAGAGGTGGCTCCCGGTTCCCAGGAAACCAGCTGAGCAGCCTGCCCAGTGCACGTCCCCTCCACTGGCCGAGAGTCAGCGTTAAAAATAGAAACAGCCAGCCTTGTTAGGCTTTCTCTAAAGAGGAGCATCTGAGTGACCTAAAAAGGAATTACATCCTACAAACAAGCCAGTGGGAGCCTGACAGCCAAGATAAGGAGCAGAGAAGGGACAAAAGAATTTCTCAAGAGGAAAAGATTACTGCTGTTTACCAACTATGCTTTGAAAACACTCTGCTCTTAAAGATCGTCTGCCTACCCCTGGCCTGGAGTTGGCGGGGGAGCTGGTCCTCTGAAGGCCCAGGCCGCCCTCCCTCTACTCCAGGGCTGTGCCGGGCTGTGTGCAGGTGGAGGCTGGGTGCCTGCCCCCAGGAGGAAGCCCAGACTCAGCCCCTTGAGGCCCTGCTCAGATGCCTCCCAGAGTCCACACCCCACACAGAGCCAGGCCAGCCAGGGTGCCAGGAGTCAGCTGTGTGGGCTGCAGGCATTTCTTCTCGCAGCCCAGCACACAGGATGTCACAAGCTTCTGTGACCTCGCCAGCAGGCAGCAGGGCCAGCCACCAGATCAGCGGGGCATCTCTCTGGTAGAATATCACAGGCTGGTGGCTCACACAACAGCCGTATATCTTCTCACAGTTCTGGAGGCTGGAAGTCCAAGATCAGAGAGCCAGCAGGGTCGGTGAGGACTCTTCTCCTGGCTTGTAGACGGCCGTCTTCCTGCTGTGTCTTCACACAGTGGAGGGGGAGAGAGAGCAAGCTCTCAGGGTCTCTCGTCAAGGGGCACTTGTCCTAGTCTGCTGGGCTGCTGTAACAAAGGACCACGGGCCAGGCGGCTCACAAACACAGACATTCACCTCTCACAGTCTGAAGCTGCAAGTCAGGATCCTGGTGCTGGCAGATCTGGCATCTAAGAACCCGCTTCCTGCTTCACAGACGGCCATCTTCTCGCCATGTCCTCACATGGTGGAAGGGAGAAGGGAGCTCCCTGGGGTTTCTTTCATAAGGCCCTAATCCCACCATGAGGGCTCCAGCTCACACCGTAATCCCCTCCCAGGCCCCGCCTCCTAAGGCCATCCTCCTGGGGTTAGGGCTCTAACGTGTGAACTTGGGGGGACACAATTCAGTCCGTCCCACAGCCCCAGCACCAAACTGCCACAGTGCAGTCATGCTGACATCAGCAGAGGCAGTGACCCTTCAAGGGTCAAGCAGGACTCTGAGTGGGGCCACCGCAGGGTCCTCCCAGAGCCACCACGCTCTTCCTTGCACTACACGAGGACAGAGGGCGAAGACTGCTGACGCCTGCACCCCGCAGCAAGCTCTGACTGTCTCTCCAGAAAGAACCTAAAGCGCTGACACAAATGAACACCAAACCAGCTTTACACACCTCTACCGAGGGCTCTGCACACACTAACAAAGAAACCGTTTAGAACAGCGAGAAATCACTGTGCGTGGGCCTAACAACTTCTGAACGGCCTGCTTCCTCCTTGTACACTGCTTGTTGTCAGTGCTGTCGGGCTGACTCCGACCCCTCGAGCCCTGTGGACAGCAGAGCGGACCCTGCCCAGTCTCTACTGCGCCACCCTCTCACCTCCTGGCGCTCCATCAGACAACGCCCTGCTGCTGTTCATAGGGTCTGCGTGGCCAGTTTTTCAGAAGTGGGTGTCCAGCTCCTTCTTCCTGGTCTGTCTACTCTGGAAGCTCGGCTGAAACCTGTCCACCAGGGGTGACCCTGCTGGTATTTGAAATCCCGGCGCTATAGCTTTCTGCATCACAGCTACCACAGTATGACCACCAATAGATGGGTGGTGTGGTTCCCTGTCCCAGACACGAGCCCCGGCCGTGGGGGTGAGAGCATGGACTTTGAACCACTAGACTCCCAGGACTGGCTGTATATTGTCATAAGGCATTTAATACTCAGGGAGCTAAAACATAAAGGACCGACAACCCAAAATGTGGCCAAGGAGATGGAGAGGCCAGAACCCTCACCTCCCACTGCGGAGCTGTGATGCGGTGATGGGAGCCCTCGGAGGGCAGTTTCTTAAAACCTTCAACACACGTCTGCCCCACGATGCAACAATTCTCCCCTAGGAACACACTCAAGAGGAACGAAAACATGTGTGCCCAGAAAGCCTCACACATAAATGTTCACAGCAGCTTTGTTCCCAAGAAGCAGAAGTGGAAGCAGCCCAGATGCCACGGACGGGCGGTCGGGTCAGCAGATCAGAGGACCCCAAGCTATGTGCTCAGGATAAGATGAGCGAACTGCCAGCACACACAGAAAGACAGAATACCCTCTAAACCCGGGCAGACTGAAAGAAGCCGGATATCAAAGAGCATATTCTGCAGGGCTCCAGTCATGTGCAGTTCTGGAAAGGCGCACACACCTGCGGTGAAGGAACTCAGACCCGGGGAGAGGTGAGGGGAGGGGTGGAGGGAGGGGCAGGAGAGGACTTGGTGGGTGACGGAAGGGCCCCACCTCGACGGGACGAGGGGAGGGAACTGAGAAGGCTGCACACCAGGACGACGCCTCTCACCGGTACAGGTCACACCTTGGGCAGGCAGACAGACCGAGCACACTGGGGACCTGCGGCTGGGGCAGACACGTCCACAGGCCCAGTGCACAGGAAGCACCCGGCCGGGCTGTGCTCTGGGCCCCGAGCTCTGGCCCTCCCACACCAGCGTCCAACCCTGAGTCTGATCTGGGTCACAATCTCCGCACATCACTGTAGCACCCCGGGCCAGATGCTCCCCTGTCCTCAGCCAGAGAAAAGAACTGAGAGTAATAACAGAGCCTGGCCCTTGGTCAAGATGCCTCAGGACTGGCCAACGGGTCGCACTGCTCACAGCACAGGCGTACCCCTCAGCACTCCCTGAGCATCCCGGCCAGTCCCACAGCCCAGTCCCCTCCTGGTACTCGCTGCCCCGCCAGAACAAGGTCCACCAAGATCCTGTCTCAGGGTGTGCTCTGGGCACCCCAAATAAGGCATGAATATTTACTGACCTAGAAGCTGGGGTGTACTCCTGCCTCCGTGGAATGAGAGTAAAAAATGATATGGGATGTTGGGAGACCTGGTGCAACAGAGAAGAGTAATACCCGCAGGCGCAGGAGAGGGAATGAGAAGAAGGGGCTGCAGTTTTAAAGGAGGCAGTCAGCTAAAGCCTCCCAGCCTGCATGATCCAAGAGAGCAAGTGAACAGACACGCAAGGAGAAGACGGTCAGTCGGAGGGAACAGCATGTGCCAAGGTCCTGAGGCAGGAAGAACAAGGAGGGAGCTCATGCAGGACCTTGGAGGCCTCAGTGAGCATCTGGCTCATGAACAGGCTGCTCAGTGGCCAGGAGGCAGGAAGGATGCAGGCGAAGAAGCAGACCAGGAGGAAGCCACTGCAGCCAGCCAGGGAGACTAGAGAGGCCTGCCAGGGTGGCAGCAGGGACAGGAGCAAAGATACTCTGAAGGTAGTGGTGACAGCACTTGCCGACGTGGGATGCAAGACAAGAGAGGCAGAGAAGAGCAGAGCAAATTCCGAGATTGAGGCCCGAGCTGGGAGCTCCATCAGCAGGAGGGAGTCAGGGACGCAGGACTGGTGTGGGGGCAGGGGACAGAGAAGTTCAGCCTGAGAGACATCCAGGGGAGGCTGGCAGCTGGGACCACGCATCTGGAAAGGAGGCCCAGCCTCGAAATGAACACCCGGGAAGTGGGGAGCACCTGTAGATGGGATCTGCAGACCCAGGACGAGTGCAGCCACAGCAAGAGCGGAGCTAGAAAACAGACGGGACCCATGGGTTGGAATGCGGAAGACTGGGGGTCTCAGAGGAAAACACGTGTTTCTCAATGACCAGCGCCACCCCAGAATATGGAGCGGTGACATCAGGCCTCACAAGGTCCCCGTGCCCTGGGCACCATCTCGTCCAAGGCCCCTCCTGCAGCAGCAGGCCGCCTCGGTCCCCAGTCTTGCCTGTCCCACACACCACATCAGCACAATCGGACGGCATGTGGCGGTTGCGTCTGCCTTCTCTCCAGGACAGGTTACAAACAAAGCCACTGGGAACACCCACTTCAGGCTTCTGTGTAAACACACATTTTCACATCAACGGGGTACAGGGTGGGGTTCTTGGGTCCCGTGGTGAGTCTAAGTTGAACTTTATAAAAATGGACAGACCATTTTCCAAAGTGGCCACACCACTCTGGATGCCCAGCAGCAGGATGTGAGGGTGCCACGTGCACCGTGTCCTTGTCAGCCCTGGGTATCGTCAGGGTTTTCACACTTTGTTTTGTTAATTTTAGCCCATCTAATGGACAGAGCTGATATCTCATGTGATTCTAATTTGCATTTCCCGTAGGACAGTGATGTTGAGCAGCTTTTCACATGCTTACTTATCACTTGTGTATCTTCTTTGGTAAAGTGTCTGTTCAAATCTTTTGCTCATTTTCAACTGGGTTCTTTAATTTCTTATTACCGACTTGAGAGTTCCTTACATATTCTAGATACAAGTCCTTCATCAGATATGCAACTTGCAAACATTCCCCCCACGTCCTCATCTGCAACATGTCTTTCAACAGTGTCTTACAAAGAGCAGAAGTTCCTAATTATAAGTTCTAATTTATCAATGTTTTTCTTTTATGAATTGTGCTTTTGGTATTCTAACAAATCTTTGCTTATGGATGTCCAATTATTCCAGCACCATTTGTTGCGAGGCTGACCTCTCCCTAACGAGTGACTTTCACCTCTGTCAAGCCCTGGCCACACCTGTGGGTCTATTCCCACATCTCTTCGTTCCCCTCATCTAGATCTCTGTCCTGCCAAAAGCACAGTCTCGACTGCCGTAGCTTCACGGACGTATTGAGATCAGAAAGTGTGACTCCTTAAATTTGACTGGGGTTTTTTCAAAACTGTTTTGGCTATTCTAGTTCGTCTGCTTTACCATATAAATTTCAGAACCATCTTGCAGTCTTCCACCCAAACATCCTGCAGAGACTGACTGGAACGTGAGTGAACGTGTTAACACAGTTTAGTCTTCCCACCATGAACATGGCATAGCTCTTTCTTTACATCCTCTCGGATTCCTTTCATCAGTGTTTCATAGTCTTCAGTGTAGAGATATCAACATATTTCATTAGATTTATACGCAAGTATTTCATTTTAGTGCTATTGTAAATATTATTTCTTAAGTTTCCAACTGTTCATAGGTAATATAAAGAAGATGTTTTCAAACGGAACTTCTATGTTGCAAACTAAATAAATTCACTTACATTAATAAAGTTTTGTGGATTCCTCATGATTTTCTAAACACCTAGGCATGACTTCTGCCAACAGAGAGAGTTTTTATTTCTTCCTTTCACATCTGTGTGACTATTTCCTTTGTTGTCCCATTGCACTGGCTACGACCATCGGTACCATGTGAACAGAGAGGCAAGACAGGCATCCTTGCTCTACTCCCAGCCTGCAGAGCACCCCGCCTCTCACCGCTAACTACGCTGTTGGCCGTGGGGTCTCTGCAGATGCTCTTTAAAGGGTTAAGGCCCCTTCTATCCCTAGTTGGCTGGGAGTTTTTATCAGAAATGTTTATAGAATTTTGTCAGACACTTTTTCCTGCATCTGCTGAGGTGATCATATGGTTTTTCTTCTTCAATCAGTTAACATGGTAAACTCTATTTATTAACTTTTGAGTGTTAAGCCAGGCTTGCATCCCGTGGCCATGAGGCATTAACTTTTTGATATACTGATACATGCTTACGTGTGTATCACATATGTTTATATATAGGTGTGGGTTTATATTTGACTTGCTAAAGTTTTATGAATTTTTGCACTTATGTCATGGGGGATACTGACCTGTATTTTTACCACGCAGTGCCTCTGTCTGCCTTTGATGACAGGGTGCTGCCGGCGTCACAGGATGAGTTAGGAAGTATCACCTGTGCTTCAATCTTCTTGAAAAGCTTCTGTAGAACTGTTGTTTCTTGAGTGAATGTTTGATAGAATTCACCAGTGAAACCATCTGGTTCTGGAGGGTTTCTTGTGGGAAAGTTGAGCAAATCTTACTTTAATAGATAGAAGGCTACTGAGCTCATTTATTTCCTCTCAACTAAGCTTTGATACCCTGCTTTTCAAAAAATATGTTCCTTTCATATGTTTCCAAATCTATTGGCATAAAGTTGTTCATGAGATTCCCCTTACTATCTTCTTAATGTCAGAAGGATTTTAGTGATGATGCCCCATGTCAAATTTCTGAAATTGGTCATTTTTGTCCTCTACCTTCAGAAATTACATTTAAAGGAGCAAAGTAAACCCAAAGTAATCAAAAGTAAGAAAAAAATAAATAAAAAGCAGAAATCAGTGAAGGAGAAAAGAGAAAAACAGACACAACCAATAAAACCAAAAGCAGGTTCACCAAGATCAATAAAACTGATCCTCTAGCCATACTCTTGACGGATTTTTCTCATTATGGGTCCTATCTTCCTGCTTCTTTGACTGCCCGGTAATTTTTGATTGGATGCAAACAATAAAACCGTGACTTTTACCCTGTTGGATACCAGCCTGGAAGTGCTCTCCGGGGCGCAAACCAGGCCAACGACAGGGCTTCCCTCTCCTCCCCTCTCCCGGACGTCACTGCCCTGGATGCATGGCCTGTTGTCTGATCTCTGAAAACCCCTGTTTTGTAGAGGCTTTCTGGGGTTAATTTGTTTAAGGCAGGAGGGTAAACTTGGCACCTGGTTCCTCCAAGTCAGTTGGAAGCAGATTTGCTCATCACCATATTTTTTAAATTACTCTCAGGAGAAAAAAGTGAAAAGACTTTAAAATGAGCAAAAAAGACTAGAAAGTGCCTGTTCGGCTCACCAATGTGGGTGATTTCTACCTCCACTTAGGCTCACCAATGTGGGTGATTTCTACCTCCACTTATCGCAGAGCTATCGCAGAGCTATTCCACAATTCTGTGAATTCTAAAAACAGATAGCGATGCAAATGGTCCTTGACCACAGGGAAGCTCAGTGTCGGTGGAATGCAACTGATTATTGGCCAGGTTTACATCTATTATGCAAACGCACACAGCACTGCTGAGGGGAGAATCCATTTGTTTGCCGTTTGTTTTCTTCTTTGAACCAATTCTAACTTATTGGTTCTCTCGTTAATAAACAAAAATATTTATCTCACCAAACAATCTTCGATGCTTGCTTATTTTATATTTGCGTGTGAGCCAACACTATATCTGTTTTTAAATTTATCCACAGCATGACTACAAACAAACTGGAAACAACCTAAGAGTCCATCCAGAGAAAAATGACGGCCTACCCATTTAATGAAATACTCTGAAGCCATTAAAACAGATAGCTTATATTAATTTATACAGAAAGATTTTCCGGTCTACCAAAAGAAGAGTAAGCTGCAAAACGACACTTATCTGTGACCGGCTAAGGAAGAATTACCTTTTCCTCCATCCACGCAGACGGCCAGACACGCGGGTGCACTCCTCAAACTAAAGGCAGGACAGCGTGGGGGAGATTCATTTATAAATACTTTTCTGCTTTGTGTAATTTCCCGAGTATTATTCAACAAAGAACCGCTAAGCACAGCCACGCGTCAGACACTCCTGGGTGCTCAGCATTCGGCAATGAGCAAGACAGGTCCCTGCCCCAAGAGCTGACAGGCAACACACCACCTTTGTAAATGGGGAAAAGGTTCAAATTAACTTCCTAGAACCTTGCCCGCAGTTTGAGGAACTAAGGTTAGACATGACCAACCGAAGCAGAATGGCTGCTCCCACCCTGCCTTCGGGCCTTGCTGCGGCCTCCCCGAGAGCTGTCCTGGGGACCCCATGAAAGGGCCCTGCACCCCAGCCGCCCATGGCTTGCCTCCTTCCCAGTGCCAGCCCCTGGGCCACGCTGGGTGTGTCCGGCGTCTCCGCAGTGCAGTGGAAGCTCCTGAGGGCAGGGGCATCTGGCCCTTGCACTGCTGGCCCCCAGCACCTGGAAAGGCAGCTGGCACTTCCCAAGCCACGGCCCCTTCCTCTGCAGATAAGGGCACTCATCCCATCATGGGCCCCAGCCTCATCACCTCTTCTGAACCTGGTGACCTTCACAGGTGCCACCTCCAATACCACCACGCTGGGGATGAGGCTCCAGCATACGGACTTCGGGGACACAAGATTCAGTCCCACAGGTGTGCAGCTTGTGCTTCCAGTGGGAGGGAGAAGTAAGTAAGTAACCACCAGTACCGAATGCAAGCTCAGAGCGAGATGAAGCCATGAAGCACACTAAGACCTGGGGGGAGGCCAAGAGGGTGACCAGGAGGGGCCTCCCCAAGGGGCAGCAAGGACAAGGACACGGACGGAGGGCACATCCAGGGAAGAGCAAGCGCCAAGGCCCGAAACACCAAGTATGTCTGGGGACGCAGGATGGCCAGAGGGACAAAGCAGAGCCAGAGGGAGGCAGTGGGCAGGCAGGCAGGCCCACAGACCCCAGCTCGCACACCTGAGACAGGGAGCAGGAGAGCAACACGACCTGAGTCCCGTTTCCAGAGAGCGGCTGCTACTGCCGGAGAAGGGCCTGGCAACGTGGCCGGGCCCCGGGGAGGTCCTGGATGGGCTGTGAAGAGGGCGCACGAGCTGTGCTGGTGGCCTGGCGGGTGAGAGGCGGGCCCGATCCTGCACTTGGGGCCTGGGCACCCCAACACACGGAAGACCGTGGGGTCATGGCGATGGGTCCAGGAGCCTGACACTTGGAAGAGGTCAGAGCTGGGACGGGAGGGCAGGACAGGACAGGGGCGCCAGCTGGGGTGACACCAGGATCTGCATCTTCTGCAAGGCTGACCACCCGGCCTGACGCCAGGACAGAACACGTGAGAAGGCCTCAGAGCTCATCAGGACTAACGATGGAAACGAAAACGTTTCCTCCTGCCTCCTGCGTTTTCACAGTGATCAAGTTTACAGGAAACAAAAGTTATTCCAAGGGTTCTAAGGAGCATGAAGCTCATACTCAATTCTGTTTATAAAGGCAGTGTGTTAAAGGCGACTCTGAAAAATAAAATAACTGCATAATAGAAACTAGGATTAAAAAAGAAAAGAAAAGAAAAGGATAGCAGCAGCCGCTCAGCGCCCCTGGGCCATGGGCCCGGCGAGCAGTGGTCAGAGGCGGTTACGTCAGCCCTTGCTCGGGGCGGCGCCCACTCGCTCTCCACTCAGGCCAGCCGTTGAGCCACGGTCAGCCGGATGATCACCTCATCCAGCAAGTCAGCCCAAAAAAGTGTCGGAGGGGCAACTGTGTTCAAATCTTACTCTTAATGAATTGTCACTGAAAATTCTCTAAGTGTCACTGAAATTTCTTCCTTCCAAAGAGGCTTCTGCTTACGAACCAGGAAAAGCCGCATCCGTCACAAAGCACCCATCGTGCTGTCTCCTCTTCTCTTTGTAAAGGCTTAGCGCTCCAGGAAGGACACCAGGTGCTCTGGAAACGGGCCTCAAGCAAAGTGCCAGCTGCCTGCCCTGTCGGGTTCTGGGTTCCAGAAACAGCCCGACACGCACGTGTGCAGCGAGGAGGCTCAGAAAGGAGGGACATGGCTGTGGGCTGGTTTTCCGGGGGTCCAAGTTCACAAAGAGTAGAGCCGCCGTGCTCTGACTCATTCTCAGACCACTGGCTACCCGACCGTCGGAAACACACCAGTGACTCTAGTCCTCGGCAAAGTCGAAGGAGAGGAAGGTGGGAGTGTGCTCTGAGACCCAGAACAGGGCCTGCCAAGTCGGGGTCTCATTGCCTGCTCCCCACAACTGCCCCCGTCACCGAGGACGGCCCCCGCACATGGGCAGGCTTCATGCATGCTCCCTTGGGACCCTCACTGCCAGGACCCCTCCCAGCCCGGAGCCAGGCCAGCTGCCCACTCGCCCCTCCAGGTGTGTCCCCGACGAATCTCAGACTCGTGCTCAGCACACACCCTCCCAGGCCCTGCTTTGAAAAGCAAACAAACAAACAAAAGCTGCAAATTCACACCGCAGCTGTTCTGGCCAAAACCAACACAGACACGGAGAGAGCTGGACGGGGCTCCAGCCAGACATGGGGCCTCTCACTCCATGGCCGCGGGAAGAGGGAGCCCCAGAGCGCATCTGACCCCCGAAGGCACCAGGAGGGGAACCTCGCCCTCCCCCCGCTGGCAAGCTGCACTCGTGGAGCTGATACACCATAGCTCCGCCAGCCTGGGCTTCAGCCAGGGGTCCCTGACGTCAGGTTTCTACTGGGCAGGGCAGCATGTGGGGAGCAAGGGCTCAGAACCCACCAGTGATGTGGAACCGAGCCCCACCCTACTGCCAGAGACCCTCCCTCTGATGACCTCTTGCCTGCCCTATCCCAAAGGATGCTCCTTCCAGAACCTTCCTGATGCCTCCTCCTCCTAGGCCTTTCATCCCAGCCAAGAACCTGGCAGGATGCCTGGCAGACAGTCCATGTTGGACGGGGAGGGAAGGACACCACCTCCAAACACCCCAGGCGGACACCTTCCGGTGAGGGACAGGAAGACCTGCCCCACGGCTCTCCCCTCCAGGTCCCACTGTCATCTCCAGAACGGGAGCAGGACCCGCCATCGCCCTACCACTGGCCCTGAGCATCTAGTAGGACATGGATGGCTCAGCACCGGTAGACCCAACACATGGTGGCCCCTCAATGCCCAGCGTGGACTGCAGGAGCCCAAGCAGCTCACTGGCCCATTTTCATCCACCTGTGCTCAGGTTCCCTAGCCCAGAGCCAGCACCTTTCAGGGGACAGTCAGGACACAGCACCACCCAAAGTGTACCCACCACAGTGCCACCCCCTCAGCCCCTTGGGTCTCAACCCACCAGGCCCTGAGGTCGGGAGGAAGGGAGGCCCAGAGGCCACTTCCCAATATCTGCTACTGCCTCCTGCTCACAAAACACATCTGCTGGGCTCAGCAGAGCTGCAGGAGGACAGGGCGAGAGGGGTGCAAGGGGGACGGTGGGACGCAGTGGGGACAAGGAGGACGCAGAGGCACAGTTCCCCACAGCCCTTCCCCCACTGTCGCAAGGGCCTTGGTGGCCGGGCCCTGCCTCACCCCACGCTGTCTCTACCCTGCACTACCCTCTGGGCTGCGGCCACACTCGCCTCCTGATAGCCCACAGCCACCCGGCCACCCCGGCCAAATTGGATGCCCTTGGCTGCTCAGCCCTTCCCATCCACCATGCCTCAGTCTAAACATCCCCTCCTCAGAGTGGCCTCTCAAACACCCTACCTGGGGTCCAACATGCACGCATACACACACGCACAACCTGGACCCAGGCTACAGCCTTGCAGGTCCTGAGCTGGTCTTGGTTGTGCTGACCATGCGTCTCCTCGTGGAACACAGGCTCCGGGAGCAGCACCCTCCATCCGCCTCTCAGAGCTGCACCCCAGCACCCAGAGCAGAACCCACCTCGACCCAGGGGCTCACTCAACATCTGCTCAGACACGCTGGAGTCTGCACCTCATCCTGACGGCACCTCCCCTGGCCCAGTCACCCACACGTCCTGCCAGAGTGCACAGCAGCCCCTCTGCGTGGCCTGACCACCTTCACACTGCGACCACAGGACCCTCTCGACAGGTTCCCGGAATCCCAGCCGAAAGGAGGGGAGCCTGAAAAGGGACCTGAAGGAGGAACTCGACTGAGGGTGAAGTAGAAATGTGACACCTGTTACAGTCGGCACCGTGACAGTGCCAGTCTGCATGCTGCACAGACAAGACGGGATTTCCACAGGAATAAATATTATCGCATAAGCAATCCAGCTCAAAGAACACGCTGGCTCAAGCAGTTCTTACCTGATAAAATTCCCGAAGCCAGTTCTTCTGCAGGTTTTCTGGCTGTAAATTAAGAAGAAAGAAAAGACAGTCAGATGACCATTGACACAGCACCAAACACACCTGATCGTTGTGGGAGCTGGGGTGTGCACACAAGGGGGTCACCCCACTCTGCACGGGGAGCCTCTCCCTCCACATGAGGGGACCCCGCTCTGCATGGAGGGCCTGATCTGCAGCCTCCCCTGCAAACCTCGCCCGCCAAAGGGCAGGCCCCACAGCGCCCGGCATCCATGCTCAACCTGCAGCCCTGCCCAGTCCCCCACGGCAGTCACAGGGAGGAGCTCAGGCGGGGTGTCTGCTGCAGGATGGCGGAGGGCAGACCCAGCCAGCTGGCCAAGGAGCAGCCTTTGTCCACACGGCCATGGCGGGACTGTGCGCGCTGCCACCTCAGGGCTGGCTTCAAGAACCAGGCAGAGCAGAGAGGATGTTCTGGACGCCCAGGAAGAGCCAGCAAAGAGCCCACAAAGCAAGAAATGAGATGTCTTCACATGCATCCCTGCTGGGGGTCCTGGACCACCAGACAGCCGGCCAAGGGGGCGCACGGCCCCACCAAACCCAGCCGTGGACGAGGCGCCAAGAGGAAACCGCAGCCCTGGACATGGACATGGGACTGCTCAGGAAGAGCACGCTTTAAAACGAGGGCCCCGCAGCCGGACTCAAGTGCGATGGGTGCAGCGTCAGACCTGGAGGTGAGAACCCTGGGGCCTGCGCTCACGCGCCTCACCGCACACTTGAAAACTGTAAGAATGACAGATCCAGCGTTGTGTGTCTTCACCATGACCCAAAACAAAACCAGCCAGCGCCCCTTGGGACTCAGGCCCCTGCTCAGACCACAGGCCCGACCAGAGCAGAGCTCCGACGCCGTGGCGTGGAGCCCGGGGACCAGGCTGAGCACGGCGGCAAAGGCACCACCCACAGGCCGCAGGGCACCAGCATCGGGAGGCCGCCCACAGGCGCTTAGGCCTTGTGTCAGCTGACACTTCTCAGTGGCCTGATGAGCAGGAAGACTGAACTTCAAATAAATTAACGAAGGAAGAAAAAAACCCCGCTGTGAAACAAGAGCCTACAGACCATAGGAGAGAGTGGAGGACCCTGGAGATCCACCCACAGAGATGGAGGCCAGGGTCCAGCCAGCTGTGGGGCCTTCCGCTCACCAAGACCGAGTTCGGGAGCCAGGCCCAGTGCAGGCCACCCCCACCCAGCGGGCCCCGGCCCACCTCCCGCTCACTGGAGGGGGGTGCTGCACCCACCCCATCACCCTCCCAGGTGAGCAAAGAAGAGATGGCCACAAAAGACAAGTGACCAATTAAAACTGGGCAGAGCGTGTGAACAGAATGACCAATAAGCACACGGAAAGATGCTGAACATTGTTAGCTGTCAGGGAAACACAAATCAAGCCACAGAGAGATACCACTGCACACCCATGCGGACGGCTGAAATCCAGGAGAATGCCAGCAAGTCTGGCGAGGATGTGGAGAAACTGGAGCCCTGAGACAGGCTGAGGGATGTAACGCTGCAGCCTCTGTGGAACGGTCCTTAAAATGCTAAACACGGAGTCACCACACGACCCCGCAGCTCCCCTCCCAGGTGTGAGCCCCGGAGAAACGGAAACACGTCCACACAGAAGCTGTACACGAACGCCCACAGTCTCAGGAGCCGAGAGGGAAACAGTCCGGATGCCCACCCCTGGGTGAGTGGACAAACTGTGGTCTATCCAGACAACGAACACTATTCAGCCCTGAACAGGAAGTCCCAGAAGCAGCCCGCAGGAGGGCGGACCGTGACTTCCTGTCCTGCTGTGCTCCGGGAGCCCCAGCCACGTGAGTGTGGCAAGGTGGGCCCACGACGGGGCTGCAGGGGCAGGTGCGAATACACTGCGCCCGCCGCGCTCAGGGATGAGGCAAAGCCGACTCAGGCGGCATCAGCAGTCACCTCTGCAGCTTGCTCCCCATGGGCCCGCCCAGCACCCGGCTCCTCTGTGCCAGCCCCGTCTCCTGCCTCCCACTCGCACGAGAACACGTAGGTGGTAATGCCTGCCTCCCTGCGTGACCCTGGACTGCGATGACCAGGGACCAATGCAGGGACAACGGGGATGGGCGTGAAGACTTAGTGTGCCTGTGTGTCCTTGTGACAGCAGCCACACGCATTCCCTCCTCTGTGTCCTGGGTGCAGAGGCTGGACAGACCCCGACAAATGGTGGGTCAGCCAGCACGGCAGGCCTGTGTTCAGGTCCCGACAGGGAGCACCCTGCACCACCACGGCACTCCTCCACCCGGTCCTGGCGCCCCTGCAGGCCGCTCCTACTGTCCTCTGGCAAGCAGAACCCCTGAGTCAGGCCTTCTACAACATGCCCCCAGCACAAGCAGGCACACACCCACGTGTGCAAACACCCCCGCCACCGCCTGCCACGGCCACCCACCCTGCCCAGGCCCAGCCTTGGAGCAATGGAGACCACGGCCCGCAGCAGGGAGCCAGAGCCTCTGAGGCCAGCAGCCTGCCAACCCAAAACCACCACTGCACGGGCCTGCTCTCCCTGCTGTCACCGACCCGCACCACCGCCTGGGAAGGAAAGGAGGGACAATGGTCGCAAGGCCCAAGTGAGGACAGCCTGGCTCTGATGCCGCCAAGAAGCCGTCAATTCACACTGACCAGCACGTGTCCCTCTGATCTGCTCACATGGCCTTCAGCCCCACATCCAGCTCTAGCCGCCGTGAGTAATGACAGCTCCCTGTCCCGTTTGCAAAATGGATCAGGACCTCGAGCGAGGCTGCCGAGAGCCTGCACGGCCCGTCTCACAGCCTGGCCCACGTCGCCTGGGGCAGGCACAGCCCTGGGCGCCCGCTGGAGGCCGTCCGCCCGGCTGACCCTCTGGAGGCCAGCAGACGCACATGTGGAAACCAACAGTGGGACACAGTCGGTCACAGTCTGGAAGTGGCTTTGGGATTTTACGTTCCTCTAGCCCAATTCTTGGTCACTCTCTCATCTAAATCACTAACAGGACTTTCAGCCCACTCTGACTGGGGATCCACTGAAACAATAAAACCAAACAGTCCTAATAAAAGTGCTTTAAACAAAGATACGTCTGTATTTGTTTACTGTTTAGAAAGAGGCCACTCAAAGGCTGGGGAATAATTAAACTGCAGATCTAAATAAACGACAGAGGAGCCAAAAACACTTAGAGGAAGGAAGAGAAGAAATCTACTGAAAAGGGACGAGGTTCTCAGGAGCCCTGGCCGCCCCCTGCTTGTCGGGTCACTGTGGCCACGGTGACCGCCACGATGCCCGTCCCAGGCCATTCCCTGGGCAGCATTTCTTCCACTCGTGGGCAGGTCTGCCTGGCTGACCGCCAGCTCCTCCAGAGCACGTTGTGTGCCTGGCCCCACAGCCCCTCCAGCCCACCCCTCCCCAGTCCTCCCTGCAGGTTTGTGCTCACTTCCCCAACCTCCACACATGGGACGTCCCTTTCCTACCCTGAGACAGCCCGAGGATGTCGCCTCCAGGAAGCCCTCCACAACCTGGAGACTCGGTTGGCCTGTGGCGGGGCAGCGCCACGAGCACCAGATGCCCCTGGACTGCGGACAGCTCTCTGCTCCCTCTCTCATGCACTCGCAGCCCCTCCTCTCCTCCGCCAACCACAGCTCATTCTTGCCTTCCTCACCTGCAGAGGCTAAAGCACGGAGGCTTCTCTCTCCCCCACATCCGACCACCATCCCCCTGCCGCCTCTGCCCTGAAGCAGGGGCACACTCACCTCCCCTCGCCTTCTGCGGTCCCTCTGCTATGGCCCTGGTCCACGCTCCCTCTGTCTCTTCCTGCCCCGCCCTGACTCTCTCTGGTCCATCCTCCACTCTGCACCAGAGCAACCCTCAGAAAACCTAATGGCTCAACCCTGCAATGCATTCCTGCCTCCCTCATGGCCTGAACTCGTGACCTCTCTGCCCTCTCCTTGCCTTGCTTTGCTCTGGGAGGCTGACCTCCTTCCATTCTCAGGCCTCAGGGCCTTTGCACTTGTTCTTCCCGCAGATTCTCATGGCCCCATGCCTTCACTGCTCTCAGGTCCATCTCCTCAGTCAGTCCTGTTTTCCTCGGTCACCGGGCGCCCCCAGCCCTGGAAGGTGGGTCCCTAACCCCAGCCTCTTTCTACCCTGAGCTGTAAGCTGCATCAGACTCTCTCTCTGTCTTTCCTCAAGGACCATCACCAGGAGAGGAACGTTTCATTTCCCAGCCACACACTACTGTGTACGGTATACAAGGAGGATGACGTTAAGGTCAAGAGGACAGTAAGAACTTTCCAAACCACTGGGGCAGAGAGGGTAAACAAAGTTGGATCAAGACATCTCTTTTCCCCAAAACCTAACACAACAATAAGGGGCTGGGGGCAGTGAGGGACTCTCCAGTAGCAACACGACAAGGAAAGAGGCCCAACCTCATGCCTCATCCTGGAAAAGTCATGGCCAAGGGAAGAAGAAAGCTCCCAGGAAGGACTCGGACGACCCCGACAGTGCGGGACCACAGGAGCCGCGCATCCCTGGGGACGGGGGTCGAAAGGGAGACAGAAAGAGAGTCCCTGACACAGAAGAACTGGCCAGCTTAGAAAGGGAAGAGCATTCGGAGAAAAGTGACGTGAAAAGATGGGCAGCAACAAGCCCGTCAGTGCAGAGTAAGGGGACCAAGAACTGGGCGGGCACTGGCAGAGCTCCACGCGATGACCGGCACCCAGAGCCAGGGTCCGCGGGAGCACGGGAGCAGCACTGTGCCATGTACACACGGACGCGGACTGGACAGCGAGGCAGACTGGCCAAACGGAGCGTGAACGTGAGGACCTGGACAGCGTGCAAACAACGAGGGCGACAGGACCAGGAGGTGGCCGGGGGACTGCATGGGAGCAGCGACGGCTGCGGACGCAGGAGCTCACAGGCACGCTCTAAATTCAGAATGCACCTGTAAGCTCCAAATTCTTTAAGTTTTTAAAAAGTTTCCGTATCCTTAGAGAAAATTTACAGATATCTTATTTTTTGTACCAATAAAACATTTTTCTCCAGTCCAGAAGTTCCTTCAGTTTCAATTCAGTATTTTTTCTGCTGAAAATTCCCACAGAATTAAATCTGCCCATGTGATGTAGGAGGGCAGACACTGGGCAATCCCTTTGTGGCTCGGCCGCCCTCCTCACCGGAGACCCCCCTGCGTGGACGGCCTCTGGGAGGACAGTGCCACGTGGACAGCGACCCCTTCCAGTGGCACTGGGGTGACTCGTACTTTTCTATAAGGCCTATTCTTTAATTATTCACCAAATAATTCCATTTCAGTAGAAAGCATGAAGGAATTGAGACTCGCTTTTTGGCGGGTGTGTCTCACGCCCCTAACAGAGAGCATCCAAAGCAGAGAAGGCCAGGGTGCCAGAGGCACGACGCACAGACTCCCCCGGAAGACATGCGGCACCCCTTCAGTCCCAGGACGTGACGCCGTCAGCAGAAGATACGGAGACATCTCATACTGCTGTGGGCAAAGGTGCTAATCGACAAGGAGTACCAGGACAACCAACTAAGTATTTTTAAAATGCTATATTAGATCCTTTATTTTGCAAACAAAATAAACTCTAGATGACTTCAGAAGACAAACACAAAAACTTGAAACCACAAAAAAATCATTAGAAAATATAAGCAAATAGCTGTCCTCATGGAAGAAAGAAGGCCTTTCTAGATCAAAAAGCAAAGAAAGGAACCCAAGGAGAAAATGCCTGTAGACGTCGACACTCAAAATCGAAACTGCCCAGAGCCGGCACCATTGTCAGTGGTGGAAAGCTGAAAGCCGGTCCTCCAAGAACGCGAACAGTCAAGGGTGCCGCTCTGACGACACCTGCTCAACACGGTCCCGGGAGTTATAGCGGAGCAATTAGGGAAGGAAAAGAAAGAAAAGACATCCAGATTGGAAAGGAAAGAGTAAAACTGTCTCTATTCACAGATGACATGATCTTACATGTAAAAAACCCTAAAGATTCCACACAAAAAACTCTTAGAATAAATGAATTCGGCAAAGCGGTAGGACCTAAAATCAACAGACAAAAGTCAGTGGCGTTTCTATACACTAACAAAGAAAAAGCTAAAGAGAAAATGAAGACAATTTCATTTACAACAGCATCAAAAAGAAGAAAATATTTAGGAATAAAAATAAGCAAGGAGGCAAAAAACTTGTACTCTGAAGACTACAAAACACTGCTGAAAGAAATTAAATCAAAAAACAGAAAGACATCCCCTGTTCACGGATTGGAAGACTCAACATTGTTTAGATGTCAACGCTACCCAAAGCAATCTACAGATTCCACGAAATCCCTACCAAATCCCAACTACTGTTTTTGCAGAAACAGAAAAACCCATCCTAAAATTCGCATGGATTCCCAAGGCATGCGAACCGCCAAAACAATCTTGAAAAGGAACAAATTGGAGGTCTCATACTTGCTGATTTCAAAACTTACTACAAAGTTACAATAATCAAAACAGGGTGGCATTGGCACAGACACACAGACCGATGGAACAGAACAGACAGTCCAGAAATAAACTATCACATACATGGTCAAATGATTTTTGACAAGGGTGCCAAGACCATTTAATTGGGAAAAGACAATCATTTCAGCAAATGTTGGGAAAACTAAAAATCCACATGCAAATGAATGAAGTTGGACCCTTACTTAGAACCAAATACAAAAATTAACTCGACATGCAACAAAGACCTAAACATAAGACCTAAATCTATACAACTCTTAGAAGAAAACACAGGGAGAGAGCTTCATGACACTGGATTTGGCAATGACTCCTTGGATATGACACCAAAAGCACAGGGAACAAAAGAAAAGATAAACTGGGCTACATCAAAATCGAAAACGTTTGTGCATCAAAAGACACTACTGGGGCCGGCCCAGCGGCATAGGGGTTAAGTCTGTGCACTCCGCTTCAGCAGCCCAGGGTTCATGGGTTCAGATCCTAGGCGTGGACCAACACACCACTCATTAAGCCAGGCTGTGGTGGCATCCCATATACAAAATAGAAGACTGGGACAGATGTTAGCTAAGGGACAATCTTCCTCAAGCAAAAAAAGGAAGACTGGCAACAGATGTTAGCTCAGGACCAATCTTCCTCACCAAAAAAAAAAAAAGACACTACCGATACAGTGAAAAGACAACTCTCAGAATGTAAGAAAATACTGGCAAATCATACATCTGAGAAGAAGTTAATATCCAGAACGTATTAAACACACTCCTATGACTCAATAACAAGAGCCAACACTATTCAAAAATAGGCAAAGGACTTGAACAGACATTTCTCCAAAGAAGATACAAAAATGGCCAACAAGCACATGGAGACATGCTCACCATCTCTAGTCATTAAGGAAACGCAAATCAAAACCACCATGAGATACCACGCCACATCTATTATAAAAGAAAACACCAGAGAAAATAACAAGCATCGGAGAGGATGTGGAGGAATTGGAACCCTGTGCAGTGCACTGCTGGTGGGAATGTAAAATGGTGCAGCCGTTGTGGAAAACAGTATGGCAGGTGCTCAAAAGTTAAAAATAGAACTACCATATGATCCAGCAATTCCACTTCTGGGCACACATCCAGAGGAACTGAAAGCAGAAACTCAAACAGCTATTTGCACACCAACGTTCATGGCAGCGTCATTATTCACAATCAGCCAGAAGGTGGAAACAACCTAAGTGTCCACTGGCGGATGAACGAATAAACAAAATACGCTACATTAACAATGGAATATTATTCAGCCTTAAAACGGAAGGAAATTCTGACACATGCCATGACACGGATGAACCTTAACAACATGCTAAGTGCAGTAAGCCAGTCGCAAAGGGACAAATACTGTGTGACTCTACTCACCCGAGGTCCCTGGAGGGTCAGATTCACAGAGACAGAAAGGAGATGGGCCCAGGGACTGGGGGGACAACGCGGAGTCAGTGCTGAATGCGGACAGAGTTTCCGTTGAAAACACGAAACAGTTCTGGAGACGGATGGAGTGACGACTGTGCAACACTGTGAGTGTGCCTGATGCCACGGAATTGTACACTTGGTTAAAATGGTAACTTTTATATTATGTATATTTCACCACAATAAAAAAAAGGAAAGCAAATCTAAAGTAGCCAGCACTTAAGCAATGCAGCCACATGGCGGCCTCAGCTCATCTGTGCGCTTCTTCTAGGTACGTTACTGTACTTTACTCCTATTTTATTAAAAAAACGGCTGGGAAAATGTTAAAAATACTCATTCCTTCCAAATGTGGAATTCTATTTCTGGAAGTCAACCCTAAAAAAAAGTAATTCTAAATAGCAAGAAGGCTCTGTACACAAGAAGTTTGTAATAACGCCATTTATAAGGGAATTATAATTAGAATGCTCCAGAAGAGGATTAGACAAGGCTCACTGATGAGGAAAGGTACGCAGCACGTCCACTGAAGAAGTAAGAGGCAGACAGCAAAAACAAATGTGTGAGACCATAAAGAAGTTCCGGGTATAGATGGCGGTGATGTCATACAACACTGTAAACGTACATTTACAAATGCTTACAATGATAAGTATCATGTTAGGTATATTCCACCAAAAAAAACATCCATGAGGAGCACAGGTTAACACAGAAGCGGTTTATACCTCAACAGAGACGGACGGAGCACAGGATAAATCAGGCCCACACACAGGGCCCACCACCAAGGAGCAGACAGCACAGCCGTCTGCACAGGAGAGCTGCCCCACGCCTCCCTAAGGCAGGACAGGCCCCACAGGGCCGCGAGGACTGAAGCCCGGACCCCAGCACACTGTCACAGGCACTCCCTGGCGGCTAGCCACCTTGAACCCTCTCAACAGCCTCGTGAACAAGTTAGGAAAAAAGACTGAGGGAAAAACACCAAAATTTTAGCATGGTTTATCTGAGGCAATGTTATTTCTTTTTCTTTCACTTTCTTCACTTTTCATATGCTTATAATTACTCTGCATTACTTTCATATTTTTAACTCAATTTTAAAAGCTTGAGGAAGAGAAAAACAAGGAAAGCTTTCAGAACACTTTAGCCAGATTTTCCATAACCACTAGTTACTATAAGCAACAATAAAACGCGAAAGACAAACAGGGAGAACCATTTGCAATTTAGATGAAAGCTATTGGGCTATTCGCCTACTGCATAAAAAGCTGCTATGAAAACGCCAGAAAAAGACCAACCACTGAAACATGCCACACAACACACACCCCCGAACCACACACCACACCACACGCACACCTCACGTACACATCTGCTCAAAAACCGCCTGTGCTAGAGGCCACTGGACTGGAGAGTGCAGACTGCAGGATGCCTCCAGCAACACGGGAAGTTCTCTGATTCTAGATCAGTACTGCCCAGCAGAACTTGCTATGATGACAGAAATGTTCTCTATTTGTACTAGCCAAATTTGCACTTGAAATGTGGCTAGTGTGACTAAATGACTGAATTTTTAATTTTATTTAATTTTAATTGTTTAAACAGTCACACGTAGTTAGTGACTACATTATTGGATAGCACAGCTCTAGGCCACAGTAAAAGAGGGGAAACTTCAAAGTCTCTATTGTGAAACAAACAAAATATTGATATATAAACATGATACAGACAGCAAACACAAAAGGGAAAACTTCACACCATCTCATGACAGCTGTCAATGCAGACATCCAGATTAAAGAAGGCAGCAGTATGGTAAAAACTCACACACTGTAACCAAGTGGGCTATTCCACAAACACATGGATGGTTCAATATCAGGAAAGCCACTAATACAACTCACCATACTAACAAGGCTAAGAAAATCAAAAGACAGAGACTTCCAGTTACAGCTCCAACACACAAAGAGCTTGCAAGTTCTCAGCCCGGTCCTTACAAGGACTTTTCTTGCACCCATCAGAGAACGGCTAGCAAACCGCCACCCTGAAACCTGGAGAGACAGACAAATACACAGAGTCCCAGCCAAGACCTGCTCAGTGGGAAGAGAAGCTGCTGGAGCCATAACCTAGTAGGAAGATGTAAATGGTAACTTTGATGAAATGCTGGAAGCTGAGTGCAAACGTGCGAAAGTGAGAAACTGCTGGGGACCACAACCTTAAGGAGGGCTCCACATTCTTCTAGGTTTGACTTCTGGGCACCCACAGCAAAATCCCCTCCTGGCTCTGGCAGCGGGAGGGGAAGAGTAACCACTGAAATACACCCACAGCGTTCTCCACAACAAAAGCCTACTCTGAGGGCTGGCCTGGCAGCATAGTGGTTAAGTTCACACACTCCGCTTCAGTGGCTCGTGGTTCACAGGTTCGGATCCCAGGTGCAGACCTAGCACCACTCGTCAAGCCACGCTGTGCTGGCATCCCACAGAAAACAGAGGAAGACTGGCACAGATGTTAGCTCAGGGCCAATCTTCCTCACAAAAAGAAAAAGCCTACTCTGCATAGGAAGCCTTTACCAGAGCCTTAGCCCACCTGTGGGAAGGGCCTTTCCCCTACCAACATTCCCATCCTACCTAAGGGATGGGGAAAGGGGAAGATAAGAAACACGTGCACAGGCCACAGGCCAGAGACACAGGCCCACTAACAGCCCGAGACTGAATCACAGGATGGGAGAGTGGTCCCTTTCGCCCACACCAACAGGGCTCCAGAGTAATGACAGTGGATTCCAGCCAAAAGAGGGGCAAGACACAGACTATCTTTGAGGAGAAGGAGTCCTTAGGGAACCCCAAAGACAACAGGGGAGACAAAAACAAGGACACTAGAGGAAGTCTCTGACACCACAGCTACAGCCAACAGTAGGCAGAATGCCTCTGAGAGGCTCATTAACAGACTGGACAGAGCCAAGGACACAACCAGTGAGCTTGAAGACATGTCAATACAAACTTCCAAAACTGAAATGCAAAGAGAAAAAAAAAACTGAAAAAAATACAGAATCCAAGAATTGTGAGAGACTTTCAAAAGATATACATGTAAGGAATTCCAGAAGAATAAAGAGAGAAGAGAGCAGAAGAAATATCTGAAGGCTGAGAATTTTTTCAAAATTAATGACAAACACCAAACCACAGATACAGGAAGCTCAGAGAACACCAAGCAGGATAAATACCTAAAAGTCTACACGAAATCATTTAACATTCAAATGGCAGAAAACCAAAGACAAAGGGAACATCTTGAAAGAAGAAAAAATATATACCCCATCTACAGGGGAACAAAGACAAGCATTACAGTGAACTTCTTCAAAGAAACCATGCAAGCAAGAAGAGAACAGAGTGAAATGTTTCAAGTGATAAAAGAAAAAAAAACCCACCAATCTAGAATTGTGTGTCCAGCAAAATTATCCTTCAAAAGCGAAGGAGAAATAAAGACTTTCTCAGACAAACAACACTGAGGAAACTGATGACCAGTAGACCTGCACTAAAAAGTAATGTTTTAAAATTTTCTTCAGGGAGAAGGAAAATAATATAGGTCAAAAGTTTGGATTTACATAAAGAAGGAAGAATAATGGAGAAGAAATCAATGAAAGTAAAAAAATTAACTGAAAAGTCCTTCAGTAACAGTCAGCAACCATTTGCGATAAATTTTAATGAAGCAGGAACGACTTGTACTTCCTGTGGACGGCAGAATCCAGGCCTTCAGTGACCCGCCCCGGTGTTCATTCCTATATAATCCTCCCCCTTGAGTGGGTGGGACCTGTGAGCATGATAAGACGTCACTCTCGCAATTAGGTAACATTCTATGGCAAAGGTGAGGAATTTTGCAGACGTAGTTCAATTCCAAAACTAGCTGATCTTAAGTTAATCAAAAAGGACATTATCCTGGGTAGGGCTGACCTTATCAGCCCTCAGGTGAGCCATTTGAAAAGCAGCTAAAGGTCAGAGGCTGGAAGCCGGCCCTGGAGAAGCAAGCTGCCTGGGATTCCACGGCCTCCAGGAAGTGACTCCTGTCAGGACCCGCGGGAGCTCCAGGCAGGCCTTCCCCAGTCGGTCTCCAGATGAGAGCACAGCCGGGAGACCCCGAGCAGAGGACACGGCCGAGCTGTGTGGGGCACCACCCACAGAAACACGAGACCATAAATGGTGCCCGCTTTAAACCACCAAGTTTGTGGCAATTTACTACACAGCACAGAAAACTAATACATGTCCTTAACACTATAAATATGAAATATGTATGTCTGCACGTAATAAAATGAATATTATTTTGAACATTTTTGCCACATTCCGATTTTACAGATTTTACTACAGGTATGAGATCTACAGTAAGGATCGGATTTAAAATTCAGCCCTAACAGTTAGCCCACTGTCCCACAACAGGCTGTGGAACTATATGCCCAGTCCTTGTCCCCAAGTGCTACCGTGTGGGCACGCCAAGTGTCGATCTGTCATCCCTCCCCGTCTCCCTCTGCCCCTCCCCATCCCTCCCTCAAATAATTAGCCTTATCAAATACTTATTTCATTTAAGTATTCAAACAAACACTTCCTATTTACTGTTTTTCTAGGTTTTTTCTTTTTTTTATTCAGTAATATTTAAGTTCATATTTATCCTTCCTACATTCCTTCCCTTTATGGCATAGTTCTGTATCTTAGCTTTTTGAGTGAAATGTTTGCTTTTTTAAATTATTTCTTGTTTAATAGCAACAACTGTGAATGTCACAGAATATATGTCCTAGGAATATCTATTTTTCTAGGACACACCACACACACATCTCTGCCTCGTCTCACAGCCAGTCCCTTTCTCGTGGGGAAACACCAGCCACTCCCACTACAGTGAGGAACAAGGCAAAGAGCCCACCACGTCCACGACTATTAAATCTTCTACCAAAGATATGAGGAGTGAGATCAAAACGAGAAAACAATCAGAGGCCTAACGCTCAGAGACAAAGGGGTGAACAACCGTGTCTCAGACGGCCTGACAGCACATCTGAGACCAGGGGTCACTGAGGAGACCAAGCCAAACAAGACAAGAATCCAGGACAAAGAGCAGGATATAGAGTGAAGATGTAAAAATCGACAGCCATCATAAACACAAACAAGAACCCGTCAGAAGATATGTTTGAAAAGAAAACCCCAGTTACAAAGGCACATAAGAAAAGATAAAAGTTAGAAATAAATTTTAAAATGTGAAAATTTTATAAGACAAAAACATTGAGACATTCCTGGCAGAGACAAAAAATAGACTTGAGTCAATGGGAAGTCCTCTCCCGTTCTCAGGGAGGGTGACTCAGCACCGTAAAACCAGGAGTTCTCTCCAAGTCGGTGCAGAGGTAACACCACCCACTAACACCAGGCCACACAGGCACCACCGAGCGACCGGCCCCTGCCCAGCTGAACGAGATAAGCTGATTCTAAAGTTCATATGGAAAAATAAACTGTGATTCAAAATCCAAACACAACTTTTAAAAAGAATGACACGTTAAACAACAATTTAAAAAAAAACCTTTGCACGGCAAAAACCATAGCGAAATCAAAAGACAAATGTCAAAGTGATGGAAAATATCTGTAATATAAATCACGAATAAAGCGCTAATCTTCCTAATATTTGAAGAACTCTTGAAATTCAAGGAAAACCGACAAAAAATCCTATAGAAAAATGTACAAAAGAACCAAATGAAGGAGTCACAAAAAAGATGTCTACATGACCTTACGTGGATGACAAGATGTTCACCTTTTTCCCGGAAAGGAGGTGGGCAGCCGGGCCACCTGCAGGGGAGAGGCACACCCACTTTGGTGTTCTTGCCCAACGTGCCTAACCTGAAAGGAAGAGAAGAAACGACCAGAGATCCAAACAGTGGGACACTCCACAGGACAAGTGCTCTAGACTCGGCAACATCAGTGTCGGACTAAAGAACTATCGAGATCAGCATGTGACCCCTGAGCACACGCTAGAAAAAAGAAAGAAACGGCAGGAGGCTGTTAGAGGTGAGTGGGGAGAGTGACTTCCCACCGTATGTGGACACCTCTGCCCCAGGATAAATGGTGTAGACACCTCTGTACCGGGATAAATGGCCCGAGTGAGTGCTCAGAGGGGACAGCGTCCCTCTTTGCAGGGGTGCCTCGGACATCTTTACCAGTGTCGTGATGTTCGCAACTCACTTTCTAATGAGTGCCCCTGTGCTCCTCAGCAGCCTGCTCTGCACCCCAGGGGGTGGGCCTGTGCAGCAGACATTTGTCAGCCCCCAGTTGCCTGGGGCCCAGGGACGTCCTGGCAGGATGTGAGCAGAACACAAGATGCGGCCAGGGTGTGCGGCCCATGGTCCTCGCAGAGGCCTCAGTTCTCACTGAATGCCCCTCCATCCACCTCTCTCTCCAAGCTCCAGGAATCGCCCCCACTTCTGACTCCTTAGTGGTTGCCTTGGAGTGACAGCGTGGAGGACCAAACTGGTCCTGGTGGCTCATCTTGCCCACAGTGGTCTACAGTTGGAGTGACCACCCCTCCCACTGTCCCCTGGAGCAGACCTCTGCCTGCTGCTGAACCGGCCCCACATGCTGCCCGTGTGCCCCAGGTTCCCCACCGCCGCATCGGCACGCCAGCTCCTGCAGCACCCCCCATCGCAGCCCCCAAGTGCACCAGTGGGCTCAGCTGAGCCCAGGCTGCTGCCCCCTCTGTCTCCACAGCCAGGCGGGCCAGGGCCCTGTTTCACGGAGAAGGAACTCAGCTCGGAGAGCAGCAGAGGTAAACTTCAGACGGAGGCTCCCAGAAGGGCTGGATCCGAACCCCAACTCTCCCCTCAGGGTTCCAGGAAAGGCGCCGGCCCCTCCAGCCCAGGGTCTGTCAGGGACAGAGGTGACACGCCCTCCTCCTGCAGGACAGATTGAGACCACACGAGAAGCAACCAGCTCTGGGTGTCCCTCACCCACGGCACGCCTCCACCAGCGATGACACCCACATTTCACCAAAACCAAGCACCACTTGTGTCAGCCCCCTCGGGAGTTTTCGGACTTCGAAAGCTCTTCTCAATTCAGAGATACTAAAAGTAAGAAAAATGTACTTCTTAGAATCCATAATACGGTAAAAATATACTTGTTGGGATCCATGAAATAGCGTAAACATGTACTTCTTAGATCCATGCAATGTGGCACGCGGGCTGTGAGGGGCACCTGTGAGAACTGCTTTGGCAGTGCATGTGTCCCCATGTCCCCCTGACTTCCCTGGTGCTGGCCCTCGGCAGTGGCTGCAGGGCGCCCAGATGTGGGACGGGTCGGGGAGTGCCACCCTCTACCCCCAAACACTGCCCACGTGCCCAGTCTGCACAGGGAGGCAAGGGGAGGCCAGGGGAGAGCACCACCACAGCCATCTCTGGGCCATCTTCTCATGGCCGAGAGAGGACCATTTGTGAAGAAAGGGCCCCCCTCTGGCTCGTGTCTCTCTTTCCTTCTCTCTCTCTCTCTCTTGCCTGCGCACGTTTGCTCACTCACCACTTTACC
Source organism: Equus caballus (assembly GCF_041296265.1). NCBI lineage: Eukaryota > Metazoa > Chordata > Mammalia > Perissodactyla > Equidae > Equus > Equus caballus. The sequence continues at coordinate 2,033,605 of NC_091684.1, forward strand.
GCCTGGGTCTCTGTGAGCAGGGGACACAGCAGGTGCTCAAACATAGGCACACTGACTATGGTGTGCGGTTAAAACCTGTAGAAAGGTCTGGAAGGAGGACTTCCCTACAAAGCCAGCAGCCCGGGCTGTGAGTCCACTCCAGGGAAAGAGGACACTGGACACAGAGAGCACCCGGGTCCTGGGGATGGATGCGGAACGCAGGGCCTCACCTGGGACCTCCACCCCTGCCAAAGCCCCGTGCAAGGCTCCCGGCGGGCAGGGAGAGGGACAGCAGCCCTTCGAGGGCGGGAAGGGCAGAGCGGAGAGCCCACGCAAGCAGGACCACCTCCTGCAGCTGCCCACCCACGGGCATCATTTCCTCCTGGGGTCTCAGGGTTGGGGAACAAGAGCCCCCATTCTGATGCCCGCCCCCACCCTCCACGACCCCTTTGCCAGGGGCCCTGCAGGGCCAGAAGGAAGCCGCCTGCTCGCTTGGTGTGTGTGGAGCCGTGGTGCTGTCCATCACACCACCGGCCCCTACCGTCAGGACAAGGACTACTGGCTCCAAATGACTCGGCTGGAGCCTGGGAGCAGGGCAGACGTGGATTCAAAGGCCCAAACCCCGAGGCCTGGGGCAGCATCCCCAGGCTCTTCGAGAGTTCACTGGATGGCTGGGGGAGGCCACACCTGTATTCCAAGGAAACAGGAACAACCGAGGACAACGTATACAGCACATCCACTCATTTTTCTGAAATACTTCCTAAAAGTTTCAAATACGAGTCATTCAAAACAAATGGGCTCCTTGGGCTCCCTAGCCCTCTGGACCAGCCGGTGAGGCCTCCCGGGGACACGCCCTCGAGGTGAGCACCGCGCCCTGCTGCCCGATTCCTCAGGAAATCCTGCCCCGCGCCACACGCTTATCCCTGCAGAAACCCGCTTCCTTTCATGAGAAGGGAAATCTTGTCCGTGCAGTCATAAATACCCCGAGGCTAAAAATAGTCCCGCCAAAGGAAGTAAGGATGGGCCTTCCACCAAAGGACAGGCACAAACGGCGCGGCCAGCAGGCAGTGCAGAGCGAGGGGCGGCTCAGGCGGCGCTCAAGGAGCCAGAAGGGCCGGCCCAGCCGCACGCCCCGAGGCCCAGCTCTCCTCTTTGGACGGTCGGTGCTCCTCTCGCTGAGCCTGGCAGAGCAAGAGAACTGGAAAGAAAATGGAAATAAAAGAGAGCAAGGGAGGTCTTCCCAGGAAGATAATTCAGAAATATCCTCCTCTTTAATTAAATAAAAAGATAAAGCCAGCTAAGTCTCTACAAATTGTGCCAAAACTTCTCACAAAGATGTATTCTCCCAGAACCTTAACCCACGGGGAACAGCTGCTTGAGGAATTTTATAAAAAATAAACATGTTGCCCTAAAGAGTGTCCAGAACATAATACACGTAAAATGACAACTGACCATCAGATAGGATCCAACTCTACGAAACAATATAAGTTTAACTTTGAAATAACACAGCCTATAAAAAGTGAAATCATCCACCTTTCAGGCACTTTATGTACAGGCCAGCCCTCAGGGCCAAGACCAAAGAGGAGGCCCTGTTTCTCAGCAGAGACTTATCCAGCTGCATTCTAAGCACCAGATGCAGAATAAGACAGAATAAAGGGTGAAGTGAGGCAGTTTCCACACCAGCGAGGAAAAACACCCCATCCTGGGCTCTCAGCACACTGGCACCACAGAGCCTGCCGGCCGGCCCCTGAACACTCTCTGAACATGCTTGAGTGTGGACGGCAGACAAGAAAGAATTAATAAAACCAAAAGCTAGCTGTTAAACAGGTTAGTAAAATTGATAAACCCCAAGGCAGAATGATCAAGAAAAAACGGACACAAGTGACCAATATCAGAATCAAAGGAGGTTATCAATACAGACGTTAAAAGAATAAAAAAGGATGTATGAACTTAGCCATGCATCACTTCATGACCAGATGTGTTCTGAGAAACGCGTCATTGTGCAAACATCAGAGTGCACTTACACAGACCTGGATGGTGTAGCCTGCTACACACTAGGCCACGTGGTACTAATCTTATGAGACCACCATCGCATATACGGTCCGTTGTTGACGGAAAAGTCATCATGCAGCACATGACTCTACTGACAAATTTGACAATTCAGATCAAATGAGCAAATTGCTTAAAAAATAAAATGACACACAATGAAACAGAAAACTTTTACTCTATTAAAGAAATTGGATTTGTATCAAATACTTTCCCACAAGACACAGATGGTTTCACCAGTGAATTCCACTAATCACTTAAGGAAGAAACAGCACCAACCTTACATGACTCTTTCAAAATACAGAAGAAGAATACTTTCTGATTTGTCCCATGAAACCAGCACAACCCTAACACCAAACCCTGACAAAGACATTCAAAGATGTGGAAAGGAAGAAAACTGCAGACCAATCTCTCTCATGCAGAAACACAAAGAAACAGAACACACACAACCAAGAAATTCACCGAATTTACAGACTAAAGGAGAAAAAACACAGGACCATTTCAGTAGATGCAGAACATGCATTTGACAGCATTCTATGTTCCTGCACGGTAAAAAAAACAAAAAAACTCAAAACAAAATAGGAAACTTCCTCAGTTTGATAAAGCACATCTGAAAAAAAGAAGAAAAAAAACAACCACCTTCAGCTGCCACCACCCTTACTGGTGACCGACTATGCACCGGCCCTAAGAGGAGAGCAGGACGAGGCCCTGACTCGCGTCGAGCAGAAGGCCCCAGCCCCTGCAGGAAGGCAGAGAAGGAAAGAAGAGGGCACCGAGACCGGAGAGAAAGATGTGCGACCGGCTGTTTGCAGAATCTGACTGCCGACATACACAGCTCCAAGGACTCTAAAAAGCTACCACTTAGCAAGGTCACGGGACACAAGATTAATATACAAAAACTCATCTGCATGTCTATATGACAACAGCAAACAACTGGAAAAGGAAATGTTTAAAATTACCATTTACGATAGCATCCAAAAAACATAAATTATGTAAGAATACATTTAACAAAAGACATACAAGACCCCTACGCTGACAACTACAAAACATTGCAGAGAGAAACTGAAGACCGAAATAAACGGAGTGACATGCCACCTTCACAAGCAGAGACTCAGAATGGTTAGGACGTCAGTCCTCCCCACACAGATCTAGAGACTCAGTGCGACACTGGCCATGATCTCAGCAGGCTTTCTGAGGAAACTGACAAGTTGCCTCTAAAATATACGTGGAAGTGCAGCAGGCCCAGAACATTCAAAGCAACCTTTAGAAGAAGTTAGAGGACATACACTGATGTCGTCTTAATATAAAGCGACAGCAATCAATACAGGTGGTCCTAAAATCAAATTCATTGAACAGATCAATGGAACAGAAGAGAGTCCAGAAAGAGACACACACTGATACTGTGATTTTAACAATGGGGGAAAACAAATTTGATCACAAATGGTGGTGGACCAGCTGTGGTGCACATGGAAAAAGTACACCTCAACACTACCTCTCATCACAGACAAAATTAATCAGAAACAAATCAACAACCTAAATGTAAATGGTAAAACCATAAAGCTCCTACAGAAACAAAGAGAAGAATGTCTGTGCCACTTGGGGGTAGGCAGACTCTGCAGGGCGCAGAAAGCAATAATCATGAAGAACCCTAACTGAAAACTTCTGGTCACTGAAATCATCACTGAGGAAATGAAGAGGCAAGCCACAGTCCGGGAGAAAACAGCGCAGAAGATGTATCTGACAAAGGACCGGAGTCAGGATACAGAAAGAGCTCCCACAACTCAATACTAAAACAAACGACTCAATGCAAAATGGGCAAAAGATAAGAACAGACACTTTACAAAAGAAATATCCGTACACAAATGGCCCACGAGCACCTGAAAAGAGGCTCAACATCACCAGCCACCACAGAGATGCAGAGTAAAACCAGTGTGACACCACTGCACACCCACCAGGACAGCTCAAGTTACAGGGACCAAAACCTCAAATACTGGCAAGATGAACCAAAACTGCCATACGCTGCTAGTGGGATGTGAGACAGCAAGTCACTGTGGAGAAGTCCTGGCAGTTCTGATGAAACCGAACACACACCTACCCCATGACACACCAAGTCCACTCCCAGGCAGAATTATCTATAAGAAAGGAAAACACATGTTTGCAAAAAGATGTGTACAAAAATGTTCACAATGTCTTTGCTCATAATAGCCAAAATGTGATACAGCCCAGGTGTGCATCAACGGGGGAGCCCCAGACACACCACGGGGCAGCAAGCAACGCACGCAGAGGAGTCCGGAGGAGCCACTCAGCAACAAAAGGAATGGGATCGCACACAAGCCACACAGCCAGACTCAAACACCTGCCCACAGAGCAGCGAGCACACGTGGGACCCACCGACGGGACATCCTTGGATGGCAAAACCGACCTGGGAGGGGACACTGGAGCCTGGCTCCCAAGGGGGTGGGGCTGAGCGGGAAAGGGCGCTGGGCCTCTGGGACAACGGCATGCTCTATATCTGATAACAGTGTGGGTTAAAAATAAGCACTTGTCAAAACTCGGCAAATTATACTTAAATTTGCACAATCCACTGCATGTAAATTTTGTATCAAAAGGGAAACTAAGCAAACAAACCCTAGCTAGTGACACTCATGCTGAAGTACTCAGGGGACACATACTGATGTGTGCAACTTGAAATGCACGAACGACAAGAAGGCTTGCTGGGCCAACAGCTGGGTAAGTGTCTGACCAAAGAGGCAGTGGACGCGACCGACAGAACCCAGGCGGCTGAAGCACAAAGGTTAACAATAAAATTCCTTCAACTTTATTGTTTGTCGGAACTTTTATAATAAAATACTGGAAAAGAGTTTAAAAATAAAAAATAAAAGGCTGAGGCTGATGGGCTCTGAGGTCCTTTCTATGACTTTTTCCACCAGACAGCTCCAAAGACAATAGTTTGCTTTTCTTCTTCTCAAACAAAATCCACGGCAAGTTGTCACAGAATTTTACTCTCCAAACAGGGAGACAGCCGTTGGAACCTCCGGGCAGGTCATGCAAGGAGAGCTGCCCCGGCCCAGCCCAGGAACCACCGCCAAGGCCCCCAGCAGGAGAGCACAGCCACGGCGTGGGGTCTTTCCAGGCAGGGGACCCTCTGCATGGGGCCGGACAGCTGCAGGCTGAGCAGGGAGACCAGGGTGAGCGGCCAGAGAGGCCGTCAGGGTCGTGAAGCAGTGAAGCCCCAAACATCCTTTCTCCAACAATCAGACCTGCTAAGTCTAAGTGTCTCAGGAGAGTTTTAAAAACCTTAAAATTCGAGACCAGAATAACTTAAGTCTAAAAATAGGACCCCTGCAAAATAAACACATGCGAAGTCTTTCCAGCCCTCCTTTCCTCCTCACTGACAACCGTAAGGAGCCACGCCCTGAGCAGTGCTGGCGTTACATCCCCACCCCACGCCTCACTGGGCCCCATGCCGCAGGAGAGGGACAGGGCTGGAGCACTGGGGATGCGTGAGGCCCCCCAGCTTCGGGCAAGGCTGAGCCACACCTCCAAAGCCCTGTGCTTTCCAGATGGGCACGACAGGCTGCAATCAGGCCTCAGTGGAGGAGGGTCATTTGCTTCAAAGGGTCTGCTGGTGAGCAGCGGGAGACATAGACAGCCCCAAACCCAAGAATGAACTCACGCTCCCCACCCCTCAGGCACACTGCAAGCACTGGCCCTTTAACCCTCAGCTCAGCTCTGGGTGCTCAGAGCCCCTATCCCCTGGGCGCTATGCGGCAGATGACCCCTCACTGCCCTCTAGCAGGCTTGGAGGAGAAGACAGATCCTCCAACTGCAGCTGACCTCCTGAGGTCAAGGGCGGCGCCCACCCCTTGGCCCCCTCCACCCCATGGTCCCTCCACACCCTCTCCCTGTCCCCACCCCCTCCCACAAGGGAGCCAGTGCTCCACAAGTGCCTGCTTTCATGTACTCTGTCCCTCTGGCCCCCACCCACTCACAGCTGGAGCCAAGGATCACCCAGTCACCTGACCCGACAATTTTCCATGGGCCCCGCCATCAGCAGTCAGCTGACAAACCCCAGGGCCAGCACGAGCTCAGAGGAATGGAGCCAACATGAGTGTGTACATGAAGCTAATGCACATCCAACCAAGCCCAAGGAGGACGCAACTCTCCCCAATACACTGCCCACTGGTGACAAGAAAGGACAGGGCAGGCAGGAGCTGAGAGAGCTGCAAGTGAGGAGGTGGCATGGACGAGAAGGTGGTGGTACAAATGGGGGGCGGGGGGAAATGGTACAGGTGGAGACGAGGTGGTGCAGGCAGGGGCGAGATGATGCAGAGGGGAGGTGGTGCAGGCATGGTGGGGAGGTGATGCGGGCAGAGGAGGTGGTGTGGATGGGAGAAGGGTAAAGGAGGAGAGCAGGGCAGGGCATCAGCACCTCTGACCAGCTTTGGCACTAGCTGAGGCTCACCTGGCGAGGCTCGGTGCTGAGTGCTCCTCAGGCTCTGTCTCTTCTCCCCGACTCTCCCTGCTGCGCGCTGACGCACACTTGTGGGAAAATGCATAAGATGACTGTGCGCTTGGCTGGCCCTTAGGTAAGAGAGGACCCCCAGCCTCTGCGTCCCCCAACCCAGGGTTACCACTATGTGATCCACACAGCATTCCTGTTGGGCAACTACAGATACAGTTCCCACCCACGCCCAGAGCGGCGCTGCCACACTGCCCCCTACAACCGCGGGCACTGGGAAGAGATTCCGAGCCCCATGGCCTGACGCCCAACACAAGGTTCAGGAGGAGTCAGGGCCCGGAGGCGGCGATGGAGCAGGAGTGCAGCAGGAGCCACCACATGCAAACAGCCGCCACGTCACCACGCAGACAGCACCCTGGCCCCCATGAAACAGGGCCTGCTTCCACCCCACACACCTCCTGGGCCCTGCCAACCCATAGGATGCCCCAGAAAAAACAGGATGCCTGAGGCACAGTCCTGGCCCAAAACAGCACACAACTGCTGAGGGACAGAGGTGTCCTTGACTGTTCCAGGACAGGAGAGGTGCACACATGGTGGCAGGCACAACCGCTGCCCCAAGGCAGAGCATGGTGCCCTGGGTTGGGGAGCAACCACAGAGACCAGCTCTACCCCATCCAGGCAGTGTGGAGCACGCGGTTACGGACTCCCCGTCTTTACTTGCCCCATCCCACCCTGGGCGACATGGTGAACTGCCTCAGTTTCCAAGGCCACAGCTACTTTGTAGCCATAAGGCAAGTGAGCCTGAGACCCAAGCTGACCTAGTGCAGAAACAACTGTGCGAGCCAGCAGATGCCATGAGCACCGGAGCCTCTCTGAGTCGGGGCTTCTGTACTCTCACCCAAGCTTCCCGACAGGCCTGGAATAGGCACCCAGGGGAGGGGGTCAAAGGCAAGGCCCCTGAAAGATGGGAGGAACAGCAGAGAGGTGAGGGGACGGCATGCGGCAGCTCAGGCCCAGGCTGGGGAGCTGGAGGTGGGGACACAGGGTTGGTTCCATCTGCACCTGTAGGGGCGTGGGTCACTGACACCCATGACACGGGGGTGGGGTCACAGGCACTCCTCCAGCCAGGCTGTAACTGTCTGAGAGCTGACAGAGGAACCCAGGACAGACGCATATCAGCGACCTGCCCAGGCCTTCAGTAGACCCCTGTGAGTGGGCTATAGGGGCAGGACACACAGTGTGGCCGAGAGGCCATCTATTCTGGACTGCAAAGCAAAGGGGCCAAGAGACCATCATGGGAAGTCTGGCAGGACTCAAAGAGCCTGACTCTTTGACCACCCCACTGAGAGCTCACGGGCACAGGGCACTCAGTGCGTTGCCTGCGCATGCTCGAGCAATAGACGCTGGTGGCTGTGATCAGGCAGGTTAGCACTGCACCAGGCAGGGGCAGGAGGGGACTCAGCAAGATATAAGACGGGCCCAGACCAGCACTTACTGACCGCAGCCCACCGGACAGAGGGACGACCGTAGTCACTGGGAAAACACAGCTGTACGCTCGGGCGAGGCAGGACTCAGGGCTGCTGCTGACATCCTCTGACTCAGCTATCCTCTCTCACCAGCTTCTGCACAGAATGCCACTTCCCACCTGCTCCATCGCCCCCCAAAGCCCCCAAGCCCCGCCAATCACCCCCTGAGCTTCACGCCTGACCTTCAAGCAATGACTGTCTGGCCAGCAGCGAGACCACCCTCTCAAGACCGACAGTCAGCCCTGCTCACAGGCCCAGCCACACGGGATCACTGCCCACCCTGCAAAGCCCCCCCACCCCACAGCCTGGTGGCACCTGGAACACGCTCTGGGCAGAAAGTGGGAGCACCTGGAGGAGCTCACTGCGAGGGGACAGGGCCCCGGGGTGGGGTGGGGGCCTGCGCAGGGTGAGACTGGAACAAGGAGGGCATCTGGGGTCACAAGGGACATGGCCACACTGGGGCGATGGGGATGGAGTGAGAGGGCCAGACAGGGGCAAGAGGAAGTCAATATTTCCCAAATGCCCGAAACACACTTTTTACAAATCTTACCAGATTCCCAAGCAAAAAGTAGAAAACATTTTCCTGCAAGTAAACTATAACTGAATTCATAAAACATGCTCTTATTTCAAAATTACTCTTAAGGAAATAAAAGGAGCATCAATAAACAACGAATGAGAGAGAAAGCGTGGTGTCTGTGGGTGTACACGAATGTACGGAGCACACCATGTGGGGCACAGAAGACAGCGCCACGCCAAGCAATCCCATCCCCCTCCAATCCCGCCTGCTTCCAGAAGCAGACGTTCCCACCAACAGTGAGAAGGGCTGGAAAACGGCAGAAATGTGATCCCAACACTGCAGATGGGACAGGCCCGAAGAAAGCCCGGAGCAGCTTCCTGAAATGAAGCTGACGCTCACAATCAGGAAACTCGTTCCTGTCCCTAATTTTGTCAAGAGTCACTCAATTCCACCCTCCTGTCCCAGCAAGGCTGCGGCTTCTCTCGCATCACAGCATCGCCTTCTCATGCCCATCAGTAAAGGTGTTCAGAGTGGAGTCCACAAAGACACGGACAAGCGCTGGAAGAAGCCAGCAAGGTTGACAATGCCAGCCGGGCATTCTGAAGCCCTCTAAGAGCCACCTAGGGCCCACGGGAAACAGGGCCCACCTCAGACGACCATGGTGAACATGGAGCAAATCCTTGGTCAATGTGGACACGCTTCTCTGTTCACACACTCAAGGCCACGTGCATAGGTGCTGGTGCCCTTTACAAGAGTGGAGTCAAAAACCTCTTGAAGGCAGTGGTTAGGGAGCAGAGAATCATGAATACTATGGACTCTATGGCACACACCCACACAGAATTCTGGAAGCCGACCCAGGGCGACCCGGAACCTCCAACGCCCACCTGTGGGCTGTCAGTCCAGCTCCCCAGTTTAAACAGCCCGCACACAGGACACAAGGCCAGCTTGGGTCCTGCCATCCACAAGGGACCACTCTTCCTGGAGTGCTCAGGCTTGGATCTTCAGATCTACAGCTGGGTACATGCTCCTGCTCTCTCCACGGCCGCTCCTTGGATCCGGGCTCCCCTCTCGCATGGCCGCAGCATCCCCACAGCTTCCACCACGGCTCACACCACTGGAGCTACTTCCACAACGATGCTCGGGGGCCTCAAGGAGGGAACATGAGCTGTGATCTGACTTCCTAGGACGTACTCCCACTTCAGGGGCACCCACAGCCCCAGCTGCTCCCAGACCCCGGGAGCTGCCCCACTCACTCCTCCACGCACCCCTACAGCTACCCCCATGGTTCTCCTTCATCCTCTCTCTGGCCCGGCGAATGCAGCTGCCCCAATGGCATGGCTGCACCACTGCCCACCCTGAAAGTCCACTGCATCCCCAGGGCGCGCTGAGCTACTTCTCAATCACCTGTCAGGCTGGCCCTGTGACTGCTCCGCTGTACACAGGAGGAAACTGACGCACGAGGACAAGCGACTTGCCCAAGGTCACAGAGCTAGTAAGAGGTGGCTGCAGGACTTGAACCCAGGCAGCCCCAGGGTTAGCTTTACTACCACATGGCAACCAGAGGTGTAAGCCCCTCAGCAGGCCTTGTGAGACCCTTCCACAGCCATGGCCCCACCGCCAGGCCATCTACACCAGGCCACTCCCCCACTGCCTGCGGACGCCAGCCCATCGCCAGCTCTCCCTTCCAGTCCCCCAGGCCAGCCCCCTGCAAACCTGGGTGACAGGCTTCACCTCTGCTCTCTCAGAGCCTGTGGCCCAGCCCCTCCGCACACTTTCCCAGGTGCCCGTCATGCCCCTTCCTCCTCCTCCCGGGCCTCCACCTTGCCCCAGAGTCCTCCACCTTCCAGAGACCAGCGGCTTTGGTAAATCTTTTGTTTGCTCTACAAAAACCACTGTAAACAGGTACCATGCACCCTGCGGCCAGGCTCCGGGGGGAAGCGGGGGTCCTCCCTGGGCCACGCACAGGCCCACGGCCACATGACCCGAACCAGACACAAACCACCGAAGGCTCCTGCTCTTTCTTACTGATGCTGAATCAAAGTGTGGAAACATCTTTTGTAGGAATATAATACTCTCCCAAGAATTAAATAATTCTTTCCCTAATGTTTTAATTTTAGAATCCTGGTTTTCTTCTTTCAATGCAGGTTCAATATTGAGCCTAATCTCAAAACAAATTTTGAGTGAAGCCAAATTGCTGACATTTAGCAAACACGCCCACAACTAAAATAACCCAGAAATCTCAGTGTCAGAGCTGTTCTGCCGGCCGCTCTTTGGAGCATGCCTCTGAGTGGCAGCCACTGAGCTCCTCAACGCAGGAAGGCAAGGCTTCTCCCTCAAATCGGGAGCCTGATGGCTGCCTGGGAACAAACAGGGCTGGAACCAGAGTGAGAGGAGCACTCAGGACGGAGAGTGCTGCCCAGTGTCAGGAAAACACAACCACCCTGCGGGCAGGCACTGGACCTTCTCCAGGACAGAAACAGCTGTGCCAGGTGGCCGCCAATGCCCACTGTCCCAGTCCCGGCCTCTCAGGCCCTGGTCATGCCTGTCTTTGCCCACCCTGCATCTCCTCCACCGTCCCTCCTCTGGGTCCCTTCCTCAGGGCTGTCACTGTCCACCTGCCCCCTAGGGAGGGTGGTCCTGACACGGGCCCCTTGGTCAGACCTGTTCTTCCCAGTGAAACGTGGCCTAAGGGGGCAGGGACCCTGCGCCCAGCCACACTCACCACTGGGCTCAGGGCAGGCATGTCACAGCCCCAGACAGATGTGTGCTTGCTGTGCAAAGTCACAAAGCTGGAAGCAACACCAGCAGGACGCCGGGCCTCCTGGTGCCTCCCTGATCCCATGTCTGCACATAAATTTAATCTGAGATGCAAATTAGAACAATCCCGCTAGCTGCAGGATGTTCAGAGGACTGATCTGAAACATATAGGGGACAGTGACATGCGTCTGGCTCTGACAGCCCCATGGGCAGGCTGCCTGTAGCACGGCCTGTCCTTTGAGCTTCTCTTCAGGTGCAGCGGCCCTGCCTGGGAATGCCCTGCAGGCCCTCCTCCCCCTGCTCTGCTGCTGCCTCAGCCAGAATACCCCACACAGACCCAGGCCACCTTCCGAGGTCCCCTCGAAGCTGCCCAGAGCCCCAGGAGTCCAAGGCACCCGGGCACAGGGCTTCAAACTGCACCTCTTGGCCCCTCAGTGGGTTCTCACCAATCTGGGGGGTTGTGACCAGAGTTTTGGGGAAAGAGCAGAAGAGAACAGACATCAGCAGAGCCCACCCCAACATCACAGGGAAGTCTCTTCTGAAACTCAGGTTCCGGCTGTGCTTGTGGGTCGGAGGACAGGCCGAGTCCCTCTCAGGTCTCAGGACAAAGCCCGGACTCAGAAAGCATGTGCTCCAGTCAGCACAGGCAAGACGCCCGTCCATCAGGACATCTGCCTAACGTAAAAGGTAAACACTTACTGCTGAAAAGTAATGTATACAAGTCTGTGTTCTGGGATAACTAGAATATTCTAATATACACACTGCTAGCCAACTGAGTGAAAAAGTAAATATCTGCATCACGTGCAGTTCAGACCCGCAGAGCCGGGTGGATTGCAGAGTGGGAGAGAGATGGAGGGGCAGGGAGGAGGAAGACATCCCAGCTCGGACCTCTCCCAGCCTCTGAGGCCTTGAGGAGCCGCCCACAGCGCCAGGGGCCCAGGCAAGGGTTCTCTCCCTCTTTCCATCCAGGGCGGGGGCCAGGACCCCCAACTCCCCCTGCGACCGGGTTCTGGAAACCAAGGGTGCTGTCCGGCACTTACACATCGCCTCACTCTGACCCCACCCTTCGCCCTGCAAACAGAGCCAAACCCTATAAGCCTAGAGCTGCGCCTACTGTAACCCTGTAGAAACACCATTTAACCAGCACAAAAGAAGTGCCAGTGCTCCGTGAGAGGGGACTGGACCAGCCGGCACCCACCTCTGTCCTGCAGCCCGACCCTGCATCACAGCTGTACACACAGCCCGGCCCCCGCCAACACAGCCAAGAGGCGCAGAGAAGGGCAGAACCCAGGCCGTCGCGGGGGCCACAGGCAGCAGCTCGGGAGCCTCCGTGGGCGAGGCAGCATCCACGGTGCACAGAGAGCTGTAGTGGGCAGCAGGGAGAAATCATTCCCCAAAGCACTGTGGTGCAGGAGTGGAGGGGAGCCACTGGCTTCAAATTCAGAGCCACAACACTACCTATGGCAGACAGCCCTGTGGCAGCAAGTCTGAGAAGTAAGCAATTGAACAAGAAAGAAAGAAGCCAAAGGGATGCAACATGGCGGGGTCCTCGGCACCCCCGGTGGCCTGAAGCCCCAGCCACACGGCCACACAGGACCGAAGGCCACGGGCACACATGCAGCGGGCCGAAAGGCTGCTCTGAGGGCCAGCAGCAGAGGCAGCCCGGAAGCCAGCTGTTTAAGTTTATCCATGATTCCTTCTCGCCAATGTAAACACGGCTTACAGAATTTCAAATAAACGGATTTCTACGGGGGGAAAAGCCTAGAAGTAAATACACTCAAACGCTTGTGGTCTGGGTAGGGAAGTGCTGGTCTTTCCCTTGTCACTAGTTTCCAAATGACTGGGGATGTGGTGAGATTGCTTTGGTTACAAATTTTATGACTTCTAGCCAGGCTGACATCACTGACAGCGACGTCCATCAAGGGCCGATGCACACTCCTGCCTGCAGCTTACGCTGGTGCCTCTGCCTGTGCAACCCCTCCCCACCCCATGTGACCGGAGTGAGCTGGTGGGGGTGGATGCCACTCGTCACCTAAAACCCCGCCGGGGCCGCGCCCAGCCCACCGCCAGCCCCTGGGGGCCACGTGTCAGGCAGAAAGCACCAACGCTCAGGCAGAAGGCAGGCGCCAGGCCAACACCACAGGCAGGCAGGTGTCCTGCAGTCCTTCGGGGATGTGCAAAGACCCGGCCACAAAGGAAGAAGGCAGGCGTTTAGACAACACACAAAAGAATCCAAACAGCCTGCAATGGGCCTGGAGCCTGGCTCTGCGGGACCTTCCTCCTAAGTTCAGGGCCCTAACGTTAACATTAAAACTGCCCAACGGACTTTTAAAATTCCAGGGAGCAGAATCATTTCCAGGCACATCTCGAGAGAAGCTTCATCTGTCGTACTGTAGACGCAGTGTCACTGCGTTTCCGTGACCCTGGAAGCACACAGAGCTGCACTGCGCACTTTCTATTCTCAGTTCAGCTCTAAGGCTCCCTCCCTTCCTGCCCGAGGCTCCTCAGTCCTTCCCCTCAGCCCCCAGCTCCCACGCCCATCACCCAGGACCACGGCTCCTCCCTCTCCCCAGAGCCTCAGGCAGCACTTCACAGAAGTCGTCACTGCAGACCCCTTTAAACAAAAGGGGAGAAACTGCCCCTGAGCGTGTGCCACGCACCTATGCCAGCCCCGGGACATCAGCAAACAGACACAACACCATCCTCACAGGGCTCATATGACATGTCCACCACAACACCTCACTAAAACCCAAGGATGTGCAAAAGCAGCCATATGCAAAATAAGCTCTGCTGACATTTCTCTAAAAAGTAGCTTTCATTCCAATTCTGGAAATGACCCAGGTCTTGACATTTCAACCCTCAGCAGAGCTAGGGGGACCTCCACGGCTCCCTGCAAACACACGGCCACAGGGACAGCCGCACAGGAAGGTGTGGCAGCGTGCGACAGGCTGGGGTTACACGAGCTCCAACGGCCTTGGCCGTAGCTCCCTCTGAACTCGGTCCTGGCTACAAAGGTGACGAGAAAAGCCAGACACAGCATGTGAGCCAGCTTCTACGACCAGAGAATGCGCAATGTTAAAATGCTCATAAAAGCCAGACACACCCACGAGAGCAAGGGAAATGCAAGCCCACCACGACCCTGTGGGCTCTCGAGCACCCCAACATCCCCTCCTCCGACCGAGACTGGGACACGGCGGGGCGGGGTGGCCCGCTCCAGCGCCTGCGCCTCTCCCAGAGACCTCAGCTCCTCCAGAGCGAACATCTGTCTCTGTCAGAAAGAACCTCAGGAACACCTCTCCATCCAGAGCTGAGCGCACCCCCATGTCCTCTCCGACCCCCGCCAGGGATGTCTCGCCAGCTGAGAAAGACACGCTGCATATTCTTCTGAAGGACACATCCCTGGGCCAAGGGCATTTCCCCATCAGTAATTTTCTCCATCGAAGCCTCCAGCCTCACGTGGGAGCAGCCCCTCAGCGCTCTCGCTCATAGCCAGCCTCTGGGGCACCTGGGGTCTCCCGAGCCCCTGCTCCCTGGACGAGTCACGTCGCTCTCTGCGGATGGCTTTCCTCAACTGCCCTTCCAGTGGCAGGAGTGAGACCTCAGATTCCTGCGCACTCCTCAGAGGCTGTGGGGACCTGGTCCTGCATCCCTCCTGGGCAGGCATCAGCGCACTTCTAAGAGGGAGAGGGCATCAATACCCCGGAACCCACCAGCCCTCAGGCTGCCCCTGACTCCCCAGGGGACACAGCCCAAGAGGAGGCCCTGCTCCTCAGAGCCTCAGCAGGAAGGGGACAGGTGGCCTACACTGCCTCCAGCCCTGAGGGAAATTCCACGCTCAGGGTAGGCAAGGAGCCCGGAGCCCAGCCCTGGGCATGGCCCCAGCTCTGCACTCTGGAAGCCCCAGGGTTTTCTTCTGTAAGTAGGATCAGCACAGTGCACAGCACCCAGGGCTGCTGCAAGGACTGGATTCCTAACACACAGGCGAGCCCTACGACGGTGCCCGCACCTAAAGGGTGCAGCACACACTGGCTGTTCATTAAGTTGGCCAAGCTTCCCAACAGCCATTTGGGTCCAAGGTGGTGGTTCTGATTATCGATGGTCTCTAGTGAGCGATGGTCCTGCTCACCAGAACCACACCCAGCGGCGGCAGGCGGGGAGGCGGGCCATCAGGTCATCACCAGAGTGCTGGGCAGCGCCCAGAGCCAGCAGCGTGGGCCGGGGGCACCTGCACACAGGCCTCTAGTGTGGCATGGCCTCCCCTCCATGCAGGTCTTCAGACTCACTCAGCAGGAGTCCCCAAACTCTGGGCTCTGCTGGTCAGTCCCACTGTGTCTCCCTCTCGTCCGTCCCTCACCTCATCCAGCCAAAGGGGTCTGCCTCATCTGCATTCCCACGTGGCCGCAGGTCAGGGCCAGGCAACATGCCCGAAGGGCACAGGGTCTGAGCCTGTGGCAGGAGAGCTGGGCAGGGGCACGGCCAGACTGGACCAGGCAGCCAGGACTTGGGACAGGACCCCTGGGAGTATCTTGTTTTCACTCCTCAGCCCGCCCATCAGGACAGGGCGGCCCCCAGGACAGGGACCCCCCAGGACAGCGCCGCCCCCAGGACAGGGCACACCAGGACAGCACCCTACCAGGACAGTGACCCCCCAGGACAGGGCCCCACAGGACAGTGCCCTACCATGACAGCACCCCCCCAGGACAGGGCCCCACAGGACAGCACCCTATCAGGACAGCGACCCCCCAGGACAAGGCCCCCCAGGACAGCGCCCCCCAAGGACAGCATCCCCCCAGGACAGGGCACCCCAGGACAGCGCCCTACCAGGACAGCGGCCCCCCAGGACAGGGCCCCACAGGACAGCGCCCTATCAGGACAGCGGCCCCCCAGGACAGAGTCCTACCAGGACAGTGTCCTACCAGGACAGCGCCCCCACCAGGATAGCGCCCCTCCAGGACAGCACCCCCCCCAGGACAGCCATGTGGGCTGCGGAGCGCTGATGTGCCACCCCGGCAGTGAGAGACAGCACCACAGCAACAGCCGGGGAGGACAAAGGGATCCCGCACGCACAGGAGACATGAAGCCTCAGATCATCGCCGCTGCAGGGCCTCTGGCCTCCTGCTGTCTTGACAGCTGAGAAATAGCCCGCGTCGGGCAGCCCCAATGGGCATCCCTGAACTAGTCACTGCCGCTCCCAGACGGTCTCCTAGCACGTCCCGTGGCTTTATTCTTAGTGCACTGGAATTCTAGGGGGAAAATGTGAGGATGTTGGTACTTAGAAATACAACAATATATAATAGCATATTAAAGTAAACACCCCAAATGAAGAGACAGTGAAGGCTGCTCTTGTGAGGACAAGAGGTGGGGGTCAGAGGAGCCAGGGAGACACCAGAGCACCCCCCACGGCTGCCCCTCCCAGTGACATCTGACACCACGCAAGAGAGCAGGACAACAGAACCTGGAGGAGAAAGCTCCACCTCAAGACACTGCAGCACGTCCCCAGGCCAAGCCGGAGCGCTGGGTGGACGCGGAGGGGCTCATGGCCATGCGCCCAGAGAGCCCCGCTGGCAGTGGGCAGAGGGGACCCAGGCCCACGCGGTCCCCTGCAGGTGTGCACGTGTATGATCATCAACGAGGCAATGTCCACAAGAACTTCCTAGGTCAGCCCCACAACAGAAAACATTTTAAATAAAACAAATTATTTTAAACCAGAGAACTCATGGCAATCCAAAAGAAAAGATGCAGTGAGTATCCGAATTTAACACTACCTGCTGTGTGACTGGAGTTATTCAGACATTTTCAGATATCCAATATTTAAAAGAATTTCAAAAAAGAATACTAATGAGAACATATCATTGCAATTTATATTTAGCGCCTCACTTCTTGCAAATATATGCAGTGAATTTACATGTTTTTGGCAATAAAATTTCAATTCTTATTAAGCTTCAATTGTTTCACAAAAATTCTTAATTTGCTTGAAATGGAAAACTCAAGGCTTAAGTTAAAGACCACTTCATGATTTTGTTGATCCCATGGAGCTGCTAGGAACTCCTGAAATATCAGAGCAACCGTCACGATCCGTCGTTGTGAGAACAGTTTCGATGAGAAGCTCTCCCGTGAAACCTCACCCGGATCTGCACAGACGCACACGTGGACACTAGGAAGATGGCCCAATGTTTCAACCAAAACTTAATGTTTTTTCCAGATGTTGTAATTGAGCACTGTTATATGATGATTCAAAAAAAGTGAAAGTATAATCCATGTTAAATCTTTTCTTAGTAAACTTTGTATTTAGAGAAAACTAAATAATAGATTTTAAATAACTAGGTATTGATATAACGAAGTTGGAAGGTCAGTTGGACCAGGGGGACAGACAGCAGGGCACTGGGTGCAAAAATCACACCAAGCCTTGCATCTTCACCTTCACAGACCAATTTAAATGGAAATAAACTTCTTGAAAATGACATCCTTTAGAGATTGGCTGGACCACAACACGGCTGAAGACACTCTTCTGTTCTGTTCACCAGCATCTCCCCAGAGCCTAGGATGGGGCCTGGAACACAAATACGCCAAGTGTGGAATGAATTCATCTGTCTTTTCTATTATGTCTGTGGATACCGGGGGTATGTGTATGAGTGTGCACCTGTGAATGTGAGTGTGCGTGTGAGTGTGAGTGCCTGAGTGTGCACATGCTACTAAGAAAGGTTTTCTCTATGCCAAGATTTTTCTTTTAATTCTTTTGGTATTTTTTCTGTTTCTTTTCTTTTTCATATTTACTATATATTATCTGTTCCCACATGCAAATTTTCCACATTTCTGAAATCAAAGTCTGTCTCACCCGCAAGTGCATGCTGATTATATTCTGGCAGTGGTTTTCCTTTTCCTTTCTGAGGAGTGTAGAAAACAACGGTGTGCCCCGCAGTTGACTCTCTCAGACCCAATGAAACCTCTGACTCACTCAGAATTTACGTGACGGGAGGACTGAGGAGGAGGGTCAGCCGTCTTTCACAGGGCTGCCACACTGCTCCAGAAACTGCCCAAAGAATCCATTTCTCTGACTGAACTGCTAGCTTCATCGCACACCAAGTTCTCACGTGCTTGTGTCTCTTTCTAAGTTCTAACATGTCCCACTGACCTCTCTTTTTTTTTTTTTTTTGATGAGGAAGATTGTCACTGAGCTAACATCCATGCCAACCTTCCTCTATTTGGTATGTGGGATGTCACCACAGCATGGCCTGATGAGCGGTGTGTAGGTCCATACCTGGCATCCAAACCCGTGAACTCCGGGCCGCCAAAGCGGAGTATGTGAACTTAACCACTACACCACTAGGCCAGCCCTCACCTCTCTCCTTTTTCCCCAGTGTCATTGAGATATAACTGACATATAGCTGTGTATAAGTTTAAGGTGTAGGATGTGATGAGTTGATATATGTTCATATATGATTTGATACACATTGCAAAATGATTACCACAATAAGTCTAGTGAATATCCATCACTTCACCTAGTTACAAATTTTTTTCATGGTGACGAGAACTTTTAAGATCTACTCTCTTAGCAACTTTCAAATGCGCAGTATGGCACTGTTAACCACACTCATCCCACCTCTCTTGGTGCACGAGCTCCAAACTGTTTGGCTCTCACAGCTTTACGTCGCATCTTAATGTTTCCCTAAAGCAGTCCTTACTCATTACCCTTCTTTCTCAGAATTTTCCTGGCTGTTAGTGAGCTGCCTGCGGCGCAGGGCAGGGGACCCAAGTCGCCTCGGCCCCCACACATCCTAGCGTCCTCCTGACAAGGCCTCATGTCCCACCAGGCCCTGAACGACGTGAGCTGAGCCCACAGCCGGCACCGCCCAGGACCTCGGCCAGGGAGCCCCCAGGGTGTTGGGGCCCTGCCAGCACTGGATAAGACCCCCACTGCGTGCCCACCAACCCAGTGTTACAGGCCCCAGAATGCTGCTGGCCTGCCCTTGCCGGGTGGATTGTCTGTCTGTCTTTCTCTCTCTGTGGCATTCAGCCTCCAAGCCTACACCAGTTGTGTGCAGCACCATCTCCAGCTCTGGTGCCCCTGCTCACCAAAGTATATTTATAACAAACTTCTGAATCACGACAAAAAAAAAAAGAATTCTCCTGGCTGCCACTTGCATGTTCATTTGCTTGTCAAATTGCAAGGCAGTGCTCTAGAGATTTAAGGCAGTACTGCTGGTGGCCTGGGGGCAGCAGCCCAGACGTTTGCAGAGGCAAATGTACCTGCCCAGGGGTGACCCAGAGGTCATGTAAGCTGGCCACAGCAAACCAGCTTCCCTTTGCCATCTGCCTGGGGTGGGCAGCAGACAGTCTGGATAAGATCGGGGAATCCTGGTGTGCCTTTGGGAAGATTCCCTCCCTGATAGGAAAGCTGCGTGCGATGACCAGGGAGCAGCGAGCACCCCAGCACCCCAATCCTGTGCCTAACACAAGCCTCCAAGGAAAGAAGCAGACTCCTTGGAAAACTGGATGGCTCCAGGGCTGGGGCAGGGAAAACACAAGCTCAGTCGCAGGGAGCATGTTATAGGGCCGGAAAGTCAGGGAGAGCTCAGAAAACAGCAGGATGGGCACGTACACAGGAGCCAACTGAAGGACCCCCAACGGTCAGAGCTGGGGAGCTCTGAGCACCTGAACACACTGGTGTTGGACTGTGACCCAGGAGTTAGACGAACGTCCACGAGTCCATACCGAGAGAAATGGGCAACTGGATAAACCAATAGAGGAGGAGAGTCCCAAACAACACATGTAGGTGCCCCGAGGGGCAGCTTGGTTCCCCCCACGTGTGGAGTGGACTCGGGGATGGGCCCACGCAGGGCAGAGCAGGAAGGAGGGTGGCCTGACCATGGAGGTGACAGCTGCCCCCTTAACTGGAGGTCAGGTGAGCATCACGATGCCAAGTCCTAATGACATCAAGCACCCAACACGATGTGGAAAGATGGCCACATCACCTCTGTGGTCTTCTTCCCAGAAACCCATGACCCCAGGCTAATCATGACAGGATGCCAGACAAACCCACACTGGGGACATCCCACCAAATACTGGACCAGTCTCCCCAACGTGCCAAGGACACGGAAGCCAGGCTGAGAAACCGCCCCGCCCCAGAGGAGACCAAGGGGACAGGATGACGAAACGTAGTGCTCACAGGACCCTGGATGGGACCCGGGACGGAGAAGGGACGCAGTGGAAACCTGGTCCGACCCAAATAAAGTCCGCGAGTCAGTCCAAGTGTCGTATGGACATTCGTTTCTTAGCTTTGACAAAGGCTCCACGGTCGTGTCAGATGTTCATCTGAGGGAGCACAGGGACTCCCTGCCATCTGCAGCCTGGCCGCAAATCTACAATTATCCCAAACTAACGAATTTTATGAAAGTTGACCAAGGAAAAGGTTGGGGGTTTTGTTTGGGTTTTTCGGCATGCACTCCCATCCCCACACCATGCGCCTCCTTCCTGCTTTTGCAGAGACCGCTGTGAGAACCTGATGGTGGCATCCAGCCTTTATCCAAGAGGGACAGCGTCACAGCACAGAAAGGAGAGAATGCAGAGATGGAGGGCTGGAGCACTGGTGACACACTGAGCCGCCCAGCCCACCCAGCAGCCTCCCCACTACGTATATGATGAACAACAGCCCTGTCAGAGACGGATCCTGTCACCTGCAGCCACAGCGCCACAAGTGACACAGTGTCTCCTGTTAGCAAGTCACTAGTCCTCCCTCAGTCATTAAGCCTTTATATTCATAAACAGGGCATATCATCTCCACCTACCCCATCCTCTCTTCAGCCTCTCTTCTATGCCAACTATCTTCATAGAGAGAATATATTTCTTAAGGCCACGCCTATGTATTTTATCATCCTAAGTGGGACTCTTCTGCTTATTGTTTCGATATAAAAGAATGCTACTGACTTTTATGCATTAATTTCATTACTGAATTCAGCAGATTCTCTTGAGTTTTCCAGAGTCGTGATCACGTTTGTCAATAGCTTTGTCTCTCCATTCTAATATTCCAGTATTTATACTCTTCTTTTTATGTTTAATTCTTCACTGCACTAGCGAGAGCTTCTAGGAGGGTATTAAACAATCAGGGTTACACCAAGCATCTCTGTCTTGTCCTGACTGTAATGGAAACGTCTGATCCCACATTTTAAAGTCATACCAAGGAAGTATATACCCATTTCAGTTATATTAAGAGTAACCATTTTTTAATCAAGAGATGTTGAATTTTACCAAATATATTTTCAGCATTTATAGAGACGACCATATAGAAGCTGTCTCCTATTGGTAACTTAACTTACTAACATGCTGACTCACATTACCTAACCTTTCTGACAGGAAACCGTGCTTCCATGTCTAATACAAACACCTTCCCCCTCTGATTCTTTGCTACCGGATCCCCGCTGGGATTGTTTCGCTAACATGCAGAAGCGAGATGGTCTGCCAGCTGCCTGTCGGCCATGGTTCCTGGTCTCTCTCAAGCTGGACGGCTCGAGCAGGACTGCAGCTGGAGGCTCCCTGACAGCTGGGTGGAACCCACTCTTGAAACATCTACCCCTGGAGCTTTTGGGGGCCAGCGACTTCAACAAGTTGGTCAACCTTTTTTTTCCCAAAAACTGGCCGATTTAGCTTTTCTCTCTCTTCCTGGGTCAGTGTGGTCATGCATATTTTGCTAGAAAATCATCCATTTCATCAATTTTCTCAAAATTATTTAAACATAGTTAAATAAATTAATGTCTTGAAACTGTTTTAATTTTGAGAGGTTTCCTTGGAGAGCCAAGGACAGCAATGCAGGTGTCCAAGTGACAGTCATACCCCACGATCACTCCTGGTGACTGGTGCCGCCCAGCCTGCCCCAGAGGTCACAGCCAGGCCGACAGGAGGCCTCACTGCCCCCAGAGTTCATGGCACGGCCCCGTTTTCTGTCCCTGATGAAATGGAGAGAAGGGGTCTCCCCTCCTAACTCCTCGCTGAAGTCACTCCACAACACAAGCCCAAACGCACAGACTGTGAACGGGGAGGAGCCACTGCGTGCGTGTGTACACGGGAAAGGCGCTGCTGAGCGGGTCTCAGGGTCTAGGCCAAAACGGAATGCTTCACCCTTGACCCCTCCCGCTGTCTAACACCCCACTCCACAGCCATGTGGGAAGGCCGTGTGCAGACCGACTGTAAACCCAAACACCTCACGTGTCGTCCACATCAGAGGGTGCACTTCCACGTGCTGTGGGCTGAAGGTGAAGGGATGGAAAGTGCTTTAGATAAGTCTCTGGCTTATTTCTTAGGTTTTTTTAGGTTTGGATAAACCTTCAAACATGTACCACTTAAAATACGCTCTATAAAATATGCAGTGACATTTCAAACTCTCTGCTCAGCACAAAAGCTGTAAAATAACAGTGTGGAGACCGCTCACTGGCGTCTGCAATGCACCCGGCAGCGGAGGGCCGCGACCGAGACGGCCCCCATCTCTGAGTTCACAGTGGCTGTTCCCGCCTTCAGGAGGCTCGTGCCAGGCCTATCCAAGTGGCCTCTCCAAGCACAGCTCAGAGCCCACAGGTGCTGCTCCTCCACCCAGCATGGGGCCAGGCACAAAGCAGACAGGCAGTGAACACTTGCTGCATGAATACATAAACCAATGTAGCCATCTTAAAGACGAGAACCTTCTGGCCACATGGAAAGTCACAGCACTGCTAGGAGCTCCAAATGGGATGGTCCTGGGTGCCCCGAAATCACTCGGCACCTTCCACTCCCTTCTCCCCGTGCTAGTGCTCATTTCTCATCACTAGTTTTTAGCCACTTAAAAAACACTCTTGATACATACAGTCTATTCCAAACAACACTAGAACTTTTGGAACCAATTCTCAATTACACGAGTGCTTTTTTTTTTTTCTTTTGCTTGAGGAAGATTGTCACTGAGCTAACATCTGTGCCAATCTTCCTCCATTCTGTATATGGGACACCGCCACAGCACGGCTTGATGAGCAGTGTGTAGGTCCGTGCCCAGGACCCAAACTCTCAAACCCCGGGCCACTGAAGCAGAGTGTGTGAACTTAGTCACTATGTCACCAGGCCAGCCCCAACACGAGTGCTATTTTTGCAAGCACTGACTCAGAATGTGTGTGAGCACCAAACAGGTGACTGACTGACAGGAGGCAAGGGACCAGCCAGGAGCCCCAAGGCAGGCACTGGGCATGACAGCCGCCACCACGGAAAACCCTGCGTCACACATGCACGGAGGCAGGATCAAAGCTCTTGGACACATCCAAGATGCAATTCACAACAGGCAGTGGTGGAACTGGGGCGGAGAAGGAAGCCCTGGGGCTTTACGAGGTTGGTAAGGGACCCTGGGACAAACTGCCTCCCCGGGGGGTGTGCCGTCTCTGGACCAACTGTGGTCTTCGCAGGCAGGAAGTGCCAGGGGCCGCCCACGTCCTCAACCACCACGAGGACGGCGGCAGGTGGGAGGAAGTCACAAAGCGAGAGGATGAGAGAGGAGACCCAAGCCATCACGCCGTGAAGGCCAGGAAGCGGAAGGTGGTGGCGGTGGAGCCAGCAGACCCCGAAAGTGGCACCTTGGCCCAGAGCACAGGCTCGCGGAGTGCGGTTCTGAGACCCGACGCTGGGGGTCCGAGCTGACGAAGCAAGGTGACTCTCCTCCAGCCCTCTGCGATCTCAGCTGATGGCCATGGAGGGCGGGATGGAGCCCGCCTTCCGGGGATGTGCCTCCTTGGCAACCGGCCGGAGGGCAACCCCCTCCAGTTGCTAAACACCTACTAGTTACGCCTGACCGGCAACGCCGCCCAGACCAGCGGAGCCACCCGGAGGTGAAGGGGGCTCAGGGCTGGTTTCCCTTCTCTCCTCTTTTCTTCTGGTTTGACACTTCCAGGGGACACCCACTCACACCTCTCGCTCTAACAGCAGTCCTGAGAAGAGAATCCCTTTGATCTTAAACTTCCCCAGCACGCCAACCCGGAATTACGAGCTTTTCAGACACACTGGTATTTTCTGTAGCTTTTCCTACCCTGTGCACATTCTACACTCACTCACTAAAACACAAACTATTACCATTTTTGTAGAACTTGGGAACAGGAACGTGCCTGTGCCTAACTTCCCTGATTTAAACACACAGCCAACGCTCACATTGAGACCTGACCATCACGGAAGCGCCAGGCAGCACCGCAGACAGAACTCACATCCACTCGGGGCTCCGTCCTGGGCGCCAGCCCCCTGCACAGACTGGCAAAGACCCTCAGAATGCCAGAACCAGAACCGCGGGTGCAGCGGGGCAGCGAGCAGACCCCGGCACAAGGCGAGACCCCTTGGCTGGCTCCCAGGTGCCAGGTGTGGCTGCGCCAGGGGACCCCCCCTCCACAGCCCAGACAGGGAAAAAAACATCAAGCTGCTTTCCAGCCTTGCCCTGCTCCCGAACTCAAACTATTACCATCCACTACCCATCCATTCCTGTAGCCCAAAGTGGAGGTCTAGCGAAGATTTTAGGTAGAGAAATACATATAAATCAAAAGGACAAAGGTCCTGTGGTCATTTGCAGCCACTCCCCCTTGTCATGGCCTGAGGTCCTGGAAGCACAATGACCCCAGCTAGAGCACCAGCCCAAAGACAAGGACACCTCCATCCAGGCAGGGCCCTGGAGACTCCACCTTCCAGAAGCCCCTCCCCAAGCCCAAGATGTGCACAGGAGCCATCAGCCCTGCCGTGCTGGCAGTCCAGTCCTTCCTCCTCCAACCACCTGAATGAGCTCCCCTCACACTCAGCATAAACCCACAGCTGCCCCTGCCCCTGCAGGCCCGACAGCCTGACACCCTCCACCCTGACCTGCCCTCCACCAACCTCTTCCTCACCCCTCCTGCTGTCTGCTCTCGTGGCCCCTCTGCCACGGTGGGAGGGAGGTCTCCCCAGGTCCTCACGTGGCTCCTGCTCCTCCCAGCAGCATTCTCTCACCGCTCGCTGTGACTCTGGAGCTGGTCCTGTGTTTGCTGTCAGCTCACGAGAACAGGGACTGCCGTGACCCCACAAGGAAGGAGCCCCAGCTCAGCGTGGCCAGCAGCACAGACTCAGGATGTACAGACCACCCCAAGCACTGCATTTTGTTCAAGTCAGACACGTGCTCCTTTGAAAACTTTCTAGAAGGTCTGCTTCACCCTCAAGGGCAGAGGGCAGCACTGGAATGAAGACAAGGTGAGCCTAGGCTGAGCAGAAGAGAGGGATGGGGTCGGGGACCTGGCAGTGTGGTGGAAAGGCCGCTCCTCTGCAGACACTGCCACCCAGGCCTCAGAGGACTCACGGGCTGGGGAGTGGGCTCCCGGCCGGACCTCCGCTCAGACTCCTGTAGAAAGCATCCCTCAGACATCTTCCCAGAGTCTGGCCTCAGCCCTCCTTCCCACCCGCCCCATGCTCACCCACAGCTAGTGGCCCCAGGCCTGCCATTTGTCAGCTTAAGAAAAAACCACAGCCTTCGCCCCAACTCAGGTTTTCTTCTCAAGGATGGAAGAACAAGATAGAGGGCGACACAATCAATGTCAACAGTCTTCGCACAACCCGAGTGAACGCCAAGATGTATTCCCAGGCCCCTGGACCTGAGGTTAGTCTGCAAGCCTCCTGGTGCCAGCAACACACAAGGTGGACGTACATGGCAAGTTTCCGCTCTGCAGGGAACAGACCAAGCCAGACAAGACACAGATACCAGGTCTCGTGCTGTCCATGGCAGGAGAGCTACGAAGAGGAGCAGAAGGGGCACGAGGACATGGGCTGCATCTCAGTGGGCACCAGAAGTGGGCACAACTCACCACCTCGGAGAGCTGCTTCGGGCCCAGCTGGCCCTGGAGGCCCAGGTTCCCAGGCATACAACAGCCCCGCGATGACCACCTGCACACACGCTACGAAGCCCTCAGGTAATGAACTGGATTTGGGGTGAGAAAGAGTCACAGCCAACTCATGAGTGCGAGAGTCAGCGTGGAACGGGCCGGGGTGCTGTCTGGACGAGAGCTCAGCTGTGGACTGGCTGAGATGCCTCAGGGAGCGGGTGCAGCCCAGCAGCAGCTGGCAGACAGGTGAGGATGGGGACCAGCTCCCAGGACAGTGGCCCCAAGCACTGCTCAGATCCCGAGCACAGATCCTACTGGGGGCTGTCTCCGCTTCAGGGGAAGGGACCAAGGAGCAGGAGCTGGGGTTGGGGCGGGGAGGGGCCGCGCCGGGCGAGGAGGGCTGGCATGCCGCATAGTGAGCAGGGAGAGGCCCCATTCAGGGGGCAGACGAGAGGGGAGGATCAGCGAGTAGGGGACTGTCTGCTGGCCTGGGCTGTCAGCACACTGCCAGGCTGAACTTAGAAACGAGTCACAAGACATCCAAGTCTGCAATTTGTTCTCTAAAAAAAAATGGGGCCAGCCCGCTGGCGTAGTGGTTTAGCTCACGCACTCTGCTTTGGCAGCCCAGGGTTTGCAGGTCTGAATGCAAGGTGCGGACCTACATACCACTCATTAAGCCATGCTGTGGCAGCGCCCCATATACAAAGTAGAGGAAGACTGGCATGAATGCTGGCTCAGGGACCATCTTCCTCAAGCAAAAAGAGGAGGATTGGCAACAAATGTTAGCTCAGAACTGATCTTCCTCACCAAAAAAAAAAAAAAAAACAGGGTGTGAGCAGACAAGCAGGACCAGGAGTACCTCCCAAGTTCCCACTGCCAGAGAACCAGCCAGCTGACCCTATGATGGCAGCAGTCCTGACAGGGAAGATGGTGCCAAGGCCCCCAGGCCAGCCCAGATGTCCTTCACGGCCCCGAGGTGTTCCAAATCCCAGATGCCATCCCAGTGCTCTGTGCATCTGGCCACCAGGAAGACGAGAGCAGGCCCATGAACATGACAGCTGGTCCATGAATACTGGAGCTGGTGCATGGACAACCACAGATTCAAGAGCTGGTCCACAGATGTGACAGCTGATACAGAGATGTCCACGAACACAAGAGCTGGTCCACAAATGTGACAGCTGACACACAGATGTCCACGAACACAAGAGCTGGTCCAGAGGTGTGACAGCTGACACACAGATGTCCACGAACATGAGAGCTGGTCCACAGATGTGACAGCTGATACACAGATGTCCACAAACACGAGAGCTGGTCCACAGGCGTGACAGCTGATACACAGATGTCCAAGAACACAAGAGCTGGTCCACAGATGTGACAGCTGATACACAGATGTCCACGAACACGAGAGCTGGTTCACAGATGTGACAGCTGGTCCAGAGACATGAGAGCCGACATACACAAGTGCAAGTTCATCCAGTCCTGCCACTTCCTGACATCACACTTCACACCCAGCTCAAAAGCCAAAGTTCCCAACCTCAAAATACCAGGCAAAGCTCCCTCAGCCTTTGACAGACTCTGGCAAAACCTACGAGGGCTTCCAGGTGGCAGGCACACACATGGATACCGAGCTGCTGGCCCTACGAGGCCCAGCCCACAGGCGAGCACTCCCACAGCTGAGCGAAGCACAGGAGGAAAGGCCCACGCTGGCCAACAGTGGCAGCAGCCTCGGCACGCCATGGAGGAGACAGTGTGCTGGCTGCTGGGACGGCTGCCCAGGCACCCTCTTTCCTCGGAGACACCATCGCTCGTCCCCTCCTGGCCAGTGGGTGTCACTGCCCTTTGCCTGAAGGGTGGGCAGCGGGCCAGCCAGGCCAGCCGGCGCGTGCACCCACCTCAGTGCCCCTTGATCGATTCTGGGATGGGCTCAGGATCCCCCAACAGGCAAAGTGAAGCTGCGGCGGCATCTAGGCCAGCTACGGTCACCCCGGTCCCCTTGCTGGGGACGCACTGGGGAGAGTCACGTGGGCCATCTGGGAGAGGTCTCCTGTGGCATGCAAACAGGAGGACACGGAAGACACAGTGTGGTGAAGCAGGGGAGCTGGGCGCGGACGCCGCATGCCGTGGCGGCCTCTGGAAGAAGCCCAGACAGAGAGGAAAAGACTGGGGCCCGAAGGGAGGGTCTCCACTCCTGCTCCTCAAGACACTGACCGGCAAACTGCCGGGGTTCCGCGCCTGAGCCAGGAGCTAGGGGACCGCCCGCCCCTTCCTCAGGCCAACAGCCTGGGGAAAAGCCCAAGGTCTCACGCTCAGTGACAGCGCCCGCACTGCATCTGAACACAGAGTGACGCCACGAGGCCCCCGAAACCTGCTCGTTTGTGTGATGCGGACTCAGAAACGAGACCAGAGTGAAGGGAGACAGGCACAGTGCCGGGCCGCCAGCACCCACACCCTGCTCCACCGTCAGCGCTTGGCTCTGAGTCCTCCGTCGCCCTGAAGCGAAACTTGCAAAGGCTGTAACTTCAGCACTCACATATTTTTAAAAATCAATGTATAGTCAAGGCAATAAGTGGAAAGCAGTTTATATTAAAACAACGTCTCTTTACATACGGACGTGTTAGATTCACACGCACCCAGACACACACACACACTCTCATTTGGTCTCCATCTTGGAGCTATAAAAATTCCAGCAAAGGCCATTTTTAAAATTCTCAAGGAACATACAAAGAACCGCGTTCCATCGCAAACCGACTCCCAGCACCCA
This sequence comes from Equus caballus, assembly GCF_041296265.1. Lineage (NCBI taxonomy): Eukaryota > Metazoa > Chordata > Mammalia > Perissodactyla > Equidae > Equus > Equus caballus. The sequence goes on from NC_091684.1 coordinate 2,062,484, forward strand.
GGCAGCAGAGACGGACGAGCCATGTCCCTGATGTGGCCCCGCACAGCCAGCCCTCGCGGTCCGTTTCGGCTCAGGCTCTGCACAGAGCACACCTCATCAAACAGAAGTCACGAAAAGGAGAGTTTTCACACTCCAATTCTTTTCTTTACATTTCAGATTAAAATGTCTGTTTTCAGGTTGCTAACAACAAGGTGTTGGAAAAGACCCTTTTAAGCAAAAGTGTCACTGTCCTTTATAGTAACCAAAATTTAAGCATCTCAAAGACCCACAACTCGCATGCTGGGGGTGGGTGGGGCGCAGGCTGACGTGGATGACATCAGCTCCTCCCAGGACTGCTCCTCCTGCAGCAGGGCTGTCATTCTGTCCCTGGGAGTTCCCTGGGCTCCAGCCACACAGCCAGTGACAGGAGGAAGCTGGGCCAGGCACCTGCCTCGGCAAGGGGAGGGGCTGACAGAGGGACCCCAGCTGTCAGAAGCCGCCAGGCAGTCCTTGCAGCAGCACACCCTGCCCAACAGCAGCAGCAAGGGCCCCCAGAGGCGGGGACAGACTCGGCCACTCCTGCCCTGGGTCACCAAGCCTGACTCCTGGCCCTTCTCAGGAGCCAACTGGCTTTAAAACTTCCTTTTCTACTTAAACTAGCAAGAGAAGCTCTGCCTACCCCACAGAGCGCCTTGCGGCTGACACAGGTAAGATAGAGCTCGAAAATAATCTCGCCATTCTCTTCCCTGACGAACTACAACCTCCCTGAGGGCAAGGCTCACCCACTGCTCTCCATCACTGGACACTGGTGAGGTGAGGCCTGTGTCCCTCCCCAGAGCACACTCCACACGCCTGAGCAGGGGCGGCCCCACAGCAAGGGCGCTCAGACCAAGCCCACATGCACAGGGCAGAACCACAGTCTGTGGGGGAGGAAAAGCCCCTGAGGAACCCCTGAGGACCCCAAGTACTGGACACAGGTGCCAGGCTCACCATGTGAGCCGAGACGCGCCTCTCCTGAAAATTCTTCAAGGTAGCGAGCCCCTGCATGCCAGCCGGGAAGGTCCAGGGCTGTGGTCGGCAGAAAGCAGGCCACCCCTCAGCAGAGCCCTGGGAGCCAGTCTGGCAGCTGCGTCTGCTACAGCTTTTGTCCCAGAGAGGAGGCTTCCTCAGGCCACCCCCAAAAGGTACTCCGTGCTGGAAGCTGCGACCCTGACCTCCAGGGGCTCCTGGCCACGGAGCAGCAGCAGGGGGCTGCCAACAACCTTTCTCGGGAAGAAGACAGCTGGGGGACACTGCTGGGTCAGCGCTTTCCACAAAACGCTCTGCTTCTCTGAGGTCGAGTCAACCTCTTGCTCACATTGGTTAAGAGGCACTGGCAGGGCTGGCCCAGTGGTGTAATGGTTAAGTCCACGCACTCTGCTTCAGCAGCCCAGGGTTCACAGGTTTGGATCCTGGGTGCAGACCTAGTACTGCTCATCAAGCCATGCTGTGGCAGGTGTCCACATACAAAATAGAGGAAGATGAGCACAGATGTTAGCTCAGTGACAATCTTCCTCAGCAAAAAGAGGAGGATTGGCAGTGGATGTTAGCTCAGGGCTAATCGTCCTCAAAAAAAAAAAAAAAAAAACTGGAAGAAAGGCATTCACAAGACTGGCCTTGCTGCTGGGAGCAGCTTCTCTCCTCAACAGAGCACAAGAGGGGGCGGGTCAGGGCGGTGGGAACAAGCGTGATCACAGGGAAGGCCACCAGAGTGTGCCACCTCTGGTCCTAACGGGCTTCAGGCAAACTGCCTCCAAGTCAGGAAGTGGCCATACTCCCCAAGGACCGGGGCCGACCACAGGCTCGTCCTCTGGCATCAGACAGGTAAGCTACAGCTGGCACCGTGCAGGTCAATCCAGGTGTGTGGGGTCCCGGGCCAAGTGGAGTATCTGCACAACAGACCCAGGCTGGGCGGCCTTCGGGGGGTGGCTCAACAAAGAGCTGTTCCAAGTACCTGCTGCTTCTCCCTACTGTTAGTCGCAAGAGTTGAGAGAGAGACGAGAGCCCACTGGAGCGTGAGGTCTGTGACGGTCCCGCAGGTCCCACAGAGCTGGCAGCCACGTCCCTTCAGGTTCTCAGAGCAGCCAGCACGGAGCCGAGACGCCAGGGTGTTCAGAGGAGCATCGGCCGGAGACTGGATTGTGCCTGCTTTGCATTTATTCAAGCAACAGCCAATCTGTGGTAAGAGCCCCCTCGCCCGGTGCCAGGTGCACAGAGGACAACTGCCCCGAAGCTTGGTCATGCAGGAGAGAGGACCCCAAATCAGGGTCACACACCACCTGTGCCCACCACAGGTGACTCAAAAGAAGGGCGGCCACAGGGGCGGCTGCAGAAACAGCCTCTGCTCAGAACAAGCAGGCGAGCGGCCTGGTGTGGACGGAAAACAAGGACAGACAAGCAGAGAGTGACAGGAGTTGCAGCAGCAACATGATTTTCAAGAAAGGCTTCTGTATGATTTAATTCTAAAGGCAGAATACCACGAGCAGAAGAACAGGAGAGAGAAATCAAGGAAACCAAAAGTCAGTGCTTTGAAAAGACCACCAAAATTGACAAACCTTTAGCTAGACTGACAAAAAACATAAGGCTCAAGTTACTAAAATCGGGAATGAAAGAGAGAATATTACTACTAACCTACAGAAATAAGGAGGATTATAAGGGAATACTATGAACAACTGCATGCCAACAAATGGTGACCTAGATGAAACAACAAATTCCCAAAAGGACACAAACTACCAAAACTAACTCAGAAGAAACAGGAAATCTACAGCAAGCAAAAGGATTAGGAAGCAATTAAACAAAAGAAGTGCTGGACTTGTACTGAAAGCTACAAACATCACTGGAAGAAACTAAAGGACCTCAATCAATGGAGAGACACCCTGTGTCCATGGACTGGAAGACGTAATGTTAAGATTATGCCAACACTCCCCAACCCAACTCACAGATCAATGCAATCCCTATCAAAATTCCAGCTGGCTCCTTTGTGGAAACTGGCAAGCTAATCCCTGAATTCACACAGAAACAGAAGAGACCCAGAACAGCTGAAATCTCAAAAAAGAACAGCAAAGTTAGAGGACTCACACTTCCCCAATGCAAACCCTACCACAGAGCTACAGTCATCAAGACAGTGCGGTGCTGACACAAGGACAGACACACAGACCAAGCGAACAGAACTGAGGGTCCAGAAATTCCTCTGTGCATTTTGGATCAATTAATTTTCAGCAAGGATGCCAAGACAATTCGATGGGGGAAAAGAGTCTTTTCAACAAATAGCGCTGGGATAACTGGATATCCATCCACATGTAAAAGAATGAGGTGGCACCCCTACCTCACACCACACATAGAAATTCACTCAACATGGCCTGAAGGCCTAATGTAAGAGCCAAAACTGTAAGTCTTGGAAGAAAAAACAGGGTCAACCTTTGTGACCTTGGAATAGGCAATGGTTTCTTAGATATTATGACATCTGAAGCATAGCAACCAAAGAAAAAACAGATACACTGGACTTCATCAAAATTTAAACTGTTTATGCTTTAAAGGACACTACCAAGAATAAGAAGAGACAACACACAGAATGGGAGAAAATATCTGCAAATCATGTATCTGATAAGAATCTAGTATCCAGAATATACAAAGAAAAATTCAACAATTTTCTTAAATTTAAAAATGGGCAAAGGATGTGAACAGACATTTATCCAAAGGAGATATACAAATACCCAATAAGCACATGGAAAAACACTCAACATCACTAGTCATCAGGGAACACAAATTGAAACCACTTCACACGGACTAGGACAGCTAGAATGGAAAAGATAGACAATAACAAGTGTTGTTTTTGGAAGTGGAAAAACTGGAACCCTCGTGCATTGCCAGTGGGAATGCAAAATGTTGCAGCCACTTTGGAAAACAGTCTGGCAGTTCCTCAAAAAGTTGTATTTGGAGTTATCACACAACCTAGCAATTCCACTCCTAAGTATATGCCCAAGGTTTAAAAACATAAGTTTACTTTTACACAAAAACTTGTACACAAACGTTCGTAGCACTACTATTCATAATAGCCAAATGCCCAACAACTGATGAATGGAGAAACAAAAGGCGGTCTACACAAACAACAAAACAGTGTTCGGTCATAAACAGGAATGTAGTTCTGATACACGTTGCAACACGGATGAGCCCGGAACACACACTGAGTAAAAGAGGTCAGACACAGAAGGACACATGCTGTTTGACCCCATTTGTATGAAACGTCCAGAAGCGGCAAATCTACAGAGAGAGAAAGGAGATTAGTGATCGCCAGGGTCTGGGAGGAGGGAGGAACGGGGAGCAAAGGCTGATGGGTACTGGGTTTCGTCCTGGGGTGATGAAAACGTTCTGGAATTAGACAGTGGTGATGGCTGACAACCTTGTGAGTATACTGAAAAACTGAACTGTACACACTAAGAGTGAATCTGACGGTATCTGAATTTTGCCTCGACTTTTAAATAACAGTAACAATAATAAATGCAGCCAACACAGACTTCCAAAGGGAAGACTAATTCTCCACTGTGGGATACCTTTACAACACGCGTGCTGCAGTCAGTGGGGCCGAGGCTGGGTGGGGGCCTGGCCCTCAGGGAAGATGCAGGACAGAGCTGCTGTGTCAACCACTTGACACCTGTGTACAAAGGCTAGAACAAACGGCCCCATGCGTGGAGAGACGCCAGCAGGCACTTCTCCCCCAGCTGGGGAGCACTTCTTCGGTTCGTAGTCAGAAGACTGCAAGACGGCGAGAGGCCAGCTCAGGGAGCCCAGGCAAGAGGAAGGGGGCAGTGATGGTGGCAGGGCGGGGCAGAGCAGGGCTCGGGAGGGTCCTGGAGGGGGCTGCGCCTGACCCGGCTCCTGAAGGGGAGGGCTCGGCTCAAAGCAGGCAGGCAGGGCGGGCACACCAAGCCGAGGGCTTGAGTCAGGGATGCTGAGATGACTGCGGTTCCTACAAGCCCACATGTCCCCAGGCCCTGGTGGCTCCTGGAAGTGAAGCACTGGCAGGCGCAGGCAGAGCCAGGGCTGGGGACTCAAGGGTGTCCCCTGGACCTGCACAGGAGCCAGAAAGGGCCCAGAAGGTCTGTGACAGAAGTCAGCAAGATGCCGCGGAAGCTCCAAAGGCTATTGGGAATATCCTGGTCCCACTCTGACTCTCAACAGTCCAGCAGAGAAAGTCCAAGGGCTTCAGCCAACACATCAACTGCAGCAAAGCATGTGAAAATGTGCCGAGACTCAACACACCAACATTCACGCTGCGTGTGCCTATGACTTCACTTCCCCCTTCTAGTACTTTCTCCAGCGGCAGAGAAAAGAAAAAAGGTGGAGATCCTCACTGCAGCCAACCTCTCCACACCGAGGCTCTTCCGTGCCACCCTGGAGCCACCACAGGAAGGACCGAGAGGGTTCCACCCACACAGAGCCCCTCGCCACCCAAGAGCACCTGACAGGGACTCGGGTCCCCAGCAAAGGAGCGGATGGGACCTCTACTCCGGGAGGCAGAAACGCCAACGCATGTGCCACCACTGCTCGTGGTCCAGGGCGGGAGCTGAGGCGAGCGGCGATCCTGAAGGTTATCCCCAATTAGGACATGAACACCCTCTGTGGAGCAAGAGCCTCTCTGGGCAGGCCACGCGTGTCAACGAGCATGTGTCCATGCGTGCTGGGCGCGTGCTCCCACAACACTCCCACGTGCTGCCAAGGGAGGCTCCGCTGTGGCCCTGACCACCCCGCCAGACATGCAGCCGGTGGGAAGGACTGCCCAGGGACAGGGGCACAGAAACGCAACGTCTGGCGGCCACGCTGCTTCTGTACACTAAAAAGTCTTGGTGGCCACATTCACGTTCAATCACCATCTAATTTTTAACTCATCGTGGGTGAGAACCTGCAGACTCTCCGCAGGGATGCTGATCGTGAGGGAGCAGCACCAGGCCCACTGGGAAGCGGAGCCAGAAAAGCCACAGCAGGAGGAGCCGGAGACCTGCCAGGGGCGCCCCACTCCCCCGCACCCCACAAGCCATGCTGTAGGTGAGCAGGAAGGAACTTTTGACAGAGGTCCAGAGTAAAAAGCTATTTTCAGGCTGTGACCTGCACACACCCATCCACGTCAGACAGACAACCGGCACAGGAACCCCCAGGTAGCCCTCACCTCATTGCAGCCCGGGCTCGAGCTCCCTCACCTTCTAACTTACACGTGGTCTGACCCAGCACGATGACCTCACGACCCCACACAACTTGGGTCTGCAGGCCCTGGGCGTGGCCCCTCCCTGCTCCACAGCCACATCAACCCAGAAAAGAAGCAAGAAGAGAAAAATCTACTGGTGCCTACGCAAACGAGCAAACTAATCCAGTTACAAACAGCTGTTTTCCTCAGATTCTGCACCCAGGTCTCGGCTGCACCCAGGAACTGAGGAGTTGACAGCAAACTGTGGAATCCTCCCTGACATCCGGCGCTGGAGGATGGCAAGGAAGGCTCTTCCCGGCCAAGGGGCTTGCTTCCAGAGGGACCCGCCCGCTCAAAGTGCTCACCTGCCACCCAACCAGAGACAGACTGGAATTCCACAGCGAGTCACAACAGCGCTGGCCGAGGCCCAGCTCTGAGAAGCCAGCCGCGGACACACGGAAGGGCCCCACAGCAAGTGAAGAGGGTCACCCAGGAAATCTAAGTGCTTTTAGGCAGGAAGACTGCCCAAACCTCTGATCAGGGACTTCCAAACAGTGTCACGGCACATGGAAGAGAAACAATGAGGACGTCACAAAAGAGGTGAGCACAACAAGAGACAGCAAAGAAATCTCCAGTGCAGAGCCCCGTGCGAAAAGACCTCTCTGTGCTCACATCTAAACGCAGCCCTGAGAAACTAAATGACCCAAAATAACTCAGCGTCACTGACCAAGAGAACAGTAGCCATCCTACAAACCCCACGGTCACCTCTCATCAAAATAACTGTCAATAATCTACATAGAAGATCTATAAAGGCTACACAATTTTGAAACAAAGATCCTAGAAAATCCAAGGAAAAAGTCTCAAAAATGACACTCAATACCACAAGGAACCAGGGAAATGTAATTAAACTAGAACAGACACCACATCACACCCTCCAAAGCCACCCTCCAAAGCCCGAGAAAACCCAAAGCTGACGAGATGTGGAACACCAGGCGCCCTCCCACCACGGGTAGCAGTAAGTGTACACGTATATGACATACACGTACAGATGCTGTATCGTTGCACATGTGCACGTGTGGAATGCACTACATTCGTGTGTGATGTGCACGTACGTAATGTGGGGTGTACACAGCATGCATGTACATAACTCTGTCCAGGCACACTGGACAGCAGCTCACCCAGATCCCACCAGCCGGTTCCTCAACAGGCACTCAGGGATCCACCCAGGTCCTGAGGAGGGTGGAGAGAGCTCAGTGCTCAGAGCTGTGACTGCAAGAAACTGTCCAGCGGTGTCTGTGAAGACATTCGGGATGTCTATGCAGTGAAAACGGATTCCACAGCAGTTAAAATGTTGAGTAAATCTCACGATGCTGGAGGAGATGCAGCCAGAGGAGGGCAGGAGCAGCGTGACTCGATCCATGAGTGTGTGAGGAGGACCCATGCATTCAGGAACTTCAGCACAGGGGGCTCAGTACCCCCGTCTGTGACAGGAGAAGAGCTTGTCCAGGGGTCCCTCTGCTCCATGCTCTGCTTCAGGACACCTGGATGCTGCGACAGATGTCTGGGTGCAGGGCATGGCTCTCGTTCTTGAGGGAGCAGACCTAGCGCATGCACCAGGCCTGGGAGCCCCACCGGACAGGGGTACCAGCAGACCCCACGTCGGCTCCCCCCAGGAGGTAAGGGGTGTTCATTCGCTAACAAAATGTTAAAGCTTAGTGCTCTTCATCCCTCACAGACTCCTGGTGCAGTGACGGTCCCAGAACACTGACACCATTCAGGGGTCTGCCATGCCGGCGGTGCTGAGAGCACCTCAAAAGCCTCACAGGATACGGAGGAGGCAGTTCAGAGGCCTTCTGGGGTCACTCTATATGATGTTTTTCATTATAAAAAAACTAAAATTATCAAGGTCATCAAGGCTCACAGACATAAGTTTTCTCCTAGAAACCAGGAAAAAGCTTTAACTTTCTTCCCGAGTGGGAATTTTATCTATTAAGAAGATAGGAATGGAGAGCACATGGTCGGTGCTCTCGTGTCTATCACCCTGGGTCCTCGGGACGCATGCCACGTGGGCCCCCACTCTCAGAGGCCACTCCAAGCACCCCGCAGCACGCCTTCAGGCGCCCATCCTCTCTGGCTGCACTTCCCCGAGCAGCTCAGTCACTCACCCTCCGGGTCCTCGGGAGGCCCCCTTCTTCCCCTTCCGGACTGACTCACTTATCAGTAGTTACAAAACACGGACAGCCCACAGCAGTTCCAACAGCCCCTGCATGCCTGCAGGAGAGCGCTGACCGTCCCCACTCATGGTGCGGGTCCCAGGGATGAAGATGGCAGGCCAAGGCAGGCGCACCTCGCTGCATCTGCCCACTGGCCGCAGTCCCCAGGGTGCTAAAGGAACGGGCATTTGAGCAAAATCAAATATACATGCCTCTCGGCCCACAGTGCCCGGCTTCTGCTACTCACCGCCCCTGCCGGCCATGCCAGGCCATACCAGCCCCACCACCCACCACCCATGCCAGCCACACCGCCCACACCAGCCACGTGCTTCCCGAGCAGACCGGCTCCCCTCCCACCTCCGCCCCTGCCCTGCAGTGGCCCCAGTGGCCGCCCCTCCCTTACTGCCCTGGTCAGCTCCCATGCTCCGACGCCTTCAGGCCCCAGCGCTTCCCCAGCCATTTGTAGTCTCCACACCCAGGGCATCTCTCACATCCCAAGCCACCCTTGAGTCCATCTCCTGCTTGTGTTCGGTGGCTGGGGCAGCACGGGGACCAGCATGCAAGCCACGAGCCAAGCTGCCTGGGTGCAAGTCCCCCCCTGCCCTGCATGCGGACTGTGCTTTGTCCCCATAAGACGAGGGGAGTGGAAGCCCTGCCTCGGAGGGTAAAGCCCTGACAACGTGGAAGGCGCCTCCGACAACGTCCAATCGGACGCTGGCTCTGGCCTGCCAGTTCCAGCCTGCTGGCTCCAGCTCCTCATGCCCCCAGCATACACTCCTCCCTGGACTCCCAGGGCCCCTCCTTGGCCTCCTCACCTCTCCTGGCTGGGCCCAAGGACCCTCGCTTCTCTGTCTCTGCTCCCTCCTGTGACCTCGCCCACTCCCAGGCTGCATCCTCCATTTCTCCAGGAGGCCTCTCCTGCCCAGCCCTCTCCCTGCACTCCAGACTTAAGGTCCACTGCCTGCAGGGCCCTCCTGTCTCAGCTAAGGACTGACAGGGGAGGTGCAGGAAATGGGGGGTGGGGGTGGCACACAAGTGGCCTCAGGGAGGCTTCTCCCAGGGCTTGGCCTGTGCCCAGCCAATTCAGAGGACACCCCCAGAGACAGGCCTGGAGGGTATGCTGGTGGGAAACCAGCACGGAGAGGCCTCAGGGACTCCCTGTCGAGGCTCCAGCCCCTGGAAGGGGTCCAGCTCTGAGGAGAGCTCACAAAAGACGAGTGAATGGAAAGCCCGAGGTGCTCGGACCCCGCTACTGCAGTCCTTAAAAACAAGCTCTCCTGGGCCCCGAGTCGCTGGGACCCCGCTACTGCAGTCCTTAAAAACAAGCTCTCCTGGGCCCCGAGTCAGCCACGCAGGCACCTGCAAGCTCAGCCAAGGCTGAAGCTGGGCAGCACAGCAGAGCCACCAAAACCTGAAAGCCAGGAGCTGGGGCCCGCCAGGCCGGTCCGAGCGGCACCCAGGCCTCCTGCCCCAAGAACCCTCCTCTAACACCACCAAGTGTCCCCAGGGCCGCGTGTGTAAGGACGGAGTCTGGTGGAGAGGGTCAGAAACTTAGGTGAGATCCCCCCCCCCCGGGCCCTGGTGACCGCTGTCTTGGACAGTCCCCGAATCCCCACTGGGGCCGCTTCTGTCTCCCCTCGGTCAGTCCCGCCGCTCCCCCACATTCCGTTGGGAGCATGAGTAACCATGACCCCACCGTGCGCAGCCCAGCCTCCCACCTCCCACCGGGACAGCGCACAGTGCGCTGCGCAGCGGCGAGGGTAGCAGCAGCGCTACGGCAAAAACAGGAAGTTGCAACAGATCTGAAAAACCGTAACAGTGATGAAGGAGAAAATAAAAGCAAAACACATGTCCCCACAAACCTGTTTGTTACTTGGACAGATGTCATTCTTAACAGAAATGAAGCCATGTGAAAGTAAATCCCAAACCGCCCTGCCCGGACCACAGCGCAGCAGACGCCGAGCGAGCTCTGCACGCAGGTGTGGGTCAACACCTGCTGCACCGGGCGCCCCCCCATGCACCCCAACTAAGCCCTGGGACCCTGAATCGGTAGGGCCCTGAGGGCCCGGAGGGCATCTTCGGGCAAACAGGACGGGGGGTCCGTCCGCTCCCTACCCCTTCTACGGCAGCCTCTCGGGCTCCCAAGGACTCTGCAGAAGGAGGCCTCAGGAGGGTTTTAAAAGCACTGACCATTTAACCCAAGAGACGTGAACACCATGTCCACACAGAGACGCACACAATTGTTCACAGCATCCCAAACCGGAAACAACACACATCCATCAACTGTGACTGGACAAAGTGCACGTCCACCTAACGGAAACCACTTGGCCATAAGGAGGGGCAAATGCTGCGACACCAACATGGACGAAAAATGAAGCCTGACATGAGGCCCACACACTTGTGAGTCCACAATGTGAAGGCCAAATTCTGGAGGCAGAGAGCAGACGCGCGGGGACCGGGAGGGGAGTGTTTAAACTGGCGTGTGGAGATAGCTGCACAACCGCAAATATTGTCTGAAAATCACTGCACTGTACACTGACACTGGGTGAATTGCGTGATATGCAAATCAGACCTCAAGCAACCTGTTACAAGTGGAAAAACAAGCTGGAGTCAGGAGCCGGCAGACCTTGCTGCCGACACCAAGAGCACCTCGGACACCAGCTCCCAGGAGCCCACGAGCTGCCAGGGCAGCGGGGCGCTCGCCTTTCCTGACGCATCTGGAGCTTCAGGTTTGCAGCCCTGAACACAGTCAGGGTCCGGGAACGCAGCAGGCTTGCAGCTCTCTGACTCCCCAGAGCCAAGTCCTCTGCCCCGACACCCATCTGCGCAGAACCCCAAATCCTGCTCCTGCAGCTGCTGGTCAGAGGCCAGCACACCTGAATGCAATGTGATGTGCCGACAGCTACATCACCAGTGGAAACACGGAAAGGGCGTGAAGCTTATAATCAATTCAGGTGGTGAAGGGGGAGGCAGGACAGGAGAATGCTGTACAGCGCTGATGACAGTGGGCTCTCCCCAGAAGGGAGCGTGAAGTCCTGCCTGCCTGTGCAACGGGGCCAAAGTGACTGCTCAGAAAGGAGCAGCTGGGGCAGAAGCACAAAGGCAGAAAGGGTGTGCTGTCTAGGCAACAGGGGCCCGGCATGCCCCCAGATGGGGGGAGGTGGTGGAGAAGGCGAGCGCGCCGACGGTGAAGGCGCCACACATCCCAGACCCCAGGCAGGGGAGCAGCAGGAGCAGCAAGAGCGCCAAGAGGCAGGAGCACAACGCTCCTATAGGGCAATGCCGGCAGCAGGGCGAGGCCGTCCCAGTGACCACAGACACGTGAGCCCTGCTCCGCGGACAGCTGATGGCCTGACCAGGCGCCCAAGCGCTGCTTAGCCTTGGACACAAGTGAAGACGAGGCTGCCACCCAAAGAGGCCTCAGCCGGGAAGGAGAAGACAGAGACCTTCCAAGGAAGGTGCCCTGGGACACCTGCCAGGGCATCCATTCCCTCCTCCATCTACGGCAGCCACTGTGCCCGGTGTCATTCCTACCTTCCTGATGCACAAGCAGGTGGAAAGACGTTAAACCATATGCCCACAGTCACATGCGTGATAAAAGGTGGAGCCAACTCCATGCTTTCCTGTCACCATATGTCCTCGCAGACCCTAGAGGGTGGCCCAGCACTGGGCTTTAAGGGCAGAATTCCCAAGCCGTGACTTCCACCTTTAAATCTCTTCTGGTTGCTACAATAACTGCTAGTCGTTCAGAGGCCCCGAGAATGGGCGAAAAGGAGGCTTAGCAGAGCCCAGGCCAGTGAGCCTCGAAACCAGGGCCATGGCTGGACGCTGCCCAGGGAGAAACAGGGTCCGACCTCCAGGATGCATTCCCAGATACCAGCTCCCAGACACCAGGGCTCGTGGGCCAGAGCAAGGGCTGTGCCATGGGAGCCAGGCAGGCCCGGCGGACGCAAAGTGCCAGGGCCAGGTGCAGAAGGCAGAGGGCGCATATTCAGTGTGGCCTCCGCAGTGCCGGGGGACCCCGTGTAGAGGCCTCCTGGGCACCTCAGACAGGGCAAGAGCTGGGAAAGCCACCCTAACACAAGGGCACGCCAGTCAGACAGGCCTGAGCATCCCCACCAACCCCTGAGGAGGGGGCCCAGGCCTTTGTCAGAGCAAAGGACCAACAAGAAGAGAACTGAGGTCACAGTGACTCACAGTAAGAGGCTGACTTCAAGGCCACACTCCTGGAGATGAGGGTGACGTTCTTATTCGCTAAAGGGAAAACCAAAACCAGAGGCAGCATTTTCCTGCGGCCTGGGTGGCACCCGTGCTTCACTGACAGACAGGGCACATGTCAGCCTGGGAAACCCCCTTCTGTGTGCGAGCAAGCACTGCCCGACCTGCCCTGGGATCATCGGATCCTGACCGCAGTCAGGGACCGGGCCAGCTGAGGTCACATGCACGCCCTGTGCCGCCATACTGACGGTGCGGCCTCCACAGACAGCTGCTCAGCCCGCTCACCCTGCACGTCCTCCCCACCACGGAGTGGCGAGCCCCGCGGCAGTGCGCAGCAGGTCCACGTGGAGCTGGCCCAGTGCTGTCCTCATCTCCCAAAACACACTGTGTAAATTCGAAATCTGAATTTGAGAAAACAGTGCAGATGCCCTCTAAGCTCTCATCACCGAGGCCAAGCAGGGGCAAGGATCTTAACTGAAGACGAGCCCAGAAAATCACAGGAAGTCCCGGGATCCTCCCCGAAAAGAGAGGCCCGAGCCTGCAGCCTAGCCTTCCCCAGACCGACAAGGAACGGAGGACCCGCAGGCTCAGGGACACGCAGGCTACCCATATCTTCCCACTCCAGATTTATGTAAACCATCACATGGTTACATTTCTGGATTAACACTCTCCTTGCCCAAAGAAAGCCAATGGCCTCACATTGGTTCCACATTTTAGATGCAACTGCATGAGCATTATCCTCGCCCATCATTAAAGACCAGAAACCCTGATGGCTTTCTGGTCAGCATCTCTGTCAGGACATGTGTGTGATCATACGAGCCCTTCCAGGAGCTCAAGGCCATGGGGGAGCAGACCAGCTCAGCACCCACCCCTGATGAAAAGCTCAGTGTCTGGACACTTCTCAGGTTCAAACACACTAAAATACCACCTGCTCCCGTAAAAGGAGCAGGCCCTGGAGGGGCGGCCCAGTCTCCAGAGTTTTCTGCCGGCACTCCCCAGGGGCGGGGAGCCCCCTCAGGCCAGGCCTGGCTCTGCCCTCAGAGCAGAAGCTGACACCCCAGAGAAGGAAGCGCACACAGGGTCCTTCCTGGGGCCTGGCCGGGCAGCAGCCTGAGCCCAGCTCCCCCTTCCCACCATCTCTGGGGAGGAGGTCGAGGTGGAGAGCCTCAAGTGCGCCAGTTAACTGGAGCAGCAACAGAAGCAGAACTCAAAAGTCACTTCATGTCCCCCACGTGCCCGAGAAGGGCCCACACACGAACACGGGGACAGTGGGACTACATCCCAAGAAGTGACGACACTCGGGTGACCAAGACGCCGCTCAGACCCCCTGCTGCCCTTCTGACTAGCCACTCCACCCTGCGCTAACCCTCACTACTGACCCAATTCCTGGACTGAGCCCACCTCCCCACAGGACGCCCCGCCGCCCACCCGCTGGGGCAGACATTGAGAAGGTCAACATTTAAGGAGCCATCACTCTGGAGTCCCTGAGCGAACCCTGCCCCCTCCCCAGGCAGCCGCCCCTCTGCTTCTTCATCTCCCCCTCCGGGCAGGGGGCTCTATCAGGGCAATCCACCGGGAGGCAGGCCTGGAACCGATTTCTACAACTTCAAATCAAACCTACCCGTCATGGAATCACTCCCAAAACCCAGCATCGCCCACCAGAGCCAGACTCCAGAAGAAAGAGTGGCCCCCTCCCCAGCCCCCTCATTCCCAGAAACGCACACAGCCCATGTGCTGGTGGTGGGTGCAACGCGGGGAGCAGGTGGGCCTCAAACTCAAGTGGGGGGACCTTTCCCGGCGACGTCCTGCCAGAACGCGCCTTCTGGGAGTGGCCCAGGCTGAGAGGCAGTGGACGCAGTGTGCCCCGCGTCAGAGCTCTCCAGGGCTGTCCACCCACCTGTGGTGTCCGCTCCACTGGATTTGAAACAGCCATATTTAACACTGCTCAGCGAAGCACCTCCCTCACCAGTAACCTGCGCCCTCCCTCCGCAACTCCAGGGCTGACAAACCAGGCAGAGGCCCTGCTCTCAGAGGCTGACGGGTGACGGCAGAGGGCAGGCCTGTGGGGATCTAGGATGCCAGGCAGGGGTCAGGGAGACAGTGTAGCCTGCAAACAGAGACTGCCATGCGGCTCCTGAATTCCAGGGCACATCAAAGGCGGGTGCGGCATGACGTCGGTCGCGAGGAGAGGAGGTGTGCAGGGCGCAGACGTGGTTTCCTGACTCGGAGGAAGCAGCAGCGTAACTGCACGGGGCTCAAGACCACCGTATTATCTGATCCGACCACTGTGGGGACAAGCGGGTCCCCATCTACCAACGGTCTCACACTCGGGCACACCAAATCCTCACAGAGAAAGTACGCCCAGATCTCAGATCAGAGGCAATAATGCCAAAAGAGACGGCCATCCCTGAGGGACGTGGCCAGGCACACACAGAGAGAGCCTGGGAAGATGCCTGGCCGGGCGCACGGGAGCCTGCTTCTGCGGGCGCACGGACAGGGCAGACACTGCTGCTCGGGAACTCAGGAGCCCCAGTCTCTCTGAAGAGACGTCTCCACCACTTCGCGGCACTGGCCTTGTGCACTGGCTTCCCAGGCGACAGCGGAGTTAGCGGAGCTGGCCCCCACGGCGCTGCAGCGGGCATCCACACATTGACAGTCCTGAAAGGCCTGAGCTCCCCGGGGCCGTGAGCAAGCCCGTTGGAGGGCAGCCGAGGCTGGGAGGTGGGGGTGAGGAGCAGAGCACACGTGTGTGTCCACGGAAAATATCTCTGAAAAAGACGACATCGCGTGCCGGGAGGATGTGCAGAGGTCAGAACCCCGAATACAGCCAGTGGGGACACAAGGTGGGGCTGACCAACCATGTGGGAAATGGCCAGTACTTCCTCAAAGGTTAAACACGGGGTCGGCAAAGCCCCCACAGTCCCCTCCTTGCGTGCCCAGGAGGAATGAAAACACATGTCCACACAAAAACCTGTACACGAACGCTCACAGCGGCACTGTCTATACAGCCAAGAAGTGGAGACAGCCCAAATGTCCATCAACAGACGGACAGACCAACAGCTGCGGTGTACGCACACAGCAGAAGAGTGTTCAGTCATAAACAGGGGTGAAGCACTGACACACGCCACAACACGGTGAGCTCTGAAAACAGTATGTCAAGCGGAAGAGGCCACATACACGGTTCCATTTCTATGAAAATGTCCAGAACAGGCAAATCTCTAGAGACAGAAAGTAGACGGGGGACTACCAGAGGCTGGGGGTTCAGGGAGACGGAGGGTTGGAGGGGGGACTGCTGGGGCACACAGAGTTTCTTTTTCAGGTATAAAAAATGTCCTAAAATCGATGTGGTGATAGGTGCCCAACTCTGTGAATGCTCTTAAAACCACTGGATAGCACGCTTTAAATGGGTGAAGTGCACGGCTTGTGAACGACGGCCCTTGAAGCAGCAGAGGGACCCACGCCGTCAGGAGCCGCCAGGGCAGGTACCGACCACCGCCCCTCCGGCCCAAGGTCCTGATGGACTCCATGGAGCCCTGTGGGAGAGTGCGGGGGCGGAAGCTGGGCGGAGAGGGTGCCCACCCTGCGTGCAGCGCTGTGGATGAAGAGTGAGGGAGGCCGCAGCAGGCGGAGGGGGCATGGGGTCAGGGCAGGATGGGAAAACTACTGGTGCATGAGAGAGAGACAAGGGCCAATCCTGGCCCAGGGCGGGGCTCGAGGACCCTGCTGTCTGAAAGGCCCTCGAGGCCTGCAGCCCGGCGGGCTCCTCAGTAGTGAGGGCTAAGGAGCCCCGCAGAGCCCACCTGCACAGCCGCTCTGCTCAGGAGGCAACTGAGCAAAAGTGGAAACCAGCTCGAAATGGACACCTACCTCCGAATAAGCAGCAGGACCAGGGCCCTGCAGGCAGACACCAAGAGTGAGCTGTGCTCTCGGAGCCCGGCTGCTCAGCTGTCTCCTTCCCAAGAAACAAACAGCCTTACCACGTCAGGGTGGGACCCAGCTCTGACACCACAGCCTACAAGAATCCACCCCCTCAGCTCACTTCCAGTAAAATGCAAAAAACCAAAAGCTAGAAACCTCACTTGTCAAAAATCCAGCCATCTCAAGCAAAACAATTAGGTACACAGCCCGGGCCACCCCTTTCCAGGCAAACGGAGAGTGACAGCAGGAGCCCAGTCCAGGTTACAGACCCACCACAGGCTCCCTGAGGGCCATCTGGAGGTCACCATAAACCTGGAAACCTCACAGCACCCCCGGCCACATCCAGGCCCCAGGCAGGAAGAAGCTCCTGCAGGTTCAGGAAGGGCCACCAGCAAGGACAGAGGTCCTCAGAGTGGGGGGCCCAGGAGCCCAATTCATGGGCTCTCAAAGTCAGAGCTGTGCTCATATCATAACATGACACACTGACTTCCCTTCCCATCCTCACCCCTGAGTGAACTGTGAGCCTTCCAGACAGCACCGTGTGGATGACGTCACCCTTCTGACAGCTACGCAACTTTCTCAGTTTGAGCTTTCCTCGGTTTCTACCTACCAATATGGTAAATATCGGTAGTTAGAGCCTATGAAACCAAGAGCTCTTTGGGGCCCTCCACAATTTTTAAGAACGTAAGGAGTAAAAGTTCGAGAACCAATGTACTGTTGAGATTTACCCCCCACCTCGTCTGCAACATCACACAGTGAGGAGCCCCCCGTGGGGACTAACGTGGCCTGGCCATTCTGGGGGACACGACGGAGTCAGGGGTGCTCACAAGGAAAGAGCAAACGCTCTGTGGATCGTAGGATGTTAGGGCCAAGCCATGGTTAAATCTACAGCCAGAGTTCTGACAGTGGTCACCTCCGGATGGCAGGAGGTAATAAGGGCAGACTACGGTCCTACAGGAGCAAAAACACACTGCCTGTGCCTCGTGCACAAAGGGACAACCATGTCCTTCACAGCACGGCACGGCTGCTTCTAATTCACACGCCCCTCCTCCTCGGATCCATAACCCTGCAGGAAGAGACCACGGCCCTGGCCACATGCTGGAGCTTGGTTTCCAAGATGATGAAACTGGGCCAGGAAGAATTCATTCCCAGGCCTCACCACCATCTGGAGTGTGTTGGTCAGCACCAGCACAGGTCATGCAAAGACCAATGGAGCCACCACGCAGATCCTCTGAAACCTACTACAAACCAAGGAATTAAAATGTCCTTTACTCAAGAATTCGCTGCTTTCACCGGCCAGGCTTCTCTCCCACCAGCACCACAGCACCAAATCTCCACCAAAGAAGGCACCCAGGACCATGGGTGAGGCTGGCTAACGCGCCCTCCAGCTGCTTTTCCATGCCACTGGAGGAGGTAGCTCCAGCCCCTCGAGCCTGAGCTCCACACAGTAAGAAATCTGTGGGTTACAGACAGATAATTCTCAGTAGCCCTTACATCAAAAGACATCTTGCAGAATTAACCTGTGCACTGTTTACCGAAACAAATGTTCCTTCCAGATGTAAATATAATGCAAAACTCCATATAGCCTTTAATACAAATGAAAATTTAGAGAGAACACGTGGCTAAACAAAAGAAAATTAAGTTACCCATTTTAATGTCAACAGAGAGAAGTGTGTGTATACAGCTGAAACACAACAAGAATGCTAGAACTCAGAATCAAAGATTACTGGAAAGAATGTTTGCACAGCAAAATTCTTTTCCCTTTGAGACTTAAATGCCCCACCATGCTGAATTTTCCTGACATTTCTGAGGCTTTGAAGCCGCAGCTAACGGATCTGAATCATCTGGGCAAAACCATGTTATAGTGGCATGTTACTGGAAAGCCGAGAATAGAATGCTAAATATATAGACACACACCCATCCCAGGCACTTTTGTAGAAAATGATCAAAGATGAAACTAGATAAAGTTGTCTGTAACAGAGTCAGAAGGAAAGCAGCTCACCTCCAGCAGGGAAGTATAATACATAGACGCCTGGAAGTTAACATAAGAAAAACACAAAAATAGTGCCCACCTTTTATTAACAAAATCAAACCTGGCCTGCACATGAACTCAGCTTACTGAAACACTTGACCCAGGCTTGGTGCCGGCAAAGAAAGGCTCAGCAAGAGCCCTCCTGGGGAATCTGTCATGCCTGATCAGTGAGCCCCACCACGGGGGTGACAGCACCCACCGCTCACCTGCGGAGGGAAGGGGGACAGTGCAAGGCCATCACAGGCTCCATCTGTGCCAGCACCCTTTTTTCTTACACAAGCATGCCACTCAGAGCCGCATTCTGCTTTATTTGGGTTGGCAGTTTAAATACCAACAGCAGGGTGGCACCACGGCTGAAACACCGAACTAGGTCAGCCTTGGCCTGCCTCGGGAGCTCCGGGAACCCAGGCCTCGGCTCCATCTCCCCAGGACCATCTTGGGTGCCGGGATGGGAGGCCCTAGAAGGTAAAGGCCTCGGGCAGTCAGCATCCCTCTTCTGGCCTTGGAAGAGCTTCTCAGCATCTTTCTCTTTAATAAACAAGAAACATCAAGTCCTCCATGGCTTTCAACAGACACCCCTTGTTTGAGAACTAGAGAGATACTAAGTTACAAGGTAAAATGAGGGCACCTACACCTCCGCAGCTTAGTCAGCCACAGCCGGCCAGGCAGGCAGACAGGGCCAGGGGCCAGGGGCCAGGATAACGGAGAGCTGGGAGTCAGAGAGCAGAAGTTAGGGGTTGGGGTTTAGGGACCAGGATCAGGGCTGAGGTTCTGGGGTCAAGATTCAGGGACCAAGGTTGGGGCCAGATTTGGGGACTGAGGACTAAGGCTCCAGGGTCAGGATTTGGGGACCTTGGACAGGGATTAGGACTGTGGTTAAGAGACCCGGGTTCAGGCACTGGGCTCTGGGGTTTGGGTTCAGCCTACAGAGTTTGGAGGCCAGGGCTGGGGAACTAGGATTCCAGAGTTCAGGGTCCCAGAGTTTGAGGCACTGGGGTTTGGAGGACCAAGGTTCAGGATCCAGGTCCCGGGGTTTGGGATTCAGGATCCCAGTCCAGATCCTAGGACTCTGGGATCAGAAACGGGGATCAGGGTCTGGGTTCTAGGGTCCTGAGGCTCAGAGTTCAGGGCTGGGGTCCAAGGTCCAGGCGGGGCTCAGGGTCAGGGCGAGGGGTCAGGGTCAGGGTCCCGGGGCTCAGAGTCCGAGCTCAGTGTTCAAGTCCAGGTCCCGGGATACTACTCAGGCTGAGAATTGGGATCCAGGGTCCCGGGGCTCAGGGTTTCAGTGTCGGGGCTCAGTGTCCAAGTTTGGGTGCCGGGACTCAGGGCTTGGGGCTCAGGGTCGGAGTCTCGGGGTCCCAGGTCTCAGAGCTCAGGTCCGGGGTCCCAGGTCTCAGGGTTCAGGGCCGGGGTCCGGGGTCCCGAGGCTCAGGGTCTAGCTCCCAGGGCTCAGGGCCGGGGCCGGGGTCGGGGTCGGGGCCGGGGGCCGGGGGCCGGGGACCGGCCGGCGGCGGCACTTACGTCGTCGAAGAGCGAGCCCACGTTGGCCGTGACCAGCAGCACCGCGGTGCCCGGGGCGGCCGCCTTCCCCGCCATCGCGGCCTGGCCGGCCGGGGTCTCCGCGGCCGCGGCGTCAGCTGCGCCGGGAGACGGCCCCGGGGCGCATCGCGGGCTCGGCGGGTCGGGCCGGGCCTGGCTGGGTCCGGCCGCGCGCGCGCTCCCTCTCGCTGCTCCGCGGCCCCGCGCCCGTCGCTCTCCGCCTGCGCTCACCGCGGACCGCGCGCAGCCATTAGCACCGCCGCCGCCGAAGTTCCCGCAGCGCCGCCGCCGCCGCCGCCGCCGCCGCCGACCGCGGAGGAGAGTCCCGCCCCGGGCCGGGGGCGGGGCGTGCGGGGCGGAGAATACGCAGGAGGGGCGAGCGGAGCGAGGCGTGTGGGTGGGGCTTGAGGGGCGGGGCGTACAGGGCGGGGTTTGAGCAGGAGGGGCGAGCGGAGCGGGGTGTGTGGGCAGGGCTTGAGGGGCGGGGCGTGTGGGCGGGGAATGCGCGGGAGGGGCGTGTGGGCGGGGCGTGTGGACGAGGCTTCCCGGGCGGGGCGTACGGGGCGGGGTATGCGCAGGAGGGGCGTGCGGGAGGGGCGTGTGGGCGGGGAATGCGCAGGAGGGGCTTGCGGGCGGGGCGTGTGGGCGGGGCTTGCGGGCGGGGCGTGTGGGCGGGGAATGCGCAGGAGGGGCGTGCGGGGCGGGGCATGCGCGGGAGGGCCGTGCGGAGTTGGGCATGCATGGGAGAGGCGTATGGGGCGGAGCATACACGGGAGGGGCGTGCGGAGAGCGGCGTGCGCGGGAGGGGCGTTCGGGACGGGGCCTGCACGGAGGGGCGGGGACGTACGGGGTAGGCGGGGCCTATCCAAGTGGAGGGGCGGGGCCTGAGGAACCAGGCGGGGCTTGCTGGCCCGGGCCGCATTCGGCGGCGCTCCTGTCAGTCAGCCGCGCCTGCGTGCCAGCCCCGCCCCATCCCGCCCTGCGCTGCGGTCGCGCACTGACTCCGCCCTCCGCACTCCTACGACGAAAAGGCCCGGCTCCCACGGCGCCTCTTGAACTGGCCGCGCGGCGGTGCGCAGTGCCCCGTGCGCAGTGCGGACCGACTTCCTTGTCCCTCGTAGCCGGAACACGTGGCCCCCATAGCTCACCGCGCCGGGCCGCACATGTGAGAGGAGGACGAGGACAGGCCGAGTTCCCGGCCAGGGCGGACCGGAGGTTTTATGCACTCCACAGCCTGAGCCGCCCGGACCTCGGCGGCGGGGAGGGCGGAGTCGGCTGGTGCCCGGAGCCTGGAACCGCTGCCCTCCGCGACTGGACTGCAGGCCCGTAGTGCTCGGAGTCTGAGAGCTATGCTGGAGAAAGGCAACGGGCAACGGCCAGAAAGAATCGTAACAATACGTTGTATTCAATCCGATAGATACGAGTATCGTTCGACATGTAACCAGTATCCAAACGCTGCTGGTCGTTTGTTCACACCGAGGCTCGAAATCGCACCTGACACCCGAGCACGTCCCAGTTCGCACAGGCCCCAGCGCCCCATAGCCTGGCCTCCCAGTTGTGCTGCATAGGATCAGGGCCGGAGAGTGTCCACGAGAAGAGGCAGACCCCTGCCGGCTCACCCGCACCCTGGGCTCCAGCAAGGCGGCCTTCAGCTTCTAAGTGAATGGCAGTGCCCATTCCGAGTGCCATTACGAGATGTGAGTGCTGTTCTATTAAAGCAGGCGATAGACATAGCCTGCCTGCTGGGCTGTGGGGAGGGACGTTGGGCAGGCTCTGTGGGCCCCGGCCCTGCTAAGAGAGGCATCACCGCTGCATCCTGCTTAGACCGCTCAGCTTGACCACCAAAACCCTTGTGATTTAGAAACCAGTGTCTAACTCATTCAGAAGATGTGGGCAATGGACTGAATTGTGTGCCCCCAAAATTCATAAGTTGGGTTGAATCCCCAAACCCTAGTGTGGCTTTATGTGCAGATGGAGCCTATAAGGAGGCAATTAATGTTAAATGAGGTCGTAAGGTGGGGCCCTTTTCCAATAGCATTACTAACCTTATCATAAGAGACCCCAGCGCACTCACCCTCTTCCCACACCCTCCCACCCTTGAACAGAAGATGGAGAAGAAGTCATGTGAAAGGCAAGAAGTCTACAAGCCAGGAAGAGAAAGCTCTCCCAAAAACAAACCCTGAGGGAACTTGATCTTGAACTTCTGGTCTCCAAAGCTATGGGAAGTGAATTCCTATTGTTTAGGCTGCCCAGTCGATGGTATTTGTTCTAGCAGCCTGCTGAGTAATACAGCATCACTTGTTTTACTTTTTTACAAAATCAGCATGTGCCAAAGATACCCTTCATGGAGACTGACGCCTGGAACCTGTTTCCTAAGAAGTGGTGTGGCCTCCTCAGCTCGCCTCAGGCGGTTTTCCCCTCACACTGCTTGGCAGAGAAACACCCAGCACTCCCGCACACACACGTGTGTGCACACACACAAACTCGCTTACTCTGACTGTGCCTAAATGGGAGGAAACTAAACCAGAGAAAACCTAGAGAACCCCTAGCCCTGTGCCCCTGGCATCCCTCAGCTCTCGGGGCGCCCTTGCCAGGCACCAGACCTCCTGGCTTCTCTGCACCTGTGCCCTCATTGCTCCAAGATGTCACTTCACCCCTGATCCTCTCTCCACAAGCCACCAACAGGCCTCCACACCTGACGGATGCTTTTCCCTTCACCGAGGAAGGATTTGCAGTCGGAGATCTAACCACTGAGTTGGCAGGCCCGCCGACATCTGTGCCTCCTCCGTCCTGCCACCCCCTCCTGGGTCATGCCAGCAGCTCACAAGCACGCTGCCTGTCTCAGATCCTATAAAATCCTCCTTTGCCCTATACCCCTTTGCTGCAAAGCTCCTAGAAGCCGACCAGTCTTTGCCCCAAGTGCCAGCGGGCCGCTCTTCTAGACCCTCAAAGCACGCTGCTTCTGCGCACACCCCGCTGGGCCCATCCTCGCAGTTAGCACTGGCCTCCTAATCCAGCGGCCCGTCCCCACCCCTGGTGCCTGCTGATCTTCCAATATGATTGACTCCCCTGACTGCCTCCCAGGAACGGGGACGACCGGGATGTTGGCACTCCGGATCCTCCCCCAGCTTCCCACCTCTCTCAGCCTCCTTTGCTGGCTCCTCCTGGTGCTCCACCTGAAGTCCCGGGGTGCCCATGCTTGGTCCTTGCTCCGCCTTCCTCTGGGTACTGCCGAGCTCGTCAGACCCACGCCTGAGACTGTACCCACCTGTCCGGCTGCTGCCCTGGGAAGGGCCATCTCAAACACGGGGCAGCAACAGGTTCCTGATCAGCCCACTTCCTCCTGCCGCTCACACTCCACAGTGCCCGAGTAGCATCCCAGGGGCCTCTGGCTTCTCAGGGCCTTGACTGCTGTCTCTGGCTCTGTGCCCCAGAGGTGACTTGACTGGCTTCTGCTGACTCTTCCGGCCTCTCAAATGCCCCCTTGTCTGTCAGCCCCCCGCCCACCCGCCACACCTCATGCGCTCCCCTCCCTTGCTATTCTTAGTGGAAACCAGGCCCTCCTTCCCCCTCCCCCACCACACAGGTGCAGACTGAGAGCAGGGCCTCTGAAGTCTGATGGAGCCTGCCACAGAGAAACGCACGGCAAACCTGTGTCACGTGGATGGATGACACGTCAGAACCATCACCAAGCCCGGGTCCAGGACTACCCCACCTTCAGAGAGACAGTACACGCTGACATCACGGATGTTAAAGCCATGTTCATAACATGGTGGGTAACAGGGAAGCTTACTTGTTCTTGATGCCCTTCATGACCTTTGGAATGTTGTCCCATGTCTGTGTGTTGCCTTTGCCAAAATAATAATAGTAAGTTTTGCAGAGGCTGCTTACTCGGCTTCAGGAGAGGCCTGGCCCACCTAGCATCTGGATCTGACCCTTCAGTGTGCAAGCGCAGAGGAGGGGAGGGAGAAGCAGCCAGAGCTGTGACATCAATTCCTCAGAAGGAGCCAGTCTGCTCCAACCCCCTGAGCCAGATGGTTTCTGGGCTCCCAAGAGGGAGACTGACCCAAGTCTTTTGTTGAACAGCAGTATGCTGTCAGCTTTTTTAAAATGACAGCACGTTACCACTTAATGCCACATCGTTACCTAGTTTAAGATAGTAACCAATTTATTTATGGATTGGGCTTGTCAGATAGCTGAGAGGTTTACAGGTGAGATTCCTGTCCACAAGCTTGCTTCTGAGTCCTCTTTCAGCAGATAGGTGAGTGGATAGATAGATACATGGCACTTTTTAGTTGCAAAGTGTGTTTCAGTCATTTAATAATCAATCTGCAACACTCCTGCCAGGGTGGCTCAACCTTATTCCTCTATATATAAAATCTCTGGGTTAGATGACTCACTCACATTTGTTTTCTGTAGGCAGAGAGCCTGGCTGGACGCGTAGGGGAAGGAATCCAGGGCTCTGTCCTCTTCGTAAGGGGCTGGACCCGGGCACTTTAGCCAGAGGTGTTTGTGCCATTAGTAAGTTAACTGGCAGCTTATGACTTTACCTCACACTCGTCTGGGAAAGGGAGGTTTCTTTCCCTCTGACCTATTTGTATACTTTCTGCATTAGGCAGCTCAGAAACGGCTGTCGCTTTGCAGGCGTTGCTTGTGTGTGAGGTGCTTTAGAATTCTTTTTCTTTTTTCTGGAAAGAGTGGCCCCAAGCTAACATCTGTTGCCAATCTTCCTCTCGGTTTTTCTTCCTCCCCTAAGTCCCAGTGCATGGTTGTATATCCTAGTTGTAGGTGCTTCTAGTTCTTCTATGTGAGCCGTCACCACTGCGTGACAAGTGGCAGGCACGTAGTGTGGTTCCGTGACTGGGAAACAAACCTGGGCTGCAGATGCGGTGAGCACTTGAACTTTAATTGCTAGGCCGTCAGCGCTGGCTCTGAAATTCTTATTTCCAGTCCTCATAGCAGTCTTAGGAGGCATGTGTCTCTGTTTTACAGATAAGAAAACCAAGGCTTCGGGATTAAAAAGCTGGCCAACTTCACACAGCCAGTAGGTACGGGGCCAGGAGTCCAAGCCCAGCAGGTCCCCAACAGCACCATGTGGCCTTAACCTCCATCCATCTGTTCAATCACTTATCCATTCGTTTATTCATTCAGCAACTATCTATTGAGCACCTGCTGTGGGCTGTGGACTGCTCTAGAAGCCGGGGATAAGATGGTAAATGTCCTCAGGAAGCTGAGATTCCACAGAGAACAGGCAGGAAGTGAGTGCAGGGCCACTCTCATCAGGTGGCATTGTGCCAGATTACTGAAACTTCCTTACAAAAGTCACGTGCTCGCCAGAGGATGTCTGAAAACCATTGAGCTGTGTGTAGAGCATGGCAAGGAAGGGTGCCACTCATAATTTCACCACAAATAAACTGAGCACTGGTACTGGGTTTTGTTTGTTTTTTGTTTTTGCTGAGGATGATTCGCCCTGGGCTAATATCTCCTGCCAATCTTCCTCTATTCTGTGTGAGCCGCCACCACAGCATGGCCACTGACAGACGAGTTGTGTAGGTCCGTGCTCGGAAACCAAACTTGGGCCACTGAAGTGTAGTGTGCCAAACTTAACCACTAGGCCAGAGGGCTGGCCCTTGCTGTTAATGATTTGATAGTCCTTCTGTCAAGTATTGTTTCTACTTAGCTCCTCACTTAGCACTCTGGGCGTGCTATCTGCACAGTTTTGACTCTTTTAAACCCAGCATTATAGCGTAAGTGCTTTCTGACACACTGAAAGCTGTCTCTGGAAGCTCTTGGGGAGTGTGGAATAGTCACCCGATAGGCACATTGTGACTTCCCTGGCTGGTGACACCCAGCACTGTAAGTTTAGATTGTTGCCAATTTTGTGTGATCAGGTCAATGGATTCAGAAAGGGCATATGACAAAATTTAACATCCTTTTTATGATAAAAACTCTCCAAAAACTAAAAATAAAGGGAACTTCCTAAATCTGATAGAGGGCATCTATGAACAATTTCCAGCTAACATCTGGTGTGGTGCCGACAGACTAAATACTCGCCTCCTGAGTTTTGGAACAAGGCAAGAGCGTTCGCCCCTTCTATTCAACATGGAAATAAAGATCCATCTGTGCGATGAAACAGGAAAAAGAAATAAAAGGCAGACAGATTGCAAAGGAAGAAGTAAAACTGCCTTTGGTTTCAGGCGACATGATCACCTCCATAGAAAATCCTAAGGAGGGGCTGGCCGGTGGCGCAGTGGATAAGTGCACACGTTCCACTTCAGTGGCCCAGGGTTCACTGGTTCAGATCTCAGGTGCAGACATGGCACCGCTTGGCAAGCCATGCTGTGGTAGGCGTCCCACGTATAAAGTAGAGGAAGATGGGCATGGATATTAACTCAGGGGCAGTCTTCCTCAGAAGAAAGAGGAGGATTGATAGCAGATGTTAGCTCAGGGCTAATCTTCCTCAAAAAAAAGAAAAAAAAAAATCCTAAGGAATCTACAAAAATACTACAAAATAACTGAATTTAACAAGGTCACAGAATACAAGTCAATGTTCAAAAATCCATTGTTTTGCTGTATATTAGAAATGAACACTGAAAAATAAAATTTTAAGTTATTTCCATTTATAATAGCATGAAGATTATAATGTGTAGAAACAAATGCAATGAAAGATATATAAGACTTATCCAGTGAAACCTATAAAACGTGGAGGATTAAAATTAAAGAAGCTCTGGGGGCTGGCCCCGTGGCTGAATGGTTAAGTTTACATGCTCTGCTTGGGCAGCCCGGGGTTTGCCAGTTCAGATCCTGGGCACAGACCTAGCACCACTCATCAAGCTGTGCTGTGGAGGCATCCCACATAGAAGAACTAGAATGACTTATAACTAGGATATACAACTATGTACTGGGGCTTTGGGGAGAAAAAAAAGGAAGATTGGCAACAGATGTTAGCTCAGGGCCAATCTTCCTTACCAAAAAAAAAAAAAAAAGCAGACACATTTATAGGGTCAACTGATTTAGATAAAGGTGCCAATTCAATGAGAAAAAAATAGCCTTCAACAAATGATGCTCGGATCAATTGGATATCCACATGAAACAAAATAAACCTTGACCCTTAACACACACAATACCAAAATTAACTAAAAATGGATCTTAGACCCACACACAAAAGCTAAAGCTATAAAACTTCTAGAAACATACAAGAATATTTTTGAGATCTTGAAGCAGGCAAAGTTTTCTTAGAGAGGACACCAAAAGCACTACCTGTAAGTGAAAAAAAGAAGGGTAAGTTGCACTTTATCAAAATTTTTAAGTTGTGCTCTTCAAGAAATGCCATTAATAAAGTGAAAAGGCACACCAAGAGCTATGCTTTTTTCCCTCCAAAGTCCATCAAGAGAGTGGAGGGAATAAAAGAACTGTGGTTTACACGCACAATGGAATGCTGCTTGGGAAAGAACACCGCCCCGGGCCATCTCAGAAACATGGTGCTGAGGAAAGGGCGGGACACAGAAGAGGACGTGCTATGTGGATCATTTATGTGACATTCTAAAAAAGGCAATTGTGTTTACCGTGACAGAAAGTGACTCAGAAGTTGCTGGCCCCTGTGTGAGGGGAAGATCGAGCACAAGGGGCATGAAGGAACCTTCTGGAGGGGAGAAAAATTCCCAGTCCTTATGGTGCGGGTGTTACATGGGTGTATGCATTTGTCAAGACTCATGGAACCGCCCCCTCAACACAGGTGCACTTTATTGTATGAAAATCATACGTCAATAGGTTGATCTTAAAAGTTTGAAAAAGCAAATGAATTAATAAATAATGTTTAGGTACATCTTCATTTCTTATGCACAATAACATAAACCTAAATCCTCTAAAATCAGAAAGTGGTTTTTTAATTCATTTATTGGCATAACCTGAACTGAATTAAGGCAAAACAGAGTGTGTAGGTGCCCTCTTAGTGGGAGTATCCGTGTGTTGTTTCCGAAACACTGAATCGTCTGGATATGGGGTTCTCCCCAGACCTGCTGTGTGTGCTGCATAATATATGGGATGTGCAGGCTGTCATCTCTCTGGAGTCTAGAGGAAAAGCTGAATTCTAAGGTACGTCTGGTCCCAAGGGTTTCAGGTAAAGATTGCGGAGCTTTAATTACAACAATACCCGAGAAAACAGGCGCATTCAGACCACAGTTTGCTCCTCAGAGAAGGCATTCCGAGTGTCTCCTGACTCGACACACAGTAGCAAGAAGCTGCTCTTCATTACCCTGGTGCCCAGGCAGAACCGATGCTTTATCGGAAGCTGTGGAACTGTAGGCCCGCGGGCCTGGCGCACAGCAGGCTTCCGGTCCATCCCCAGCCAGGGGAGGAGCGGCCAGGGAGGCAGGGGCTGCGCACTGAGCCGGCTGGGCGGGGGGTACACCCTGCCCCCCAGCACGGAGCCTCCTTCCCCAGGCACCGAGGGGGTGTCAGCAGCACATGGCTCACACCCCCTCTTCCCCCGAGTCCACCAAATGAAACCCGGTCCTCCATGGACGTGAGTCACCCATCGGGGGATGGAGGTTCTAATGTCACTGTCCACATTTCGTGAATCCTCAATAGTGAGAGCGTAGCTCTTGGAGGGAGAGCCCTCGTCAGCAGCTGGACTTCCCGTCCTGCTCCCACAGGCTCCCCACGTCTCCTCGTCTTGGTTTGTTCTTAACCCACCCCATAACATTCATGGTGCCCAAGACCGTTCCTCACAGCTCTGAGGCTGCCCCGTCCAGCGTGGGCCTTGCAAGGGGGACCCCTCGAGCGCTCGCTCTGAGAACGCTGACTAGTCCTGACCTTTGCTTGTGGTCCTACTGGGGAATGAGTTTGTTAGCGCTGTTTTCATCCCACTTGACTTGAAAGGAAATTAAAGAGCGAATTTTGATTTCTCGTGGCAAAATCTTAGCTGCCTCTCTGGCCAGATGCATGTGAGAGCATGCGAGCCCTGCTCTCATGGGTAAGGCAGGTAACTCCTGTCCTTCAGCAGAAACAGACGGTTGACAGGGCCAAATTCATTACGTAAGGTTACACAGGCAGAAAATGTTGGCACATACTGCGATTCAGGGGAAGAAGTGCTCATCACCTCGACATGGGGGCATCTACGGTAGACGGACTCGAGCGACACCACCCCTGCTAAGGGGCACATCCCAGGCCCCACCTAACCCGTTGTGGCCAAAAGGACAAATTGGTTCCAGAATCACTGAGAGTCCTAAATGAGAACTAAAACAAAGTCAGGAAAATCCTACAAGGATAATCTCTGAGTTGGCAAAGCTCTTTTAAAGTTGTCAAAGCTTCTGATGTCATGTCAGTTCATTTTGAGGGTGAAAGTGAGAATGCTGTCATTTTCTCCTGATGACCCAGTTTTGAAGAAGAGCCGATGCTCTCTCCGATAATCAGTGTTGCTGGTGTTGGTCATCCACAGCCTCTGTTTTTCAAGGGTTCTCAACTCAGCTGTAATTTCTATTTTGCAACTTTCTGTTTATGAGATCAGCTTTGTGAAGATTCATTTCCATTTTCCATTGTTCAAATCTTCAGAAGACTTCAAAAATATCCTAACTTTGTTTTAAAAGAAAAAAAACCCCACAGGTATCTAAGCCCTTAGTCAACAATATTTCGTGAGCACGTCTCTGCTGTGCTCTTCTCTCTGAGGTCTGTGTAGAGTGGGTCCTGTCAGTTTATTTGTTGGCACATATGGAACATATGAAGACTCAGTATGAAGACTTGAGTCCTCAGTGGTAGTGAATGGATGGACGAAGCAGGTGAACACATAAGTAAATGATCTCGCGAGGTTGAAATGGTTTAGTGAGAAGATACCATTCTATCACATTTTTATATTATCCCGAGTAGTGGCCTGTTCAAAATTAAATCTCACTACTTATATACGTTATGTACCTCTCTATTAAAATTAATTTGTCAGTGGTTTGTTTTCGCCAATCAACTACATCCTTGCTTTGGTGGATCCTGTAAATAACTCACTGTCCGCCGTATTGTGGCCTTTGTCATTAAGGAAAATGGTAGAAGTTAGAGCCTCTTGCAGTCAGCGGCCCGTGACGGTCAATAGCTTCACGTGCCGTAGAGAAGTCTGGGTGCACTGGACTGAGTTTCGGACATTAGCTTTGGCAGTTGATGGTCATTTTTCTCTTTCGGTTGAGAGCGGTTTAAGGACAGGTTGGGTGAGAGGGAAGGCGGGACTGAGGTTTTGATGCTTCCTGGAGACATTTCACGTGGGGAATTTGCTACTGAAAGGAAAGAAAACAGGAGATCCTCAGAGGAATGGGGAGAGAAGGTGTTGTAGAGTGGGGACAGGCATCGCCTGCGGGAGAGGGGATGGGGGGGCGCCTCGGTCCAGGGGCAGCCAAAGGCACGCTGGCCTTCCTCCCTAGAAGGGAGGGAATCCGCCACTGGCTGGAAATAAGCCCTGGGGGGCTGTGGGAGGGAGGCAGAACCGTGGTGAGGTGGTGGGCCCCACGTTCTTGGAGGCGAGTCACAAAGTGGCAGCAGCACTGGATCCAGGAGACAAGGGGACAAGAGTCCCTCATGGCCACGAGGATCCCAGTTCCACCTGCAGGGCAGACTAGTCAACACACCAGATGAGCCCGTCCCCTTCCAGATCCGGACGGATCCCACGGAACGACCAAATCCGAGCGGGAAATGCATGTCAGCTCTTCTCTGGTGAGTCCCTCGGTGAACGCAGTGTGTCTCGTCACCATACTTATCTCATCGTGTCCAACAACGGGTGATGTCCACGAATGTGTGTTCTTGTGCACAGGCTAAAGCCACTCTGACTATATTTCAGAGCTAGTTTTTCTGAGTTAAAAAAAAAAAGGAAAGAAAAGGAAAACAAAGAGTTGGTAACTCTGACCTCTGAAATAATCCGAGGACAATTATTACATTACTACAGAACCCCACGTACTTGTGGCTGAATGTCTTTCTGCTTCCTCCCTGTACGGGTCACCCTTTTAAGGTAATCCAAGACACGGGCCTTACTGTTACTGCAAAGGCAATGTGTTTTCAAATTTCTTTCTATTTATTATATAGTCACATGCCATATAGTGATGTTCAGGTCAACAACAAACCGCCTAGACAACGGTGGTCCCGTGAGATCAGTAAATACCACGAAGCTAGGTGTGCAGGGCTCTACCGTCTGGGTTTGTGAAAGTGCACTCTATGATGTTTGCACGATGATGAAACCACCTAACAACGCACTTCTCAGAACGGTTCCCCGTCATTAAGAGACGAGTGACTATATTTACTTATTTCCAGCTGGTAATACCTTATTGCAACAGGTTCACTCCTAAAAACAGGTGTGCCTTGAGGGTAACTATAACTAAGCCACGTAGGGATACCTCCTCACTCATTTACTCTATTTTAATTCACCGTTTGTTCATATCTAAGAATAATTCAAGTCTAATAAGAAAAATTAGTAAAAGCCAAATATTTCGTTTTCTTGTTAGATAGTTCATAGTTTTTGTCTCCTTAATTAAACAGAAATGCATCCTTATATTCTGATATTATACAATGTATTCTTTTATTTTGTAGGAATTTTTCATTATCCTTTAGTTATAGAGTTAAAATATGTTAATATCGGAAACAGGCCTTTCTGTTAATGCAAGATTCTCCTATATCCTTCAGTCCATTTCCTCTTTTTTAATCTTCTGCATAGTCATCAGGAATCTGATTATCTTCCCTCACATATTCAAACCAGTGTGGTTTGTAAACAGAAATGCTACTGATCTAAACATATAATTAACATTCGAAAACTGTTGCTTCTGGTTTTCTCTTTTTAATGATTCGTTAGACATTCTCTTCGATTTTTCAGGCTGGCGATCAAATTAACAGGTTTGAAATGAAGGTTTTAGTGTTATTTAAAGCTAAATTAAGATATACTCAAGAATGGAAAATACATGACAGATTTTTTTCAAACCACAAATAGACTTAATTAAACTGTTTATTTTTTGAAATATGAGTCAAGTAAAATATTTACAACATGTTCTATCATAATTTGTTAAATAATGTACCTTTATTTAAATGTACTTTTGGGGCCGCCTCTGTGGCCGAGTGGTTAAGTTCGTGCGCTCTGCTGCGGCTGCCCAGGGTTCGGATCCTGGGTGCGGGCATGGCACTGCTCGTCAGGCCTCTTTGAGGCGGCGTCCCGCATCCCACAACTAGAAGGATGTGCAACTAAGATATACAACTGTGTACAGGGGAGATAAAGGGGAGATATACAACTGTGTTTGGGGAGATAAAGCAGAAAAAAAAAAGATTGGCAACAGCTGTTAGCCCAGGTGCCAATCTTAAAAAAAAAAAAAATGTACTTTTATTTAAATAATGAATTTCAAGCAATTCTTTAAGAAGCAGCAGCCCGCCTGACAGTCCCGCTGGCCCGTGAGAGAGGAGGGTCAGCTCCAGGTCTCAGGCCTCGCCTGCACCACTTCCTTTAGTTTTTGCTTGGTCGCCCGGTTTCTTGTGCCGTTGCTAGGTTAGGCTGCCAGCAGTAAACTGCCTGAACCTTAGCAGCAGAGTTGCAGATGGTGCAGTTGCCCACTCAGCAGCTGGTACCCTCACCTTTCACCCTTAGAATGAATCTGGGATCAATTAGTGGAACAACCGTGTTGATTAAAAAATTCATTCAAAACTCAGAGCCTGCTTAGAAACTGCAGATTCCGCCTCTTGCAGCCAAAGCCCAGGAAACAAACCAGACAGGAGTCCCCAAAATTTCAGGGCAAATAAAGAACCTTGCTCCGGTCCCCCATCACGGCGCTGGCACGGCTCACCACCAGCTCTGGGCCAGCTTCTTCTGCCGTCCCTTCCACGAGCTGGGGCTTGACCTGCCCAGGCAGGAAGGCGTTCCTCCCCTCCCCCTCCCCTGGTGCAGGGGTGAGGTCAGGGGCTCCAGGTAGCCCTTCTTCCTCCATCTGGACACCCAAGGCCAGCAGTGCCTTGGCAAGGACCAGGGTGAGGAGGCCACACCCAGATGGCGCTGGCCAGAGACGGACAGAGACTCAGCTTGGGGTGGATTGGGGAGCAAATAGCAGGGCTGGATTTGGGTAGAGTGGGCTCTTCCTAGAGCTCAGAGACCGAACTCGCGGGAAGATGCACTTGGCTACACTTGGCTACACTTGTAAATGCACGCGCACAATTTAGAGAAAGCCCGTGGCCCTGCTCCTGGGTAAAGCTCTGAGTTTCTTCGGCAGGACTTTCTGGACGCAGCTCCCCATCCAAGCCACAGAGCACAGACAGTGGTTCCTGCAACTGCTCCCAGCTCTCCAAGGGCCCTTCTGAGCCCTGCCCTCCCAGGCCGAGCATAGGAGAGAGGCACTTCCTGACACTGCCAGTGAGCACAGGCTGCATGCTCCTGCTGATCCTGCGGAGAGAGCGACATGGACCGGCCTCCTGACCCACCTGTCCTTCATCCTTCAGAGTCCACTGGGCTCCTCCCAGGGACATGGCCTTGGGTGCCCAGCCAGGTCAGGGATGCCTACTTCCCTTTCCTGGCTGGTTTCCTGAACAGCGTGGCTTCTGAGGGGGATGAAGCCAGGGCGGAACCAGCCTCTTTACTGTCTGCTGGGTTCCCTCAGGGGTCCAGGAGGCACTGGGCCCCCTGCCTGCTGGCTGCCTGCTGGAGAGAGGTGTTGACCCCACCTGCCCCTCGAGCCCAGCGGACTCAGGATCTGCTGGATCCCTTCGCTCAGGGACCCCTCTCCCCTACCCTGTTGGCTCCACCTCGACTGAGCACATCCCTTCATGGGGCTGTGCTAGATCCAGGGGGCTTCCTGCCCCGGCTAGGGGGAAGGACAGAGTTCACTCATCGGGGATGGCAATCCATGGGGATGAGACGGACTGGAGCCCCTTCAGCCAACTTCCCCACAATACAGAGGAAGCCGTCTGCAGAAGGAAACAAGAGGCCGCCTGCAAAGACAGCAAGGCTAGAGCCAGAGAGACAGACAGACAGACAGAGACAGGCTGACAGAGCCCGAGAAAGCTGGAGTCTCAGACACAGAGAGACTGCAACGGAGGGGGTCTGGCTACATCACCGAGCCCTGCCTGGAGCCCTGGCGCTGAGCTACCTGAACCAGCCTGACTCAGGCTCTGCTGGGCCCCCAGCTCCCTCCCAGCTCCTGCAAGTCGGTGTACTGGGGTGCACTGGGGTGAGGTGCCCACGAGGGCCAGCCTCGTCCCAGCCCTCCTCAGAGGACCCAGCCCAGGGCAACACTCTCGACAGGGTGACCCTCCACACACTAGGGCTCCTTGCGCAAGTTGGGAGCATGGGGACAAAGACCTTGACCATTCGCTTGAGTGACAACATGACTTTGAAGTTTCTTGTGGTGACCAAAATCAGAGATAGAGGGTGCGGGGGGTGGGGTGGTGCTGATGCCGTTCTTTTTGGCCAGAAGCAAAGAACCGATGTTAATTAAGTATGACATGAGATATTCATAAGACCAGAAATAAAACCTTCGTAAGAATAGAATTGAGTCGAGGGAGGAAGGCTGCTCAGTGGTTGAGCCACACTGGTGCCAACACGGAGGGGGTGTGATGGGGGTGTCAGCTCAGTCAAGACGTCCCCTGGATACAGGCAGGTGAGTGTACCAGGGGCGGGGAGTGTGACCAGTCCTGCAGGGAGAGAGGAGGGGATGGATGGACCAGAGCCCAGGGACCACCTGCAAGGCCCATGATCACACAACCTAGGGCGAGAAGGATGGGGAGTAACGCCCCGGCCATTCTTTCCCTGGCTCTCCGGTGGGCTGGACCCATGTGGAGCTCAGCAGGCAACCTGGGATCAGCCTCCCAGCCAGAGCAGAGGCGGAAGGGTGGGCAGGGGTGGGACAGATGGAGAATGAGCATCACCCCCTGCCCCCAAGGTCCTTAAGCTGCTCTCCAACCCCTAAGAGAGGGCAGGAGGAAACCCCGCGTTCCCCAGGCTCACGCCCCCCTGCACAGGTTGATGCGGGCCCAGGTCCTCCAGCTCTGCAGTGGGGCAGGTGGCTAGGCTGCACCCTTGCTGGAGGACCCTCCCTTACCCCCAGGGACTCATCCAGGTCAGTAGCCCCTGAGTGATGGCTTCATGCACTGAGTCGGCCTGTGGGGCCTTCTTCTCTCAGGGCAGACTCACGTTGGCCTCATGAGACAACGGATGAACAAACTCCAAGAACCGGTTTCCGTACATCGTTTCCCTGCAGACCCTTCTACCAGGAAGCCAAGTAGAGCCGGGGTGCTGCTGTAGACTAGGCCAGGAGTGTGCCC
Source organism: Equus caballus (assembly GCF_041296265.1). Classification (NCBI taxonomy): domain Eukaryota; kingdom Metazoa; phylum Chordata; class Mammalia; order Perissodactyla; family Equidae; genus Equus; species Equus caballus. The sequence goes on from NC_091684.1 coordinate 2,097,858, forward strand.
AGGGCAAGAGTGTGGGATGGCCTGGACGTGGACTCAGCTCCTGGGGTCCTGCCAGCCCCAGCCCTGCCCCGGCTCAGGCAGGAGCTCAGAACCTTCCCTCAACCCTCCTGCCTGTCTGGCAGAAACTTGCTCCCAGGCCAGGCTACTGCCTGGATCCCAGTCCCCCGGCCAGTGGGGCCGCACACCCTCCTCCTCGTAACCAGGGTTTGCACAGTGCTGCCCTCTCTGTGGGACTGGCCGGCAAGGCTCTGACTTCCTGGCTCTGGGGCACCTCCTGCAGCCCCAGGCCCCAACAGCATGCCCTCAACTGAGGCATAGGAGGGACCTTCTTGAGCTCCTAGTCAGCTTGAAACTTTCTCTCTTCCCGGCAGGCCCAGTTCCTGCAGTGAAGGGGGTTAGTGAAGGCCAGGGAGTACAGTCCCTGGGGCAGAACAGGGAGTAAGCAGAGGGCACAGCCCCAAGGGTCGGCAGCCCCCGCATGGCCGGCCCTGCAGAGGAGCTCAGGAAGACGAGTCTCAGAGAATGACCTGGAAGGACCTCGGTGCGGTCAGCCCCATAGCCTCGGAGTGGGTCGGGAAGGAAGGGGAAGTGGACTGAGGGGGGAGGGGCCAAGGAGCCTCCTGGCACAGACTGAGGGCCCCGCATCCTGCCACCACGGTGCGGGAGTTGGGCCCCCAGGTCAGGGAGGAGGACAGGGAGGGCAACCAGACCCAGGACCCCAGGACCCTGTGAGCCACCAGCCTGCAGACACTCAGCCACCCTGGTGAGACTCTCAGCCCCACGTGGTTGGTGCCATGAGGGTGTCAGGTCAGGCCTGGACGGACCCTCACAGGTAGCCCCCTTCCCCCAGCCGGCCGCAGTGTGGTCTGACTCATCCCACCTGCTAAAAACTGGGCCTTGGGTGTCACCTGCTTCCAGGCAGCTTGAGGACTCTCCTTGCCATCCAGGGGCCACTTATGACTAGCATGGTTAAGGGCTGGTGCTCTCCATTGTCCCGAGGGGGCCAGCTCGTCTGTCCCCTACACCTGCAGAGCCTAGGGGCCCTCTTGCAGGGCTGGCAGGGGGGAGTGTGGCCTGAGGGGCACCTGGGAGTCCTGCTGGGCTCCCTTCTGAACCCCAGATGCAATCCTGTCCACTTCCTGTGGATGAGAAGGCAGAGCTGGCCAGGACACTTCCCTCAGGAGCTCCAGGGGGTGAGGGGGACATGGGGGCTACCCACGGACAGCCTGACTCCCCATGAGTCAGTGGGAAGACCTGCCACTCTCCCCTCTCAGGGGTGTCTGGAGGTGTGGCAGCCCCTCCAAGAGGCTAGACAGCTTCTGGACATTTCCACAAGGGGTGTGCTCCTGGACTGGAAGGGCTGGGTATGGGGGATTCAGGTCAGTTCCAGCGTGACCTTGAGCAAACAGCTGTACCTCCCAGCCTCAGTTTCCCCGCCTGAAGTCATGCGTAACAGTAGCTTTGGCCTGGGACTGCCATGAGGACAGCAGCGTGCAGGTTAGGACCTCAGCCGGGTCCTGGCCCTGGGATGGGAGGCAGGGGGTTTCTCTGGCACAAGCCCTGTCTCAGTTCAACTGTAGTGCAAAGTCGTGAGCGAGAAGCAGCCATTGTCCTAGAGACCTGCGACTTTCTGCTGCGTTGTCCTCACGCACACCCTTCTGGTCCACGCCAAAGAAAGTAACTTCATGGAACAAACCCAGTATTTACTTGACTTTCAAAATATAAGCATCACAGCCCAGTGTCACGTAGAAAGGAGGAGTGCTATCTGGCTCAGCTCATCCTCCTTGCAGCGAGGTTCCCGCTGAGGGACCATGCGGAGCCGACCATTTCTAACCTTGGAAAAGGCAAACCAGAGGGGCCCGCTCCAGGCTATTTTAAGCCCGGACTTCAAAAGTAAAAGCAGCTGTAATGTGAAAAGTTTCAGGAACATTTCCATTTCCTGCAGTGATGGAACGGAGAGGCTCGCCAGTGGCCCTGAGCCGCCGGAACACTCTGCTGGCAGAGCCAGGCGTGCAGGCCCCCCAGCCAGGCCAGGCTTTGTGCGTGGTGCATCTGGGCCGTGTCCAAGGGCCGAGTTTCAGTGATTCACCGGGCTGGGGGTGCTGGGCAAAGGCCAAGGCCTGTGTCTAGCTGGGTCCCACCGCAGGCCGGGACTCAGAGAAGAGAGGACAGCCCTGCCTTGCCCCTCTCGAAGCCAGCCCGGCGGTGCCCATGTGGCCCAATCTTCCCCAAGGACCACCTCTAGGGCCCAGGCCAGAGTCCTCCTTGGGGCCCGGGAGACCCTTGCAGCATTTGGGGCCTGCCGCAGAGGCCCCTTGCTGGATTCGAGTAGCAGACTTTGTGGGGATGGAGAGAAACTGCCCCACTAGGGGCCCAGAGTCAACAGTTTCTGCCCTGGGGTTTACCCCTGAAGACTGGGCTGGGGACGCCAAAATGACACCCCTGACAACATGCCTTTGGTAAAGACAGAGGTCTCTTTCAGCTCTAGTGATGAGGAGGAGCAGAGAGGGCGTGCGGCCCGGTAATGAGCGCTCCCCGGATGCTGCCCGCCCACCCAGGCTCCAGCATGAGGTGAAGCTGAGCCGAGGGAAGGGGGATTGGATCGCTCACATGCGCCAGCTGCCATGGAAGGTCCATAGGACCCATGGGCCCACACAGGCGTGCCCTCCCGGGGACAGCTGGGGGCCCGCTGTTGTCTCTGGACTGGGCCTGTTCCCTCAGCCCAGCCTGGAGAGGGGCTGGCCAGGTGGCCACAGAGGCAGCTCCCACATCCTGGTCTGGGGGTGAGGTGGACACAGGGTTGGCACCCCTGACCTCCCTCTCCTTCTGTGTGTCCCCCACCCCATCTGCAGGTTCCCCTGGCTGGCCTGGTCATGTCCAGCATCAATGGGGCTAGAGGGCTAGACACAGACCACAGGGCTCGGGGTAGGGTCCTCTCCCAATGGAGACGTCCTCGAGAGCCCTTTGAACAGCAGGTCACAGAACCACCCTCATCCTGTGTCCAGAGAGGTGGCCGTGCTGAGGGTCCAATCCTGGTTTCCAAAGGGCTCCTACAGGTGCAAACCCAAAAGTGCCCATTCGGCCACACTCCAAAGGGGACGCCGAGCAGGTAGGACTCTGCCTTGGGGGCAGCTTGGGGTCCTCAATGGCCCCCATCGGTCAATGGCTCCCACGCCAGAGACTGTCCTGCCTCAGGTGCTGGGCTTCCCCATTTAGGGCCTGACTCTTGGCCTCTTGCCTCCCCATGGGGAGTAGGCTCTTTGCCGAGTGCCCCCTGCCCTGACCCCACCCAGAGCACCCATGGGGCCTGGACTCATCTGCTTCAGGGACCAGGCCTTGTCCTGGGGAGGGGCATCACCTCCTGAGCTCTGCTACAGGGAAATCCAAGCAGCTGACGTGATTGTGAGGGTGAGTGGCCACTGCACGGTACCCCCGCTGCCCGGTCTCAGGCTCTCATGCTCGCTGTACCTTTCCACTCTATCTGGTCTCCTCAAGGCCTGGGTCGGGGGAGGTTTCCACACTAGAGAAGGTGGAGGGAAAGGGGAAAGGGAAGCATACCCCATCTCGTCCGTGCCCTGTGCCTGTGTCCCCAGTTGCAGGCTCACCCTGCTGTCTCGGGTCAGCCGCTGGTCTGCGCCAGCCGAGCAGGGACTGCCCACCTTCTCCCTGCAGAGCCGCCACCTCCCGGGACGGGTTAGCTGTTTCAGGAGATGGCTTGACAGCCACTGCGTGTGTGCACGGCTCCATGACATGGGGGTGCATGCCCGCGCACCTGCGTGAAGGCTTCAGGAGGACCTGGTGTCCCCTGAGGCAGGGGCGAGGACCTGCTGGCAGCCCCTGGCAGCCCACAGATTACTTTTTCAGCAGGAAGAGGCTCGTCTTTGCCACAGGCCTGGGCAGCAGGTGGAAAGGGTTTCTTCTTTTAGAATGTAAAAAGGCCCTAGAGGGGGGTCTGGACGGGCCCCACTTGGGGTTAGGGGGTGAGCATGCGGCCCTCCAGGCCTCGCTCTGGCCTCTGTAAACCAGAGAGGGCAGCCCCTGCAGTGGCGGGAGCCCCAACCTCAGCTCCTAGGTGGCAGCCTGTGCTCTGCAACTGAACTCCGTGGGCGCGATCGAGACAACAGTGTCCCACGCTCCCTGGAAGCCCCATCTCTCTGGTGGTGTTGGACGTCCACGGCCTAAGTACCTTGTTGGCACCCCGACTTAGGGGCACCCTCGCTAGTGTTTGGTAAGTCACAGCAGTCCCCCGCCCGGCCCAGGGACGTTCCCAGGGGAGTTCCTGTTTCCCGCGGGGCTTCCTGGGAGCCAGGGCCAGGACTGCCGGGCTGACTGCAGGCTGGGCCAGCTCTGCCAGCCGGCGCCTTGGACCTCACTCTTCTTCCCAGAAATGGAGGGGTAGGGGTCTGCCCCAGGATGCCCGGCTCACCCTCTCTCTGATCCAGAAGTTAGCTTTGGTGCACGAGTGTTTTCTTACCCTGCTGCTCAGACGCAGCTTTACCGCCAAAGATGACCCTACGTGGGCGGGACAGGGACAGGCCTGCCCTGGGTTGAGGTCAGAGCCTGGCCCTTGGGGCAGGGTCACGTCCGAGGGGACTCTGGCATTGGAAGATGCTGGGGCTGGAGCTGGAGGCTGTGCGGGCTGAGCTTGGACTAAAGCTTTGTCAGCCATGGCTGGGAAAAGTGTGGGGTCAGATGGGGGGTGGGAGCAGAGTGGGGAGTGACCCAAGCCCTGGGGTAATCTTCCGGGTCCAGCGGTGGCCAGCCCACAGGAGGGCCCAGCAAGCACGCCCTTGGCTCAGTCCCCTGTCTGGGGCTCAGAGGTTAACGGAAGGGTTTCTGAGTGAGGGGCCTCCCAGCTCAGGCTTCTTGTCTGGTGTCTGGCTCACTAAGGTCTGCATCTGCGGGACCACCTGCTCCTTCACTGGCAGAAATGACTGTGCCGAGGTGCATGATACTACATGAATGGCTCGAGGTACCAGGAGAGGCGCTGGCCTGGAGCCTGTTTTTCCTGTGGAAACAAGCTCCAGACTTGGGTGTTTCGGGGACCCCTGCACCCTGACGTAGATCAAGCTCCTACAGGCTCCGAGGCTGTGGTTTCTCTCCTTGGGTCGCCAAAATGACCTCTGGGGACAGGATGGTGTGCAGGGCTGGTTTCATGGAATGACCTGGGCAGTCGCATAGTTTGCTAAACTCAGAAGGGCCCCCCACTTGTCTGGAAATCCTTAATCCTTTTCAAACAAGGGGCCACGTTTTCGTCTTGCACCCACATCAGCAGGTTCTCCAGGGGGCACTCTGACCTTTGTGAAGGGCCGGGAGCCGCCCATAGGGCACCGTGGGGAGTGAGGGAAGAAGGGTCATCTGCAGTGGAGGCACTCGGGCAGAGGGACTCCAGCTCCTGGGTCCAAGGAGGGAGGGCCCGGCTTGAACATCTAGGGCTGGGGCACCTGGCAGCCCCACCAGCCTTGGCCAAGTCCCTCGATTTTCCGGGGGCTCCTCTGAGAAGGGAGGGCCCCTACGAGGGGCTCTGACCCAGCCTAATAATAACTCCCAATGCTGGCCCAGCCGCAGGGCTATTTTTAGAGTCCCTAACCCAGTCCCCACGTGACTCAGCGAGGCCCCGCACTCGGATGAGAAAGTCACATGAGGGAAGGCCAATGGGATGGCCTGGATGCTCCGGGAGGCCAAGTGCGGGCACCCTGGGCCCAGGGGCAAGACCAGAGCAGGGCCAGCAGAGCCCTCCCACCTTGGGCCTCAGCCGTGGGCACCCCAGGCAGCCTGGCCTTCTGCCTGCTCCGCTGGCCCGCTGCTCCCTCCTGGCAGCGTCCGGATCCTCCCCCAAGCCGAGCATGGAAAATCTGATGTCAGAATTCCAGCATCGGTAAAGAATGTGGCCCGACCTTCACCTCCCCAGCTCCCGAGGCTCGAGGAGGCTGGGCCTCGTGTCCCCCTCCCTGCAGTTGCCCCTGGGCACCCTGGGAGCCACCCACCCATCCCTCCTCCACAGTCCCCCAGTGTGGCCCTTGTCCGACTGGCTCTGGGGGTCTTGCCCTGGCACTGCCAACCAGCCTGGTTGGTCTGTGAAGCCGGCTGGGACATTTGTCACTGGGAGGGTTTCTGGAGCAGGTCGCCAGGGCAGAGCAGAGCAGGGAGGTGGATGTCTGTCCCAGCTCCAGGTCACTGGACAGTCTGGCAGTGCAGAGGCCACGATCGTGTCCACTCCCCAAGGAAGCATCTGTAGGCTGATGGGAGGGCTCCGGGATTAGCAAGCGAGCTGTCTGTGTGCAAGAACTGTGTGTGTTCACGTGTGCACTCACCTGTGAACTTGAGCATGTGCCCATGTAGGCATGCACATGTATGTACACATACGTGCACACAGGTGCCATGCCGTGTGCTTATGTGTTCGTACACGTGCTCATGTGTACATGTATGTGTATGTACACATGCATATGTGGGAGCTTTGGTCCCTTGGGAGTAAATCGCCTTTTCTTCAGCATCTTCTGACCGAGTTGAAACACCTTACGCGATGTCCCTAGGCACCTTCCCAGCCAGCAGGACGTGTGGACAGGCCTTCAGCCCAGGTTCCTGAATGCCCCCAGCTCTCTGTGTGGTTGGGTGTCCTGATGCCCAGGCTGAGAGGGCACAGGAAGACCACTCACCTCCAGGGCCACCCTGGGCAAGGGAGGTTGTTCTGTGGGGACACTGGTGTCTGCAGTGGGGAGGGCACTCGGGTCCTTCTCCAGAATCAGGACACTTCACAGGAGGGGACAGAGCTGACCGCAGGAGTCTGCCTGGAGCTGGGGTGTGGGTGGACGTGGTGAGTCAGTCAAAGACTCCAGAACCCCAGCTGGAAGGGGCAGTTCTTACTAGCCCTGGGCCCCAACAGTCCTGGCAGTTCCATGTGGCTTTGGGGCGGCCGTTGCCTCTGCAGACATGAGAAGCAGGCGCCAGGGAAGGGAAGCGGCCTGGGGGCCCTGGGGGGCCGGCTGGTGCCCCAGCCCACCTGCAGTGTCTCCCCGACCACCCCACAAGGTGTCTGAGGAGCCCTCCAGCTCGGGGCACTGTGCTGTTTATTTCCCAGCACGAGGTTGTCAGGAGAAACAGCTTTGTGGTGTCAACCAGGGAGCCACGGCCTTTGGATCGGCCACTGGTTGTTTTCTCTGCTCCAGGTGGTAGGACGCTGTTATATTTAGGGAAGGAATTGCTTCATAAATATGAATAATAACAGTAAATTATACCTTGTTGATCCTGCGTCTTGTTTTTTTAATTCCTGTCTGTCTTTAATGAAGTAAGGGAAAATAAAAAAGACTTATAAAGCCATTTTCTAGAATAAAAGCATTATGCTGTTTTTTATTAACTTCAAAATCACTTAGAAATGGGTTTCCATTTAAAATATCTGTCTGTCTGCTCCTGTAGCAGACTTCCTCTTAAACCTCCCACTAACGTACCCTGGAAGACAGAGAGAAACACAAAAACCCATAACACCCGGGAGAACCCGGATTTTCACTCTCTTGTGAGAAGCTGGCAGGAATTTTCATGAGCCTCAGGACTGGTCGAGACCAACAGGAATGCCCACATCTGCTGCGCTGGCCGTCAGGGGGAGCCTGCAGCCCCAGAAGGTGGTGGGGCACGCGCTGGCCCACTCCCAGCCTCCTGTTTGGACCCTGACTGTGTCCATTGGAGACCCAAGTGGCCATCTTGGCCGTGGGGGCTGCTTCTGGGGCAGCTGTGCTGACTCCCAAGGGCCCCTCGAGTCTCCATCCTTTCAGAATCCCAGCAGGCGGCAGTGGACCACAGACCTCCTCTCCACGCACACGGCCCCTGCCTGAAGCGCCCTCAAGGGGACCTCGGGCCAGGCAACAGGAGCCATGAACACAGGGCCTGGGACAAAGGTGATTGGAGGACAGAGCAGCCCCCAGACCTGCGGCTGGGCACCCCCAGCGCCCCGTCCAGCTGCAGTTGTGGGAAGGGATGCGGCCTGTCCCAGGTGGACCAGGAAAGAAGAAAACTGATCCCCACGTCCTGCCATGGGCCACAGGGTGGGTCCCTACACACACCACATACACACCAGTGCACACACCTCACACACAGCACCATATATCACACACACACACCAGTGCACACACCTCACACACACACACCAGTGCACACACAGCACCATGTATCTCACACACACACAGCAGTGCACACACCTCACACACACACCAGTGCACACCTCACACACAGCACCATATATCACACACACACACCAGTGCACACACCTCACACACACACACCAGTACACACACAGCACCATATATCTCACACACATACAACAGTGCACACACACAGCACCATATATCACACACGCACACAACAGTGCACACACCACACACACAGCATCATATATCACACACATACACAGCAGTACACATACCACGCACACAAGGCCATCACAGAGCTCATTAAATAGTCCAGCGTAAGGGAAACGAATCATCATTGTTCCAATGATGAGATCAGAGGCACAAATCTGGAGACAAAGGAGCCGAAGGAAGTCCAGAAGTGTCCGTGATGACGGAGCCATGACCTCCGTGCGAGGAGGAGGCTGCTGTGGGGAAAGAGCAGGCGAGGTGAGAAGAAACAGGACGGAAAGAGCCGTGACGAAGGGCAGGAGCCTGGGGCCCTAGATTTTGAATAATATCCAAGTATATCCAGCGAAACTCTTGCAATATTGAAACACATTTCAGAAGTTTCTTTGCGGGGGGAGATAATAACATACTGCTGCCAGCTTTTGACGGATGGAGATTATAAGTCCAAGTAACAAGGTCGAACACATTGTTTCACAGAGCAATGTGTGTCATATAAAGAATACCCATGTTTGCAAGCGTATATTAGAACTTCCTAAAATTGGTTCATATGCTAGACCTCGTAAAACCTCAACAATTGCAAAAAACTGGTTTTGTAGGACCACGTTTTTTCCCCCTCAACGGAATAAACTAGAAACGAATAACAAGAACGCCATGAGGACAAGATGCTCGCAGCCGCAGAGCAGGGCCACAGGGACAGTAACTGAATCTTCCTCTGACAAGGGACGAAGGCAGTGCTCCCAGGACGGATCAGGGCAGCCCTCCTCGTCAGTGGCGTGTGTCACCCCTCAAGGCTTGCATAGAGACCCCAGCCACTGGGGATTACAACAAATCCTCCAAAATAGCTATTGGGTCCGAGGCCAGCAAAACCACAATCACAGGTGGTGCGGGACACAGTGGAGGTGATGATGCTACTTGTTACAATTCTGGACATGCCAGCAACCCTTCCCAGAGGCAAAATGACGGACTTAAATGTTGTTGACGTAAATAGGAGTGAAGATCTGTGGATTATCCAGCTACAGAAGTTAAATAGGATCACACAAAGTAGCTTGGGGAAAGAACTGGACACCTTGTGAGCAAAATCTGAGAAATTAGAAAAACAACCGAAATTGATCGATATCCAACTGCCGGTCTATGGGGAAAAATAGCTACAAATAAAGAAATCCTTGTCAAACAGGATCCAGAAGATGAATGAAAATATAGACAAGCAAAATTATAACAACAGATATACAGTTAAAATATGAAGATATCAATAAAAGTAATTTTATAAAAATATAAATTAACAAAATGGCCTCAAGAAGTATGAGAAAGACTAGAAAAGCCAATAACTAGAGAAGATTCTTGAAAAATGTTATCCAAAAATTACCTCTAAATACAGGTTCCATGAGTAATCCTTCCAAACATTTAGAGAACAAGCAATTCCCAAGCTCTATAAACGTTTCTGGTAAAAGTGTTAGATATTTTGTAACTCTATTTACGAGGCTAGCGCAACCTTGAACAGGAAATTGAAACGGATTCAGAAAAGAAAATTGTTGACCGCCCTAGATGCAAGATCATACATGAAACCCCAGCAAAGCAAATTCAAAGAGACAACCCACCAATTGGGAGAAAGTACTTGCAAATCATATATCTCATAAGGGGTTAATCTCCATAATATATCAGGAGCTCACACAACTGAACAATAAAAAAACAAACAGCCTGATCAAAAAATGAGCAGAGGATATGAACAGACATTTTTCCAAAGAAGATATACAGAAGGCCAATAAACACATGAAAAGATATTCAACATCACTAATCATCAGGGAAATGCAAATCAAAAGTACACTAATACACCACCTTACACCTGTTAAAATAGCTATAATCACTAAGACTAAAAATAGCAAATGTTGGAAAGGGTGTGGAGAGAAGGGAACCCTCATACACTGCTGATGGGAATGCAAACTGGTGCAGCCACTATGGAAAGCAGTATGGAGATTCCTCAAAAAACTGAAAATAGAAATACCACATGACCCAGCTATCCCATTCCTGGGTATCTACCCAAACAACTTGAAATCAACCATCCAAAGTAACATATGCACCCCTATGTTCACTGCAGCATTATTCACAATAGCCAAGACATAGAAGCAACCCAAGTGCCCATCGACCGATCATTGGATAAAGATGTGGTATATATATACAATGGAATACTACTCAGCCAGAAAAAAGATGGAATCATCCCATTTGCAGCAACATGGAAAGACTTGGAGGGAATTGTTCTAAGCGAAATAAGCCAGACTAAGAAAGACAAACACCAGATGATTTTACTCACTTGTGAAATGTGACAAACACATGGACAAAGAAAACAGTTCAGCGGTTACCAGGGGAAGGGGGATGTGGGCACGGGGGGGTGAAGGGGAGCACTTATGTGGTGACAGGCAAGAAATAATGTACAACTGAAATCTCACATTGATTTAAACTATTATGAACTCAAATAAAAAATACAAAAATGAATTAATTAAAAAAGTAAAAATAAAGGGGGAAAAACAACATCATAAGATCTCTAGGTACAGAAAAGTAATCAGTAAAAAAAAAAAAAAAGATGTAAAAAGAGTAGCCGATGACACCCAAACACAGTTCGTCCCAGGAACTCGGAGACACTTTAATTTCAATAAATTTGTAAGCTCTGTGACTGCCAAAGGTCAAGGGAGAAAAACCCTATCCTCTCAATAAATGCCGAAGAACACTCGACAAATCCTAAGTCTGTTTCCTAACACTCTCGATAAACTCCACACAGGATGGTACAGAAAGGGGAGGAGTGTCTGTCCAGAGCAACAGTTATCCTGGTAAGAGCTGGAGCCCAGAAGGAGGTGCCCCGCTGACATTCAGATTCTCGAGGCAGCTTGAGCCAGAGGGCATTTACCAGAAGGCTCTGGTGTCTCATGCCCTCAGGGAGGTGGAAGGACAGTCTGGCCGTGGAGTCACAGGCTTCTCCTGTGGAGTCCTGTCACTGACACACTCAGCTCCTCTCTGCCACCTCTGTGGGAAAGGCAGGGTGGATCGGTCAGCATGGTCAGGCAGGGAGAGGGGCCTCCTTGGTGGGGGCAGCAGGGGGGCACTCTCTCATGGGCCTTGGTTGTTTGGGGCACCCAAAATATTCTGCTTCTCTCTCCTCTTCAGTCCATCCTGGGGGTGGGCATGTGACCCAGGTTTGTCAATCAGAGCATCATGTTCTCCTGGCTAGAGATGGACAAGCGACCCCATGAGGACCAGTGAAGAATAAGGAGAATTTTGCTGGGAATTCTGGGAAAAATATGCTCATTCTTCCCTTGAATTTGTACCCAAGGGGATATATGATCTGGAGCTGCTGCAGCCATCTTGTGACAAAGAAGAGAGCCGAGCTGGAACATACACACACACTTAGAAACTAGACTCGGATGCTTAATCAAGCCGTGCCAGAATCTTAAAGCCACATGACTGAATAAATGCCCTTGAAGCAAGAGTCTAGACAGATCCAGGCTTCTGTCACAACAGACCTGTCCATGTTCGCCGCTATTAACTAATACTGTTCTGAAAATTCCAACCATTTTTATTTCTATATGATGAGACCATCATTTTATTCTAGAAAGATCAGCAGCTCCCAGCTCATCTCCCCAGATGCCAAATCACGTCAAACCCTGGCGAGTGTACACTGAGTGGCACGGGCCACGACACAGATTTTGGGACTGTCCTGTTAATCCTATGAGATGGGGAAGGCCACATCCCCCTCTACCTGAGGGGAGCCCATGCCTAGGGCAGAAGGCAGTGGGCAGAGGTCACACACAGGCGCCGCACGGCCCTGCCAGCCTCTTGGTGGCTTCTGCCCGTGTGTTTCCCGCACAAGAACATGTGTCCCCCCAGGTTTGTGCTGAGTCCTACAGCTGCCTTCAGGGCTCCTCGCGCAGTTTTTCTCAGAACAGTGTTGTGGAAGCGTGAGCTCGTGCGCTGGCAGAGCCTGGGGAGCCCCGCGCCGCCGGCCGAGCGTTCTGGCCTCAGGGGAGCAGCTGCGGGCCGGGTGTCTCCTGGACGCAGGCTGCGCCGAGCAGCAGCAGGCGCCCAGGACTCGGGGGACGATGAAGGAGCCCCTCGTGGCCCTGCCCCGCTGTCTGCGGGGCGCGAGTTGGGCTAGCCGCTGGTCAGGAGGGGTCTGGGGAGGAAGTGCTCTGGGGTGCCGTGGTCAGAAGGGCGATGGCTAGTGGGCTTGGCGGTGGCGTTTCCTGCGGCTGTAGCAGTAGAGACAGCTGGGGAGGAGGAGACATTGTTCCAGACCTGGGCCGGGACACCCATGGGGCTCCTGGGGCGTGGTGACCCCAGAGGGTGGGCTGCACCGGTGGTCAGGTCCTGCTTCTGTCTGGGTGTGAGCCCAGGAGAGGGCTGAACAGGGGGAGGGAGAGGCCACCTGAGGGTCTTGGGAGGGGGTCTTGCCCAGCTGGGGCGCTGTGGGCATTGTTTTGTTTCCTTTGAAGACCTGGGCCCAGCTTGAGGCCTGTTTCTCCTCTGAGGGCAGTGTGGTTTCTGGAACTGGGAGACCGTGCAGAGAAGCTGCAGGCCGTGTGGCCAGGTGTGCTCGGCTTTGCTGGCCTGTGGGGCCCCCAGCCCAGGGCTCATGGCCCAGTTTCTTCTGCACAACAGTGAGTGAGCTGGACGCCGGGCCAGCAGCCTCTGTCTCTGCCAGCTCCTCCTCTCGGCTGCCACATCCAAGTGTCACAGGGCCAGGGACCTTGCTGGGGGTGACCACCCCAGGATTGTGGTGGGAGCATTCTGGTCATTTCAGCCTGTTCCCATCAGGTCTGGCCCACAGAGGTACCCAGGACCAGCTGGCTTCATGCCCCCTCAGATGTAGGGGCTCCACACGCAGCTCCATCCTGGCCTCGCGCTCTGTCCACACCCTGGATGTCACAGGGCTGGCCGGGGCCGGCTCCAGGTCCTGTGATGAGGGCCGTCCTGGTCTGTTCCATAACTGACACCCCCTCACAGCTGCAAACTATCCCTCAGAGCCAGGCTTGGGGCCAGCGAGCGGTCAGGTCTGGAGGTCAGCGAGGCCCACAAGGGTAAGACAGTGGCAGTGCCTGGCCCTAGCCTGTCCCGAGGGTGTGGTGGAGTTTGGGGGGCTGGCAGGAGCTGGGCGAAGCACTCTGTAGGATGAGGGGAATGCTACATGGCCGGCTGTGTGGGGCCCAGGGCAGGGCTCCAGGAGAAAAACAGCCTTGGTGGAGGCAGGTGACGGGGGCAAGGATGACGGGACAGGGTCCCACCCAGTCACAGGTGAGGCCACAGGTGAGGGCGTGACCGAAAGGTCAGGGCTCAAGGTCCGGGTGCAGCACTATGTCACCTGAGCCGCTGGTCAGGCACCTCCTCTGAGTCAGGAGCTGGTTGGGCTGAGCCTGGGCTGCTGTGGACCAGGGGTGACTGGGCTGGGGGTACCAGGTCTGTCCTCGCTTGGGAGACCCCAACCTCTGGCCGAGATCCTGGTGTGGGCTTAGGGCAGCAGAATACTGCCTCACCCCGAACGGCCCTGGGAGTCACTCATGTGCCTTGCTCTGTCCCATGTGGCCTCGGACCCAGCTCACGGAGGACGTGCTTCGGGGAGGCTCGGGGTCTCTCCTCGTCAGAATCTCCTACTCCCAACCTCACTGGCTTGCAGACTGACCTTAGAAACCAGACAGGATCTCCTTCCAAAGGATGATGGGGTTTCATTCTCAAGCCCCAGGTGTCAGTCCTGGTGGAGGCCCCCAGCCCTGCCCTGACCCCAGAGGGCCTTTCCCAGCTGCACGGTGGATCAGCATGGAACCCCAAGTCTGACAGCTCCAGCCTGCTTGCCAGGACCCACATGCACAGTGGGGGCTGGGCTGACCCTCTCACGGTCTTAGGGCTGCAGGGAGCTCACTCAGGCCACCTCTGGCCCAGCTCATGAGGTTTCTTGCTGCATCCTTCCCTTCTGCTCTCCTCCTTTCTGTTCCAAGAAACTGCAGACTTGATCCAGCCTCAGGGCCTTGGCACTGCCATTCCCTCACCTGGAGCTCTTTTCTGTGGACTGGGAGTGGCTGGCTTCTTGCCCCAGGAACTCCCCCGTGAGGAAGCCTTCCCTGATGGATCCAGTGAGCCCCTGTGACCTGTGACATCACCCCATTTTGTTGGCACTCTACAAACAATCTTGCTTCTCCTTCACCTTCAGCCCTTCCCACGAGATAAGGTCCCAAGAGCTGGGCAGGACTCGTGTCTGGTAGTGGCCCCTTCCAGTCGGGGCAGCTCACATGGATGGCTCTCTCCCGCGCTGTGCACACTCCAGGTTTCCTGCCCTTTGAGGGTGAACCCAGGGGACAGGGACTCTCTTGGTGGCTCCAGGAGGGAGAATGAACTCCACATGGTTGGAAGGTGTCAGATGAATCTCTGCCGAGAAGGGTCTGGAGCCCCGAAGGGCCCAGGGGTCGGCTGTGCCTGCTGAGTCCTGGGCAAGCAGGCCGGGTTCTCCCAGCGGTGGTGCATGTCTAATAGTGACTGTCCAGGGCTGCGGGAGGATGGGGCTCACAGACTTTCCCATGCTCCCGGGGAGGGAGGGCAGGGATGCGGCTCTGCGGGCAGGCAGTGAGAAGCCCCGCCCAGCCGAGCTGACTGTCTTTGGGGCCCCCGGGGGGTTGGGGACACCCCACCCCAGCCCTGCCTCTCCTGCCCACTGTCTGCGTGCCTCAGGTGGGGAACACTCTTTCCATGCCTGACCCGGGCAGCCTCCAGGGCCAGTGCAGTGGTGCAGGGCTCTGTGTGGGTCCTGCCGGCTGCCTCCATGCCCACCAGCTCACAGACGACCCCCCATGGAGAAGGCGGAGGCCCTTCCTCAGGTCCCTGTAGGGAGCTGGGATCTCTTCTCTCTGGGAAACTCGCTCAGCATCCCCTCAGAGCAGAGGACCCAGGTCCACTCCACGCAGCTCCCTGCAGCGTGTGGTCATCCTGTTTCTGCAGCCTCGAGAAACAAACACGTAAGGGAATTTCGAGAATGTTTTTGTCCTATGTGTGATGCCTCTGTGAAGAATGACTTTTTTCCACTGGTCCTTCCAGAACGTGAGCACCACGTTCTGTCCACCAGGAGGGCACCCCTGCCCAGGTGCCCACTGTCCTCGATTTAGGAGCAACAGGGGGAACTTGCTCTCCGTGCGTGTTGACCTGGGATAGTTCTGATTTTCCTGTGTACATCAAGGGTTTTCCTCCTAGTTTGCAGAGTAAACTGTAAACTCAAATATTCCAGGACCTGGCTGGTGGAGAACCAGGACCGTCCAGGGTCTGCTCACTGGGCTTGGGGTCACCTCCCCGGGACAGTGCTGGGGCTGGATGGGCGGAAGCCGGACTGGCCTCTGCCAGTGTCGGTTCCCAGCAGACACACTAGATTGGTTCCCAGCGCACTGGGCCAGGGACTCGGCAGCTGAGAATCTGGAGCTAATGGGGCCTGAGCCATGACCGTCTGCCAGACAGCCTGTATGACACCAAAACCTGCTACCTGGTCCTCAGGCCCGGGCTCAGCCATCGGACCCCGGAGGCTGCTTCTTGCTGGCCAGAGGCCTGGGTGCTCCTGGCCCGGGGCGAGTGCACCCATGTTGATTTGGGGCGGTCTCAGGCTGCTCTCGGCCCACAGTCGCTTCACAGGAGTGCTGATGCTGGGTCCCGCCCGGAACAGTCTCAGGTGTGGTCTCCACTCTGGACTTTTAAATCACCCCAAGGAATCCTATGTGACAGAGACTCAGAACCACACTGGGGCACCTGACACTTATGGAGTGCTTTCTCACTCACCTTTTTGTCGGGGCTGCACACAATTCCCATCCTACAGTCCGGGAGACGGAGGCTCCAGGAGGCCGATGCCGGCTGGAGTCACGGGGAGTGAGGAGCCAAGTGGGCCTCCACCTCTCCGTGGCCCCTACCTGCTGTGGCCCCCACCCGACTGTGGCCCCAGCTCGCCATAGACCCACCCCACCGTGGCCCCTTGGGTCTCCCTAACCTGCCATATGTCACTTCAAATCCCAGTTTGGCCAACTCAGTTCTCCCAGGGGTCAGTCTGGTAATGATGCACTGACTGTAGTTTATTCGAACTGAAGCTCCAGCCAAGGGGCTGCACGGGGCAGGTCTGCTGCCCTGCATTTCAAGGGTCCTGGGCAGGCCAACGTGGGAATGAGTCTGACCCCGAGGGTCCGTAGTGGTCCAGGTGCGTCTCCAGCAGAGGCAGAGGCTGCTGTCGTCCACAATGCAGGGACCACAGGCTACTTCGGGAGGTGAGCATTTCCCCAGGCAGGTCTTTGTTGAGGGAGAGGAGTGTGACCTGGGTGGGGATGTGGGGGCGGGGGAGTGCGACCCCAGGCTGACCTGGAAGTTCTGCCGCCTTCGGTGGAGAGGGCTGCCTTGCTGGGTCACAGGTTCCACCCTCTTATTGCAAGGTAGTGGCCAAGGTGGCCTTCAGTGGCCTCCCTGGGTGCACAGAGCAGGCCCCATGCCTCCCGGAGCCACCTGCCCCGACAAGAGGAAACTGAAGCCAGAGTTGGCCTGAAACTCAGGGAGCCAAGCACCGGGCCACAGCCCCTCGCTGGATGGCCTGTTTCCGAGGGAGCCTTCTTCCTTTGCCCAGCGCCCGATGGCCTCCTCCGGGATGCTTCATAATATTCTTGCCAAATTGAAACGTGAGCCACCTACTTACAATCGGAACACTGTGCCCTGGGAGCAGCTCCTCCGTCTACGGAAGACGGCTCCCTGTCAGCGCGCCTCCCGTAAACTTGGAACCACGTCCGTCTCTGCGGCAGAAAGGGACCCGCGGCTCTTGTTTCAAGCTCCCTCGGAGAGGGCAAGCTGGCTGTCTGATGTGGTGACAACCCCGGCCCCAGGGGTGACCCCTGTGGGAGGAGCCGGGAAATAAAGACCCAGGGCTGACAGAGGCTCCAGTCATACCTCCAAGCCTGGTTTGCGGGGCCTGCCCATCCTTTGTGTCCTATGGGCACAGGGGGACCCTGGGAGAGCGGCCCCTCCCTGCTCCCCATGGTTGGACCTGGGTCCTGGGCCAGCCACCCTTCCCAGGGGCACAGAGGTGGGAACTTGGTCAGCCTGGGCTGCCCTCACGAAGTGCCTAGAAAGACCCTAGAACGCAGCTCTGGGGGTCGCCAGCGGGGCTCTGTTGCAGCAGAGTGGCTCATCCTTGCTCCTTGCCCCCTTTTCACAGACTCAGGCCCCCCCGCAGTCTCGTGGGGGCAGCCCCCAGGTATGAGCTCATGGCTGAGATGGGACCCCCCCTCCTGGCCCAGGGGATGGCCATCCCAGTGGCCGAGCCGTGAGTGTCGCTTCCAGGGGTGTCCCAGCCTGTGTCACTGCCACCTGCCTTCTGCCCTGGCCTCTGCTCCTGTCTCGGCCTGGTTTCCTCCCACAGATTCCCGCTTCCCAAAGTGCCCCCGGCCCCACAGGACCTTGTGAGCCCAGTAGGTTTCAGGAGGAAACAACAGTAGTGTGTTGGGTGGGCGGGGTGGGGAGAGAACTGGGGCCTCCATGGGATATTCTTGGGGTGCACAAGCTGCGCCTCCAGGCCCCTCTTCCGCCTCCTACATTCGCCAGCCTGAACTCAGTGGTTGACCTTGGCATTTGGGAAGCCGAGTTCCAGAAAAATCGGAACATTCATTTTTTTGTCTGAGATTCAGAGAATGTCCACCAAGGGTGAGTTCCCGCGGTCTCAAAGGCTGAGAACACTCCCAGAGGGGCACAGACCCCGCACTCCCTCTACCATCCGTCACTGGGGATTTCAATAGCCCCGTGTCTCCGAGGCCCCTGGAGGGTGGAGTCCGCAGCTCTGACGTTTGACCTGAGAGAGGGAAGTGGCCCTGGGCAGAGGGGTGTTGACATGCCACAGGGGTGAACAGAGCCTCAGCCAACCCGCTGGGGGCTCTGTGCTGTGAGGGCCCAATGGGGTGTCTGAGTCCCTGCAAGACCCTGTGTCTGTGTCCTGCTTGACCCCGCTGGACGTGGGCTCTGGCAGCACACCTCCCCAGAAGCATCCACTGGGAGGAAGCGGCTGTCTTCTGGGCCTCGCGCTGCGGTTACAGAACGGGACAATCAGCAGGGGCGCGTAGCTCTTGGGGGTTCCTCCTCCTTGAAACTCTGGCACCCATGGTCTGAGCAGCTCCCAGTGCTTGGCACAGCCTACCTATGGGATGACCTGCGCCTGGGCTGGGCCCCTCCCAGACGGTAGGTGCACAGGACCAGCCGGAGCCTGTAAGACCCTCAGAGCGGGCCTGAGCCAGGGCACACAGTCAGAGGATGGAAGGATGGTCTCCAAGGTCACAGCAAGGACCCTCTCGGGGGTTGGTGAGAGAGGCGGCAGGAGCCACCCTGGCCACGGACAAGCCCTGTGCCCTCTGTCCGGAGATCCTAGTCAGGTGCCCCCACCTCGGAAACGTCCCTGTGCCCAAGGAGTGCAGCGAAAGTGACATTCCTGGCAGAGAAATTGAAAGCCTCAGAATTATTACTGACACCTTCCTTTTTCTTTTTTAACAACGAAGGATTAACCCCCACCCCACTCCCTCCCAGTACAGGCTGTGAGCTGACGCTGAGCACAGGCTTACTCTGACTGAAGGACTTGTAAAAACATGATCTGGGAAGATCCTTAATAACTGACCTTTTCAAGTCATCATTACAAGAGATAAATCTAAAAAAACATTTCCTTTGCCACTGACTCATCTTGGTGTAAGTATCATGGGAAATTTCTGCAACTTCTTACGTGCAACACACGGAGTGTCCAGAGGATCATGCATGGGACGGGGAAGAGCGGGGACCAGAGAGAAGGCAGCAGCCTTCCTGACGAGACGCGAGTTCAGTGGGCATCCCCGGTTGTGGGGGGTGCAGGCTGCTCTCTCAAGGGCCAGGGCGAGTGGGAGTGACCTGGTCCTCGACAGCAGGAAGGAGAGGCCGGGAGGACATGGGGTGCAGCACGGCCCCCTGCGCACAGGCAGGCGGTCGCCTGCTCCTGGCGTGGGATCCAGCCCCCACCCACATCCACCCTCAGAAACATCATCTGAGAAAACTCTCTTTTTTTGGGACATTATCTTGTTTTTAAACAGATTTCTTGAGATAGAGTTCACATGCTACGCATTCCACCAGTTTCGCTGTGCAATTCACTGGTTTTTGGTGATTCACAGAGTTGGGTAACCATCACCACAGTCAACTCTCAAGCATTTCATTACCTGCAAGAGAAACCCCACATCCCTTAGCCATCCCCTCGTATGGCCCCCTCCCCCAGACTAAGCAACCACTCATCCGCCTTCCCTCTCTCTGTGTGTCCCCTGTTCTTGACATTTCGCAGGATTGAAACACTCACGTGATCTGTGGTTGGACATTTCTCTGACTTTATCTCTGACCGTGGGTGGCCCCTCCTGACCCCAGGTGACTTTTACTTGGTGAGTCTTTGTTTGAGCCTCAAGTATAAGGTTTAAATTAAGAAAGTCACAGAAGACCTGTTTCCCTTTACAAGTCCAGAGACCAGAGTGGCACTGGACATCTGGCTTCTGGGCGTCCAGGCCCTGGAGAGGCCGTGGCTCTGCCTGCAGGAGCGGAGGGCAGCCTTGGGCCTCGCCTCTGCCCCTGGGTACTGGCTCCCGAGTCCCGTCTGTTCTCTGACTCCCATGGTGAGCAGGCAGCATCCTCGTCTTCCCTCTGAGGACGCAGCAGCAGCTTCTCCTGGAAACAGTGCCTGCTGTCGGCCGTCTTCCCCGTGTATCATCGGGGCCTGCGCCCATGCCGGCCTGCCTGGCCCACCCCCCAGCTCTCTCCCCTCCAGCGTGCCTCCCTCCCTGGGCTCTGCTCTGCTGGAGGAAGGGCGAGCTTGCAGGCGGTGTCCACACAGCCCACAAAGCCACCAGAGAGTCAAACTGCAACTGGAGGACACGTCATTAGCTCAGAGCTGCCATGTCCAAACAGAAAGAAAAAGCTGTTTTAACCAAGTCTTTAGTTAGATGGGAGATATTTAAATATCTTAAAAGCCAAAGAGATGCAAAGTACAGCCTCAGCCTGGACGAGCCAGTGTCACCAGAGCTGGGGGTCAGGGGGTCTGAAGGTGCGCCCACCCAGGTGGAAGAGGCCCTACCAACAACCTCGCCCCCGGGGGTCCTGGCAGTGAAACTTCAGGAAGCCCCATGCCGTCCAGCGGGCAGGGTCGGTGTCACCAAAGTGGGGAGAAGCATAGCTGAGTGTAGAAATGTTTTTGGAGAACCAAGCCCAAAGTATTAATATTTGCTAAGGATTTTACACATATTTGGTATTTTATCACTTCACAGTGCTTCAGAGAATTCGGCTTATTCAGGCAACAGGTCACCTGGGATTCCAGCTCAGACAGGCAATCGAGCACTTGATTTTGCCTTAGAAGATGGGTGGATCTCTAACCACCCTGATGTGTTGTTTCGGACTTTGAGGGATGGGAACAGTCTCCCCGTGGGTGAGTTCACCTGGAGCATAAGGCCCGCGAGTACCCGGGGAGGCTGTGAGCCAAACAGAGCACTTTGAAAGGAAATGGAATTCAAAAATTTTATAATTTCAGTTTAAAATGTTCTAAGAACTTGAAATAAGTTTACAAATGGGACCAACTAATACTCAAAGGCCCCTCTTCAAAGTGTCTGCGTTTGCTCCCGGTTGCCCTGAAGAGAGAGAGTGAGAGAGGGCTCTTATTTTTCAGACGTCCGATTCAGCTGCTCCAGCTGGTGCCTGGCCTTCGCCCTGTGCTCCGCTCTCAGTGCCTGCCGCACCGTCACCAGAGCAGGGCAGCTATGGCTGGGTGAGCCGGGGCATCGGGTCGCTGTCCTGGGTGCAGGCATTTGCCTTTCAGAGGGATGTTCCGGGAGTTTGGCGGTCAGATGTACTCGGCCTGGCCTGCTCTTAGCGCCCTGGGCTGGGTGCGCCTCCTCCCTGGTCTGCTCCCTTCAGCTCATGCCTGCATCCCTGGGTGACCCGGTTTAGAAGGCAGTTGCTCACAAGCCTCTGCTCCAGGCTCTGCCTCCTGGAAACCTGCAAAAGTTACCAGCCCTCAGGAAGGAACCGCCACTCCTCGTGAGCAGCCCCCACTGCCCAGCTCCCTGCTGAATGGGCGCTGCAGTGCTAGGCAGCGCACAAGCTAGGAGAGGAACACGTGTGTAAAACACTTAGTTCCATTAATCCAGCAAATGAGATTCTATTCCAGGTGATAGAAGTGTTTTTGAGTCTCCAAAGGCCAAAGAGCCAATAGATTTCACTTAAAAAACAAGCCACGGTTCCCCAGCCAAACCCAACCATCCTGCCTTCTATTTTTTCTTGTTGATGATTTGCTGATTTCACCTAAAAAGCTCCAGAGGACAGACGGACAGTCGCTCTGGCCTCTCACTCTCCGCAGCTCCTGGTTTCGACGGAGCCGTGGCCCATGGGCACGTGTTGCTCCCAAGGGGCAGATGAGCTCTGGGCTGGGGGCCAGCGCCATTAGGAACTTGCTTCCTTGAGACAGACACACTCTGGTCAAGGCTGGTAAGAGTACTGGTCCTCACATGGAAGAAACATAGCAAAGCTAGTTCCTGGGGGTTCTCACTTAAACATGGTTCTGGCATAGCTCAGTCTGAAGGACAAGAATGAGTAAGAGAGTAGGACCTCAGGCTCCACAGGGACGGGGTCCAGGAGTGACAGAAAGCACAGGAAACAGGGCTCTGCAGGTAGGGGGAACGACTCAGCAGGGCCAGCTTAAGGACTTGATGTGGTGCTTTAGGGCAGATATTTGAAGGAAACCGATCACCCACAGTAGACCCAAGCTCAGTCCGGAAGGATGCAGGCTCAGCCTAGACTGGACCCAGGCTCAGGCCAGCAGAGCCCAGGCTCGGTTCGGGATGGAGCCAGCCTCAGCCCAGGATGGAGCCATGATCAGGCCAGGATAGAGCCATGATCAGCCCAGAAAGACCCAGGATCAGTCCAGGATAGAGCCAGGATCAGCCCAAGATGGAGCCAAGATCAGCCTAGGATGGACCCCGGATCAGCCCAGGATGGACCCAGGCTCAACCTAGGATGGATCCAGGATCAACCCTGGTAGCTTTCAAAAGAGGAAACTGGGTCACAGCAGATGCATTCCATTTTAGACTCATGACATCTGAGAGTTGTCTGATGGTGTAATCACAGACTTTAATATTGAATCCGACCTGTCTTAAAATTGTTTAAAGAGACATTCTCCACCTTTCCTGAGATCAGTGGAAATGTCCCCAGGAATCAGCCAGTGGGCTGAAAGCTGAAAGAACTCTCCCATGCAGCAAGCCCCAAACGCACAGCATTGCACAACCAAATTCCTTGGAGAGAACAGAAGCACCCAGGGTGAAGTTACATCAACCTCCCTCAGGCAAGCACCTTCTGCTTGGCCTTGGGAGCTGCAGGGGTGGCCGTGCTGGACATTGCCCCTGTCCCACAGACCACTCTCTGTGGTGTGGCCCCTGTGGCCTCGCTGAGCCCTGCTCTCAGCTTTAGAGATGCTGCCTGCATACCCTCATTGAGTAGGCCACCTGCTTCCTGCGGGGACGTGACCACGCAGATTTGGATGGACCACCTGACCAATTGCAGACAACATAGAGGGGTGGTCTCTGAGGGAGACAGCCGTCCCACATCCAGGCTATGGGGCAGAATGTGGGGACCTGGACAGCCCCCACCATGTCCAGGTAGCAGATGCAGGGTTTGGTCCTGCAGCCTTGAGAGCTCTCCCCATTCACCCTCTCATGAATGTTCTAGAATGCCGCTGTGGGGTGCATGGCAGTTTCCAAGCTGAAGCCATATTGCCTAGGGACTCAGGACCCCATATAGTTTGTGGGCCTCTCAGACAAGACATTGGTGTCCTGGGGATCACCAGGCACAGGGAGAGCTCACTCATCCCTCTTGAGTCCATCCCTGCCGCAGAAGGGCAGGCAGTGCACATCACGCCCCTGGCAGCCATCCCTCCCTCCTCCCCACGTCCTTGCAATCCCCTGGGGTTCTGGCCTGGGGCCCCTTGTCCCCTCCTGGCCCTGGCGTGTGAGGGGTGGTTAGACATGGCCAAGGTGGAGCTCGTGATCCCACGGAGGCAAGAGGGGAAGCCTGCTGGGAGCTTCTGGGAAGGCTCTCCACTGTTGCCGAGGGACTAGGCCAGCGGCTTTCTCTCTTGTGTGAGCCACAGTGTCCGTGGCTGCTCCAGCTGTCTGTCCACCACGACGGCCTGCCCAGCGCCCTGACGGTGGCTGAGGGAATACGGAGCTGACCAGGTCCTGGACCAACTGCACGGCTCACCAATGACGCCTGCTCACAGTGGGCTGCTTGACGCCCCCTCCAGCCGTGTGGGGTCTCTCAGTGTCCTTACCCATGAGCCACCGGTCAGTGGGCCATCTGTCCTGGGGGGACAGACCCCAGATTGGGTGTGGCCTCTGGGCAGGGCTGCATGACTGAGGGCATTTGTCCAGTCTCCCTGTCTCCCGGGGCTGTGGTTTTCAAGTCCTTCCAAGCCTACTTGAGAAACCAAACCAACCTGACAGGACCCCACTGCAGGACATGTGCCCACTGCATTGCATGTCCCCACTGCATGGTGTGTCCTCACTGCAGGGCATGTCCCCAATACAGGACGTGTCCCCACTGTAGGACGTGTCCCCACTGCAGGACGTGTGCCCACTGTAGGAAGTGTGCCCACTGTAGGACGTGTTCCCACTGCAGGACGTGTCCCCACTGTAGGACGTGTGCCCACTGCAGGGCATGTCCCCACTGTAGGACGTGTCCCCACTGCAGGACGTGTGCCCACTGTAGGACGTGTGCCCACTGTAGGACGTGTCCCCACTGTAGGACGTGTGCCCACTGCAGGGCATGTCCCCACTGTAGGACGTGTCCCCACTGCAGGACGTGTGCCCACTGTAGGACGTGTGCCCACTGTAGGACGTGTTCCCACTGCAGGACGTGTGCCCACTGTAGGACGTGTGCCCACTGTAGGACGTGTGCCCACTGCAGGGCGTGTCCCCACTGCAGGACGTGTGCCCACTGCAGGACTTGTCCCCACTGCAGGACGGGTGCCCACTGTAGGAAGTGTGCCCACTGCAGGGCATGTCCCCACTGCATGGCGTGTCACTACTGCAGAACATGTCCCCACTGCAGGACGTGAGCCGGCTGCAGGGCCTGCCTGTGAGAGCCTCGATCACAGGGCCACTCCACAAGGGATGGGCTTGGAAGGTGGCTTCCCCGCCCCTGCCCGGCTGGTGGTGCTGAGCTCCCCCAGCATGTTGGTTCCACTCAAACTTCTGGGGACAGCCCCAGACTTTGCTCCGGGCTTTGGCACGGCGGCCTTCTGGGCTCCTATGGTGCTCTCAGGAGCCTGTGGCTAAGTTAGGCTTAGTGCCCAACCCCCAACTCACGCTTTTATTTGGTTCAAAGCGGAGGCTGTCACTCGGATAAAACAGCCTGTGGCCCAGCTGGAGGCGTCCATTCATTCTATGTCTGGAGCTCATCTCAACGTCCTGCTTCTTTTCTGTGAAACATTTCTCGGAATTTCTGAGGAAGGATTTAAGCCGGCTGTCCGGGGTGGCAGTGAGCCATGACCCACTTCCCATCAGAGGGGAGCGAGTGCCCCGTTCGGGCCTTCCCTGTCTGCTCTCCCCATGTTTCTGAACCTCGTTCAAGGGCCTTCAGCCTCCACGGTTGCCATGTGGCTGTCTCTGAAGGGACCTGGGAACGTGGTCCCCACACAATTCTGTGCCTGCTTCCAGCCCGGCCGCACAGCTGCTCGAGAGTCTTCAGACTTTGCAAGTTCAGTTCCAGGAAAATCTCCAGGGTTTTGCTCCCTGAACGGCCACATGGCATCAGCTCACACCCCAAGGTGTCTAGGAGCTGTCTGAGCTCTCAAAGGAGTCCAGCCGCCCCAGTCATCCTCCAATGCGGCACTCTGGGCTGTTCCCCATGGACCGCTGGATGGAAGCCCCGGTTGCAACCAAGAATTAGCAAAGAACATGTCTTCCCATGCCACTTCCTGCCTGCGTAGAGTATGTGGGCGAACCAGGAGGACGGCACGGAATGGAGCAGCGGGCTGGAGCCGACAGACACAGCCTGCCTTCGGGGGCTCACGTCCGGAGGGCAGAGCCTGGGCTCCCCCATGGGACTTCAGCAGTGATAAAGCGAGACAGACGGGGGAGGGACGCTCAGCGGGGTGACGTGGCCCAGCTGGGGTCCGAGCGGACTTTGTGAAGATGTGACACTTGAGGAGTGACCTGAAGGGTGAGTCCACACTGGAGTGGCTCGCTCCACCTGTCCCCGGGCTCATGGGCGTGACCAGTCTCTTAGCCCACAAACCCCGGCGGGTGGAGGCCTCCAGCGCCTCCCTTATCAAAGGCCGTCTTACTCATGTCGTCCTGGAAACTCAAGCTGCCACAGAGATTTATTAGATATCCACTGTGTGCCAGGCACGGGGCCATGTGGGGTGTTGGAAGTGACACCTCAGCTATTCAACTTGGCTCAGAGTGTGTGCATGTGACTGTGTGTGCCCGTGTGACTGTGTGTGTCCGTGTGACTGTGTGTGTATGACTGTGTGTGCATGTGTCACTCTGTGTGTATGTGACTGTGTATGTGTGTGTGACTGTGTATATCCATGTGACTGTGTGTGTCCGTGTGACTGTGTGACTGTGTGTGTGTCCATGTGTGACTGTGTGTGCCCGTGTGACTCTGTGTGCATGTGTGACTATATGTGTCCATGTGACTGTGTGTGTGTGTATGGTTTTGATCCTTATGAGACACCCCATGGGGGAAGGCAGAAGGTGTTGGTACACACGAGGTCTTGGGGGAGGCCCTACCTCAGACCTAAAGTGGCCAGGGCAGCTCGCTGGAGTCTGTGGAGGAGCTCAGATGCCTGCATGCATAAGGAGGTGCCTCGCATCTCAATGCCCAGCATGGGGGTGCCCAGCAACCCTGTGCCCAGTGTAGGAGTGCCCTGCGTCTCTGTGCCCAGCATGTGGGTGCCCTATAACTCCAGGCCCAGCGTGAGGGTGCTGTTGTCTCCGTGCCCAGCGTGGGGGCACCCTCATCTCTGTGCCCAGTGTGGGGGTGCCCAGCGTGGGGGTGCCCCGAGACTCCATGTCCAGCATGGCAGTGCCCTCATCTCCATGCCCAGCGTGGGGGTGCCCACATCTCCATGCCCAGCGTGGGGGTGCCCAATGGCAATGGCACCACTGAGTGCTGTGGGGATGTGCAGGAGGGAGGGCACATTTCCAAGGAGGATCTGGTGCTGTTGGCTCGTGAATCAGCTGAAGGACCTGGATATTTGCAGGACGTTCAACTCTGTGTCATCCCCTGGTCCTTGAGAACAAAGATTCTCTCTGTGGAAGACAGGAAGTACAGACATAACACAGAAGTGAAAAATTAAACAGCTAACCTTGCAGTTCTGGGCTCTGCCATCGGAAGAGGTCTGGAAAGGGTGACCAACCAGGAGTAAGGACCAGCGGCTCTTGGAGAGGGGCTCTTCCAGACGTGGGAGAGGAGATGTGAGACAGCCTGGGATGTCTGGCCAAGCCAGAGTGAGGATGCTCCCCGGACACTAGAATCATGTCAACAAAAACTCCAGAGTCAGCCTGAAGAGGCCCCCACTGACCAAAACGGGGCAATTTGACAGTCAAAAGAGATAGATACTAATTGCCATTGACAATGCCATCAAATACATTAGTTTATAATATATATAAAAGCCAACGATACATAAGCTAATTGGTCATCTTGGGAAGATGACAGGCAGCAATTCACTATCTTGAAAGATGGTAAACACAGGGAAAAATCAAGCATTTATCCTGCCTCTTCTCCATGAACGGGTGACTGGCAATCAAACGGTACATGAGGGGCAGTGGCTTTTTGTGAGAACACGCCAATTACTGAGTGAGAGGAAGGGACAGGGTCCGAATGTCACTCTTTGGCAGTCCCCGCGGGTGAGTGGCCCTGGGTTCTGGGCCCCTATGGCTGTTCCCATCAGGAAGAGGGCGCTGGCAGGCAGACCTGATGCCTCCCGAGGGACGGTTGCCCCGCCTCGAGGCTTGCCAGAAGGACCTGACCTGCGTCCGATTGGGCCTCTGGATCCAGCGATCATTTGTTGGGGAGCACAGAGGAGCGTGTGCACTGCCCTGTGGGCCCCCGCAGCAGATCCTGGCTGGTTGCAAGCGTTTCAGGTAAGTGCAGGGACAGCAAAGGTGGAGCGAGGCCTGTGAGTGAGAAAGGACATGGGAACGACAGGCGGGAGCATCAGCAAGGCTGACCTGGGGTGGAGGGACTCACCTGAGGGACAGGGCTCCAAAGAAACTCAGGGAGGCTGACTGTGAGCGTCAGGATGGCCACTGGTGACTGGGGGCTGGGTCCTGAGATGGGGGCACTTGCAGGGGCTTTGGGGGTGCTGGTGAAGGTCTGTGTCGGCCTGGAAGGTCTGCTGCCTGGATGGGTGCTCACCCTACACAAACTTGCTAAACTGAACACTCTCTCAGCGTGGTTTTCTGTATCTGAGCTTTATTTTCAATAAAGAGGCATAAAGAGTAGATGCCAAGTCAGGTGGGGCCTTTCCCCTCGGTGCCCACCTTTCCCTCGGTGCAGGGCTGGCCCTGCACCAAAATGCACAGTTAATCCCTGCGGTGGGAAAGCACCCTGAAAGCCCAGAACCTTCCGTCTCTGCAGAGACACTGAGCGCCACTTGCACAAGGACTGATGCACTTGAACAAGGACTGATGCACTTGTGCGCGAGGCTCTCGACGACCCGCAGGGAGAGGTCGGGCAGGGGCTCAGTCACCATTGAGAACATCAAATCGCCTGCAGGAAAGCCCAAGCTTCCGGAAGCCAGCCCAGGCCTCGGGGAGCAGGGCAGCCGCAGACTTGCTGCTGAAATGACGTCTTTCTGTTGCGTTCTCTCAAAAGGACAACGACCAACACAGCTGGAGCAAGGTGCCAATACACACAGTTCTGCCTCAAAATTCTGCAACTATTGCTCCATTGCACGTTGAACATACAAATACAGTTAGCATGTTCTACATAACACAAAATAATAACAATGTTTAACTGCTGATAAAATGAAACAAAATAATTATTATATATTGGTATATGAAGAATGGTGATAATTATACTGATGCGAACATAGCACTGTCCAAGCATCCTTCAAGATATCCTCCGGTCAAATGAAAAACAAATAAGAATGACCCCGAAAGTGTTCCCAGGGGAGGGATCTGATGCCGAGCATCCTGCAGGGGACTCTGCAGCCTGGGACCATGCTGCCCCTCAGAGCCTGGCTCCGTGGCCCTCTGCATGTCCCCACTTCCAGGAGATGTGTTTCTGTCACACATCCCCCACCCAGAGCTAAGATGCATCTTTTGCCGTCTGGACGACCTCGTAGCTCAGGGCCAGAGTTTGTCTGTTCTAGCCATGGCAACACTTTCCACATTGTCGAGACCCTGAGTGGCAGGAGCGCTGGACAAACAGACAGTCCCCTCCTCAAAAGCACAGTTGTGTGAGGCCGGCCCTGGGGCACAGTGGGGAAGTTTGCACGTTCCACTTCTGCTGCCAGGGGTTCACAGGTTGGGATCCCGGGCCCAGACCTAGCACTGCTCATCAAGTCACGCTGTGGTGGCATCCCACATCAAATAGAGGAAGACTGGCACAGATGATAGCTCAGTGACAATCTTCCTCACACACGCATGCAAAAGCACAGTTGCGTAAAGAACAGTGTCCACATTCCTTGCCTTGTGAATGATGCTTTCCTGCGTCGTGAAACCTCACGTTGAAGCATTTATCTATTTTTATTCACAGAGAATAGAAAGCCACAACCGTCAGGTTTCCTGACTCCCAGTCCCTTGTTATTTCATCTTCCACCAGGAGTGACAGGTACTTTCATGCTAGTCTGACTCTGAAACCAGGGCCTGAGGAACCATCTCAAGGCTGGAGCCCCTGAAGAAGGCCCCGGAACCGTCCAGGTGCAGCAGAGGAATGGTGGATAGGCTCCAGGACAACGCTGTCTGTGCACTGTGTCCACCTCTGGTTAAAGACACATGTGCGTAGATGCTGCCGGGCACTTCAGAGTGTGAGCAGGCAATGGGACCACAGGAGCATTTTTCCGTCCTTCTATTTTATATATTTTCCAGATTTTCTGTAATAAGATGGAATTCATTTTAAACCAGAAATCACTTTAATGCGAAGCTTAAAAACAGATAGAGGCGGGTAAGAGAAAGGCCCCATTTCAGGAAGCAGCGACCTGATAGCCATCAGGGGAAATGGCTTCCGCGGGGCCGTGGCGGGTCTGGAACTGGCCATTCTCAGAGGAGAGACAGCCCACCCGCGGCGGGAACGCCCAACGTGGCCGACTGACAGGAAGAGGAACCTCCGCAAACAAGAGCTGGAGACAGTTGGTCCAGCGCTGTGGGAGCCGCCAGTGCATCCCACTGAGTGGACAGCAGTGGAGTGAGGGCGTCAGCTCCCTGCCCGGGCACCTGCTTGGGCCACGCCTCCTTGCCTGCCAGGCAGGTCAGCCATGGCCAGAGTCGGAGGCTGGCCCCAGAGCGCAGGCAGGGCCATGGCCCCACGTGCACCTTCTGAAGGAGTGGGAGGGCCAGCTGGGGGCTGGGAAGGGGGACAACAGTGAGCAGTGGTGCACAGAGCCAGCGGGGTTGCTGTCCTCCCAGGGCTCCAGTGCAGGGGTGGACATGGACAGCAAAGCGGACCTAGTAAGGTAGCCAGGGGCGCAGGGCAGTCTGCAGGGGAGACCTCCAGACTGACACTTAGCAGCAGACTCAGGCCAACAAGAAGTGAGGGTTCCAGGCCCAGGCAAAGTCTGGGGGCCAGAGGGCACTGGGCCCACTGGGGACGGCCAGTGCATTGGTGTGGTGACCCAAGAGGCTGGGTGGGGAGGGGCCAAGTGGTTCCATGCAGGGCTTGTCATTGAGGCCGGGGGGCTGGCAGAAGGGTGAGCCTGAGGCCGCCCTCCCCACACTGCAGAGTCCCACTGGGCTGCCACCTGCAGCTTCCACAGGTCACTGGGGCCCAAGCGCTCACCCTCACGCTGTGGGCCGGCAGCAGCCGTGCTCAGGGTCTCACTACTGGGACCCCCCTCTGGCTGGGCACAGGAGAGCTTGTGCTGCTTCCATGGAGGAGGACAGGCCAAAGCTGGCCATGGTCTCCAGGATGGTCTGGGATGCTGCCTGGATGGCACGGGGACCTCTTGGTTCCTCGAGTCTCTCCAGGTTCCAGAAGTGTAAAGGGATGAGGCACCGCCTGCCCAAGTGTCTTACGATCTCAAGGCAGCAGGCCATCCACCTGGGGCCGGTGCACACCCACTGGCCCTGGGCCGCCACACACCCGCTGGCCCTGGGCCGCCTCCTGTGCACCCAGCATTCCTGGAAGGCCAGGCTGTGCCTTACCCTCCCTGTGTCCTGCACTTCACATGGGGGCCTGCCCACATCCAGGGCTCCAGAGAACATGCGGGAATGGGCACTGTGAGCCCAGGCAGGCAGGTGAAGCGTGAGGTTGAGGTTCTATTTATCATGGAAAGGGCAAGGACCAGAGATGTCTGCAGCCTGCCCTCCCATCCTCACACAGGGCCCCTCGCGGCCCGAGGGCTCCAGTGGCCCTGTTAGCAGGGGGCTGGGATACACTGGGTGGGCGAGGATAAGCTTCAGGTGGCCCCCCTTGGACTTGCAGGAGCTGACCAGGGAGCCCTCAGACTCTCTGGGTTCGGCTGTTCTGCTCCTCGCTGGAGTACACAGGTGCCCACCTTTACCAGGCTCTGCTCTGGGCTCTGCAGACGGGAAAGACCAGGCAGCTGCGGTGGCCGCTGTGGGGGGTGGAGGACACTTAGCTGGGGGAGGGGGAGAGAAGCACTCAGCAGGGGGGACACTCCAAGGAGGGCACAGAGTGGGGGAGCAGGGACACTTGGGGGGCATTGAGAGGGGTATGGCCCAGATCTCAGAGGAAATCCAGGACTGTGGCTTCTGCCCACCCTCGGGGGCTGACCTGAGGGCCGGGAGCACTGGGGGTGGAGGGCAGGGCCTGGAGGCTCCCACAGAGACCCCAGCCCATCCCATCTAGCCCTCCCTCTCAGCTGGGCTGGTACGGGGGATGGGGCCAGAGAGGGGTTCACTCCTCACTCAGGCGGTGGAGGCCAAGTGGATCTGGGCTCCTGCGGCCCCTGGCTTTCCAGCCCATCCTCCAGGAAGGCCTTCACCGACAACCCTCACTTGAAGATGGGAAGAAACCGTCTTGGGGTGTGCGCCCCACCTCCAGTGGCTGGGCGGACTTTTAGGGTGGGAGTGCCAGCCAGCCATGTGGGTCTTGAGGAGCGGCTGGAGGGCAGTGCAAGGACTGAACTGGACGTCGCTGCCCCAGTCTCTGTATCTGTCTCTTAGGAAGAAGCGTGCTCTGTCCAGGAACACCGTGTGGGTTGTGCCCTCCGGACGGGCTGGGGGTGCAGCAGGGAGCCCCCACTGCGATGCTGTCAGCAGTAATCTCGTTGCCGCTGGGCTTCAGGCCTCTGACACAATTCTCTCTGCCACAAATCCAAACTCTGCCGAGCTAAACGGGCCTCTTGATCTGATTCCAGAATCATCTGCTAGCCTTATCCAGGCTCTGGACGTCCCCTCCCAGGTCCTGGTAATATATTTAGCTATTTCTTGCACAAGTTCAGCTTTTCCAAGGCCAGCAGCTTGGTTTTCAGGAGCTCTCGTTGCTCCTTGGAGAAAGAGGCAGGTGACTGAGGGTCTCCCCGTGTCCTCCTGGAAGGAAGTGGACCCGACAGATTGAGGGTGAGGTGCCTGGGGGGGCCGCTGTCTCTCGCCTTTGCAGATTCAGGGGGCCACACTCAGCGGGGCGGAGTTTGCAGTGACAGTCTCACCCAGAGGAGGTGCCCTCCGCTGTCTCTGGGCCCAGGGCAGCAGGACCCTTAGGGACTGAAGTGGGTGGTCCCAGAGCTGGGGCACGAGGAAGGAGGTGGGGGAGGTGGATGGAGGATGTCCGGGCAGGCATGGCCTCTGGCACTGGGGACAGCCTGGTGGAGAGGACATTCAGGGGGAAGTGCTGTGGCCCGGGACCTCGGCACACCTGCACAGTGGGGGGTAGCTGCATGGCTGGGGGCACAGGTTGTGCCTTCCTGACTCTGCAGGGCAGCCCACCCTCTGGCCCACAGTCTGCTCTCACCAGTGCTCCCCCCTCCCCAACCCGGCCGGTTTCTCTGACACTGTGGCCCCCACCTAACCCAGATTGAGCTTTCACTATCTCTCCTGCCAGAACCCCCTTTTCCAGCCTCCTGGGATGGTTGGCCTCATCCTGTGTCCTTCCTGAGAGGTGTGGCTGGTCCCCTGTGAGCACAAGGTCCCCTGTGGGCCCCCTCCCATCTCTAGCCAGGCCCCAGATCTGTGCCAGTCAAGTCCAGCACTGAACACTGTCCTTTGTGTCCAAGGAGGGGGGCCTCTGCCCTGGGCCCTGGGTACTAAGTCTCTGACACCCAAAGGATGTCTGAGCATCACCTAGGAGCTTGTTAGAAATGCAGAACCTCCAGCGCCTCCCCAGAGCCCAAATCTGGATTGCTCTCAACCAGGTCTCCAGGGGATCCCTGTGCACCTTGCAGTTCCAGAAGCTCCTCTTTGGAAGGACCACGCAGGACATCCTCCCACAATGCCCCTGCCGACAGATGCAGAGCCCATGGGAGACCAATGCTCCATAGGGAGCCATGTCCACATCTAGAGCAGGGGCCAGAGCCTTGGCCGCTGACTGCCTGCTCCCTGGTCCCCAGCCCACCTCCAGGACATGTGTGAGTCCCTCCCCTGGGTCTGTCCTCCAGGGGGTGCATCCCTGCCCTAGTGGCACCCCTAGGCCCCAGAGGTGGCTGTGTGCAGATGTGCACACAGGTCTGGGAAGTCCCCACGCATCCATATAAGTCGTTTCGTGGGGCTGGAAACGGCAATGATGAACAGCTCCTAAGGTTTAGGTGTGTGGGGCATGAGGTGTGGCCTCAGTTGTACCTTGCGCTGGGCCCCAAAATATTATGCATGGGTCTGCCATCATCAATAGGCCAGTGCCCTGCATTCCATCATTCATTCATTCACTCCTTTGTTCGCCAAACGCGTGTTGGGTGTCCACCGTGGGCCAGGCACTGCCCTACAGGGGGCAACGGTGAGAGTCACAGGCGAGTCTGACCCTGAGAGCTTCTGTTCTGGAGGAAGTGTCATAGGAAATGAGAAACTTGGGTGTGGTGATGCAGCTCTGGAGAAAAAACGGAGACAAGTGGGACTGGAGCGGTCAGGGAACCTCACTGCGAAGGGGCCTCGTGAAGAAAGCCACAAGGGAGGTGTGGGGGGCAGCCCACAGGCGTCTGGGGAAGCAGTGTGTCTAGGAGCAGAGCTGCTGGGTCAATGCTCTGTGAGAATTCAACTTTACAGGAAAGCGCCAAGATGTTTCCCAAGAGGGCCGGGCCAAGTTTGCGCTCCGGGCGGTGCCGCAGAAGGAAGCGTTCCCACACGGGGTCTTGTCTGACTTCCTGATTTTTGCCCATCAACTTGGGTTACCAGTCTGCATTTCCCAAGGACTCACGGAAGAGCTGCTTCGTGGTGTGGTGGGCACCCTGGTTCCCCCCTGCTCCTCCTCGGCTCTTTGTGTCCTTTGCCCATTTTCATACTGGGCTGTTTGGGTTTTTCTTACACTTTTATGAGTAATGTACTTCTAAAAATACTGAATAGGGATCATTTGAAATTTACCTACATTGCAGACATCTTTATAGTTAACAATCTACTGCATATTTGAAAGAGGCTAAGAGAGTAGATCTTAAAAGTTCTCATCACAAAGAAAAACATTTGTAACTATGTGAAGTGATGGATATTAATTAAACTTATTGTAGCAATAATTTTGCAATATATGCCTGTATAAAATCATTATGTTGTACACCTTAAACTTACACAATGTTATATGTCAATTATATCTCAATAAATCTGGAAACCAACAAACACATATCTTCCTCTGGTGAGTGGCTTGTATTTTCACACGGTGCTTTTTAACGAAGGAAGTTTGAAATTTTAGTACAGTCACTTTACGAAATATTTTCTTTTAGGGTTAACCTTTTCTTTTTTTTTTTACTTTTTATTAAGATTATGATAGTTTACAACCTTGTGAAATTTCAGTTGTACATTATTGTTTGTCAGTCATGTTGTAGGTGCACCCCTTTACCCTTTGTGCCCACCCGCCGTGTGGTTAACCTTTTTATGTCTTGCTTAAATCCTTCCTTACTATAAGGTCAAAAAATGATTATCGAATATTTTCATCCAAAAGTTCTAATATATTTATATATTTCTTGTTATTTCACTCTCACATTCCTGGGATAAACCCAATTTAGTATCATCACTTTTAAAAAATATCCACTCTGGGTGTGGTTCACTCATGATCTGTTTAGGATTTTTACATCCTTACTGAAGAGGGAGATCGAACTAATATATCCTTTCTTGTACGTTCTCGTCTGGTTTTGTTTTAAAGAGTATGCCGGCCTCAGAATAATTTGGGAGACTTCCCTCTTTGCTCTCAGGAGGTTTGTGCCGGACGGGAATATCCCGCCCCTTGGAAGTTTGGAAGAACACAGCTGCACAACCCCATCAGCCTGAGTTTTCTTCTAGGAAGATTTTTAACTAATGGTTGAATGACCCTAATGGTCACAGAAATATTAGGTCTTCTCTTTCATCTTGAATCAATTTTTGAAAGTCATAATTTTCTTGGAATTGTCCGTTTTGAATAAGATTTCAAATGGATTGGTTCATGATACTTTTACCTTTGAAAGTCCTGTGTGTGTTCGATGAGTTCCCCTTTCCCTCCTAATAGTCATTTGCTTCTCCCTCCCTCTCTAACCAGTTTGTCAAAGGTGTCTCCCCAACGGAGACAAAAAAGATGTCTTTCCAATCGCCAACCCACTTTTGTCTTCCATCCTCCCTACTGTGCCTTTCATTTTTTATTTCGTTAATTTCTGCTCATTCTGTATCTTTTCTCTATTGCTTTTATTGGTTTTAGCCTTTTGTTCTTTTTCTGACTTAAGTTGAATACTTGGCTCATTAATTTTCATTCTTTTCTTCTTTTAAGGCTACACAATGTCCTCTGAGGACCACCTGCAATATTCCATGTACCTGTAATTCCGCATACTGCAGACGCAACACTTAGAACACTCATTATAATCCAGTCCCAAGTACTTCTAATTTCTATTATGCATTATTCTTTAACTCATGCACCATTTGGAAGTGCATATTTTATTTCTCAAATAAATGGAGATTTTTAAAGATTATTTTTATTGTCTTAAATTATTAAGATGATTTTTAAAATCTTGTTTCAAGTCTGACTAAGGGCATTATGGTCAGAAAACACAGTTTGCGTGGTATCAGTTCACAGGCATTGGTGGGCTCGCTTCTGCCGCAGTTCTTTTCCTGAGTGTTCCGGGCACACGTGAGAACAGGAGGCCCCCTCAGCGGCCCGGGCTGCCAAACAGCGGGAAGGGACGTCCACGCTCACGTGTCAGCATAGCTGCAAAACCACAGGTAAAATTTCAGTAGCTCAGCAGTCACTGAACAGTGCTTGGGACGGACACCAACTCCCCGGCGGGAGGCCCCGCGCAGGGTCGTCTTGCCTCTGGTCTCATCCAGCCTCCTCTTCCACCCTTGCCAGCTCCTGGCTCCGTCTGCGCGACCCCTCAGCAACCCTTCCATGTATGGAGGTTCTCTTTGCGCTTTGCAGAAGGTCCAGGCCTGCGCCCACTCGTGTCTCCATCCGCGCAGTTGCGGAAGAGTTGAGTCCCACCCCACCCTCCAAGCGGTCTGCAACTGCGGCTTCCAGGGAGCCTCCGGGCCTGGCAAGATCCAGCTCCCTCCAGGCCCAGGGGGCCTTTCCCTTCTGAGGCCGATGAATATCTGGGGCTTTGAGCCCTGGCATCTGGGGTGCAGGCGCACGGCTGGTCCTTGTCTGTGGGGTGGGGCTCTGTGCTCACAGGGCTGTGGGCGCAGGGCTGCTGCGCAGCCGAGCAGCTCATCTTGCTCTGCTCTTAGCTGGAGGAGTAACTTCTGGTTGAGGCTGAGCTGGGAGAGGAGCCTTCCTGCTCTGTCTCTCGCCCTATGCTTCCTCCTCCTTCTCCTCCTCTGCCTCTCTTCCCCTTCTCCTCTTCCTCCCCCTCCTCTTACCCCTCCTCCCCCTCCTCCTCTTCCTTCCTCCTCCTCCCCCTCCTCCCCCTCTCCTCCCCTCCTCCCCCTCTCCTCCCCCTCCTTCCCTTCCTCCTTCCCCTCCTTCCCCTTTCCTCCTCCTCCCATTTCCTCCCTTCCCCTCCTCCCCCTCCCTCTCCTCCTCCCCCTCCCCTCCCTCCCCCTCCTCCTCCTCCCCCTCCTCCTCCTCCCCCTCCTCCTCCTCCCCCTCCCCCTCCTCCTCCTCCCCCTCCTCCTCCCCATTCTCCTCCCCTGCTCCTCCCCCTCTCCTTCACCCTCCTTCTCCGCCTCCCCCTCCTTCCCCTCCTCTTCCTCTCCCTCTCCTCCTCCTCCTCCTCTGCCAGCAAGGTGGGGTCACTGCCTGTCGTGCAGGGTGCGTTGACGAGGTCCAGCTTCTGAACATGCCAGCTTGGCAGCTCAGTTTCTGACTTTGCTCTTTGGCACTGGGCCAGCGGAGGGGACAGGGAAGGGAACAGACAATGTGGTCAGGCAGCGCTGGGCTCAGGCACTGACCCGGGCCGGGACCTTGGATCCCACAGTCGGCAAGCTGTGGTCCTTGTCCTCGGAGGCCTTGGGGTGGGCCTCCGGGAGGCCTGCATGGAGGCGGCTGTTGCTCATCACTGCCAGTGAGGTCTAGGTGGGGGGCCCCTCCAGACTCTGTTTCATTTGGTAGCCCATCAGGTTGGGCAGTATCGGCCTGCCACGCCTGGGTGCCCGACCAGCCACTCCAGAAACTGGGACAGTCTCTGGCCCCATACCCCGGCTATGTAGACAAAGCTGTTTCCTAAAGCAGCTGGAGCAGCAGTTCCTTGCTGTGCCCCAAATGGGGTTTCCAGAACCTTCTGGGCTCAGTGGTGGGCTCCAGGGAGGACGTTTCTCAGACATGAAGTTATAACACACAGCTCTTGTTCAGTTCCCTGAGGAGCATGCGAAGATGCTCCCTGAGGAGTGTGAGCCTGGAGGCCAGGTGGCCCTGCCAGGCTAGGAGCCGCTCACTCGGCATTGCCCCACTGGTCAGCGGCCTCGGCCGTCAGCGGGATGAGGCCTGAAAGTGAATCTGCTCTCAAGAGCCCTTCTCTTTGACCTTAAGCCTGACTGCAGTGCCAAAGCACGTTGCTTTGCCCCAGGCTGGGGCACAGATGAAGGTGAGGAGCAGCCCCTCTGGAGGCCGCTGGGGCCCAGACATGAGTTATGATGGGGCTCAGGAAAGGGCTGGGTCAGTCGTCCAGTCGGTCCATGCCTCCTAACAGGGCCACATTCTCCTTCCTCACCGAGAAGCACAGGGTCCAAAATGCAAGTCACTAATGCGGCGAGGCTGGAACTTGGAGCTTCAAGTCTCCTGTTGCACAGAAAAAAGTAAGGAAGCCTTGTAAGGGCTTCTCCCAAGGCACAAAGGTGTCCACCTTCAGTCAGGAGGGAATGAGTGAGTGAGTGAATGAATAAATGAGTGAGTGAGTGAGTGAATGAATGGAGTGAGTGGGTGAGTGAGAGCAACTCTGAGGAGCTGCGGAGTTGCTCTCTGCCAAGAGTGCGCCCGGGGCTGGGGGCACAAATATGTGAGACACAGGTGGTCCCCACCTCCCTGTCTAGAGGGACCCAGGTGGGTGAAGGGTCATTAGGAAGCAACCAGAGCCCAGGCTGGGGCATCCACTCCCTCTTGTGGAGTTGGGGCCGTTCCTCCTGGAGGAGGTGTCCCCCAGCCAGTGTTTCATAGCCTGAGTGTACTTCATAGTTAGGAGGCCCTGGGGGCAGGGAGTCAGAATCTGCTGGAAAAATTCCTACGTTTTATGACCGTGTTAGGACAATCAGACCTTTGAAGAAAGACAGTGACAGGCTGAAAGGCAGAGGGAGGTTCATCGCCAGTGAGAGGCTGGCAGCCCGAGGCCTCCTGGGCGGGGTGACCCCTGCAGCTGCAGGGCAGACGGGGCTGAGGCGGCCCAGGCCTTCCTCTAGAGTGGGCGCTCCACCACCCCTGCTGGAGGCTGGTGCTTCCCCCTGGCCTGAAGGCCCCCACCTTGCAGGCACACACACCCCCTCCTGGGTCCACAGGTAGGGTTGAATGCTCGCCCAGCTAGGGGAGGAAGGACTCCGCACAGGAGGGGCTGCAGGACCAAAAGCGAACAGCAGGAGGCTGAATGGGAGGGCAGAGCATGGACTGGAGAGACCCCGCAGATGTGGGAGCCCGGGAACAGCCTGGCCAGGACGCGCTGCCGGGGGCCCTTGGGAGGTTGAGGAGAGCGGTGGCCACACTGGTGAGGTGGACAGGCCAGAGCTCCCAGGCAGGTGGGGGACAACAGACCAGGAGGTCCAGAAGGGTCAGGGGATTCGTCCAGAGGCGGACACGCTGCAAACCTGCTGGAGGCCTTGCCATGTGGGGCCTGAGCACACCAGTGGCGGCTGTTTTCTTAGCGGGGCTGGCGGAGGAGGCCGAGTTAGGGCCTTTCCGGGCCTGACAGGGAGGGCGGGGTCCTTGCTGCTCCTCCTCCTGTTGGGACTGAAACGACCAGTGCAGCATCCATGTGCCAGTTCAAGTGGAGAAGGCGAGGAAGGACCAAGCCCTGGCGGGCCGTGGCCTGTGATCTGGGAGGGGCGGAGGGAGCGGGTGCCCACTCCGCCTGTGCCGTCGGGCCTCTACAAGGACCGCCCTTCCCTAGGCACCGAGGGCTGGCCTGCAGGTGGCAGGCAACGGCGAGGCTCACAACCACCCGGCAGGGAATGCGGCGTGTGGGTTTGCTGGGCGCATGGTCCACGTGGTCCCTCGGTCAGTCACCAGGGCGAGGGTGCACGGCTCCGCTCCCCCATTGGTGGCCAGGCCCTTGGGCCAGTGGCCGCAGTCGGTTGTTCTGCGTATTGGAGAAGCCCATGGGCCGGTTTCTGTGCGTCCAGCTGCCCATCTGTATAGGACGCCCATCCACATTCTGTAATGGACAGCAGCTCCTCCCCGGCATGAGAGCAGAGACCGGGGGCCTGGGGCTCAGGAGTCAGTGCCAGCTCACGGTTCACCATTGTCCAGGCCCGAAGGACACAGGGGCATAGTAAGGACGGGAACTACTCAGGCCAGTCAGGCAGCAAGACAGTGACAACAGATTTCTGTGGGGCCTCTCCCCAGGAGACTCCCCAGGGAGGGAAGAGGGAGTTGACCTCTCCTGGTGTGCATAGTGGGGTCCTCTCCTGCATTTAGGGTCCAGACCAGAAGGCCTCTCCAGTATCAGCCAGCAGGGGTCTCAGACCTCTCAGACTTGGAGCTGTGGGGTGGTCAGCCTTGACCACGGCCCCATGAGGTCACTCAGCACCCCCAAACCTGGCCTGGCCTTCTGTGGGAGGGGCCTCAAGGCAGGAACCTTTTCTCCTTCCCCTCCTGCTCCAAAGCCCAGAGCAGGCGGAATAGCAGCCCCCCAAATTCACGCTGCCCCAGAACCTCAGGACATGACCTTCTCTAGAAATGGAATAGAAACTTCTTTGCAGAAGTTGGGGTGAAGGAGACATGAGCCAAGGAACACGTGAGCCCCCAGAAGCTGGCAGAGGCAGGAAGGAGCCTCCGCTGGAGCCTCCCGAGGGGCCCAGCCTGCCCCACCTTGATTTGGACTCGCGCCTCCAGAGCAGAGAGAGAGAAAGCCTGAGTTTGTGGTGTTTGTTACGGCAGCCCTGGGGAGCTGATAGAGACCCCTGAAGGGAGGGACCACTGGAGGAATGACAGACGTCTCCTGCTGGGTGCTCTGTGAACACCCTGCGGGCCGGCACCACTGCACAGATGGGGAAACTGAGGCACGGAGAAGCGGTAGAGGTGGGACCATTCGGGCTGGGTTCAAGCTGCCCGCCGACTGCCCCGCCATGGACCTGGTGCAGGGCAGAGCCGGGGGGCAGGCGTGGTGGGGTCTGCCGGCGAGGAGGGCTCTGCACCAGGCTGTCTCCCTGGGCCCTCAGGAGCCCTCTGCTGCTCCCCTCAGACCCTCTTGAAGACTCGGGGTCCCTCCTAACCTGGCAAGGGCCTGTCTGTCTGAGGCTGGGCCCTCCCACACATCCGTGAGGATTTAACCAAGTTTCAGTGGAGGAGTGGCCGCCGTGGGCTGGGGTCTGCTGGAGGGCAGGCCGGGCCCCCTTCCTGAGGTTTGCAGGCCTCGCACAGCCCCCGCCCCTTCTGCAGCTCCTCACTGTCCAGCTGTGACATCCTCGTGGCCCTGTAGGACCCAGCTTTGCTGACCACAGCCCTGGACAGTGGAGGGTGCCATCGGGGACCCCCCCCCCCACCAGGCCTCTCCTCACTCTCTCAGGACTCCACGCCAGCCACAGGGGACAGGCCAACAAGGCTCAGGAGACCACGTGGGTGTCAGCCTAAGGCAGTGTCCCTGGTTCCTCCCCTGTGGGCTGCTGAGTGAGGAGCTGGCAGAAGCAGGGGTGTCCCAGCGCCCCACTCTGTCTGGGCTCCCCCAGGGCTGACCTGCAGGAGCCTTCTCCAGGAGCCTCTTCTGCCTGGCCTCAGGGCTGACGGGGCCTCCCACAAGGTGACGTGGGGACACGGGAAGGGGACGTGCTTTCTCGTCCAGGCTCCTTTGCCGGAGCCTCCTCCCTCTCTGGCCTCAGTTCTAGGGCTGTGGTTCTGTGACCCCCTCTCCCCTCTCCAGACCTCGGAGGTTGAGGGAGCTCCTAAGCGGGTGCACCTGCCACTTGTTTGGAGCGTGAAGCAGGGACATCCCCAGGTCCTGGCGGCCACACCAGTTGGAGGCGTCTTCCTGCTGTGGTGCACACTGCAGGCCTAAATATAGCCAGGGCCATCTGGAGAGCGTGGGTGTGCTCCAGTGAAGCGGGAGGCCGGTGGCTTTGCAGGATTACCAGGCTGGCCTTCAGTGATCTCTGCCCCAGGCCGCCTCTGAGTGACAGTCCCGTGGATCC
Source organism: Equus caballus (assembly GCF_041296265.1). Taxonomy (NCBI): domain Eukaryota; kingdom Metazoa; phylum Chordata; class Mammalia; order Perissodactyla; family Equidae; genus Equus; species Equus caballus. The sequence continues at coordinate 2,139,277 of NC_091684.1, forward strand.
GGCTACTAGGGCCAGTGCGTTAGTCGTTGAGTGTGCCCCGGACGTGGCCCCTGGCCACTCAGCCGTCCTCGACAGCTCTGCCCACCTCTGCTCAGCATCTTGGGTGTCCACAGGGATCTCACATGCCCTGGGGTGGCCTCTGCCAGGAGGCTCCCTAGGAAGCAGGTGGTTCTGACTCCTTTCCGGCCTCGTGGTCTTGACCCCTCAGAGGACTAGGCTCTGGAGAGGGCAGAGGTCTCTCAGGTTATCTCTGAGGGAGCAGGTCAGCCCACACTAGCAGGACGGTCACAGGATGCAGGCCCTGGGCCGCCTGTCTGCTCACTGGAGCACCACTGGCTGGCCCCTACTGGGTGCCAGTGCTGGAGTACTGGGGGAGAGGAGGCCCAAGACCCTGGGAACCAGGGAGAGTGGGCTCCAGGCGGCTGGGGTGGGGGGGCAGAGGCAAGAGCAGACAGGAGGCAGTCAGCCAGGCCTATGGGGCCCCACGTAGCCTGGCGCTGGCTGGAACTTAGATTTTCCAGAAGGCCGCCGAGGGCGCTAGCACCCCATGATCCAAGACGTGTGTTATCAGGGGGAAGAGGCTAGGGGCGGGGGCGCCTGTTAGAGATCAGGGCAAATGTGGAATGAGACTACCCGGGGCTGGGCCACAGAAGGAGGATGAGGTGGAGAGAGGGGATAAGGAACAGAAGTGATGTGGGGGGGGGGGGGTGTCAGCATGAGGGTGGATGTCGAAGAGGACCCCCTGTTCCCAGACTCCCAGTATCCCCAGGGCCCGAGACATGGCGACAATGGGCTGCTCAAGGTGATGGGCGACCCCGCGTGCCCAGTGCATTCTGTGCCTGCTCTCCAGGTTCTCCCCTCCGCTCTGAGCAGGGGTGGGCGGTGGGGCCCATCTGGTGACAGCAGGTGTCAAACCAGCCCCTCCCAGTTGATGAGGAGCAGAGGCTGGTCCGACAAACATCCCACCAGAGCTCCAGCTTTCAGAGCACATAGGCCAGTGAGCTGGGCAGCTGACAGACCCAAAGGTTGCTGCTGATGAAAACTTCTCCTCTGAAATGCCACAGGGGCCATCAACATGAGAGAGCTCCCCTTTCTGCAGCTGTAAATGGCTTATTGATCGCTGGTGGGAGCTCCAGAAACCTAAAGAGCACAGGGCAGAAGCTGGGGACGCATTCCCTGCAGAAGGTCAGACCCCGGGCCAGCAGACAGCCGGGGAGGGCCCCAGTGTCCCAGCCTGAGCCCAGCAGACCCGAGGCTGAACCTGAGGAGCTCCACCTGGTCCACATCCATTCTGGGACTTGGGTCCCCAGAACACAGCCCAGCTGGAGACAGGCGTGGAGGGGAGGGCTCCCTCCCGGGCTGTGATGGACACAGCCTGACAGCAAGTGCCAGCTCATCCCAGGGCTGCAGCTCTCAGTCACTCTCTGCAAGGGACAGACCAGGACTGAGTCACCATGGGACGATGGCCAACAGCACACACGTGAGGTGAAGTGCTGGCAGACGTTGGGGCGGCCAGGGGCTGGGTTTGATTGGAAAGCAAACATGTGTGAGGGGCACCCAGAAGCTTCCGCTCATGTGATGTCTACGCCCACCAGGTCTGCGGGGTCTCTTGCCACTCCAGGATGACAAACAGGAAACACACGCAGCACTCACACACCGCACACACCACACATTGACATACACAAATACACACCTGTGCATGCACACGAACATGCACACCCTCACCGTACACAACACACCTACACAAGTGCAGACACATTCACGTACACACACAGTTTTGTTCACACACATGCGCACACATGCATGCACATACACAACCCATTCGCATGTGCACACGTATGTACACATGCACACACTCAAAATAAAACCCACTTGGACCCTGTAAAAAAATTGTCCATCCTAAAAGATGGAGAACGTAACAACCAAGATGAAGATGAAAAACATTTTTTACAGAAGATTTTCTAAGAGAGAAGAGGTATGTACTTTAAGGCGTCTGCTTTGTGCCTTCACTAAAAATCAATAATAAATGTGCTGAGGAAACAGAGGACAAATAAGAGGTATTAGGGAGATAAGATGAGACTTTTAAAAGGAGAGTAGCCGCCTAAATATCAGCTAGAAATGAAGAGGTTGCTGGATAGAAAGAAAAAACGAAGGATTTCAGAGAAACTGAAAGTAACTAGAGGAAGGAACGTCCACATTAAGTGGTGCAGGGCAGCGAGCCCTCCTGCTCCGGTCTCTGAGGGCGGGCGCAGGGGAAGGGCACAGTGACGACAGACGTCTGGAAGTTGAAAACATTCATAGTGAGTTTTGAAATGAATTACACATGGAATTAGGCTAAATAATTGTATTTGGTTTGCAAATATTTTCTCCCAGTTGGTAGGTTGTCTTTTCCCTTTGTTGATTTTCATCATCACTAATCATCAGGGAGATGCAAATTAAAACCACAATGAGATATCACCTCACACCTGTACAAACGGCTATTATTAAAAAGACAGGAAATAACAAGTGTTGGAGAGGATGTGGAGAGAAGGGAACCCTCGTACACAGCTGGTGGGAGTGCAAACTGGTGCAGCCACTATGGAAAACAGTATGGAGATTCCTTAAAAAATTAAGAATAGAACTGCCATATGATCTAGCCATTCCACATCTGAGTATTTATCCAAAGAACACGAAAACACTAATTTGAAAAGACATATGCACCCCTCTGTTCATTGCAGCATTATTCACACTAGCCAAGATATGGAAGCAACTTAAGTGTCCATCGATGGATGAATGGATAAAGATGTGAGATATATATATATACACACACATACCAGGAATACTACTCAGCTGTAAAAAAGATGAAATTTTGCCATTTGCAACAATATGGATGAAACTTGAGGGTATTATGCTAAGCGAAATAAGCCAGACAGAGAAAGCCAATTACTGTGTGTCTTCAGTCGTATGTGCAAGATAAACAAACAAATAAACACATAGATACAGAGAATAGGTTGGTGGTTACCAGAAGGGAATGGGGTGAGGGGAGGGAGAAAGTGGTAAAGGGGCACATGTGTACGGTGACAGATGGCAACTAGACTCTTGGTGGTGAACATAATGCAATCTACACAGAAGTTGAAATATAAGGATGTACACCTGAAATTTATATAATCTTACAAACCAATGTGATCTCAATTAAAAAAATGTATTTGGTTACAAAACAGAATTAAATATCAGAAACAATTCTTAAAAAATAGCATAGTAAGGTAAAAATTATAAGTGAAATAATATACAACACTATTAAAATACATTTGTACATCTCAAAGACAGGGGAAATTTTCTGGGAAAATGTGCTTTTCCAAAATTGTCTCAAGAGGAAACTTGAAAACTTTAACAGATGAATAACCGCAGAATGAATTGAAAGGCTTGCCAAGGAATTATTCCTATAAGTAGTGCCAGATCCACAAAATTTTATGGGGGATTATTCCAAAATTTTAAGGAAGAGATATTTCCACTGCCGTATAAACTGATAATTGATTTAAAAAATATATGGAAAGCTTCCTAATTAATTTTATGAATCCAGTTTAACCCTGATACTAAAACTTGGCAAAGACAGCATTATAAGAAAAATTATGAGACAATCTCAATTTTGAATACGGATATAAGAATTCTAAATAAATTCTTAGTAAATTAAATTCAGTCACTATCTTAAATTAACAATACACTGAGTGCATCAAGTTTATCCCTTGAAGGCAGAGGTGAGTTAAAATTATAAAATCTAATTGTACCAATAATTTAATCATATTAATGGGTTAAATGAGAAATATGATAATTTATCAATAGACACCACAAAAGATTTGATAATACTTAATGTCCATTAACCTTAATTATAATCAGAGTAATACATTCTTAATTTTAAAAGACAGAATTGTTTGGCAAGCTGTCCTAATGCTGTAGTCTGGTGCTCAACTCCTCTTACTTCTAGAAAATTCCTGTTCCCCTGAAGCCACCACTTCCAGCTATTTTCAGAAATTTCTTAAGGTATTTACCAATACATTTCTAAACAACATACTTATCCTATCATTGCTTATTTTTCAGTTTTAGATATTATCTGTTGGCCTCCTGGTTATGAGGGTGAAGGTTAAACTCTCTTACGTTCCTCCACCACGACAGAGAATCATGAACTTCTCTCTTTTTTAATGGGATATATCACAATTTTTTATTAAATCAAAATTAGTTTGTGTTATTAGATTAGGTAAATATCATTCAGATCTGAGCTGTGAAATGTAATGTGGTTATATTTCCTTTGTTCTGTAACTTTATATTTTCCTGGAGTTAATAACTGCCTTATTTTTCGTTAGCTTGATTTTTCTGCTTGGGGTTTGCAGAGCTTCGTGAATCCATGAGTTGATGTCTTTCACCACTTCTGGAAAATTCCAAGCCATTGTCTCTTTGTACACTGCTTCTGCCCCATTCTTTCTCCTCTCTTTCTGGAACTCTTAATTATACGTAATTATATATATATAATATTATATATATAATTATTAATTATAGAGTTTTGAGTGTGTTGCGTATGTCTGTTACTTGTGTCTCTGTTTTTACTCTCTGGGCTTCAGCTTGAGTATTTTCTATTAACCTGACTTCCAGTTCGCTACTCCTGTGTTCTGCTGTTGAAGTCACTGATTGGGTTACTCATTTCAGATATTGAATATTATAGTTATAGAATATCCCTTTGATGTTTTTATAATTTAAATTACAATTTTTAAAAGATTTCAATTCTCTGGTGATTTTCTATCTTTTCATCCACTTATTTCACCTTTTCCTCAATTTTCTATAATATATTCATCACAGGTATTTTGTAGTCTTCGTCTGCTAACTCTAACATCTGGATCATCTTTGGGTCTACTTCTATTGTTTACTTTTTCCTCTTAATTTTGGGTCATATTTTCTTGCCCCTTCCCCTGTTTGGTAATTGTTTATTATATGCTCAACATTGTGTACAAAAGAGCCAGAGAGATCCAGGTGACATTGTCTCCCCCAGACGGTATCTTCTAGGGCAGAGATGGTGAGGGCCCATCATGTGATGCAGTCAGGGATGGAGCCGGGCGGGGCTGCCTTGTAGATTAAGACTTAGTCTACCCTTTGTCCACCCACTCCCAGCGTGGCCGTGCACGCCCAGCAGGCTGCAGTCTCGAGCCCCGAGGCTGTGAGAGGCCCGGCTCAGCCTTTCTGAGGCTCCAGCTGAGCTCTCCTGATTCTCGGCGTGTTACCTGGGGATGGTCTTGAGGGAAAGGCTGGCGGTTTGCTGAGGAGCTCCCCGTCTGAGGAGGGCCTGCCAGATGCTCCCCTCTGCTTCTTAGAGCCTCTCAGCCTGGCCTTACCTCCTTTGTAGACACAAAACTGAGCAAGTGTCCCCAGGAAAAAGCAGGGTGTGGTCAAGGCCCCTCCAGTGTCCAGTGCAGCCTTGACCCCATGTAAGCACTCTGCTCTGGGCTGGTTTCTCTTCTCCCAGCGGCAACCTCTGGTCTGGGCCCAGCAAGGCTCAGCCAGAACAAGCTTGGGGAACAGCCTCGGGAACAGACGGCCCACCTCAAACGCTTCCTCCTCTCGGGATTCAGTTTGTCTCGTCTTCATTGCCTCACAGCTCTCTGCTGCCTTTGAAGACGTGAGTTTTGCGCTTTCTCTGGCTGTCTCCAGTTGTGGTTGCAGAAGTGTTGGCCTGCTGTGAACCACTGCATCCTACTTGGAAGCAGAATTTCCATTTGCTGGGTTTTCTGGGTCCTGTCACCAATCCGTGCTCTGAATCCCCAACAGCATGTTTATTGACCCCGACCCGGGACACAGCCTCCTCTCCTTACTGGCTTCTGGAGGAAAGATGTACGTGTCTACACCACCTTCCTGCTCACTGAGCGTTTGGCTGGGTAAAGAATTCTAGCTCCGATTTTTGAAGATGTTGTTCCACGGTCTTCTAGTTTTAATTGTTCCTCGTAGAGAGTTGACGTCATGCTACCGCATGCTGGGTAAAGTCCTGGGGTCCAGCCTCCACAGCAGCATCACTCTCCCCTTCAGATTAGGTTTGCAAAGGGCGGAGCTGGCCGGAGGTGGGAGAATGGAGGGCAGGAGGTGGGGAATTGCTTCCCGAGGCTCCTGCCAGGCAGCTCTGGGCCAGCTGAGTCTCCCACCCGGGGCGCAGCACTGCAGGGGTCCCTGCAAAGAGCTCCCCGTGGGGTCCCTGTGGCTCTGCGCTCTCTGTGCTGCTTCAGGCCAGATGCTCCAGCTCCACGCCTCCTGGGGAACGCTCGGTCCTCCTGGCTTCCTTTAAACCCGGCCCACACCTTGGAGACACCACTTCATCAAGGCCTGCTCAAAGTACCAGACCACGAGACCCCTGGCTGTTACAGGATGAATATTCCACAAATGTCGCTAGGATAACTGGTTAATTATATGGCAAAAAAGTAAAGTTACATCCTTAGCCCAGCATCCATATAAATTAATTCCAGATGGATTAGAGAAGCAAATAAAAAAGGAAATCACACATAAATAAAAAGGCGTGTGTAAGTATTGTACCAAGTTCGAATTTGCTGAGGGTTTTCTAAGCATGAACCCAAAGAATCACCAAAGGAAATTTGGATGAATTTGAGTGCACACAGTTTCAACCTTTTTTTTAAAGATTGGCATCTGAGCTAACATCTGTTGCCAGTCTTCTTTTTTTTTTTTTCTCCCCAAAGCCCCCCAGTACATAGTTGTATATTCTAGTTGTGAATACCTCTGGTTGTGCTATGTGGGACACCGCCACGCATGGCTTGACGAGCGGTGCCATGTCCGTACCCAGGATCTGAACGGGCAAAACCCTGGGCTGCTGACGCAGAGTGTACAAACTTAACCACTGAGCCACGGGGCTGGCCCCACAACCTTTTTATACATAAAAATATCCACGATTAATTAAAAGCCAAGTGACAAACAGGAAAAAATTTTGGCAACAGATGCAGAGCTCCGAAACTAATAAAAAAGACAAATATCCCAATGGAAAATTGGAAAAGACTAGGATACAACAAATTAAATAAAATAAATCAAATGTCTAAAGTGAAAATGCTTAACTTCTCTAGTCATCAGAGAAACTGAATGAAAACGAGGTGCGATTCATCCTGGGCCTTCTCCCTCCCTGCTCCCCTCTGGCCCCATGGGGTCACCTGCCAGCTTTGTCTCCAGGCAGCTCCTCGCTCCCCAGGGGCAGCCCTTGCCTTCGCCTCAGGCCACTCCGACTCTGTCTTGATTTCTGGTCCAGACTGTGCCCTGGCATTTTCCTGCCAGAACCGAAAAACCCCGTAAGATATTTTCCTAAACAAATAAGCAGTTTCCTGGGAGACAGACTTGGCAGCCCCACCAGAGCAGAGAGAGCCATAGTGTAACCACAGGAAGTGAGGTCTGCCCCCTGCTGCAGGTGCCCCCCCCCACACACCAAGGGCCCGCTCATCCCGCCTCCCCCACCTGCCTGCCCCAAAGTCCGGTCTCTCCCAGCCTCTGAGGCCTGCAGGGATCCCCCACCCCCGCTGTCCCACTCCCTGGCCCTCTCTGCTCCTGCCCCTCCCCAGCTCCTTCCACCTCAGGGCGTTTGTACTTGCTCTGTCCTCTGACCAGAACAGTCTCCCCAGATCCTCCTGCTGGGGCCTCCTGTGTACAATCAGATCTTATCCAAATGTCCTCTCCTCAGCTGGGCCTGCGCATGCCGAGGCAGCATTGGTGGACACCTGTCCCCAACACTCTCAGCCAGCCCAGTTCATCCTTTGGGGACTGATCTCACCTGTTCAGAGTTTGTTGTCATTTCCCAGCCAGGGCGTGAGCATCATGGTGACAGAGACTCTCTGTCCTCAGGGCAGCACAGGCCCAGCAATGAGGAGTCCTGGGGACAGACACAAAGCAAGCACGTGGCTGATGTCGTCACGGTGGCTCCTTCCGGCTCTGGTGGCTCTGCCACCTGTGGTTGTCTTCTATCCACAGACGACCTCCAGTGTGGAGCAATTGGCTCCGTCGTGGAGGAGGGCAGCATCACTGTGCTAAGGGAAAGCAGACACCAGGTGGGCCCACTGAGGTTTCACCCAGCAGACTCCGAGCAAAGGGAGGGGCCGGAGCACGGCCTGAGCCGGCCTGAGACTGCGGGCCGCGGGGACTGCATGGGGCAGGCAAGAGGGCCTGGTGCTGGTCTCGGGCCACAGAACGGGACCTGTCTGGGCTCCTCCTGGCCAAGGTGCCATAAACACCTCCCTCCCTGGAAGCGTCCAGTTTCCCAGGGCAGGCAGCCAGTTCTCAGCTCTGCCAGAGCTTCCTGGGCTGTGACGTGGTTTGGTGACAGCACCACCTGCCCCCCACCACCCCTAGCCGTAGCCCAGGAGGCAGGAGGAGGCCCCAGGCAGGGGCAGCGTGGAATGGGCAGGCCAAGAGCACCCTCCCCCAGGCCAGGACGGAGCTGCTGCTGGTGCTGCTGCAGCCCCTTCCGGCCAGCGGCCAGTGGGTACTCCCCAGGCCTGCTCCCCTCGCTGCTCCCCCGTTGCCCTCCTTCCCTGCCTCTCTCAGATTTCAAGCACGTTTAGGGGCTTGAATTTGTTTCAGTGTTGGCCACAAAGAGCCTCAGTCTGAACTTGTCCAGATGGGGTGGGTGTGGACATGAGACCACTTGCAAGGCTGGCCAAGCTCAGCCTCATCCCAGCAGTGCTCTGACCTCTGGGTGGGGGTCTGACCCCTGGGTGGGGCTCTGACCCCTGGGTGGGGCTTGACCCCTGGAGCTACCCCCTTGTCTGGCCCTCAGCTCTTGGGCTCTCTGCCCAGGCAGCCTGTGTTTCCCCACTGGAGGCCTGGTGCCTCCCAGGGGGCTGTCACCCCTCTTTCCCAACCCTGGGAATCCAACCCTCAGCCTGGCAGCCCCTCCCAGCCTGGAGCCCGCCCCCAGGTGACTCCCCTCCCTTAGGATGACCACCTGGAAAGGGGAGCAGGCTGCTTGTCAGGTCACCCTGTGCTGCGCACACTGTGTCCTCTAACCAGCCCTGGGAGGGGACACTATCCCCCACAGGAAGACTTGAGGGGCCTGCTGGCTGCTCCAGGCCCCTCTCCAGGGGCAGAGAGCAGCTGGGCCTGGTGGCCGCATCACCTCCTGGCCCCTCCTTCCACCTTCTAGCCCCAGGAGGCTTGGGAGAGCCCCTACTTCCCAGAGTCCGTGCCCACCTGGGAGGCTGTGACCAGGCCCGGAGCCTGGTGCCAGGGGCACATGTGTCTTCCAGGCCCCTGGCTCTGCCAGGCCGCTGGGAGCCGCAGTAATGAGGTGTTGTGTAACCGCCACTTTCCTCTCCAAGGCAGCTCCCTGGGCTTTTCGATTTAATTGCGAGTGTATTTCCAGAAGCTGAATCTGGGGCACTGTGCTGAGAGCGGGTCTTGGGGGAGGGCTGGCCACGGTCTCTACCTCCAGATTGTCAACACACTTCCCAACCCCGTACCCAGGCCAGGGGGTGTGGCCGGAGCAGAGGTCAGCTCAGGCTGGACGGTCTCCAGTGAGACTGGGGTATGGGACCCCCCACCCCCCACAACCTGCATCGAAAGCCTGGCCCCTCACAGAGCGTAGCCCAGACCCAGACCCAGACCCAGGAGGCAGCGAGCCTCCTCCCCTCTGGGCCAGCCATCAGTCTTCCGGATTGTTCCTACATTAGGCAAATGGCTGGGTGCTGGGGTGCCGTGATGACCACACAGTCACATGGGCACACAACCTGGGGCTCGAGGCCTCCCCCACAGAGCTGTCACCCAGGGTGTCACCTGCTGTGCGCCCTGCCAGGAGCCCCCGCCTCAGCAGCTGACAGGACAGGACCTCAGCCAGCGGTGGGGAGGCTCCTTCCTTCCACCCACGTCCCAGGGTCCCACCGCAGCCCTGTGTCCTTATGCAGGGCCGACCCCTTCTGGCCTCAGTGTCCCCAAGTGCTACAAGAGGGATTGATCAGACAAGGCCAGGAGCTGCCAGGGCCCTGTCCGCTCCTGTCCGGATATGTGCAGGGGAGTGGGGGGCCGGCCAGCCACATGCAGCACATGGTGGAGCCCGCCGTCCACCTCCATGGCTAGCTGGCGTGGGGGGACGTGTGGTCTCAACCCAAGGATTCACCTTGAGTGAATCCAGTGTTGCTCCCGCACGCCCAGCAGTCTTCCGTCCCAGCTGGGAGAGTGGCCCTCTTTCCTGGAGGACCCACTCCAGGTTGTCCCAACCTCTTGGCTTTCCCCGGCGCAGGTGGGCGCTTGGGGAAAGCCCCTCCTCCCGGATCTCCAGCCAGGACAGGGTGTCCTTCTGGGGCCATCTCTACTGCCGAGGGGCAGGCCCTGCCCTGGAGGGGGCAGAGCCGGGTCTGGCGCCCGCTGGGCCTGGAGCGGCGTGGGCTGCCCCGAGAGAGGAGCCTCACGCTGCCTTCCTTAAGCCCCTGGGCTGCGAGCGCGGCCAGCAGGGGTAGCGTGGAGGGCTGGATTTTGGACTTGCCCATCATCGGGCTGGGCACAGTCTTGGGCAGCAAGGGGGCAGGACACCAGTGACTTTTTTTAGAAAGAATTTGATATTTGTTATTTCAAAAAAGGCATCCAAGTAGTACTATGGGAAAGAGCAGAACTTTGACCTCCTCTCATGGGTTTTACAGCTTAGCGCTGTTCTTTTTCAAATCACACATGGGGGGCACCCTAACCCTTAGTGCCGGGCACCTCGGAGGGTCTGTTGGATCCTCGTGTGGAGTCCAAGGGGGACTTCGAGACCCAGGCCTAGGCAGGGCCAGCAAGGGCTGGAGTCACGCCCACAGAGTGGACATTGTGGCAGCTCTGAGCTGGGGCAGGGGCTGGCCAGCCGGGAAGCCCAGCACAGAGCGTGCCCTCTGACCCGGCTGGTGGCCCCTGACCTGGCAGCAGGCAGCCCGTCTGGGTGTGCCCACCAGGGCTGGCAGCCGCCCTCACTGCCCCTGGCGTTGATTGGTGACACCAGGCTCTTGCCAGGATTTCACAGGTAAAGAATCCAGGCTCTGAGTGGTCAGTGCCGAGAGCTCCCGCCACAGCTGCTGTGTCCATGGCCTGGGCTCAGTCCCTCCTCCCTCTGGGCCTAAGGGCTCCTGGAAGCTTCTGCGTTGGGGCAGCTGGCTCCTTCAGACTCGCAACCAGAGAAGAAGACCAGACGGTCTTGCTCAGAACCAGGCCGCCCTGCCTTTCCCACTGTCGGGGCCAGCAGGCCTGAGAGAAAGTGGAGCCGCCATCCTGCCTCCCGGAGGCCTGGTGTGCCGGCGGGCCTCGGTGGGGACCACGAGCCACACCCCGTCCCCTCCAGCCCTGCTCCCTGGGGGACACGGCCCCTCCAACCCCGAGTCATCAGACACGGGACATGGCGTGGGCTCGTCTGAAGCTGTGGAGCCCAAGGCCAGAGACTCAGGGGCCAGCTTGACCACCAGGGCAGTGACCCACCCTCGGGGCGGTCCTTCTCAAGCCCAGCACGAACACCCTGCCTGCGGCCGCTGTCACTAGGAACTGCATCTGCTCGGCTGGCCCGGTCTGCACCCCACGGGGGGAGCCGGCAGCGCAGAGGCCCTCAGGAATGTGGGAGGAGAGGGCCTTCCCCGGCCAAGTGTGAGGCTCGGGCTCGGCTCAGCCTCCTTCCGGAAGCCTGGGCTGCGTCCAGGCCTGGACAGAACAAGCTGGTTTTCACTGCAGCCAGAAAACATGAGGCTCTGGCTGCACATGCTGGGCAGCCCTTCCAGGGCACGTGGGTGGGCCTGGGCGGCCTCCACCGCAGGCTCCTGGTCAGCTGTCCGAGTGTGCAGGCCTGTCGGGGGTGCCGTCCTCGGGGGCATGTGGGCAATCAGCAAGGGGGTCTGCTGGCCAGACCTCGATCCCACGGGGCCTGTGGGACCTTTGATGGGAGCATGAGGGCTTTCAGGTGGCCTCTGGGTGAAGGGCCCAGACTTCTGGGTTTGAGCCCAGTGCTGCCCTTGGGGCTGGGTGACCCTCTCTGCCTCTCAGTTTCACTTTCCCCACCTGTGACATGGGCACAGTAAAAGTCCCCAGAGATGCATCGTGAGCCTGTGAGGAGCTCAGCCAGCCTGTGCAGCCCGGAGCGAGCACTCAGCAGCGGGGAGGCCCTTCCTCCCTCCCTGGGACCAAGGGGGCTGGTGACCCTCTGTCAGGACCCAATGCCCTTCTGCTGTGTCAGTCCGCACCACTCCTGCTTCTCAGGGAGACGGCCGGGTTGCAGACGGGGAGGGGACTTGTTCCCTGCCTGGCGCCCGTGGCCTGCTCCCTGACCACTGGTCATCTCCTTCTTCTCATAGCTGCTCACTGACCACTTGCCTTGTGTCTGGGCCATGCTGGTGGCAGAGACGGGCCCTGCCCTCAGGGAATACAGAGTTCTGCAGAGAAGAGAGGCCCAGCGGAAACAAACCTGGGGAGGGGCAGGGTCTCCATGGGGGGCAGGGAAGGGTGTCCCTGAGCATGACATCTGCCTGGGCCTTTGCTGACCGCTGGGTGTTGTCGGTGACTCTCCTGTCAGACCTCATGGTGTGCAGGCCGACAGGGTCCTTTTGGGGCCCCGTTTTACAGGAGGAGAAACTGAGGCTCCGAGAGGCAGAGTCTCCCCCGAGTCGACCCCAGGCCCTGGGGTGCAGGGGTCCCAGGCTCCGTCTCTAGCAGGCGGGGGAGGTTCTAGGGGCACCCCATTCCCGACGCTGGCACAGTGAGGAGGGCCTGAGCGAGCGGCCACCATCAGCACTGACGCCTGGTGAGGAGGTCAGAATGCCACAGCTCGTGCCTGTCCCGGCTGCCGTGTCTATGCAGCGGGGACACAAAACACCTCCCTCTTCTTCCACCCCCGGGCCTTGTCCCCGGCCCTGACACCCAGACTCAGGCCTCCCCTCTGCTGGGTGCTTGGGTCAGGCCTCCCAATCAGGTCCCCAAGGTCAGAGCGTCTATCAGCTCCGGGAGGGCCCTGCCGGCCCTCGCCCTGGCCCTGCCCGGCAGTCGGGTCCACCTGCCTCCCGGCCTTGCCCTGGTCCTGGCCCCTCTGCCCATCCTCGCCTTGTCCAGCTGCAGCTCTGTCTGCCCTTTAAGAGGAAGCTTGGAGAAGCCCCAAGCCATGAAATAGGGTCCCCTCAGGCCGGGGTGCTGGTCCCACTTGGTCCCAGCTAGGGGTGGCTGGGGTGGGCTTGGGGCAGCCTGATGCCCCCACCCACCCCCCTGGCCCACTGTCCTTTCCCAGAATCCCTGCAGGCAGGCTCTCCTCTTCCAGACATTTCTGGAAGCTCCTGAGGTGTGTGGAGAGGAGAAAGGAGGGAGGGGCAGGGGAGGGGACAGAGGGAGAGAGGGAGCAGGAGGCCAAGGTGAGGGGCCCTACATCCACCAGTGTGGACACCAGTGTTCTGGCTTGCTCTGAGGAGTCAGGGAGTGACATGCTTGCCCAGGTTCTCATGGAGCGAGCAAGGCCCGCCCGTCGGCAGCTGGCTTCGGAGCCACTGTCCTGAGAGGCGGTTGGAGGGGCTGCAGATATGCTCTGCTTCCTGTCGGGTCCTTCTGGGGAGCATTTCTCCAGGCAAAGGTCTGGGCTTTGCCCATGAATTCTGACGGCTGCTCTGAGGGAAGGAGCTGGAGAGGCTCCCAGGGACCCCATTGTCTGCCTCAGGAGGGCTGCAGGCTGCCTTCCAGGCCCCGAGTCCTGGCTGGTGTGTGTGCCCTGGGGGTGGCACCGGCCACTGAGTGCCAGCCGTCAGGTGGGAGCCTTCTAGGAACACTCAGGTGCCACAGGCTGGGTCTGTTTTTCATTTTCTGTCCACAGTTTCGTGTCGTTGTGGCCCAAGGGGGGCCCCTCTTCCCCGAGGGCCCTTCCCTCATTGGCATGGGCTTGGTCCCGGAGCCACCTCACCTGCACAGGTGCCCAGCTTCCCCTTGTCCTTCAGAGACCACAGACTCCTTGTGTTGCTGGAGGGAGGACCTTCTCAGGCCCACGGGCCGTGTCGCTGGGAACTGGGCCCAGAGGGCAGCCTCTGCAGCCGGCCCCTCCTCTCCCAGGCCCCTCCTCCTCTCCTCTGCCCCCTTCTCCTGTCCAGCCCCCTCCTCCTCCCGGCAGCCCTGCCCTCCTTGGCTCCCATGCCCCGCCCCCATCAGTTCTGTCCCACAAACCCCCCGGTCGTTGTTTCCCAAGGCGCTGGGCCTGAGAAGAAGCTGAGGCCTCTGCCTGGGCTGGGAATGTGACTCCACGGGTTCCCAGGGCCCCGCAAAGTCCCACCATCCCTCCGTCTAATTTAGAAACAGCTAATGAGTTAGCCCCCCCAGAGAAGCGCTGCCATCTGTCCTGGTTTCAGACGTTGCCTCCTTGTCCCACGAGGAAAAGCTGCGGTAACCTGATTTACCCGCAACCGACTGGAGAAGGAGGCGCCCACAAAGGCCTGGAGCGGGTGGAGCAGGCAGCAGCCAGCCATGGGGCTCTGGTGAGGGGGCAGCCTGCCCCAGGAGAGTGCCCCCTACCCCAAGCCCCCGCTGCAGACCTCATCCCGGGGACCCAGGGAGACGTCTCGCAGGGCCGGCTTGTATGCCAGTCTGGGCAGTGCAGACCCATGTCATTGTGGCTGACTTCCTGGGTGGACCCCGCATCTCTGCTCCCGAGACCCCAGGGTGGGGAGGCAGGGACACATAGAAGCTCCCTTCCACAGCAAGGACAGTGACTCTAAGAGAGCTCGAGCCCAAAGGTCCACCCCATCCTGGAGATCAGGCCCCACATCCTGGGTCCGGCCGCAGGCAGCCCCACTCCCCACCCAGCTCTGCCATCCCCTCCAGGCAGCATCCTCTCTGGGCCCCAAGAGCCCACTGCAATGCCAAGGCAGGGACCAGTGGCCAGTCAGGCCTTGCCCAGGCGCGCGATGTCCACATTTCCCATCCATTCATCCATCCATCCATCTAGTATTTTGACTACCCACATGTGAGTACCCAGGCTAGTGCTGGGGACCTGGAGCAAAGCAATTCACAATCCTGGGGAAGCACAGGGCAGTGGGGAGACAGAGGCCTGGGGGTACTGCTGGGAAGAGGAGGGAGAGGTCGGGAGGGCTCCAGGGAGGAAGTGAGGCCTGAGTTGGAGAGCATTGTTGGTGTGGGGGGTGGGGTGGGGAAGAAACTCAAAGCTGGCCGGGCCAGGCCTGGCTGGTGCTGACAGTCGAGGGCCAGGGTCCATTGCCGGGTGGGACCCCAGGTTCCAAGGACGTGGACAGGTCCCCACTTATCCCCAGCCAGGCCCAGCCCTCTGGGACCTAGCAGAGCTGAAACTGCAGCAGGTACAGGCTGCAGAGGAACTTGACAGGCAGGTTTAGCTTCTGGGCAGAGGAAGGTGGGAGGGTCCACGGCTGACCTTGGGGGAAAGGAGGCCTGCCCAGACCGGCTGCCAGTGAGACAGCCGGTCAGGGGGAACAAGGAGTCCTGGGATCACTGTGCTTGCTCTGTGCACCTCCACCCTCACCAGAGCGCTGGGACGGGCCTAGGATGGATCCCTCTCCCTGCTCAGGTCCTGTCACAGGGCCCCGCACGCTGCCCTGCTCCAGCATCTGATCTGCCCTGGCAGCCAGCCTCCCTGGGCTGGGCAGATGCAGACAGTGTCCTGGACGGCGCCATGGTTGGGCAAACTTGAATCATAATGGTTTTCCTGAGCCGAGAAGCAGGCAGAAGTGCTTCTTCACTGTCCCCTCGAGAGGCGTTTGCTGAACCATGAGAACTGGCTCCAACCCACGCGGGGCCAAACCACTGAGCAGGGTCATCTGTGACGTGGCGCCCTGTCCCTGTCCATCCTGTGCAGCCTCACCCTGGGGGGGGGCCCTGCTCCTGCGGGAGGGGCCCCAGGATGGGAGAGGGGCCCTGGGAGGGGAGGGGGCCCTGGGAGGGGATGGTCCTGGGAGGGGAGGGGAGCCCTGGGAGGAGAGGGGGTCCTGGGAAGGGAGGGTCCTGGGAGGAGAGGGGGCCTTGGCAGGGGAGGGTCCTGGGAGGGGAGGGGTCCCTGGAGATGCCGAACTCTGGCGTGGGCAGCCTGTGGTGACGCGTGGAAGAAGAGCGAGCAGGGGGGCAGCTGCGTGGGGCTATGTGAGGCTGCAGCATGGGTGCGCGTTCGCCGAGCTCCCAGGTGAGAAGGTTATTCTCACTTGACAGGCAGGTTTAGCTCCAAGTCTGTGCTCCTAGCGACTGGGCCACCTGGCTGCCCAGCCTCCCCCCGGGAGGCACCAATCACCCCAAGTTGGGTGCTGCCCTTGGAGTCTCAACTCCAGGTCTGGGTTGGGGCTGGCACCCAATATGTATTTGGTGATTAGGGCTGAGCCCTGTACTGGGTGTGCTGGGGGTGCAGGCCACCTGGGAAGAGACCTTACATGGGGGGAAGTAAAGGCCTAGACCCTGGACCTGTGAATGTGTTGCCTACATGGCAAAAGGGAATCAAGGCTGTAGATGGAACCGAGGTTGGTGATCAGCTGACTTTAAGATGGGGAGACCATCCTGGATGGTCCAGTGGGCACAAGGGTCCTCACAGGGGAGGAGGGAGGCAGGAGGCTTCCAAGGGTCAGAGAGGCACCTCCTGGCTTGAAGATGGAGGGAGGCCACGAGCCAAGGGATACAGGCATCTCTAGAAGCTGGAAAAGGCAAGAAACAGGCTCCCTGGGGCCTCTGGAAGCAGCCCTCCAGCCTACACCTGGAGTTAGCCTGGGGAGACCCTGTTGGGCTTCTGACCTCCACGCCTGTGAGAAGATAAGCCTGTATTTTTTAAGCCAGTAAGCTGTGGTAGTTTGTCACAGCCACCACAATAAACTCAAATACCTTCCTTCCTGGAGCCGAGAGTCCGGTCAGAGGAAACAGCGCCCTCGCACAGCATGCACACGAGAAGACACACATGGTGCCGCCCAAGGTCCCTGCCTCCCCCCTGTGCCCGAGGTAGTCAGTGGGACTGTGAATCTGTGTGTGGCTCCAGCCTGGCTGAGGGGCCTAGCCCACAGGGGCCGCCAGTGCAGCTGCCGCTCGCGCTGGGTGCTCCAGCCTTGGGTCCTGGCCTTTGTGCTGGTCGTGAACAGTGGATGGTGAGCCTGCCAGGCCCTCAGAGACTTCCAGAGTCAGCCTCCCCTTACAGGATGGAGCCTGCGGGGAGAAAGAGACAACAGGGCCATCGTCACTGTACCCCCCCATGCTGCCTGCACTGCGGTCAGGCCCTCCTGGGTTCAGAGCTGAGAGCCCAGTCGCTTCCAGCTCAGGGAGGACAAGCCCCCTGTGCTGCTGGAGAAAGGGCTGCTGCCCCCTGACCTGCAGCTCAGGTTCCGGACTGGATGCAGACGGGTAACAATGAAGATGATGGTGAAGATGAAGATGGCGATGACAAGGACGATGACCATCATGACGATGATGGCGGTAGTGGGTCACACGGGTGCTGAGATGTCATCGGGCATTCTTGTGGATTTGGGCGGTGGCCTAAGTGCTCAGCAACGGGGCCAGCGAATGGAGGTACAAGGTGAGGGACTGGAGCGGGTGAGGGATACACGCAATCACGCGCGCACACACACACACACACACGCACACACACCCACACGCACACACACCCACGCACGCACGCGCACACCCACACACCCACACCCACACGCACGCACGCACGCACGCACGCACACCCTCTAGTGACACCACCCGCAGGGGACACTCCAGGAGGCCGTCTCGGGTCGGGAGGCCCTCCCCCTCTTCTTTCACTTCTGGATCTTCTGTAGCAACACCCACGGGCTTGTGGCCAGAGGGTCTCTGGAGTAATTCACTGCTGTGGGTCCGGGGCAGCTTGTGGGAGGTGGGAGGAGGGCAGGGTGGCGCAGGCCTTGGGGTCCGGGCTGGGGCCGGTGCGGGCGTCTGTGCGGGTGGAGGGTGCCCTCTGCTGGCAGAGGTGGGCGCCGCAGCAGCCCTGCAGGACGGGCCCTCCTCTGGGGGCTGCATTGTCACCTGCTGGGGTGCCCGGTCCAGTGGTCTAGTGAACCCACTCAGGCTGGCCTTCTCCCAGGGTGCCACTGGCCCCACTGGCTCCTGGGGACTCGCTCTTGGTGTCACGGGAGGGGTGGGCCACTCAGCAGTGCCCAGAGCCGCTCAGCACTGTCTTAGCCACCTGGGCCTCTCCTGAGAGCCGGCCCCTTGGCATTGATTACCGTGGTCAGCTGGTCTCCTGGGAATGTGTTTTGCTGCTCCTTCCTCCGCCCCCATGAGCTCACATCAGGGCACTATTCCCGGGAAATGGGCAGGATTGGAGTCACATTCCCGTTCACCCACCAAGAACGGAGGCCCCCTACAACAGCTCTGTCCAGACGGGGCAGTGGGTGGGGCCCTGGGCTGAGGTTAAGGCGGCTGTCACATTTTGGGTGTGCAGAGCTGGCCTCTGTGGGGTCGAGGAGTTTTTAGCTCTTCTATTAATAGACAGGCCCACAGAGTGCACGCCTTGGGCTGGGGCTCTGTGACCACGTCTGGAAGGCCTCCCCTTGATGGCTCACGGTGCCATAATTGCAGCAGCATATTTTTAGTTCACACTTGACTCTGACTGCAGCTCGCTGGCGGGACCCCTGTCATCATGGCTCACCAGGCGCCAGTCCAGGGTTGAAAATGACTACCTCCGACCCAGCGGGAACTTCAGGCCACGTCAAGGCCTCCTGCTGAATGCCCAGGAGATGGGGGCTGGGGTAGCACTCGAGCCTGAGAAGCCAAGCATCCGCTCCTCAGCTCTCCACCAGCCTGCGTCAGTGGAGGGGCAGAGGAAGGCGTCCCTCACAGACCTTCCTGGTGACAGTGTGCAGGTGGCTGTCCATGTGAGGGGCTGCTTCGCTGCGGGCCACCACCAGCCAGCACCTGCAGGAATTTCTGTGTAAATAAAAAGGCACACCAGGGGAGCCCGCCTGCACCCTCACCTCCTCAGGCCCCATACCGCTGCCCAGCACACCCCCTCTGCTACTCAGCTGGTGAGAGTACTTTCTGAGGCATGGACAGAAGCCCAGCCGAGGGGGTCCCAGGCCACAGGCAGGGCCAGCAAACAGGTCCTGAGTTCTTGGGCCAGCACTGAACCTCTGAGGGCACACTCACAGAAAGCTCTGAGCTCTGCGATCCATAGCACCCCTGAGGAGGTAGGTCTGGAAGCCCTGAGGGGAAGCCAGACAGGGAGGTGGGCTGGAAGCTTCTGGGTCCTGGAGCAGCTTCCCCAGCGGAGGCCCGTGTCTGAGCAGACATGTGGCTCTTTGCGGGGAGCATCCGTGCGTGCCCACCTGCTCTGAATGGTGGAGCATCGCCATCACCCTTCAAGCATCATGGTTGCTATGGAAACGAGTTGTCACCTCACAGGGACAGCACAGCTACACCTTACTCGTCTCCAGGGACCCACGCACTGGGGACATAGTGCCATCTTTGATGCATCTCCACTCCTTCCACGCCGTCCCTTGTCCCTCCTTGGCCGTGGACTGCCCGGGTGCAGGACACTTATGTCTGCAGGGGGAATCAGCCGCATGGTACAGCCTCAGAAAACACTCCCTTGGAGGGAAGGTGTTCCTGTCCTGGTTCTGTTCCAGATGCTCCAGCTGCCATACAGGCGGGACAGGGTCCTTGTTGTCTGGAAGCCGGGATAATGGCAGCTGGCCGACCACTTGAATTGTGCCCTGCCATGAGGTGGCCTATGGCCGATGCAGCTACCAGGGTGAGCCACAGTCTGGGGTCCATGGGCCCTGGTCCAGGACTTTCCATGAAAGCTAATGATGAGCCCGTACACGGGAGGTGGGTCTCATCTGGGGTCGCTTCATTTCAGTGTGTCCCACAGCGCCTGGCCAGGCCGCCAGAGGGGCTGGACCCAGGGTAGGGCAGGTTCTCAGACTGTGCCGAGGACCCTTCCTGGAGGATGAAGCCCTCCACAGGAAGGAGGGACTAGGGCCCTCAGGCAGGCATGTCCCCCACCACACCCCAGCCCCACCCCACGCTCTGCAGGACCCTCTCCCCCCATAGATGCCCTGAAGGTGCAGCCTGAGCAGTGACTGGAGAACCGAGACATGGCCCCCCTCAGCCTGGACCCTGGCAGCCCTCACCACCCACAGACACGCCTCTGGGGTCCCGCTGTCTTCATTAGCAGGACTTTATGTCTCCGGGAGCCTCTGCCCAGCAAATGGCTCAGTTGTTGGTGACAGCGACTTCCCAAGAGACCAACAACCCTGTGGTGGAAAACACCAACGGCTGAGCCCTCAGCTTCTCTGAATCTCTCACCTTGAAGCCCTCCCCTTGCTCTTCCCACCCGTCCTGGACCAAGGTGTCTAGGTGTCCCCCAGCCTGAATCAAGGCCCAATCCCACATGGAAAGACCCACCTTAAACCATACCTCCAGGTCTCAGAAAGTTCCGCCCAGCCTCCTCTCCGCCAAGCCCTGCGAGCCCAGCCCTTTCACTGTGGAGGCACAGGCTCTTGAGGTCCCAGGGACACCTGGTGAGGGGGTCTAGGGACCCCTCCCTGGAGGCCGGATGTGGCCATCAAGTGAGTCAGAGGACCATGGGACCATGGGACCACAGGCTGGGGTGGGGGGTTGGAGGAGTCACCCCAAGTTGTCCCACCTCAGCCAGAAACTTCTCAACAGTGGCCCTGCCCAGGGCACTCTTGTCTGACATGGGCTGAAGGCCAGGAACTGCTGGCCACTCCTCTCAGCAACTTGGGACAGCCTGCCACCCTCCTTGTCACCGTGGGATGGCCCACCAGTGTCAGGTCCCCACACGTCCTCCTCTTTGGAAGATCAGTTTTAAGATGTTTCCATTTTGGTCACAGTGACACACAACCAGTCAGCTCAGGCCAGTAGAGAGCCCAGGGTGGGTCCCCAGCATCCACACAAGATCCCCAAGGACTGTCGACACAAATAATCCATAACCAGTCTATAAATCAAAATTGGGGTGAGTTTATTATGAGCCAGATCTGAGGAGCATGTAGCCCAGAGGAGTCCCTCCACAAAGGGGGGTGTGAAGAGTGGTCTTATGCCGTCAAAGAGCATGTGTCACACACGACTGCAACGTCCCTCTTACAACAGTGGCGAGATTGCCTAACCGGCACAAGCAATTCACACAGCAACTGACAGACAAAGCAGGTAGCAGGTCTGTGGTCTGGAGCTGGGTGGTCACAGCAGGTTGGCCATCAATGCCTAGCCTAGGGAGCAATGCTTATTCTTAAGGAAATGCCAATGCGGGGAAATTACATTTTTATCTTTTGGGGCATTGTTCTTGTCTGCGGGACATAGTAAATGCTTAAAGCAGATATACAGTGTGTGCTCAATGGCCACCTCGGGCCCTTTTGGAAAAAGAAGGTCAGGCTGAATTAGGTTGACACCAAACAGCTTACTCGTGTCTCTTCTAGATCCTACTGCTTGTCATTCATTTGTCAGGACTCAAGGCACCCCTGGACCTCTGCGCTGCCGGAACTGGGGTGGAGCTTGGAGCAAGCCCTCGGGGAGGCGGGGCTCAGGTAAGATTTGGTGTGGCAACACCCTTTCTCATTCCTGGCCATGAAACCATGAAACTGAGGCCGTCAAATTTCAAAGACATCCATTTTAGACTTCCCGGCAGTGGAAACTCTTCAGCCGGCCCCCGAGTGGATCCAGCGGCCTGACGCCGTGGCGCAGGCTGCTCTGCACAGGAGGGCGCAGGGCTGGGGCTCTGACCCCTTGGCCCAGCCGTGCTCTCCTACCCTGGGTCACCGAGTCCCACAGCTTGTGGTCTCCTGGAGAAGCACCCGTGCCAGGGGTGGAACGTGGGCGAGCGTGGCCCTGGAGGCTGGCTGTGAGGAGGGTGCCTCCCTGGGTCTGGGTGGGGGAAGGAGCCGACAGGGCCTGGGTCAGCCCGGCTGCCCAGGGCTGGGAGTCAGCAAGATGACCTTTTAAGGTCATCTAAGAGTGTTGGTCGGCCAGGCCCTGGAACCCTGGAAGCTTCGTTGTAAGGTGTGCAGTGCGGCAGGTTCGGTGCAGGAAGGAGGCTGGATCCATCCAGATAGGTTTGCGTATCTCAGTCTCTCAGGAGATAGTTGCGTATCTCAGTCCACTGGGGGACGGTGGCGTACCTTGATTCACTGGGAGACCTTTGCACATCTCAAGAACCAAAATCAATCACGTCCAGGCTAAGGGTTCATGGGGTGGGAATGAAAGGTGCCTGTGCCCTGGACGACCGTGAGCTCCCCGCCTATCTCCCCCTAAAGCCATGGGTGGGGTGACCAGCAGGTAGCTGGGGCCACCACATCCCCCAAGGCCGCTGCCCAGACTCCCACAGGACCTGGGTGCCCTGGGGTGGCTGGGGCTGTGCAGCGCTCCCCTGAGCTGCCAGGGAGGAGTTGCCAGCTTCTGCAGCCCTGGGTCTCGTCCGCTGGCCAAGTGACCATCACTGTTAAGAGGCACCTGTCCTGCCCAGCATCAACTGGAGTTTACTCTAGAAATGGGCAGGAAAATCAGTCTTCTGCTAGATTACTGTAAATGTTGTAAATGTGTTTGTTTGTTTTTTTCTGTAATGTTTAAGAGAATTTGGCCTCAGCCACAGCTTCATTGCGTTTGTTTAAAACATGTAATCAAAGCCAGGTACCTGAGGGTTACCTTAAATAGTCAATAAGAACACGGTTACCCTTTGACCTTGTACCCCACACAGACAGAGGAAAAGAAGTTAATCTTGTTAATTTGCTGTTTTCTTGTTTTGCTTTATTTTTTTGGTGAGGAAGTTTGTCCCTGAGCTAACATCTGTGCCAGTCTTCCTCTGTTTTGTATGTGGGATGCCGCCACAGTGTGGCTTTCACAAGCAGTGTGTAGGTCCACACCAGGGATCTGAACCCACAAACCCTGGGCCATCGAAGTGGGAGAGTACAAGCTCAACCACTACGCCACCAGGCCAGCCTCTGCTGTTTTCTTGTTTAACCTAAGGGGTGACTCAAGGGTCACGAGGATTTATGAGCTTGTTTTGCAGAAGAAAAAGAATGCCTTCAAGGAAGTTATGATCACCAGATAACAGCCTCTCCCCCACCTACCACTGCCTTGATGCCCAGAAGTCAGATTGCCCCAGGGCTCATCTGGAGTAAAAGAAAGAGGACTTCCCCTTTGTTTCTCTGAAACTCCTCCTCCCAAGCCCCTTAGCTTTATAAAACCTCCTGCTGGGGCCAGCACTGTGGCTGAGTGGTTAAGTTTGTGCACTCTGCTTTGGCCACCCAGGGTTTCACTGGTTTGGGTCCTGGGCGCCAACCTACCACTGCTCATTAGGCCATGTTGACGCGGCATCCCACATAGCAGAACCAGAAGAACCTACAACTAGAATATACAACTATGTACTGGGGCTTTGGGGGAGAAAGAAGAAGAGGAAGATTGGCAACAGATGTTAGCTCAGGGCCAATCTTCCTGACCCAAAGAAAGTGATATCAAACAAACAAACGAAAACCCCCTGCCCTCTTCTCTTGTTAAGGCAGATTTGAAAGAACCCATCCTCCCGCCTTCTCATTTTGGCCAGTTCGAATAAACCTCTCTCCATCTTCAAGAGCCATGTCTCCGTGACTGGCTTACTGCGCATCGAGCACACAACTTGAGATTAAGAGGCTCCATACCATGATGACGCCATCATCTTGATGAGGGGTCGGTGAGCCGAGGAGTCGAAAGAAAGATTTCTTAGACTCTTAAGATCTGGCAGTAGTGCTCTTTTATTTAGAGAATAGTGTAGCATGGGGACAGGACCCATGGGCAGTCAGAGCTTCCGCTGCTGCCGCTTCTGTTGCCCCTGCTGGCATGGGGACAGGGCCCATGGGCAGGCAGAGCAGCTGCTGCTGCCCCCACTGGCATGGGGACAGGACCCATGGGCAGGCAGAGCTGGTGCGTGGGGACAGGACCCACGGGCAGTCAGAGCTTGAGTTGAGGGTTAGGGCTAAATTTAAGGCATAGGTATATGATTCATCTCTTTACAAGACAAAGGAAAGAACATGAAAAAAGTTAAAATGGTATCAGTGCAGGTGGGGTCTGGTCATTGGGTGATCCCATGACTTTTAGACAAGAATCAAATCGGATTAAGTAAAGGTTAGACGCCACCACCCTAAACCAGGTACATGAGATTGCCAGACAGCAACCAACTTAGGTTCTTGCCTCTGGCATTGATTAAGAGCTTCTAGAGATAAGACCATCCCCCCTTCTTCCTGGCACAGAGAGGGAGGCATCTTCACAGATAGAGGTTTCCCTTAGAAATGTAAATGTTTCCCAACAAAGGGGCAAACAAATTCCACTCCTTGGAGCCTGAATCTCATCTGTAGTTTTAAAACTAACCAGCCTAAAAATCCTCCTCATAAGCCATTTTAAAATTAAGCAGCCTAAAAATC
This sequence comes from Equus caballus, assembly GCF_041296265.1. NCBI lineage: Eukaryota > Metazoa > Chordata > Mammalia > Perissodactyla > Equidae > Equus > Equus caballus. The sequence goes on from NC_091684.1 coordinate 2,163,618, forward strand.
ATCATCAATCTCAGACACCCTGCTCCTGTGTTGAAAGAACTCTAAATGAGACTGAAGTTCACGTTTTCAGACTTTTAACTTGTAGAAAAAAATTTCTGTTTCAGTGGAAAATGATGCGTTGCCTAGAGGGCATCTGTCTAGGGCATCTGATTTCACCTACCGGGTCTCAGAGCTCCCTTCTACCTGGGCAAGTGGTGGATGTGTGTCTCCCAGGAGTTCAGGGGACTCTGTGCAAAACCAGGATCTCCTCCGTTGATTTCAACATTCGCGAGCTATGCATGTGTCTGTCCTTCAGATTCTCTCCAGGGGCTGCTTATAACACCTGCCCGGGTCTCCCTTGACTAACGAGTAAGTAAGATCTTTAACACAAGTTCATTTCCATCTCTGTGCTCCCCCTTTATCTGGAAATTATCTTTTAACAAATGTATTAAATTCATAGGAATTATTTACTACTTGCCAAAGTTGCATTTGTTAACCCACACAATATAACTACTTAAGGAAACAAATATATTAAACTAATACACACAGTTTAAAATGTGGGAAGGTGCTTAAGTTTCTAAGTGGGAACAATTATGTGAAGACCCCATGACAGTTTTCAGACTTATTAATAGAATTAAATGTATAGTATTGTTGAAAAGAAAACCACAGCCCCCAAAACAGCGTCACTTGTGCGAAAGCTCAGCACACAAACCCAGATTTAACACGTGGTCTGATTGCAGTGTCAACCTCTCCCAGAAATGTCATCTTAATCGACCAGTCTGGCATTTTCTGGTCCATGACTGGTAAGGTGATCTGTCCCCTGGCCCTCACTCTCTCCTCGCCCAGAGGCAGAGAGGAATCTGCATGACAAAGACACTGCCTTCCCCTCCCCCAGGAAGAGAAGGCCTGGGCTAAAAATAATCCCCTTTTCTTTCTGACAGCTCCCCTGCCCCCTCTCCTCCTATGAAACCTTCCTTCTTGTCTAACCCCTCCTGCGCCCCTCTCCTTGCTAGATGGGACGCTGCGAGACTCATGAATCACCTGATAAAGCCAATTCGATCTTCGGATTTACTCAGTTGAATTCTGGTTTGGACAGTATGGACTCAACACTTATGGAGAGACTATGGTTTCACAGCAGTGGGGCCTTGGCTGCCTGCCTCCTGTCCCAGCCCGCAGTCTCTGCTCCCGCCCCAGCGCAGCGTCCACACTCGCCCACCCAGGGCCTTGTCCGGCCTTCTCCACCTGGAGCACCTCTAGCTTCAACTCAGGCCCAGACAAAGGCCCCTCCCCTGAAGGCCATGCAGAGGTCAGCCTGCTACTTGCTGCTTCCCTTTAGCAGATGTTTGTACAGGTAAAGGAGTGCCATTCAGCGATTGTGTCTGCGTCTCTGGGAAATTCTGCTCCTGTTTTATGAGCCCAGCTGGGCCCACTGCCTCTCCTACCTCCACCCCACCTCCAGACCCCCCCATTCCCCACCCTCCCACCGTTGGTCTGCGGCACTTAGGGGAGCGATGTCGGGAAGCGTCAGCAGGTGGCACCGCTGCACCGTGGCGACCCCTCATGGCAGATTCAAAGGTGACCACCAGGAGAGCAAAGGGCTGCTCACCCCTCCCAGCCAGATGTCCTGCCCTGGGAAGACCCGGTGTGGGGCTCCAGGCCACAGGAGCTCGAGGCCAGGTCTCGCAAGAGCAGGGACTCACAGGGCCTTGGAGACACACATAGGGCTCTGCTGTTTGCAGAAGTTTCACACGTCTGGGAGCTTCCACACACCCTGGAGGGGGTATGATCCTGGGGTTCAGAAGGCGAAACTGAGGCATGGAGCAGTTTGTCATTACCTGGCCTAAGTCCAGCTGCTTGGAAGTGACCAAGTGGACCCAGCGTTCCAGCACCTCCCCCTGCCAGCATCCCTCTGACGCCCGAGCCCCAGGTGGATGGACCCGCAGCTGGCACGTGAGCTCCAGGCAGCTCTGCCTTGGGGGCCCAGTTCTAGGGGCACTGGAAATGCTGAAGCTCCTGGGGAGGGCCAGGCCCCGGGAGCAGAGGCCCCAACAAGGCCTGAGCCAACTCCCCACGGATAGGAGGGTCAGCCCTCGGCCCTGGAGGCCAGGCCTCCTGGGGTCAAGGAGCTGGTGCAGCACCCACAGGGGAACGTGAGGGCGTCGGCCTGGGGGCACCCCACCCCATGGGCACCCTACCCCATCCCGCACCTGCTGTCTTGGAGCAGGGTGCCACCCTCCCCAGCAAGCTAAGCCCCAGGATGACTTGCCACATCTGGGCTGCGCCCACACCATGGGGAAGCTGCTCAGAGCCAGGGTCCACCTCTGTGGCACCCGTGCATGAGGGAGCTGCCTGCTAGGGAGTATTCTGTTACGCAGCCAGAAGAGGGCCCCCACGTCCCTCCATGGCTGTAGGGACCCCCCAGAGACCGCGGGGCCAGGTTACTGGCTACCCAGCAGGCAGCAGAGGGCCCCAGGGCTGAGCTGGCTCATCCTGTCCTCCTCCCTTCTGGGCGGGAGCCCTGTTGGGACTTTCAGCTGAGCTCTGATGGTGGCTCCCACCCATTCCGGGAGCAGCAGCTCTGCTGGCCTCTCTGAGGGCCACCACCCCAGGAGCCGCACACGGCTGTGCCAGGAGGGCTGGGGGCCTGCAGGGCCATCCTGTCCACTGCTGCCCCATTGGGCTCACGGTTTCCTGCCCACGGCTGCAGCTTACCCTGCCCCCCACACAGTGACACCCCCGTCCAAGGGTCCCAGCACCCCAAGCACACCCGGGAAAGGCTGGCGCCCCATTCTTTCAAGGTGGACCGTCCTCTCTCCTCTCCCAAACCTCCTCCTTTCCTGGGCCAGCTGAACATCCCAGTAGCTTCCTGCACGCCACAGGGGTCTGCCTCCTTCCCCTCTCCTCCCTCCGCTGTCCTTCCCTCCCACAGCCCACAGCCGTGCCCCTGGGTGGGGGGTGGAGGTGCCTCTGGGCACAGGGAGGGACCTGCGGAAGGCCTAGGCCATGCCCCTCCCCCAGCCCCAGCTAGGTCTTGAGGAGGGGCCGAGGGGTGCCCTGCTCACTGTCGCGGCCCACTGGGCACTGAGCTGGACATGGGTTGGCATGGGACGGCTGAGACCCACCGCCTGGCCCACCCACTCAGGAGCTCCCCAGTGGACGGGGCGGCCTATGGGGAAGGTTCTGGCTCCCAGGTGGGACGTACCTCCCGACCCCCTGTGCACACCTGTCCCAGCCCCGGCATCCTCCTGGCACCTGGGAAAGAGCAGCCTGCTGCCCACTCGCCTGCTTTGGGGGGTGCCAGCTGGATCAGCGCAACTCAGAACACATGTTCCATAGACAGCACCACGAACAATGCACTTAATTCAGAAAGATTGTGTGACCGCTTTGTAGACGGAGCCCAGCCCAGTTTAAAGTGGATCCACGTTGTGGGGGAGATGGCCTCCCGGTCCACATGTCCCACACAGGCCGGAGTGGAGGGGCCATTTCATGGCATAGGCTACGCCCTCTGGGGGCTGCAGCCTCCGGACCACCGCCCCACTGCCACACCTGGCAGGACCCCGCCTGTCCTCACCCTGGGCCCATGTGGCCCAAGTCTGGGTCTCCATGGGATTAGAGGCCTTTCAGCCACTGACCCTCCCTACATGGAGGCAGGTCATCATGGCCATGCTGGGGAGCACCCCACCCCACTGGCACCCCACCAAACGGGTGCCCCATCCCACACCTACCTTCTCAGAGAGAGCTAACCCCCAGGATGACTTGCCACACCTGGGCTGTGCCCACACTGGGGTGAAGCTACTCAGACCTCAGGAGCTGTGTGGTGAAGCTACCAGACCTCTGACTGGTCACAGGGCCTTCCCCTCTGCCGCCTCAAGGCCCCCTTCAGGCCCCCTCCTCCAGGAAGCCTTCCAGCCTGCCCACACTCGCTCTTTCTGCAGAGCTCAGGGGCTGGGCCAGGACCGACCAGACCTTCCCTCAGTCTCACTCTGCTTGAGGTCCATGGAGCAGGGATGGAGAGGGAGTTAGGAAGGAAGGAGTCGTCCACATGGAACCCAGCACAGGGTCTGGGTGAGAGCAGACGGCAGGTGCATGAGCAAAGAAGCAGTGGCACTAATTGACACCTCAGGTATGTGCTGTGCCTGCTGTATGCACTGTGCCTGCTGTGTGTGCTGTGTCTGCTGTGTGCCCTGTGCCTGCAGTGTGCACTGTGCCTGTAAGGTGCCCTGTGCCTATGTGTGCCTTGAGCCTGTTGTGTGCCCTGTGCCTGCTGTGTGCACTGTCACTGCTGTGTGCCCTGTGCCTGCTGTGTGCCCTGTGCCTGCTGTGTGCTCTGTGTCTGCTGTGTGTGCTGTGCCTGCTGTGTGCACTGTTACTGCTGTGTGCCCTGTGCCTGCCATGTGCCCTGTGCCTGCTCTGTGCCCTGTGTCTGCTGTGTGTGCTGTGCCCACTGTGTGCGCTGTGCCTGCTCTGTGCACTGTGTCTGCTGTATGTACAATGATCTACTGTATGCACTGTGTCTAGTGCAAGGACAACAGAGGTGAAAAAGGCTGACCTGTGTTCTGCTCTCAAGGAGTGGCTCTCTGGGGAATAAGAAGCTCTGACTTGTGGTGTTTGCCAATTTCCGTGGTGTAAATGCTCCCACTCTGGCAAATTTCATTGCCTGACATCACTGAGCGTGCAGTTGGGAAAACATGTGTGCAATCAGCTCTTGTGAGCCAGTGTCAGTGGCTCCAGAGCCCCACTGTGTGACATCCTGTGACACATACAATCTCTGGTCCCCACGCTAGCGTCTCTCACAGATGGGGAGGCGGAGGCTCAGAGGGGCCACACAGCTCCTGAGTTGTAGCGCCAGGGTTTGAACCCGGGTCTCCCTGGCTCTGCAGGCTTGGCTTTCCCCGGAGCCCTGCTGCCCAGACAGTGTCACCCACGGTCGCCAGCACCGTGGGGGCAGTGCCCAGAAGGCATCTGCTGCAGACTCTGCGCTCTGAGCAGGCCTCTGCTGGGGAGTCAGATGATGCTCTGGCCTTTCCAGATCAGGAGGGTTAAGGCTGCCCTAGAGTCCAGGTAGACTGGGCCCATACCTCAGGTGGCAGCCATTGCCCTCTGCTGCCCACTGCCCTGAGCCTCAGTGCCAGGAGTAGGGAGTGGCTCAGCCGAGGCTGGCTGCCTCCAGGTGTGGCCTGTCCTGCAGGGTGCTCCAGGGCCAAGCCTGCTTCCGCCACCTTGCAGGGTGTGGCCGGGGCCCCTCCCACCCTCCTGGCCCTGCCTGGCCTCACCTGGCACATGGACACCTGGATCCACACCCAAGGGGCCTTGGGAGGGCAGAGGCGGGCCAGCTGCCAACGCAGGGTCTGGAGGTGGTCCTCCATCTGGTTCCCTGTCTGGGAAGTGAGGCTCCAGTCTTGACCCCTCAGTCCCTAGAGGTGCCCCTCACCAATAGCAGTCAGCACCCACCGTGAGCCAGGACTCCTCGGCTCTGAGGTCGCTGTCTCAGTCCTTCTACTGGGGGGCAGGACTCCAGGCCCCACTTTCTTCCCAGCTCCCTTCCTTCTCTTGGCGACTGCTTGGCAGGCACACAGTGCGTACAGCAGACTTGGTGCACGCAGCAGACACAGCGCACACAGCAGGAAAGCAGACGCCTCGGGAAGGGCTCCGTGCATAGACACTGCTGCGTGTCCTGCGGGCTGGCATGGCCACAGACGGGCAGAGGTGGGGTGGGTCCTCTTCCCTCTGTTCCAGGATCTGGGGCGGCAGAACCTTGAGCTCACAGGGACTCTGGCGGGGATGAGCTGTGCCTGCTGCTGCTGTGTTTCCCAGGGCCTGTCCCCAGCCCCCTGGAGCCCCCTTGGCCGACTAGAGGTCTCTTCTGCATCCAGCCCACATCCACCTGCGGCCTAAGTCCCAGCGGGCTCCAAGGGCTTGTCTGGCACGTGCTGGAGGCCCCTCGAGACTCAGCGATGCCACCATGGTGACAGCGTTTCCTAGGAAACTGCAGCCAGCTGCCACCCGCCTGCCTGTGGGGTGGGGGTGGGAGGCTGCGGCTGATGCAGGCGGGGACACCCAGGCGGGAAGGTGTGTGTCCCTGTGTGTGTGTGAGAGTGGGGTGGGGAGCTGTGTGCGGGTTGTGTGTGTTCATGGGAGGTCTATATAGGGGGTGTCTCTGAGCCTGTGCAATTTTGGGTCTTCGTGGGGTATATGTCTGAGTGCCATGGGTCTGTGTCTGGGTGGCACAGGGGTGTCTGTGTGTGGGCGTGTGTATCTTGGTGTGTGTGTGTGTGTCATGGGTGTGTCTCTCTTGCCTGGGAGTTCAGCACAGGCAGCCTGGCCTACCCAGCCCCAAGCTTGCAGTGTCAGCTGGTGAGGCTGGCTCCCAGCTCCTGCCCGCCCCTGGCAGAGGCCCCTGGCCTTCTGACAAACTCCCCTTGGCAAACAACAGTGGGGCCAGCCTGCAACAGTCACTGGGGCAGAACTCAGGTCTGGCCAGGAGGGCAGCGGGACCCACTGAGGGACCAGGCAGGCCTGGGCAGTGTATGTGGCCACCGTGGCTCTCAGTGGGACGTGGACAATGTCCCCAGTTCCTGGGGTGGTCCTCAAAGCCCACTGCCCTGCAGCTTCCTGCCAGCCCAGCCCCACCCCCCTGGGCCTCTGCCGCCCCTCCTCTGCTTGTGAGGACACCAGGATGAGCCTAGCATTGGTCCCCGTGGGGCCCCACGCTCCAGCCCACAGGCTCCGAGAAGGGGCTTGCTAGTGTCTGAAGACCTCCTGGGCCTTCGACTCCTAGACTCAGAGACTAGGACTGCTGTGGGTCATCATGAGGTCGCGGGCTGGGCCGTAGGTAGGGTGGAGGTACAGGTCACCGGTGCCCTTCAGAACACACTGGAGACCAGGGTGCTCTCACACCAGGCCCTCGGCCGCTCCTCCGCCTCCCCTCCATCGGTGTGTGTGTATTACTGGGGTGGCACAGCGTCACCCCTCGCTGTGTCAGGAAGCCCAGGACCCAGCGAGGAGGAAAGACGAGAGTGACCTGTCCCCTGGGGGCTGCAGGCCTGCTCAGACCGTAGGGCCAGCCCACTCTGCTCTGTGGTCTGTGGGTGTGTGGGGCTCAGCTGGGAGACCCGGGAGCTCTGGTGGCCCTGTTTCTGGAGAGGCCAGAGGCTCCGGCACCTGAGGTGCAGGCCCAGGGACTGGATGGGGCAGGCGCAGGGCCTGGGGGTGCCCGGCCCCTGTGAGGCACCAAGGACAGAGTCGTCCTCAGTCTTTGGCTGTCAGTCGGTTCTTTGAGCCTCCATGAACTCCAGGCCCCAGAGGATGCTGTCTCCTTGGTTCTCTCAGGCTCAGTTCTCAGTCGAATGCGACACTGACACTGCTGCAGACATCTTCTTGTGGGTGCACTGCTGTCAGGGGAAGTGCAGCCTGAGGAAGGAAACAGCCCCTCTGGGAGCAGCTGGGCGACTTCCTGGAGGAGGCCGTCTCCAGGCTGTTGCTGAAGTGAGAGGGAGAGTCAGCTTGGTGAGGCTGGTGCTAGAGAAGGGAGGGACTTTCTGGACAGAGTTTTCATGGCCTGGTGCAATGAGCGAATGAGGCAGTTGGTCTTGGTCCTGCCTAGACACGGAGTCCCGGAGTCGGCATCAGGAAGTAGGCGGGGCTGGCTGGTGGAGGGCTCAGCAGGGCCGTGGAGGTGGGTCGGGGGAGGCCCTAGGAATCAAGGGGCCTGGTGCAGTCCAGGTAAAGTGCTAGCCTATAGCTGGGGCCTAGGGCCTGGGGGCTAGGGATCTGAGGTCCTGGGTGGCTGGGGGCCTGGGGACCGGGTGGTCTGGGGGCCAGAGGGCCTGGGGGGCTGGGACCTGGGGGGCCTGGAGGGCCTGGGGGGGCTGGGGGCTGTCCCAGGCAGGTCTGCAGTGTGGACTGTGGCAGAACCTTGGGGGGCTCCTTGGGAGAGAACAATGCTGGGACAAGCTGCGGAGGCCACTGCTGGAAGTTACAGGGGACAGGGCCCGAATAGGCGAAGTGTGGGGCGGCTCACCCCACCCCGGGAGCGGAGCTATCCAGAAAGCGGGTGACCTCAGGCATCCCATCCGTGTACCGTCCTGAGGTCTGCCTGGGTGAATCGGTGGTGAGAAATGGGGCTGAGCCGAAACTCCGGTGATCACTATAGCACATTCAGTGCACGAGGGCTCGTGGGCGCTCTGTGACAGGGCCTCTGCTTCCCCCTCCACGTCCAGGCCCCAGGAGAAGCAGCCCAGCAAGGCACCCCTTCCTGCAGGCTCATGGATGGGTGAAGGGCAGGGGGGCTGGATCAGGAGGGGCTTGGGCCTCACCAGGCCCAGTCACCAGCCAGCAGAGCCCCCCAAAGGGCAGGGAGCAGCCTCCCGGGGCCAGGGCAGGGACTCTGAGGGGTCTACTGTGCTGACAGTGTGGACGGCCCCAGGGAGGCCCTTTGTAAAGCAGCAGAGGTGTCCATTGCTCTGTGCACACCCTCAGGAAGAAGGGGGCTTGGGACTGGGGAGCGACAAGGAGAGAAGAAGGCCAGGGGGAGGTAGTGCCCAGGCCGCCCTGCCTCTGTTGGGTGGGGTTCCTCCGTGGCTGCCCCTCCCCCACTGTTCTGCTTCCCAGACCCCAGGAGCAGACCCCGCGTGGACACAGTCCCCGAGTCAGATGCACACTGCATCCAACATGGAGATGCTCCTCTTGGCTAATTGGCATACGTCCGCCTTAGAGGCAAACGAAAGAAAGCGTGCAGAATTTACAGTTAGCAGTCTAAACAAGCGCGTTCCCCTTTACACGACATTAGATAAAGACAAACACGATGTCCACCTGAAGCAGATGAGAAAGAATAGCCACTGTGGCCGACATCACTTTGCAGAGCCTCCGTCCAGGTGGCAGCCCCTGCTCTAGGCCCGGGGTCAGCGGGGCCAGAGCGGGCTGGCGGGGGCACCCTCCCTTCTGAGCCTTGTGGAGCAGGAATATAAATGACAGGGGCCAGGAAGTTAATTCTGCCGCCGAAAGCCTTTCTGGGGTGCAGGAGGCCGTCAGGCTTTGTCCAGCGTGAGCGCAGTCTGGGGGGCGGGGAGGGCTTCACTATGTAATTCTCGCCGAGTCTGATTCAGCACAGTTCTGCCAGTGCGAGAAGCAGCTCTCCTTGGTTTCCGGAAGCAGCAGCAGAACCACGGTTTTGATGGTGGAGAATGGTCTTTGTTCAAATTAATTCAGCCACCGTGGACACTGGGTTGGGCACGGTGGAGCCACAAATCCTGCTGGTGGCTCACCCGCAGGACTCTGGCCCCAGAGAAGCCAGGAGTGGGGGCTTCTTCTGGGGATGGGCGCCTGGCAGCACCCGTGTGCGGGGTGGGGCCGGGCCGGGTGGAGGGCTCTGTCCGTGGTCCAGTGTGGACTGAGCCCACTGGGAGGGGGTCCTGGTCCTTCCCTGATCACAGGCAGGGCTCCCCGGTGGCGTGCAGGCAGGGCTCGGTGCCGTGGCCCCACTGGACCCGCAGGAGCCTGAGAAGGACCTCAGTTCCTGCGACGGAGAATTTCACGTGTCCGTGTGGCCGAGCCGCGCACCCTACTGTTTGGTCCACACCAGCCCAGATGTCGCTGTGAAGGCGTTTCTTAGAAGAGGTTTAATGTCTACAGTCAGTGGATTCTGAGTGAAGCAGAGTACCCTGCATGGAAAAAACACGCTCTGTTTCTCCCTCACTCATACAGGTGACACCAGATATGTGAGGTTTTCCCCACACTAAGCGATCCTCTGCCACACCAGTGGGGTGTCCCACAGGCCTAGTCAATTCTGACACTGGCCAGAGTTAGGGCAGACCCCACAGGTCAAGACTCAGTCTCACAACACTGCCCCCTTCAGGCACCAGGCGCAAGTAGCTGATCCCCCAGGGTACCCACAACCTCTGTCCCACAACTCTGCTGCAAGCCGGAGCTTCCCATGAGCCCCTGCCCGCCCCAGCCCCACAACAGGGGTTAATTATTTGCTAGAACAGCTCACAGAGCTCAGGGGAGCGCTGACGTACGTTGACCAGTGTATTATACAATAAGGGACACAGACGAACAGCCAGATGAAGAGACACAGGGCGAGGTCTCGAAGGGTCCCGGGCACAGCAGTTTCTGTCCCTGTGGAGTTGAGGTCGCCACCCTCCTGTGGCGTGGATGTGCCCACCAACCTGGAAGCTCTCTGACCCCCGCGCCTCAGAGGTTTCTACGGAGGCTTCATCACGTTGGCACGATTGATCACTGACTCAGTCTCCAGCCCCTCTCCCCTTCCTCGAGGATGGGGAAGCGAGGGTGAAATTTCCAAGCTTCCTGTCATAGTCTGGTCTTTCTGATGACCAGCCCCCATCCAGGAGCCCACCAGAATCACCTCATCAGAACAAAAAACATTCCTATCACTCAGGAAATTCCAAGGGATTTAGGAGCTCTGTGTCAGAAACTGGGGGCTCTCCATGAGGTGGCGGGCCTCGTCTAATCAGTTGAAGACCTTAAGAGAAAAGGACAGGGATCCCCCGAGGAAGAAGGAATTCTGCCTCCAGATGGCCTTCAGACATCAGCTCTTCCCTGGGTCTGCAGCCTGTGGCCTGCCCTGCAGACTTCAGACTTCCCCGCCTCCACAATCGTGTGGGCCAGTTCCTTAAAATAAATCTCTCCCTCCCTCTCTCTCTCTCACAGATGCACACACGTCCCACTGGTTTTGTTTCTCTGGAGAATCCTGACTAACACAGCAGCCCAGCAGTGACGCTGCGGGGGTGGGGGGCCTCTGTGAGAAGGGGCAGAGCCCACAGACACCCCACGCCCAACCCTTCTATTGCCGCCTCCTTGCTGGGCGTCCAGGTCCCCTCTCCATCCTGGATCTGGTTCACTGGGGTTGCAGCCTGGGGTCAAGAGACTGCAAGGCTCAGAGTTGGGTGGGGGCCGAGGCCAGGGAGGGGGTTGGGGAATGGCTACCAGACGAAATACAGGACATTCAGTTAAATTTGAATTTCAGATCAACAATGAGTGGTACAGACTTACACTAAAATTATTATTATTTTTTTCTGCTTTATCTCCCCAAATCCCCCCGGTACATAGTTGTATATCCTAGTTGCAGGTCCTTCTGGTTGTGGCATGTGGGACGCCGCCTCAACGTGGCCTGATGAGCGGTGCCATGTCCACCCAGGATCCAAACCGGCAAAACCCTGGACCGCTGCAGCAAGCATGCGGACTTAACCACTCGGCCACGGGGCCGGCCCCTAAAATTATTTTTTATTGATCTGAAATTCAAGTCTCACTTTGCTTCAACTTTGAGTTTTTAATTTACCAACCCCATCCACCCTATGAGGGGCATTGGGCTGGGTGGACACAGGGACAGCCCTGTGTGCCATGTGAGGGTCCAGCTTGGCCTTGTCCACACTCCTTTCCACCCCAGCCCGCCTGCCCTGGCGCCGCCTCCTGAAAAGGAGCTCCCATCACCCAGGGCCTCTGTGGAGGGGCTGGAACCAACAGTCTCAGGACAAGGGTCCGTGCTGCAGGCAGGGGCTGGACCAGGGGGCAGGGGCCCTTGTCTCCATGCATCTCTGCCGGATCGGCTCAGTTCGTCGTTTTCTGGTCTTTTCCAGAGCGTCTGGTGTTGGCTGGACACTGAGCTCCAGCCGAGAGACTCCACGACACTCACAGGGAAACCGGGATCAGGGAGGGCTGACCTGTGAGAGCCCCGGGTTCAGCCGGAGCATCGGGACATGAAGCTGCTCGTGCCCCTCCCATGGGCTCTCTGGGGTTCGGGTCCCACTGGGCACCCCTGAGAAGAATGGAGGCTGCCAGAGCCTCACGTCCAGGCCCCACTGAGTGCAGAGAGATCAGCAGCAACATGACCCCACACCAGCCCCTTTCTCTGCAGCCCCCGGCCAGTTTGGAAGGACCAACACTGAGGGGACCCGGCCTTGGCATCGGGTCTTCTCAGGCTTGGCCTGGACCCTGGGGCGCACAGTGGCATCTGGCCTTATGGCAAGGCTGGGATTTCCTTCAGGGCAGCCTCTCCGTCAAGGCCTGGGGTGGCCTGTCCCCGAGCCCCCTCCAGTAGAACAGGCTCAGGTGCCCGGATGCAGGGCCGGGGCCATCCTCAGGACCACCCTGCCGGCCACCCTCTGTGCATCTTTCTTGCTCTGTTCTGATTATAACAATGGCAGCCGCTCAGCGTACGTTAGTAGAAAATGCAAAAAAAATTTAAAGAAGGAAATTAAAACAACCCATAATCACAGGCAACAGAGATAATTGTGGTGGCCTCTGGTCTATTTCCTCTGGGGAGCTAGGCACACACACGCACACGCACACACACGTACACACACATAGATACGTGCATATATACACAGAGAGGACAGTTGAGATAATTCTGTACACATCATTTCACACACACTTTTTCATGCATTAAAATTTGTCCAGAAGAGGATTTGGATGGCCGCCCGCTGTCCCACTATGTGGGACACTATGTGGGACTCACATAACGACGTCATCGCTCCTGCGTCTTGGACATGCTGTTTGCTTCCATGATTGCTCTCTCCTGAGCAACTCCTGAGGTGCGTCTGCCCTGTCTGGAGAGGTCATACTCCCTCGGAGGGTCCTCTGGGGAGATTACTGGGTCCAACTGTGAGGACCCTCCAAAGGCTCTTGGGGTACAGGGCCGAGGACCTTAGGCCAGCCTGTGACCCGGGCAGCCCCAAGGGACTCGGCTCCTCAGGGTCTGACCCTTCGAGATGCTCAGACTAAACGTCGACTTCCCTAAATTCTGCCATTCAGACCCTTTGCACTAAGCCGCCCAAAACAGCTGGCAGCGAGACCTGGAGGGGCAGGATGGGATGGGGACGAGGAGGGCCCGGCAGGGTGTGGCCTGGTGGGCGCCAGCAGTGGGCACAGGAGGCCCTGGTCAGGAGCACAAACCCGCCTGCATCCGGCGCCCCAGGGCCGCAGGGCAACTTTCATGCATCTTTAAGGATGTTTGTCCAATTTTAAAAATTTTAGAGGATGCCCTATTATTTTTTATTCTTAACTTTTTTAAAAATAGTTTTATTGAGATATAACTCACAAACCATACAGTTCGCCCATTCAAAGTGTACTGTTCAGTGGTTTTCAGTGTATTCACAGACATGGGCAACAATCACCATGGTCCATTTTGGAACAGTTCATCAGGTCGAACGTGTATTAATTGTATTAAGCAACTCCTGGGGCTGGCCCTGTGTCATAGTGGTTAAGTTCAGAGGGCTCTGCTTCAGTGGTCTGGACCGACAGGTTTGGATCTTGGGCACAGACCTACACCACTTGTCAGCCATGCTGTGGCGGTGACCCAAATATAAAGTGGAGGAAGACTGGCACAAATGTTAGCTCAGGGCTAATCTTCCTCAGCAAAGAAGAGGAAGATTGGTAACAGATGTTAGCTCAGAACAATCTTCCTCAGCAAAAAAAAAAAAAAAGCAACTCCATATCCTTTAGCCACCAGCCCCACCTCCACATTCCTCCCAGCTCCTGGCAACCATGATCTGCCTTCTGTCTCTATAGGTTTCCCTTATCTGGACTCTTCATATGAATGGCACTGTACCATCCGTGGACTTTTGCATCTGGCTTCTTTCATTTAGAGTCACGTTTTCAAGGTTCATCTGTGTTGCAGGGTGAGTCAGCATCTCATTCCTTTTTATGGCCAAGTAATATTCCACTGTATGGATAGGCCACATTGTGTTTGTCCAACTACCCATTGGTGGACATTTGGTTGTTTCCACCTTTGGCTACCGTGACTAAAGCTGCTCTGAGCATTTGTGTACTGCTTCCGTGTGGACGTGTTTCCATTTCTGTTGGGCTCGCATCTAGGAGCAGGACTGCTGGCCCGTATGGTGACTCTGTCTGACCTTTTGAGAACCGCGAGACTGTTTTTGAAAGTGGCTGCACCATTCCGCATTCCCACGGGCAGTGAGGGCACGGTATTATCTGCCATCTCATCTGAGATCCTCGTGGGTGTCAAGTGGTCCCAGGTGCTCGCTCACTGCGTGTCCTAGTGAATAGCTGAGCGACCACGTCCAACAACAGGAGGTCAGATAAATCAACCACAGCAGGCCACAAAGGGCACACGCCAAAGGAACGGATTCTAGAAAATGTGAAGGGGCATTGGAAACATTCGTGTGAACAATTAAGAAGATCACGAAACCACGGCCAAAACCTGAAGGCAGAAACAGAGGCAAAAGTTAAACTGGCCGAAACCCCTAGTCTTCCTGATGCCATTTTTAAAGGGTGTTTTATTTATTTTTCTTCTCCTTAGGATATGTTATTCTTAGAATAAAATGCATTGCTACATAGGAAAGGGCTGAGAAGAGCTCCTGGGCACTGTCGTTATTGATGTAGCTTTTGTTATTATATTTCAGTAAGCCTTATTGTTTTCTCCTCGAGGAGAAGGGGTGTGTCTTGGTCAATTATGGATCTTCCCAAACATATGTCATAGTATAAATATTTGGACTGAATTTAGATCACGGGCTAGGTTTTCCAAGTCTTGTATAATATTTTTAATTCTAGTAGAACCATCGTCTCTGTTCTGTAGACAACGGAAGTCTAGACACTCCTGCCCACATGATCCTTGGGGCATCTCTTCAGGAACAGCTGCTCCTGCAAAGGGAGCCTGGAGCGCCTTGAGGGGCCGGGTGACCAACCAAGGAGTGAGCTTGTTCCTTGCTGCCAGTGGCCTTTAACCTAAGAGGTAGCTTTTTATTTATTTATGTATTTATGTATTTATTTATTATTTTTTTTCTTCTTTATCTCCCCAAATCCCCCCTGGCACATAGTTGTATATCTCAGTTGCAGGTCCTTCTAGTCGTGGCATGTGGGACGCCACCTCAATGCAGCCTGATGAGCGGTGCTGTGTCCGCGCCCAGGATCCGATCAGCGAAACTCTGGGCCGCCTGCAGCAGAGCGAACTTAACCATTCGGCCACGGGGCTGGCCCCTATGTATTTATTTTTAATTTTTTTCTTTCTTTTTACCTTTTGACCCCCTTCACCCATTTCTCCCACCCTCCTTCCCCACCTCTGGCGACCACCAATCTGTTCTCTGTATCTACACACTTGGCTGTTTTTGTTTTTGTTTTTAATTCTACTTATAAGTGAGATCCTTGGTACTTGTCTTTCTCTGTCTGGCTTATTTCACTTGGCATAGTGCCCTCAGGATCCATCCATGTTGTCGAAAGTGGCAGGGTTTCATTCTTTTTTATGGTTGACTAATATTCCTTTGTGCATGTATTCCACATCTTCTTTATCCATTCATCTACTGATGGGCACTCAGGTTGCTTCCATATAGTGGCTATTGTAAATAGCGCTGCAATGAACATAGGGGTGCAGACATATTTTTGAGTTGCTGTTTTAATTTTCTTTGGATAAATACCCAGAAGTCGAATTGCTGGATCTTGCGGTAGTTCTATTTTTAATTTTTTGAGGAATCTCCATACTGTTTTCCACAGCAGCTGCACCAGTTTACATTCCCACCAACAGTGCACGAGGATTCTTTTTCTCCACAACCTCGCCAAGACTTATCTCTTGACTTCCTGATGATGGCCGTTCGTTCTGACAGGTGTGAGGAGATGCTCCCTGTGGTTTTGATTTGCATTTCCCTGATGACTAGGGATGTCGAGCATCTTTGCATGTGCCTGTTGGCCATCTGTACATCTTCTGTGGAAAAAGGTTATCCAGATGCTCTGCCCATCTTTTAATCGGATTTTTTTTTTTAGCTATATAGCTGTATGTGTTCTTTATATATTTTGGATATTAATCCCTTATCAGAGATATGATTTGCAAATATTTTCTACCATTTGGTAGGTTGCTTTTGCATTGTATTAACTGTTTCCTTTGCTGTGCAGAAGCTTTTTAGTTTGATGTTATCACACCTGTTTGTTTTCACTTTTGTTGCCTTTGCTTTTGGTGCCAGATTCAAAAAATTATGGCCAACACCAATGTTAAGAAGCTTACCACCTGTTTTCTTTTAGGAGTTTTATGGCTTCAGGTCTTACGTTTAAGTCCTTGACCCATTTTGGTTAGTTTTTGTGTATGGTGTAAGATAGTGGTCCAGTTTCATTCTTTTGCATGTGAATATCTAATTTTCCCAACACCATTTATCCTTCGCCCATTGTATATTCTTGGCTCCTTTGTCATAAATTAATTGACCATAAATGCGTGGGTTTATTTCTGGGCTCTCCACTGTCTTCCATTGATCTATGTGTCAGTTTTTATGCCAGTACCATACTGTTTTGAGGACTACAACTTTACAGTATAGTTTGAAATCAGGGAGTGTGATGCTTCCAGCTTTCTTCTTCTTTCTCAGGATTGCTTTGGCTATTTGGGCTTTTTTGTGGTTCCATATAAATTTTAGAATTATTTGTTCTATTTATTTGAAAAATGTCGTTGGAATCTTAGTAGAGATTACATTGAATCTATAGATTGCTTTGGGTAGTATGGACATTTTAACAATATTGATTCTTCCAATCCATGGGCACAGAATATCTTTTTTTACTATCATTTGTGTTTTCTTCAATTTCATTCATTACTGTCTTGTAGTTTTCAATATACAGGTCTTTCACCTCCTTGGTTAAATTTATTCCTAGATATTTTTTTCTTTTTGGTACAATCGTAAGTGGGATTGTTTTATTTCTCTTTCTGATAGTTATTAGTGTATAGAAGTGCAACAGATTTTTGTGTATTAGTTTTGTATCCTGCGACTTTACTGAATTCATTTAATTGTTCTAACAGTTTTTTGATGGATTCTTTAGGGATTTCTATATATAATATCATGCCATCTGCAAATAGTGAGTTTTACTTCTTCATTTCCAATTTGGATGTCTTTTACTTCTTTTTCTTGCCTAATTGCTGTGGCTAGGACTTCCCATACTATGTTAAATATAAGTAGCAAGAGTGGATATCCTTGTCTTGTTCCATATTTTTTAGGCTTATTTTCTATTTACAAAAGCAATCTGTGCTCCTTACAGAACAATCACAAAATATTGACAATCAAAAATCATGTCCCAAACCACCCCCAATCCCTCATACATCCCAAGACAGCTCCTGCTAACCCTGGTCTTGTCTTCTCAGGACTGCCCCATGCCCATGCACGTACACGCGTTGGTAAGCGAAGTGAGATCCTGGCACACCACTGCCTCACAACTAGACCGTTAACCAGCCCCCAAAGGCTGAACATTTAGGTTCCTCCAAACATTTCCCTCACCAACACCCAGCAGGAGGAGCTGGCGAAAGAGAGGAAAAGAGAGAGCACAAAGCAGGGAATTCAGTGTCTTTAGAGACAAACTGAAATATTTACAGATCAAAAGAGCTGGCAACAGAAGAATGTGGGGTGGACAGGGGGCCTCGGGCATGATGGCCCTTGTTAACATTTTGTGCAGGGTTGGCCACATCCATAACAAAAAACAGGAGAGGACCAGAAAAGTTCTGAAAAAAATTGAAGAAAATGCGTGTGGGGCTTACAAGGTTGCACAACCACCGCAAGGCTTTCGCAGCCCAGATGGGCAGGGCTGGGGGCTGCTTCTCAATCATATCTCTTCCAGGCTAACCGGTTCCTGCCAGGCTCCTCCTGAGGTCCCTGGAGCTGGCGACAGGTCCATGCTTGCGAGCAGGAGGGTCCCAGACCTCACTCAGACCCTGGTGGGGACGGCCCAGTCCCACTCCTTCCTGGACCTCAGTCGGGTAACACCTCAATCTTTTTAATACAGAAATAACTTACAAGTATCAGCAATAGGTTAGCTCTTTATCAGAGCTTCAATTTTTGTATGAATATTTATGAGCTGCTGCAAGCTCCACTGAGTGAGCGTGGGAGACCCGCAGCCTGGAAGCTCCCACTGCGAGCTGAATGGTGAGGCCCCAGACCCCGGGCTTTAGGAAGGGCCCCGCCCCTGTCTGCAGCTTCCGCCTTGGGCCACCCAGGCTCATGCCCCAGGGCGCCCCCATGCTCTGCTCCCCTTCTCAGCCCTCAGCTCCACCCTCCCATGCTCACTCCACCCCTGCCTCACTCACCCCAACCCCACCTCACTCAGCCCAATCTCCCTTCATTCACTCCAACCTCCCCTCACTCACCCCAACCCCCCTAATTCACCCCAACCTTACCTCACTCACCCCAACTCCCCTTCACTCACCCCAACCCCGCCTCACTCACTCCAATCCACCTTCACTCACTCCAACCCCTCCTCACTCACCCCCCAGGGCACCCCCATGCTCTGCTCCCCCTCTCAGCCTTCAGCTCCACCCTCTCATGCTCACTCCACCCCCACCTCATTTACCCCAACCCGGCCTCACTCACCCCAACCCCGCCTCACTCACCCCAACCCCGCCTCACTCACCGCAACCCCGCCTCACTCACCCCAACCTGCCTCACTCACCCCAACCCCCTCACTCACCCCAACCCCCTCTCACTCATCCCAACCCCCCCTCACTCACCCCAACCCGCCTCACTCACCCCAATCCTCCGTCATTCACCCCAACCCTCCTCACTCACCCCAACACCCCCACTCACCCCAACCCCCTCTCATTCATCCCAACCCCCTCTCACTCATCCCAACCCCCCCTCACTCACCCCAACCCGCCTCACTCACCCCAACCTGCCTCACTCACCTCAACCCCGCCTCACCCTCACCCTGCCTCACCCCCAATGACCCCCCACCCCCACCTGACCCCTCACCCCCTCTCATCTCTCACCCCTATCGCCTCCCTTACCCGCCTCTCACCCCTCATCCCTGTCACCCCTCTCACCCCCTTGCCCCACCTCACCCCTCACCTCGGCCTCACCCCTCACCCCCGCCTCACCCCTCACCCCTCTCTCACCTCCCATCACCCCCCTCACCCCCCCCCACGTTGCCCCCCCCAGCACTCTGGCTCTTGGAAGAACTGGCCGGCCCCCCTCGGGGGTCCTCTAGAACGGGGTGTTGGGGCCCAGGCTGTGTTCCCACACAGGGAGCACGAGTTCTTCCCCCACGTCCTCTCCAGAGGTCCAGGCCCCCTGCCCCAAGTTATGGGGACACACTGAGAGAGACGCTGCTGCTGCCGTTGTCTCCTCCTGGTGTTTCGAGGGAGGCCCAGCAGCGGAAATGCAGCCTTCATTGGGCGTGAAGGGAGTTGGGGAGGATGCCTCTGAGGGATCGGCAGCTAAGCTCAGGTTTCCTCCCGGGACATGCCCCAGCCCCTCAGGGTCCTTGGGAACACTGGGCACCCCAGGTCTCCTGTCTAATGTTGACATCTAGGGACAGAATCGGGCCTCCATGTGCCCCTGAGCACGAAGGAGGCCCCCGGTTACACCTGACACGCTCTCCAGATTGTGTCTGCTTCTCTGTCGAGTGTCCGTCCTGCAAATGAGAGACTGGCTGTGTCCGTGACTGGCGTCTGCGTCTGCGATCAGGGGCTGCATCGCCGTGCAGGGGCTGCGTCCTGGTCAGGGGTTGTGTCCTGGTCAAGGGCTGCGTCCTCATGCAGGGGCTGGGTCCTGGTCAGGGGCTGCGTCCATGGTCAGGGGCTGTGTCCCCATGCAGGGGCTATGTCCGCAGTCAGGGACTGTGTCTGAGGGCCTGGCACATAGGTGCCCACCCTGGGAACTTGCTGGGCACTCATCTCCATGGGTGGTGGCAGGAGGGCAGCGGGTAGGTGAGTTCTGGTGGCAGGTGGGCCGCCGAGCTGCCTTGAGATGACACTGTCCCATGAATGCCACAAGGACCTTCTGGGTGTCCACTATCAGAGAAGAAGTGGGGTCTCTATGGTTCCAGGGCCACAATCTGCTCTCAACCCTGGGGTCCTACTGAGGCCTGGGCCTGGGCTGCAGGTGGAGCCCGGGCTGCAGGTGGGGCGTGGGCTGCAGGTGGGGCGTGGGCTCCAGGTGGGGCCCAGGCTGCAGGTGGGGCATGGGTTGCAGGTGGGGCATGGGCTGCAGGTGGGACCTGGGCTGCAGGTGGGGCCGGGGCTGCAGGTGGGGTGTGGGCTGCAGGTGGGGCCCGGGCTGCAGGTGGGGCGTGGGTTGCAGGTGGGGCCAGGGCTGCAGGTGGGGTGTGGGCTGCAGGTGTGGCCTAGGCTCCAGGTGGGGCCAGGGCTGCAGGTGGGCCACCCCAGCCTTGGGTTCCTGGTGCCCCTGGTCCTGGTGGCGCTGGCCTGCCAAGGACAACGGGGATGGAATCTCTCAGTCCACTCTGTCCCCAAAGCTGCAGAGCATTTCTTTCCCAGGCCTGAGGAGGTGCTGCCATGACTGCGGGAACTGTCAGCACCGCGCAGGCCCACCCCACGTTCTGCAGCGCTGGGGGCTTCCTGGAGAAGGCCTGTGCTCAGTGCTTCCTTCCTTCAAGTGCCTGGGGCTGTGAGGAGGCCCCGCGGGGCCTGGACACCCTCCCTGCTGCCGGCCGCCTGGTCACTGCTCATCCAGGACTGGGCTCTAGCTGGGTGGCAACAGATTCCCCGTGGCTCTGTCCACACCCTGGAGGCTCAGGTGGCCACCAGAGATGTGGGAGGCTGAGGGGGAGGTGGCTGGGCTTGGTGGCCACAGGAGTTGGGGGCAGTGTGGGAGGGGTGCCCTCACCTCTGCAGGCACACTGGGGCAGTGAGGCTGTGTAGCTGGACCCGTCCCTCTCCCACCCAGGATGAGAGCTGACTCTGAGCCACCACGGTGGGGGCAGTGGGGACCTCAAGAATGGGCCAGGGCACCTTTGACCTGCAGAAGCAATGTGGTGGGGCCGGAAGCTCCCACAGCTTCCTTGGAGAGACCCAAGGCAAGGCCATTGTTAGTGAGCTGTTGTTGATGTGGCTTGCTGAGTCGAGGAGTTGAAAGATTTCTTGGACCCTCAAGGTCTGGCAGTAGCACTCTTTTCTTTACAGAATAGCGTGGGGACAGGACCCATGGACAGTGAAGAGCTGCTGCCTGGTTTGAGGGTAGGGCTAAATTTAAAGCACACGTATATGAGTTATCTCTTTACAAGACAAAGGAAAGAATATGTAAAAAAAAGTCATTAAAATGGTATCAGTGCAGGTGGGGTCTGGTTATTGGGTGTTCCTATAACTTTAGATAAGAATCAGATCGGATTAAGTAAATGGCTGAAGCCACCACCTTAAATATCATCTTCAGCTAAAGACAAAGGAGGATGTTGGTGGTGGTGGGGGGGTCGGTTACATGAGGTTACCACACAGTAAACAAGAACGAGATTATTATGCAGACTTAAGTCCTTGCTGTCCCCATTAAGAGTTTCTAGAGATAAGGTCATCCCCCCTTCCTCCTGGTGCAGAGGGAGACACCCCCACAGATGGAGACTTCCTTCACAAATGCAAACGCCTCTCATCAAAGGGCAAGCAAACTCTACCTTTCAGAGTCTCTTTCCTGACTGCAGTTTTCAAAAGTAACCAGCCTAAAATCATCCTCATCATTGTGACTGGAGGTCCGTCCTGGGCAAGGCTGGGCCTGCAGGGGACAGACAGTCGAGGCACCTGCAGCACCAGGGCAGCAGCGCTGCCCCCTCTGCCCCGCATGAGCTGGGCTCACATGGCTGTGTCCAGGGGCATGAGGCCCTGGCCAGAGCAACACTTCCTGGCGACGCCCAGCCCCTCCTGCTTCCAGCCTGTCTCCCCACTGCCCCTTCCCAGCTGGGGGGCTCACAGGGAGTGGGGCACGAGGGAGGTGGTTTTAGGCCCTGCAGAGGGACAAGGCCCTGGTCAGCTTCCGGGGCCCCGGCAGCAGAATAAAGGTGGGCATGAGGGTGAGGAGGGCAGGAGAAGGTGGGATCCCCTGGGTGAGCTCTCCTGCTTCTCCATCCTGCCCCCCTCCCCCATGGGAAGGAGCCTGGCTTTGACACTGGTCAAATGCCAAGGAAGCCTCAGGTACAGTGCATTCCGGAAGCGAGGAGGCCTGGGGAGGGCTCCTAGACTGACCGGCTGAGACACGGCCTCTCAGCTCCCTGCTGACTCACACCCTGAGAGATGCAGAGGAAGTGCAAACAGGAGGAGCTGCAGGAGGGGGAGGGAGAAGGAAGCAGAGGAGGGGGAGGGGGAGGAGGAGGGGAAGGGTCAGGGAATAAAAGGAGGGGGCCGGGAGGAGGAAGATGAGGGGGAGGAGAAGGTGGAGGGTGGAGGGAGGGGGAGGTGGAGGAGGGGGAGGCAGTGATGGGGAGAAAGAAGGGGCCTGGGCTGAGGGGAGGGCCCAGCCTGGGCCATGAGGGCCTCCCTGAGCTGAGCCTTCTGTGGCTGCTCCTGAGGGCCCTGGGCACTGGCAGGCCATGGCCACATGTGTCGACAGGCAGAAGGGTCTAGAAGAGCTGCCAGGGAGGGGTCAAGTGGATTCGGTGGGGTCCCTGGGAGAGTAATACCTGAGTCCCCACCGCCAGCCCCTGCCTAGGGGAGCTGTGGGGTCCCCTGGGCTGGGACTTCCTGCGAGGTCTTCCGGCCTCGCTCTGAGTCAGGAGCCAGCAGGAAGCGGTCCTGAGGGTTTGCCCACTGGGCCTCACGGCCTGCCCTGAGGAACTGGACGATGGGCCTCTCCCTCTGCAGGCTCAGGAGGGCCGTCTCGGGCAGTGCTGTGGGGTGAGGGGCTCTCAGGGCAGCCCACATGTCTTGGGGTCCGCAGATAGCAAGAGGGGACGTTGGGTGGGGGGGTCTGTGGGAGCCAAGCCATGGCCCCCAATCCGGAGTCACAGGGAGGAGGCTGGCCTGACCATAGGCTCCCAGGGGCCTTGGGCAGGGCCCAGATGGGCCGGGCATGGGGTGGGGGCAGATCTGTGTGAGAGGCCGTGGGTATGAGCATGTGGTGTGAGCTCATGAAAGCCTGGGTTGAGCCAGGGCCCATCCTCCCAGCATCCTCCTCCTCTCCTTCCCCCTCTGCCCTCCCCCTCTCCTCCCTGAATCTGTCAAACTACCAGCCTCCGGACTGCCCCTGTCCTGACCGCCCTGGGACCCACGGGCACCAGGGTGCTTGGCACAGTCTTCTCAGGTCCCTGTTTTTATGTAGAGCTCAGACAAGAAGCACCATTCCTAGTTTTCTTCAAGGCCAACCCCGACCTGGAGAACCACCTTCTCGTCTCCTTGGCAACTCCGCCTCAGAACCACAGCAGCTCAGGGCCTGGGCGAGGCCGCCATGTGGGGCGGCTGGAAAAGCCGGTTCTCTGGGGCCTCCTGCCCCTGGCCAGCCTGTGCTAACAGGTGGGTCCCAGGGTTCAGGAATGCTTGGGAAGGCTCTGGGCTCGGCAGCGGGGCAGCCAGGAGCCAGGTGAGGCGGGGCTGGGCTGACCCACCCTCGGACCCCCCTCACCAACTCCCAGGGGACCCAGGGTGACCATTCCCTGCTGAACCCACAGGCCTCCTGGCAGGATAGGCTCCACGAGACTCCTCAGACCCCAGAGGAGGGGAGGCCAGGGCAGGGGAGAGGGAGGCCTGGGGTTGGGGGCCGCTGGGAGGCCGGGGGCCATGGAGCTGTCCCTTGTCTCTGTCAGGCGAAGACAGAGGCGGGAAACAAATGGCCTGTCAAGATTCCTAATTAAGGTACCGCGTAAGTGATGGCTCTCTGCTCGGACCAAGGAGAACCAGCCAACACCAGCTGCTGCAGGACCAGCCCATTTGCTCTGGCCAGAGGAGGAGATTCGCAGCGCTGAGTTCAGTGTCCTGCTAGGAAACAGGAGCTTTTCAACCACAAAGGAAGGAGAGAGAAGCCCCACGAGAGGCAGGATGAGACCCTGGCTCCCACTTTCTCCCCCTCTAGGGGTGCCCCCTCTGCCCTGGGGACCAGGGTCCCGCCCAGCCCAGCTCAGCCCAGCCCCAGCTGGGAGAGGGGTCAGTGTGGCCACCCTGGGCCCCCGAAACAATTCTGGGGACTTATGGCTTTGTCTTGCATTTTCTGTTCTTTATATAAATCACGTTTTAATGAAATAAAGTATCATAAAAGCTGCTCATTACAGAA
The DNA here is from genome assembly GCF_041296265.1 of Equus caballus. Lineage (NCBI taxonomy): Eukaryota > Metazoa > Chordata > Mammalia > Perissodactyla > Equidae > Equus > Equus caballus. The sequence continues at coordinate 2,187,509 of NC_091684.1, forward strand.
AATATGAACATACAAAAAGAAGTTTCCGTTTGGGGGAGAAATGGAGAAGAGAGTACAGAAGTGGAGGACAGGGGTGGAAGGCCATGGAATGTTCTGTCTGTCTTCCAGGACACATCCCGCTGGCTGACAGGTGGGTTGAGTGTGCCAGGGCCTGCCCTGGGGGCTCTCCATGGGGCCCAGGGACAGCGCATGGACATCAGGGAGGGGCAGATGGGTGCTCAGACCCCTGGCCTTCCCCCCCCCGCCCCGGGCTCTCTGGCACACCCCGCCCTGCTGGCCCCTTGGCCCAGAGCCAGGTCCCATGTGGAGGGGGTGGCAGTCACCACAGAAGAGACAGGGACACTTGGTAACTGAGCCCCTGGGTGCAGGCTGACATTTAAGTCCCAGCCTGACTGACCCGGGCTCTCCCTCAGGCCTCAGACAGGCCACCCAGCCTCCCCACTCCCGCACCAGGCGCCCACCTGGAGGAGGGTGAAGGAAAGACCTCTGCCTTGGCCCGCCAACCAGATGGGCCGGTGGGCCTCCAGGGGAGGAGGGACTGACAGGTGCGCAGGCGCCTGCTGTGAGCGCAGGCCTCGGCCAGATCCAGGGGGAGCGCAGGGCAGCTGTGGGCCTTGAGGAAGGAGGTCGGAACAAGTGGGGCAGAAAATGTGACGAGTGGGTGCAGCGGGGGAGGGAGAGCTGGAGACCCAGGCACAGTGCCCGCGGGAGATGCTGAGCCAGAGAGGGGCTGGCGTGGGGGTCGTGAGCCAGCGGAGACCTCGAGCAGCTGCGGGTCCAAGGCTGACACTGACCAGAGGGCACCGCACTCTCCATCCTTCCAGGCTGCTCCAGCCCCTCCTGAGGGAGGCCCTCCCACAGCCCTCCAAGCCATGCCCTCCCCTCCTCTGAACCTGCACCTCCATCTATGCAGCGCATGTGTCCCAAGGCGTGGGGCAAGAGGGACCCGAGCCAGGCCCTGGACCAGCCCACACCTTTTCTGCACGCCTGTCCGCGGCACGCACTCAAGAATTTGCATGGTGCTGCTCATTCCAGGGCGCCTTGTGCACGAGGGATGCACGAGGAATCCTCAAGGAGATGGTGACAACAGTGGCAACGATGATGATGACGAGAAAGGCGAGAATGGTGATGAAGAAGGTGGGCAGCGCCCGGGCCACTTGCTGGACCTGGGGGAGCCACAGCCGGCTGCTCCTCTGCCTCTCCCAGCCCTCGGGCCCCAACTCCCCAGCCCAGGAGACATTGAAAGGCAACCATGGCGCCTGTTGTGAGGATGGGCAGTAATTATACTCCCTCTCACAAAGCCTAATCAACTTCTCCTGATTAACCCGTTTTCTCTACTGGGAGGTAACTGAATCCGCTCGGAGCCAGCTGTGTGGACAGAGCAGCTGGGGACCCACTTGGCTACTTGTGGCGTGGAGATTTCGGGAACAACATCTTTGGTTTTGAAAAGACATTTTCTATTCCCACTGGCATATGTGATTCACAGGCTGTCAATGTTTCCTCTAGAGCAGAGGTCCTTAATTCAGGGGGTCTGTGAACTCGGACAGGAGAAAATGACACTTCCCCTTCACTAACCTCTAACTGAAATTTAGCACTTCCTTCCATCAGGAACGTCCGTGGTCCCCGGGCTTCAGGCTCTAACAGAGCACAGACGTGTTTGTATCGCTGTTCGCTTGCTGCAGACACTGCAGTGCTGTCCACGCTCACCACAACCTCAAAACTGCGGGGGCTTTCTGGGGTTGGGTTGCACCACCCAGCGGGGGGAGCACACACGTCACCACTTCACACATCTGCTTTGTTATATTTTGATAGTTATTTCAAAATACCTGGTTTCCTTTGTAACCCTATGTGTCTTTATTCATTTAAAACATTAACAAATAGGTGAGGCCCAGGAGATTTTTAGGGCAGTGAAAGTGTTCCACGTGATACTGTAATGGTGGATATGTGTCAGGTGCATTTATCAAAATCCATAGAATGTAGACACAAAGAGTGGACCCTCAGGTAAACCATGGACGTTAATTAACAATAATGTATCGATATTGGCTCATCACTTATAACAACATCCCGCGCTAGTGCAAGTGTAAATAGGCACACTGCGTGGGTGAGGGGGTGGGAACTCTCAGTCCTATCGGCCCAGTTTTTCTGTAAACCAAAAACTGCTCTAAAAAAGTAAGTATTACATTTTTAGGGTCTATTAATTATTTTTAAAAAATGATCCCCAGGCCACCAAAGGGGCCTGACCCCTCAGAGCACTGCAGGATTTGGGGACGGCTAGCCCTGGGTCGGGCTGGCCAAGCCCCGCCAGCCAGCCTGCAGCCCGCACCAGCTGGAGGGGTCAGCCTTCGCCTCTGCTTCGGTGAAGGGGGCAGGATGGCCCGGGACCATGGCAGACCCAGCTCCACAGCCAGTGGCAGCCACAGGACAGCACACAGCCCTGGGGTGGCTTGTAAGGAAGGAGTGATCACGTTGAAAATTCAGTGTGGACACAGCTCACGTACACATGTGCACACACATGCACACAGGTGCACAGCACTGGCAAACAGCTTCACCCTTGGACCCCAGTGTGTTCCGCCCCCAGTTTTGTGGATGTGAAATTCTTCCTTAAAGTTTCTACTCTGAATGCACCCGTGGTTTAATCTCAGCCATTACATCCAAGTAATTAAATCAAAAGCTCACTTCTGAAGAGACAAAGTATTTGAGTTTCTACACCATGTTTGACGTCTGCCTGATGGTCCGGATAGTGTCCTGGTGGGCAAACAGGTCCCACTCCCAGTAAATATAACCCCACACAAACCCCTGGAGAAAGGATACGCCTTCTTGTGAAAGAGCGACCATGTGGACCATTTGGATACACAGTCTGGCAGGGTTTTCTTTTTCCATTTTAAAATCTCAGAGCCCAATTCAGATTAACAATCAAGCTAAATGATTAGAGCGAACGTGTTTGAAGTTGGAACTCAATACATCAAATATTTCAGGGAAAAAATGCACAACATATGAACCAGAAAGTAAAGATTCCTCTACAACTTAACCCAGAAGTGGTCGTTGCTTGTAGCAATTGTCGCCGGTTAGTGGGATCCTCGCTGGACAGAAGGAGTGGACAGAACGTTTACAGTCCATTCGACTACCGCGAGAAAGCAGTGCCATGCTCCCCTTTCTGCTGAAACCAATCCACCACAATAAGGCTGGAGGCCAGGGCGCACACGTCAGGCTGGGCATGCACCCATGTCCCAGCGAAGGCCAGGTGCCAGGTCCCTGGGTATTTTATGCCCACCCAGAGATGCCCGTGGGCACATGGACGGGCTCTCAAGTGCAGAGGGCTCAGCAAGGGAGGTGGGTGAAACGAAAACCCAGTCAAGGGAAGGCAATGGCTGTGGGATGGACCCAGCTCTCAGCTGTGCGAGCTTCCCTGCTGGGGCTTGGGGCTTCCGAGGCCCCATCGCTGAATGCCAGGCCGGTAGAGCCAGGGACAGGCTGCAGGGGGCACCTCACCGCTATGTTGCTCTCCCTCTCAGCCTCAGTGGAACAAGCCACGATGAGCCTGCAGGTCCCTACTCATCACATGGGGAGCTGCTGGTTGGGGACCGTCCCAAAGGGCTGGAGTGGCCACAGCAAGAAGGATAGTGAGAAAGGAGGTTCTGAGCAGCGTGCAGCAGCCAAGGCGCCAGAAGTACGTGGCTAGGCCAGTGCACCTGCACCTGCAGGCCCACCCCTGCCAACTGCCCTCTCAGCAACTGCTCCAGTGGGGTGGGGTGGGGTCGGGTGGGAAGTGAGAGTCCTGCAGGTGGGGTAGGCCAGGTGAGGCAGCAGGGCCACAGGCCAGAGCCGGCGTCTCTTTCAGTACCCGCTCCTCAGACTACAGCTGGCGTCACATCAAGTCACCTGAGGTCCCAACTCTCAGTCATGACATCGTTGTGAAGAAGGCGTACGTTACCAAGACCCACAGGACACTGGGGCACGCCCAGGAGAAGTGAAAACACATGTCCACACAGAAACTGGACGTGAGTGCTGACAGCGGCGCCAGGCACAGCAGCCAAAGGCAGACAGACACATGTCCACCAACAGAAACACGGTAAACAACATGCCGTCTGTCCACACGATGGAAGACCACCCAGCTGCAAGAGGAACGAAGTGCTGACACGTACAATGTGGGCGAGCACTGAAAACATGACCCCGAATGGAGGAAGCCAGACCCAAGGCTACAGATCGTAGGACTCCATTCCTAAGAAAAGCCCAGAACCAGCAGCTCCCTAGAGACGGGAAGTGGATTAGAGGTTGCGGGGGTGGGGGGGAGGTGGGGGGCGATGGCTAAGGGTAGGGGAGATGAAAGTGTTCTAGAATTGATTGTGCTGATGGCTGCACAGCCGTGACTATTCCAAAAACTATCAAATTGCACAGTAAATGGGTGACCTGATGGGATGACCTGATGGGTGAGCTGGATCTCAATAAGCTGGGGTTTATTTATTTATTTATTTATTTTTTAAGGAAGATTGGCCCTGGGCTAACATTTGCCGCCAACTCTCCTCTTATTGCTGAGGAAGACTGGCCCTGAGCTAACATCCGTGCCCATCTTCCTCTACTTTATCTGTGGGATGCCTGCCACAGTGTGGCTTGCCAAGCGGTGCCATGTCCGCACCCGGGATCTGAACTGGTGAACCCAGGGCCGCCAAAGCAGAGCATGAGAACTTAACAGCTGCGCCACCAGGTCGGCCCCTATAAGCTGGTTTTTAAAACAACCCGTTTCCTGTCCCCGTGGGGAGACAAGACCCCGTGGTTTGAAGGGCTTCCCACACTCCTGTGCTCGCCCCTGTGATGAATCCTCACCTGAAAAGCACGCTTCGAGTGCCTCAAGTCACTAGGGCCATTCTCTCCATGACAGATAGCCCTTAGGAGCTTCTGGCTTGAAACTGCATCCAGATTAGGGACCCAAGGGCTGGGAAATTGTCCCTGCAGGTGGCCCCAAATAGCCCCTTTGTGCCAGCCATGAGGACTTTCCGTTTGCCCCGTGGGTGCCAGTGCTGGGCACTGTCCCCAGTCCTGCTCCCATGAAACCCCACGGGGCAGCAGGAGTGAGGGGTAGGAGAGGGAGCTGACAGTTTGGACGGAGCCTCGGCGACTGGCACAGGCTTGCTTCCTCAAAGCAGGCTCCAGCCGTGTCTGCTCCCTGCAGTCCTCCCAGCCCTGCTCCTGGTCCCTTCCTGCCGGCCCCACAGGGCCCCACTTGCCCAGGCCCAGGGGAGGACGCAGGCAGCCCCGGGCAGCCCAGCCTCCGTTCTGCATCTCACCCCCCAGCTCTCCTCAGGGCGGCCTATGGCACTCCCACCACCGAGGGGTTCAGGCTCTCCCCACTATGCTCCCTGAACCCCCTGGCCTGCCCTTCCCCAGCCCTGTGCTGCCCACCCCCATCCATGAGCCCCACCACCTTCCGCAGGCCTTCATCCTTGACTGCACCCTCACCCTGCCCCACCCACCCCTCCCCACTGTCCAGTGTGTTGGGTCCAGATCTGCTCCGGTCCTCCCAGCTCACTCAAGCCCGTGCCTCCAGTCCCCGGGACGCACAGTGCCCACTCCGACTCCTGCCTACCTTCCTTGCTGTTCCCGAGGCCCAGGTCCCAAGCCCCATCCAGGATGCCCTCATGTCCACACCCCTCTGCTATGGACTGGATGTTTGTGTCCCCCCAAAATCCACATGTTGAAGCCTAACCCCCAAAGTGATGGTATTTGGAGCTGGACCTTAGGGTTAAATGAGGTCATGAGGGCGGGGCCCCATGAGGGGGTTGGTGCCCTCATAGGAGGAGACCCGGCTCTCCCTCCCGCTCTCGGTCCTGCAGAAGGGCCATCTGCAAACCAGGAAATGGCTTTCACCAGACACGGGGCGAGCGGCAGCTTGACCTTGGACTTCAGCCTCCAGACGCGAGAAATACACATCTGCTGTGGAGCCCTCTGGTCCGTGGTTCTTTGTTATGGCTGCCCGAGCCGCCCAAGACCCCATCCTCATCTCTGTCACCCAGAGGGGCCACTCTCAAATTGCTCAGGCCTCAGCCTCAGTTTCCTCCTTTGCAAAATGAGGACACTGACCCACATCGCTGCAATGGGCTCCTTGGGCCCCACCCCCAGGCTCCAGCACCTTTGGCCCCTGCCCTCAGCCACACACACCCAGGAAGGAGGGGAGCCCCATGGCCCTGCATCCCTCGCATGGTCAGCCATGCCCAGCCAGACCATGAAAGCATGGGCTCGAGGGCGTGGCTGCCCTGTGAAAGGTCTGGCCTCTCCCTGCCATCTCCAAGGTGACAGGCCAACCCTGGCGTCAGGCAGGGCTGGGATGCCTCTGTGGGTGGGCCAGGAAGGGAGGCAGGCCCCGGGGACATGTCACTGACTGGACCCAGGGCTCAGCAAGGCCACACAGGAGGAGCCGCTGATGTGCCTCCAACCCCAGGGAGAGGCATCCGCAGCCGGGACACTGGGCAAGGTGGAAAAGCAAGTCAGTCTGCTCAGAGCGGCGGGCAGCCCACCCCTTCCCTGGGCGCTGCCTTCCAGCTGGGCACTGATGGGCTCCAGAAGCTTCCTGCGGTTTCTAGGGGTGCTGGGGAGGCACCCTCCAGCAGACGATGCCACTCTCAGGCTAGGGACGAGGACTCCACCCAGCCAGCAGGGCAGGTTCTCACCTCCTCCACATCCATTCCTTACTGCAGCCTGGCGGGGGTTGGGGTCAGAAGCCGGCTCCCTTCCCTGCAGGAGGCTGTGGGCGCCTGGGCCTCCTGGGGGACAGGGCCCGGCAGAGGCTGCCTCCAGCCCAGCCGCAGGCCGGCTGACAGCTCCCCCTGCAGCATCCAGGAGGGTCAAGATGCCCACTGGACCCAGGCAGGAAGGGGGCAGGGTGGGAGCCCCAGGACAGGAGAAGGCCCAAGAAGGTGAGCTGGGCAGTGCTTCCTGGGTGGCGCAAGGCCAGGAGTGCAGAGCAAACGTCTGCTCGTGCCCAGAAAGATCATCCAGGAAGAACGAGAGGGCTCACGGGGACTGCAGGAGATTTTCACTTTCTTTTCTGCTTTCATTTTACTAATTTTCTACCACCAACTGGGGTTATTTTTTAATTAGAGGAAAAGAAACCTTTCAGAAAAGTGAAGGTACCAACTAGGCTCTTGGCTCGGCAGGGGTGTCACGCCACCTCCAGCAGGATCCGGAGTGTCCAGGGCTTAAACTCAGCAGATGGGATCGGGGACCAGCACGCTGCCCTCCAAGCCTCTGTGTCCTCAGCTGGAGAAGCTCGTGCTTACAGGGCCTTGCAGGCCCAGAGGGCGATGGAGAGCTCGGCCCACTGTGAGGACTCCCTTACGTTTGCTATGCCCACAGCCCCCTGCGCCCCTGGCACGCTTCCAGGAGCGCGCTGGGCGGGTTCCTGCATGGTGATTGATGGGGAAGCAGAGACTGGGGAGGCCCGGTGGGGTGCGGGGCCTCAGGGCCTGAGGGGGAGCAGGAGCTGGCTGTCCGGGTGCTAGTGCCCCACCCCATCCCCTCTGCCCGGCCCCTGCCATGAGGCCCAGGCCTCTTCAGGGTCCAGGTCCCTGTCCAGCCTCACACTGCCTGCCCAGCCAGGTTACATGGTGCCCAGGGTGAGGCCCTGCGGGAAGCACGGCAGCTGGGAGGGGTTGGGGCTGAGCTGGAACTGGGGAGACGCCAGGGAGCAGGTGACCAGGCCAGAGGTGCGCAGGGCTTGGACGTTGGTCTGCCAGGCTCAGACAGGGACAGGGTCCAGGAGCCTGACTGCCAGGGCCAGGTTCATGCCATCAAAGAGCAGCTTAGCCCCATGCGCTGGGGTGATCAAGTGAGCCCCAGCTGGGCCTGGAGGCGGGGTCTCTGCTTTTCCCCCAACCATCGCAAGCCCAGGTCGTCTCCCCAAGGTGAGGGTGAGGGGCCAGAGGAGGCCCCTCCCCTCTATCGAGAGGACCCCATTCCTGACCCCTTCGGCCTGGCACGGGCCTTCCTCTCCACTGTGCCTTTCCCAACCAGTGCCCAGTGAGGGAGGCCTCCCCCAGGAAGCCCACCTGCTTCCTGCAGCCATTGTGCTGGGCCCTCTAGGGGGGTGGCCAGGGTTAGGGGAGGAGCAGAGTGCTGGACGTCACCGGGGCACCCAGATGTCACCAGGGGCTGGCCAGCCACCCAGGTTTGAGGGACCAGTGGTGGGTGTGGGTCCCGCCCTCCAGCCTCTGGGAGGAGGGCCTGTCACACAGCTGGCCTGTGAGCCACCATGACATGAAACTGACAAGAAAATGTGATTAGTTTGCTGCTCAGAGAAGCAGTCACGAAGCCTTAAAAAGAAGCCACCGCTGCCTTTCCTTCAGTTAGAACTGCTGTCTGCTCCTGCTCGCCCGGGCCAGGCCGCCAGCCGGCGGGTGGGGATGGGGGGAGAGCTGGGGCGGCCACAGCAGAACGGCCAGCACTGGGCTCTGTCCAGTGCTCCAGCCCAGCCATCTTCCCGAGGGCGTTGGCAAGGGCAATCCTGGGAGGTGCACCCTGTCCTGGGCGTCCGAGCCAGCAGGCACCTGGAGGGGACCAAGTGGGTGTGGACATGCTGGAGGCCCCAAGCCCAGAGCGGGATGCCCCCCAAACTGGATGAAGTGGCAACGGGTGACAGGGACAGACCCAGGAGCCCACGGGCCTGAGGGTCATCTCAGGGCTGGGCTGCAGCCTGCTGGACCCAAGCCAGCCTTTAGGAGGGCCCTGGCCTGGGATGGACCAGGGGTGATACCCAAGGCAGGGCCTCCCTGTGTCTTCTGCAGGGGCCTCCACCTGGCCCCAGAGCCAAGGACGCCTGGATCCAAACCCCCACATGCTGGTGGTCATCCTTGAGCCTGGCCCGGGGGGCTGGGCTCTGACTAGCAGGGGCTGCGTGGGAGCCCTGGGCCAGGCAGTCAGGAGTGGAAGTGCCCAGGCCAGGGCTGCACGTGGCTCCATCTCAGGAGATCTGAGTCCCAACCACTCTGTTTGAGCAATGCCTGGCTTAAAAAGAATGCCCTGTCCCTCTGCCTCAGCACTTCCTCTCCAAATCCAGGCATCACCCCAGGCGTCACCCCAAGCAGCCACGCCTGCACTCAAGGTGGGGACACCCAAGGGGGCTGTCTGGGGCGGAGGCCTCACAGCTGCCATCTGAGATGGGGGACAGTATCCGGACCGCTGTGAGCTCAGAGGGTCTGGACAGCTCCTCCAGCCGGCACACAGAGGCCGGGCCACCCTGCCCCAAGATGGGGCCTCGGCTCTGTGGGACCCACGAGGCAGGGGCAGGAAGAGGCTCTGGGGGAGGGTTGAGGGGCGAAGGATAGCACCGCCTTTCCTTCCTCCAAAGCACCCTCTGTGCTCTCCTGGACTCACGCAAGGTGCCCCCACCCATCCGTGGACCCTGGGGGTCTCAGAGTCGAAGGGCCTGGACCAGAATAGCTCCTCCTGGGTTTTTTTTTTTTTTTCTGGTTAAGATTCTGTCTAGAAAAGGGCTCTGCTGCTACAAATGTGTGAAACCCCCATCCTTCCGCCACCCCCACTCCCGAGGTGCCGGGCTCAGAACCACAGGTGCCCTGAGGGAGGGGAGTCCACCCCCTCTTCTGTCTTGGAGAGGACCTGAAGGCATCCTCCCCACACACACACTCCGGGCCCGGCCAGATGCAGTCCTGGCTGGGGTGGTGGCACCCTTACAACACAGAACGTTCTAGTAAAACTAGAAACAGGCAAAGGCGCCACCGTCCACGTCCACTCTGACATGTCCCTTGGCTCTCACTGAGCAAACCAGGAAACAGGAGACACTGGGTCTCCCTGGGGGAAGCGAGGGCAAGACTGTCCCATTTGCTGACATGTTGCCCCACCCAGGAAAGTCAGCTAGAGCCATGAGGGAGGCTGTGGGAGGCTGTGGGAGCTGGGGAAGGCTGGAGGAGGCTGGGGGCGGCTGGGGAAGGCTGGAGGAGGCTGGGGGCGGCTGGGGAAGGCTGGAGGAGGCTGGGGGTGGCTGGGGAAGGTTGGGGGAGGCTGGGGGAAGCTGAGGGGGGCTGGGGGAGGCTGGGGAAGGCTGGGGGAGGCTGAGGGGGCAGAGGGAGGCTGAGGAGGTTGGGGGAGGCTGAGGGGGCTGGGGGAAGCTGAGGGGGCTGGGGGAGGCGGGGGAAGGCTGAGGGGGCTGGGGAAGGTTGGGGGAGCCTGGGGAAGGCTGGGGGGGCTGGGGAAGGTTGGGGGAGCCTGGGGAAGGCTGGGGGGGCTGGGGAAGGTTGGGGGAGCCTGGGGAAGGCTGGGGGAGGCTGGGACCACTGCCTCCCCCCACCCCAAGATGAGCAGCAGTGCTGGCGTCTCCCAGGGAAGGAGAGACCCACTTTTCAAAGCTGCCCCCTGATATTCCATGGGGGTGTCCTTCAACAGGGCCTACCATTCGCTCGCGGAAACACAGACACACACGTGGGAGCAAAAGGTGCGGCTCCAACACAGATGCTCTTTATTGTCTCTCACATTTAAACAAAGAAAGAGCAGACTCAATTTCTTCTTTGTTTTTTCTTTTTGGTCTTAAAGCAACAAAAAGGGAAAAGGAACGCAGTCTTACAAACAACAGAGCAAGGGTCTTTTCCTTTAATGTTTAAGTCTGTTTTCAAAGTGCCAGCCCCTCATCGCCTCCAGACGGTACAGGTAACTCCTAGCAGCTCGGGGACAGGTGGCCTTGAGGCTGGGTGCTGGGCACCTGGGGGGACCTAAGCTCTGGGACGAACGTGGGGGGTTGCCCGATCTCAAGTGCACAGAGACCCCTGCCCCAGGGCTTGGAAGGAAGAGCCCCACTTGTGCAATTTGGTTTCTCTGAAACCTGCAGGGAGGCCCTGAGCTCACACCGAGCCCCGGCCCTTGCCAGGACACCAGACGGTGGGCCCTGCTCCTCCACGACGCACCGGTCCCAGGCTGGACACTGTGCCCCCAACACGCATGGTGGCAGCAGCACACGTGTCCTGGGCTCCTGGTACTTCACAAACCAGGAAAGCTAGACTCTGAGTCACAGAATAAATACACTCAGCCGAGAGGGACCGCTGTGCTCCTGGAGGTTCTGTCCTCGCGGCTGGACACACCTGCTCCTCTCTGGGGGGACCTCGAACCTGGCTGACCACCATAGTCACGCAGGGCCCATCGGACGGAATGGGGGACACAGAGGACACCCGAAGTCGGAAGCTCCAGGAGAACAGCTGTGCCCTCATTGTTGGTGACCTTGGGGGAAGCAGAAAGGGCAGAGGTTACTGCAGGGCTGAGAGCTGGGGACAGGTGGGGGTCCAAGCAGCAGGCCAGAGCGCCCGCCGGGGGTCTTCTGAGCCATCTCCCTCAGGCTCTGAGGCTTGCCAGGGAACCCCAGAGCTCCCAGCTCCCACTGGCCCTCGTCATCTGGGGAGTCCCGCCTTCCTCGGTACCCACGCAGGGCCATGCGGAGCCTGCTGCACCTCTCCTGGCACAGGTCCCCTGACCCCAGCATCCCCCTGTGCCCATCCCATCTACCAGGGGCCCTGACTGCCCAGGGGAAGGCGCAGGATCCTTGATGGCTCGAGGGCCCAGACCACAGGGCTTGCCCTAAAGCCCCACAGACTTGCGCCTGCACACAGGGGTGCTAAACGGGGGCCTGCTGTTCTGGATCCTTCCAGCCACTCAACTCACAGTTGGAAGGACCCCAGTGTGTAACTGTCAGTGGGGTGTGACTCATGCCCCTGGGGAGACACACCCACCCAGCCCAGAGCCCCCCACTCACCAGGTGCACCTTCCTGGTTTGGGGGATCCCCCAGGGGCTGTGGGGGCAGGCCATGGAAAAGAAAATTCTTTCCCAGGTTAGTATGGAGCCCAGGCCTCAGCCCTGCTTCTTGACTGCCCAAATCCAACGAATGAGGGGAGCAGTGTTCTCCACCGGCATTCTCCCCCGTCCATTGGTCCAGGGGGATGGAGACACCACAGGAGGCCCTCAGAGGGAGGGAGCCAGGAGCCCAGGAAACAGGAAAGGGGGGGGACCCCAGGTGACAGGGAAGGAAGAGGAACGGGGGCTCCAAGAACAGAGGGAGCCCAGAGCCCCAGGGCCACAAGTCCTGCTGCTCCTCCCGTCAGGAGGGCAAGTGTCGCCCCACTGTGAGCCGCTCCACCAACACAGGAGGTGGAAGCGAAGCTGGGCTGACTCCTGGCCCGGATCCTAAGACAGCTTCCACCTGCACCCTTGGAAGTCGTAAGCTGCCGTGATGAAATCCTGGCTGTCCTGAGACCGCCACACCAGGAGGAAGCCAAGCCAGCTAGGTGGAGGGGCCCAGGGGTGTGTGTGTGAGAGCGTGTGTGTGTGTGTGCACAATGAGGGGTGGGGGGCCGGCCATCCCGCTTGTCCCGGCCACCCCAGCCAAGGCCTCAGACAGGTGAGAAGCCACCAGGGACACTCAGCCCGGCCAACACGGCTGCCCGGAGCACAGAGACTCACGAGAAACAGCAAACCAGCCTTGTTTTAAGCCACGTTTGAGGGAAGTTTGTTCACACTGTGATCGTGAACTGAAATACCTAATGTGTTGGAAGGCACTGAGAGATTTCAATTTCTCTTAGAGAGCTGGGGACAAGCGAGCGATAAGCTATAAAGCTAAGCAGCCAAAAATGAGGCAAATTCAACCCTGCAGAGAACAGAGTTGAATAAAAACAAAACATATTCATAATTATCCACATGGATAAGCTGCAATTTTTAATATCAACACTGGATCTTGATTTAGCCAAAAATTGTATGTATGTGTGGCAGGGGAGTAGGCAATTATAAGATGGCAAAATCTTCATATTCCAAAGGAAAAAAATCTGTAAATAATGCCTAAATTGCACAATCATGAAACAAAAAGCAGCAGGTAAGTTCTCTCTCAGGAATAGGGAGATACATTCTTTCATTATACACTGTGTTGCTAGTGGGCTTTAAAAATGTGAACATATATAACACTGATACAAATTAAAGTTAAATGAAAAGAAACTATCTTACTACCATGTGAAGTTAGAATCAGTCTTTTCCCACATACAGCTGTTAAAATCCAGGAGACTGCTGGCACAGAGAAACCCACGTATCTTCTCACGGCTCAGCTGCTGGCCCCTGCTCCCCGACGCCAGCCCAGTGCGGGGGGTCAGATGCCCAGGCCAGCCCTGTCGGCACCAAGCTGCTCAGGTGGATGGCCTGAGGCCCCAGGACCCACCCAGTGCCCTGGAGGGAGACAGAGGTGGTGCAGGGCCTGGAGGGCGAGTAGCGGGAGCTTGAGTCCATGGAGGATGAGCCTGGCCCCAGGTAGGGGCACGTGAGAGCCTGAGCAGGGATAAGGCACCGACCTCCCAACATGAGGCTGCTGGCCACAGGGCAGCTTGGACGTGGGTGACAGCCCCTCCCTGTGGTGCCGCAGAGGCTGGGGCACACTGCCAGTCCAGGCCTGAGCTCACCGTCGGGCTCCTGAGGGCCCAGGACAGCCCTGGGGCAGAGGTGCTCAGGGAGGCTCAGAAAAGAGGCCAGTTTCTGCCGCCGTCGGCTGCTCTCAGCTCAGCACAGTGACATTCGGTCTGAGAGCAATGACCCCACCAGCCGAGCAACCTGGCTGGGAGGTGGGGAAGGGGGAGCTGCCGGTCGTCCTCCTCCATCCAAAGTGGCCAGATTCCACAACCAGGAAGGGAGCAAGAACAGTGACCGCAGCACACTGCACTGCACACTCGCTCCAGACACAGGCAGTCATCGGGCCGGCCCTCTGTCTTGTGACATCACCCCAAGGCTCCAGGGAAACCCCCTGGCCACATCCAGGAGTGGACTTGGGGCATGCAGGACAGAGTCCTCTCCTGGCCCCCTGGCTCCCCGCTGCCCCAGAGCTCTGTCATCACCAGCCCTGCCCAGAGCAGACCCCGGCCCCAGGCCCATCCAAAGAAGCAGACCTGGCACCAGATGGAGGGCTGGGGTTCTGGAGCCAACTCCGAAGGACGCAAGGTGTGCATGCGGGCGGGGTGGGACCCTTGTGCAAGCGCAGGAGAGACCTTACTAAGTCCAGAGCGAGGAGCGAGGCGGCGGCACTGGGCCTGCAGATACGCCCACCAGGGGGGAGCCAGCTTCCCACCCGGCCACACATCTGGGGAGAGCGAGCCCCTGGGCATGAGCGGTGGTGTCCACTAAGCTGCTGGTACAGGGGTCGGGGGGGTCACAGAGCAAACCTGGCCGGGGCTGGGACCTGGCCACCCACTCCAGGGGCCCTGGGCTATGCAAACGCTCGGCTCCGAGCAAGGCTGAGCTGTATCCACCAGCAGAGGGTTTCCTGGGACACTGTTTGCTCTTTGCACAGAAAAAAGACCGAAACCATAAATCGAAATCCTGGAACCTGCTCTCGAATTCCCAAACGCCTCCTACCCGAAGCGACTGTTTGAGCCTGCCAAATACCACCCCAACTGCCAGCCCTTGGAGACGGGCCCTTCTAGACACTGTGTCTTTCCCTCTGCAGTTGCCCTCAGGACAGGGTGGACGCCAGCCCCATCCTCGCTCCCTCCCACCCCTGAATCCCCGGGGGCGACCAGCAGGCCCCAGGAGAGGCCAGGAGGGGGCGACGTGAGGGCAGCGATGACCAGGCCTGGTGGTCAGGGCCAGGGGCAGGGAGCACCTTCCCCAGCGTTAACTCTATTTTGACAACCCTGGGTGCCATGACCATCCCCACTCTACAGATGAGGGGCTGAGGCTCGGAGGGGCTCCAGACCCTGTCCACGGTCATTCAGCTTAGCTGCAAGGCCAGGCTGCAAGCCCAGGTCTGGAGCCTGTGTGAGTGTCCAGGGCGGTCAGAGCAAAGGGCCACAAACTAGGAAACCACAGAGTTGGAGAATGGACATCTGGAGCCCAGGTGTCACCACGGGGAGCCCATCCCCAAAGGCCACAGAGGGGACCCCACGAGTCCCAAGGCCTTGTTGGTTGAGGGCCCCACCACAGCAGGCTGAGCACCAGGAGTGAGGTGCCCCGAGGTGACAGGCCCTCTGCCTAGGAACAGGTCGCCTGGCCGCCTGGGTCCAGGCCCAACCCCCCACCCTGGCCAGGACCACACTCCCCACAGAAAGGGCCGGCTGTGTCCAAATGGGCACCACAGCCCCCTAGCCAGGCGAAGGCAGACACTTGGAGCAAACCCTGCCCCTACCTGCACCCAAGGGGCAGAGATTTCTGTCCCAACCCTAGGAGGCAGCCCCTTCCCAGGCCAGGCAGAGGCCCTGCCTCAGGGTCCCTGAGAACACCGCCCATGTCGCTGGGTGGTGGGAAGCGTGAGGGGCCCAGTGTTGTAGGAGTAGATTCCCCAGAGGCGCCTCAGGGAAGCTTCGGAGGGCGATAGCCTCTCCACGGATGGATGCAGGGAACCGGCTGGAGGCCCCACCCAGTCCTCCCAGGAGCCCTGCCTCCACCAGGTGTCGAGGCCATGGCCATCACGTCTGAGAGACAGGCCCTGACCCTGCAGGGCCGACAGCAGATTCCGAATGAGAAGAACAGTCCCGAAACGAGAAACGTTGGCCAGGATCATCGCCTGTCACACAGACGCACTCCTGCAAGTCCCGTCTTCCTCTCTGCCTGTCTGCCTCTCGTCTGTGGGGAAAGCAGCTGTGCTAAGTCCAGCTCCACGACAGGCGCCCAGTATCCAGCGGGAGCTGCAAGTGCGGACAGACAGCCCACACCAGGCAGGGGTCCGGGCAGCCCAGTCCCTGGACGTCCTCGTGCCCACTGGGGGTCCCTCCCAGACCTCCGTAATTGTTGGGAGCTGCCAGTGAGATCTGGAGGGGGGGAGCCATCCGGGTCTGCTGGGATCACATCCAGCCCCAGTCGGAGCTGCTGGCACAGGTGGGGAACAGCCATGCCCAGCAACTGCCAAGGCCACTCCCTTTAATCGAGCGTTTCAGGATTTCAAAGGGGCTCAGATCCCAGGTGACTGCACTTCACTGCAAAGAAACACACAGCCCGGGAGGCAAGGAGCTGCCTGAGCCCTCCCCATCAACAGCTCGACCCCTGTCTGTCCTTAAACATCCATCAGCCACGACACTCGTCAGAAAAATGCACGGCAGGCTCGAGAGGAGGCGGTTGGCCCAGGCCCCTTTCCATACCCACACCTGTGCTCTTCGAGGCACTCCCCCCTCCCCCCCTCCCCCCCTCCCCGCCCCCCGCAGGAGAAACGCCTCAGGAGACCCCTGCAGGACTGGTCGTCACCCGGGGACTGTCCTACCTCCCAGCCTGATGCAGCCGGCCGGCCCCGCTTCTGAAAACCCCACGGCCTGGGCACTCTGGTTCTGCCGGCCTGCGTGTGGACAGCGGGCGTCCTTAGAAATGTGGAGATGAACCAGGGATCTCCCTGCGGGTTCCTCTCAGCAGACCAGGCTACGAAAATGTCCCTCACAGTAAGACAGAACCCCTGCCCTCTCACTTCCCTCCTCCCACCCAGCAGCTCCCACCCCCCACACCTCTGCAGTTACGGGATGTTTGGGGCATCCCTCCCTCTGGGCGGGGAGGTCCCTGTTCCCTGACCACAGCCAGCCTGGGCAGCCCCCAGCGCACCCCAGCCCCTGCTGTCCCCACCCACCCACTTGGACACTGTGGAAAAGGCACAAGGTCACTGCAGAGGCCGTTCAGAGAAAAGCTCGCTTTTCCTGGGGCTTCCCAGGCAGGCCAGGAGCCAACCCAGCCACCCAGCGGGGCTTCCTCACCCCTTTCCTTGGACCCACTGGGGACCTCCCTCCTCTGAGAGTCACCCCCACACCACTCAGCCCAGTCCCTGCCTGGAGGCCCTCTGTGCCCTCATGTCCACGGAGGTGGCACCACAACCAGCCTCCACCTGGCCCCTGGGGGACCCCACCCACCTTGCACGGGCCCCCACCTCCTGCAGCCTCCCCATGCTCTGGGAGGACAGACCTCCCCAGGTTTCTCCTGGCACAGCCCTGCCTCCCACGCCCAAGGGCCCCCAGGCCACGGTGCCCACCTGCAGGGCTCTGACAGCCCCTTCTCCCTGTCTGCCCCTCGCTGGCCCAGGCTGACCTCACGGGAGCAGTGTCCCCCTCCAGGAGTGTCCCCCACTGGGCCCCAAGACCACCACCAGGGCCCCGCAGCAAAGGCTGGTTGAGGCTGCTGTGCCTTGCGTCACTGGCACCCCAGTGATGCGCTCCACAGGCTGGGAGATTGTTGAGAAGAGGCGGTCTGGCTGGGGGGGCTCCCCTCTCCCTGCACAAGGCCTGGGCTGTGTGAGCAGAGGGGGGAGGGTGGCAGGTACTGGCCAGTGCCCTGGGCCCCAGGAAGACGACCAGACCTGCTGTTCTCGATGCTCAAGACCAGAACTAACAGGCCTGTTTCCACAAACCACAGCCTTTCTGAGAACGGTGACATAAGTGCTGTGCATGAGCAAAGAAACGAAGCAGCCACAGTCAGAAACCAGAACCACCAGGTGTCACCAAGCAAAAGGAGGCAGCACTGGCCTGGCATTGCTGATATCACCATCCTTAGGTGGAGAGTGTGCGCAGGGCCCCCACCAACACAACCCAGCCCTCCCATCCACCACTGACAGCCCCGCCGTGCAGTGGCCACGCATACTCACGTCCTGGGCTGTAACCCCACATCCAGCCCCGAGTCCACAGCACACGGCCTTCCCTGAGCCACATCCGGGACTGCGCCACCCAGCTCTGTCTCTCCAGCGTGGCTCATGGGGGGATCAAAGGCATGGCCACTCCCTCAACCCTCTAGACCAGCCTGGCCGTAGCCCCTGAGCACAGAACTGGGCCCCAAGTGCCCTGCTGGGTCCCCCCGGTTCCTTTAGCCACAGGCATCCAGGCTGCACCAGGGCTGGTGGAGACCCTGGCCCAAGTATGGGGGTTCCGAGGGCAGTGAAACGGGGGTGCAGCCCCGTCTCCAGGGGAAATCATGTAAGCTGGCTGGAGGCCTTCAGAGTTTGGGTCACAGTCCTGCCCACAGAAAGCAGACGATTCCCAGGAACACCGGCTCCTGCGGGGTGGGCGGCTGGAAGATTGTCGTCTGAAGGAAAGTCTCCCCGGGACATGCAGAAGGTTGACATGCGGCCCAAACCCCTGGTCCAGAGGCCCAGGCGGCCCCTTCTCCCAGCCACTGCTCCCCTCCGTCCCGGGTGGCCAGGTGGGTCAGGAAGGACTGACAGTGCCGAGAACCCCCGGCAGGGCCTTGTGATACGAGTGAGGGGCCGTGGAGACCCAGGTGTGGAACCTCCAGCTCAGGGTTCTAACCTGGAGGCAGGACGGGGCCGATGGCCACCACCCATCTGCCCCGGAGCCTGACTCCCCTCCTGGGCTGCTTCCTCCCTCTGATTGCCATTTCCGCCACAGCTGGGAAGCATCACCTCTCTCCCTTGGGGCTGACGGTGGTGGACACACGTCAGGCATTTTGCTCTGCCTCTCCAAGGCCAAGCGGGCTGCCCCGCAGCCCCTGGGATGCTGGGCACACAGTGGGAGCCCGCCTGGGAGCAAACCTTGGCTCCGTGCCTCCCAGGACCAGTCTCCTCATCTGCAGGACGGGGCGCTGCAGCCCCCTACTCCTGACGATGCAGCCAAGTGCGCAGAGTGCCACGAACCCGGCAGGGGGCAGGGTGTGTGCTCACACTGGGGAGGGGCCGCTCCCAGTGCCCTCACCTGGCCGGCTTCCCCAGCAGGCCAGGCCTCCAGTGCATTCCTGAACTCCTGCTGCGTGCCGGGCACTTCCTTACTTCCGGGCACTTACTCTCCTCAAGGGGAGACCTCAAAGAGAGCAGCAGAGAATAAAGTAGAAGGTCATGAAAGGAGCTGTGACGGAAACAAAGATGCTGGGGTAGAGAGAGAGTACTGGCCGTGGGGGTTTGTCCTGGACGCGGCCATACAGGTGCTCTGAAGGAGCTGCACCAAGGGGGTGAGATCGAGCTGGGACCTGGAGGAGGGGGTGGCCAGCAGGCACAGAGCAGGTGGGCACCTCGACTTTGCCACATGGTGCCAAGGGACAGGGCACAAGGAGAATGCTCGATGGGAGGGGGGCCTACCTGCCCTGGAGACCCCGGCCCCCACAACTGCACTCGGGTCAGAGTCTCTGACCCACCCACTTCCTGCATCCCTGTAGTCCCTGGGGGCCTGCAGGATTCAGGCCCCTCCCTGCTGGACAGAGAAAGCTGTGGGCTCACATCCTCAGTTCATACCCTGCAATGACCTCAACAACCCAGAGTCGGTCAAGGGCACTGGTGAGCAGGCTGCATGCCCATGGGCTCTGCCAGGAGGAAGGAGCCAGTCTCTGTGTACGGCTGGGAGCCGTCTTCTTGGTGGGGGTCAGAGGGACAGCCAGGCGCAGGGCGGCGGTGTGGTGCTGCTTCTGTTGGGGGGACAAATCTGTGTCTGCTGGTGTCATAAACAGGAGGACAAGCAAACGCTGGGCAGAACGGGAGGCCTGAGGGAGAAGGTCAGCACGGAGGAGCCGGGACGAGGCCAGATTTCTCCAAACCGCCCTGGTTGTACAGAGTCAACTTGGGACCCGAGGAGACGCACACAGAATTACAAGTCACAAGTCAAAATGAAAACAGACAGGAGTCTGTACAAGTGGAACGTAAAGTGGAATAAACAACCCTACATTTTGAGGTCAAGACAACCACAGGGAGACTTGTCTCCATGCCTTTGAGAGAGGGATCTGACGTATACCCTGGGGGCCAGACCCCAGGGGCGGAGGACCTGCAAGGAAGCCTTGGGGCTTCCCGCGGGTCACAGCGGTGACCCTATGGAGCTGCTATGCTGAGCCGGTCACGTGTGAGAGACAGCCTATCTACGTGAAATGCCTGACAGGTTACACCTTAAATATGTGACATGGTATGTAACATACTTGACATTTTATACACATATTAACTTTTACATATAAATTAATACAGTCACACATTGCCTAACGACAGGGACACCTTCTGAGAAATGCGTCGTTAGGCGATTTCATCGTCGTGCGAACATTACACAGATGCACTTACACAAGCCTAGATGGCGTAGCCCATCACACACCTGGGCTGAATGGGACTAATCCTGCGGGACCACCATCGTATATGCGGTCCATCGTTGATCAAAATGTCATTATGTGCCATGTGACTATAATTATGCTGGTATCATTAAGAACTAAAGTTTTCAAAAGAAGAGAATAGGGATACAAATATAAAAGTCAAAGTAGTAAAAAATCTGAATTAGAAAGTGGTATGAAGTCTGATTTCTTTTCTCCTAAAAGAAATTAATTTCTGAGTCTGTCAACTGCAAAGACTGAGAAACAACAGTGAACCCAGGAGCAACGAGCACCCGTCAGGCCAAGGCGGGATCGCTAAATACCATTTCCCTTGAGAGGAGGCGTCTCCCTGGGACCCAGCCGACCCCAGGCCTGGGCTGGAAATGCCGATGGCGAGCCAGAATCCCCTGTCACAGCAGAAAGCCAGGCCGCTGCCAAAACCACCACCATCATCGGACTCAGGAGCCGAAGAGCCAACTGGCCGAGGATGGGACACTTTAAGCATCAAAAAGAATAAAATTTGCATGGATTGAAAGGAGTCAAATATGTTCAAAAGACACACGAGTTCTTGTGATACGCACACGGTCAGGATAGAGCTGGCAGGTCACTCCGGAAGGTGCTGGGAACCAACTCAGACACTTGTCCTGTAAGACACCTGCGCTTCCTGTAAGGCTGGATGTGAAAGTCACAGGACGGCCAGGGTGTCGCTGCAGGGCTGCTAAGGAATGGACAAGGCCAGCAACTCCGAAGGAGACAAGTCACCAGCAGTGTGTGGCCACCACCTCAGCAGAGGCATCCTACCTGAATCCAACAGTGTAGGAGTGCCCTCCCAGAGTGCCCTTGGACCTCTGACCTCGGGGCAGGAGCCCTGTGCGGGGCACAGAAGCCGGCTGGGGCCAGGGATGAGTATTCATAGCAGGTGGTGGGGACCAAGGAAACAATGCAGACCTGGGCAGCGTGCGTCTTCCGAGAGGTTAAGGCATCTTGCAAGCGGGCAGGGCAGCACTTGGCCTGGAAGGCGCAGGCAGGCAGGGGCTGCCTGAAGCTGGCCCCGGGCCGGGAGAAGTCCTCATGCCCAGGCACCTGATCCCCCGGAACAGCAACTGGGAACACCTGCATGTCTCCCTGGGCACTGCTGTGTCCCCGCTCCTGCCATGCCCCACACCTCGAGGATGCTCACGATGCTGCCGGAGGAGGTGGGATGGACTGAGCCTGAGCCCCCGCAGCAGGCTTGGAATTACAGGCCTTAGTTTCCTTCGGGAACAAAATAATTACAAGCTTCACAGAGGACCTGGATTCTCTGAAAGCAACGCGGGCAGTCATCTGAAAACCCATCTTCAGAAGCAGAGCACATTTTTATTTACAGTTGGGAGAAAGAGAAAAGCTGGCGTGGGGCATGTGCTCAAGGGCACCATTCTAAAAGGAGAACACCCTTAAGAAAAGTCAAAACCTGGAAACCCCATCTGGATGCTCTCAGCCCAACCTGACCAGCAAGCACTGCATCCACACGAAGCACGGGCACAGGCACCTGCCAACCCGTCAGGAGGGGCGCCATCGCCAGCAGCGCTGCGGGGTTTCCAGGCTGGTTTTCCTGATGGATATCCTTATTTCCCAGGAGAGATCAACATTATGAAGCTGAAAGTCGGATATGGCCCTGGGGTGCTGCCGGGACCCACAGCCCATGTGCCCAGCCTCCCTGGCATGGCAGCAAATCCTTCTGGAACAATGGATTTCTCGATCACTGCACAGCCCCATCAGGCTGCAGTCCACTTCAGCAGCACCTGACCCCTCCCTGAGCCCAGTCGGCCCTCTGTCGAGGTAGAGGCTGGGGGACCTGAGCTCACACGAGACCCCAAATGTGCCAGATGGATGGGAGGAAGCAGCCGGTGAATTGGTGTCCCCAAAGACACCAGGTCCCAACCCTGGGACCTGGGAATGGTACCTTCGACGGTAAAGGAGTTGCAGGTGCGACTGCATTAAAGCTTTTGAGACGAGCAGATCACACTGGATTATCCAGGTGGCCCACACATGCCATCACGGGTCCTTATAAGAGGGAGGCACAGGGAGATTCGACACTGACGAGCAGAGGCCATGTGACCACAGAGACAAAGACTGGGTGACACGGCCACAGGCCCAGGGACGCCTGGAGCCCCCAGGAGCTGGAAGAGGCAGGAAGGACCCTCCCCTGGAGCCCTTGCAGGAAGTGCAGCCCTGCGACACCTTGATTTCGGGCTCTGGCCTCCAGCACCAAGAGAACAAATTTCTGTTGCTTCAAGCCAGCCAGCGTGTGGTCATCTGTGACAGCAGCCACAGGGAGCTAGCAGATACAAGGATGAGGCTAACACAGGGGGCGAAGCAGAGGGATGCCCTGTGCTCGGTGAAGGGGAACACCGGGCTCGGAGCTGACCACAGAGGGGCAGAGCGGGGGAGGCTCCCTGCCCGCCTGCAGCCTGGCGTCTCGGGCAGGAAGGGGAGGCAGGGGCCCCTTGGTTCACGGGAGGCTGGACACCAGCCCCGGGGCCCTTCCAGCTCACACAGCACCTGTGAATTTCCCACTGGCCCGAGAGGCTGGGACAGTGGGTGGCATTCTGTCCTCCCACTTCAGGGAGGTGCCATGGTGCCCAGCCCCCGGCCCCCAAGGGCAGTAGAAGGTGCTGTCGGGGCTCCCAGGACACCTGGGCACCTTCCCCGCACTCCTGGCTCCTCGGGGTGCGCTCCTGATGACCGCCCACCCAGCAACCACTCCATCACCGTGTGCCCTCTCCCTGTGCAGTGCCAGCAGGCTGGGCAAGTCTCCCGTCCCAGCCGTGCGAGCCCACGGCCAACCCTCAGGTTCTCGGCCTGCCCACCTCGCCAGTGCTGCCCACTGTCCGTCCAGCCCTGTTTCCTGGGCCCCACACCTCCGGTCACCTCTATCCGCCTTCCCGCAGTCTCCCTAACCCTCACCAAGGCACTGTCCTCACCCAGGCCATCCCACGAACCCACGACTCCAGCCCAATGTCCTCCAAGCCCTTAGACATCTCCCAGCCAAGACCCATCGCCAGCCGACAGGAGCCGCCCTCCCTGCGGTGAGGGGCACACTGGTCCCCAAGTTCCAGGAGCGGCACCCAGCATGCCCAGCCCATGTCCCCGGGTTCTTCTCACCCTTCGGCTGACTCCCTGTCCCATTTCAGCCTGGGTCCTCTCATCCATCTGCCTAGCCTCTCGGCCCCATCACGCTCCTGTCCCCACAGCCAGGGGTGTTTCCAACACAAACAGGACAATTCACCCCTCTGCTTAAATTCTCCACTGGTACCCTTTGCTATCAGGATAAGGCTGCAGTGGGGGCCTCAGCCCACCAGGCCCGAGTTGGCCTCCTTCCCCCACCCTCAGAACGTGCCCAGTTCCTTCTGCTGTAGACCCTGCTACATGTCCCTCTTTTTGCCTGGGATGGTCATCCCCCATCCTGTGAGCTCCTAATTAGCTCACAGTTCCAATCTCAGCCACATGTCACCTCCTCCAGGAAGCCTTCCCAGATCCCCAGCCCAACTCAGCTTCGTCTCTGGATGCCCTGCCGTGGGGCCCTCATCCCTTCTCAGCACATTTCTGTCTGTGACTACGCACGAATTTGGGGACTGTGGTTCACAGCCCTCTCCCCAGCCCCTCAGGCGAGAGCCTTGGTGATCCGGCGCACCCTTCTGTGTCCCACCCAGCTGAACGTTCAGCCCTCGGTGGGTGGGGAGGTGGATGGACTGAAGAGAAGAGGGGTGTGACCACGGGCCTGAAAGGAGGAGCCCTGGCCCTGAGGCCCCCGCGCTATGTCACCGCAGGAGGGGTTGCATCACCTGCCAGGTTGGGGGGCCACCTCTGTGCTCTCAGGCCATCCCGTCACACCTGCAGGGCCTCGCCCTCTGACCCACCGGGCCCCCAGCAGCACTGCAGGCAGGAGGAGGGTACCTAGCCAGCCAGGAGCGTGGCCCCGTCCCATCCCTGGAGTGCAGCCTGTGAGCCCCAAACCCGCCCTCCCTGCCGGGTCCCGCCAGCCCACAGTGGGGCACCTGGAAGAAGTCCCCAGAGAAACAGCTCCCACAGAGCCGGAAAGGATGCAGTGGCCACCAAAGGCGGCTGCTGATGGGTCATTAACAAGCCCCAGGGTACCCTCACTCACCACCCAGCCCAAGAGGCAGGTGCTGTGTCACCCCAGGACAGATAGGGAAACTGAGGCTCAAAGACACCAGCCTGCTGGGTCAGGAGCAGCAAGTGACTGGGCAGGGCAGGGCACGGCCAGGTGGCCCTGGGTCTGCCCCTGGAAATCAGGGCCTCCCCTGGGAGAAGTGCCCAGCTCCCCAGGCTGTAGATCAGTGATCTGGGGCGGTCTCTGCTGAGGGCCAATGTGCCCTGTCACTCAAGCCCAGCCAGGCCCTGGGCTGGCCTCTCACCAGTGCCCCAGCCACCAGGCCCCAGGCTGTTTCCGTGCTTCTGCACAACATCCATATGGCCACCCACCTCTCAGCTGAGCCTCCAGCACCTCAAAAAGTGGGGCAGAGGGGCCCCTCAGGAACAAGATGCTGGACAGGACACCCCTGGAAGGGACCCGACACCCTGTGTCTGCGAGGATCCTCCCTGTCATGTGCCCGTTGGGGACAGACACCCCCAACCCCGAGGAGCTCCTGGCACTGCCACAGCGGTCCTCAGGGGGCTGCAGGCCAGCTGGGCCAGGCCGAGGTAGCTGTTGAGCGAGGCCTGGAGGACAGTCTTCCCCCGCTGGCCTCCCCTGCACGAGCTTCAGGCCTCTGTGCCAGCCCCCAGCTCTCCCTCGAGGGGTCCAGTGGCCCCATGCCAGCCTCCTCCTCCCAGGGGGTGCCCAGGCATCAGCAACTGTGGGCTCTCTCTGGGCACCGGTGCTCAGCCCCCCCCCCCCCACAGCGTCTTACACGAGCTCCGCTGGCTCCTCCTCCTGCACCAACCCCCGCAGCCCTCGGCTTAGCCTGGGAAGCCTCCCTTCCCCAGCGAAGGCAGTGCCCCGTCTCCCCTTCAAGAAGCTGGCTGGAGAGGCTGCCCCTAAACAGCATCGCTGACACGTCAAAGCAAACTTGTCCACCAGGAGACCACCGACCCCACCCAGAGTGGAGACCCCAGCTTGCCCCCGCCGGCGGATCAGCCGCCTGGCTGGCACAGGCCTCAGCTCACAGTTCTTAATCCTCAGAAAATGAAACCAAAAAGCCAATTAGGCAAAACCACTTTGTGCTTTTGCACTAAAAGGATCTGGCAGCCCACGCTCCCACAGCTCTGCAGGCACAGCCCCAGAACCAAGAACCAAAAATCCAGAAGAGGCCGGTTTGTGGGCAGGGCCCCTGCAGCGGCAAACCGGTCTGGCGAGATTCTTCCTCCTGCTTCCTCCCTGAACCTACCCGGCTGCCTTCTCCCAGCCTGGGGGCTCCCTGCCAGCCAGGCCACACTGGGCCCCCAGGGCCCCGGGTTTCATCTGGGCTGACGCCTGCGTGGGCTCACCATCCCCCGGAACTGCCCACTGTGACTCAGGATCTGAAGGTCACCCTGAGCACTGACCTGCTCACCACACCCTTGATGACAGCACGGCCCCACAGCACACACAAAGGGGACATGTGCAAGAGGTGCCCACCCTCCACGCAGGCCCCCAGACCAGGCCAAAGGCAGGATGGGCCGTATAAGCAGAGGGCTGGGCCGGGGCAGCAGAGAGCACAGAGAGAGACAGGGCCCCACGGACGGCCCCCAGGCCAGTAGGATGCAGCTGCAGCCTGGGGGTCCCGGCTAAGCCAGGCCACGGTGGGGAGACACCCTGGGAAGCCGAGGCCAGGGCATCAGACCTTTCTCTGGACCCCTCCCCACAGGGTGCCCTCACTGGACACCCCCACTGGCTGGAGGCCACCAGGTCGGTCCCTCGCCCACATTCCAACACAAAGGCCCAGGCCTGATGGGAGGCATGCCTGGTTTCGGAGGAGAGGTTCATGCCCGGAAGCCTGGAGTGACTCAGGGTGGTGACCAAGCCTGACACAGGAAGCAGGTGGGGGGGGGGCGGGGACAAGGCCTCGAGAGCCCTGGCAGTGACCCTGCCCAGACTCATCCTCATCACCACCTCCTCCTCATGGGACCCCGGCCGCATGTGGCACAGCAGGTGTCCCATGAGCCCCTTCCCTAGCCACAAGTCGGCCGGCCCTGCTAAGTCCTGCAGGATCACCACCCAGGGAGACCACAACACCAGACAGGTGGACAGCAGGCGGGCCAGGCCAGACAAGGTTGCCTGAAGGTCATGGAGACCAAGGCAGAGGCCCAGCTGCGGTGGAGGACCACTCTCGTCCTCTGTGTGCAGCCCACCCCGACCCCACCTCTGCTTCTGCGGGCACAGGTATTAGGCCATGGAGCCAAGAAGAGGGCACAGGCTGCCCCCAACAGGGGGACCCCATCCCAGGCATCCTGGAGCCTCTAGGGCCCCACGGCCTCTACACGGGATCAACTGGGAGGAGAAGGAGGGGAGCAGGCCCTGGGAAGAATCCCCAGTAGGGCCAGAGACCCGCTGGACACACCCCACTGCCCAGGGACCTGAGCTGGTGGGGCCGTCAGAGAACATGCCCAGCATCCCCCTGAGACTCGGGCCCAGAGGAAGCTTGCAGCAGGCGGCCTCAGCCCCTTGGCCGTTTCTTGACACCCCACGAGGTGAGCAGACATGCCACTTGGTGACACCCCAACCCCACCTGGTGACACCCCAACTCCACCTGGTGACACCCCAACCACACTTGGGAGGCCCCCAGCCCCGTGGAGGCTCTATCTAAGGCCTGTGGCTGGAGATCCTACAAGTTCTTGGTGGGGAGAGACAGAGGGCAAGCCACCTCCGGGGGCCTGGAGCACTGGGCCATCACGGGTCCAGGAACCTGGCGCCTGCTGACGGAGGAGAGCCCACACTGGCAGTAGGAGGAGGGACGGGGGCTGAGGCCGTGGGAGCTGCATCGGGGGGTAGGCAGCCATGACCTCCCTCCTTCCTTCAAATCAAGACCCCAGGGAGGGAACCTGTGAGCAGGAGGGGCGAGAGGCAGAGAGGAAGGTGTGCTCCTCAGAGTAAGAACAAAGAGGAAGCCTTCACGCCCCATCAGTCGAAACCTTGGTCTTTAAGATGCGCCCTTTCTCCAAAAGGCTAATGCAGAAGTAAGACCTTTTATCACACTTTGAAAAGTGGCCGCAAGACACAGACGGGCTCCCTTCTTTGAATGAGCGGCTCACAACTGGCCTATTTAAAGCACCTCTTCTGAGGACCTTGCCAGCGAGCAAGACGATTTTCCAGATGAGCCCCTTCACGGCAGAAGGCCAGATGGCTGAGGGCGTCCCCACTCCCCTGGCTGTGACACTGACACAAACTCGGACGGCCCAGGAAGGAGGCTGCCCTCCGTGCACACACTCACCTGGTTGGGAACCTGAGTTACGTTTCAAACTGGGTTAAGAGCTCCCTTATTTCCGGGGCCACGAGTCTCGCGGCATTTGCAGCCTCTGTTATAGCTTTCCGATACATCCCCTTCTTCTTACGGTTAAATCTCAGTTTGAAAAATTCAGAGAAAGGGGAGAGTTTTGAAATAGACAAGAATGATGTAGTTGGAGAACCAAACCATGAGACTTTTGCTTCTTGCCAAGAGGGCTCCCCGTCCTCCTTCTGGCTAAGATTGATGTCAAGGACACGCGCTGGCCACCAAGGAAAACCATGAATCTTACCCCACACGATGTCCCCTACGGCCACGGTCCTTCCGTCCTCAGTAACGCACGTGGAGACGCTCTGCGTGTGCAGCCGGACCGTCAGGGGTGGGACCGTCTGCCGCGCATCCTTGGACGAGGACGGCACAGACACACCATCACCCGATGAAAGGTCACACGTGTCTGGTGACGGGACCTCTGAGCTGGACGATTTGGACTCATCCAGGCTGTCACTGCTCCACACTGACTCGCTGGCACAGTCTGTTCTTTTAGGGCAGGTGGCGAGAAAAGCCAGGCCGGTGGGCCCGTGTTTACCCTGGGGGCCCCTCTTGAAGTCATCGTCCTCGCCAGAACTTCCAGAAGACAAGTCCACCAGCCCACCAGGGGCAGGGCCGGCAGCCAGGAGAGCAGGCGAGCTGGCCCGGGGGCCTCGCCCGTGGCCATTGAGCTCCTCCACTAGCTCGGCCCTGTAGACTGGCTCCTGCTCACCAGCCCCCAGCCGGTGGGGCTTCAGGCGGATCTTGGGGGGCGGCAGGTCGGCACCGGGAGGCCCAGGCCGCGTCAGCTTCAGTTTGGGGATGGAGGCAGAGGGCCCACCGGGCGGCCTGTCTCGTGGCGGCTCGGGATCCTGGCCTCCACCGTGCGGGGCCTGTGGGGGGCAGAAGGGCTCGAGGGAGCCATGCACGCGGGAGGGGATCTCCACCACCTCGCCCTTGCCCTGCGGCGTGCTGTAGGAGATCTTGATAACCGGGCTCCGCGGGACCCGGGCCTTGTCCACCTCCCGCCTCTCCCTCTTGCTCCTCCTTGCGGTGGCTGCAGACACTGTGTCGCCTCCACCGGCGGGATCCTCAGGCTTTTGGGGCTCCCTGTCGTGGCCGGGGCCGCTGCCCAGCCCCCTGCGTGCCTTGGGGGTGGCTGGGGGGCCAGGGCTGGCCTCCGGGGGGCTCAGGGTACTCTTGCACTTCTCGCAGAGCACCTGGCGTGGCCGTAGGCGGATGGGGCTCAGGGCCAGCCGGCCCGGATCGCGGTTTCGGGACAGGCGCCTCCGCGTCCTCTTGATGGTCCGCGGTGGCGGCTGCGGCACCCACTGCCGGTAGGTGTTTCTCAGCCAGAGTGGGGGAGGGAATGGGGCACCCTCGAAGTAGGGCGGGAAGGGTGGCAGGCTCCCGACGGGCAGTGGTGGCACGAGCGGTGGGGGCGGCTCGGGGCCGGTGGTCTCAGGGTGAGGGTCCCCACAGGGAGGCGGTGGGGTGCCCGTCCCCAGCTGCATCGCCTCTGTGTCCCCCTCCGTGGGGGCCGGGCCTTGGCAGCCGTTGACAGGTGGGTCCTCAGCCTGGGGCAGTGGAGCCCACGGGGGCAGGCCGAAGAGGCCGGACCTGGCAGTGGGGAGACAGAAAGGGAGAGTCAGGATGGTGAGGACCCCGCCACCCCAGCCCCCACTCGCAGGGGAACCAGTGGGCTCTGCGTGCTGGCACCGCCCAGGGTACCTGGAGGTATCTCTGGACTTTGAACAGACAAACGCCCCCAAGCATACCCCCATGTGGGCATCCCAGGGGGCAGCGTGCGTGCTGGGAAGTTGCCTGAGCAGCACCCAGGCCACTTCTCGGGTTCAACAGGCACTGAGTGTGCACATCTTGGTTGGCGGCAACAAGGGGGAACACAGGCTTGCAGCTGGAGACCTCCAGGTGCAGGCGTCAGGGCCCAAGGGGCCTGAGGACAGGGTCTGGGGTTCTGAGACATGGCCTGACCTGGCCTGTGGGTGGCCGGCTGATTTGTGGCCGGTGGCCCCTTGCTCACAGGCCTCATCCACTCACTCCCCTCTTCCCTGAGGGAGCACTCCCAGAGAGAGGACCCCACGTGTGCCCCCAGTCCCAGGACCCAGGGCAGCCCACAGGACCTGGGTCCCAGGTGCCTAGCGTGTGTCTGGGGGTGGGGGCTACAGCTGCAGCCTCTGTGGCCCAGAGAGGACAGGGGTCAGCCGCCAAACCAGAACCTCCGCCCAGGAGTGCGGCCGTTCCCTTCTGCATGCTAAGTTTGTCCCCCTGTTTCCACTGCCCTTGGGTGGGGGTGTCATCCACGCACCCTTGCCCACCACCACCTGGAAGGACCACCCCTCCTGCCTGGCACCCCAGGCCCTTCTCTCACAACCTCCAGCTCCGGCACGGGGAGCAGTTTGGCCCCGACAAGGCCACATGACCCACGGAAAGGGGACATGAGAGGGCAGGATGCCCACCTCCCACGAGGACCCACAGCTAATGACAAGCAGGGTGGCCCGGCAGGTACCCCCAGGGCTCCCCAGTGGGGCTCTGCCCCAGCTAACGGCCTGCCCTCTCCCCAGGAAGCGCTGGGCCAGGCGGCCTCCATACAGATATTGGGCACCTCGAACGGCTTCAGGGTTTTGTTGGCAGTTGCTGGGCAGCGCACCCTGTAGAGTGGAGGGTTATCCCCAGGCCAATAGCTCCACCATTCGAGAACCCACGTGCCGTGAATGTCGTGAATGTGAATTCAACAAGATGCTCGTGAAGCCACAGGAAAACATTTGCACAGTTCCAAATAAGGGAAAACAAGCCTGAATGGTCCACATCTTTCTTCAACAGCGAACACGAAAACGTTTAACACACGTGATTTAACTCATAGGACTGATGCTTTAGCTAAAAGCTGTTATGTTTTAAGCACAAAAATCGACCGTTATCTGCGTCAGGGGACCCAGGTTTAGAACGCTGCCCCGCGGTCTGTACCTGCCTTTCCAGTTTAATCAGAGGAGGAAAGATAAACGAGCTTTTCCGCGTTTCCAGTTTCCAAACGCTTTCTCCGTTGTCTGTTCTCCAGAAGAATCTAGGGAAGCTAAGAGGTGTCGACTGTCACGACGGCACTGTGTCCAGTGCATCCCCTGAGCACCCACGGCCGGCCAGCTCACCCGACCCTCGGGCCAGGCAGGAGCGGGCGCAGGCTACACACCCTGGAGAAGCCTGGAACGCAGGCCTAGGCAAGGAGGGTTGCACAGCGCCAGGTGGGGACCCCAGGGCTGTGGCCTCCCCCATGGCCCTTATTGTCATTTTGTTGATGAAATGAACAAACGTGGGAAGACTGCCCAATTTTTAAGTCAAGATCACTGGTAAAAGCCCAGAAACCACACCAGACTTTTATTTTTCTCCTTTTCCCTATTCAGGTGAATTCTGCCTACCTGAGGCCGGCTCCCCTGGATCTAAGGTCTTCAAGGGCGGGCTGTGGGGTGGGGAGGGGCTCACATTCTTCCCTTCAGTGCCCAAAGTCCAGCAAACACAGAGCCATGGCCACCTGCCCTCTGTGTGGCCACGGAGGATGCACTGGCTCAGACGGCTGACCTATAACCTGTCACCTGTAACTGTGACGGAGGGAGAAGGGGGTAGAGGGAGGGGTACAGAGAGAGAGGGAGGGAGATCCAGCCACAGGCCAGCAGTGGGGGACCTGGCTCCCTCCAAGGTGGGATTCTGCCCTGAGTGGGGGGGCAGCCACAGTGAGCCCCACTCTACCCCCTCCCCAACCTCCGCTGGGCATGTGAGCCTTCCTGACCCTGCTCCCTGGGAGGTCCAGGCCACCCCACTGGACTGGCACCCACTGCGGTCCCCATGTTCCAGCTGAGCAACAGGGGCAGCGACAACCATCAGAGGCATCTCCACCGGTGCTGGCTGTGAGCTGGGTGCCGGGGGGGCCCTCTGCCCTTGCATCTTACTGCACCTGCAACACCCGGGATGCAGGCACTGCAGGACTTCCACGCTAGTGGGCTGAGGCCAGCAGGGACAGGAACGCAGCGCCAGGGTCACGCCCTCAAATGGGAAAACGACCTCCAGGTGTCGGCTCCCCTCTCACCAGCCCCAGGCCGGGCCCTGGGCACAGGGACAAGGAGCATGGACCCCAGGGCCCCACGGCCCTCAGGCTAAGTCAGCCAGCAGAGTGTCTGTAAGTCAGGCCTCACTGGCAGGCGACCACGCCTGCTCATTTGCGGGCGCCCGCTGCTCTCCACCCCCACGGCCTTTCTGAGGAGCGGTGACAGATGCCGCAAGGCTGCCAGGCCCAAAATAGTTACTGTCAAGCCCTTTACGGAAAAAGTCTGCCAGAGTCCAGGTGTGGGAGATAAGCCCCTGCCCAAAGCTGCCCCCGACCCACTTGGGGGTGTAACAGGCCGGTATGTCACCAAACCTCACCCGAGTCCCCAGGCATCAGAGGGGGCCTGGACCCCACACCGCAATCAGCATGTGGCTCACCCCTTCAATAAGTACCTTGTGGGCATGCAGCAGGCTGAGGCTTCTGAGAACCAAACCCGTGTACTCACACCCAGGCACGTGCACATGCACTCACGCACTTACACACTCACTCACACGCACCTTGAGCTTCGGGCCAGCTCACTGCCCCTTGCCATTGGGGGGTGCCAGAAGCCCACCACACAAAGGGGCCCCACATGAAAGGGTGTTTCAAGGAAAAAGGGAAGCCAGGAGGCCCTCAGCCCCAGGCAGCAGGGGTGCCCGGCCACAGGGTGACATCTAGGACAGTGGTGGTGCAAACAGCCCCCGCAAGGGGTCCCTTGAGGGCAGATAGCCTCAGTGGGAGCATCTGGATGCAGAAAGACACCCAGGCAGACAGGCTCCCATGGAGCAGCTCCCCAGCTAAGGGTGAGGACCGGGCACGTCAACTGCCACCCTGTGGGCCCAGGCAAGGGCCATGGCGAAGGGACCAGGACCTTGGAGAGGAAATCCCGCAGAAGGGCTCACAGACCAAGTGGTCCACAGACCAGGAGGGTCAACACATCATGGGGGGCTCACAGACCAGGGGTCCACATATCATGGGGGGTCCACAGACCCGGGAGGTCCACAAATGATGGGGGGTCCACATGTCATGGGGGGTCCACAGACACTGGGCTGCACAGACCAGGAAGGATCCACACATCTGGGGCCTGGAAGGTTGTTCCCAAGGCCCCACCTCAAAGCCCATTTCCTGCCCACCTTTTGAGCTACCCAGCCATGAACCGGGGGTTCAGTCTGACACCCCCTTCCATCTGCATCCCCAGTGTCTGACCCTCCCAGGCCGCTGTGCTATCACCCCACTCGGCCCCAGCCCACACTCTCGCCTTGGGCTCTCCTCCCACCCGCCCCAACACCTGGCCTGTGCCCCCATGCCAGCCTGCTGTGCTGGTGCAAAGCCCCTCCTGCCAGCTGGGGCCCAGAGACCCCAAGAGCGGGACCCTTGGGCAGCCCCTTCCCCATCATCCCCCCAGCCCCAACTGGTCTGCCCTGCAGGAGCCCCCTCTGCAGGACGCTGTGCAGACTGAGACCTTCCTTGGCCAGCTGGCCCAGGAGGGGCTCTGCAGTCTCCTCGGCCAATGCAGGCTGGGGGAGCGGGGGGGCCTCACCCTATCCCTGAAGTCCCTGCAGCTGTGGACCAGGGAGGCTTCTGCCCCATTTGTGGCACATGCATCTCAGCGGTCTCTGCATGTTTAGGACGGACACACGGCCATTGGTCAGAGACCCCAGCCCTGATCTGAGACAGAACCCTGAACTGTGGGCCCCTGGGTGGGCCGGCCTGCACCCACCAGACACAGGCTGGGTCTGGTGGTGGAGCCCTCCCTGCCCTGGCAGCCCAAAAGGGGGAGCAGCCTCGGCTTCACATAGCACTCAGGGCGGGAAAGCAGACAGGCCCTGCCCAGGTGTGCATGCCCCCTCAGCCCAGGGGGGTCCGGCCTCCATGGGCTCCTTCCAGAAGGCAGCTGCCACCCCATGGGATGGCACTGCTGCTGCACGGCAGGCCCCATGACCCTGGCACGGCCGGCAGCCACACTTCCTTCCCGGAGCTGCGCCCTGTCCAGGCCACACCCACGACCGCCTGGTGGGTAAACAGCCTCGGGAGGGCTCGCTCCCAGGCTGCAGGCTGCAGAGCCGGTCCCCCAGGCTGCTGGGCTTCGGCTCCCAAAACTTTTAAGGGCCCTGAGCACACATCATCGCCATTCCCATCTGAGGGACAGGACAGTGAGCCGAGGGAGACAGGAACCGAGCTGGTCTGGTGACAGTCGAGGTCTGCGCTCATGTCCCGGCTGTGCTGCCTCCAGGCACAGGCCACGCTCTTGGGGAAGGACCCCAGTGACCTGTCCCCAGAGGGGTGACATCAACTGGACCCGGGGCACAGATGCGGCACTGCTGTGACCTGGGGTTCGTCCATAGGGCCTAGCCCCTCAGTGAGGCTGGGCTGTGCCCACAGTGGCCTGAGTCCAGGAAGGGAGGCCACAGCCGGCCTGGCAGTGCCCCACAGGTGATACCGCAGAGCCTTGCCAGGCAAGAGGGCTGGGGCAGCCCTGGAGCCAGAGAGATGGCCTGCCAGGCCCAGGGTGAGGTGCCTTGGTGCCCCCACTGTCCTGCCCTCTGCTGTGCTGAGGGTCCGTGCTGGACTCACCGGGCCCACCGGGGGGTCCTACACAAGGGTGGAGAGAAGGCGCATGGGGAGGGGCCCTGGGGACTGGGGTGATTCGCGGCGGGAACCAGGGCCTGGCCCGTCTCAGCGTGGAGCACCAGGCTGGCCAACACCTCCACACAGAAACCTGAGGGACCCAGGAGCCAACATCAGCCCAGTGTCTCTGGGGAGCCGGAGGGAGGGGCAGACAACCTCAGCTCTGAGGGAAGGTTGGGAGACTGAGGAAGCGGCTCTAATGGGGTCAGACCCAAACACAAAGTAGTTTTGCCCCCAAGAAGATAGGAGATAGTGCCCCCAGGGCCACCCACCGCTCTGCCCAGGCGAAGGCACGGCCACCTAGCGTGGACACAGGGTCCCCAAGAGAAGCAGCCCGGCCTGCAGTTCTCGGCGGGATGCCAGTGGCCGAGCCGCAGCTGACCCACGTCCCTGGGTCTCACTCGTGAGTCCAGCCAGCAAACGCCCGCAGCAGCCAGGCCCGAGTCAGCCCACGGCCAGAAGGAGCAGGACCGGCCACTGCCAGAGCTCCGGCCTCCCCTGAGGCCTCCCTGCTCTGCAGACTCAGGACTTGAGCGTCTACAGCTCCCAACGGCAGCCTCTGACCCCAGCCAGGCCCACGTCTGCCCTGGAGCTTCCTTCTCCTCCTCCCATGGGGAGAGGCCACCCTGGGGTCCTGTAAGGAACTGAGAAAACATGGCTCCTGGAAGAGAAACATCCTGGGGGCCCAAAGCCTGGGGCCAGGGGCCTGTAGAAGCTTCCCGCAGCGTGTCTGTGTTGGCAGGAGCCTGAGCCCCAAGACAGGCCTGAATCCAGACAGCCAGCCACCCTGCGGTTGGGCTGTACAGCTCGGCAGACGGACAGCCACAGGGCCGGAGCCCCGAGGGAGGGGCAGGGGCGGGGCAGCGGGCTCACCAGGCCTGCTGGGACCTGAAGGCCTTCTGGGTCCACCTCTGGTCGGGGAGGTGGGAAAACAGGTTGGCAGAGGAAGTCGAGGCCTGGCCACCGTCCAGGGCCACATCATCCAGGCCACCCCCGTGGGTATCGACCCAGGGTCTCTGGGGAGAGAAGCAGGGCTAGGTCATCACAACTGGTCACGAGTCCTGGACTTGAAGATTTAATAACCATCAGCACCATCCAAATAAAACTCAGCTGGCAGCATCCCTGTCTAAGTCCTCCAGGACTGCCCAGCAGCACAGGCCGAACCCCAGCCCGCACCCCTTCGCCACCTCCTTGGAGAAGCTCCCGAGACCAGCCACACTGGCCAGGTCCCTTTGTGCGGCATCTGCCCACCAACTGCAGGTCACGCCACCCTATGACGCACTCAGCATCTTGCTCTCCATCCCTCTAG
Source organism: Equus caballus (assembly GCF_041296265.1). Lineage (NCBI taxonomy): Eukaryota > Metazoa > Chordata > Mammalia > Perissodactyla > Equidae > Equus > Equus caballus. Next base: position 2,222,980 of record NC_091684.1, read on the forward strand.
CTCTCTGAGGGTAGGGAGAATGTCCTCAGCAGGCCCTGGACCAGGCGCTCGTCCTCCTCTGTCTGGTGAATTTTCCCAAGAGCAGCCGCCGACGGCCTAGCCTCGCTCCTGCACAGTGGGTGTGCCGGGGCCAGGGCAGGGCTGCTCTCCTGCCCAGGGACAGGCTGTGGCTACGACGCTTGGCTGGGGAAGTCTCCCAGCCCAGGTCCCAACCCCCTATAAGCTTGGGGTCACAGAGGCCCACAACCCAACCTTTCCAGCAGAGGGACTCAGGAGTCTTGCACGGTAATGGGTGACTCACAACTGGGGAAGTTTGAAAAACACCAGCTTAGAGGTCAAGGCCAGAGGCCCCAGACTGGCCAGGCCTGGAGGGCAGCCACCCTCACATCCACTGTCCGTGAGACCATCCTTTCACCTCTGAGCCTCTGCTGTCCTCAAGCCACCCCTCAGCAGGGCCACCCCACCCGAGGTCCTCAACCAAAGGTGTACCCCCAAATCACTCAAAAAACAATGCCTGTGCCCACCCTATGCTCCAGCCCAGAGAGTGGGAGCTGTGGGGACGAGGCAGGCCCCAGCCTTTCGCCTCATTACTACATTGCAAGGAACCACTGCTTTGTGGACACACTGGGAGAGCACTGGCAGCAGTATGCCTGGGACCCAGCCTACTTCCAAGCACACAGTAGGTGCTCAACACACATGTGTGAACGCACAATCGGGCAGGCACTCGGGGCAGCCGAGAGTCTTGCTTTAGATCACAGAGCAGCTTGGCAGCGGGTTCAAGTCTGGGATGGGAGGAGGCGCTCGGCACCTGGCCTGGCAGCTCCACATACCTGCTGAGACCTCAGCCCCACCTCTGCCAGCTCCTCTCCCCTCTGCGAACAAACAAGGAGGAGAGCCCACCTCCCAGAGCACAAGGGAGGGGAGGCCAACTCCCAAACGCCCAACCATTCACAGTGGTTGCTGGGCTCCACTCCAGGAGCGACCAGGAACCTGTGTGAAGGGCCCCTCCCCGTGGGACTGTCCCATCCAGGCAGGAGACACACACAGTTACTGCACAGGGTGCCCCGGGGCCCAGGTCTGCTCGTGAGCTCGGGAAGCTGGTGACAGTTCCTGGCACACACCCTGCTGCACCATGGGCACACTGGCTGCTGCAGCCTGCTGCCCTGAACACACCCAGCAGGACACGCTGCTCTGGGACCTGCAGGCCCCGGAGGTGGGTGGACGCGTGCAATCAGAGCTCCCAGCTGCTCTTCCCTGCCAGTCAGTGCCCACAGCCAGCACTGGGCCTCTGCTGACTGGCCTGACGATATCACGTACAGGGGAGGAGGAGCAGGCCCTGAGGAGAAACTGGCACCAGGGGAAACAGGGAGGTGCTGTGGACCCTGCCACCCAAGGCCAGCCCCCACTGCCCGAAACACCCAGGCCAGGTTGTAAGCTGCCGCTGGACCCTGCCCGACAAGTGGGCTGTGAACAGGAACACTGCAACGCAGAGTATTATGAGCAGAGCACTGGAATCAATGTGAACCAGGCACGACCAGCAACGGAGAAATGAGGGTGGACAGAGGAGGGGCAGTTTCAGGACCAAGCCCTGGAGGGGTAGAAGGGTGGGGAAGGCTAGTTTTCTCTTCAGCTCCTCTGCAAGGACAGGGGGCCAGCTCAGGTCAGAAAGAGCCACTGCTGAGCAGAGTTGTGCCCATCGAGGCCCAGCTCCTGGTTCCGTGGGCAGCTCTGGTTACAGCTGAATGTGGCCACAGCAGGGGAGACGCCCATGCACCCTATAGCTGCCAGGTCCCACGCTGGGGATCCCAGCCAGGCCTGCTTCCTTCCATGAGGGGGTGGGGGAGGAGATGGGGGAGTATAGATCTCCCAACCAGGTTTGCCACAGGTCTCAGGGAGGGGAGCCCAGTCCGAGGCAGAGAGAAAGGGAGGGGAGCCTACCACCTCTGCAGACACAAGTTGGGGGGTCCCACAGCCTCCTTGTCCTGAGTCGGGGAGCCTCGGAAAATGGGGGGCAGTCCTCTGCTGCAAGTGCCCCCCTCCAAGAAGGAAGGGTCAGGCAGGTCTCGCAGGCAAAGCGGGGCTGCAGCCCGGCACAGACCCGGGAGCAGGAACAGGGCCAGGCCAGCAGCTCAGCCAGAGGGAGGAGGTGGTGGCCATCAGTGGCAAGGGACCTTGGCCACCCCAGAGCACAGCTTGGCCGCTTTCAGGTGTCTATGCTGCAGCCTCTGAGTGTCACTTGGGTTCTGCTGAGCACTCCGGGCGGTAGCCAACAGGGAGGAGGGCAACAGTCACTGGGAGGCCATATGTTAAATCACATGACTTGCACACAAATGGCTTCTGGCACATCTAATGAAGAGATAATGCCAGCAGGGTAGCTGTCGAAAGGTGATGGTCTTCCCGCCGCATCCGTGCCACTGGAACAAATCTGGGCTCCACTGAGGCAAAAAGTTGGGCCTGTGCAAGGCGAGCTCTGTGCTCCCAGTTTCAAAATGAGGCCCAGCCAGAGCGCCAAGACAGTAGTGTCTGATTAATGCCTAATCATTTATCTGTGGCGACAGCTCACCGCCATGTGACACTGTATCCAGGAGACTTCCCTGCTGCATGAGTCCCTGAAGTGGCGCACAGGTGCTGTCTCAGGATGGGCTTGCCCCCAGGCCTGCCAGGACCCTCCACCGGAGACCAGGGGCTCCGCAGAGTGCACGGGATGCTTCACAACTTGGATCTCTCCGCTCCCACACCACCGGGGGTTTCTCCACCCCATACAGGGTTTTAAAATCCCACCGCCGGACACAACTGCTTGCCACCAATCCAAATCTCAGCCCTGAGTCGCTCCTAGGAGCCTGGGGGGACCCATGACATTAGACAAGGCACCCCCACTTGTGAGTAACTGACAGGGCAAGCCCGGCGCGCATCTGAACCCACTCTCCCCACCCCCAACGACGACAATTCTGAAAACAGCCGAATTCAAAGAATTCGTGTCTGAACAAAGAAAAGTGCGTTAATTATGGCAGACGTGCGGAGTTGGGGAGCCGGGCGGCCGGGCGCCGAGACTCGGGTCCGCGCACCGCGCCCAGGCTCCCACTTGGCGCCCAGCGCCGTTCCCCGCCCGGCGCCCGCTCCCCGCCCCGAAAAGTCGCGGCGACTTTGTGAGCCACTTTCGCCCCCCGAGTGGCGGCCGCGCTCGCGCGCCCCGAATCCCCAGCAGGGGAAACCGAAAGCGGGCGCTGCGCCGCCCCGCCCTGGAGCCGGTCTGGGCCCTGGGCCGGCGGGGGGGGGGGGGGTGTCCCGGGGGGATTCCGGGGGGGTGTCCCAGGCCTGCGCCCCCGCTCACTTTTTCGTGCAGTCCAGCAGGATCCCAGCGAAGCTGCGCTCGCCGCAGCTCACCGTGACCAGCAGCGCGCCGTTGACGACCTGCTCCACCAGCACGGGCAGCCGGCAGCCGGCCCGCGGCTCCATGCTCCCGCGTCCCGGCCCGCGCCCGCCCCGCCCCGCCGGGTCAGCCCCGCGCGTGACGCCGCCGCCGGCCGCCTGACGTCACAAAGCTCCGCGCGGGCGGCACCGCGGGCGGGCCGGGGGCGCGGGAGGGGCGCAGGGCCACCCCCGCCTGCCGGTGCCGCCCGGAGCCCGCGCCGCCTCCAGAACTCGGCGTGAAGACGCATTGCGGAGCCCCGGGGTTGGGGCCGGGGTGGCGCGCGACCTCCGGGCCGCTGGCCGCAAGCGCCCGCGGAATGGACCTGAGAGCTGGAGCGGGGGCGGCGGGGACACTCTCCTTGGTCTACTCCAGGGCCCCTGCCCCCCTGCCCGGGGCGCCACCGCATCCTGGCCCCGGGGTCTCCTCTGCGCTCCTCTCCGCGGCCCTCCCTGGGGCCCCTCCCTCCCCCTATCCCCGGGTCCCCGCCTCTAGGTCTGGCGCCCGGATGGCCACCCGGGCACTGCGGGGAGGAAGTCCTGGCGGCGCGAGCAGGAAGCCGATCGGGCCGAGCCGAGGAGACGCGGGGTGCCCAGGGGACACCAGCAGGCGCGCCACAGTGGCCCAGTCTCGCCTTTGCTGCGCAGGGGGCACTTGGCGACCCCTGTGCTCTCGGCGCCTCCTGGGTGAGGAAAGGGCGCGCCGGTCCAGGGCTGCCCTGTGCGCTTGGCCAGGGTGGCCCGCACCAGGGTTGGGGAGGGTGATCCCGTCTGCGAGTCTCGGTCGCCAACGAAACAGCAGGCTCCCTGCGACCCCGCCGCGGCCAGAGGGGCCGGTGCGCCACGCGGCCAGTTCACAATGGAAAGGACCGCCTTCCGCGAGCGAGAGCCGGGCTCCGCGGCGCTCAGCCTGGCGGCTGAAGGGAGTGGGAGGTGGAGGCGCCGAGCGGCCGCGGGACCCCCACCCAGGTCCTGCTCCCGGGCGCCTTCAGCCCCGTAAAAGCTCTCGACTTTCCCGAGCACTTGCGCGACCCGCACTCGGCTCAGGACCCGTAACCGGCCGCCCCCAGTGTCCGGCCTGTTTCGGTGACCTTGCCCCGAGCCCGGCCTGCCTGGACCCCTAAGCCAGGCTTGTTGCGCCTGACTGGGCACCGGAGACTGGCCGGCCGCCCGGTTGTCTTGACGACCCGGACGCCACCCGCCCGCCTGGCCCCGCCTCTCCGAGCCCGGCCAGGGGCCCTGGCCCGGCCCGGACCTGCGCCGTGGCCGCCACCCCTGGCGCCGCCAGGGACAGTGGGGCCGCCGCGGCGCCGCTCATTCTCGCCCTCCGGTGGCCGCGCGGCCCGGGGAGCCGGCCAAAAGGAGCCCGGGCGGGGCCAGAGGGCCCGCGGGCATCTCAGGGCGCCTCACCGCCCCTAATCCTATGGAGCTGGGGATAAAGGCCCAGGGGACCAGAGATCTGGCCCCAGGTAGACAGAGGGCAGCCTGGGAGCAGAGTGAAGACCTGCCCTCTGTATGGTTGCGTGCCAGCAGCCACTAGCCCTCCCCTGCGGAGTGGGGGACCCCACCAGGCCTCAGGTACCTCCACTGGGCCACCTCTCCAGGGTCAGCCGCCCCTCCCTGGACTGCTGTCTGCAGCCACCACTCTCCAGAGCTGGGTGGGGCTGACTTTGGAGCAGAAAGGCTAGGCAACAGGGATCCCTGCTGGCTTCCTGCCAGGTGGCACGGGGAGGAGGGGACTGGCCAGAGGCTGCCCACCACCTCAGCACAGGTGCCAGCGTGTCCCCAGGTACCTTCCTGGGCACTGGGGACAGACAGCACAGGGACCACGGAGCCAGGGTTTGAGTCAGCTCAAACACAGGTGGGGGCGTGTCAGTGTGTGCACAGGGGCCTGTGTGTGGATGGGGGTGTCCAGAGAGTGCCCAGCAGGGGTGATGCTTGAGCAACCAGAGGGAGAAGGGGTCCCCCGCAGCAGCTCGGGCAACACATGTCTGCTAGTTGGCAGGGGTGAAGTGGTCGGGGCGGGGGATGCACAGAAGGGGACCCTCTGAAAGGCACCCAGAGTTGTGACGAGGAAGTGGGGCTTCCCAGGTACCTCCAGGTGTCAGCAGGAGGGGCAGTTTGGGATGGAAGGACAGATACACCTGAGGACATGCTGGGCTTTGGGAGGGGGCTGGGGAGGGGGGAGGGTGGAGCCCGATGGGACAATGGGGGAGTGTGTGGGGCACAGAGGGCACGGAGGGCCCGCAGCCCCGGGTGGTGGCCACAGAGCTGAGTGGGAGAGAGCAGGTGCAAAGGGTGCCTCTCTGCTTCAGCCTTTGTGCCTGTGCTGCATGCTGTGTGCTTGTCAAGTGCACTTGGAAACCATTTTTAAAAACCTGTTCTCTACAAGGTAGAATAAAAAGGTCAGCAGACCGGGAGATTGATTTGCAGTTTGAAGGGTGGCTGTTCAGGGCCTCACCAGCAGACCCACCCCACTCCCAGCCCAGCCCCACCTACCAGCTCCCTATGGGCTTCCCTGCCACCATTCTTGTTTCTAGAAGGCCCTGGGAGTTTCTAGAGTCCCTGATTAAAATGCAGATGTCCTTGGAAGGGGCCTAATCAGCTCAGGGGGCCCTGGTGCTGACCCCCTGTGCTGCCACCTTCCTGACCCAGTGTTCCCTCCTCTGAGCGTCCCCCTCAAGGGCCAACCCTGTGCATGTGGGTCAGCAAGGACTGGCTGGTCCTGGACAGAACAGCCTGGACAGTGGGTGCCGGGCAGCTGCCCACTGAAAGCTGCCATGGGCTGCCTCATGGGGCTAGGGATGAGCTCCAGGGTGACCCCCGGCTGAGGGAAAACAGGGCTGGGAGCCTCCTCCCCAGCTCTCCAGACTTTGCCACTAAAGCCTTTGCTTCCTGGCCACAGGACCCACAGCCACCGCACAGCCCACCCAGCACCCAGCCCTTGGCCAGGCCTGCCCAGGGCACCAGTAGAATGACCAGGGCTGGCCAGCCTGGTCAGATGGGCAGGGTGGCGGCAGGCAGGGGGACAGAAGATGGTCCAGCACCTCACTGGGCTGAGTTGGGTGACTACAAGCTGGCTGCGCCCCAGGCAGGATCTCTGTGTCCGCCTTCCCCGGGGTCCTGGTCTCTGGTCCTCGGAGGTGCTTCAGGATTCGCCCCCACGCCAGCCCAGCCCCCATACTCTCTGCTGCCCCCACTCATACCACCAGCTCCTCCCTGCCCAGTGTTTCAGTGTAACCCCTGCAAGTCCCTGCTCCAGGGTTCTTCCCCCTGGCCCTTTAACCCACAGGAGCCTGCTGAGCAGGCCCAGGACAGAACAGCGCCTTTGTCATCTCTCTGTGTGTGTCTCATGAGATGCAAGGCTCACAGGGGCCTCCCCGTGACGAAGGCTGACATAGTCACATGGCCTGTTCCAGGTTTGCCTGGCCAGGCAGCTGGTGTCCCTTGCCTCCTCCCCCCACCCCCTACACACACCACACACATGCACACCTAAACCTGCCCCTAGTTCCTCTTACTGGAGCTCACCTGGGCCAGCCTGGCTGGTGGGTCTCTTGCAGCACAGCCAGGTGCTCCTGAGATGGAACCAAAGCTGCCTGGTCCACAATGGGCCTCACAGGCCAGAGCCACAGTCAGAGACCACAGGGTTCTCCGGAGCCAGTGCCCAGAGTCCAGTGGCCTGACAGCCGGGACGGGCCCTGACGCTTGGGCCCAGGCCGCCTCACGGCAGGCCTTCTGCCTGGGGCTGTTATTGGAAGAGAGAGGACAAGATGAGGCCCTCAAGAACCGGGCCCGGGCGGAGATGTCTGATTTCCTTGAGCACCCATTTACCACGTGCTAGCACCCACCCCAGGTCCAGGGGCAGAGTGGGGCCCAAAAACCAACCAGGCCTCCCTCCGGGGTGTCTGGCAAGGAGTTCCAAGCTTCTCTGAGGCCTGCACTGGGGCACAGCCTCTGTGGCCTCCTCCGAGGCAGGCTCCAGGGAGTCCACTGCAAGCACTGGGCCCAGGGCCTGGACCTTCCCCTGCAGCTCACAGATCCTGCTGGAAACATTTGCATTCTATTCTGTTCCAACTTGGAAGCCCTGGTTCTGTGAGGCTGGATTTGTTCTGACCACTCTGCAGGCTTGGGCCTGGAGCCTCTTCCTGCCCCAGGATTACAAGCACGGTTGCCACATCTCACAAAGAAACATCTCACAGGCCTGGCTGGGCGCAGAACCTGCCAGGCCTCCACTGGAGTGGCACCGAGGGCTGGCTCAGAGCACAGACTCAGGCCAGACTGCTGGAGTCCTGCTATGTGACCCTGGGGAGTCTGCCTAGCTCCCATGTGCCTCAGTGTCCTCGCCTGTAAAGTGGGGATAATGATAGTGGCTGCCACACAGGTTTGTGGTGGAGATTAAATGAGTTAATATACACAAGGCACTTAGCATAGCACCAGCCCCTAGTAGGGACTCTGTAACTTGGCTATTGTCATTGTCATCACCCCCACCATTATCACCATCATCACGATTATCACCACCACCATCACCAGCGCCGCCATCATTATGACCATCACCAGCATCACCATCACAGCTCTCCCCTACAGCCGGGCCAGCAGTGGGAACCTCAGGCCCTGTGCTGTGGTCAGGCAGGGCTGAACTAGAACAATATATCTGTGTCCACATCCCTGTGCAGCATCCACCCTGACTGGTATTAGGCCAGTACAGATGCTAAAGGGTCCTGGTTGGGGGCTGGTGCCTCCCAGAGAGCTCCCTATCGCCTCGCCCACCCCATAACCCGTGCTCTCCTGCACCCTTGGCAGAGGAGCCAGGGGAGCCCCCGGGAGCAGGGCGGCTCTCAGCGGTGGCCATGAATTCCCTCCAGACCCAGATCCAAAGGCCCTGTGGTTGCATCTGAGTAAGAGCACTTTTAGGGGAGGAATCTCTTCCCCAAATAACTGCTTTCATTTCAAAACAGTTGATCTGTGGCCCTTTTTCAGAACCAGCCTCTGTTTCTTCCTTTAAGGTAAGCCTGTTCTCCACGACAAGGAAAACAAATGCAGAGCCTCCCAAACTGGTGTCGGGTCATAAGCAATAGGGGTGGCAGAGCAAGCCTTGACCGACCCCTGCCTGCTGTACTTGTAACATGCACTTCAGTGCCCCATTCTGCTGGTTTGTGATTAGCCCTGGAGGTCCCGGTGTTGGAGAGAAGAGAGCTCTCCCTCCATGTTGATCCAAACCGCTTGGCCAGAAACTGATCTCTCTCCTTGGAGTCACCAATGGAGAGAAGGGCGGTGTTCCTGGAGGAGCTCTGCAGAGGCTGAGTGTCGAGTGGCCTCAAGTAGAAAAAGGGTCCTAAGGCCGGCCTGTCCTCCTGAAACACTGGCCTGAGAAATGGACCTGTAGACCTCGAAGCGCATAAAAGCATGAGTCTCCCCACTGGCCCACCTTGGGGGGTGGGGTGAGGAGCTGGGAGTCCCCCTCCTGGGTCAGGCCAGGTGGGGCCACGCCCATGGAGGCAGGAGGAGCAGAAGCGCTCGTGGAGAGTGGAGCCACCACTACAGGGCAGCGCTGCCCGGAAGCGGCAGCCCTTGGCTCTCTTTAAACGCAGGAATTGAAAGTTCTGGAGGGGCAGGTCTTCCCCGACCGCTGGCCTCGTGCAGCCTGAGTGCAGCATGTGGCCCAAGGAGGAGAGGATGGAGCCGAGGGTCTCCCCTCCCAGGGCCCCTCCTCGCTGGGCCTGCAGCCAGACTCGCACCCTTTCATCAGTGGCCACGGTGAGCGAGGAGGAACTCCTATGAAATAAACTTCACTGGAGCCCCCGCGCTTCCTGGGCCACCATCCTCCTGGTCCCTCGTTACATCTTTAGTGTGTCGGTGTGTGGTTATTTTAACCTCACAGTCTTGTCAAACTTCACTAGAAGGTGGGGCTTCTATTTGCCAAGACGTCATGATATTTCACTAGTTTTAAGTTACCCACATCTGGGGATACTTGGAGAAAAACCTCTCAGGACTCACAGACAATGTTTCCAGGCCCCTGGCTTGCAGAGGGCTGCGTCCTGCCTCCTGCTCTCCCCTACAGGCCTCCCGAGCCCACCAGGAAAGCAGACACTGCACACACCAAGTGTTGGGTGGGCGGGTGGTGGCTCCAGGAGAGGGCTGTGCCTGTCCCTCAGGCCGAGTCCAGGGACCAGCCTCCCAGGGTGCAGACCAACCCTTGCCGTAATGGCTGGAGAAGACACTGGGCAGGGGCCCGCCATCCCTTCTCATGCCCACTCCCAGGCCCACGGGTGCACGTGGCTGTCACCTGCCCCATCTACAAACACGGGCTGGGGCAGGCCTCGTGGGCATTTCCCAAGTGCTGGCTGAAGCCACGTCAGCACCTGTGCTCCAGGTCCCCCTTGTCACTGGCAGGAGCAAGCCCAGAGAGGAGCTGGCCCCACATGACCCCCGCTCCCCCTTCACCGCACCAGGCGCATCCACCGCAAGTCGGTGCGTCCCCACCTCCTCTGAACCCCACCAGGGAGCTCCCAGTCAGGAGAGCTGGCCTGGGCTCACAGGGAGCACAGGACTGGGGGCCCAGAGTTGATTCTTGCCTGCTCTGTCCCTCCCAGGAGGAAATGGAGGCTGATGGTTTTATGCTGGGGGAACATTCTCCCAGTGAGCTCTGCTCCCCATGGGCCTCAGGCTGCCCCAAGACCACCAGCAACCGTTCTCTCTGCACCAGAGAACACGTAGCCCATGGCACCCTGCTCCTGCCCGTCTGTGCCTGCTGCGCCAGGCTTCCTGACCCGTGAGGACAGCGCAGACACCTGGGCTCTGCCCAGACACCCAAGGAGGCAAGGGATAGGACCCTGGTGGCCTGCAGGACCCCTCCCCAGACAGACCAGCCCAGCTGCACTGCCAGCCCCTCCTGACACTGACACTATCTCCCTGAGACCTGGCAGGAGGGCCTCACTCAACACCCCATGCCTCAGAGAACCCCATCTGGTCCTGCTCCTCCCAACAGGCAAGGCGTCCCTGGGTGGGCTAGGATGTGTCTTCACTTGGGGTTCACCCCTCAGGACCACCTGTGGTCACCTGGGACTCCACCTCTGCCCTCAGGTCCCAGGGCTGGCATCCCAGGCATGCCTCCACACTGTGGGTCCTTCTGAGACATGGGTGCTGCAGAAGAGTCTCCCCAGTGTAGACAGTGGCTGGTGTAGGGGCAGTCTGAATGCACCAGCTGTGGGCTTGACTGTCTACAAGTGGCATGTGGGAAGAGAAGGGGCAGCGGCCACTGGCTGAGCCTCATCCTCCCATCCTGCCACTCATTTCGGGCTGGGACCCTGAGGAATCCAAGAACACGAAATATGAGCCAGGGCTTCCAGCCATGATGCAGACGCCAGGTCAAGGCAGGAGGACGGACACCTGAGACGTCAGCCCGCAGTGCACCCCGTTGTCATGGCCCTGCATGGCCAGTTGGGTGAGTGGGCGCAGAGGACCCCGCCCCTGCCCTGAGGCTCCGGGACTGCTGTGCACCCAGGCCTGTCCTGCCCAAGGTGCCACCTGCAGGGGAACACGGGTCGCAGCACCGAGGCCAGTGGTACTGGAGCCACCAGGGCCAGCAACTCCTGCAAGCAGGTCCTGAGTGGACTGCCTGCCGTGATGGCACAGGCCATGTGACTGTGTCAACTGAGGTCCCAGGCCAGTCCCCACCCTCGGTAGCACAGTCTCTATCCCTCAGAGGTCCCTGGCCTTTCCTCGGCCCTTCCTCCTTTCCCCCTTCCCAAGGCCTTTGTGCAGAAAAGAGAGAAGTCCCAGGATGCAGGGATCCGGGGGGTCAGGCATATGTGGTGCTCGCTCAGCAGCTAAGGAAGGAGGAGAGATGACAAAGCTGGAGAGCGGAGCAGGAGGGAGGCCACTCCCTCCCAGACACCCCGAATCTACCAGGGAGGGAGGGCACCCCCTCTAAGACACCCCAAATCTACCAGGGAGGGAGGACAGCCCCTCCCAGATACCTCGAATATACCACAGAGGGAGGGCACCCCACCCAGACACCCTGAATCTACCAGGGAGGGAGGGAACCCCCTCCAAGACACCCGAAATATACCAGGGAAGGAGGGCACCCTACCCAGACACCCCGAATATACCAGGAAGGGAGGGAACTCTCTCCAAGACACCCAAAATATACCAGGGAAGGAGGGTACCCCACCCAGACACCCCGAATACACTGAGGGAAGGCACCCCCACCCAGACACTCCGAATCTACCAGGGAGGGAGAGTACCCCCTCCCAGACACCCCGAGTCTACGAGGGAGGGAGGGCACCCCCACCCAGACATGCTAATCTACAAGGGAGGGAGCGCACCCCACGCAGACACCCCAATCTACAAGGGAACTGACCACAATCGGGAGCAGGGCTAAGTTAGGATAGGCCTCCAGAACCGTCCCCCACTAGCCTGAGCACTTTCAAAGCAAGCGTCCAGGTGAGTCATCTCTGAGCCGGTGCAGAATAAGCGAGGGGAAAACAGAAGTGGAGTGATCGTGGAGCACAGAATCAGTACATGTTCCAACAGCCTGTTCTTAGAACAATAAACAGACAAACCACTGGCGAACCTACAGAAGGGGGTGTGTGGGGTCCTGGGAAGACAGCCACTCCCTGGGCTCCCTCCCCTCCATGCCAGTCCACCTGCCTCCCCTGAATCAGATGGGGGCCGTGGGCTGTGCATTCTTCAGGACCTCCCCGACAAGAAGTCAGCTGGCTCTTGCTCCCTCAAAGACAACAGCATTGGGAGTGCGCAGCCAGTATTAGGGGTGGGCGGGTCATGGGCCCTGGTGAGGGGCGGGGGTAACTCTGCCTCTCTCCACTAAGAGCCCAAGAACGAGCTGAAAAGGCAGCTTGAGTCCCAACCTCCGTGAGGCCAGGAAATGGGGGCTGGGGGGGGCACTTTCTGCAGGAGCCTGGGGGTGGGGACAGCACCTAGAGCCCCAGCCCCATAAAGGTGGGGGACCAGTTCACCATCCATTGAATGTAGCCAGTCCTGACCCAATAAGCTCAAGGAGCCAACCACCCAAGAGAAGACGGGCTGACTTAGAGGGAGCCAGCACCAGTCATGGCAGGAGGAGGGGACACAGACAGATGCAGGCCAGTGAGGGCCTTCGAGGAGGCCCACATGCAGTGTGCACCCCCAGACTTCCAGAGCTAAAAAGTGAATCTCCATAAATGCAGTGATAGAGAGAAGAGCCACGTTGGGATGCAAATCAGAAGCATGGAAGATGAAGTGGAAAAAAGTCTCAGAATACTGAGCAGAAAGAAGGAAATGACAGAGCCGGGAGAAGTGACACTGAGTAATGAGGGCTCCAGAGTGACAAACAGGAGTAGGCGGAGAACAACCCTTCAGTAAAGGAAGCAAGCAGCTGCTGATCCGAGGTGTTGCTGCGGCGCGGCTGGGCAGGGCTACCTGACTGTGGGCAGGATGGCAGAGAGCCCTGAATGCAGAGAGCAAGGCCCACAGACAGGCGCGAGTGCGGAAGGAAGCAAAATCCCACAGAACCCAGGGAACCGGGCGTGGCCCCTCTGGGACCACCGGGCCGGGAGGCAGCTGGAAGTCAAAGAGCAATGTCCACCCCAGGTCCAGCCCAGGCGCATTCACCTGCGAGGGCAGAGGGAGGGTCAGGCGGGGACGCCCCCTGCCTCCCCACATCCAGACGCACGTGTGTGATGAGAAGGAACCCTCACAAATGAACTGGAGCAGAAAGCTTGAGATGGAGCAGAAAAGGCGGTGAGCAACGAGACGGGTCTGGATGTCTGCGTGTCCACACGGACCTGCTCCATAAGGCGCTGCACCGGCTCCTGCTGGGAGGGAGCTCAACAGAGGGCGCTGACGCACGGCACAGGCCCTCTGCGCACAGGCAGGGTGCGGTGGGTGCGGTCTCCCGGCCACAGGGAGCCCCGGCAGCCCCGTGACTGCACCCACAGCGGAAGGAAGTGCCGCTGTGCGCGTCTAGGCCCTCCGCCTCGTGCGGGGCTGGAAGCTTCCACTCTGCACTTGCAGAGCCCAGTGGCCGCAGATGGGCACCCCACCGAGAGACCGAGAGACTGAAGAGGCGCCTTCCTGGCGACCCCGCCATGGCGCAGGGCAGGGGAGGGAGCCCGCCGCAGGGCACAGGGAGAGGGGAAGCGGCCCAGCCAGCCACACAACGGTGGCTGCTTAAACCATAAGCGGTTTGTCACATGGCGATGGATAACGCGGCGGGGTGACGACACCATGGAGGCCTCTCTGAGGCAGTGGGCAGGGAACGGGGGGAGGTGCTGGGCTTGGGGGAGGCGTGGAGCAAAACTGACATTTAATTTTCAAAAATTAAGAGAGAAATTCCTGTCTGATGATGAGTGAAGGTAAAGGGAACTAAGTACTAAAAGAACGGAACGCACACGGGACTTCAGGTTGACAAGGAGAAAAACGGCATGAAAAGCAACCTGAGCAAACCAGCAAAACCAAACAATAAAGACGGAAGGAATAAAATCAAGCGCATCAGCCACTGCACTGAACGCTTAGACTGAATTTTTCTATCAGCTGTTTTTTCTTAACACAACCTAACAGACTTCGACTTTACCTACACACTGTTCCTAAGAATCGCTCTTAGAGCAAAGTGATTTTTTAAGAAGCCTGACATGAATGGAGCTGACTTCTGGGCGAGACAAGGGAGGCTGCTGCTCCTGCCACTGGGAAACGGCCGAGGCAGACATCACAGGGGCTCTGGGCTGCTGCGGGAGCGCGCCCAGGGAGAAGTCTCCTGTAGCTGAGGCCCCCGCCTGTCCTTCCCAGGGCGCAGCTGGAGGCAGGGGCCCCGGGCCAAGGGAAGCAGGCAGAGCTGTGGGGGCCCGTGGCCTGTGCTGAGCACCTACAGACCCCAGGGGGGCTGCCCTGGAAGGACAGGGAAACCTCTGCCATCTTCCCCCACAAAGGGAATCAGGTCCCACCAGAGGGCGGAGCCTGCAGCAACACCTGACAGCCATCTCCTCCTGACTTCCGGAAGCAGAGGTATCCCGAGTCCCACTGAAGCTGGAGTGCAGGCTCACCCCGCTCAAGCTGACTGCATCAAGGAGATAAAATCTTTCCCTGTTTATCTGCCTGGCAGAGGAGAAGACCCAGCAGTCCTCTTACAGGAAAGCAACTTCATCTTCAGTCTCCACGCTTTAAAAGTTTACTTATAATGAGAGGCACACTTAAACAATTCTAAGACAGTGCAGCACGTGATAGAAAATGAGAAGAAAAGACAGATGAAATGCACAAGACGGGGAATTTCAACAGAGAACTGGCATCTCTAAAACACCATGTCTGACACCTACAGATATACCCTTCTCATGTGCACCCAGAACACTGACAGCGTAAGTTGTGGGTGTGTGTCCATGTCCATGGACTGGACTCATAGAGGACGCGTTCTCTGACCGACAAGCAGAGAGGACCTTGGAAACAGAGGCTCCGGCCCAGCTGGGGCTCTGGGTGACGGCAACCCAGCTGCCAGCCTGACCGCAGCCTCCCGAGACCCTGAACCTGAACCCAGCCACGCCGCCCCCAGTTCCTGACCCCCAGAAACGAGAGAGAGTAAACAGTCATCTCTCCAGCTACTGCATTTTGGGGTAATTTGTTACACAGCAACAGAGAAGTAACACCTTTCCCAGCTTCCGGAGTGGGAAGCTTAGATTATTGATTTTACACATTTCTTCTTTTCCAACGCACGCATTAAAAAGTGATAAACGTCAGGGGCCGGCTGGGTGGCGCAGTGATTAAGTTCACAAGTTCAGCTTCTGCGGCCCGGGGTTCACCAGTTCGGATCCCCGGTGCGGACATGGCACCGCTTGGCAGGCCACACTGTGGTAGGCATCCCACATATAAAGTAGAGGAAGATGGGCATGGATGTGAGCTCAGGGCCAGTCTTCCTCAGCAAAAAGAGGAGGATTGGCAGCAGATGTTAGCTCAGGGCTAATCTTCCTCAAAAAAAAAATAGTGATAAGTGTCTCTCTGAGCACCAATCAAACCCAAAGAAAAGAGAAGGAAGGGCATGCGAGGAGAAGATGTCAGGGAGACGGGAAACACGCACACACAGAGGAACCCGACAGAGCCAAAAGTTGTTTTGCAAAGATTAACAAAATTGATAAATCCTCAGCAAGATTAAGGAAGAAGAACCCAAAACACCAGTAAGAATGAGAGGAGACATAACTGTGGGTCCTAAAGACTGAAACACGGGAGGGCATCAGGAAGAACTTTATTTTTGAAATGGTTTTAGTCCTAGGCTGGTGCGTGTTGAAGACATGACGCACACAGAGACGCCCGGGGTCCTCACCAGTTTGTGAGACTGGACGCGCAAGCACAACCACGCCGCCTCAGCACCGCGGGCTCAGGCCCTGGGCCGGGGCTCGCGGACGTGGGACATGAGTCTCGGGGCAGGAGGGGTCAGGGCAGAGTCCCAGCCCCCAGGCAGGCACGGCTCTCAGGGCTCAGGGTCTCGGGTCAGTTTGCTCCATGCCTCAAGCCCAACGCCTCCCCTCCCTGCCCTCTCCACCGCCTCAGATGAGGCCTCGAGTGCCTTCGCCCCACACCCACCCGTCTCGGTTACCTGTCACTATGTGACAAGCCACTAGTGGTTTAAACAGCAGCCATTCAGGGTTGACCAGCTGGTTCTCCTGTGGTCTGGTGGGGGAGGCCCAGCTCCTGAGTTTCGCTTCTCTCTCACGACCTGTGTGGGGTCCTCCCGTCTGGATGCTTACGATGGGGCCCCAGCTCTCACTCCCACTGCGAGTCTGGTTTCTAGGAGCCATCAGTGTCGCTGTGGTTTCTGGCTATAGAGTCCACATTTACCAGTGGGGCTCAGAGTTTCCCCAGACCCTAAGCGTGTGGGTCTTGATGCCCCCAACCCTCTTCCTGCTGCTCTCAGTGGTCCTGACCCTGACGAGTGAGAGTGGGGCCAGGAAAAGCGAGCAGACCCCCTGACATCCATCCATCTCAGACCTGGGGACCCCATTCCCCGAGGGGCAAGGGCACTGGGACCTTCTGAGGGGGCCTGGACACCCTGTGTGGCTACTACAACCAGAGTGAGGCCGGTGGCCACAAGGGCCCGGGTCCAGGTCATCTGAAGGACTTGATGCTATAAATTTGACAACTTGGATGAAATGCAAAAATTCATTAAAAACATATTTACTAAAGTTAACACAAAAACAGAAAATCTGAATAATCCTATATCTATTAAAGAAATCGAATCAAAGATGTTTTCAAGATCAAGCCCTTATTTAACATCCAATCAGACCTACAGGGCAGAGACCCGTCAGAATCTGAATAGCCTGGTGAGGACGTGATAAAGACTGCTCTGTGGATGGAGGCCCGGGAGCCGCAGGGCAGGGCTGTGCCCACTGCGCCCACTACCCCACGTGCAGGGCAAGGCCAAGGCTGCCAGCAGGTGAGCTCCCCAACGCCCTCGAGCAAGCTGCCCTCCCTCCAGGGCAGACAGGACCACAGGGCTTCTGATCTGGCAGGAATTGGAGACCTGGCCTCCCCCACAATAGAACAGGGAGTCACTGAAAGCTGTGATTACATTTGTGACCTGGGTGGCAGAGTGGCAGAGGGGGAGGGGCAGGTGCTAACATCCAGAACATTCTGTCAACTGGACTGGCAGAAACATGTCGACAGAAACGAACAGCACGCGGCTTGTTTACAGCAGTCTCTTCTCAAGCAGCTCAAACCTTTACAGCCCCAGAAAAGCAGCAGAAATGAGAAGAAGAGGTGTCTGAATAAATCACCAGAGTTACATCGAATCCCAATAGATCCCCCCCCACCCCCACCACACACGAGACACCTGAGGACAGGACGCCCAGCCGAGGGTCGGGTCGGTGATGTCTCAGTCAGTACAGGCGACACCTTGCCATTAGTATCTGTAAACTTTTTCAGATTCTTAATATTTCATGTTAAAAAATATATTCTGAGGCTGTGATGCAGGCGGGCGAAGTGACAGGTTTCCAGAGAGAGCTGTGAATCGGTGATTTTCGCTCAAAGTCGATCCCAATTTTAGTTTCATTACTTCATCCTGTAGCTTTCTGCCCTTGGGGAGAAAAGGAGGGGGTGGAAGTTAGCCAGGCGGGCGGACCTGGGACAGCATTGCACCTCTGGCTCTGACAGGCTGGCCCCATGGATGTGAGCAGCGCCGTCACCTGCTCAGGGGCGGCCCCTCCTCAAGGAGCCAGGTGGGCACGCCTGCCCCACCTCCCCTCCTTGTGAGGACCACCACCTCTCCAGACAGACACGTGGGCTGCTCGCCTGGGCCCCCCCCAGGGCCCACCTTGGTGTCCTGGGCACACAGCCATCTGAAGAAATGCCAATCAACGAACAGGCAAAGGGAGAGCCAGGCTCTCCTGCTCCATCCCCAAGGGGCTCGTTGACCAACCTGCCGACCATGATCGCACCTGAGACCCACACCTGCCCTGGGCAGGCAGGGCCATGAGGGCCACCCTCGTTCACAGACACAGGGATGGCCGAGCCTGGAATCAGGGGCAGGCTTTCTGCTCCAAATCCCACATTCCCAGACAGTCTGCCGGGCCAGAAAGAGGCGACAGGGGCACGAGGCCCCGCGGCCCTCAGGTGGGCCAGAGCCAGCAGCCCAGAGCTGGCCCTTTCCAGCCTCTGCCTCACAGAACTGGGCCAGCAGCACCTGTGTCTGCAGGGCTGGGACCCACCCACCCCAGGGAGGGGGCACTTCTCTCTCCTCCTTCGTGCTCCCTCCTCCTCCCCCCTCCCTCCTCCTCCCCCCTCCCCTCAGTCCTGCCTCCCTGGGGCATAACCCGGACCTCCACCTCCAGCCCAGGCACCCTGAGACTCCGCACCCCCTCCTCCCCTCATAGTTGGGGTCGAATCCACATTCAGGTTTCTGTGTTATGAGCAGGTAAACACTGCTTGCTGCTGATCCAACAAGTATCTGCTGGTGCCACTTTCTTTCCCGTGGAAATCTGTGTTCTTTGTGGAATCCGGACCTGCTCCTTTAAAACACTTACTTTGTTTCCTCCACACCTGTCACTGAATCCTCCCAAACTGTGGAACTCCGCTCCACATCCCTCTCCCCAGGTCAGTCCTCAGACTCATCTGTCTCTGCTGGAGAGACCCTCTGGGGTCCTCGCTGGCTGCCACTGGGGCTCCTGGCCACTCGTTGGTCAGCTCCCTTTTTTGGGGACACTTGCTTCCTCCTCGGTCTGCCCCTTGTTGTGGGAGAAGGCGTCCCGCGGTGGCTTCCAGGGACGGCTGTGTGGGAAGAGTCCTCGCCTCCACTCTGTGCTGGCGCCTGGCTTGGCGTCTGTGCACGAGCCCCCACCCAGGCTGCAGACGGCTCTGCCACCGTGAGGAGCGGCTCCACCGTCTTTCCTGCTCCTCAGCGTGTGCCCCATTCCCTCCCCACCGCCACAACCTCACGGGGTCCCCTCCTCTCGGTTCAGGACCCCGAGCCTGGGGCGGGGCACAAGGCAGGCTTTCCATCTGGACACGCGTTCCTTGGTGAGAAACCTTCTTGCGTCTTCTGGATTCACCTCTCCCAGGATCTGCCCGGTGGCGTCACCCCTCGGCCAGTCCTCCAGGTCAGCTCCTCCGTTTCCCTCTCTCCTCTTCCCTTCGCTCTGCTTCCTAGGGGACTCACTCCACTTCACCTATTGATTCACTTTTTTTTTAATTTTTAAAAATTTTTGCCATATTTTTAACTTAACTCCGAGTTCTTGGCAATCTGAGAGTTCTGTTTCTATAACCACTTGTTTCGTGGGAGCAAAATTTTCTATTATCATCCAGAGGATCTCATTCTCGTTTTCAATTTTTAATTTCTTTCCAGTGGCCCCGCCTCTTCCACGAGCACCTTCCCAGGCGGTGGCAGCGGATCCAGCCTCCTGCTTCTTGGGCCTTCCCCAGAGGCTGCTCGAGCCTGGCTCCCAGCCCCTCCAGAAGGAGGCGCTAAAACGAGATTCCATCGGGTGTGTGTGGCGCGGGGCTTCAGCTGGGAGGCAGCCTTGTCGGCTGGGTCAGGCCGGGGATGCCCGAGGGTCAGGATTCTCTGGTCATTTGTGTTGGTCAGGTGACTTCTTCAGTGAAGACCCTCCTATCTTGCGACTAGAGGGGATGGGCTGGCCCCCAGCACCAGCGCAGGCCGGAGCCTCCCCACTCGCCGCGCTCAGGAAAGCCTCCGGGCCTTAGTGGAGTGGTGCCTCCTTGTTCACGCTCTCCAGAGACCACACCCTAGGCCTCCTGCTGGGTGGGCTGGAGTCAGCCGCTGACAGGCAGGGTGGGGAGGAGAGCCTGGGGCCTCATCTGACCTCGCACACTTTCACCTCTCACCCTGTTTCAGTTTCGCAGTCCTGTGTTTGGGGGTTAGCTTCCTGTGGGCACTCCTCTCAGTTGGCCCTTCCACTGCCTCACTAGGTGGCTTTCTTCTTCCCAAACCACACTGGCCTGAGTGTGGGTTAGGATGCAGGCCTAGCAGCTGTAACAGAGATCCAGATGATGGCGGCGGAACACCAGGTGGAGGGTTTACCTAAGAGGGCAGCTCTAGGTGTTGGAGAACATTACTCTGTTCCGCAATCCAAGGCTTTCACCTCAGGGTCTGAGATGGCTGCCCCAGCTCCTGCCATCATGTTTGCATTCCAGCCAGAGAGAGGGGAGGACAAGCTCAGGAAGTTTATGCACATTTTCCACTCCCATCCTATTGGCCAGAAGGTAGTCACATGCCCTCGTCTAGCCACAAGGGAGGCTGGGAAGCACGGCCTTTAATGGGGTGGCACGTGCTCTGTGACAAATGACAACAGGAGAAGTCGACATTTCTCCACTTTCTCTGCTCTGAGGAGTCTGCATACTTTGCTCCTTTCCTGTCATTCTGCTGGAGTCTCGGGGCGGACTGAAGATTAACCCATGTGCAGAACGGCTGTGCACCCCTGGAGGGCAGGTCCACTGGCTGGCCTGTTCTCAGCATGTCCCTCTCCTGTCTGGCTGTTTCTGGCTCTCACCAGGCGTCCATCCTGGCCGTCCACTCTCACACCAGCTCTGGCCGGGGCGCTTGTGTCTCCCACAGCCGGCACACCAGCTGCGAGAGCTGCTCACTGACCACTGGCCTGGCGCTCGGCCACCACACTGCTGTGCAGAAGGAAACCAGAGGGGAAGGAGGCAGGCTGGACATGACACCTCTGCTTCCGCGGGGCTGGGCGGGAGCTCGTATGGTGCACACATGTCTCACCTCGCATGCCCGCCCTGGGCTGCAGCGAGGCCCGCCCACGGGGACTCCGCGCCAGCTGCGGACAGGCCAGGGCTCTGGCTCCAGTGCTGCCTCAGGGTGGAGGCTCCAGAGGACAGGCCTGGGTTGGCGCACGAGCACTTGGGGCCCAGGCACTCCTGCTCACGGGAGCTCCGCCAGGACCAGCCCTCCTGCGGGAGGCGGAAGGACAGGCTCACCCCCAGGGCAGGCAGAGCTGAGCCGTCCTCTCCCCAGGACTGGACAGACTTGTTCCCCACCCGGGCGAAAAGACACAGCACTCTTCTTTTTGGCTAGTGGTCCTGTGTGGGCGGTATAAAAAAAGATGGTCACTTGAAATGGACTGGGCCTTGGGAGAGTCAGGTCCTCAGAGGGCAATTTCAGAAAACAAAAGGATAATCAAGATCATCTCCTAAAATGAAGCTATCAGACCGCCCCGCTATGCCCGCCGACACATCCCACCAGCCTCAGGGGCCCCTCTCGCCCAGCTGTGCTCCACGGCCTGGATCTCATTTCCAATTGTTTTGAACTTGAGAACCTTCTACCGCTGGCCTGGCCGATCCTGAACAGAGTTGCGAGGGGAGATGAGGAGCGTCTTTCGTGTACTTTCCCTAGCACCTCAATCACAGCCCAGACGCGCAGGCGGGCCCTGCTGGAGCCGAGCGGGATGCAGGAGGGCAGGAAGGAGCTGCCAGAACAGCCAACGCCACCGGGAAGAGCAGGACAGTGTGCTTCGACACCGCCAACTTCCACGGGGCGAGACGGGCTGCTTCCCAACTGTGTTCCTGAGAACTTACACGTCCCGCCTTCCTCTGGCTCTCCCGATGCCAGGACGTGGCAGGAAGGAAGCGAATGCTGTGGGAACACTTGGGCCTCTGCGAGCCCAGAGCTGCACGGACCGTGTGGCCGCGGGGAGTGGGCATTTCCAGCTCTCCTTGGTGGGGCAGCACATCCCTCTTCCCTGAAGCTCCGAGAGTCACCTGGGAGCCAGGCCCTCAGCAGCAACCCAGGGTGGCCGAGCTGCCCACGTCTCAAGAAACTTGGGTAGATGTCTTTAATCACAGAAAAGCAGAGAGAGGCTTTAAAGCCTGAAGTAAACTCAGTGGCTCGTGTCCCCAAGGGGGCAGCACAGAGTTGCACACAGGCTCGGGGTCCAGACAAACCTGGGTTGTCTCAAAGGCCAGCTGTACCACGTCACCTTGGGCCGGTCGCCCCATCTTCCAGGGGCTCGGCTTTCTGCCCTGTGAAGTGGGCAGACACCACCTTCCCCACGTGGTAGCTGTGACAGAGAAGGAAGACACGAGCCTGCGCTGGAGCAGGCATTCGAGACCATCCACTGCGGTTTCCTTCGTGTCACTCTCTTCTGGTCCACTGGCTCTCCCTCCCTCGGGCAGCAGGGGTCACCGGGGAACAGTGCAGAGCACAAGAGCCAGTGCTCAGGTTTCAGTTTCAAAATAGACTTTTTAAAAATTAATAGATTTTCTTTCTGTAGAGTAGTTTCCATCCTCCACCAGACGGTCACTTGTCACAAGGGAAGGAGCAGCACTGACACATCGTCAGCACGAGTCCACAGTCCACACGAGGCTTCACTCGGCGTCACACCTTCTGCGGGCCTGGACGTGTGAGGACACGGACGCACCGTCATAGCATCGCAGAGTTTCACTGCCCCACCGCCTCTGAGCTCCACCTGTTCAGCCCTCTCTCCCCCAAACCCTGGCAAAGAATGATTTTTTTTACTGTCTCCATAGTTTTACCCTTTTCCAGAATGCTGTATAGTCGAAATAATAGAGTACGTAGCCTTTTCAGATTGGCTTCTGTCACTTAGTAACGTGCATTTAAGGTTCCTCCATGTCTTTTCATGGCTTGAGAGCTCATTTCTTTCCAGGGCTGAGTAATACTCTACTGTATGGACGGACCACAGCTTATCCAGTCTCCTACTGAAGGATGTGTTGGTTGCTTCCAAGTTTTGACAATTACGGACAAAGCTGCTAGAAACATCCGCGTGCAGGTTTTTGTGTGGACACGTTGTCAACTCTGGGGTAAACGCCAAAGAGCATCATTGAGGGATGGATAGTTAAGAGTAGGTTGAATTTTGTTAGAAATTGCCAAACTGTCTTCCAAAGTGTCTGCACCATTTTGCATCCTCACCAGCAACGAATCTGAGTTCGGGACGCTCCACATCCTCACCAGCATTTGGTGTTTTCAGCGTTCACAGCCATTCTAACAGGTATGTGGTGGTATCTGCTTGTTTTAATTTGCAATTCCTAATGACCTGTGATGTCCAGCATCTATATAGTTAACATCTATATATCTTCTTTGATAAGGTGTCTGTTGAGAGCTGTGGATCATTTGTTAATTGGGTTGTTTTCTTATTGTTGAGTTTTTAAGACTTCTTTGTATATTTGGGATAACAGTCCTTTATTAAATGTGTCTTTTGCAAATATTTTCTCCAAGTCTGGGGCTTGTCTTATTCTTTTGACAGCGTCTTTCACAGAACAGAATTTTTAAATTTTAATGAAGTCAACTTACCCGTTTTTTCTTTCATGCTCCTGAAGTTCTATGTCAATAGTCATCGCCAGCTCAAGGTCTACCAGATTTTCTCCCATGTTGTCTTCTGGGAGTTTTGTATTTTACATGTAGGTCTGTGATCCATTTTTTTTTATAACTTTGTTGAGATATAACTGATATACAAAAAAACCTACATATATTTAATGTATACAGTCTGATGAGAGTGAGCCACTTTGACTTAATTTTTGTGAAGGGAGTAAGGTCTGTGTCTAGATTCATTTTTCTGACATGGATGTCCAGTTGTTCCAGCGCTATCTAGAAGTGTTGCAGACTGTCTTTGCCCCATTGAGTTGCGTTTCTTCCTTTGTCAAAGATCAGTTGACTATATTTAGGCGAGTCTATTTCTGGACTCTCTCTTCTGTTCCATTTGTCTGTCCTTTCCATCGATCAATTTGTCTGTGCTTTCACCAATGCCCCACTGTCTTGATCACTGTAGCTTTATGGTAAGTCTTGATGTTGGGTAGTGTTAATCCTCCAAATTTGTCCCTCTCCTGCCATAGCATGTTGGGTGTTCTGGATCTCTTGCCTCTCCATATAAACTTTACAATTAGTTTGTTGATATCCACAAAATAACTTGCCAGGAGTTTGAATGAGATTGCATTGAACCTACAGACCAAGTTGGGAAGAACTGACATCTTGACAATATTGAGCCTTCCTAATCATGAACACGGAACATCTTTCCAATATATTTGGGTCTTTCTTGGTCTCTTTCATCAGAGTTTTGTAGTTTTCCTCATATAGATTTTGTACATATTTTGTTAGATTTATGCCTAGCACAATTTTTTTTTGGTGCTAATGTAAACGGTATTGTGTTTTTAATTTCAAACTCCACTTGTTCATTGCTGGTATACAGTAAGTGACTGACTTTTGTATATCAACCTTGTATCCTGCAACCTTGCTATAATCGCTTGTTAGTTTGAGGAACTTTTTTGGTTGATTCTTTGGGATTTTCTACTTGGACAATCATGTCATCTGAGAACAAACACAGTTTTATCTCTTCCATCTTAATCTGTGTAACCTTTATTTCTTTTTTTTTCTTTTATTGACTTATTGCATTAGCTAGGATTTCCAATACGATGTTGAAATAGTGAGGAGGACACACTTACCTTGTTCCAGATCTTAGGGGAAAAGCATCTAGTTTCTAACATCAAGTATGATGCTAGCTGTAGTTTCTGTAGATGTTCTTTTTCAAGTGGAGGAAGTTCCCCTCTATTCCTAGTTTGCTGAGAGTTTTTATCATTAATGAGTGTTGGATTTTTTTTTTTGAGGAAGATTAGCCCCGAGCTAAGACCTGCTGCCAATCCTCCTCTTTTTGCTGAGGAAGACTGCCCCTGAGCTAACATCCATGTCCATCTTCTTCTACTTTATATGTGGGACGCCTACCACAGCATGGCTTGCCAAGCGGTGCCATGTCCGCACCCGGGATCCAAACTGGGGAACCCTGGGCCACCGAAGTGTAATGTGCAAACTTAACCACTGCACCACTGGGCCGGCCCCAGTGAGTGTTGGATTTTGTCCAACACTTTTTCTGCATCTCTATGATTATGTGATTTTTCCTCTTTAGCCATGATGTGATGCATTACACAAACTTATTTTCAAATGTTGAATGAGCCTTCCACACCTGGCATAGATTCCACTTGGTCGTCACAAATAATTCTTTTTAAACTTTGCTGAATTCAATTTGCTAATATTCTGTTGAGGATTTCTGCCTCTTGTTCATGAGAGAGATCGGCCTGCACTCTTCCCCTCACGTAACGTCTTTGGTCTTGGTATTAGGGTAATGCTGGCCTCACAGAGCGAGTTAGGAAGTATCCCTCGGCTTCCATCTTCTGGAAGAGATTGTGGAGTTGGTATAATTTCTTCCTTAACTGTTTCACAGAATTCATCAGTGAACCCATTGGAAAATTATTAACTATTGATTAAATTGAATAGATATTGGCCTAGTCAGATTGTCTGTTTCTTCTTGTGTGAGTTTTAGCACATAGCGTCTTTCGAGGAATTGGTCCATTTCATGTAGGTTATCAAATTTGTGAGCCTAGAGTTGTTCATAACACCAAACAGACTTTTGAGTCCATAATCTGAAGCAGTGGGTTCAGATCAGATATTTAGAAGCCCTGAGAGGTAGGATTTTGGGCGTCCAAGGATGAAGCTATATGCATTAACAACAGATTTGGAGAGAACAAAGGCTCACCTGAGGCAGGTGAAATTCTCCGGGCTGGGAAGGAAAATGGTCTGAGAAGAGGGGGCCGCGTCTGACCGGGTGGGGTCTCTCAAGTGGCCCAGCCCAGCCTGCCCCCCTCCCTCCCTCATCCCCGCCTGGGCCCCAGCAAAGAGGGGACAACAGTAATGGAGCCCTCAAATGAGGTGTGGGGATGGTGCCGCTGGCTCTGGGGGCATGGCCCAGCGCCACCCAGACCCAAGTGGCTGCACCAGGGTGCGACATGAAGATCTGAACCACCCCATGAGCCAGGGGCCTGGGTGGTCTCGGAGAACAGGCATGTCTTCCTGCGGCCGTGAGAAGCGAGGGCACACTGGCATCACGGTTCTCGTCAAGGCCTGGTCACTCTCGGCGAGGGCAGCGGCTTCCTTTCACTGGCTGGATGGCGTGACTGTGTGTCATTCAGGGTAGAACGGTGTCTTCCTTGATCACTGCATGACTCTCAGAATCCCAGACGTCTCTGCACACATAGTAGGTGCTTATCAGTGTCTGTGGAACAGATGGACGATGCCAGCAGCTGGGTGAGAAGACACCAACCGTCCCAGCACATGAACACTGTGGCCCGTCAGCACGTGGCCCAGATGCAGCCAAGGCTGTCTCCGCAGCGGCAGCCCTCACGGCCCCGCCAGGCTCTGCTGGGCAGGAGCGTCAGGTGAGGACCCCACAGACACGTCCTGTCCCATCCACTGATAACGCAGAGACTGCTGCCGGGGACCGTCAGTGGCGCAACGAACACATCTGAGGGCTCACACTCACAGGAACATTTCCTTATCCTCCGACCAACCGAAATTCTGGAACGTCCCACGCTGTAGGCACATAAAACGCCTCCTCACAATTTTAGAGAATGCATGCTCTGCAAAGGCATAGCAAGTTCTCTTTGATTTTTAATAAAACAATTTGTTTTTAAATAGAGCCAACAAATACTTACAATTTCCAAGTCCTGTGTAGCCTTCCTTATTTCCTCGAGTGGGACCATCCCCCGAAACCTTTTCCTTCGTTCGTGCATTTGCTCTATGTGCTGCTTTAGCTTTTCTTCTAAATCCCCCTCTTGGGCGGCACTGAGAAAGCCAAGGGCAATAAGAGAATGATTTTACACGTTGAGCCTCAGAGATTTTAATTCCAACAGGGGAGAAAGAGTTTTCCTTTTCTCCTCCAGAACAAATCGCAGACCTGGGGCTTGTATGCCCTCCCAATGCAGTGACAGCACAGCCGTAAGAGGTCCCCGCTCCCTCCGGGCCCCCGCTCCCTCCGGGCCCCCGCTCCCTCCGGGCCCCAGCTCACAGACAGACCCCCAGCCGCCTCTCCCAGCCCTTCTCCTTAGCTTAAAAGCCACTGGAACACACACTCTCCTTTAGAAACTTCAAATTCATTTAAGATATTATTTAGGACACAGCATGTTGTGCTACACAAAGGAGAAGAGTGTGTCTTTGTTTTCCTATGAAATACACACTTTTCATGAGTCCTCAGAAGAGCACAGAATATTGTATAAAGTGAGGATTTTAGACCTACTTGTTCTGCTAGCATCAGGGATTTGGGTTCCTGTCCTTTGACTTTAAACATGATCACACTCAGATGGCAGAGAGACCCGAGACCCTGCTGCAGTGTCTCAGACCCCACAGCCCCCCGTAGCGCCTCGGGCGTGGGGTGCCGAGGCGTGTCCCTCCAGAGCACCAATGCTCCCGCTGCCCGGCCTCCCACTGCACTGCACCCAGCAGCAAGGTCTGTCTCTTTCGTTTGCTTTTCAGAATAACTGTTGCGGAGACAGCATGGCAGCCTCCCGCATCCTGCACAACAGGCCCCAGGGTCCGGCCCACTCTCGCCAAGTGCCGCAGACTCCTGTTATTAGTAAACTCATGCCTGCAGGGCAGCGGGCAGTCTGTGGATGGACGTGGGCTGCTGTGAGCTTTCTAAGGGCCCATCAGGGTGACCCAGATGCCCTGGGGGATGTGAGAGAACATGCAAACGCTGTCAATTTTAGTCTAAACCCCAACGGCTGGGGGCTGATTCAATCTGCAGACCTGGAGTTTCTCCCAGAGCTCCTGGCCAAGAGGGGAATGATTCCCTGGGAAAAGAAGACCCCCTCGCTGCCCCATGCATTCCATCGCGACCTGCCTCCAGGCCTCTAGGACCTCAAGTGGTCTCCAGAGCTGCTACAACACACAGCGGGGGGCCGTGCAGCTGGGCAGCCGGCCAGTCCTCCCAGGAAAGGGCTGCGGGCCAGGAGCAGGTGCATCCCCCATGGCCCACAGCTCACCTTGGCTCTGGCTCTGAGCCCGGGGGAGCCTCCTCCACTGCATACCCGCAGGGGGCCTGGTGTGGGCAGGAGCAGGCCACAAAAGCAAGAAGGGCATAACAGGGCCATGCCGAAGCCTCAGGGCTTCCTGGTGTCTCCGGGCTGCCTGAGAAGTGTGTGTGTGATGCAGAGGGGAGGAATCAGAGGGTGAAGTTTCTTGGCAAAATGCACAGACAGACACATACACACATACACGGAGGTTCAGTCTGGTGGGGGGTCTTTATAGACAAGGCCTCAGAGCAGCTGAGGAAGGATGGGCACGCTTAGCAGTAATTCCAGGGGTGCAGACGCTAGACCACTACCCACTGTGAACCCGGGAAAACCAAAGAAATGCTTGCTGATGAGGTTAAAGGGGTCACATGCCAGGACCCCAGAGCAGCTGCCACTCTGGGTGGGGAAAGGGCTTCTAGGGGCCGAGGGGACCTAAGTGGGAAGTGGCTATGGGGGCTCCCTGGGGGCAGGGACCACGCCTCTCCCACTCTCCATCTGTCCCTGAGCCTACCACATGCCTGGACTCCAGGAGGCACTCAGCAGGGGCTGGGGGGCAGGGAGCAAATGCACGTGGCAGCAGGGGACTGAGCCCCAGGAGTTCTGGAGCACAACCCATTACTAACCCCATTTCTTTACTTGCTGGCGATGATTTCTCTTTGCTTTGTCTCGTTTTTCCAAATGAATTCTTTGGTATTTTCTCATTATCCATCAGATCTGTGGCAAAGGGAATCTTTGATGCCACCTAGGAAAACACAAGATGCTCTCAGGATCCAAGACAACGCTGCTGTCAACACAAAGCGTCTTCCAGGAGCGTCACACAGTTCCACATCTGCGAGGGAGTCAATAACTGATATCTAGAGAATGCTGTTCTCACACCCAGGCCATCAGCCTGAGGCCTTGGCTCGCTCCTGCTCCCGCCTCAGGCTTGGCTGGACCTCTCTGCAGAGGCCTTCCCGGCCAGCCCAGGTGGAAAGGCAGAGCGCAGGGACACACGGCGTGCTGCCCCAGGTGACACCCACTCGGAATTCTGTCAGCACAACAGACAGAAAACACATGACCTACAATGGGCACGAGTCCTTCAGAGAGATGGGACTGCATTCCTAAGCCACGAAGTTTCAAGCTGATACAGAATTGCTAACGCATGACTGACCGACAGGGAGAGAAAGCAGAAAGTCTTGTAGTCAGAAAGCTGCATTATAAACCCATCGGTCCTGGATCAACGATGTGATGAAACGGCACAAACAAACTTTGAAAACTTACGAGAAATTCTTCAGTGCTGGTTTTTGATAAAAACCACTGTGATTCCACGTGAAAACACGCAACTTCCACACGTAAACAGGACACAGTTAGAGCTCAGCTGCACCCCATTAACCAGCCCTACCCCGCCCCCAAGGCGGCGAGCAGCCACTGCCGGCTCCAGGGGTCCCAGAGCTCCGGATGGCAGGTCTCAAAGACGTCAACAGCCCCCTGCTATGGCCCAGGGTCTCCTAAACAACATTTTCTTGACCCCGCCCCCAGAAGGCCTCGAGAGCCAAGCTCGGCTGAGGCTGTGGGTCATGGGACTTGCTGGGCGTGGGCGGTGGCCAGGAGGCAGCCGGCCGGGAAAAGGGTGACGGCGGGGCAGAGGGCGACAGGATAAAGGCTGACCTGTTCTGGAAAGCTCTCTGTAAGAATCCACAGACTGCTTACATTTATTGCGTAACAACAAATTCCTTAAAACTTCTACAGCATTGCACAAGCTGTGCTCACACAGCACCACAGATGCTGGAAAGCTCGCTGTTCCTGGGGCCTCTGACATCACACCAGGTTTCTGCTCGCCTGGACCCGGCGTGTCTCAGCCACAGAGTGCCATCCTCCAACTCCAGCCTGACTCCCTCTCCCCTGCTCCCTAGCTACTGGCTGTGCCTTCTGGAATCTTCCTTTCCCCTCCGTCCTTCTTGGGCCACACCTGGGTGTCAGGTCGGCGCTCTGGGCTCTCCTACACGGTGTCCTGACCAGTTGCTGCACCACCCCCAACCTTGGCTCCCCCTATCACTGGTCTGTGCTCTCAGCCGGGTGAGCTTTGATAAAACGCCCCTTTGGGCTTGGCCCCGGGCTGCTGAGGGATCTCCCATAACCCCATGCCTGGTGCACAAGCCTGAGAACCAGACTGACCCCCTCCTACCTCAGGGAGCTTTACACCTGTGGGTGCGTGTGTGTATACTTGCGTGTGTGTCTGCCTGTGTGTGTTGGGACAGTATAGCTGCTATGAAAGGAGAGAGGGTGCACCTCTCAGGGCATCTGGAAGCCGAACAGCGGGAGGGACAGGGCAAGTGTGAGTGCAGGGAGGAGGCTGGGTGGGCTCCTGGGGGGGTTGAACCTCCTCCCAGGGGCTCCTCCAGCTGGAGTCTGGTGGCGTCAATGCAAGTGCTTACCCAGACTGTCTGGAACTGTCTTATCTGTCAGGTCACCTCTACACGGATTACCAGGGCAGGACCTTGTCTTTCCGTGTCATCAGTGCCACTCTAGCACATGCCTGACTCTTAAGAGGGGTTTAACACCTGGGAAGTGTGGGAGGGAGGGGGCACGGGGAAAGGGAGAGGACAGAGGGAGAGGGAGAGGGGAGGCAGAGGAGGGAGGAGGGAATGAGGGGGGAGGGGAAGGGGGAGCAGGCATGGCCTTCCAACCCTCCCTCGGCCCCACGCCCACTACGCTGCCAGGCTGCGGACACAGCAGAATTACAACTATCTGCTGACTGTCAGAGCTGCACGCTTCCAGTTAATCAGGACTCTCCCAAACATTATTCCCACAGAAGAAAGGAACAAATGCTAAACCCAGCAGGTGTTTTTTTTTAAGTCAGACATTTCATTTTGTTTTTAAAAATATTAAAAGTATGATTTGGAAAGGAGCCAGCCCAGCCATATTTTACTATTACTAGAAAATAAGAGGAGGGAGATCCACCCAATACCCAGTCTAACGAGACAGCAAAGCAGCACACACACGGAGCAGGAGGGGGGAGCGGTGCCCTTCCGCCCCCAGGACTGCCCTGCACCGAGTGCGCCCTGCGTCCCCCCCCGCCCCTCTGCAGGAGGCCCTCGGACGGGACAGAGGCCATGTGGCCCTTTCCTACTGGGGACACACAGATGGTCTTCATTTATTCATGTCCGCCCTGCAGACGACACTGAAACGCTCAGATGCGTCTTTGCATATAGACGCTTACGGTCTGGCTGCTTCTGTTTCTGTAAGATGCTCTACTCGAGTGTTCACAGAAAGGTGTGTTCTCAATAGACCTTTTGCAGGAAGCTGAAGCGGCCGTGGCAGCAGCAACTGGGAGCATTCCCCTCACAGCCTTCCCGCCCCGTGTCACCCTCGCTCCTCTTGGCCACCCTAGCAGGTGACACCGCGCCTCCTGAGCGGGTGGGGCCCTGTCACTATTTGTCGCATTTGGGCCTCCCTGTCTGTGAACCGCCTGTCACACTCTTTGCCCATTTTCCCACTGGATTCTTTAACTTTTAAAAATCTACTTGTAATCCTTCTTCATATTTTAGGTAGTAATCTTTTGTCACAAACGTCACAAATATTTTCCCCTGTCTTTTGACTTTGATTACAGTATTTAGGCCATATGACATATTTCAGTTTTATGAAGTAAAATTTTTCTACTTTTAGTTCAGAGCTCCTGGATTTCCCAGTTTACTTAGAGGTGACAGGGAGCTCGGTTTCCTTGAAAGCTGCTGCGGCTCTGACGTCACTAACAGTAAAGGAACATGAAAGCTCGTAGAGAAGACGGCTTCAGGGTCTGGAACACCTTTAGGAGAACAAGCCGTTCTAATTCTGTCCCCCTAGACAGATTTCTCTAGTCAGAACCACGTGTCACGTGAATGAACAGATCCCGTGGGAAAGGCCACAGTCCCAGGGGCCCTCTCACCTGTCACTCTGAGGACCTGGCGGCCGAGCAAAGCCCAGCCAGGCCGGGGGCTGCGGGGCTATCACAGCAGGCCAGAACCGGGCAGGCAACCTCAGCCAGCAGGCAGGGCCCAGTGACTCCAACCGCACCTGAACTGGAAGGTTTCCAATGCTGGAAATCAGGGCGTCCCACCATGACCTTCCACTAGGACTATATGGTCCCTCTTTTTTTTTCAAAGTTAACAAACCACTCCTCATTTGGACGGACAAAGGCAACTTGGGAAGTGTTAGGTGGCAGAAGAATTCGATCACAAAGATTCCCGATAGGAGACGGACCTCAGGAGGCTAAGAAGCAGGCACAAGCATGCGAG
Source organism: Equus caballus (assembly GCF_041296265.1). Taxonomy (NCBI): domain Eukaryota; kingdom Metazoa; phylum Chordata; class Mammalia; order Perissodactyla; family Equidae; genus Equus; species Equus caballus. The sequence continues at coordinate 2,254,932 of NC_091684.1, forward strand.
AAGCAGCACCTGCACGTCCCAGCGTCCTCCCAAGGGATGCACCAGCCTCGGGGCGAAGACGGCGCCTCTCCAGGGAGGGACCAAGGTCCGCCGACGCCACATCCCGTGACGTGCTACACAGACAGACGCGGCTTCACTTCTGTGCTCTTCCAGCCCTGAACGCAAGACCTCAGCCCGATCGTGAGAAGCATCAGACAAGTAACTGAGATGAATGAGACGGCCGACAAAATAACTGGTCAGTACACGTCAAAACTGCAAGGCCAGGGTGGACAGCCTGCGGGACACTGTGGGGACATGGCAGCCAAGCGCTGGGGACCCTGGAGCAAAGAAGGACGTCAGTGAGAACATGGTGAGTCCAGCGTTCCTGTCGTCACAGCACCATCCCACTGTCAGGCCCGGGCCCGAGCACGTCTGTGGTGGCGGAAGATGTGAACACAGGCGAGCTGGGTAGGGGCACACGGAGACCACGCGCTCTCGGCAACCTTTCTCTAAATTTAAAGTTAGTTCAAAATAAAGTTACAAGAAAAACAGACCCCTGGGCTGTCCAAGTGGCTGCCTACCCACCTGCTCACCCTGCTGTGAGATGGAGGCCCCGTGGCTCAGGGTGCCTTCCCCCACTTCGGGGGCCTAGAGGCAATCCCCGGCCTTGTGGGGTCACACACAGTGAACATTTCCTCACAGAACTGAGAAACCATGGTGACTGAGTTCAAAGGCACCCTGCCCACTGCTCCCAGGGCACAGGCCAGCAGGTGCGGTCCAGGCCTCCGTGCCCGTCTGGGCTCAGACCCCTAGACGGTTCAGGAGGAAAAAGGGAAAAGGGGCTACTCTCAGGTCAACCCGTGCACCACACAACGGGGGAGCTGGTGACCCCAGTGTTTGCCACCATCCTTGGGAATGGAGGGGACAGGCCGCTGAGCCACTGCTTCATGGCTTCCAAGGTGACCAGCCTCCCAGGGCTGAGACCAAGGGCAAGGAGACCCTGTGGCACCTCAACTCCAGGTGTTTGCTTCCTCAGTTTCTCCCACCCCATCCCGCCTTCCTCATGGGAGACCCGACTCCTCAGATAGAAAGGAAACACCGGTCAGAAGGCAGAGAGGTGGTGGTCGAGGGTGCAGACACAGACCCTCCCATCTATGGAGGTCCCACCAGCCCCACAGTCACACGTCGGTCTGCAGGCAGATCGCTGACTCTCTGGGTCGCAGCCTCTTACTTCAGGAAGCAGTGGCATCTGCAGACCCCTCTGCCCCACGTGACTGAACAGGACTCCTGAGCACGGTGTCCTCCGTGGAGCCGCCCACACCGTGGTCCCACTGCTGTTAGGCCCCCGCCCACCCGCATACCAGCGTCCTCTGTGGGGGCAGGAGCTCGCTCAGCTCCTCCTTCTTCCTCTTCATCAGCTGGGTGTGCTCTCTCCACTCCTGCAGCACTCTCCTATCCCTGGGGAAAACACGTCACAGTGTCACTGTCACAGTCAGCAGCAGCTTCAAGCAGAGCTCACGAGGACTTCACTGCTGCTCATAAAGCTTCCCACAAAAGTCCTTCACCCCTGGTCCCTGCGTCCAGAGGAGAGACGCCAGCTGGACACAAGAACACTGAGGGCAGGTTCTGATGCGCATGTTTGGGCAGAGCTGGGAACTCGGATCCTGGCCCAAGGCTCTCTGTGGGGGGTGGGGCAAGGCAGCCCTCCTCGAGCCCCACTGGGTGAGGCATCAGGAGGCGGCTGGGCTGGGGCTGTGGCCAGAGCTGGGGCACCAGGCCCTCAGCATCCATGGTCTACGTCAGGTCTGAAAGAGCATCACTGACGGGCCAACTTCCTTCCAGAAACTTGCATTTCACTTTAGAGAGCGAGCGTCCCGTCTTCCCACCCTCCTCCTGTGGCATCACCACGCGTGGGCACCCCCTCCTGTGGCATCGCCACGCGCGGGCACCCCCTCCTGTGGCATCACCACGCGCGGGCATCCCCTCCTGTGGCATCGCCGCATGCGGGCACCCCCTCCTGTGGCATCACCACGCGCGGGCATCCCCTCCTGTGGCATCGCTGCACGAGGGCACCCCCTCCTGTGGCATCGCCGCATGCGGGCACCCCCTCCTGTGGCATCACCACGCGCGGGCACCCCCTCCTGTGGCATCGCCGCATGCGGGCACCCCCTCCTGTGGCATCGCTGTATGAGGGCACCCCCTCCTGTGGCATCACCACGCGCGGGCACCCCCTCCTGTGGCATCGCTGCACGCGGGCACCCCCTCCTGTGGCATTGTTACACCATGGGCACCGTCTCACCCGCCGCATGGTCAGCCCCCTGCAGCAATACATGAGGGGATGCTCTGCCCATAGTGTTGAGGCTGGGCCAGGCTCTGGCACCATAATGCTTGCGGAATTCCTCAATGGAACGTGTGGCTGTGGTTATGGCTTTGGGGATGGGGTGAGGTCCCTGTGAATCCTCCAGGGGCCCAGGGCTCCACCCACCATGCACTCTGGGTTCTGGAAGCCACCTTTCCAGTCCAGGTCTCCACCTGGCTGTTTGAGTCAACCCCTGGATCTTCCGTTAGATTTCTGTAGTCAGCACCCCTCCCCATCCCGCCCCCAAGTCTGGCCCCCTCATCTCCCCGCTCAGCTGACGGCTCCGTCCTTGGCCCAGATCCTTGGCCGCCATCCCAGACTCGCCCTGGCCTCTCCAGCCCTGGGCTCTTCCACCCTCAGGGCCACAGTCCCGGGCCCACCTGGCTGTGCCGGCCGCCTTGCTGCGGGGTGCCTCCATCCTGCCCTCAGCGCTGTGGGATGTGGGACTTTTAGGCGCCACGGAACTTGGCTCCATCCTCCCCAGGCTCCTACCCTGACGCATAGGTTTTGCTGTTTCTGGCAGCTGTGTGTTGCTATTTCAGAGCCCCATGAGGGCCAGCTGGCCTCCTCCGCACCTCTGCAGAGGACTCCTCACCTGCAAACTGCTTCCTGCCCTGCCTGGCTGGTTCCTGAGCCCCCAGCCCCAAGCTGAGCTCGTGCCCCCGTTCTCCTCCACCCAGCACTCCTCACGTGGAGTCATGACTTGGTGACACGTCACCCTGGGCTGTGCTCCTGGGCACAAGGCTCCATCTCAGTCTCCACCACCTCGTGGTGAAACGTGACAGGAGGGACCCACTCCCACTCCTTGAGAGGCATGGGGTGAGGTTCTTGGGAGCTACAGGTGCACAGATAACCAGGGGCAGGACCAGGGTCCAGGGGCTGTGATGGGAGAGGAAGCCACGGCACAGGACTCCGCAAGCTGTCACCAAGGAGGCCACAGAACGACGTCTCAGGGTCCCAGGCAGAGAAACTAAGGAGACAGCTCGCGCCTGCCCTTTGTATCAAGAGCTTCCTGCAGTGAAGGTGTGCAGCATCCCGAGCACCACAGGGCCTGACTGCGCCGTATGAGGATGCGCGCTCCTGCCTGCTGCACCTGCAGCGGCCTGGGCTGCTCCGAGTGCCCACCCCCAGCCAGGCGCCCACCTGTGCCACCTCTCCCTGCATCGCCCCGATCGGGGGCCTGGCCAAGATGGAGGGGAAGGCGGCAGAGGGGGGAGAGCGGGACGCACATGCGAATGCGAGGAGCAGCACAGCCGTGGAGGCGGAAGCACTTGTCTAAAGAGTTGCGCAGGGCAGGGCCATGGGGCCAGTCCCAGAACATGACACCAGGAGACAGGCAGAGCCAGGAGACATGGCGTGCCGGACCAGCTCTGAGGGTCTAACATCACCCATCCTTCCACTGAAGGGAAAGAAACTCGACTGGACAAGTCTGTCTTGGGGTCGAGGGGATAAGCAGTGGACAGCGAAAACACGTGTTCTGTGGACAGTCTGCATCTGCCAGGGTCCCAAGAGAAAACACGTTCATGTGGGATGATCTCAGGAGGGTTTATTTACAAAGGGACTATTCACAGGGGAGGGCAGTGCAGGGCCTGCTGGGAATATCAGGCTGTAGCCCCTCCTAGCCCCCAGGACTGGGGGAGGGGAGGAATGGTTGCCAGCACCAGGAGAGGAAATCATAGAGCCACAATGTGAGGGACTCCGCCAGCACCGGGCAGCCCTCGTGGGGAGGGGCGGGGGAGTAAAGACTCTGCCCTCCCTCTGCCCCTTCTCTCCCACCGCCGGCTGGGGCCCCACTGGCCAAACCCAACCAGAAGGTGAGGGCCAACGGGGTACTGTGGACACTGTCCATGCTGACTGACCTCCTGGGGCCCAGAGCACAGCAGAGATGGGCGGTCAGCAGAGCTGGAGGACAGAGACAGTGACAGTGAGGAGAGGGTCGACCACAGCCAGCAACAGGCCCAACGAGGCAGGGGCAAGAGTGAACTTTATTGACGAGCATGTTATTTTTAAATAACTTTCCTTAGAACAGACCTGTAAGCCAGGTGATTGAAGGGAGAGGAGGGCGGATAAAGGAAGAACAAGAAATCAGAGGAAACACGAGAGCAGGAAGGTGGATGAGAAGGAATGGCCTGTGCGGCCATGCCCACGCCCGCCCAGAACAGCCTCATGCACACCAGGTGCCGCAAACCCGACGAGAAGCAGCAGGCCACCATCCAGACGAAGCAAAAAGCAGACCCCGCTCAGCCGGGCACTGAGCCCCGCATCCAAGCCTACCCCCGACCCCAGCCAGCGGCTGTGGCGCCAGAGCTCACCTTCTCCGCTGCTCCATCAGGGCGTGCTTCTCCCTGAGCTCCCGGAGGGCCGCAGCCCGGCTCTCCTCCAGCCTCCTTGCCCCAATCACTGCCTGGTGCGACAACGGGAGGGCAGGCAGGATGCTCCTGAAGGAGGGGGTCTTCCTTCTAGAATTACACAAGCTTTTTAGCCGAATGTCGAACAAAACCCTGCAAGGAACACTCACACCTGCAGGACAGGGTTAGAGAACAAACACCCAGAACGTGGAGGGTGCACAGTGGAACAACTGACGGCTACAGACACAGTGGCCAGGAAATCGGCCCCCTGGGCCACTACCGGGCCAGCAAGGGCAGGGCAGGGCTGGGGGCCGCGTGTGGGGCCCCAGCCTCACAGTGCCAGCCCTCCATTCCCACCTCCAGGCCACCAATCGGACCCCCAAAGGCCATGAGCCAGATCTAAATCTGAAAGATGGGACGAAACTGTCAAGTGCCCTGAAAAGGCTGACCATAAGCTACTCGGATAAGTTATCCTTGTCCACGACAGAAATAAGAGAATGAATGGAGGGAGGGAGGAAGAGGTTCCTAAATAGCAGTGGCCTTAGAACATCCCTGTCCTTAGATGTACGACTGTGGACTGAGGACATCACGGCAGCCTCAGAGGCAACGCCAGGCTGCACCGCGAACCACACTGCAGGCTCCCAGCTCTTCAAGGTTACAATCGGCTAATGATATGTTAACATATGTTTATTTTGAAAATTTTCAAACTTACAGAACAGGTGAGAGGACAGTGCAGCAGACACCTGAGTGTTCTCCACTCGGCCCTGGGCACGGCCCTGTCACACTCACTTCTCCCGGCCGCCCCACAGTCTCACCACCACAGGCACCCCGCACACGTGCTCTGCCGCCGCAGGGCGAGCCGTGCGGCGCCACAAACCAGAGTAACCGCTAAGAGCCAATTTCTGTCCCCACGGCATGATACCCACCCCGTCGAATGTATGATCTACATTCACATTTTGTTTGACCACATTCTCTCTCTCTCTCTTTACGTGTTCATCCACATGTGCGTGCACATCACACACACCACACACACACACGAGTTGAGTTTTTCTCTCAGGTAAGCTCCTCCTTGGAGGCTGTGTTCTGGGTAACTTCAACCCTGAACCAGGGCTGGCATCCGCTACATAATAACTGATGGCAATGCAGGCACACATCTACCTGATGTTTTAAAAAAAAATCACAAAAAATATCACAACTTTGTGAAGATCAAGAAAATGCACCTTTCCTTTCAAATCGTACCTGAAAGCGTGTCTTCGGCTGGAACGCTCTTTCTCCCTGGTGTTCAACGCTGCCTTGAGGTTGGGAGGCAATTCCATTGGTAAGAGCTGGTTTTCAAGAACTTCTGCTTGTTCGTTCTCCACAATCTCCTGCCGCAGCTTCCAGAAGCGCCTGATCTCCTCCTCACTCGGCCAGTTTTCCGAGGAGTCGGTGGACTTTCTGAGCTCACTCAGGTCTAGTTTTTCAACCGGCGGGAAAAAGTCTGCCTTTTCTTTCAACGTGGTCCCCTTTCCATCCTGAGAGGTAATGGCTTCCCTGTCAGGCACACGGTCTTCGGATAAATCCAACAAGGGATGAGGCAGCTCACTTACGTTCATCTTTTTAACTTGTGAAATTGCTAGCAGAAAAAATGCTGTGTTAGTGCACTGTGCTCTGACACGGCCCCTGAGACTCAGAGACTCAAACAAACCCGGTGACCAGCTCCCTCCGCAGGGAAGACCTGGGGTGGGGGTGACCAGCTCCCTCCACAGGGAAGGCCTGGGGTGGGGGTGGGGTGGGGGTGACCGGCTCCCTCTGCAGGGAAGACCTGGGGTAGGGGGTGGGGGTGACCGGCTCCCTCTGCCCTAGGCCCTCACACTCCATACAAATCCATATAAATCAAGATACTTTTCTGCTTCCCCCAGGTCTTTTAGTATCTTTATTCTAATTGATTTTTTGCCCATGTACCTGTTGTTTTTGTTTGGCAATGCTTTTGTTGACTAAACACTTTTATTTTTGGCTCTAGGTAAATTATTTGAGAGAAAACTGCCCTGAAACGCATTCATCCACTATTTGTGCCGGGTCCCAGACCAGGCGTTGGAGCTGTGGTGCCTCCTGACCCAATGAGGCCTCTGCTCCAGCAGGACACAGATTGGGACCACTCACAGGCCGGGGCACGCCCACCACACCAGGCCCGGCGTCCTTGCCACGCACTCCAGACTTGTGGGCCCTGTGTGTTCTTCAGCAAATTTCATACAGCTTTGCCCACGGCACGTTCCTTCTTGTAAAAAGTGAATTCATTTTCAGCCCTCCAAGCCTAATTTATTTAGCTACTTTCTACCTTTTTTCCAGTCGATTACACATCTATATATTTCAACCAATGCAGCCTTCTTTGTAAAAAAACAAATGAAAATTGCAATGAGGTTGAAAGATGATGAGAAAGAATGTTGATAATCTTAAATGTTAATTACACATTAAAATATTAAATTCTAAAAAATGTTTCTCAGTGTCAGTGGTTTGCAATTTTTCTTTTAAGCAAAAGCTTTTCTCTAGACACAACGTCAGGGAGGAGCGCTCGCAACATGAGACAGGTGACAGCTCTGGTGATAAATGCCGTCCTTACTGCACACGCCCAGCACCACCCCAGGGCCCGGGCTCTTCTGTACCACCACCGAGTGTGACCCGAGCTGGCGCCACACCAGACACGGCACAGGACAGTGCGCTCCTGATGGCTACATGCTCTCCACCGCTACACGCTCCAGCCGGTGTCTTTGAAGAAAAATAGTTTACAAAATGGGCAAAGATATGCTTTTAAAAGTCCTAAGGAATTGCAAAAGTCCCCCAAAGTACAAGTGACTAGAAATAAGCATATCTGACCAATTTGCTTGCAGACACTCAACTGAGAGCCAGAGCCAAACTGAAACTCACGGACATATCGCCAAACAAGAGGACTGGAAATGCCAGCAAAACTCGTTTTTAAAGTCAAGCAAAAGGGCAAAATGTAAAAAATGTACATAACTGCTGAAAATTCACCCTACATAGCACAAAAAACATTAATACATGAAAAAAGAGTCAAGAAATACTTACTTTTGACCAATTACTTGATGCATCTTTAACTTTTATTTTGCAAGAACAGCACAGAGAAGTCGGAGCCCCGCCTGCGCCACAGCTTTAGCGCCCTGCCCCGAGTGCCCTCTCTCCCCTCTCTCACCCTGTGTCTGCATGTCTAGCAGTGTTCTTTTCTAAAACGTCTGCGAGCGATGTTCAGATGTCAGGCCCCTTACCCTCAGATCAAGAACACAGAGCACAAAACCACAGTCCAGCCACCAAAACCAGGACCGTGACGCTGACAGCTTCTGTTATCAAACCTGCAGACCTTACTCACATCTGCCAACTGTCCCAATAATGTCCTCTGTCATTCATTCCTGGCCCAGGATCCAATCTGGATGGAGCACACTCTGTTTCCTGATTCCCTAGCCTCTTTCAATGGGAACACTCCCTCACCGTTCCCTCTTGAAGAGCACAGACCGTCTTGCGATCGTTCTTGTGTTGGGGTCTGCCTGTGTTTCCTCGTGCCCCCTGCAGCCCAGCCCCCGAGCTGCTGCCCCAAGGCTCTGCCCATTCTGACCTCACACAGCCCAGCAGTTGCTGTGTCCATGCCCTTACTTCTTGTCTCTCCTCAGCCATCCCACAGGCTCACCGACCCCCAGTTTCCTGCCAGGTACCTCCAGGGCATTAGTCCAATGGCTACTTTCCTTTTCTGTCCTCATTTACAGGACTTTTAGGCAGCATCTGATGCCAGTGCATTTGCCCCCACCTCCTCCACATGTGTGCCCCCACCTGCCTCACCACTTGCCCCCACCTCCCTCCTCCCCCACCATCTACCCCCCAACACGCCTCCCAGGCCCCTGCAGCATCACCCCCCTGGGTCTGCCCCATCTCCACTGAGGCCCCTCTCTGTCCCTCTGCTGCTCTTCCTCCTCTGCCCACTTCCCACTGTCCGAGGGCCCCCGGTTCTGACTGAAGCCCCTACACGGCCCTCCAGACAATGTCTTCCAGCCCTCCCTTCAGGGGACATGTAGTACCCATGACACCTCATCTACATTGCAAGCCCCTCTCTCCCATTTCACTGGATTCCAGGCTCTGACGGCCAAAAAGGGTGCTCACCACCTCATCTCTGCTGTGCACACAGTCAGCATCCAGAGTCCGCATGGCCACCAGGGCGCCCGTATCAGCCAGCTGGTTCTGCACCAGGCCAGCCCCTCTCCGAGCAAGGCCCCACCATCCACTCAACTGCTCAAGTCAGGGCCCCGAGTCCTCCTAGACTGTCTCTGTCCCTCCGTCCCAACATCCCGTCCACCAGTGAGGCTGCCAGCTCCACCTCCAAAGGGCATGTATCCCACCTGCCTCGCCTCCCTCTCCCCCTCCCCCAGCCCTGCCTCTCCCTCCCCTTTCCCCTCCCCTTCCCCCGGCCCTGCCTCGCCTCCCTCTCCCCCTCCCCCAGCCCTGCCTCTCCCTCCCCTTTCCCCTCCCCTTCCCCGGCCCTGCCTCTCCATCCACCTCCCCCTCCCCCAGCCCTGCCTCTCCCTCCCCTTTCCCCTCCCCTTCCCCGGCCCTGTCTCTCCATCCACCTCCTCCTCGCCCAGCCCTGCCTCCTCCTGCCTCCGATGATGCCTTTGAACAAGCAGCTAGACAGATCTTCTAAAGAACCAAATCCTTCCCTCCTCTGCTTACTTCCCATCTCACCTGGGGAAACTCACGTCCTGGCCATGGCCCAGGGGTCCTCTGCCAACAGCTGGCTGACCCCATCCCTGGCTCCCCCGTCACTGCTCTGACCCAGGCCTATGGCCTGCTCCTAAAATGTAGCAGCTGGTTCCCAGCTGAGAGTCTCTCAACCTGCTGGCCCCTCTGCCAGAAACATTCTTGCCTTTAGGACTACATTCAAAGGTCCCCTCATCAATGCGTCTGCCTAGGACGAGCAACCCCCACCTCCTGGACCATCCCCAAGACAAAATTAGGTCACAGGTTACGATGACATGGCCTCCTTTTTGGCTTTGGGTTCAGACTCGAAATAGAGACTCAGAACCTTGGCATCCTTTCTGCGATGGCATTGGATTCTGATCTGTAATTAACAGATAAACCTCATACATTCTTTAGTAAACGAGAAAATTCAAGATTCAAGATAATAGGTCAAGTGGACAAAACAGACCACCTGGAGCAGACCACTGGCACCCAGCACGTGCCCTTGGCCCTCACCATTGCAGCACTGGCTGGCCTCACCTCCGATCAGCACCAGTATCTTTGAGCTCGGGCATTTCCTCTGGCACATGAAGGCAGGCCTGCAGGGCTGGGGAACCATGTGCCTACCCCCAGGAGAAGCCCTCCATTCCACCAAGCAGTGCTGGTGCTGGAGCAGGCAGGCCCCACTCCCTCGCCCTGTGGCGGAGTGACCCCCGGGCCTGTGTTCAGCACTAGCTTTCCATAAAAATCAGCGCGCCCTGGGGACCCTGTGAAATGCAGGTCCTGACCCAATAAGTCTGTACAGGGCCTGCGAGGCTCAATGTGACCAGGTGAGGCCCAGAGGGGCTTCACCTGCTTCTCAGAGCCCCCGGCATCAGGACAAAGCACTAGTGTCTGGGGCGTACCTGCCTGGTCCCTCACCTCTGCTGGCATCCTCTCCTTCCCTGTCTCACTCCCCCGTGCCTCCTCAGTGTGTCCTGGGATCATCTCCTAAATCAGCCACTGGCCCTTCGATCCTGTCTCAGGAGCTGCTTCTGGGGGAGCCAAACTCAGACACGTCACAAACACAACCACAGTGTACATCACACATTCCAGAGCCACCTGTTTGGACTTGGGATAAAGGTTAATTAAACACGGCATCACTTCCCGATCACTTTGGACATCCCTCACACCTTCTGAGACAGACCTAATTATTTACACATTTCTATTATAGCACATATATGACCACCTTGGCTAACTGTTTCAAATTTATGCATTTTCTTAATTATAGAAGCCATGTTTTAAATAGCAAAATTTAGATATTCTGAAGTTGATTTTCAGAACTCTTACTTTTTTGGTGAGCATTCATTATGATTCTCCTTTATCGCCAGTTTACTTTGTCTGAGTGTAACCACAGCACTTATTCAAGATCAGATTAATCATGAGCATTGCAGAACATCGGGTTGGATCTGTTTCATCAACATGATGAAAACATGGAATTGTTTAGTGAGTACTCACAAAAAGTGGCTAGACCACCATGCTGACACAGCCCATTCTCATGCTGGTCTCTTGTTCCAGCCTCAGGACATTTCCGTGTGCTTATTGTTACACAGTTGTCTAATGGACTGAGTAGCTCCTGAAGCAATGGCCTGATGGTGGCTCAGTGGTGAGGTCTGTTTCACCTGATGGATCCCAAGGAACTTTTACCAAAATTGACCCTAGACAGGCTCTACAAGGAGCACTGAGGAGGCAAACCCATGAGCACAGAATCAGGAAAAGACAGAGCTCTGGGCAGCCAGGACGGAGATATGAACACACTGCTGTGTGGGGGTCCAGCCGAGGACGCTCGAGGCTCCCATGTTCCTCATGACACCATCAAAGGGAAGACAGGCTCCCTAGGGGTCTGATTTTATGAAGTACTGGCTTTGGTTTTAACGTGGTTCATCACAGTAATTGTCCCACAAACCTCGAGAAGTTACATCCTGGGAGGAGCAGTGCTCTGCTGCACAGGTCTGCAGGAAGGACAGGATGGCCACCAGCCCCTTCTGCACAGTCAGCGGAGGGGGGAATTCCAGAGGGCAATGCCTCAAGTTCAGCGCTTTCAGTGTCGTCACGTTCCCTGCAAGGGAGAAGAGAAACAAGCAGCACTTCAACACCCTTCTGCGGGATGAAAACCAGGAGGCGAGGGGACGAGCTGTTTGCACATCAAAAAATGAAAGATCCTATTGAGAATTTTGGGTAAAATAATATGACAGATATCTGAGATTTGCTTTTAAAAACACTCTGCAGAGGAGACAGGCTAGCTACAAAATAAAACAAACAGCAGCAGTGACAGCTGTTAGGTAGAAATCCTAACACAAAGTTGCTATATTACCTAAATGCCTATTTTCAACAAAAAAACTAGAAAGCATGCAAAGTAAAGAAAAATGTGACTTGTACTCAGGAAACAGGCAGTCAACAGAAACTGTCTTCAAGTAGGCCAAGACGTTGGACCAAGCAGACAAAAGCTTCAGAGCAGTCATTACAAATACATTCAAAGAAACGAAGAAAACTATGTTTAAATAATTAAACACAGTAAAATGACTCAACAAACACAGAAGGTCAATAAAAATAGAAATTATAAAAAAGAACCAAATAGCAGTTCTAGAGTTGAAAATTACAAAAACTGTGATGAAAAATTCACTAGAGGAACTCAAGAGAAGATATGAGATGACAGAAGAAACAATAAGTGAATGAAGATGGAAAAATAACAATTATCCAATCTGATGATCCGAGAGAAAAAAGATTAAAACAACAACAGAATCTCAGAGACCTGTGGAACAACATCCAGTGTGCCAACATCTACGTCACGAGTCAGAGGAGAGAAAGAAAGGGTCAGAAAAAATATCTGAGGAAACCATGGCCAGATACACCCTCAGTTTGATGATAAACATTAATCCATACATCTAAGAAGCTTAACAAACCCCAAGTAATATAAGTCAAAGGGATTCACACTTAGAAACATCACAAACTACCAAAAGAGAAAGAAAAAGAAATAATCCTAAAAACAGTAAGAGAAAAACAACTCGTCACATACAGGGAACAACAGCTGACTTCCTGTCAAAAACAACGGCGGCCAGAAGGAAATGGAACAAGGCAGTCAAAGTGCTGCAGAAAAAAATGTTAATAAAGTTCTCTGAATCCAGCAGAGCCATCCTTCAAAAATGCAGATGAAATGAAGACATCCCATAACTGATGCAGAAAGAAACAGAGACTCTGAATCAACCTATAACAATTAAAGAAACAAATTAGTAATTTAAAATCTTCCTGCTCACACACAATCTCAAGTCCAGCTGAAAACCACTAAACCCACCGGATGAGTCCACAGCAGACTGGACATGGCAGGAGGCAGAATCTGCAAAGTCAAAGGCAGCTCAACAGAAAACAATACTAACCAGAACACAGAGAGAAAAGGATGGGGGGAGAAAAGAGTATTCAAGGGACGAGGGACAGAATCAAAATCTCAACATCCATGTAACCAGAGTCCCAGGAGAGGAAAAAGTGAAGGAGAAAGAAGCAATGTCTAAAGAAATAATGTCAATAGCCAGGAATTTCCCAAATCTGATTAAAGCTATCAATAACCAGATTCAGGAAGCTCCGTAAACCCCAAACAAAGTAAATATAAAGAAAAATACACCTAGACACATCATAGACAAATTGCTGAAAATTAAACACAAAGAGAAAAATTTTAAAGCAGCCAGAGAAAAAAGATACATTACTTTTAAAGGAAAAACATTAAGACTGACAGCTGACTTTTCAACAGGTGATGGAAACCAGAAGATAATATAGATATATATATAAATTTTTTTTTGGAGGAAGATTGGCCCTGAGCTAACATCTGTGCCCATCTTCCTCTACTTTATATGTGGGACGCCTGCCACAGCATGGCCTTCTGAGTGGTGCCATAGGTCCACGCCTGGAATCCAAACTGGCAAATCCCAGGCTGCCGAAGTGGAACACATGAACTTAACTGCTACACCAGCAGGCTGGCCTCAAAGATATTTTTTAAGTAGAGAAAAAGCCCTAAAACTAGATTCCTATACTCAGCCAAAATAGCCTTCAAAAATGATGGAAAAATAAAGATGACTTTTAACAAAACCAAACTAGAATAATTCATTACAAGCAGACTAAATGAACTACTAAAGAGAGATCTCAGGCCAGGAGAGTCATACCAGATGGAAGCACGGAACGTCAAGAAACGAAGAACACCAGAAGGGTAAGTACGTGAGGACATATAAATAAATACTGACAGTTAAAAAGTGTTTGCTGGATCTGTAACACATATGAAAGCAACACCTACGAAACACCACAAAGGCAGGGAGGAGGTAACACAGACAGACAGTAGCACATTCTCCGTGAGGGAAGGAGAGGGTCCCAGGTCAAGGATGCAGGACAGCCTCCAGACAAACACTGAAGGCATACGAATGGCACCATGAGAGGTTCTGCTTCCAGTGACATCCAGTCAGCTCCAGTCAGATCAACTCTCCCACGGACAACCAGGAGGGGGCAAACACAAGCCACCTGTCGGCAGGGGAGCAACAGAGGGCAGGCACAGCTACAGGGGACCGCAGCTGCAGGAAGAGACTGGCGCAAGAGCCGCGTAGATCCGTGTGGGTTTCTGCCTGAGGGGAGGCCCCGGAGAGCACCCAGGGCAGCTACACCATGAGAGAAACCATCCGGACATTCACAGCCTGGGGGCTGGAGAGCAGACTGCAGAGCTGCCACGGCAGCAACGGGGGGTGTTCCAGAAAGACGAGACTGCACGGGGCCCTGTGACGCCTCTCAGCTCTGCAGAGGCCTCCAGTTCCCACGCACAGGACGGCTCCGAGCAGCACAGCAAAGGCTCAAAGACTGGAGTAGAGCTGTCACCTCCCGCCCACCGCAAGACAGACTGAGCGTGGAGTCTTAGTCCCATCAACCTAAGCACTTAGTTTGAAAAGTCAGTTCTCTACCAAGGAGTACAGCAGAACCAGACTCTCCACACCGCGTCTCTAACAACGTCTGGGACACAGTCCAAAATTACTGGACAGACGAAGAGACAGGAAAATGCGACCCACATGTCAGAGAAACAGCAAGAAATGGAGACCAACTCTGAGACAACCCAGAATAGCAGGCCAGAATTTCACGGTGTTACGGGCTGAAACGTGCCCCTCAAAACTCCCAGGCTGAACCCTAACCCACAGGCCCTCAGGATGCGACTGTGTCTGGAGACGGGCCTGGAGAGAGGGGCTAAGGTAAAACGCGCCTGTCAGGGTGGCCCTGGTCCAGTGTGACTGGGGGCCTTATGAGGAGGGGAAGGGACACCAGGGGTGCACGAGGACAGGGGGGACCCCGTGAGGACACAGCGAGAAGGCGGCTGTCCACGCACCAAGGAGGGAGGCCTCAGAAGGAAGCCAATGAGCTACCGCTTGATCTGGGCCTTCCCGCCGCTGCGGCCGTGAGAAAACCAGTTTCCCTGTTCAAGCCGCCCAGTGTGTGCTGGTTCGTCATGGCAGCCCGAGCGGACTAACGGAAGCACTGATGACAATCATGCCCAAGGACATGAAAGGAAACATGTTTGTACCAAATGAAAAAGATAAGGACTCTCAGCAGAAAAAGTAGAAACTATTTTTAAAATAGGAAAAATCTAGGGCTCAGCCCTGTGGCCAAATGGTTAAAGTTCCGTGCACTCTTCTTCAGCGGCCTGGGTTTGCAGGTTCAGATCGCAGGCACGGACCTACTCTGCTCACCAGCCACGCTGTGGAGGTGCCCCGCATACAAAAAAATAGAGCATTGGTACAGATGTTAGCTCAGGGATAATCTTCCTCAAGCAAAAACAAGAGGAAGATTGGCAGCAGATGTTAGCTCAGGGCTGATCTTCCTCAGTGAAAGAAAGGAGGGAGGGAGGGAAAAAGGAAGGAAGGAAGAAAGACAGAAAAAGAAAATTCTGAGACTGAAAATAGTCCTAGTATCTGAAAAAACAACTTACTAAAGGGTCTTCAGAGCCAACTGGAGACAACAGGAAATGAGATTCATGAACTTAAAGACATTTATCTATCTTCCCTGAAGAAGAAAAAATGACTTTTTAAAATGTACAGAAGCTCAGTGATCTGTGGGACAATAACAAAAGGTCTAACATATAGGTAAAAAGAGAGAAAAGGAGCAGAAAAAAATTTGAAGAAAAAATGACCAAAATATTTCCCAAATTTGACAAAAGACATGAATTTAAAAACTGAATAACTTTGACAAACTCCAAGCAGGATAAATACAAAGAAAACCACACCTGAGTACATCAGCGTCAAACTGCTGAAGGGCACAGACACAGGAAGCTCGACAGTGATCAAAGGCCATGAACACAGGGGCACAGGAGAGCAGCAGCAAGCGACCACCGAGGCCTGTAGACACAGGGTGTCTTTAAAGTGCTGGATGAAAAATTCAACCCGTATTTCTAAATCAGAAATGTCCTTTAAGAATTAATGCAAAATAAAGACATCTTTAGGGGCCGGCCCCGTGACCGAGTTGTTAAGTTCGCGCGCTCTGCTTCGGTGGCCCAGGGTCTCGCTGGTTCGGATCCTGGGCGAGGCCATGGCACTGCTCATCAGGCCATGCTGAGGCAGCGTCCCACACACCACAACTAGAAGGACACACAACTAAAAATACACAACTATGTAGCAGGGGGCTTTGGGGAGAAAAAGAAAAAATAAAATCTTTAAAAAAAATAAAGACATTTTTAGAAAAATAAAAATTGAGAGAATCATTTGCCAGCAGGCTGATTTTAAGAAATCCGAAGGGAGGTTCTTCAGGCTGAAGGAAAATGATGCCAACTGGAAACCCGGATCTTCAGGAAAGAATAGAGAGGATCAGGAATGTTAAATATTGAGTAAATATAAAAGACTTTTTTCCCCTTAATTTCTTTAAAATATACATGACTGCTTAAAGTAAAAACTGTAACATTGTACTGTGGGTTTATAACACCCCAGACACGATACACAGGACAACTACGCATAGGAAGGGGTGGGTGAGTGCTCTGTGTGGTTACAAGGCGGCTACGCTTGCCGTGACTTGGCACGTGCCCGCTCTAAGGAAGCACACTGGACCCCCGAGAGCAGCTGCCAAACCACTGAAGGAACGTCAGTAAATTAAAATGGAAGTCTACGTGATATCCATCAACTCAAAGTCACCTGGAAAGTAGAAACAGAGAAACGAAAAAACAAATGCGATAAACAGAAAACAAACCGTAAGATGACAGACCCAAATCCATTCTTGTCAATGATTATATTAAATTTAATGGACTAAACCCTTCAATTAAAAGCGGAGGTTGTCCAACTGGATAAAAGAGCAAGACCCAACGAGGGCCTGCCCCCTGGAACACACTAAAAATACAGAAGGGTTGGACACAGGGAGGCTGCAGGGAGACAGATGGAGAGCACGCCGCGTACAGAGCACGAGAAGCAGGCTGCAGCAGCCACACCGACACAGACCAAATGGCCAAGAAGCACATGACGAAGTTCCACATCACTGGCCATCAGAGGAACACGTATGAAAACCACAATGAGGCACCCCTACACACACCAGAATAGCAAAAGCAACAAGGAAACATAAAAATCCTAAATTTTTATTCGACCAGTAACACGTTATCAAAATATAAAAGTTGACAGATCTAAAAGGAAATTGTGGACTGTAGATAAATCCACAATGACAGTGGACGATGTTAACACACTTCAGGAACTGACAATACAAACAGAAAAAAAACCCCAAGAATGTAGACAATTCGAACACTATGACAAAGCAACTTGACTTAAACTGCATGTAGAGAACCTTACATCAAGTAACAACTTGAGAAGACACAGTCTTTCTTCTCAAGTGCACAAGGTTACATTCACCAGACAGAACATCTGCATCTTGTGCCAGAAAGCGAGCCTCAAGTTCCAAACAACCGGAATTACACAACACACGTGGCAGTAAACTAGGACTCAGTAACAGAAAGGTAAGTGGAAACTCTCCCGTTGTTTGTAGTTAAGCAACACGCTCCCAAAGAGCCCACGGTCAGTGGACGTTAGAAAGCATTTTGAGCTGAATGATGGTGAAAACACGGGATGCTGAAACTCGCGGGATGCAGCCAAGGCGGCGCTTAGACCGGGATTACAGGCGTAAACACACAGACTAGAAAAGAAAACTTCAAAATCAGCCATCCGAGCCTCCACCTCAATAAGTCAGAAGAAAGAACAGGGAGCTAAACCCAAAGACAGCAAAGAGAATAAAGAGCAGAAATCTACGAGACAAAACAGATGCAGAACAGAGAATGTCGCTGCCCTCCTCCTGCCCCTCATTCAGAGCAGGGAGAATTCACAAAAATGAGCACTCTACAGTCACGCATGTTCACAGGGATGGACACCCAACAGCGGAGAGCCAAGCGTGCACATCACCAAGAACACGTATGGTACGATCCAACCTAGGACAAGTTCGAAAGGCAGCCTTTCAACATGTACTGTTTAGGATCCCTAAGTGGTGCAGCGCCCGAGGAAAACAAGACAGTGGCCAACACACATCACGTTTGCTCGGCGGGGAGGGAGGGAGGGAGCTGGAATCAGGGCGGGCGACGCTGTGCACTGGGTACAAAGGCCTCGGTTTTCATTATTTCTCACACTACGCTGTGTGTCCTACGCTATCTGTAGAACACGTGTGAGCACACCCGCAGCTCTGGGGGCTGCAGTGTCTTGGAGCCTGGAGGGACCGACACAGAGGGGAGTTTAGACACCAGCCAGCCTGCCTCCTGCATCACGCCGGAGGTCTCCGCTACAGGTTCCAGCGACCACAGGGCACCACATTGTAAACCATCCTCCACTTTATTGTTTTAACACTTACCCAGCTCCACAGGTAACATTTTGATGGGATTTCTTTCTAAAAGCAAGGTTTTCAAATGCCTTTAAAACAAGAGAAAAAAATATGTAATTTAAAAAGCAGAAAATCAAATGACCATCCCTAAAATATACTATCAGATTTCTTCATCGTCTTCTCCTTAAGGGGGCAACTTCAACAGAGATGCACACACATTTACTGCTGTCCTACGGACGGTCTAGCGCCATGAGCAGACATGGCTCTCCGCCTCAGCACTGCTGACGCTGAGGACCAGGCAATTGTTGGGGGAACTGTCCTGGGCCTTGTGGGTTACAAACAGTACCCTGGCCTCTCCCCACTAGTGCCAGGAGTAACCCCTCCCCAAGTTATGACAACCACAAAATCTCCAGACATTGCCAATGTCCAGTGGGGCCAAACTCGCCCCACTGAGAACCCATGCTCGGGCTGCCCCATGGCCCGGGACGTCCTCACCACCCACCAGTGCTTGCTGAGGTTGCTGGGAGGCGTGTGTCTTAAGAGGCTCTGTGAAAACATTTGGGAGACTTCGGCCAGAGGGCACTGGCCCTGCCTGGGGATGAGCAATTGGCACATGAAGGACCCTGGGGCATCTCAGCAGCAAACATGGGTCAAGGGGCGTTTCTGCACATATTTGACCTTTTAGCATCCTTTGTAAAATTTACCATGAAACATATCATAGATAGATAGGCTAGAAAGAAGGTACCCAATAAAAATTTACTAATTGAATGATGTGGGAAAATAAATCTTTCATATTAAACTCCATCTTGCCCCTTTTATTCTATTAGACTTCTTTTTGTTTTCAAAGTTAATTAAAATTAAAAGTACCATATACTAACAATCAACTTCTTTCTCCTTTACTTTTCAAGGATCCCCAGTTGAAATCTGGCGTAAAAAGACTGAAAATATCCTGATTGTTCAGTGTTTTCAGCCCCGGGCTCCGAAGGCCCCTTCTCATGGCACCCAAGCAGAAGGCAGGACCCATCCCCGTCCCTGTCCCCCGGAACCTGCTCCAGCCGGGATTCACTGAGAGACCCTTTGGAGAACCGCTGGACGTGCCGCAGGACGGTCTGCCAGCCTGGAGCACCCACGCCACAGCAGAGAGCGGCTGGCCCGCGCAGGCACTCAGGGATGCTGACTGCGATGTGGGGCTGCTCTGTGAAGGGGATGGCTGCCTGGCACCCCCAGGAGGGCGCGAAGACCTCACAGCCGCCCGGAGAGAAGTCCCCATCTGCTTTCTCCTGGATCACAGGAGCATGGAAGGCTCCACGCCCTCAGGGTCCAGGAAGCCGACTGGGCAACCGAGAGTGGCCTGGAGCATAGGCCAATCTGTATCCCACATGGTCAGCTTTCCTGTCCCAAAGAGTGCTCCTCAGAGAGGAGCAGAGGCTGGCACAGACAGCAGAGCACTCTCACAAACCCTGTAAATGAATCGACACTTGGCAGGGGCGGGGGGAGGGAGGCGCCTCACGTTTCATTTTGTCTCAGAAGGTGAAAAAATTAAAATCCAACACCACGACTGACCAGGATCCCCAAGATTTGAAAAGAGGAAATACAACTTCACAGAAACACAACTGAGAGTTCTAGTAAGCATTCCATCTAAATTAAGTTCAGTTTCTTGATTAGCAACCCCGAGGGAAAATCAGGTTCCTTGAGGACAGGACAATTTCCTTTCCATCGGCTTTCCTGGATTTTCCTTATCATTTGAAGTTTCAGGAAGAAACTTTACGAATTAAACTTTTCTTGACGGACACAAAGGAGAACTATTTCAACGTTGTTACTTCGAATATTTTTGGCTCAGCCCCTTTTATCTCACTAACACAAAAACAGCCAGGGAGGAGAGGTCAGCCCTCCACAGGGTCCTTCAACAGATGCCGGGGGACAGCACCCTCGGCTTCTCCGGCACCAGATCTGCCTCAAGGCCCGGAATGTTCCAGCACATTTGTTTGTTTGTTTGTTTGTTCGGGGGGGGGGAGCGTGTTAGCCAACTACTAACCTGAAAGTGCACAGGGGGTTTCTCCACCTCATGTGACAAAATATTAAAGTACTCTTGCATGCTTCAGATGATAAATTTACAAACCTTAATCCCTCGCACACTATCAGTAACCCACCATTTCATGTCACCGACGTTCAGCTGAACACACGACTTTACACAGTGGATTGCAGCTGCTTGCCCAAGGAGCACACACTGACGGATGCTTTAATCTCTGTTAGCAAGCGCACACATCCAAGACACCGAGGACGGGGACACTAACACTGGCATTGTCTTAATTAGGCTTTTTGGAAAGTTTAAGGCTTTTAATAAGCCCATAATTACTTAAAATTTCTAATTAATATGTTTCAGCTCTTCAGCAGGCTGATCTAATTTTAATGATATAATGGGTTATAAATCACATGCAAAATTATATCTTAAACAGTAAGCAGCTGGCTTTGACTGGTAAAATCAAAGAATTTCAGGATCTGAGAACTGTGTGTTCATTTAGAAGAAAGAAGAGCACATACGGGCCGGGCTTCCGTTTCCTTTCCCCTGTGAGTGGCAACGACTCCACAGAATTGAGTGCTAATGCTGCAACGATGTGCGGACAAAGGCTCCACGCTATTCTACTCAAAGACGATGCTCTGTGAAGAACACGGCTTCCTGAACCACCCTGACCACAAGCTTGGAAGACTGGTGGGGCCACCTGGGCCAAGCTGGGAGGGACACAGTGGGAGCAGGGCCAGAGAACACACAGCCACTTGTCACATGACGAGCTGGCAGACCAGGGCTCAGCAAGTGCGCCTGGCCCAGGTGGGAGCCGAGGACACTGTTCCGTGAGCAGGGGCACAACTTGTGGCAGGTTCCCTGCTCTGCAGACCCCACTGTCCCCAGGAGCTCTAGGAAGATGGCTCCTGGCTCATGCCACCTGCTGCAGGCACCTGCTTATCATCAGAAATTAGCAGCTTCCTTGCAAAGCCTGAAAAGGCACAAATGATCCACGGAGATGTTCTCTTACTGTCACACATGACACAAGACTCACCTCTTAACAAACACTTCTAAAAACAGTGAGCTACAGTTCAGGAAACAAAGGGCTTTCTACAGGCCTCCACTCTGCTCTTCCAGAGCGATCCCCTGGCTCACTGCAGACACACTTCCTCATGTCAGAACTGGGGGTCGCCCTTGCACACCTCCCCTCCTTCCCCACCCTACATCCAACCTGACTCCCACTGGCTCTGCGGTCCACCCACAGCTCTGCCTTGTCCAGCTTGCCCAGGCTGCCGCCTCTTGCATGGACGGCTGCAGCAGCCTCGTAACTGGCCTGGTAACCCTCCTTACAGAGTGATCTTAAAGCCCAGTCAAATCCCACCCATCTCCATTCAAACTCTCCTGTGACTTCCTATCTCTTTCAGAAGGAAATCCAAAATCGCAACCACAGCCTACAAGCTCGGCCGACCCTGCCTACATGCATCTCCTACCATTTCTCCCCTCCTCTGTTCCACTCCACTGGCTTCCCTGCCATCCCTCCATCCACCAAGCACACATCCACCTCAGGGCATTTGCACATGCTTTCCTCTGCCCAGGATGCATTCACGTTAAAGGAGGTCCTGATATGTTTATCAGAAGGTTTTCAAAAGGCTGAGAAACACTAGCATAAAAGGACTGGGCACTCAAGGCAAAAGGGTCAGGAGAGGAAGGTGGCCTCACGGTGAGTGTGACTCCTGGAGGGAGTGAGGATGCCAGCCGACGCTTGGCTGCTGAGAGGGGCACAGGTGAGGAGGAGGAAGGGAGGCACGAAGCAGGAGCGGCAGGAAACCCCTGAAGTCGAGGCAGCAGGAGTGTGGCAGGACAGCAGCACACACTGCTTACCTTGGGGTTTCCAATTTTCCAAAATGGGAAGAATTCTCATTACCTACCAGGAACCAATACAGATACATCCAGGCCCATGGGCCCTGAGCAGCTGGTTGTAATTCATCAGCAGTACCTCTGACCCTGCTGGCAGCTCCACATGACACGAGCCAGAGGTAGAAGCAGCTGTTGCAAAAACGACAGGGCCTGTCCAGCAAAGGCACTGTGGCTACCAGCACTCTTTTTGGTATGAAATGTCCTAAATTAGAATGATAGCTACGTGTACTTGGTCCATGCAGCCATCGTACCTCTCAGCTGGCTTTAAAGACACCAGTAAATGCTTTTATTCTGAAGTCAACATTCAGAGTGGGAGCCAAGCGGCAGAAGAGCAGGCGCTCAGTCATTTGACAGACGATCATTTCTTAAATCTAGAAACACATAAACAGACGACTTACTTGTGAGATCCGATCCCAGAAGGAAGCACTTTAATTCCATTAAACCGGAGGTCTAGCCAAGTAAGGTTTGGCAGTAACTGAAAGAAATCTTTGGGAATCGCAGAGAGGGCATTTCTCTGAAGATACAATTGCTTCCAGGGAAAGAAGAGAGAGTGTTTAGTCAACCAACCAAATTTTAAAACATGACATATCCTAAAAGCATTTCCAAAAGACCTACTAGCAATTGCAACCATACGTAGCAAGTTAAAAGAAAACCCTACTATTTTACCCTATTGAAGTGGTTTAAACAGAAGACGTGAGAACCAGAGAGCACAGGCCGGGCCTCCGGGCACAGGAGCCGAGAGGGACGTCCCCACCGGGACACGCTGCCCCTCCTGGCTGACGGCTCACACGCCACCACTGAGCACAGCACACTTTTTCTACAAATAGCCTTCACACTAAACTATCCTCAAAGTTTATTAAAGTCACTTTTCTCCTTCCTGGCCCCACACTCAGGGCTCTCAGGCCCGGCCGGCCCAGAGCCCCCGCAGCCCGCGCAGCTCAGTGGCCCAACAGCAAGAGCCACGTCTGGTCCTGGGGACTCATCCTAGGGGATAATCGAAAGGAAACCAAAGACACAAGCACCGAGCTACCTGCTGTAGCGCTATCCGTGACAAACAGACACACAAGTCACTCCAGTGACCACCGCTCCAGGAACAGTTCGACGGGACAACTCAGCGGAATCTTAAGTCATCATCATAAATAAGATACAGTCGTGTGTCACTTAACGACAGGGGTGAGTTCTGAGAAACACGTCCTCAGGCGACTTCGTCGTTGTGCGAACACAGAGCGCACTTCCACAAGCCTAGATGGTAGAGCCACCACACCCCTGGGCTGTATGGGACTAATCCTACGGGACCACCGTTGCACACATGTCTGTTGTTGACCCAAATGTCATTATGCGGTGCACGACTGTAGCAGAAGGTAGAAGACAAAATCTAAGACACCGATTTTAGCCACGTAAAATGTATATATATATAATTTTACAGTCACAGTGTGGCAGGATTATGGGTAATTTAAAAAATATCTTCTTTAATGCTGATGTTCTATATATTTACAATGCTTTATATATTATATATGTACATATTTACATATCTCTACCTACCAAGGCCACAGAGTACAGATGTTAAGAGCACCAGCCTGGAAGCCAGGCTGCCTGGGTTCAAACCTAAGAGCTGTGTGACTTTGAGCAAGTTCCTGAACCTCTCTGTGCTCCAGCATCCTTGTTTGTAAAATGGGCAAGGGGAGCTACCTCCTGGGGTGTGCTAAGTGAGCAGTGCTTGGCACACAGGAGTGCTGGGTAAGCATCAGCCATCACGATTATGCACTTTTTCTATGAAAAGACCCTCTGAGCACGGCAGAGAGCACCACCCCACTCCTTTCTGATCACAATTTCTCAACCCCCAATTCCACCTCCAACACCACCTTCCAAGTCCTTTCATGAGTTACAGCAGAAACTTGAGAGACCCTGGCCAGGAAGCCACACTTGTTATAAGTGTGTGGAAGAAAGTCTTCAGTCAGCTCAGACACGGGCACTGGCGCTCCTTGCTGGCAGTGGCACACAGCTGCGGGGAGCAATCTGGTGATTACAGACACACGCGTGGAGCCCTCTAGCATGGCTGCTCTTGGCCCTGGGTTGCACACACACGCGTGGAGCCCTCAAGCGTGGCCGCTCTCGGCCCTGGGTTACAGATACACAAGTGGACACCCCGCACGTGGCTACTCTCGCCCTCGGCTACAGCACATGCATTAAGCTCCTCAGGCCCGCTCTTTCTCTTCAGGGCAAGCCAGTTCTAGTACTCAGCCTTAAGTCACAGACCCTCCTTAATGCCAGAAAAAGGATTCCCAGAAAGATAAGAAAAGACAGCACTACTCTTTGTCAAAGAGCTGGCTCGGGTAAAGGTGAGTTGACTTCACCTGAGTTGACACGGTCCCATGAGACCATGTGACGATGGGGTCCCTTCCTGTATTCCATGATCTGTTGCCATGGTAATAAAATTTATACTGACATCTGTTTTCTGAAAGGCATGAATAGTTACGAAGTTTCTTTATTAAGCCTGAAGAAGGGTTTTGGAATTTCCTCCTTCTTCCTTTATGCAAAAAGGTAACATAAACCTCATGACACTGTTGGATTTTAGAGTTGAGAGCATTTGCTTCATTACAAGTGCCATGTAGGGGGCTGGCCCTGAGGCCTAGTGGTTAAGTTCAGCATACTCTGCTTCAGCGGCCCAGGTTCGGTTCCCAGGCACCAACCTATACCACTCATCGAGCCATGCTGTGGCAGTGACCCACATACAAAATAGAGGAAGACTGGCAACAGATGTTAGCTCAGGGCAACTCTTCCTCAGCAAAAAAACGAAACAACAAAGTGACACATGCCTTACAGGAGCCCTGATGACCCACTAATTCACTCCAAGAGGTCAGTGTTAACAAAAGAAACAGTAAGATCAGTGCTGGCCCTGACACCAAAAACAGGGTGTGCAACACACAATAGTGGGGTTTTACAAATTAAGCAGCTACCTATAATCTAAGTATACAGTTTTTGTAAGACTGTCAATCATCACCATAACGGTGCAATGTGTCGAGTGTGTGCTGTGTTGTGGACACTGTGCTTTATATGCATTATTGTTTAATTCTTATAACAACCCATGAAAATATTCTTGTTCCCATCTTCCAAATGAAGACAAACGAGGTTTAAGGAAATTACGTGGCTACAGAGCAGTGACAACACCGCTGTTGAGGGCGCTCGCCTGTCTCACGTCAAAGCTGTGCTCTGACGGAAGCTTATTCTAGAAATCACCCGGACGAGACAGCACCTGCTGCATTACAGGCAGGTGAAGGCACGACCTGGCGAAGGCACCGGGCACAAGGTAAACCAGCGTGTGACATCAGTAATGTGTGGTTGAGAAACAGTTGTTAACTGTTTGAACACGGCATGGTTTCTTAGGGGTTTTGTGTTTTAAACAGGAGACCAAGGGTGTTTTCGGCACTGGTTTCTATCACGGGCTTCTTGGCACCTGACATTCCTGAGGAGAGAGAGGATATTGGTCTGACTCCATGGGTATTTCCACTGGCTGGTCCCCATACTCGAATTTCTCACTCTGTTGTGAGCAGTACATGAAACTGGGAGCTAACCCTCCCCTCTCTCACTCTAGAATGTCACTCTCCTAAAGAGGAGCCACAAGTAAAACCCACGGGGTTGAACTGTTCATTTCTGCCTACACAGCACATGTGTACAACGCCTGGAGGAATGCCCACTTACTTTAAGGGTGGGGATTTTAAAGATCTCTCCTAAATGGTGAAGACCACTTTGACTCAAGTCTAAGATCGGTGAGGAGGAAAAGACGACCCCCTTAAGACCCTTGTGAACGTCTGTGGAGGGGGAGGCGGGCGTGCTCCTGGCTTGACCAGCGATGCTCTCGGGGTCAGCAGCCCCAGGGCGAACCTTGTAGAAGCTGCTTCCCTCCATCTGTCAGACAGGAAGAAGCAGCCCTCCGGGGCCCACTGCTCATCCTCCTTGGTCTGGAGTCACCTGGAGACAGGGAGGGGAGACGAAGTAACAACTTAGTACACTGACATGACCCTGCAGGCAGATGGGCAAGCTACCTGCCAGGTCTGCAACAATTTAACTTGCTTACGAAACCCTCATTTTTAATAAACAGTATCATAAATTTGACTTTTAAATTTGTAAAAAAAAAAACAAAACAAAACTGGAATGCAACAAGGTTCAGATCAAAATGTTCTGCCGTTCACTTTGTATCGCAGAGTTTCAAGATTCAGATTTAAACTCTTGGAAAACACAATGATGCAAAATAGGAATGGCTGTTTTAGGGACGAAAACATAGCAGAAGGCACCAAACTCAGTAAACCAATGTATTCCTTCCACAAAATGTACTGGGGCGGGGCTCCTAAGTCTGCAGTTTCTTATTTCTGCTGTGGCTCTGTGACATTTCCACCATGCCTTAAGCTCCTTGGGCAGGAAGCCTGCCACTTTCACCAGTTCGGCTCAGTGACCGGCTCTGGGACTGGTGAGCATGAAGTTGGGTGCTGGGGAAAACGTGTCAAAACAGAATCTTGAATTTTAGTTGTTCAGCAATACTTTTGCTCAACACAAAGTGAAAGAACTGTGGCTCACCACAACATCATCAGGTGAGGCATTCTTCCACGTGTAATTTCCAAACAATTTATCCAGCAATGACAATCATCGTTGGAACCTTACGAGTTTTCATGCATAGGTTCATGAACATGATCCACTTGACAGCCCAACGACTGATATGTACGTGTGCACACACAGACTGCGTTCTCATTTTAGGGATGAGGAATACGAGGTTTGGATTCGTTAAGGAACTGCCCAAACGTCAAGCAATTAAGGAGTGGCGTTGACCTCACAGCTGCCTGCACTCCCTGGAGACCCTGGGCCTTTCCCCGGGGGTCCTTTTCTGTGGATCACTGACGACCCTGAAGGAGGGGAGGGAGGTTTCAACCTCCTACAAACCTCTAAACAGGGAAAATATCTTAAAACCGACAGCAAAGCAACAGAGCCTCAAAATGAGGAGGGGGGTGGGCGGGCTCCGCGGGGTCGTAGAGGCTGCTCCAGGTCCCCAGCGCACCCTGCCTCGGTTTCCCCGCTCACGCCAGGCTGGGGTGGCCCCGGCGCTTTGGGCCTCACGTTGCAGTCCTGGGGGCGCAGCCTGTGCGGGGCAGTACCCGGGGCTGAGGCGGCGGGACACGGCACGAGGGGCTGCGGGACGGGGACGTCACCTTCCTTCTGCAGCCCGCCCGCCCACCCTCCGGCCCAGCGAGCTCCGCGCCCCCGCCGCCGCCTGCTGGAGCCCCGCGCTTCACCTGCGGGGCCTCCGATTCACACCCCAGCGACCTCCGCCTCCCTGCCCGGCGCCCCCTACCCCGGAGCCCACCGACCCCAGGACCACCCTCCAGCCGCAGCGCCCCCACTCACCTGCGGAGCTCCGCCCCAGTCGCACGCCGCGCGCCCGGGGGACCCAGAGCGACAACCCAACAATGGAGGCCGCCAGGACCACGCGGTCGCCATGGAGACGCCGGCCATACGGAGGCCCGCAGGCTCCAAGCCGCGGAAGGCGCGCAGCCGCGGAGAATGTGGTGCGCCTGCGCGCGGGGCACCTGACTGGGCTGCAGCGTCTCCGCCAGGGTCCCTAGTGCTGGCCTGTCGCCTGCCATCTCCTCTGCCAGGCGGTGGGTGACACTCACACAGAAGTCGGAGCGTCCGGGCAACTGGGACACGTGTGCCGAAGCCAGAGAGTCGTGATGCACGAGGAAGACGACTGCGGGGCTGCGCACGGGGCGGGGCCTGGGCGGGCCCCTCCGGAGGGCCGCCCCTTAAACTTAAGCACGGCAAGTTCCATTTCGGGCTGACCGACCCGGTGTCAAGAACTTGAAAGTCCTTCCCGCCTTTTAACTTCGCCATCTGCAGCAGGCAGTCCCAGGTCCTCTGGGGGTCACGGGATTGTTGTCATAGATGCGTCGTCACACGGACACCCACCATGCAGGAGAAGAAGGGGCCCTCTCATGTCACAGGGAAGCATCCTTCCCAGAAGCCCCCGGCACTTGCCTCTAAGATCTGGCCAGAGTTGCTTCAGTTTCCTGGACCAGTCACCAGAAGGGAAGTGAGACGACCGCTGTGGTGGCTCAGACCAGTGGGGATTTCCCTGGGGCGGGGCCCCCTTCTCCTAGCACCCAGGTGGAGCGTTGTGGTCACCTGTATCAGTCGGACGCAGAGCCAACAGGGATGATCTCATTACAGGAGCTGTTGCAGGGCTTTGACTTCTGCATGTGGAGCTGGCGGCACGGTCTCTGAAGGCTGTGCTCTAGCTTGGTTCAGAAGCGTGAAGGAGCAGAGCAGGGAGTCGGGAGGGAGGGTAGAGGTAAAGGGGGGGACATGAGGACCGATGAACCTGCAGCAAACTGGACGCAGGCCGGAACTGCCAGCGTGGATCCATCCTGTGGATGTCCTGCAGGAGAACTCGGCGCCATTCATCACAGATTTGCATACCCGCCTAGCTCAGGAGTTGGAGAAGCTAAAAGAGGACTCGGGACGGCAGAGTGCCTGCACACCTGTCTCCCCCCAGTGAGGTGAGCTGGCAGATAAACGACCTGTGTGAGCTGCAGCCACACCTGGGCCCCTGCCCTGCCCTTGCAAGGGTGGAAACATCACGGCTGCTCCCTCACTTCTTCCCCCTCGGATCTCATGCACAATACCTCTCTGTAGCCCAGTTAGGAAACCTGCAGGAAAGAGAATTGTGGAGAAGTAGTTAGCCTAGACATGTTGACACGTCACAAAGCCACCGCAACACCTGAAAATAAATCGGGGATACTGTTAGCAGTGAAGAACGGGGGTGACGGAGAGGGAGGGGCTGCTAAACCCCCATTTGGAGCCCCAAAACGCTGTATTCTAGGAAAGGCATGAATGGGAAAGGCCAAACCTCACGGAGACTGAAGCTCAGCTACGGATCATGTGAAACCCTGATGTGTTGAGGTGGTCTAGGGCACGTGTGCTGTTAGCTCCCTGCCTGAAGCAGGTAGCGATCCTTTCTAGAGGAGGAAGAAAATCCCATCTAAGGTCTGAGATTATCTCCATGGTTTGGGAATGTATAATGTGTGTCACACACAAGGCAACACAAACACATCAAATCAGAGAAACAGCAGAAAACAGAAACTGACCTGTGGGAGGCCCAAATAATGAAGCACTCACTTTGAAACAATGAGGCTTAACATGTTCAAGGAAGTAAAAGCAAGAATGATGCTGAAAACTGTACAAGGAATCAAAACCTGGGATCTAGATATGAAAAATACAGTAACAAGTGGAAACCTCATTGGGTTGGTTTACTAGCAAATTACTTAGAGCTGAAGAAAGAACTGTTGAAATGGAAGAAGAAAATACCCACAAACAAGCAGGAAGAGTAAAGTTCAGAAAAGTCAGGGGGTCGGCCCCATGGCCGAGTGGTTAAGTTCACACGCTCACTTCGGTGGCCCGGGCTTCACCGGTTCGGATCCTGGGCTCGGACATGGCACGGCTCATCAGGCCATGCTGAGGCGGCATCCCATGTAGCACAACCAGAGGCACTCACAACTAGGATATACAACTATGTACTGGGGGGGTTTGGGGAGAAGAAGGAAAAAAAAAGGATTGGCAACAGATGATAGTGCAGGTGCCAATCTTAAAAAAAAAAAAGAAAATTCAGAGAAGATTGTAATCTGCACGGGACACTCAGTGAACAGCCCTCACGCAGCTGGAGCTGGAGGGTCTCTGATAGACCCCGTGCCACCAGCACTTCCTCCTAGTGTCTCCTCTGCATTGCAGAGACCTTGCGAGCTATACTGCCCTGAATCGCTTTTTGGTTTCACCTTGGTCCAAGTTTGCCGCCAAGAGGCTCTTGCATGGCATTTGGAAGGCAGAAGAGGACAGGCTGTTAATTTCTGGAGGCACAAACAAGGAGGATGTGAGGTTCAAAGCAGCTTCCAGGTGGTCCGCAGTGGGACAGGTGGGACGTGCATAGTGTGATCGCTGTGGACGTTCTGCTTCCAAAGGGGAGAGACTGGGAGCCACAAAAGTGATTCCTCTATGCCTGTGAATGTAAGGAAGTCTCTATTTTGACCTCACTCTTGCATGATGGTTTAGCTGATATGGAGCTCCTTGTTGGCAGTTATTTTCTATCAGAATTTTGAGGACATTACTCTCTGAAAGCTGTCATTGCTAAGGAGAAGCTTGCTGTCCGTCAAATTGCCATTTCTGTGAAGGGAATCTGTCTTTTCGGTGTGCTTGGGGTTTTGAAGCTTCACTGCAGTAATTCTAAGTGTGGATTGATTGTCGGTTATGCTGCTTGGCGCCTGATGTGTACTTTCTACCTGAGCTCTGATGTCTGCAGTTGTGGACACTTCTAGTCGTTCTGTCTTCACATAGAATGTGGTCCGTGGGCTGTGCCCTGACCTTGACCCTCTTACCCTGCATCTCCTCTGAGGTTTAATCCACTCAGTCTATTCTCCATGTCTCGAAATTGCTCTTCCTAATTTTTGCCTGTGTTCTGGGCACACTGTCTTCCCTCTCACTAAATCTGTCTCCACTGGGGTCCAATAGAGTTTGTCTCATCTGTTGAGTTGTTTTTTGATGACTTCATTTCTCACTTCTCATTTTTTGAAATCCACTTATTCTTAATTTTTTCCAGTTTTGGTTTTATGATCTCTTTTAAATTTTTATGGATGTTTTCTCTTCTCTTCACCACCGTGAGAATCCTAAACATACTTATTTTAAAGTTGGGTGTAGTATTTTACTTTTCAGACCACTCTATTTTTTTCGTTTCATCCAGGCTGAATTCATCTGCTGCTTGCTGACTCTGTCACCTCTCTTCCTAGAGTCACGTGTTTTGGAATTTAGGCTCTTAGGCTCGTCTTATGTGAGGGGTTTGTGGTCTCTTTCCCTCTCTGTGCCCACCCTTCTGCGTGTCATGGTCTCAGTTGCCTCCATCCAGCCCCCTGGGGCTCTGGGTAGCCAGGTGTGTTACGCTGGGTGCTCAGGGCTCTTGCCCAGCCACGCTGCTGAGAAC
This sequence comes from Equus caballus, assembly GCF_041296265.1. Classification (NCBI taxonomy): domain Eukaryota; kingdom Metazoa; phylum Chordata; class Mammalia; order Perissodactyla; family Equidae; genus Equus; species Equus caballus. The sequence goes on from NC_091684.1 coordinate 2,286,098, forward strand.
TGCAGATCCCGTGATGGAGCAGCAAGCGCCCAGGTCCATCCTCTTCTTGACCCGTAGGCAATTGCTACAGATGCTGATTTTCTCTCAGCTTCCTGTTGTCAAGGTGGGAGACTTTACCTGGTGCCCTGGGTTGTTGCTCTCCACTCTCTTGGGGCAGTTTTAGACCTTTTACTGCCCAGGGACGGCCACCTTTCCTTCCCAGCCACCTTGGCTGTTTCTGGGCCCAGAGCCCCACAGGCCAGAGTCTCAGTCCTCCACACTGCCTTGTGTTTCCTTTCACTTTTGGTCTATGAAAGTGTTATGGTTTTTAAATGTTTCTTTTTAAAATTTTCTGTTGTAGCCTTGAATGGAGGGAATCAGGGGAGGGCCTCTGAGTGTGGACTTATAATGCCATCTTTCCCAGGGGAAGTGCATGTTTTTCAAATAAAAGAATTTTGCTCTTCTTTTTTGTTTTTTGGGTTTTTTTGAGGAAGATTAGCTCTGAGCTAACTGCTGCCAATCGTCCTCTCTTTGCTGAGGAAGACTGGCCCTGAGCTAACATCTGTGTCCATCTTTATATGTGGGACACCTGCCACAGCATGGCTTGCCAAGCAGTGCCTTGTCTGCACCCGGGATCCGGTCCGGCGAACCCCGGGCGGCTGAAGCGGAATGTGCGCACTTAACCGCTACGCCACTGGGCTGGCCCCAAGAGTTTTGCTCTTTTCATTTTTCCTGTTTAATTTCTTGGTGTGAAACTGCTAGAAGTTATGTTTGATAGTTTCCCAAAAACTAATATCCACATCAAAAGAAAAGCAAAGAAGCAACCACATTTTTTAAAAAACTTTAAATCTTCTTTATAGAAAGTTGTAAATAAGGACAATAAGTATCTCTAGGTAAGTTTCACAGATTTCAAAAGAGCCAAAAATTATTTTTGGGAAGGCGTTCGAAATGCTTCTCAGCAGCTGGTTCTGTTTCTGCTCTGCTACGGCCATTGTTATAAAATGCAACAGGTGAAATATTCTATTCTTCCTCGAAGAGGACTAAGCAAAGCAAAGATGACCTTTGTTTCCCTATGTGACTCCCTGTGAGAACACCCCACGGGCAGAGGCCTGCGGTGGAGAGCCCGGAGAAGAGCAGGACAGCTTAGGAAGAGCTGGTCCTTCGGCACGTCGGGCAGGGATGTGATGGCTCTGCAGTGAATTTTTCAGATGAACCGAAGCGATGACCTCGCTGCATCACCCAGCTGTGGACTCCATCCTCCTGGCCTGGAGATTTGGGTACAAAACCATTTAGCCCCATAGACCACTCCAACCCGTGCCAATTCCATGGGCTGTGGGCACCCGTGCCCCTCTCCCAGGTTCCTGTGACTTCAGACTTGTGAGGGGGCGGGAGGTAGACAGGGAGGGAGGGCTGGCTTCCCCAGGGCCCCTCTCTTTTACTCTGCACTGACGGATTAGTAAAATCCAGGCATCTTCACAGTCCTCAGAACACCCCTGAAGCCTGGCAGAGGGCAGCCCTGCTCTCGTGCCCCCTGAGCGTCTCAGGTCCTTCACCTCACAGAGTCGCAGCCCCTCACCTCTCCCTCGTTCCCGGCTCTCCCTTCTCCCCTCTCCCTTTCTGGGGATGAAGCAAATTCTTCCTGTGGGCTCACTCAGAGGAGCAGTTCCCCCCCCATGACGTCCCCAAGACACCTGGGCCTTCCCCACGCCAACTTCCACTCTCAGGCTTTGACTCGCTTCCTTGTCCCTTGGAGATGTCCCTCACTTCCTGCAGGGCCATCAGTGCAATAAAAATGTGGGTCACTTGGGACCTTGCTCTTCTGTGTCATAGGGGCTCCTCAAGGTGTCGTTCAGGGAGCTCTGCTCCACGAGAGCAACACGGCTTCCAGGGGCGGAGGCCGTGCCCTGGAGCAGAGCACAGTGCCCTGTGGCAGGCGGGAGCCCAGTCACTGTTGAGTGAATGAATAAATGAATGAATGGTGTGTTCCCATCTTTCTCACTGGCTTTTTGTTCCATCTTTAAAATCACAGGATGCAGTTGTATTTCAATAATTTCTGATAAGCAGAGCACATTCTTTCATTGAAGAGAAAGCAATAGCAGTAACAGATAGAGCTGCTTCTTAAGAAGCCTGATTACACAGACGGCAAATATCTCTGATACACAAAAGGTGCTAAAAGATAGGAAATGCTTTGTTTTCATGTCAAGCTAAAAGCTCTTGGTTGAACAGACTGATGCTGTGAGGTAAGTATTTTCAGGCCAGTTTTGATGGATTTTCGTCAGCTTGATGTTCGCTATAATAAGGCAAATACAATTTATTTTAACTCTAGTGTATTTCCTATTGCTGTTGTGACAAATTGCCCAAAACAACACACCTTTTCTTGTCTCACAGTTCTGGAGATCCGGAGGCTGACATGGCTCTCACTGGGCGAAATCCAGGTGAAGCAGGGCTGGCTCCTTACTGAAGCTCCAAGGGGAATCTGCTCCCTGGGCTTTTCTGGTTTCTAGGGACCTCCCGCATTCCTTAGCCTGTAGCCCCCTTCCATCAACGTCCTCCCTCCAACCTCTGCTTCCATTGTCACATCTCCTTCTCTGGCTCTGACCCTCCTGCCTCCCTCTTTGAGGACCCTGTGATGACATTAACCCATCTGGATAATTCAGGACAATGTCCCCATCTTAACATCTTTAACTTAATCACTTGCACAGAGCCCCTTTTGCCATGTAATCGGACATATTCACAGCTTTCGGGGGTTAGGACGTGACATCTTTGGGGGTGTCACTCTGTCTTCCACACTAGCATCAGCATATCTCTTGGGGAGGTACCAAAGGCCTAACTACCACCATTGCCCCCTTTCAGAGTAAGAATACGGAGACCAAGTAGTAAATATGTCCTGGCCCATGTGTGGTTTGTAATGGGCTCACTGGGTCTGCAGACCCCTGCAGTGGTCCTTTTTCCAGTCCCTGAATGTGTCAGTGGAGTAGACATATGTTGTCAGCCTCAGCCCTGTATTAACTGTTTTCTTCTTTTCTGTGATCTTCATGCTCTGGCACCTGGGGTCTTGAGGACTGGGGAGAGACTGCCCCTGCCAGGCCAGCCAGTTCTTACACACAGCAGAAGACTCACCTGGGGGGGCGCCTTTCGTATGTAAACTAACCGGACTAACTAGCTATCTGAACCCCTCCTCTACGGGCATTTACGCTCCAGGAGGCAATAGGTATCAGACAGCTAGGGCCACCCTAACAGCCCAGAGCCTCCCGAGACTACTCACTCCATCCAGTGCTAAGCCTGCTCAGCTGTGACCCAGTCCTTCCCGTGGAAACCACAACAAAGGCCCTTGTCCACTTTTCCCTGCCTCCCTCTGCCTCCTGACCAGCCCTGGCCTTGCTACATGGCCCCAGGTGGTGGTCTGAGCCTCCGCCTTCTAGGAACTGTGAGTAGAAATTTCTTCCTTCAGGGCGGTCATTTCTGCATGTACCCCCATACCTGAGGAAAACAAATTCGATGTACGTTTTAAAACTACCCCCATTGGCTTCTTAACCTGTGGGGTAAGGACTGCCATTGTGAGAAGGTCCAGTGAGGCCTTTGGATTTGGTTCATCATTCTGGGCCAGCACAAACCAGGTGGAACCCAGACGACGGCGGTGAACAGCTTGAAGTTCCACCGGTAGCCCCAAGTGCAGCCCCTGGACAGACAGGCTCTCTTTGCAGGGCTTGGGTCTGCAGCCATTGATCTGCATTTCCCCTTCTCTGTCACAAAAGTGATCAGAAACAGGTGAAGTTCATGTGGAGTGGACACAGCGGCAACCACAGCCTTGCCCCAGGCCTGTGCTGGCCTCCCACCCTCTGTCATAACAGTCTGTGTAGACGCGGACTGGTGGTCGTCCTGCAGAACAGCACAGTGGAGGCCCCGCGCCTGCTCATGGATGAGCTGGAGGGGCAAACACACACTGGAGGTCGTGTGGACATGTGCTCTCGGATGGAGGGAGATCATCCTACAACGATTCAGGGGCCCACCATTCCAGTAACATCTTTATATGTCCCGTGCTGGTGGCAAATTGAGACACTCCTTCTAGAGTAAAGACAAATTCTTGCATCTTCCATTTTCCACCAAGAAGAAGGAAGCACAAGGCCAGTTGGGCCCGTTCCTCAGAGTAAACGAGCAGAAAAAAAGCAATTTGGAGGGAACAGATTTTTCAGGGAGGAGAAAACATCTTTTAAACAAACCGCACTACTGGGGATCTATGAGAAGGCATTTCAGCCAAAGCTCAACAGCAGGGTGCTGTTAAATGGGGGGACATTCAGAGATCAACAAGGAAACAGCTCTGGGAAATTAGAAACCTAAGGGCAGAAATAAAAACTCAGTTGGAGGATCAGATCAGTGGTTTGTAAGCAGGGGCAAATTTGCCTCCTCCCCCACCCCCACCAGGGGACATTGGGCAATATCTGTAGACGCTGATCCTTGTCCCAGCCTAGGATCGGGGGATTAGGAAAGAGGAGCACCTTCATCTAGTGGGAGGAGGCAGGGCTGCTACAACGCCCTACCGTGCACAGGACGGCCCCCACAACAGAGAATTATCTGGTCCCCAATGTCAATAGTGGGAAGCTGGAGAGACCCTGGATTAGATGATAAACTTGAGACGATCTCCCCAAATCAGGGCAAAAGTGCGAAGAGGTGGAAAACAGGAGAGAACATATGTGAAAACTGTAGGATCTATCCATTTCACAACTCGAACCAGAAAGAGAGAAGTCAGAGGGGGAGAGAGAATCTATGAAATGATTTTGTAAATTTTCCAGAGTTGAAGGACGTGTGTTTCTTGAGCAGAGGCGTCCACTGGGCACCTAGCACAAAGAATAGAAATGGACCCTCAGCAAGTCACATACTGTGACATTTCAGGACACTTCTGTCAAAGAAGAAGTCCTACAAGATCAGAAGGAGTAAAGTGACCACACAGACGACCTATGGAGGATCAGACATCTATATTCTCACTAGCAACACGAGCTAGTCATTCAGGCTGGAGAACAGTGGAGCAATGCCCTCAAAACTCTGAAAGTCAATGACTTCCCACCTGCATTTCTGTAGCGAGTGTGAGGCCAGAACTGAAGTCGTTGTGGAGGTTTAAGGGCTCAACAAAATTGCTTCCCGCATGCTCTTTCATGAGAAGCTACTGAAGGAACTCCTCCCGCAAACAAAGGAGCGCCCCAAGAAAGAGGACGTGGGACACAGCAAACAGGGGTCCCAACCTCAACAGGCAGCCCTCCAGGATGACAGTGAAAGGGAATGTGTGCACCAAGAACAGGGCGACCGGTGTGGACCCCAGACACAGAATGTCCTCCACCAAACCCAGGTGTAAACCTCGAAGAGGATGCAGGAGGAGGACACAGGGGATGCCCAGGATGACGACAAAGGGAAGTCCCCGCCCCTGTGGGGCATGGGGTCTCTACCATTAACAGTTGGAACTGACAGCTGCCTCCAGTGGCCCAGGTGGTAGAAATTGACCCTCGAGGCTAATTGCAAGGGCTGGAGAACTCCCAAGAGCTTCAAAGAAAACTAAGCAACTGAAGAAGACATGATTTATTTCAGGAAGGACAATAATGAGGGTGCACAGACTGAAAGGGTGGTCAGCCTCTTCGGGGCAGCCCTGGGGCCAGATGAGAGGCTCCCCTTGCCCTCAGGCACTGGGTTTACAGGCTCTGTATTCCAGGCACAGAAGCACACTGGGTTCCTTTGGGTTTCGAGAGAATGCTCTTTGAACATTAGTAACTGATCAAGTGTGTTCAGGATAGGGACACACAAGCCGACCGGCCCCAGGGCCAAAGAGAGCAGGGCTGCGATGTGCGAGTGTTCACGGGGAGAGGAGAGAGCCCAGCCTCCACCCTAGGAGCTAGAGAAAGACCAGAGCTGGCTGCCACAGATGACCCCAAATAGGTGCCAGGCGTGGGCTTCCCAGGTCATGCCCTCCCCCTGCTGGGGTGATGTGTCCCAGGAAGTGTTCCCAAGTCCCTGGGCTTCTCAGACGCTGGAATGTTCTATTTCCTGTGCTGGTTGGTGGTTACGCAGGTGCACACACTTTGTGAAAATCCATCGAGCTGTACATCCATGGCCTGTGCGGTTTTCCTCGGCATGCTGTATGTCAATACAAGAGTCCATTCTGTACACAGTCTTAGAAGAAAATATGGGTGAATTTTACATTGTTCTTAGGCTACCAAAGGATTTCTTAAACATGATAAAAAAGCACTAGCCATAAAAACAAATATTGATAAGTTAACTGCATTAAAAGTACTCTTGTTTATCAAAAAGTCATTCTAAGGAAAATTAACAGTTAAGCCAAAAATGAGAGAAGATATTGGCAATTCTTATATCCAATAGGGTTAGTATCCATAAGAAATAATGTAATAAAGATTAGTATGAAGAATATATAAAGAACTCCTATAATTCAATAGGAAAAAGATCAGGATAATAGATACATTAGATTAACGGGCAGAAGAAATGAACCAATGACTCAGAGTGGAGGAAAAACAAATGGCTGATAACGATCTAAAAAGATGCTCCACTTTACCAGCTAGCAGAGAAACACAATCTCACCCAAAATGAGATACCACTTTATGCTCACTCATTGGCGTAAATGGAGAAGTCTGGTAACGCCCTGTGCTAGTGGGTTGTACTGCCGTCAGGAGGTGTCCGTCGGTACCTTGGGAGCATCTGGGGAAGGTTCTGCTCTCCTCGGTAGGGCTGAATTCCCAAGTGCAATGACACACATACCCCCGGTGTCTTCTCGAGAAAGACAAGTAGAGATGCGTCAGGACGCATGGCAAAGGCATTCACAGCAGCCTCACTCGTTTTAGCAGAGAAGTGGAAAGGACTCCAAAGGCCAGGACAGGAGAATGCCACGAAATGAATGGACAACAGCTGCTCGCCAAGATAGGATGAGTCTCAGAAGCAGCTTTTAACAGAAAAAAGCAAATTGCAGACCTTATACAGTATGAAACGTTTTTATGACGTTTAAAGTCAGGCAAAACTAAATGATAAATTGCATGTATGAATGACAAAATTCTAAAACAAGGAAAAGTCAAGGTATGGGTGGGCCCTAATCCAGGATGAGGCAGGCAGGGGATGACAGGGATGCATGTGGTGGGGGTCAGAGAGTGGTGCAGCTTCTGAGGTTTTCATGGTTACACTTCAGAACATCTAGATGTTACGTGTCACTTTGTATGCATCCAATGTTACAGAAGAAAAGAAAGCTGCCATCTAGTCAGGGTGCAGCACCAAGAATTTATTCCACATCGACTGTGGGGGGCACTGACACCCCTCCCACTCTTGCTGGACCTGGGTGAATCCCTCACAGGACGTCAGCAGTGTCATTGCAGCCGGGAGCTCAGGCAGTTGCTTGCCTCATAGGCCTCCTATCACTCATCTGTAAAATAGTCGTGAAGGTAGGCAGTAGGATGCTGCGAGCTCTGAGTGAACGGTGCAGTAAGACGCACAGCGCTATGCCTAACAGGCCAGTAAAGGACAAGTGCTCATCTTGATGATGCAAGGGAGGTAGGGGTTGTCACTTTGATTTTACACAGGAGACACTGAGGAGCAGGGGGGTGACAGTGGGCTGGACACCGCCCCCTGAGTAAGTGGAGGACCAGGATTCACACCCAGTGCTGGGGCCCCCCAGCAGCTCTGAGCCTCTGGCCACCTGCTACATTTAAGGGGAGCGAAAGAAGAGGGACCCCCCATGACAAGACTCTAAAACAGAAAAGGGATTTCTCCATGGAGGCCTTTCTAGGGCCACAGAACCAGCAAGCTCACGATCGGATGAGAACTCAGCAAATAACCAGGACGGCTGCTGGCCCCCGGCCTGCGTCCAACATCCATGGAGCACCAAGGCCCTCCATGCTGGATCGGAGCAGGGTCGACAGTGTCTGAGACCCCAGTCTCCATCCCTGGCAGCCATCTCAGTCCTGGGCAGGCTCTGAGTGGAGCATCCGCGCTGACCCAGCCTCTCCGTTCCTGGCCCCCGCACCTTTCACTGGGGGTCAGCTGCCCGGACAGAGGTGGGGCCAGGTCTGTCTGGGGCACGCAGCTGACTGGTGCCTGCCAGGACTGACCCACGCCCCTGCCCGTGGAAGCATGACAGTGCCACCTCTCAGGGGAAGGTTATGATGGTGAATACCCCAGTTTGGATGACCTGAACTTCCGGGTGCGAGCTTCTGCTGGGTGCTCCCTTGAGGACAAGCGGCTTTTCCCTGACAGGATGGTGCTTTCCCAAAGCCTGAGAAGCCCAATACTGTGTTGCAAGACTTGCCTTAGTTTCATAGATCTGAAAATGAGTAAGAGAGCTATGAGGATAATGAGCCTATTTTGAAAAGAGGATTGAGCACAGAAAATCGGCTTGCCCTTTTTTCTAAGGATTTCCGGAGAATTTGTACAGAACTGCCTTGGAAGCAAGAATGGGGGAGAGGATTCCCCCCGCGCCTCTGCTGCCCACGTGTCCTTGACAAGACATGTGCAAGCAAAAGGCAGCACTTGGTGCTCCTGAGGGGTCAGTGACCGGGAGGACGGTGGGGTCGGCTCCATTGTGCCACAGTGACCGGGTGGGCACAGAGACTGGCCTGGCTCTCTGGGGTCAGCCTGGCAGGGATGACCAGCCCAGGCTCAGAGGGAAGCACAGGCCAGTGGCAGCCACCTCATTCACCTGCTCTGGAGTGACATTCTCCCTGGAAAAGGTGAAATTGTCAAACATAAAGATCTCTGGATTTGACACCAAAAGCACAGGCAACAAAAGAAAAAATAAACAGGTGGGACTAGATCAAACTAAAAAGCTTCTGCACGGCAAAGGAAACCATCAACACAATGAAAAGGCAACCTACTAATGGGAGAAAATATTTGCAAATCTTATATCTGATAAGGCATTAATATCGAAAATGTATAAAGAAATCATAAACTCAACAGCAGGAAAACAAACAATCCAATTAAAAAATGGGCAAAGGATCTGAACAGACATTTTTCCAAAGAAGACACACAGATGGCCAACGTGTACATGAAAAGATGCTCAGCATCACTAATCATCAGGAAAATGCAGATCAAAATGACAGTGAGGGGCCGGGCCTGTGACCAAGTGGTTGGGTTCGTGCACTCTGCTTCACTGGCCCAAGGTTCACCAGTTTGTATCCTGGATGTGGACCTACACACAGCTCATCAAGCCATGCTGTGGTGTCATCCCAAACAGAAGAATTAGAATGACTTACAGCTAGGATATACAAGTGTGCACTGGGGCTTTGGGGAGAAAAAAAAAGAGGAAGATAGGCAACAGATATTAGCTCAGGGCCATTCTTCCTCACCAAAAAAAAAAAAAAAAACACTTGAAATATCACCTCACACCTGTTAGAATTGCTATTATCAAAAAGACGAGAGAACAAGCATTGGCGAGGATGTGGAGAAAAGGGAATGCTCATGCAGGTGGGAATGTAAATTGGTGCAGACACTGTGGAAAACAGCATGGAAGTTCCTCAGGAAATCAAAAATACTATCTATCGTATCATATCATATCATGCTGTCATATGATCCAACAATTCTACTTCTGGGAATAAATCCAAAAGAAATGAAATCACTATCTCGAAAAGATGTCTGCACCCCCATGTTCATGGCAGCATTATTCACAATAGCCAAGATATGGAAACAGCCTAAGTCTCCGTTGATGGATGAATGGATAAAAAAGTTGTCGTATATACGTACGGTGAAATATTATTCAGCCATATAAAAAGGAAGTAAATTCTGCCATTTGTGACAATGTGGATGGACCCTGAGGGCATTATGCTAAGTGAACTAAGTCAGACAGAGAAAGACAAATACTGTATGATCTCACTTATATGTGGAATATAAAAAAAACCTGAACTCATAGAAACAGAGCAGGTTAGTGGTTGTCAGAGTGATGAGTGGGCAAAACGAGTAAAAAAAAAATCTCTGAATCCAGTGTGCCCCCAAGGAAAAAGATGTGGGCTAATGAGTTAAAATCAGCGTCTGCTTGGACAGGCTACAGGTGGCGGCGTGATTCCTCGCCACTGAGCGAGCCTTCGCGCTGTCACCTGTGGAGAAGTTGGGGGCAGCCTGGGGAGAGCGGGAGACCCGGCCCCGCCTCCTTTACCAACACTGGTTCCGGACCCTCCAGGAGGCAGGTCCGGGGCCCGAGGCCAATGCTTCATGATATTGCCACATGGTCTTGTGGCAGACTGTGGATCCCAGGTCCTCCAGCCTGCAGTCAGCAAGCCTGAGACGGGACAACAGCAGGCAGGTGAGAATAGACGTGTGCGGAAAGCCTGGCCCACGGGAGGCGCCACTGCGTCAGTGTTCGGCTGTCCACAGATTGAACAGTTCACATTAAATGTGACTGTGTCTAGATAAGCTAATTCAGCTCAGAGGGTAAGAGAATTGTTTTTGAGGAAGAGATCTTTAAAAAGCAGACATAACATCCCACAACTAGAAGGACCTGCAACTAAGATATACAACTGTGTACAGGGGAGGTTTGGGGAGATAAAGCAAAAAAAAAAAAAGGCAGACATAGACAGTGTGAGGGAAGTCGAGTGCTAGTTGCCTAATAACCAGACACTTTCCAACCTTGTTTTCCTGCCATTTGGGGGAACTTACCTGGTGTGCACCCCAGTTGTTACAGATGAGGAGATTCAAGCCCAGAGAGGTTAGGACTCGCCAAGCCCACGTGGCTGTCAAGTGAGAGAGCCGGGCTCTGTGCTTGGCCATCCGCCACTGAAGCCCTGAAGGCCCAGCACAGGCTATTTTTTTTTTTTTTTAAGATTTTATTTTTTCCTTTTTCTCCCCAAAGCCCCCCGGTACATAGTTGTGTATTCTTCGTTGTGGGTTCTTCTAGTTGTGGCATGTGGGACGCTGCCTCAGCGTGGTCTGGTGAGCAGTGCCATGTCCGCGCCCAGGATTCGAACTCATGAAACACTGGGCCGCCTGCAGCGGAGCGCGCAAACTTAACCACTCGGCCACGGGGCCAGCCCCCAGCACAGGCTATTTTTAAAACACATAAAAGAAAAAGAAACAAACTAGAAATTCAACCAGCCACATTATAAGAACGCATGAATTCAGCTATAAAACAAGTAAAATTCTACCCACAGGCAGGTGGAGCGCAGTGCACGGCTCTTCATTAGTCCTTAATCTGACTGCCAGGCCGCATCGGACGCCTGATTTCATCTCACAGTTGTAAATGTGTCGTTTCATGATTCTGTCCTGGACAATTCCGTCCAACCTTGAGTGACTGTGACCCACGCTTTGAGAGCACGTGCCAATGAGACTTCTGCAGATGGGGCTGTCACCACCCTTCTCCTGGGGATCATGGGTGCCCGTGACATTTGACCCCACCCCCCCACGTCAGGCTTCTCCAGCCAGCCAGCACTCCCAGCCTTTCTCACCTCGGCACGGTGCACATGCTGTTCCTTGTCCCGGAACACAGTTCATCCCGACCCCCAGGAGCTCCCGGTCCACCTCCTCCACGATGTGAGAGATGGGACGCGAGCAGAGTCCCCAACGCCCTTGCACAGTTGCCCTCTTGCACTTTTGTGTTAGTGTGGGAGGCACCTGGGTAGCCTGCTGGCCCCAGAAGAATGAGAGAACCCTAGAGCCGACCTGACCTGAATCTGCAGCCCGGAGCGAAGGCTGGCAGCATCGGCCAAACCACAGCCAACCTGCAGATGCTTGAGATAGACGCAAATGCTTGGTGGTAAAGCTACTAAGTTTGGGGTTGGTTTGTTCTGTAGAATTATTGTGGGAATAGCCTGCTGGTACAGGGTCACTTCATCCCTCCACATATCCCTCGGGGACCATGTCCGAGATGACCTGAGGCCAGATCCCTCCAGGGGGGCCCCAGCAAGCACGTACCTTTGTCCTACCAACAGAACCACTTCACACACCCTGATCTGCAATTCTTTTAAAAATGCCTTTTGAGGGGCTGGCCCCGTGGCCGAGTGGTTAAGTTCACGCGCTCCGCTGCAGGCGGCCCAGTGTTTCGTCGGTTTGAATCCCGGGCGCAGACACGGCACTGCTCATCTAAACCACGCTGAGGCAGCGTCCCACATGCCACAACTAGAAGGACCCACAACGAAGAATATACAAGTATGTACTGGGGGGCTTTGGGGAGAAAAAGGAAAAAAAATGCCTTTTGAGGTACAATGGGTGAATTTTATATTAGGTAAATTATACCTTGATAAAGACGGAAAGATGACAAACTGAAAAAAAAAGACCCTTGATCACAACCCATTGTAAGGATACAATGTAATGATTTTTAGTAAATGTATCGAGTTGTGCAACTGTCACCACATCCCAGCTTTAGAACATCGCCATCACTCCCCAAATTCCTGTGAATTTGTAGTCAATCTTGTCTCCACCTCCAGCTCTAGGTCAGCACTGATGTGTTTTCTGTCTCTACAGATTTGCCTTTTCTGGACATTTCGTATAAATGGAATCATACTGTACGTGGTCTTTCATCTGGCTTTTTTCATTTTATAAGAATATTGAGGTCCATCCATGTTGTAGCTGGTACCAGTAGCTCACTCCTTTTTATTGCTGCGTAGTATTCCAGTGTATGACTAGACTATTTGGTATCCATTCACCAGGTGATAGACATTTGGGCTATTTACAGTTAGAGGATGTTAAGAATAACGCTGCTCTGAATATTTATGCACATATCTTTGAGTTGCCGTATATTTTATTTTTCTCAGGTAGATTCCTAGGAGTGGAATTACTGGGTCATATGGCAAGTTTATGCTTGAATTTTTAAGGAATTAACCGTTTTCCAAAATGGCTGTACCATTGCACATTCCTATCAGCAAAATATGAGGGTTCCCGTTATGCCACACCCTTGACAACACCTGGTATTGAGGGGGTCAGAAGATGCCACCCTGAAATATTTCACTGTGATGTGAGGATTGCTTTGAGCTGAAGGCTAGTGAGAGAGCAGAGCCAGGAGGCCCTCTCTGCCCTCCGCCTTGCTGCCTCAGAGCAGGGCATGAAATTCTCTTTGTGAAGGAGTTCTCCCTCCCTCTCCCAGGCCAACGGGAGGCGACAGCTCTTATCCCTGGAGAGGGCACCAACCTGAGGCGCCCCCTCCCCTGTGCATACAAAATAAAACGTTTTCTCCTGTTAATCTCTCTTTCGTCAGTTTAATTTGCAGGCCCCACACAGTAAATTAAGAGGTTAGAAGAAAAGTTTTTTTCCTCCACTGCAATATTTTGTTTTTTTAATTATAGCCGTTCTATTGAGCACATAGTAATATCTCATTGTGGTTTAAATTTTCACTTGCCTAATAATTAATGATATAGAAGTCATCTTTATGCGTGTGTTAGCCATTCGCGTGAATGGTCAAATGTCCACTCAAGTTTTTTGCCCACCTTTCAAACCTGTTTTCTTATAATTGAGTTGTAAGAGTACTATACATATTCTGTGTAATCCTTTACCAGAAATATGATTTGCAAGATTTGCTCCCAGTCTGCACCTTATCTTTTTGTTTTTTAAATGATGTCTTTTGAAGCACAAAAGTTTTTAATTTATGTATTGTTTTATGGCTCATGCTTTTGGTGTTACAGCTTTTAATAATCCTTTGCCTGACACAAAGTCACAGAGAGTTTCTCCTGTGTTTTCTTCTGGGACTTCTTTTTTCTTCTTCTTCTCCCCAAAGTCCCCCAATACATGCCCAGCTTCATGGCTCAATGGGTCAGATAACACCCAGTTCATGATGGGTCCTAGTTGCATGTCCTTCCAGTTCTTCTATGTGGGACGCCGCCTCAGCACGGCTTGATGAGCGGTGCTAGGTCTGCGGCCAGGATCTGAACCAGTGAAACCCTGAGCCGCCGAAGCGGAGCACACGAACCCTATCACTCAGCCTAGCTCTCCTATTGAGGCTTCTGGCACATTTCGAGTTAATATTTATGTAAGGGTCTAAGTTTATTGTTCCCGTAGGCTGTTCAATTATTTCAGCACCTACAGTTTTCTTTGTGGGAATGTTTTTAATTACAAATTCAATTTATTTTACATAGAGGGACCTATTCATATTTTCTACTCTATCGATTTTGATAAATGGTATTTTTCAAAGAATTTCTCCGTTTTACCTGAGTTGCAAATTTATTGGCACAAAATTTTCACCATATTCTTTTATTATTCTTTTGATATCTTTAGGTTCTGTGGTGATAGCCTCTTTTTCATTTATGTTGGCAATTTTCTCTCTCTTTTTTCTTATTCTGCCATGCTAGGGTTTTTATCGACTTTATTGATTTTTTCCAAAGGAACAATGATTTGCTTTGTTGATTTTTTCCATTATTTGTCATGTTCTATTTCACAGATTTCTGTTCTGATGTCTGTTTTTCCTTCTTTCTATTTATGTTGAATTGACTCTTTTTTTAGCTTCTTAAGGTAGAGCTTAGATCATTGATTTTAAACTTCTCTTCTTTTTCTCATATAAACATTTAAGATTAGCTGCATCCTGCAAATTTTATTATGTTGGTTTTCATAATCATTCAAATTTTAATATTTCCCAATTTCCTTTTTGATTTATTATTTGGCCCATGGATTATTTAGAAGTTTGTTGCTTAATCTCCAAAAGATTATAGATTTTTAGGATATTTTTTATTGTTGATGTCTTACTTAACTTCACTGTGTTCAGACAACATACTCTATATTATTTCAAACTTTTGAAATTTACTGAAACATTTTCTTTTGTCCCAGAATATGACTTATCTCCGTGAATATACCTTGCATGCTTGAAAATAATGAGTAATATGCAGTTATTCCTTACAGCGTTCTGTAGATGCCGATTAGGTCAAGTTGGGTAATAACGTTCCCCAAACTTCTATATCCCTAGTCATTATGCATGGGTGTGTACTTGCTCCATCAACTACCGAGAGAGGAGGATTTAATTCTCCTATTACGATTGTGGATTTGTCTATTTTTCCTTTGGGTTGTTGTATTAGGGCTCTCCAGAGAAACAGAACCAATAGGATATTTATAGATAAATGTATAGAAGAGGAGATTTATCATAGGAATTGGCTCATGCAGTTATGGAGGCCAAGAAGTCCCAGGATCTGCTCTCTGCAAGCCGGAAACCCAGGGGAGCTGACGGTGTAAGCCCCACTCCGAGTCCGGAGGCCCAAGAACCGATAGCTCTGATGTCCAAGTTCAGACAAACCACTGGCCACTGACCATGAATCAGCATATAATTGCAAGCGAAGCGAACTACCGAATGCAGTGCTCAAAGTTCTGCCCCTGGGAGGATTTCCCTCCACCACCGTCCTTCGGGGGTGCCCCGAGAGGGGCTGTCGTGCTGCGGCATCATGTAGAAGCATCAGTGGGGCGGGCTCCAGTCTTCCCTTCCTCTGTCAGCCGATCTTCGGGAGCTCCCTCATGAGGCCCTAGGTGCAGGCCGGGAGAGGAAAGGCTGTGTGGCAGGAGTGGGGCCCATGGGCATTTGGGCTACTTGTTCATTTAATGTGCTTGTGGCCTCAGGGCCTGCTCTGGCCGATCGCATATATACCATGCCCATTTGATGACGGTGCTGCTCTGCATGCCCAGCTTTATGGCTCAATGGGTCAGATAACACCCAGTTCATGATGGGCAGCTCAGACGGCATGGTCACCTGGTGGCCCACGGTCAAGTGTTCAGTCTCTACTACGGCCAAGAGCTGTTTCTCAAAAGGAGAGTAGCTATCTGCCAATGATGACGCAGCCTTGCTCCCAAATCCTGAAGGCCTGCGCTGTGATTCGTCTAGAGGGGCTGCCAGAGGCCCCAAACAGCATCCCTGTCTGCCATGGACATCAAGCACCATTGATCTGCTGGATCACACGGCCCAGGTGGCAGAGCAGCTTGCACAGCAGACTAGACTTGTTGCAGAGCCTTCTTCTGTTCTGGGCCCCACTCAAAATGAACAGATTTCAGGGCACTCAGCAAACAGGCCAGAGTAACATACTCAAATGAGGACTATGTTGCCTCCAAAATGCAAAGAGGCCCACCATGACCGAAATGGAACAGCCCGATGTAGCCCTTGGTTTAACGTGGAGGAAGGGATTCAAAGGCACAGGAGATCGAAATGTGAGAGTGGATTTGTCGGTGAAGACCCACTCAACGATACTGGGAGGTCCAGAGGACACTCCTTTCACCATGACTGTGAGAAACAAATTTGCAAGGGTGCCCCAGCATCCCTGAAGAGCTCCGTGATGGCTCTTCTCTGTAGGCCAGACCTTACATGGGAAGCACAGCTGTTCAACTGCTCAGTGCAATGGGAACAGTTGGGTCCTGGGGTAGTGGGGCCACGTGTGGCACTCAGCCAGGAAAGAGGCATGGGGTCTAGTTTTGCTTTATGTACTTTGAAGTTTTCTTATTAGGTGCATTCATATTTAGGAGTGTTATGTCTTCTTGAAGGATTGATCCTTTTATCATTATAAAATGTTCCTCTTTATCTCTGGTCATATTCCTTCTCTTGAGGTCTACCTCATCAAATATAAACATAGCTTCATCACCTTTCTTAGGATTATGTTTGTAGGGTATATCTTTTTTCCATCTTTTTACTTTTAATCTCTTTTTTGTTAATTTAATATTTAGTCTATAAACCATCTTTACATTTAAGATACATCTTTTAAAAACAGCATAGATTTTGGTCTTGCTTTTGAACCTAGCCCAACAGCCTCTATCTTTTAATTGAAATTATTAGTCCATTTACATTTAATAATAAAATGTAATAAAATAATAAAATCTGTTTATTATTTTATTCATCTCCTATTATTCTTTTGGATTAATTGAGTACTTTAGTATTCCATTTTATCTCCTCTATTGGTTTTCTAGTTACATCACTTTTTAAAGTGATTGCTCTGGATTATAATATGCATTCTTAATTTATCAGTCTTTCTTAAATTAATCTTATACCACTTTCATTACAACCTAAGAAACTTTCAGCAGTATAATTTCTTCGCCTTCCTTTATTTGTGCTATTGTCATATATTTTACTTCTACACACGTTGTAGACTGCCTGCAATGTTACTATTTTTGCTTTGAACAATCGTCTTTCAAAGACATAAAATTTATGGAAAGAAAAAAATGTTTTCTATTTACCTACATATTTGACATTTTGGGTACTCATTGTTCCTTTATGTAGATGCAAGTTTCCAGATAGTATAATGTCCATTTCTCTGGAGGAACTTCCTTTTCCACTACTTATAGTACTGGTCTGCTGGTGACAAATTCTTTCAGTTTTTGTTTATCTAAAAATATCTTTATTTGCCTTTTTTTTTTTTTTAAGAATATTCTCCCTTGATAGAGAAGTCTACGTTGAAGTTTCTTCCTTTTAGCAAAGTCGAGATGTTGTTGCATTGTCTTCTGGCCTCCATTTCTTCTGGTGAGAAGTCAGCTGCCATTTTCCCCTCTTTTCAAAAACCCACTTGATTCCATCTTTTCTGCATACATTGTTGACAATTTTTATTGACCAATCTGCAACTTCACTATTCTTCTACTTTTTCCAATATAATGTTAAGGCTACTGATATATTTTTTAAATCTCAGATATTGTATTTGTCAGTTCTAAACTTTCCATTTGATTCTTTTAAAAATTTTCCATTTTTCATCTGATGTTACCTATCTCTTCACCTGTTATGTCCATCTTTTCCTGTAAATTCTCTAATACATTTATAATTGCTATTTTAAAGTCCCTTTCTACTGTATCTGTTTTTGCATAATGGTTGTCTCCTCCCAGAGCAGTCTTTGTACTTGTCCATCCAGGCTCTGTTGTCCTCTGACTATCTGACTGTCTGGCTCTCTTATGGGCCTGCAGGCAATGGGAGTTGCTGAGGGTGTGTCTTGAAAAGAACTGGCATCAGTTCCAGAGGCTTCTGCCCCGGGTAAAGTCACTGAAAAGCTTCTATGCAAAGGAAGCCTTATTCCGTCAGAGCGAGAAGGGCTGCTTTTGCCAGCAATGGAGGCCCAGGCAGATTTGAAAGTTCAAATTTCTTAGCCTCATCCATGTCTTCCCAGATGTCCCCTTCTGACTCCTAAGGTCCCCCTCTTCCCCCCCATGCATGTTGAACTCTGACATAAGTGTAATAGTTTTACGTGTCTACTTGGCTAGGAGTTACTGAATTAAACTAATGCAGGTGTTGCCATGAAGGTATGCTGTAGATGTGGTTAACATCCACAATCAGTTGAGTTTAAATAAGGAGATACCCTTGATAATCTGAGTGGGCCGCATCCAATCAGTTGAAGAGACAGTTGGTAGAAAATGTGGACCTTAAAGGTGATTCTGCTGAGAGCCCAGAAGGAGTAAAAAGCACAACAGAAAAAGTTACCATCTTAGAGAACACGTGTATCATCATGAACAGAACATTGGTAGAAAAGCAAGGTTAAAGGTGCTTCTGGTGACATCTCAGATGCAAATGAGGAACACGTTATTGGAAACTGGAGGAAAAGTGAACCCTGTTTTAAAGTGGCAGAAAACTTGATTGAATTGTGTTCTAATGTTGGGGGAAATGCAGAACTTGTAAGCGAAGAACTTGGATATTGGGCTGAGGAAATGTACAAGCGTAGTGTTAAAGGTGTGGGCTCATTTCTTCCTGCTGCTTACAGTAAAATGTGAGAGGAAAGATATAAATTAGGGAAGCATATGTTGAGCAAAAATGGACCATTACTTAATGATTTGGGAGGTTCCTGGCCTATCCAGATGCAAAAGATGCTAAAGTGAGTAAATGTAGCATTGGAAAGCATGTTCTAAATAGAGGGCCAAGGGTGTGGCTGAAGAGGTTAGGTGTGTGAGTCATAAATCCACTCAGCCATCTTAGCAGAAGCCACAAGAGAGGTGGGAGTATCCAGGAAACATCTGTAGAGGACCCTCCTGTTTAGTGGACCCCTGTGACATACACAGGAGATTCACAAGGTTTTTGAGAATGTGTATCAGCAGAAACATTGCTAGCTTGGACTGAAAGGAACAGATTCAGGACAAAGTGAAAGAGGGCTGTCAGACTTCCAAAATCCTACAAGCAGGAAATGGGCTGACAGAGCTGCTCAGCTGCAAACATGTGCTATCCTTGAAGAAAAAAGAACATCTCTGAGGGTGGTGCAGACATGAGTGGCCACTGTGGGCCCAGCACCCAGCCACAGAGGATTCTTCTCAGGCCTTGAGATTTAATGGAATTTTCCCTGCTGGATTTTGAACTTACTTTGGACTGGCGACTCCTCTATTCCTTCTAATTTCTCCCTTTTGGAATGGAAATGTCTATCTTATGCTCATTCCACCACTGTATTTTGAAAAACTTGTTTTTTGAAATAACTTGTTTTCTAGTTTCACAGGCCCATGGATGAAGAGGAATTTTGCCTCAGGATGGATCATAGCCAGAGTCTCACCCATACCTGATTAAGATGATGAGCCTTGGGACTTTTGAGCTGATAATATTTAGATGAGATTTTGGACTGACAGTTGCTACTGTAATGGTGAGATGTTTGGGGAACATTGGATGTGGTGAATGTATTCTGCACATGGAATGAACATAGATTTTTTTTTCTTTGCTGAAGAAGATTTGCCCTGAGCTAACATCTGTGCCGATCTTCCTCTGTTTTGTATGTGGGTCGCTGCCACAACATGGCTGCCAACGATCAGTATAGATCTGTGCTGGGGAACTGAACATGGGCTGCTGAAGCGGAGTGTACCAAACTTAACCACTAGGCCACTATGTCCTGAGACTGACATAGGTTTTGAGGGACCAAAGGGTGGACTGTGGGTTTAATGGTGGATCCCCAAAAGGTATGTCCACCCAGAACCTGTGAATGTGAACTTATTTGGGAAGAGGGTCTTTGCAGATGTAATTAAGTTGAGGATCTCAAGATGATGTCATCCTGCATTAAGGTGGGCCCTAAATCCTACGACAACAGTCCTTATAATGGAAAGAAAGGGGGGAATACACAGATGGAAATGATACTGAGCAATGGGCCCCTCTGCTTACTGCCATGTGAGCCAATTCACCACAGTGAGTTAGGCGTCAGAAAGGGAGTTTTAATTCGATTAGCCGGCGTGATCAGGAAGATGGCAGACTAACGTCTCAGAAAAACCATCTCCAAGGATTCCAGAATCTTGAGGCAGCTGTATGGGGAAAGTGGGCCGTGAGGAGGGGGTTTAGGAATGTGGGCCTTCAGGCAGGATGGACTCCAGGGTCTTCCATTGTTCTTTTCTTCTGTCAGTGATGATGAATTTCTTGTAGGTGTGTTTCCCGCCTGTGGTCAGCCTGTTCCTGGAGAGAAACTCACAGAATAAAGTTTTAATTTATCAAGCTATAGGGGAGTACATACATAAGCAGAGGCCGTAAATCATGAGAATGTGAATCTTTTTAGAGTCCGTGCAGAGCAGCGAGTAGTCACACAGAGGAGGGGCTGGGCCATTTAGAGTAACAAGATGGCCACACTCATGTTCACTTACAAAAAGGCGATGTGATGATGGAGGCAGAGAGTGGAGTGATGCGTCTGCAAGCCCAGGAATGCCAAGGATTGCCAGAAGCTAGGAGGAAGTCCTGGAACATATTATCTCTCAGGACCTCCAGAAGGAACCAACCCTGCTGACTCCTTGATTTTGGACTTCTGGCTCCAGGACTGTGAAAGAATACATTTCTGTTGTTTTCAGCCCCAGTCCGTGGTACTTTGTCACAGCAGCCCTGGGAACTGACACATTAGGAGGCTCACGGAGTTAAGCACTGACTTTGTGCTTCAGCCCTGGTGCCATCACAACAGGGTGAAGGATTCCTTCCAAGTGGCATGTGGCTCCTGTCTTCCACTCGTGTTCTCCCTGCCTGTTCATGCTCTCTGGAGTCATCATGAGAAGCCAGGCAGCCACGGCCTGGAGAATCAATTCTGTCACCCAGCAACCAAGTACCCAGCACTTGATTTCCAGGTCCATGCCTTCCACATGCCCTTCGTCCCACGTCCCACCACAGCCAGGGATGACCTGTTTTCCATTTCCTGCTGGGAAGGAGGCTAGCCATGGATTCTCCATGTAGGTGAGCAGCCTAGGATCCGAACCCCATTTGAACTTCTGTTTCCTGTTTCCTGGGGCTGGTTCTGGTATCTTTCCCAGCAGGAAACAGCACATTCAAATTAGGCCATCTGAGGGAAGTCTAATGAAAGGATTATTTACAAAGGTGCCGGCAGTGTGGGAGGCCCACAAGTGTTAATTTCAGAATGATGATATAAGACAAAGTACACATGAAAACTGGAGAGACTGTGCTGGGTGCCAGTTATGTGACAGTTACTGACTCAGTGTCAGAGGCAGCCCCCCTGGAAGCACGGCTTTGTGCACGAATTACAGACTAGTGCACGTTTGTGCTTAGGTTTCAGGGACTGAGACCGGAATACAGAATCAGCCCCCAGCCGCCCTGCACACTCCCTGACTCAGTGGGCACCCGCTGCCCCCCAGTGACCCTGGCCCCTTCTGTCCTCGCACACTAGCTCGTTTCTACCTCAGGGCCAGTACTCCTGGCAGCTCTTGGGCCCTGGACCTTCAAAGGGCTTCCTGTAAATGCCCAGCAACAAGGTCACCTGCTCAGAGACCCCTACCCGACCACCCCAGCTGAAGCCATCCCATGATCACCCACTGCCCATGATCCCCTCTGTGTGCTCTCATGTGCTGGATGCTGTGGATTTATTCACCTGGTTACTGACTCCTTGATGGTCTCCTGTCACTGGATGAGAGGTCCCTGCCCTCACGGAGCTGACGTTCCTGATCCGTGTGGGCACTCAGGGGCACCCAGGGATGCCCTGTCGGCCTCACCGCTCCCTTTCCACTCACATTTGGCGTCCGTTCCAGCCTGAGTCCCTCCCAGACCCCTGGAACTTCACAGTCGACTGTAGTGGGGTGCAACCTGGTCTGCTCCAGGCCGAGGCAGCTGCCTGCCTTTTCTCCGTCTCCTGCGCACACTGTGCTCCCCTCACTTCAGCCTGCCCTGGCTCACACCTTGCCTCTGCGCCTTCTTTCAACAGCGTTCCTGCGTTCATTCACTCCTGCACCTGATGAGTTCCTCCGGAGTACCTCCTCTGTGCAGGCGCGTTGCTAGCAACTTCGACGTCCCACCGGCAGAGCAAATTGTAAGAGGGAGCCAAGTATGGAGAGCTGGGAGCTCAGTGGAGGGAGGTCGAGCGCAGTCTCGGCGCCCGGGGACGGGGAACTTCTGCAAAGTTTAACTGGAGACCGGATGCGCGCGTCACCCAGGCAGGGAGATCTGCGGTAGACGTCAGTGGGGCTAACCTAGGTTATGCTGCGGGAAAAATAGCCCCAAATCTCAATGGCTTACCACAGTGGCTGTTTCTCCCTTGCTCTACATGTCCATGGCTAGTAGGCAGGTGGTCCCCAAGTGATGGCGGCTTCCTCTTAGCCAAGGGGGTATGTCTGGCCAGTCGGACACTGGTCCCTAGAGTGGCCCATAAATGACGCAGGTCACCTCTGCTCACATTTCATTGGTCAAGCAGGTCCAAGGGGCCACATTGAATTTCAAAAGCTGGGTGGGGGACGAGTGTAGCCCTACCATGGCCGAAGGAGACAGGAAGTGGAACGGCCAAGCCTAAGTACCACAACGCGGGTGCGGGTGGGGGCGAGCCAGGTGAGGGGCTTCGAGGGCAAGGCAGAGCCAGCGCGGCTGAAGGATGTGCGCGGAGGGAGGGGCGGCGGCGGCGGCAGACACCCGCAGGGCCTGGGGACCGCGCATAGCCCGACAGTCAGGGGGGCGTCGGCTCTCATCGTGGGGCAGCAGAAAACCCTTCCAAGACTTGACGCAGGAGGAAGGAATAGCCGGGTGTGTGGCCTGGCTAGAGGGCAGAACCTAAGGAGACAGGCTGCCAAAAGCCAAAGTCAAATGATTCTTCAGTGACAAGTGTCAGGCGCAGGGAGCTAGGTGATATTGAAAGAGCCTCTCCTGGGGCGTTAGCTGAGCTCAGCGCTTGACGCGCGTGGTCTCCCCTGGCCGTGAGAGCTGGGGGGAGGCGCATCGAGGTCAAGACGCGCCTGACGCCCCCCAAATACTCCGCGAAGACGGTGGAGAGCCCAGCGGTCAGAGGCAAGGCCTCTGTCGGATCTAGGCAAGGCCAGGGAACCCAGGGCGAGTCGGGCACACGGTCCCCGGAAGGGATCGGACCTGCTCCAGGGGCTGCTGGACCAGGGCCCGGGCGGCTGAGCTGGGAGGGGAACCTGGGACCTAGCTAAGGCCACCCCGAGAGCGCGGGATCGCGCGCTCAGGGCCTTGGCGACCCCGGGCGCGCCCCTGGGCATGTGCGCGTGCGCTCGCAACCGGGCTCTGGGCTGCCGCGTGGGGAGGGGCTCGCACCAGGCCCCGCCCCCTCCTCCCCCGCCCCCTCCCACCCTCTTCCCCAGGCGCAGCCTCGCGCGCCGCCTGCAGCCTGAGGGCGGGATCGGAACCGGGGCCGGGACAGTGAGGTTGCGCGTCCTGACCCCGACCGGGCCTCGGGCCCAGGGCAGCCGCCTCCCGCCGCCCCATCCAAGGCCCAGCGCGGCCTCGCGAAGCGCAGAGCCGCGGGATGAAGTTTGAGGCTCCCTAGGTCCGGCAGCGGCGGTCCGCAGGCTATTTCACGAAGTCAGCGAGGGCGGGGAGGCCCAAGGGGACCCCCGAGTCCCCGCCGACGTGCCGGGCGGAGCTGTCCCCGTCCCTGGGAGCCCCTCCTTCGTTCTCTTCCTTGCTGTCAGTCGGCGTCGCGGCCCCCTCGGACCCCGCCCCTCCCGAGGTGGGCGGTGGGTACCCGGCACTGCAGCCAGCCCCGGCCCCGCCCCCGGCGCCGGCTCCGCCCCGCCTCCTTCCCGCCGGCCCCGCCCCGGCCCCGCCTCCGCGCGCTTGCAGTCCCGGGAGCCCGCCCGACATCAGGACCCGCGAGCGCCAAGGCTGGGGCGCACGGCGGGCGCTGCCAGCCGCTCCCGCTCCGGCTCCCGGCCCGGCGAGCGGGCCATGCACCCGGCTCCAGCTGCGCCGCGCACCCAGGCCCGGCGATGAGGAGCGGCGCCGAGCGCAGGGGCAGCAGCGCCGCGGCGTCCCCCGGGTCGCCGCCCCCCGGCCGCGCGCGCCCCACCGGCCCCGACGCGACCCCCACCCCGCCGCCGTCCACCGCCGGCCAGCCCCGGGCCCGGGACTCGGGCGATGCCCGCGCGCAGCCGCGCCCCCTGTTTGCGTGGAGCAAGTGGAAGAAGAGGATGGGCTCGTCCATGTCGGCGGCCACGGCGCGGAGGCCGGTGTTTGACGACAAGGAGGACGGTGAGTGCGGCCGCACGGCGGGGACTCTGGGCCGCTCCCGGGGACAGCGTGCACACGCGCGACCGGGGGACCCCACGCCCTCTCGCAGGGCGGCTGCGGCGGTAGGATTTCCTCGCGTCCGGACACCGTGGTCGCCTGGGTGGGAAGGCGTCCCGGGGCGTTTCGGTTTCCGAGGAAACTCGCGAACCGTGGCTGCGGTGCCCACGCGCGTCCGGGGCTCCCGCCTGGGTCCTCCGTGTCCCCCGGCGGCGTGTCTGTCGCCCGGGTAGCTCGGGGCTTAGCGCCACGGCGCCTGCTGCGGTGAAGGCTGTGGGTTTTTATTTTCCTTTTATGCGCGATGTGCGGGCTCAGTTGTCACTCTACACGTGTGGTGTGCCGAGTTTGCGAAGCGAGATGCCTGCCCCACAGGTGGCGCCCGGGGCCCTGCCCTCCGGGCTCTCTGGCTCCCAAGTGATGGTGTCGGGCTCTCTGGCTCCCAAGTGATGGTGTCGCGTGGCGCCAAGCCCGACCTTTACACTCAGATGTGCGCAGAGATGGCCTTGCCTTTGTGCAAAGGTCTGCTCTTTAGGGAACAAGTTTGATCTTAGGTCCCCCTGCAAGAAAAGCTGCCCACCTGGAGCACAGGTGTCCCTTGGGTGGCCACGCAGAGGTCGGCTCGGTGGAAAGCAGGTGACAGGCAGCAGGCCCTGCAGGCACACCTCCTGGGGCCCTGGTGGGCCCCAGGACCATTGACTTAGCACCCACAGGGAACGTGGCTGTGCAGTGTCCACCCCTGGGGCACTGTGATACATTCACATGAAACATGCAGCTCTTTTCTACAGATGTCACGCAGATCATTTAAATGGTACAGTGATGACACATTGATGCTTTTTGACATTTTCTTAAAATAGTTGAAATATGCATTTTTCGTTTGTAGGCAGCCTGCAGAGGTATGGTGGATCTTTGATAATTTTAGAGCACAGCTCAGCTCAAGAGCCCAAGCTATTTCTCTCTGATAAATAATTTAAGCATTATAGGAAATTACAATAATACAACCTCAGGCCAGTGTTGTGAACATGCAGGCCATGTGCCGGCAGTTGTCAGAGAGAGTGATGGGGAGCCTGCCCATGCGCTGCCCGGGGCTGCTGGACTCGGCTGAGCCTGGTCACCTCAGCAGGGGAGGGGTATTCAGGGCCAGCCACACCCACACGGTGTGTTCTGGGCCTGCCGGTCATTTTGTTCTGAACTTTGAGACAGCAGAACTCACTGCTGGGAGTGTTTCATTCGTCACATGTTTTGTTTTTAACATAAATATTCAAAGTAAGGAAAGCCCAGAGTGAATTGGGAACTGATCAGGAGGCAGATTTGCATCTAGCTTCTGGCTGCACGATGAGAAATACATCTGGTTTCAGCACTTGCTGGTGTCAGCCCAGGGCTGGCCGCTCTTGCGTGTCTTAGCGTTGTGCTCTCCAAGGCAGCGCCTGCAGTGATAGGGGAATTGGTGCACAGAGGCTGCCTTCAGCTTTTTAAGGTAGAGGTTTTCTATTTATTCTTAGTGTATGTCTCAGAATTCAACTGTCATTAAAAAGACAAAAAGAGCACAGGGTCTGTTTATGATGTTTGCAATCTGATTTGAGTCATTTTGCTCGTCCCCCCGCCCCCTCATTTGCCTGTATAGTAGGTTGGCAGAGGTACCGGCTGTTCTGGGCTTCTTGTTGTTAGTGCCCTGGAGTGGATTCCGACTCCTAGTGCCCCTGTGGACGGCAGAGCGGAACCCTACCTGGTCTTTTTGCGCCATCTTCTCACTTTCTGGTGCTCTATCAGACAACGCGCTGCTGCTCTTCACAGGCTTTTCACAGCTGATTCTTTTGGAAGTGGGTGGCCAGGTCCTTCTTCCTAGTCTTTCTTAGTCTGGAAGCTCTGCTGAAACCTGTCCACCATGGGACTCCCTGCTGGTATTTGAAATACTGGTGACACAGCTTTCAGCATCACAGCCATGTGCAGCCACCACAGTATGACAACTGACAGATGGGTGGTGTGGTTCCCTGAGGCGGACAGAGACTGAGGCCATGGTGGTGGGAGTGCTGAGTCTTAACCACTTGGGCTTGTGGGGGATGGGTAACTGACTTTGGCTACACGTGCTCTTTAGGGTGTGTGTCACTTGCTCGTGACTGGACATGGTGGTCGCATCCCCAAACTGAACATGTGACCGTGACTTATCCGGGCTTCACCTGGTGAGATCAGGAGGCCAAGCCTGGCCCTGGGCCTGATGACTGAGGACCTTATGTGGGTGGGCGGCCACTTGGCTCTGCTTTGATTCCGCGTTTGCGTGTCATGCATGGTCAGGGCACACATGGCTGGAGAGTCACAGCACATGTTTGCAGAGAGAACACTGCGCAGCTCTGGTGTGAAGGCCACGGGGTTCATTTAGACGGAAGGAATGGGGTTTGGAAAGGAGGAAGGAGAGTGTCTCCAGAGGGGGGCCATGGCCCCAACCCCACCTCTTTCCAGGCTAGGGGGTGCGGTCATCCCTGCCACCTTCCAGACAGGGGTCCCATCCCTGTCTGGGCACGCTGCAGAGCGGGCTGAAAGAGGCAACGCTGCAGTGCTGGTGACTTGCATTGACTGGGGCTTCACGGTTGCTATGGCAATGTGAGACCTTCTGATGAATTTTTTAGATTAAAATACCCAATTAGTGTATCAAATTTGGTAGGCAGAGAAAAAGAAAAAAGAAAATAAGAGGGAAATTTAACAGTGCCAGGTAAATTTCAACTAAACAGCACAGTTGTGACATGGAAGATCTTAAACATCCTCTGTCCCTATTGGTCCTCTGGAATCTGGAGCCACTGTCCTCCTTTGGCAGGTGCTGGGTGCGTGTCCAGAATTCTCTGTGTCTCTTCCTCACATAGAACCAAGGGGCAGCTTCTCCTCTTCCCTTTACCCCACACATCCTCTCGTTCTAGCCCCTTTCTGACTTTCCAGAGTGGTTGATTTCAGGGATTGAACTTGCTAGGGAACCTGCATTTCTTCTGCTGCTCTGCCCCAGAGCTGCAGAGTGTTGGGCAAGCCCTTCATTTCTCTGTCTTGGCACCCCCCTGTGAAATCAGGAGGCTGGGTGGTACTGAGAGGGGGTTCCAGCACCTTCCTGCTGAGCAGCTTGGTAACCTGGCGGGGCACCCGCCCGTCTCAGCCAATCATGGCTTGTTCAAACCTAATGTGGCATTAGCTTACTTGTAGGGAGTGGCTAACCACTGAGGAGCTTTGCCTTGCCCAGAGAAACCTGGAGCTCGGGGAGGCCCTGTAGAATGCCTGGCCATGTGCTGTTGGGTGGTGGGTACAAAGGTGAGACAGCAGGCTGCCAGGTCCTAAGTCATCTTTTTTAAAGTTAAAAAAAGTTTGTTTTTTCCTAATTATAGAACCATTAAAATGTATAAATTCGTAAAAATTTTATACTTTCCTAAAATTGTCCTAAGTGGGAAAACCAAGACATCTGTAACTTTAGCACCAAGAGATCTCTGCAGTGAATGCTCCTGTGTGCATCTTCCCCAGCCTTTTTCTAGGAATGTACTCACACCTACAGCCATATAGAAACACACTTTTTTCTTTGATACAGAAATGGGATCATACTCTATATATGATTTTGTCCTAACCTGCTTTTTCACTTAGCAGTGTGTCGCAAACGCCTCATAAACCTACAGCATCATTTGTTGGCTAAATTTGCAAGAGCAGTTCTCAACCCTGGCTGTGAACTAGACTCAATGGGTGCTCTTTTACACGACGAATGCCTGGGCCCCGCCCCCAGAAATTTGGGTTGAATTTGTTGGGATAGGGTCAGTGTGGGGGAGTGGGGCTCAGACACCAGCTGGTAAACAGTTTAGCAATGAACATCTTTGTATATTCGTCTTTGTGCACTTGGCATTATTTCCTTAGGATAAATTCCTAGGAATGACATTTCCCAGTTGAAGGAGTGCCCGTGTAAAGTAGCTTGATACATCTGGCCAGCTCTCTAGACGGGAGTGGTCTCTCCATGAGCCAGCTGCTGTCCTGGGTGCTTATTATATGGTGGTGACCAGTAGATGTGGCTGCTGCAAGTGTGGGGTAACTGACAGAGGGCGAAGCAGGGAGACGACAGTTGACAAGGAAACATGAGTAAGTAAACTGAAGGACAGGAGTGGCTGGAGGAGAGGCAACAGGGGAGACCTGCCCTCAGCGGAGCGGGCCAGGGAGGGAGGGCCACTGTTGCCTTGCTCGAGGAGGCACGGAAGTCCTTTCCCTGAACTCTCACCAACTCTGGGTGTTCGTGATATTTTTATTTTTTGACAAGCTAAAAGATAAAAAGACGTGTCAATGCTCTGAGTTTCTTTGGTTACCACTGAGATTGGCAGTCTTTCCACTTTTCACGTTTGGGGCGTGTGTATTCTCCTTTTTGTGGACCGCTGGCGCCTACCCCCAACCTGCACTTCCTGTTGGGATGTTTGCAGTCCTTCTCTTTCCGCCGTTCCGTGTATGTAGAGGCTTGCCGTTGGACACTCCCCCACTCGCGTTTGCCGTCTATCTTGTAATGTTGCTAGATTTTTTTTCGTACAGGTGTGTTTAATTTTTCTGCAGTGAGATTCATCGATATCATTTCACATTCATCGATATCAGCCTTGATGTCATGTTACGAAAGTCCTTTTCCAGGCACAGTTAACAATTTAGTTTCTAATCCTGCATCTGCACTTTCTTCTAGTACTTCTGTGGTTTCACTTTTTATATTGAAAATTCGGATCCATTTGGAATAACATTTCACATGGAATGAGAAAGTTTTCTTCCTGCAAGGCCTGGCTTGCTTAATTGAGTGCATTTAAGCTGTGTTCTTTCTTGTGTATTGATTGCCTGTTTTGTTGAACTGGGAATAGGATCTTTGTACCCATCATGTTTCACACTGGTTAGTGCTGGTGCGAAGGAAAACTTTCCTTTTTATAATATTCATCCTGGAGATGGCCGCTCTGCTGAGACGCCTCTTGGTTCTCATAGTTTTCGAGTTGCTTTCCTTGGGCTTTCTGGGGGCTCAGTCATGTCACCTGCAAAGGATGCCTTGTTGGTTCCTTTACGGTGCTCATGCTCCACGTTTTCATCACTGTGTTACCCAGAGCTGGCAGGGCAGAGCAGGGCGTTGGTGCACGTGCGTGGTGTTCGTCAGGCTGATGGGGCCATGGTTCCGGGTGTCAGTCCATCCCTGTTTACTGAGAGCCTTTCTCCAGCGGGCCAGGGACTTGAGTTTTAATAGGTGCCTTTTTCCTTCCCTCTGACCCTGGGAAAAGGGAGTGGCGGGGGTGGGGCAGTGGCTCTCTGTGTGACCCAGACTTGGGCTGATGGCAACTCACACACCCTTCCCCACCATAAGGGGCCTTGGCGGCCAAAAGCCTGGTGGCTACAGACCGTGGGGTCCTTTACCAGCTGGTAGAAATGAGGCAGAGGCACCTGGTATGGGTGTGGGGATTGGGTTCAAGCTGGGGAGGAGGGTGTGTCGTCCCAGCCCGCCCTGCACGTTCTCTCCTGGGTTCCGGGTTCCTGGGCACAGTGCTGGTGTCCCAGTGGAATCATCGGGCAGCCAGGAGCTTGATGCGTTTGTCTCCTTATGGCTGGCAAGGCTGGTCTAGCATGGACTTGGGACCTACTGTCGTGCTTCTTTATGTAACAAATGTCAGCTCTGCGTGTCTATCCATCTGGTTGTGCGTTTTAAAATGCTAAAAATAAGCCGATTTTCTTTTAAAAATTTAACCACCCGGCTTTCCAGTTGAGAAGTAAAGCAAGAATGCAGTGGAGGTAATTTTGGTTCAGGGCTTCTCTCTGAGGATGCAGCCTGCGGAGGCTCTGAGATGGTCTGAGGGAGGCAAAGCCATGGGAAAGCACCTATTCGGGACAGGGTCAGGACAGCCTGGAGCAGGTTCTCCACTGTCATGGGCTCCCAGTCCCTTGGGGACCTTGTGAAAATGCAGATTCTGATTCAGCAGATCTGGGGTGGGGCCTGAGGGTGTCTGCATTTCCAACCGGCTCCCAGGTGCTGCCAACCCTGCTGGTCCGCAGACACACTTTGAGTAGGGAGGTCTTGGGCGTATACAGAGGGTGGAGTGGTGAAGGCAGAGACCCATGGGGCTGGGTCACTTGGCACCAGTCCCTGAGGTGGGAAGAGCAGCGAGGGTGCTGGCCACCCTGACGCTCCTGGGACAGTGGGCGCTGCATGGGAGAGTTCTTCCATCCTTTGGAGACGTGCTGGCTCCTGTTACACAGTTGCCAGTTATTAGAGCGGCGCCAGCGCTGCAGTGGGGTAATGTATCTCCGTTAGTCTTGCTTTTGTTTCTTTATTGTTCCTCACAGTCTTTTCCTGGGCATAGCCCTTTGCATGTGTAACCAAAACGTAACTAGCATTTTGTATCCTGTGTTTTCAGCCAGCGCTACAGCCTGAACCCCTTCCTTTATTGAAAGCTGGGACCTGGCATCTTTCCCCTCATTCCCACCGTGGCTGGATGCTGAGGGGTGCGTAGACGCTTCCCCTTCTGGTGTTGGGATCCTTTTGTCCCAGAGCAGGCAGCAGGATGTGCGCCTTCCCACCGGTCTGCACCGGGAGTGTCGCAGGTCCAGCCCTCACACCATGGGACTCGCTGTGGAGTGCTCATGGGGCTCTCTGCCATGCCAGGTGGAACCCTCTTGGGAGGCCCCAGGCCAGCCCTTCCGGCCTCTCTTGAGCCCATTGGTTCTTATGTTAACAGCCGGTGCCCTGTGGCCCTGGTCCTGGTTTTGTTGTTAGTAGGAAGCTCAGAGCCGAATTGGGCATTCACCTTAGTTAGGGACCTGGCCTTCTACCTGGTGTCATTTTTCCTTCCCATTCAGATTCCTCCTCCTCACGCAAAAAATATATTGGGGGGCTGGCCCGGTGGCGTAGTGGTTAAGTTCACGTGCTCTGCTTTGGTGGCCCAGGGTTTGTGGGTTTGGATCCTGGGCGTGGACCTACACCACTCATCAAGCCATGCTCTGGCAGTGTCCCATATACAAAGTAAAGGAAGACTGGCACAGATGTTAGCTCAGGGCCAATCTTCCTCACCAAAAAAAAAGTTGAACTATGTGTTTCTTCCTACCTGCCTATCTCCACTATCTATGTAAAGCTATAGATAAAAATAAAGCTTTGGTAACCACTCTGTCTACTGGCTAATATTCCAACAAACAGCTAGAGTTTGCTCCCCAGCCATTTCTCGTGGGCCTGGTGCACGGGCCTTCTCCAGACCTGCTCACTATCCATTAGGTGGGGTCAACGTGTTGTCCCTGTGTTGGCGTCTTGTGCCCAGAGCTTCTCTCGGCATGCATCCTTCCCGCCCGGGTGTGGGCACACACTGGTGCTGGCGCCCTGGAGGACATACTGGGCTCCTCTCTCCTCCCCAAACACCAGCCAGGTCCAACGGGCTGAATGATTTTAACGACCAAAATTTGAGATAATTTGGGAGAATAATTAATGAAATTGTTATTTAAAAAAACTGGGATGCCCACTTCATCAAAAAATGTTTTTTTCATTGACTTGAAATCTATGATTTAAAAACCAAGGTAGCTGAGTGAGATCGGTGTAGCTGAGAGTGGAGGGCGGACCTGGGGGCTGGCCCTGGCCTGGCTCCATCCAGCTGTGAGACGGGTCACTGCCCCCCATCCTCTGTCTCTGCAAACGTGACACGGGCCCACAGATGGTCTCTGACGTGCTGCCAGCCCAGACACAAGCCCATGTCGATCGTGCGAAAACCCTGCTCGATGTTATTTAAGTTCTGAAGCCAAGGAGATGGTGTGGGTGGGAGTCAGTGTCGCCCCCAATTTATTAAAAATAGGAGCTGAGCACATCGATTTCTCTACGAGTCGACTTCAGGAAGGCCTCTTTGCTTTCGGAATTCACATCATGACTTTTCCTGCTTCACAAGCACAAAGTGGAACTTGTCACAACAGCGAGAAGTGGATGACTTTGTGTCTGTGGCTTCTCTGTGGGTTTATTGGGCACGGCCCCGTGTCGGCCTTGTCGAGCGTGCCCGTGGCACCGTGCGGGTGAGGAGAGTCTGCCGTGGTGTTCGATGCCTCCTTCTCCAGGCCCTCGGCCCTCCCTGTGTCATGCTGCTCTGCGTCCTCCCTGTCAACGTCCCACTTCTGACTCAGAGCCACCATTCCCGCAGCACTTGGGCCCTGGGAGTAGGGAACGGGGTCTTGGCACCGTGTCTCTCACACTGGGCACTGTTCATGCCCGTGAGGCCCACTGTTAGTTATTGCTGGTAATAAACTGCCCCAAAACTTAGTGACTTAATAAGAATTTTTATTATTTTTCATGATTCTGTGGGCTGGGAATTTGGACAGGGCCCAGTGGGGACGGGTCTTTCTGCTCCATGTGACGTCTGTGGAGCCAGAACATCCACAGTGGCTTCCTCGCTCATGTACGTGGTGCCTCATTCTCAGCCAAAATGGCTCATAGGGTGGGAGGCTGGTGGAAGATTTTCCATGAGTTGTGTCCCTGGGGGTCTCCGTGCCCACTGTTGTCTGGTGTGTTAGTTGTCTATTATTACTTCACAAATTACCTTAACACTTAGTGGCTTAAAACAATAAACGTCACCTCATAGTTTCTGGGAGTTGGCAATTCAGTAGTGGCTCATCTCGGGGGGGCTCTGCCTCAGGGTCCCTCAGGAGGCTGCAGGGTGGATGTCAGTGGGGCTGCATCGTGTGAAGGCTGGACTGGGGCCGGGAGGTCTGCTCCCAGGCTGTCTCCCCCGCACGGCTCTTGGCTGGAGGCCTAGGTTCCTCACACTTGAGCCTCTCCATCAGGCTCTTGAGTGATCTCACAGCATGGCGGCTGGCGCCCCTGAGCCAAGAGGGCGGAGGAAGCCATAGTGAGTTTAAGGACCCAGCCTCTGAAGTCACACTCTGTCACTTCCACTGTATTCTGTTCACTAGAAGGAAGTCAGTGTGTCCAGCCCACCCTCGAGTTGGGGAGTTAGGCTTGCCCTTGGAAGGGAGCGTCAGAGAGCCTGTGGGTGTATTTAGAGAGCACAGTGGTCCTCTGAAGTCTCGGGGCTTCTCCCGCTCCGTGCTCTCTGCAGCAGGAGAACAGAACTTCCTGAAGGTACGCAGGGCTCCCCAGGGTGCAAGAGCAGATGACACCAGGCCTTCTTGAGGCTCGAGCCCAGGCTGGTACAGTGTCACCTGTGCCGCATTCCACTGGTGGAGCAATTGCAGGTCCAGTTGGGTTCAAGAGGACGAAGTGCTCATGGTGACGTCGGCATCTTGGGGCTCTTGGGGCCGCTATCGGCCGGCAGGGCTAGCTGTCAGGAAGAGCTGGACGTGGGGCAGGGAGGAGAGGGACGAGCTGGAAGCCACTCGCATCTTGGCCTGTTTCTCAGCCTGTCTGACCGCAGTGACCTCAGAGACCGGTTCCGTGCCTCGTGCCCACCTTCCCGGTGTTGCACAAATTCTTTCTTGGGGGCCATGCAGGATGTCAGTTTAGCCAAGCAGACCCAGCACCAACCAGCACACCGAGGTTGCTGTTTCAGAGCCCCCAGAACATGGGGAGGACACAAAGCATCTTCTGTGCATTGAAACTTGAGGATCCTGGAGGGAAGTGCTGCTTGTAATGTGAAACAAACCTGAAGTCTGAGCGGAAGTCAGCACCTTCCCAAGTGTGAAGGGGAAAGTCTGAGAAGCCAGGAGGCTGTGCACCTGCCGCTGGCTGTCAGCCGGCTCCGGCGCTCTCATCATGTCCCCCCGATTCTTCAGACCTTGCTGGGGAGTCCCAGAGATCCTGGTTTCGGTTTCCTGTGCTGCTGCTGTGGGACCCCCCTGTGGCTGTCCCAGGTCTTGTTTGTTGGTGTCGCCCCCAATGTTTTCCTCAATATCGAGGTCATCTTGTGTTTCTGAAATCATATTTTAGCTGCCCATGTAGAATGGATCATTTGTAAAGGTAGTACATGACTCAGAGAGGGGGCAAAATGAGAAAGAAAAAGAGAGAGGAAGAAAGATGCAAAGACAAGTGGGAGGTAGGAAACCACGTACTGCAGAAACAGCTGGACCCATCCCTGGGGTGTGACCTGCTCCTGTTGGACCCCGTCTGCAGTGCGTGACCTGCTCGTGCTGGGCCCTGTACCCCGTGTGTAGTCTGCTCGTGCCGGGCTGGCCGGGCTGGCCAGGCTCCACGGCTGGGCAGGTCAACTGCATCTGGCAGTTGGAAGACCTTGACTGGAGGGTGGGGGGGTGCGTCCATCAGATCTGTGGGGCACTGCAGGCAGCGGGAGCCGAGACAGAGGAGTGGGTGTGGCGGGCTGTCCAGGCATATGGGGGCCATGGCTGGAAGGGAGACCCCAAGGCGCTTTTCTCCCTGGTGGCTCTTGCAGAGGGTGCTGTGTGAAGCTCAGACTCAGGCGGCAGAATCCTCAGTCATAGGATCCTGATGCCCTTCCCTGGAGCCCACAGCAGTCAGAACGTGCAGAAAATAAGGGGCTCACTTGATGATGAGCCCCCGAGTCCCCAAAGCTGGGCATGGTACCAACAATGCAGGCACCTGGGAAACTTGAAACATGTAAGAGGAATTAGGTGGTAGAGGAGAGAAAATTCTGGATGGACACCATTCCTGGACCTTTGCCCCCCCGCAAGGCAGTGCCGGCACCTCCTGGCCCAGGCTGCCCCTGGCCCCCACCTCCTCCCCTTAGCCTCCCCACTGGCCCTGGAGTCCCTTTCTAGGGTCATCAGAGAGAGCACAAGCCTGCAGTTCCGTCATCGCTACGGTGACCGCACATCCCCGGTTGCCCAACATCCCGATCACGCCTGTTGCCTGGGCATGATTATTAATAGCGTCCCCTTTCTCTCTTAGACGTGTCCTGGTTTGGATGATAGATTGTATGGCTGCCCATCTAGCCACCAGACACTGTTGCCAGAATGATCTGGCTTTTTCCTTTTAGCTTTGTATTATATAACAAAAAGTGACAAGAAAAAGTATTAAGAAATTCCAATGTTTTATGTAATCCCAGCACCAATCTAACAACTGTTTGCAGTTTCTTGCGTCACCTTCCAATCCATACCTGAATACATACAACATGTATTTACCTTTGAAAAACTTTTTCCTGATAAACTTATTTAGAGTGTTTTAGATTTACAAAGATGTTGTGAGGTATTACAGAGAGTTCTCGTGTATCCACACCTATTTCTCCCGAGGGTGACATCTTACGATAGTCTGGTGCATTTGTCATAACGAGGGAACCGATATGGATACGTTACTGTATTGGTCAGGCTTCTCCTGAGAAACAGACCAATGGAACAAATATATGTAAAAAAGGAGATTTATTAAGAGGATTGACTCACGTGATTATGGAGGTGAGAGTCCCAGGATCTGCCGTCTGCAAGCTGGAGCCCCAGGACATCCACGGGTGTAACTCAGTCTGAGTCTGAAGGCCTGAGAGCCGGGCAGCCGACATCTGAGGGCTGGAGAAGATGGGATGAGATGTCCCAGCTGAAGCGTCGAGGCAGGAAAAAAGGTGGATTCCTCCTTCCTCACCTTTTCTTCTTCTCAGGACCTTCAGTGGATTGGACGAGGCCCGCCCACGGTGGGGAGGGCTATGCACTTTACCGAGTCCACAGATTCAAGTGTTAATCTCAGCCAGAAACTCCCCCACAGACACGTCCAGATTAACGTTTAACCAAATATCCGGCCCCATGGCCAGTCAGGTTGACACATTAAGTTAGCCAGCACCATTCTCAGTAACTGAAGTCCGTGGTGTATTCAGATTTCCTGTGTTTTTAACCTTAATATCCTTTTTCTGTTCTAGGAGCCCATCCAGGATCCCACATTGCTTTCAGTTGTTTCTCTTTCGGCTGCTGTGGGCTGTGACCGTTCTCAGACTTTTCTCGCTTTTGATGACCTTACAGTCTTGAAGATAGCTGTCAGGTGTTTTGTAGAATGTCCCTCTATGGGGATTTTCGTGATTAGTTCTTCTCATGATCAGACTGGGGTTATGGATCTTTGGGAGGAAGACCCCAGAGAAAAGTGTCCTCTCTCACACCGTGTCAAGGGGGCACACCATCAGCGTAGTTCAGCACCGTGGGTGTTGACCTTGAGCTTCTGGCTGAGGTCACGTTTGTCAGGTCTCTCCACTGAAAAGTTACTCCTTTCCCCCCTTCTCATACTGTCCTCTTTGGAAGGAAGTCACTATGCATAGCCCACACTTAAGGATGGAGGGTTATGGCCCCCCTCCTTGAGGTGGTATCTACATAAAATTATTTGGAATTCTTCTGCACAGAAGGTTTGTCTACCCCTCCCATGTATTCTGTTGTTCAGTGGCTCATTTATGTCAGTGGACTCATGGGTATTTGTTTTGTACTTTGGGCTATAATCCAATCCTACTTTATTTATTTGTTCTCACATTGTTCTCGCCTTGGTCATTGGGAGCTCTTCAGTTGGCTCCCTGTTCCTTTGGCACACTGCATCATTGTTTTTGCTGTCGCTCCTTTTTGAGCACTTCCGTGCTTTCTGGCACTTAAGGCTCATTTTGACCCAGTCCTGGAATCAACCGGTTCTCCAAGGAGCCCTGGCCCTTTTGTTGGGAGTGGTGTTAGAAACCAAGATCTGGATCCTGGGTGTGCTCACTGTT
Organism: Equus caballus; assembly: GCF_041296265.1. Lineage (NCBI taxonomy): Eukaryota > Metazoa > Chordata > Mammalia > Perissodactyla > Equidae > Equus > Equus caballus. Next base: position 2,322,956 of record NC_091684.1, read on the forward strand.
ACTGGGAGAGGATGATCCTCTCTGTGCTTGAGCACAGAGCTGACCACATCATTTGCTGGCTTAAGGGTCTAATGTTTTCCCATTGCTTCATTCATTTAGCTGAATGCCATTTACTGTGCACCTGCTCTGTACACTGCTGGCGGAGGGGGTATGAACTGATACAACCACTTTGGAACCTACTTGGCAGAACCTGCTAAAACCACACACGCACACCCTGTGGGGGAGAGTGCAGCCTCTCACGTCCAGGAGTTGGCCTTGGCGCTCACTGCTGGGCCTTGGCATTCTCCTGTCAGACATAAACCATTTCACAGAACACCCACATCAGGCAGGACCACCATGTGACTGTGATGGGTCAAGACAAAAGACCCCCCCCCACCATAATCCCATCTGAACACAGACAAAAACGGGGACATTGCCCAAGCCCCAGTGAGCAGACTCCCCTGTCCCGGCTGATATAAGTGGTGGCTGCTGCTTTGCTAATCACAGCTCTGGACTTGCTTCACTCCTTCCACCTTCTATGGAGGAATTATTAAGATGCCCAGCCATAGAATTGCCCCTGTTCCTACAGCATCGAGGCCCTACTGCTTGAGCCTTTGTGAAGGTCCCTGCCATGAGCCCAAACCGTGTTGTCCATCCTTTCATACACCCTGTTCCCGAGTCGCCCCTATTCCCCACGGGGTGTGTTCTCCCTCATCACAAGGAGCAGTAAACCCAGTGTGTTCAGCCTTAGGCTGTTTCAGTCTCTGGCTTGGGGGGTGGGTGGGTGCATTGCCGCCTACAACCCAGGATTGTATTCCTAGGTATAGACCCAGCAAAATGTGTACATCTGTGGACTGAAAGGTGTGCACACCGATGTCCACACGGCACTGTGTGTAACAGCCAGAAGCTGGAACCAGACCAAGTGTCCGCCGACATTACACGTACACATAAATTCCTGTTTATTTGCACAGTGCAGTCCTCTCTACAACGAGAATGAATGTCTCAGGGCCGCGCCAGCTGAGCTGAATCCCGTAACCACCGCTGAGTGTGCACGCGTTCGTGCTACTGGTTCCCTGTGTGTGACAAGTGCAGAAGCGGAGATTCTGATCTTAAGCTGTCAAGATGTGACTTTAGATGGCAGGTCCATGGCACCCTGGCTAGGAGGGGGCACAAGGGGGCTTCCAGGGTGTTGGGAATGTTATGTTTCCTGACCTGGTTGCTGAGAACCTAGGTGTGTTCTCTTTGTAAATTGTTTGAACTGAACACTTGTCATATGTGCACTTTTTTGAAAGGTTTATTTTAATCAAAAGTTTACAAGAATATTAAACCCCAATGCCGAGCCCCCGACCTGGGAATTCTGCTTCGGCCGCGGGGCAGAGGCACAGGGCCCATGCTCTGGAGGCGAGCGTGGTGCAGACCCTGTTTTGGGAACCTGGGGTCCCCAGGCTGCAGACTTTTCTCCAGTGACCCTGGATTGTTCCTAACTCCTGTTAAAGAACAAAAATTCAGCGTAGTAAATGTAAAGACAGAATTGGCTTTTCTCAGCGATTCGTGAGTCGGGCAGCATCCCATCTAGCAGATAAAAGGGAGCTCCGAGGAGTTGTATGAATGGAAGGTTTCTGTAGGCAGAAAGAGGGTGGGGTGAAGAAGTTCAAAGAGTGGGTTATTTCAGGCAAAGTCGCCTTCTGTTAGGGAGGGCAGGGGTCTGTCTGCTGGATCACCTCACTACTGTTACCAGGGAATTCCAGACAGACTGGTTTAAAATCCCCTCCTGGGAGAGGCTGACACTGCGGTTGGTTGAAGTCTGAGTCTTGGTAGGGCTTAGCACAAGTGACTCCATTTTGGGTCTGTTATTTCTTTTGGACGCTGTTCACTGCGTGCCTTTGTTCCTTTCTTGAGCCCATGTGACCTCTGCCCGTATGGCCTGACCCCCCAGGTGCATCCCCTACATGTCCTCACACACCTCTCAGCCTCAGGCCCAGAATCCTGACCTCCAGGAAGCCGCCCCAGGCCCAGGACACCTCCGCCTGTCCGTAGGGCATGGTGGGAGGCAGGCACAGTGTCTTGGGCTGCAGGAAGAGCTGTCCTGGTGCTGGCTCTGAGCCAGAGGATGGCGGATGCAGCTTCCTGGGACTCCAGGGCTGAGCTGAGCTGTATTGTGCCAAGTTCACGTTTCATCTCTGTGGGCTTGTCATGCTCCCCGGGTGGATGGGAGTGATCTGGGCGTTTTTGTGTTCCTGATGGAGCATGCTGAGCACTCAGGTTCATTCGACGTGTGGCTGTGGGGTAAATTAGCAGCGTTATTTCCCATGTTGAGAAATCTTTGCTTGGTGCCTTCTCCCTTTTCCTCACTCCTCACTTCCAGCAAAACTCCTCAAGAGCAGTTTGTCCTTGCTGCCTGCCGTCCTCCCCTCCAGTTCTCTCCTCAACCTACTGGAGGCGGGACTTGTCCACCACCCCAGAGCTCTCGAGAAGGTCCCCTCCCCATGGCTAAGCCTCATGCCCAGTCCTCAGCCCTCCTCATCCTTGACCCGTGGCAGAGCCTGATGCTCTGGACACCGCCTCAACCCCTCTCTTCACATGGCTTCCAGGACGCCCACAGCCCTGGCTGAGCCTCCTCCTCTCCCCGACCCTGTGACGCTGGACCACCCCGGGCTCCTTCCCTCTTCTCGCTACACTCACGGCTTCAAATGTCATCCATATGCCAACGCCTCCCACATTCCAGACTTCTCCATCCAGCCTCTGACTTGACACCGCCACCCGCGTGTCTCACAGACGTGTCAAATCCAGCATGTTCAAGATTAAATTCCCATCTCCCCCCGCCGCCTGCACCCCTCGAAGTCTCCGCCTCGCTTTCCTCCATCCTTCTAGGTGTTCAGACCCAAGGTTTGAACCCTGCTGGGGCCCCTCTCTCACTCGTGCTGCACCTTGACCTTCAGGGTGTCCTCGGGGCTTCCCTGGAAGAGCCAGGGCCCGCTGCTGCCTCCACCTCCCTGAGCACCGAGCACCGTGGTCTCCACCCAGCTCCTCTCCGGCCCCAGCTGAGCATCCTCACTGGGCTCCTCGTGTTCTCAGTGCGGTGGCCAGAGCCACGCTTTCTCCCCAAGACCCGGCCACTCCTCCAACCTGCGCAGCACCCCAATGCACTGTCCACGTCAGTTCCGAGCTGGCCGCCTGGGTGGCATGCCATCTCTACCCTCCTCCGGCCTCGCTGCTTTGCTCCCCCACCTCACGTGCTGTGGCCAGCCTGATGCCTCGGCCGTCTGTCCGCCTGGCCTGTGGCCTTGCTCACAGCAGCAGGCACCCTGGTCTCGAGGGCTCAGAGAGCAAAGCCCTTGTCTGCCTCTGGCTCCATGTGGCTCCGTGGTGACTGGGCAGCAGGGCTGGGCTTGTCTGCCTCCTTGCCCACACCAAGGCGTGGCCCAGGGCAGAGCGTGGCAGAGAGTGCCCTGCAAGACCTCCCGCGGGGAAGCGCTGCCCTGGCCCGGGAGAGGCCCAGGGGCCTCTGCCTGCAGCTGTTGGCAGAGCAGCCCATGGCCGCTCCGTCCCGGAAGCCAGAAGGGGCAGCCTGCAAACACATGGGCAGCGGGCGGTGCCAGACCACCACGTCTCCTGCAGGCCTGTGCACATGTCCTCCTCCAGGAGCCAATTTGTGTTGTGCCCTGGCCCCGGCCCAGCCCCTGGCTCCTGCCCCGGCCCCTGGCCCACTCTGCTTCTCCGGTGCTGAGCCCTAGAGTGCTGTGTGCTTCGTCCCCTCCTGATACTGCTGTTCTTCTTTCAGCCTCACCCCCTTGCCCCAAGAAGGAACATCCCCCAGGCAGAGTTTCGTCTCCTCGGTTCCCTCTTGTGTCTCAAGTGACTCGACAGCACTTGGGGCCTGGCGCCCAGTGAACATGGGATGAGGGGGCCTCGTGGAAATGGGCGCTTAGGTCCCTCCTCCCACTTCTCCCAGCAAGGGGCTGCTTCAGGGACAGCAGTCGCCAGACGTCAGAGCCAGCCCTGCCAGGGCCCTCACTCCCCCGACGTTGTGAAGGCCCGTTCCGTCTTCTCGGATGGGCGTGCTCTCTGTTCCGGGCTGTCAGAGCAGTCAGGTCAGCCGCCTCCTCACTCAGAGACTCACCTGGAAAGCTTGGTTTTAGGAGAAGTCAGGGAAGCCAGGGGTGGCTGCCTGGGCTGTGCGAAGGGAGGGAGACGGAGAGACTGGCCGCATCTTCCTTCCGGCCGCATATGGTGCATGGATTTCAGCAGCTGCAGGGGCGACCCTCCCGAAAGTCCTTCCCTGAATTAGGTGGGAACTCTCGTAGGGGGGCTGGTTATGAAACGCGCATCTGACGGGAGCTGTGAATCTGGCTGAGGAGCAGGGGGTGCCCCGTGTCCAGGGCCGGGGTGGCCTCCCTCCACAGAGGATCCTGGGGCCTCCTGGGGCAGTCACTGCTGCACAGGGTGGCTCGGGGACCTCAGCTGGGTGTGGCTGTGACCGCAGGACCCCAGGACTTCCACAGGCTGGGCTGGCTCTAACCCAGGCTGGCTCGGCACCATTGACATCTGGGTCCGGATCACTGCATGTGTGGGACGGTCCTGTGCACTGCAGATGTTAGCAGCGTCCCTGGCCTCTGCCCACTGATGCCAGGAGCATCCCTCCTCCGTGTTTGTGACAGTCAGTCATGCAGACACATGTCGCTGTGTGTCCCCAGGAGTGACATTGCCCCCAGCTGGGAACTACTGTCATCCCAACAGAGAAGGAGGTAACTGGTGAGGACACCGAGCCTCATTGTCTGTGGCCGCCAGCTGGGAAGTGCAGTGGGGCCGTGGCTGAGAGTCTGAGGAGATTCTATTGATCCTGGAGCGTCTGCAGGAGTCCGTGCCCCTGGCCAGGGCTCCTGGGCTTCACGGCCTCCTGGGGCCAGAAGCGTCCTAGAGACAGATGGTCCAGTCAGCATGCCTCAGCTTCAGATGAGACTGGAGAGGCTCAGAGAGGCACTGGCCTCACGTGGGCCTCAGAGCCAGGCCCAGGAGCCAGCCCTCCTAGTGCGTCGAAGGCTGGTGCCCTGCACTGGCGCAGCCTGTCCTCGCTTGGCTGTTTTGCCAACTCTGGGGTTGACCACCTTTAAGGGCACCCGGGCTTTCCCTGGGGATCTGTGGGTTAGCCTGCGTGTGCATGTGACCACAAGTGTGTGTGTGAAGGTGTGGGTGTGAATGAGTGTGTTTATGTGCCAGTGTGAGATTGTACATGTATGTATTTATGTGTGTATATGTGAACTGAGATGGTACATGTATTTATGTGTGTGTATGTGAACGTGTGAGTGAGTGTATGAGGAAATTGTGTGTGTGTGTGCATGGGTACTGTGAGGGGCCCCTGTTTGGCATGCGGGTGTCCTGGGGTGTGCAGCCACAGCCGTCTATTCTTCCCGGATGCCTTCTCGCCAGCCATGCAGGTGCGTGGTGCGTGGTGGCCTGGACTCCCAGGGCAGCCTTCGCAGGATGCTGCCTCTGATGTTCTCTCTCCTCCAGTCTTGAAGAAGTAGCTGGAGTTGTGGAGGCTCTGGAGGCGTTTCATCTGTAGGACCCCATGTCCCCCTGGGGAAGCCTTGGATTTTGAGAGTGGCCCAGTGTTTGCGGGGGAGGCAAGGTGGCAAATGACCCCATATGTGGGCTCTGCTTCCTGCCCCCTTCTCTGTTGGGATGACAGCCACCTCCCACTGCCAGCGTGTGCCTCGCTGGGGTGGGAGATTGGGAATGACCGTCTTGTCCTCACAGATGGAGGTGGAGCCCCTGTGGGCTGCATCCGTCTCTGCAGGCTGAGAGCCCCCAGGGCCGTGGGCAGGTAGGGTCAGAGTCATGGGTGGAGCGGGTTGCAGGACTGGGCCCCGGGGCCGGGAGGTGAGGCATGTTCAGTGCCGCTTAACTATGGGCTCCTCATTTCCCAGGACAGGGATGTGTCCTGTCTGGAGGGTTCCTCTTCTCAGAAAGCTGAGCCCCGCTCCCACTGGAGTGACACACATCGTCAGGCCCCATGTGTGCCGTCTTGGAGTGAGACCGTTGAAAGTGGAGGGACACTGGTCACCTGGGGCCAGGCAGGGCTGTCCTGGCTTTGGACCCACCTGGGTTTGTCCAGTGGTATCTCAAGAAACCTTTATGAAATGAACTCTAATTCCTTTTAATTAAAAAACAATGCATGCTCCAGAGAGCTCCACTTCACTCGTGTGAGCTTGCATTAATTGAAAGGTTCGGAAGTTTCCGTTAATTACACTTACTGTCTGGCAGCTGCTTCTCTTCCACAGCAGTCACTCTCTTGGTTTCGTCTTCTCAGTGTAAAACAAGGAGCTCCCATGGCAAATAGGATCCTACTCAGAATGGAGGAAAGAAGTAAAAGTGGGGAGGTGAGAGCAGTTCTGGGACAGGTTGTGCCACTGGGCCTCCTGGGGTGGGGGCCTTGGGTCTGAGGGCCCTGACATAGGGGCCCTGGTGTGGGTGGCCCTGGTGTGGGGGCCCTGGGTGTGGGGGCCCTGGTGTGGGTGGTCCTGGTGTGGGGGCCCTGGGTGTGGGGGGCCCTGGGTGTGGGGGGCCCTGGGGTGGGTGGTCCTGGTGTGGGGGCCCTGGGTGTGGGACCCAGGCCAGGGCACAGACACCTTCTCTAGGAATCTCCTGTGCAGGAATGTGCATCTCTCTCCAGTGTTGGGAAAGCCACGAGGGCAGGGCCATGTTATGCTCACTCTGGACTCCACAGGGCCTTGTGTATAGTCAGCACTCGGTAAATGCTTGTTGAACTTAACTAAACTTAGTAGAAGAGGAAAACGGACGAGTGGATGTGAAAGAGCTCACACCAGCCCCAGCGGGGGTTTGTGACAGACGGGTGTTGCACAGGCCAGGTCTCCTCTAGAGAATGTTCTGGAGCGTGCAGGGAGCAGATGAGGCCCAGCTCTGCTCTCCGTTCTGGCTGGGTCCTGGGGGTGCTCGTGGGGTCTCGGGGGGAAGGCGTCTGCTGGCCCCCTGGGTGGCTGCTTGTCTTCTGGAGGCTCTGTGGGATCTCTCCAGCAGGCATGGCCACATCAGATCACTGTGGAGGACTCCACGGTTAGGAAGAAAATGATGCTTCTTTTGCTGGCAGATGATGGGCATCCCGAAGTGAGGAACAAGTTTTGGCATTAGGGGTGTTTGCATTTCCCTGATGGCAAACGATGTTCATGACTTTTTCATTTGCTGATTGGCCATTTGTGCAGCTTCCTGTGTGAAGGGTCTGTTCAAGTCTTTTGCCCACTTTGTGTTTTGTGTGTGTGTGATTAATACTGCATTGTAGGAGTTCTTTAAACATGCTGGATTTAAGTCCTTTGATGGATGTATGAGCTGTGAATATTTTCTCCCAGAAGATGGCTCACCCATTCATTCTCTCAGTGCTCTCTCTTTTTGTTTTTTCAGCTGAGGAAGATTCGCCCTGAGCTTACATCTGTGACAGTCTTCCTCTATTTTGTATGTGGGTTTCCACCACAGCATGGCCATCAATGAGTGGTGTAGGTCAGCACCCAGGAGTGGAACCCAGGCTGCCGAAGTGAAGTGTGCCAAACTGAACCACTAGGCCATGGGGCTGGCCCCGTTCATTCTCTCAGTGCTCTCTTGATGGGCAGTCCTGTTTTGATTAGCAATTTCTGTGTCTTGCCTTGGAAATCTTTGTCTACTGTAAACTCAAGTTTAGATCTAGGATAAATTTCTAATTAAGTTTTATACAGAACATGGGATAGAGGTTCATTTTTTCTCATGTGGGTACCCAGTTATTCTGGCACCATCATTGAAAGGACTTTCCTTTCCCCATCAGATCACTGGGCACCTCTGTCATAGGTCAGTTGATCTATATGTGTAAGTCTGCTTCTGGGGTCTCTTTGTCTTTCCTTATACCAGCGGCAAACTATCTTTATTATTCCGGCTTTATAGTCAACCTTGAAAAGAGGTAGTGTACCTCTTTCAACTTTGTTCATTTTCCAAAACTGTTTGCAATTCTAGATCCTTTGTGTTTCCATATAAATTTTGAATCAGTGTATAAAAAAGTCTGTAAAGCTTTTGATTAAGGTTGTGTTAAATCTGTAAATAAGTTTTAGGGATAATGCACATCTTAACAATATTGAGTCTTCCAATCCATGAACATGGTATAGCTCTCCATTTATTTAGGTCTCCTTTAGTTTCTCTCAGCGGTGAGTTGTAGTTTTTAGTGTATGGGTCTTGTACATCTTTCATTAAATTTATCCCCAAGTATTTTATGTTTATTCGATGCTATTGGAAGTGGCCTTAATTTTGTAGCTTTATTTTTAGATTTTTTAATTGCTGGCATATAGATGTACAATTCATTTTTAAAATCAGTGTACTGAAGTGTAATTTACGTAAAATTCATCAATTTTAAGGCTGTGATTCAATGAGTTTTGACAAACGTGTACAGTCATATAACCACCACTGCAATCAAGTATGGAATATCTCTGTCACCCCAGAAAATTTCCCATGTCCCTTTATGGTCAATTCATTCACGTGCTGGAGCTAGAGCTGGCCATGCTGGCCTGTGGGAGCCAGTTCTCACATCTGTCATGGCTTTTCAGTTCTTAATGGTAATTTTGGTAAAGGAGAAGTTTTCTAATTTTGATGAAGCCCAGTTTTTTCATCAATTTCTTCCTTTATGGTTTGTTGTTTTTGTGTCCTTTCTAGGAAATATTTGCCCAACTCATGGTCACAATGATTTTCCCTTCTCGTTTCTTCTAGAATTTTTATAGTTTTAGCTGTTAATTTTTGTTTATGTTCCATTTCAAGTTAACTTTTGTATTGATATGAAGTAAGGGTCAAGGTTCGCTCTCTCTCTTTTTTCCTGTCTTTCTTTCTCCCTCCCTCCCTCCCTCTTCTCGTCCCTCCCTCTTTCTGCCCTGCCTGTCCGTCTCCTCCTCCTCCTCCTTCTTGTGCAATATGGATGTCTGGTGATCCAGCACCGCTTGTTACAATGACCATCCTTTCCCCATTGAAGTTCTTTGGTACCTTTCTTGAAAGTCAGTTGAAATCATAAGTGTGGGTCTTCTGGACTCTCTTCTGTTCCATTGACCTATATGTCTATCTTTACACCAATACCACAGTGTATTGATTATTGTAGCTTTATGATAAGTTTTGTGTTTGCCCTCCAACTTTGTTCTTCTTTTTGAAAATTGTTTTGACTATTCTAGATTCTTTGCCTTTCCATGTATATTTTAGAATCAGTTTGTCAATTCCTAAAATAAGCTGGCTGAGATATTGATTGGGATTGCGTGAAAATGTCGATCAATTCAGAAAGACTGGGCTTCTTAAAATTTTGAGTTTTCCAGTCCATAAACGTGGCTGTCACACCATTTATTCTGGTCTGTAATTTCTGTCAGCGTTTTTTATAGTTTTCAGCATACAGTGATTGCACTTACTTTGTTAACTTATCCCTACGTATTTTATGTTTTTTAAAAAATAAATTGCTGCATATTGACTATATCCTGAAACCCTGGTGAACTCACCTATTCTAGTATCTTATTTGTAGATTTCCTAGGGTTTTCTGTCACAATCATGTCACTTGTGAATAAGGACAGTTTTATTTCTTCCTTTTTAGAACTTTGTGCCTTATTTCACTGTCTAGGATCTGCAGCACAACGTCCACTAGAAGTGCTGAGAGCACATGTCGCTGCCTTTTTCCTGATCTTAGGGGCACAGCGTTCAATATTTACCATTAAGTGTAATGTCAACTGTGCTTTTTCAAAGATTCCCTTATCAGATTGAGAAAGTCTCCTTCTCTTCCTAGTGTGTGAGGTGAGTTTTTGTTTTTAAATCATTATTGGTTGTTGAGTTTTGTCAGATGCTTTTTCTGTATCTGGCAGATGGTCATGTAATTTTCCTCCTTTATTCTGCGTGTGGTAAAGTGTGGACTGACTTTTGAATGGTGTGCCAGCCTTGCATTGCTAGGTTGGGTTTTATGTATCGCTGAATTCAATATGCTAATGTTTCATTAATGATTTTTTCATCTATACTCATTAGGGGTATTGGTCTAGATTTTCTGTTCTTGTACTGTACTTGTCTGGTTTTGGAATCAGGTTTATGCTGCCTCCTAAAATGGGTTGGAGATGTTCCTTCTTCCTCTGTTATCTGAAAAAGTTTACGTGAGGTTGGTGTTATTTCTCCATTAAGTGTTTGCTAGAATTCACCAGTGAAGCCATTTGAGCCTAGAGTTTTCTTTGTCGGAAGATTTTAATTACAAATTCAATTTCTTTAGTAGATATGTGGGGTATTCGTATTTTCCATTTCTTTTTCTGTTAGTTTTGGCAATTTGTGTCCTTCATTTCTTCTACGTTGTTGAGTTTGTTGGCATAAAGTCCTTTTTCCTTTTAAAGTCTGTAGTTATGCCTCTTGTCTATTCCTGACGTTAGTATTTTGTGTTTTCCCTTGTCTTCTGGTCTATCAGTAACAAAGAGAGGAATGATAGAACCTCTAACTCTGTAGGTTAGTCTGTTTCTTCCTTTCGTTCTGTCTGGTTTTGCTCTGTATGTTTGCTCTGTTACTGGGTGCGTACGCGTTTAGTGCTGTTACACCTTTTTGATGACTTGAACCTTTTGTCATGAAATATCGCTCTTTATCACTGATAATACTCCTTGGCTTAAAGTCTATTTTGATATTAATATGGCCACTGAGCTTTTTGGATTATTTTTTGCCTGATTTATCATTTCCACCTTTTAATTTTTCCCCCATCTGTATCTTTAAGTGGGAAATAGTTTTTTTAGAAATAGCACGTAGTTGACTCTTGCTTTTTAAAGTCCAGTCTGAAAATGTCTGCTTTGTAATTGGAATGTTAATCCATTTACTTTAATGTAATTATTGATATGTTTGGGTTTAAGTCTACAGTCTTGCTCTTTTTTCTCTTTTTCCCATCTGTTGTTTATTGTCATCTGACATCCCCATGTTAGAACATAAACCACTGAGGGGAGGGGAGTCTTGTTCACGTGCAGCCCAGCACCTTAGCTCTGGGACTGTGTCCTGAGTTGATCCCTGGTCTCTGGGACAAGTGATCCCGGGGCTTCAGCTCTCAGGCTGCTTATCTGGATGGAAAAGGCCCATGTGGTCAGGGTGGTGTCTGCTTGGGGTGGCCTTGCTGGCCCCCAGCACCTGCCTCCTCCTGTGTTCTCCGCCGTGAGCCACCACCCCCTGATCTGCAAGGCTGTTGTCTGGGCGTCCTCTCACAGCCCGGGGAGGCCCCTGCAGACCCTCCCGGTAGCAGGTGTTTGGTCTGGGGGGTCTCGGGCCTTGTTTGGTTGAAGTCTGCTCTTTAATGCCATTTCCCTGTGTCTGTGCGATGCTTCCCTTCAGTTGGCCAGTGGGGACCAGCGGCTGCAGATGCCCACAAAGGCCTCAGAAGCAAGTCCCAGAATTGGAGAATCTGCAACAAAGAAGAGCATGTTCCGCAGCTGAGACAGGCCCTGGTTTGTGCTGTTTGTGCCTGTTCCTCTGTCCTGGCTTCCTCATTGCTTCTGCAGCGGGAGGGGGCTGTGCCCCTCTTCTCCTTTGGGACCCTGGCCTGTGGCTGTGGTGGGGGTGTGGTGGGGGCTGGGTGCAGGGCAGGGCCTGCTGGACTCAGGGAGGCCTCATGAACAGTCTGGGAGAGTAGGCTCCCCTGCAGAGTGTGTGGGGAGAAGTGGGAGCCATCTGGGGCCGTGGGGAGGAGAGGTGGGAGGCGGCAGCTGGTCGTTTTCATACAGTTACTGCCACAGCAGAGCCAGACTGGGAGCCGTCCTCAGTTCACTCCCTTCCCTGTGGTGCTGGGTCGTCTCCATGACAGCCTCTGCCTGTATCCTCCTCTCCCTCTGGTAGCCCCCGGCTCTGCAGCACATGCTGGACACAGAAGGCCAGCCGGACCCTCCCGGCTCTTCCGGATCCTGGGAAAAATCATGCTCTCCCAACCCCTAGCCCCAGACCTGCTCCAAGTGGCCAGCTGCTCCCCTCACCTGCTTCCTCTGCACCCAAGGAATTTGAGTGACCCCTTCCGGAGGCTGGAGCCTTCCCCATTGCATGTGATGAGCTCCCCAGCCCATCATGACACCCGCCCACCCTCCCTTCGGGCACCTCTGCCCCAGTTTCAGGCCCCTCCAACAGTGAGTGCCCCAGCTGAACGGTGTCCCGGCCACAGCCTCTGCTCGGTCCCACGGTGAGGAAAGCACTGCCTGAGACGCTGGTACTGTCGCAGTTTTGGAGCCTCGAAGCCTTTGTGCCTCAGTAACATTTTCTGTGTTCTAGTAGCTTCTAGCAGCTTCACACCAGCCTGCCCTGCTTGAATCTCCAATGGCAGGTTCCGCCCTTCCAGGTTCTCCTTTAGCTTACCCATGTTGCCGTTGTCCCTGAGCCACTGGCCCGCGTGTCACTTGGCACTGAGTGAAGGCCTTTCCAGGGCTACTTCCGGTTACAGATGCTGGGAGCAGGAGAGCAGCTGAGATGACCAGGTGCAGCTCCCGGTCCTGGAAGCCTCGGCTCACCTCGGTTGTGCCTGGCCTGACCTCGCCCGAACCCCACCCCCACCCCTGTGGTGCCTACCTGCACTGCCCAGGCCTCAGCCTTCTCCCCCCGGGCACCTACACCTGGTTTGCTGCATGGCGGAGTGTCCCTGTGGGTGGTGCCTCTTTGTGGGGGAGCAGAGGATGTGAGAACCTTTGAACTAGACTCAGAGCAAGGCCTGAGAGGCAGGAACAGGAGCTGAAAATGGCCTGCCCCCCTCTCACTGGCCGAGTTATCACTTTCCTCATCAGCCCAGTGCCTGCTCCCAGTGGCGTTGTGCCTTCCCTTCCCTCTGGTGACAAATAGGGTGCAGCAGAGTCACTTCCACTGGCTGAGTTCCATAGAGGAGTGGCAGCTGGTGGCTGGACATTTAACTGATGACCTCTGGTCTCTGAGGGCAACCAGGTGATCAGAATGCCCTTTGCTGTGTTTTCCTAAGTCACTGGCCTTGTTAAGTCTTTCCTCAAGTGAGAGCTTCACTGCTGAAGGCGGTGGCCATCAGTTAAATGAGCAGCCCAGGTTCACAGGTACAGGTGCAGACGGGGTCGCCGGCACCCAGCCGTGGAAGGAAACTGCCAAGGAGCCATCTCCCAGTGTGCCGACGTCCCGTGTCCAGCAGGACGGTGTGCTCTGATTGGAGCTCTGAGTGGAGGCGGCCATTCCTGTCACCCAAGAAAGGTGACACGGGAGCCTGTTAGGTCTGGCTGGCGCTCTGGCTCTGCGGGGGACACACGGCCTGGGCGGGGGTGGCGTGAGTCTGCTTTTTTCTCCAGAGCTGCGGTGGGCGGTTGTGCGAAGCCCGTGCGGGTGCAGCGTTGGTCGGCGCCTCTGAAGTTCTGCTCCAGATATTTTAAGCGCGGGCAAGCTCTGTCTAAGCTCAGCGTGGCTCGGGGCGGGGTGTGCACTTGAGCGCCTGTCCCCGCCCACAGTTGGCGGTGCTGCAGGTGCGTGGACAGTGGCCCTGCCTCGCAGGGTCAGAGAAGGAGGTATATGTGCCGCAGAGCACAACCCCCTCCCCTTCACATGCAGACGGATGGACAGATGGACAGGTGGATAAGAAGCTTCTCCTGGAGACTGCCATTCACTCAGAGAATTCGCTCACTTTGGGCGGCTCCGGTCTCTGCGCGGAGGGTCTTACACCCCCCTCCCTGCTCAGGCTCGTGCCCTCCTGCGGTTGGGCTGGAATAATTGCGTGGGAGGAGCCTGTCTGGTTCTCAGTTTCTCCCCAGGGGCCTGAGGGCATCTGTGCTCCCTGAGCCAGTTGCCAGGGGCCTCCAGGCACTCTGAGAAGTTGGTGTTTGTTTTTGGACGGTGCTCTCTGAAAACTGTCTGTCCAGCTGCAAAGTGGAAACCTCCCCCCTGCAGCCATCGTTTTCCATTGGAAGCCACTTTCTCAGAGTAAGATTTTAATTTCTTAAGACAGCCTTTCCAAGGTTTTCCAGACCGAGTTCCAGAAGCACATTCTTGGGGCGGTGGGAGAATATTTTCTTCTTAGAAACAAAAAAGCCATTCACGTTAAGCTTGAGAGCACTGATCTAGGCCTGATAAGTCATGAGTTGGCAAAAGGAATTTCCTTGACCCAGTGGGGGAGGTCTGGTAAAGTGAATTAGGAATAACTGAGGCTGCCTACTTTCATATCCCATTGAACAGGCATTTGCTTTTTAATAAATGGAGGAGCATAAAGAAGGAAACAGAAAATAGCTGGTGATCTCACACCCAGATAACCCCTATCTGGGCGTAAAAAGTCGTGTGTGTGCAGGGTAGGAACTTTGAAACAGTCCAGACGGAGAGTGAAGGCCCCCCACCACGCTCACGCACACGTGTCTCGGCACACGTGTGTGCTTACGTGGAGTCTCTAGTTTACCCGACAGGGACCATCATGTACAGGGAATTCTGTGCTTTCACAGAAACTTTATATTGTTTCTTTGGGAAATTTTCTTACCGGCGCGTCAGTCTGCCTCGTTCTTCATGTCCACACGAGATTCGGTTCCGCGGCTGACAGAGCAGTGTGACTGTCTCCAGTCATGGACACCTGGGTTGTCTTGGGCCGTTTTGACTTGCGGCTGTAAGTTGTGGACGTCACTGTCCGTTGGCCTCGATGAGTTCTCATGAGTTTATGATTGTGGAAGTTCGCTGCACGGGCACCACTGCCTGAGAGAGTGGCTGTGCCCTGACTCCTGGCTGCAGAGCTTCTGGAAGGGCTGGACTGGTAGTGCGTGGGGCCAACCAGCCTCCCCACCATCTCCGGCACTGGGTGTACGTGCTCTGTCCTTCGGGCAGTCCGGGTGGCGTCTCCCTGTCGCTCTGCCTGGCGCGTCTTCGTTGGGAGAGCGGCGGGCGCGTCTCTTGTCGGACTTAGTCTTTGGTGCTGATTCTCCCTCAGAGCCTCTGCCCCTTTTCCTGTCGCGGGGCTTTCTCACTAATTTGCGTAGGTTCAGTGTAATTTAAGGGGATTAGCCCCTGGTTATTGCAAATACCTGTTCCTAGCTTTAGTATTTTGGTTTTTTAAAAAAATTTATTTTTTCTGTATATGGAAGTTTTACACTTTTTATATGATCAGACTTACCCATCTGATAAAGAGGCTTTCCTTTGTGGCTTCCGGGATTTGCCTTTTGCTTGGACAGGACCCTTGCTCCAGAATTACAGATAAATTCACCATCACCCATTTTCTTTCTTGAACTTTTCTGGATCCGGTGTGTGTGTGTGTGAACCTTTGCTGGGTCTGGAATTTATTTTGTTGTAAGGAGTGAGGAGGCATCAGACTTCGTCCTTGCTCGTCTGTGCTGATCTGAAAGCCTCGTGGTCCCACGCTGAGTTCTGCGTGTCTTGGGTCTTTAGAGCCCCCGGTGTCGGGGTGGGTCTGTCTCTATCTGGGTCGGGAGCAGGACCCCTTTGGAAAGTCAGGTGCGAGTGGTATCAGAAGGCAGGGTCTGCAGTGACGGGTGGTGGGAGATGGGGCCCCAGGAGCTCTTCAGGTGAGGGGTTCTGTCCCCAGAGCTGTTCCCATTGAGACCCCCCACGTCTCTCCTGGGGGGCCCTGGAGGGAGCAGAGGAGGGGTTGAGGAGATCTGCTTGCAGCCGCCGCCCCCTGCCTTCTACAGATGAGTGTACCATCATCCCCCTTATCTATAGGACAGTTACCCGCGGTCAACCAAGACCCGAAAATATTAAATGGAAAATTCCAGAAAGAAACAGTTCATAAGTTTTAAATTTCTTTCCGTTCTGAGTATTGTGTTGGAATCTTGAGCTGTCCTGCTCTGTCCTGCCCAGGATGTGCCTCATCCTGTGTCCAGTGGATCCGCAGCACATGCTGCCCACCCATTAACCACTAAGTAGCCGTCTTGGTTATCAGATCAGCTGTCAGGTATTGCCGTCCTTGTGTCCGATTCACTCTTATTTTATTTAATGATGGCCCCAAAGTGCAAGAGTTATGATGCTGGCAATTTGGATATGCCAAAGAGAAAGTATTGTTGTTCATCTCTTGCTCTGCCTAATTTATAAATTAAACTTTGTCCTGGGTGTGTATGTATAGGAAAAAACATGGTATATCCACGGTTTGGTACTATCTGTGGTTTCAGGCTTCCCCTGGGGGGCTTGGAATGTATCTCCCGTGGATGAGGGGGGACTGTTGTGTGTGATCCTCTTGTGATTTGGGAGGTGAAAGGACCCTGGTCCCAGCCGGCCAGAGCACAGGCTGCCCTGGGGGGACGGGCCGTGCGTGCTGATGGAGGGGCTCCGGGAGGGGTGTGTTGGGGCTCTGGGGTAAGAAACCAGTTGCCTGCAGCCTGAAGGCAGAGGTGTGGAAAGGAGTGTGTGTGCATGCACATGTGTGTGCAAGGGCCGTGGAGGAGAAACCCCCTCCCTCCAAAGCTTTGCCTCGAAGTCAAGGATGCATAGTCTCCTCCAAATCTGAACAGTACCTGCAGGGTTGTCCCAAGGGGTCACAGGCCAGCAGGTGATTCAGCTCCCTATGATGGCCTTTTTCTCATCCAGCGGAGGCCGTGGGCAGAGAACGCGGGCTGGGCGGGGAGGGGGCTCCTGAGGCCTCCACACAGGAAGAAACCTGCTCAGGTCACAGGAGAGGCAGGACGCTGACATTCCTGAAGGTCCAGAGGCCTGGGTGTGGTCCCAGCAAACCCCAAGCCTGGCCGCCTTCCTGCACAGGGAGCCCCGTGGACCTGGGCTCCTGTTTTGTGGCCATCGCTGTGCCCGAGCATCTGGAGGCCAATGCAGGTTGGTCCTGGCTCTCTCCCCAGTGGCTTTCGGGGAGCACCTTGCAGGCCTGGCCACCCTCATCCCAGCGTCACACGTGTTTGTGTCCTGGCCAAGACACTCATCCTGGAAACCACAAACTTGAGCACCCACGAGAATGCAGACTCCTGGCGCTGCTCAGTTCTTCTCATTCTTATTTTTGGAAACATAAAAGAGAACAGAAGTCTTCTGCTCCCTTGAAATAATGCCTTTCCTGAATTCTATTCAGTTTGGACAAAAATAGACCCACCCCTTTTCCGGGATGATAATCCAACCTCTTGAGCTGGAAGGAGGGGTGACGAGGGGAGGGCTGGGCTGAAGGAGGGAGCTGGCCTCACGGCCGCGGCCTTCCTGGCGTTCTTAGAGAGCATGCAGGACCCCATCTCGATGCCCCAGAACCAGCTCAGGGTGAAGGTCCTGACCCATTTCTGCCGGGAGACCCGCGAGAAAGCTGTTTGTAGGATCGTGGGTGCCCACACAAGCTGACCCCGAGCTGCTCAGCTTTTTGGTATCTCCTGACTCTCCTTAAAAATTCTTGTCTCTTTCCTTGATCACTTTTTTCTGCTGTCTTTGTGCTCGCTTCTAGTAGCGCATCCACCTTCTAATTTTCTGTGGACTGGGAAATTTGGTGACCAAAAATTTAGTCATGAGAAAAATCATGCCCAGACTTGTGGTAAAGGTCTGAGTGGGGCTGAGCGAGGCTGGGGAGTGGCCAGAGCTCTAGGGCGGTGTCCTGGCTCTTCTTGCTGCCCCCAGGTTCCTTCCCGCCCTATAGGCCTGGCTTCACTGCTTCCCACCCGGAGTGAGAGGCTGCAAGCCCCAACGAGGGCTGGGAGCCTGAATTTTGCAGACAGAGGAGATTTCCGGGTCACTCTCCTTTCCCGCAAGAGTTAGGACATCATCACTTCCTCACAGTGATGCAGGGGGATGAGGGAAGAGGCAGGGACAGAATGGGGCCACCGGGAGATTTGGGCTGGAGGCTGCTGTGTCTCTAACTGAAGGGGGTCGTTTGAGGGAACTTCTGTGGGAAAAAGAGAAAGTTGGTTGAGCCCGACCGAGGAAGGTGCAGGAAGCCGGGTGACCCGGAACCCCTGGCCATCCAGTTGAAGTCACGGTGAGGACGAGGAGCTTGCGGCTGCTTGGACGCTGGCCACACGGCGCTTTGCTGATGTGATGAAGTCGCCTCGTTGTGGAGGAAACGTGAAGGAAGAATTAGTCGGGAACAGAAGGATGGACTTTGAGACTCTGACGTGATTTTGGAGTGAAATCCTGGGCTGTCGGTGGCTCTCCTGGTGCTCAGACCCGGCAGAGGGGCCCAGTGCTTGTCATTTGTTCATGGCCAAGACTAGACTTCTCCGAGGTGGGGACAGGCCATGGCTCCCTCAGAGGGCAGCCAGAGCCAACCCACTCGTATCCTGGGCCACGAGTGCCCTTTTGCACTTGCCAAACCTTGTCACTGTTGCTGGTCTCTCGTCCCGGCAGGTCAGCACTCCATCCCTCGCCCCTCCCCGCCGTAGGTCTGTGTGTGAATGGGTGTGGGTGATGGAGGCCAGCATTGCCCTGCAGGCATGTGGGGACTGGAACCACCCTGATGGCTGTCAGTGGGCCAGCGGAGGCTTGGCTGGCACCTAGGGCAGCACCAGGGACAGCGCCCGCCAGGCCTGGGCTCCTTGGATGCCTCTAGGAAGCTGAGGTGGTCTGTTTAGTGACAATGGTTCTTGGTCCCGGGGCAGCTATGGTGCGTCCAGTGGGGCCCTGCTGTGTTACAGGCTGGGGGCCATGGCTGATTTCTTAGGGTCCCTTCACGGCTATCACCTCTGATTTGCTTTCCTTGAGGTGCAGCTGCCCCTCTCCACAGCTGGGTGTCCTCTGGACAGTGGAATAACAGATGGCCCAGCCCTAGCCAGCACCCCTTGGTGAGGAAGTGGCCAGCCTGCCATACTGGTCCTGGCCGGCTGGTGGCTCTGAGTTAGAGCGGCCCCATCTGCTGAACATGCGTTGGACTAGGGACGTTTCAGGCCCTGTGACGCTCTGGTTTATTCTGCAGACAGGCCAGTGCCTGAGGGATTGAGCCCTGAGGACTGGGCAAGGCTCTGTCTGGGCGAGGGGCGGGGGATGGTTCCGTGGCCAGGCACCATTAGGTTCCCAAGCGTTGGGTCAATGTCAGCCCAGTGGTGTAGCCTCCACAGCATGGTGAAAGGCTTTGTCAACACGCATTTCCTGCAAAACAAACAACTGTGTGGTTTATTACTCTTTAAATATTGACTTTCCAGAGGCCGGCCCCGTGGCCAAGTGGTTGGGTTCATGTGCTTTGCTTTGGTGGCCCAGGGTTTCACCGGTTTGGATCCTGGGCATGGACCTAGCACCGCTCCTCAAGCCATGCTGAGGCAGCGTCCCACATAGCAGAGCTGGAAGGACCTATGACTGGAATATACAACTATTTACTGGGGGGCTTTGGGGAAAAAAAAAGAAGATTGGCCACAGATGTTAGCTCAGGTGCCAATCTTTAAATATCAACTTTCCATCAGAAACATATGCAGATTTCTTTTCAAAGAAAAGATCTGAAATAAAACCATGCCTTTATCCTGAAATGGAATTTTAAACAGCCACTTTTCCATAACGATGCTGTGTGGCTTCTGTTTATCCAGACGCAGCATGGGTTCGGCCTTTGCCTAAGACGCCACGCTGCCCTCAAGTGAGCACTGCATCATGGCTGTCTGTCAGCCTCTCCCCAGGCAGGCAGAGCCCCCACCACATGGACAGTCCCTCTGCCGGGGCCCCGGGACCACGGGAGGTGTCCCCTCCATCGAGTCCCAACCTGGCCGGCATGAGAGTCCCAGCATGGCTCCACCAGGGATGGACACTCACTGTGGCAGGGCAGGCCGTGCTGGGGAAGCCCGCTCTGGGAATGTGAGGTCTTAGCCCATCAGGCAGAATCCTGCCTCCCACCTCTGTTCCCGCCTCTGCTCTTCTCTGGCCACCAGGAGAGGTCTGGTCCCTGTCCTGTCTTGTCCTGTTGGATCAACCCTCAGGTTTGCAGCCTGACGACACTCTGTCCGTGTATCCTTCATTCCAGCCTAAACACTCGCCTCATCTTGCAGATGTTTGGATTCATTGCATGTTTTCAGCATCCCGTAGATCTTAAAAATTAAGTGACTGAGGCCCAGCATCTGGTTGGGGGTCCACCTGAAGGGAAAAGCCCAGTTGGCATGAGGCTGGGGTCTGTGCAGAGGGGACTGGCTTTGCCATTTGTCCTTCCCTCCCTCCCTCACTCATTCACTCACTCATTCATTCATTAACAAGCCTGTCCTGGGTGCCGAGGACCCGGCTTGGTGCTGCAGGAGCATTTTGCTGAGCCCCTCGGATGGCATTCCAGCTGGGATCTGCCAGGGCCTTGGAGCTGGAACCTCGGAGCCCCTTTTGGGACAAGCGGCTTCCTCTCTGGATCGGAGGCTGCCCTCGGGTGAGGGCATTTGGTGAACATGGAAAGCACCATGGAGTATCCCGTCAGTTTGTTGAAAGCTGTTAGAAGGCTGAGTAAATAGTAGCTGATTCTTGGTGAGGCTTCAGTAAAGATGTAGGATATGAACTGATGGTCAATGCCATGGGGCCATGTGAGATGAAGGGGCCCTAGGGCCACCCCACCTCTACATGGTAAGGCAAGGGCTGCTCCCAGGCCAGTGGGGTGAGTTGACAGCCTGGGGTCTGGCAGCTCTTAATTTGTAAGCTGATACACGGGAGAGACACTGTACACTCTTATCAGCTCAACGAGCAGCCTTTGTGCCTTTGGAGATAAATCAGTCCATCAGCCAGCCTGTTGCCCGGCAGCCGGTGCAGGGAGGAGGCATGGGGAGGAGGTGCAGGAGGAGGCATGGGGAGGAGGTGCAGGAGGAGGCACGGGGAGGAGGTGCAGGAGGAGGCGCAGGGAAGAGGCGTGGGGAGGAGGCACGGGGAAGAGACGTGGGGAGGAGGCACAGACAGGAGGCAGCAGCTCTTGGCAGGGCAGTAGGGGTGATAAATGGCCGCGAGGCCCAATGCTCGCCTGGACAAGCTTTTCCAAGCACCACCTCCACTCCCCACAGCAGCTCGCAGGGCTGCCTCAGTTCTCTGGGGGAAGATCTGGCTCAGCCAGCAGAGTGTTCACGCTGCATCTCTTTCCCACAGCTCAGAAATTGCCAGGATCCCAGCAGAGCATGCAGGCTCCAGGCAGGATGTGTCTGTCAGACCAGGGGCTGGGCGCTCAGTAAACCCACTCAAAGTGACCTTGTGCAGACCTCCATGCCCCACCACTGTGTGTGCACACACAGATACACACGGGCACATAGACATATGTACACATGCACACACACACACATGCGGAGAGCTTCACCGACCGGCACACATATGCATGCATATACACCCACACACATGCACGCACATACACATGCAGAGAGCTGCACCCACCGGCACACACATGCATGCATATACACCCACACACATGCACACATGCACACACACACATGTGGAGAGCTGCACCCACAGGCACACACATGCACAGCACCCACAGACACATGTACACACAGGCGCAGACCTGCACCCACAGGCACTCACATGCATACGTACACACTCAGACTCATGCACATGTGCCTGCATACACACATGCAGACAGCTGCACCCACAGGCACACATACATACGCATAAGCACACAGGTGTGATCTCAGGTGCATCATTTGGCTCCAGAATAAAAGTGAATTCTATGCTGTGCAAACTTCTCTCATTTGGGCCAGGTTTCAAGGGACCCAGAAAGGAGGCTAGCACCCTGCACTCAGCACCCTGCTTCTATGGAGGGGGTGGTCCCCTGGTTTGGCTGACTTGCTTTGCCCAAACTGAGCCCAGGGCACATTGTCACCCATGAGAGAAACTGTGTGGTGAGAAAGGGCCCGGGAAGCCTGGGGCTGGGCTGGAAGCTCATGAATGTGGGACATTCTGTGGGCATGGCCTCTAGGATGGGGTGGGGACAGAGGGGAGTGACTCCGCATGGGCCCAGGCTGGTCCTGAGCCTGGGTGCTGGGCTGTGCAGGGTTGCCCAGGTTGACGGAGCAGTCTCAGAATTGAGCTGCTCCCCCGTTCCCCACCTTGGGCTCTGCGGCCAGCTGGCCCAGCTCTGGGTTGCTCCACTGTGGCAGGAGGGGGACAGGCATCTGGCACAGCTGCCCCCCACCTGCCTAGCTGCCCACTCAGAGACGGCCCAAGCTCCCACTGCTCTGTGGTGAGTGGCAGAGATGGCAGCTGAGGCTCCTCTATGACCTGTCCCCACACCTCCCTCGCCCCCACCTCAACCCCAGGCCCCAGGGCTGGCTGGAAATCCTGCTGGTCCTGGTTCTGGCCCCCACTCGCCCAGGGTCTGCTCACGTGATGTGGTGCTCTCTCAGAGTCCCTTCCCACTGACAGAGCCCACTCCAAATAGCCCTGTCCCCCGAAAGCATTTCTGACCGCCTCCCCCGCTCCACCACCATGAACTAGGCTCCCTTTGCACCACCGTCTCTCACCCCCTACTCCAGGAGACTTGGATTCTGATCCTGACTGCTCTGTTTGTTGGCTTTGTGACTGTGGGCAGATCACTTAACCTCTCTGATCCTCAGTTTCCTGCTGTCAGATGGTGAACGTCTGTGTCCCACAATATAGTAGATTAGATTCCTAGAACTCCTTCTCTACAACATATCCATAGTATATATTTTATGTATTTTGACTGGAATATAATTACAGTAAATGCACAGACCTGACATGTACCATTTGATGAATTTTGACAAATGTGTATGCTGTGTAACCAAGACCCCAATCGAGATATGGAACGTTGCCATTGTCCTGGAAGGTTTCTTCCTGCTGTGTTCCAGGCAGCCCCTCTCCACCCCCAGAGGCAAACACTGATGCTCTTTCTGTCACTGTGGATCATTCTGCCTGTCCTTGAACTCATATAAAAGGAACCTTACAGGATATGCTCTTTTTCATTCAGTGCAACATTTTCGACGTTCATCCACATTGTTACGCACCAGTAGTGTGTTCTTTTTTAAAAATAACGTGCTGAGTAGCATTCTGTTGTATGAACCTAACACCCTTCCCTTATGCCTCTCCTGTGGGTGACGCCGGGTTGTTTCCAGCACGTGGCTGTTGGGACCAAGGTTGCAGAGAACAGTCCTGGGTAATCACCTGTTTGCTTTCTCTCGGGCGATATCTAGGGATGGAATTGCTTGGTGGCACAGCAAGTGCACGTATGTGTAACTTTTTAAGACACTGCCAAAGAGTTTTCCACAGCGACTTAGCATGTTCCACACCCCCCAGCAGAGCGTGGGGTGGAGTCGGTCCACCTCCGTGCTGACACTTAGTACTGTCAGTGTAACTGTGATGGACCCTTCCCGGCCAGGGATGGTGGTATCTTATTGGGTCCAAATGTGCCTCTGCCTGGTGACTGGTGTGTGGCGCATCTTTCCAGGGGCTCATGGCCTGTGGTGGATCCTCCTTTGTGAACTGTGTGTCCAAGTCTCATTTTTAATTGGTTGTCATTTTATTATTGATTTGCAGGAGTTCTTTACATAATCAGGTTACAAATCCTTTCTTGGGCGTGTGTATTGCAAATACTTCTCCTAGGTTTGGCTTTTCATTTCCTTAATAGTGTCTTTTAAAGAGCAGAAATTTTTAATGTCGATGAAGCAAAATTTATCAATATTTTTCTTTTATGGTTGGCATTTTTGGCATTTGGGCTAAGAAATTTTTGCCTGTCTTTTGGTTGCGAAAATATTATCCTATGTTTTTTACCAGGAGTTTTATCCTTTTAACTTTTGTTTACGTCTGTAATCCATCTAGAATTATTTTGGGGGTATGGTGTGATGATGGGTCAAGGTTAATATTTTCCCGTGTGGTAACTCAGTTGTTCCATACGTTCGTTGAAGGCTCACATTTCCCCCGCCGACGTGCATTTGTGCCCTTGTCGAGAACCAGCTGGCCACATACGGTGTGGCTGTTTCTGAGCCACCTGTCTGTTCCTCACTCTGGGTGTCTGTCCTCACACCAGCGCCACGCTGTCTTGATTACCGTACCTTCGTATTAAGTCCTAAAGTCAGATACTGTGAGTCCTCCAGCTTCTCCTTTTTTTTAAGGATTATTTTTGGCTATTCTGCGTCTTTTATATTTCCTTATAAATTTTAGTATCTGCCTACCAGTTTCTACAAAAATGCTTGCTGGGTTTTGGCTGGAATTGCGTTGATTCTTTAGATAAATCTGGGGAAAAGTGACGTCTTCACGATGTCCGTTATTCCAGCCCGTGGCGAGGTGCGCCTCCGCTCTGGTCTGGGGCTTCTTCAGTTTCTCCTAACACTTCTTTGTGCTGTGTACATATGGATCTTGCACACTTTTCTTCAGATGTGTTCTTGTGTATTTGATGCTTTTGGTTCTATTGTAAGTGGAATTTAAAAAATCTCATTTTCTGGGGCCAACCTGGTGGCACAGTGATTAAGTGCGCACGTTCTGCTTTGGCGGCCGGGGGTTCGCGGGCTGGGATCCCGGCTGCGGACATGGCACCACTTGGCAAAAGCCATGCTGTGGTAGGCGTCCCACATATAAAGTAGAGGAAGGTGGGCACGGAGGTTAGCTCAGGGCCAGTCTTCCTCAGCAAAAAGAGGAAGATTGGCAGCAGTTAGCTCAGAGCTAATCTTCCTCAAAAAAAAAAAAAAAATCTCATTTTCCAATGCTTTGTTGGTTTTCTATTAGAAATCCAATACATTTTCTCTATAGATCTTGACACCTGTGACCTTGCTGATTAATTCACTTATTAGTTCTAGCGGGTTTGTAGCTTCCTTAGGATTTTCTCTGTAGACAGCTGTGTCATCTGTGAATCAAACATTTTGACTTCTTTTCCGGTGTGTCTTTCCCACTTCTTTTCTTATGTCGTTGGCTAGGGCAGTACCGTGTTGAAAAGAAGTGGTGAGAGGGGACAACCTTGCGTCGTTCCCCATCTGAGGGGGAAGGTGTTCAATATGTTGCTGTGAAATGTGGTTTTAGCCGCAGACTTTTTGTAGCTGTTGTTTTGTAGACGTCCGTGGCGACAGTGAAGAAGTTCTGTTCTCATTTGCTGAGAGCCTTCACCACCAGTGGCTGTACACTTTGATCCATTTTCTGCGTCAGCTGAGGTGATCACGTGATTTTCCTTCTTTATTCCTCTTAGTGTAGCGACTGACAGTGATTGAGTTTCAAAGTTAAACCAGCCTTGCATTCCTGGCATAAACCCCACTTGGTCATGACTTATTGTATTTTTTATATATTTGCTGCCAATATGCTGATATTTTGTTAAGGAATTTTGCATCTATGCTCATGAGGAATATTGGCCTGTCATTTTTTTTTTCTTGTAATATCCTTGTCAGGTTTTGATATTAGGAAAATGCTGGTCTTATAAAACAAGTTAGGAAGTACTCATTTTCTCTATTTTCTCAGTGAAATTGTGTAAGATTGCTATTGTTTCTTCCTTAAAAATTTGATAGAATTCACCAGTGAAGCCATCTGGGCAGGACTTCTTTTTTATAGGGTGGTTTTCAATTATGAATGCATTATTTTAAAAAGCGAATAAAGGGCTGTTCAGGTTGTGTATTTCTTTTTGGATTTGTTTGGTAAATTGTGTATTTCAAGGAATTTTTCCATTTCATGTATATAGTATAATTTGTTGGCGTAAAGTTATTCATAATACTTCTTTATTCTCCTTTAAATGCCTGTAGGGACTGTAGTGACATCCTCTTTCTAAAGTTCTTAATATTTGTGTTTTCTTTCTTTTTAAAAGGATCAATCTTCCAAAGGTTTCCTCAATTTTATGACTCATAAAAACAACTCTGGGCTTTGTTGATATTCCTCTAGTGTCTGTCTCTACTTAACTGATTTCCGATCTTTATTGTGTCCTTCCTTCTACCTTAGATACACTTTGTTCTTCTTTTGCCGTCTTCTTGTTTTCTAATGTAAGTACTTAAAACTATAAATTTCCCTCTTCGCACCACTTTGGCTGTATCCTCCAAATTTTGATGTCTTATTTTCCAACTTGTATGTACCTAACAAAATAGCCTCAAAATGTGTGAAGGACCTGCAGAGCGGAATAGATCAATCCAACATTGTAGCGGGAGATTTCAGTAGTTCTCTCTCTATTATCTTTAGTTCAAGGAAACACAACTCCACAAGGGAATAAAAGATCTAAATGTTACGATTAACAATGAACACAATAATGGATCTACGTAGAATTCTGCATCCAATAATTAGAAAATAGGTATTTTCTAAAACAAAGAGGGAATCTCTATAAAAATTTAACTCTATATAAATGAAATTACATAGCATCTACTGCTGCATGTCTGGCTTCCTTCCCTTGATGTGTCACATCTGTGAGATTCATCCAGGCTGTTGTGTGCATGGGTGGTCCATTCATTCTCTTTTCTGTCTGGAATTTTTTGTGTGAACAGATCACACTCTATTGAGCCATTCTACTGAGGTTGGGCATTTGGGGTAGTTCCCAGTTTTCAACCATTCCAAGTTTCTGGTGCCCGTCTTTTGATGACATGTGTGTGTATTTCTGGATGTGAATTGGCTAGAGCACAGGATATTCATTGACTCAACTCTGCCAGCTGTTAGGAAACAGTTTTTGAAGTGATTGCGCAGTTCCACTGTGTCAGCAACGTATGAGAATTCCAGTTGCTTGCATCTTGGCTGACCTTTGTTTTGTTAGCTTTTTTTGTTTTAGGCATTCTGGTGGGCATGAGGTGGTTTCCCTCTGGGCTTTATTGTCATGTCCCTGGTGGCTGAAAAGCTGATCTCCCTTTCATGTTGACGGGGCATGTGGATATCCTCTTTCCTGAGGTGCCTACTCAGGAACTTTACTGTTTCTCTGTTGTTTTCAGTCTTTTTCTTGTTGGTTTTTTAGGGGTTCTTTATGTATTCTAGACGTTTCCTGGATATCTTTGTTGAGTGTACATATTGCAGGCCCACCCTCCCACCCTGAAGACTCCCTCTCCTCTCCGGGCGGCACACCATGATGAGCAGCACTCAGCCGTGGGGATGGTTTCACAGGACCGATCAAGTCATCCATGTTACCGTGTTCAGTTTATTGTGTGTCAGTTATGCCTCAGTCAGACTGTAAAAAACCTTGTACAGTGGCAACAACTAACACAAGACGTCTGTGTGGAGAAATGAATCCCAAATAAGTGAAGACACGTAGCGTATTAGTGGATATAAATATCCTGACGCTGTCGTTTTCTCAAAATTGATGGACAGAGTTGCTGAATTCCAAAGGAAAAAGCAACCCTACAGAGTTTTTGTGGAAATTGACAGACTGATTGAAAATTTATTTGGAAGAACCAGGGGCCCCTGAGAAGAGTGAGTGGCAGCCCATGGCAGCTTTCTCTACTAGAGGTCAGAGGTTACCGTGAGGTTAAAATTAGGAGAGTTGCAGCATTAGTTCCAGATCGACAGACCAAGGGGAGGACACAGAGCCAGCCACACTAGGCACAGGTGCGCCTGGTTAAGTTGGAGGCAGCCTCGCCTCGGGATTCTTAATCAAGGACTTCAGTAAGAAGGGGGTGCATCAGTCAGGGAAATGGGAAGTCTGAGGGTGCCACTGGTCCAGGAGGAGGGCTGAGTGGATGTTGACGGCTGTCATCCTCCATCTCACGGCTCTGCTGTCCTTCTGCCAGCCTCACGCTCTGACGAGCTCCCCTAGAGAGCGGTGACAACCCCACCTGCTCCTCCATACATCTGTTCTGCCCCTGCCACCCTGGGGGACGCTTCTCCCGTGGTTCCGGAAGCCCAGGGCTGGCTCCTATTGGACACCTTCACTCTGGTGGGCTAGGCCTGGGCAGGGTGTGCCTGGGAGCTGGATCCCTGGAGAGTTGGGGGCTGTGGTTGGAAGGAGGAGAGCAGGTGGTCAGGCAGGGCCGGTGGCCGCAGGGGGCTGACTCCGCAGAGCCTGGCTTCGTCAGCCCGTGCCTCCCTCCAGAGGGCCATCGGCATTCACGTCAGCTCTCGCATCCTTCCAGACAGAACCTGCTGCTGGCTGCCGTGACGGGTCAAGGAAATGGAACGCTGCCTCGAGTGCTTTTTTTGAAACTAGGCTGAGTATAAATAAAATAACAGGTTTGATGGAGGGGGCTTGGATTTGTGTGAGTTTAACATAGTTTAATGTTGTTTGTGAAGAAAGGAGCTCAGTCAGAATAGAGCTGCCTTAGCTAGGCACCCAATTTCGTTACCTCTTCCATCAAGAAGAAGTAGGATTCACGACTGTCCTGCCCCCTTGCCTCCCACCCAGGGCAGTCACCTTGAAAGAGGAAACCCACATATATCCCGTACATACCTGATTTGGTCATGAGTCACTTTTTAAAACAATTATTTTTTTTAAAACAATTATTTTTTTAATTGAGGTGAAATTCACCTAACGTAAAATTTGCCATTTTAAAGTGAGCAATTTGGTAGCATTTAGTGCCTTCATGGTGTCATGCAACCACCACCGCTCCATCTAGTTCCAAGACATTTCCATCACCTGAAGCAAACCCTGGGCCATTAAGCAGTCACTCCCCGTCCCCCCGGAGCCCCTGGCAACCACAAGTTTACTTTCTCTCTCTAGATTCGCCTGTTCCAGACATTCCATATAAATGAAATCATAGCGTACGGTGTTTGTGTCTGTTTTCTTCCACTCAGCATGGTGTGTTCAAGGTTCATCTGTGTTCTGTTGTAGCATTTGTCAGAACATCATTCCTTTTCATGGCTGAATAATATTCCACGGGATGGCCAGACCACATCGTGTTTATCCCTTCACGAGCTGATGGACACTTGGGTTGTTGCCACCTTTCGCTGTGTCGTGGGTTACCTTCTCTGTGGTCTGTCTCTCACACAAATTTCTCCAGGTTTATATTCAGGCCGACTCGCTGAAACGCACTCCTGAGTTTTTAAACGTGTTATTCTGTTTATTAACTTATCCACACAGTGGACTCCGTCCCAGCCCGAGTTGGAATGTTACCATTGACCCCATCCTTGTGCTCCCTACAAGGCACACAGCGGCTGGGTTTTGTGGCTATATTTCCCTAAAGTTTTAAAACCTTTCTCAAGTGTGCATGCCCGAACCACACGTGGCTCAGCCTCGCCTGTGCCTGAACCTTAGGAAGTGGCCGTCACGCCTGCTGCCTTCTGGTCTCGTCAGTGGGATCAGGATCTGGGCCCGGGCAGGGCCAGCCTCCGGGTCTTCCCCACCTCGGCCGGGTGCTGCTCTGAACTTTGCGCACAGGGGAGCCCGTCCACCTGCAGGCATAGTGACTGGCCTCCGGGTTGTAGGGTGTGGACGCTTCTCTGTGGGGTTGACTTGCTGAGACAACAGAGCACCAGGGCCCCTGGGCCCACTGACGTCTTTCCACGTCAGTTTAGAAAGTAGCGCCTCTGCTCACCCTGTAGTCAGAGGCCTCCAGGGCGTTGCGGACTGGGCGATGGACAGCCCTTCTCCTCGGTGTGGATCGGACGGGCTTGAGGAGCCGGGCAGGGAGATTTTGCAGTTTCCTCAAGAAGCCCCAGACCCCTTCCTCCATCTCTCTTTCCTCCCAAC
Organism: Equus caballus; assembly: GCF_041296265.1. Classification (NCBI taxonomy): domain Eukaryota; kingdom Metazoa; phylum Chordata; class Mammalia; order Perissodactyla; family Equidae; genus Equus; species Equus caballus. The sequence continues at coordinate 2,352,294 of NC_091684.1, forward strand.
AGGAGCCTGGACGTGCGGGAAACAGGCTGTGTCCACTTGGTCTCGTTCTGCTGCAGCCCGGCTCTGGCCTGAGGGGTGCGGTCACGTTTTGGCTGCAGGGTGGGTGGAAGGGAAAGATGCATCATTACTTCCCGAGGAGGTTGTCCAGGACCAGTGATCCACCCCTCGCGGCGTCTGTGTGATGACATGGGCGCCAGGCCCGCCTGCCAGCTCCCCGAGGGGACACAGTGACTGTAGGTTCAGGGTCTGTGTTCGTAGCCCCTTGAGGCTGCTGTGGCATTTGGGGCGACCTTCAACTGGGCCTTGTCTCTCCCTGTCCCTGGCACCCCTCTGCATGTGGTGATGTGCGTCGTCCGTGATGAATGGTGCCCGCGAGGCCCCTGTGGTCCATGCAGGAGTGCTGAGGGCGGGGGCCTCGTCATCAGGTGCCTGGTCCTGGCCCGGCCTGAGCTGGGTTCTCTGCATCAGAGCAGTGGTTTGTGTCTCCCGGTTCCTGATGCTGTCTGCTGTTGGGGTGAGCCTGAGCCGCAGGCCTGCCCCTGGAGTGACACGGTCCCCTAGGTGAGGGCTGGGAAGCAGGCACCCGGGGACGGGCCAGCTGGGGGCCCTGGCTTCCTGAGAGGGGCCGGGTGGGCGGCCCTTGTGCTGGGCCCTCTGCTCACCCTGAGTCTCTACCTGTGACTCATTGGCTCTGGAAGAGCTCGGTCTCCCGTGGGTCGTGGTTTGACGTTGCCCATGGTACAGAAGCCTCTGTGTGTGTGTGGCGTCGGGGGAGGGGGTGGGAGGCTGGGTTTGGGGCCTGGGTGGCATCTGTTGCCCTGCATGCAGAGACTGGCCAGGGCTGAGGAGGTGGTGGGGAGCAATTTTGCAATGGCTCTGGCTGGGCTGTGGACAGAGACAGGCCACCTGCCCCCCTAGGTGGTCAGCCTTGCTGACACCGTGTCTTGTCTTCTGACCGGCCACCTGCGTGGAAGCTGCCATTGTCCCCACTCTGGCCGGGTTTTTCCGGGTGGGCCTTTGGTGCAGCTATCTCTGGCTTAGCAGGCAGGGTCCAGCCGAGGAGGCTGCTTGGGGCCAGTCTCCGTGTCTGATGGTGTGGGGCGTGGAGGACGTGCCCTCCGTCGGAGGGCTGTTTCTGGGGACGGCTCTGACGCAAGCCCCCAGCCTGGTGACCCCTCTTTCCTGGCCCTGGGGCTTTGCTGTACTTTTTCCCTGTATCAGACTTAATGCTGTTTGTATGCAACGTGCATGGCCCTGGGCCTCGGTGACGTACGCCCTGTCCTTGTCCAGTGACAAGAAACTATGGCAACCCAGATTAATAGTTAACCAGCTGCCACGTGTAGGCTGATGGATCTATTAAGCCCAGTTGAAAACGCTCGGCTCCTTCATTGAAGTTACTTGCCTCGCAGGGTGTTGTGTCCCAGAAAGTCTGGAGTTTGCATTTCTGAGGGACGCTGCAGGAAGCTCTGAAATGTCCAGACAATCAGTTACACCCTACCCTTGGTGGAGGAGAGGATGTGCAGGGCCGGGGTCCCACCTGGTCAACGGTGTCTGGGGAGGCTGATAGGAGGCACCCACATCAGGTAGGAACCGTCTCCCAGCCTGTGGTCTGGGGGCCCCAGTTGGGGAAAAGGGTAGAAGCAGCATTTAGTCTAAGCCATGCTGCGAGCGGATGTCAGCCAGAAGCCCCGGGACTGTCTGCTTTTTTGGACCCACAGGGGTGCAGGAGCCTTTGGGGGTTCCCCCCGTGAGCCTAGAATTCTGGTGAGTGAGGGCCTGTGGGCACAGGTCAGTTTGTGCGTGCACAAATGTGCGTGCAGGTATGTATAAACAAGCGCATGTAAACACACACATAAAAAAGCATGCACACACACAGTACACACGTGCATGCATGCAATACACCAATGCCATACAGACACATGTGTAGACACACACAAGTGTGTATGCATGCACACATGCACACACAAACATGTTCATATGAATGTACATACGTGTGTGTGCACACAATACACATGAGTGCACATGACTCGCCCAGACTCCCTGTCCTCAGTCAGGCCGTGTGTGGCACCCCCACCCTGGCACCCTGGGCACCTGATTGGTCGTGGATCCTCCTGAAGTCACCCACAGAAAACCCCAGAAAATAATAAGTGTCGGTGAGGACGTGGAGACATTGGGACCCTTGTGCACTTTGGGAACGTGAAATGGTGCAGCCTCTGTGGAAAACAGTATGGTGGCTCCTCAAAAAATTAGAAATAGAACTCCCATGGGGCCGGCCCTGTGGCCGAGTGGTTAAGTTTGCACTCTCTGCTTCGGCGGCCCGGGGTTTCACCGGTTCGGATCCTGGGTGCAGACTGATAGCACTGCACATCAGGTCACGCTGAGGTGGCGTCCCACACAGCACAACCAGAAGGACCTGCAGCTAGGACACACAGCTATGTGCTGGGGGGCTTTGGGAAGAGGGAAGAAAAAAGAGTGGTAACAGATGTTAGCTCAGGGCCGATCTTAAAAAAACAATTAAAAACAGAACTACCATGTGATCCAGCAACCTCGCTTCTGAGTGTCTACCCAAAAGAGCCGACAGCAGGTCTGGAAGAGCTATTCCTACAGGCCTGCTCACAGCAGCATCATTCATAATAGTTAACACGTGGAGGCAGCCGGAGTTCAGCCAACAGATGGATAAACAGGATGTGGTGCCTAATGCAATGGAATATTATTCAACCTTGAAAAGGAAAGAAATTCTGCAATGTGTCACAACATGGATGAACCTTGAGGATGTTATGCTCCATGAGATAATCCAGTCACAAAAGGACAAATACCGTGTAACTCTCCTCACGTGAGGTCCCTCGAGGGTCAGATTCACAGAGACAGCAAGGAGATGGTACCAGGGGCTGGGGCGGGGCCTGGGGAGTGAGTGTTCAATGGGGACAGAGTTTCAGTTTTGCAAGATGAAAGAGCTATGGAGTGGATGGTGGTGGTGTTTGCACAACGTTTAATGCCACTGAACTACACTTACAAATGGTTCCGATGGTGAGTTTATGTCATGTGGACTCAGTGTTCTTGTGAGAAGACCAGTGGTGGTGCTGCCCTGCGCGGTTCTCTGCCAGTCACCTGAGCTTTCCAGGGCCTCTCGGGGCGGGCTGGGCCGGGGTGGGGCCTGTTCTGATTTCCCAGGTCCGTGTGTCTCGGTCGCAGGAAGGTTGGGCCTTGAACAGCCTTCTGACACTTATGAATTTACGTTTTGAAGAGATGACCTCAGAGCATTTAGAGTTTTCACCTGGCAGTGGTCTTCTTCTGGCTGAAATATTTAACGGCTGGCTTAGGAGGTGGCCAGTGTCGTTTGCTGGTTGTTTCCCACACGTGGAGGGGCTTTTGCTGGGCACGCGCTTCCCACCTGCACCTCTGGGCCTCCGTAGCCCACCAGGCCGCCCACCCCATCTGCCCGCCTGCGTGAAGATGTAGAGGCTGTGGGGAGAGAGCCAGCTGGGCGGTTCTCCTGCCTGCACCCCTCCCGCCCTGTGCCCCGTAGGCCGAGGGCCAGGATGGCCTGCCCCCACCCCCACAACAGGGACTCTGAGGATCAGCCTCTGGGAGGGGGCGCTCTGATGGGAGACCCCGATTGGAGACCCCCTCCTGCTCAGATCAGGAATCTCAGCATCTGGATGGCAGGGGACAGCGCCTGGTGGACCAAGGCCTGGAGGGGCGGGGACCCTCGAAGGCCACGGGCAGCAGGGCAGGTACCCCTTGTCCCCGCAGCAGGTGCCTGCCCTGCCCCGAGTGCCCCATCCTAGAAGCAGGCTGAGGCTCCAGTCTGGGGGTGACCAGAGCCAGCCAGGGCACCAGGGGACACCTTCTCCCCGGAGACTCGGACTCCGGGCCTCGCCACCGTCCCCCACTGGGTGCTGAGTGCACAGAGGAGACGTGCGTACAAGGAGGGGCGGGCTCCCTGGACCTCCCACCTTTGTCCCGTGCTGCTGCTCCCTGACCAGCCCCCTTGCTGTTGCAGGGCAAACCCACATCGGGGTTCAGGGCTCGCTGCTCTGCAGGCCTATTTCTCCTTCTCCCTCTCCCTGACCCCGCTCCCAAGCCAGGGCGGCCCCGCCAGCTCCCAGGCCTCGGTGCAATCCTGTCTGTCTGCACATCGGGACTGTGAGCCCCGGCGCAGGTTCAACGGCTGGTGCAGGGGGTGAAGTGGCACCGAGGTCCTAGAGGTCTGTCCCTGCTGGTGGTGCTGGAGCGGCCTGAGCACCTGGTGGTGAGGGGCAGCCAGCATGGGCCTTGGACAGCGGGACCCCTCTCGGCAGCTGGGGGAGGCACTACTGCTCACAACAACGGGAGGTGGCTGGAGCCAGAGCACCCCAAGCCCTGGCTGCCCCGGGGCGATGCCCTGCCTGTCCTGTCCCGAGTGACCTCCCAGCAGGCCCTGGAGGAGCTGGGCCCAGCAGCCAAGATACTGTATTGATCTGGCTGTCGCCCTAATCACTAATTTATGAAAGTTTCCGGTGCTGTCTGAGGATATCAGTATGAGACACCGGAACACAATTCCAGACTATTTTAGGCCGGACGGGATCCAGGATAAACAGTGGTCGTCTGGGAAGTTGCCACTAAGCGTGTTTTATGGGCCGAAGCATTTCCTGTAAGCAGATGTGGAGGAGGGGGACGGGCAGGCAGGATGCTGACCCCAGAGTCCCAGAGTCCAGCCTGTGGGCGGGCAGGCGCCAGCACCCCTTGGCTTCTGATCTGCAGCCACGTGGCCCTGGGGCTCTGGGCGTCTTCCTGGGCATCAGAAGCCAGGATTGTTCCGGAACCCAGGGCCCCCGGAGGCCTCAGCTGTGTCTCTTGGCTGGTGTCACATCCCCGCTCTGTCTGTTTCTCAGAAAAGACAGGGTGAGGGCCTTGCTCCCGCCCTCGGGCCGGGTGCTGTGCTGGAAGGGGCTGCAGTGGTGCCGGGCGCAGGGCTGTCCTGTGCCCTACAGCTACAGACACAGACAAGCAGGAGGCCCGTGAGGCAGGGTGGGGAGGGGCTGGCAGAGGCTTCCTGGAGAAGAGCCTGGGGGCTGAGTAGGGTGGCCAGGAGGGATCAGGCGGGATCGTAGAGAGTGGGTGGAGGTGCCTGGCTGGGTTGTCCCAGGCTGGTGGGCAGCACACAGGATGCTTGGCCGTCGCCAGGTTTCAGCCCCCCTTGGGGCTGAGGAGTCTGGAGTCAGAGGCCAGAGCAGACAGCCGTTTCCCCATTTGACCTTCCTGCCCGGGGGCCTCAGGACACCCTCGGGGCCAAGGAGACCTGTGGCTCAAGGGGCCCCTGCGAGGCGCCAGGCAGTCAGAAGAGGAACTCCATCCTCTCTCTTCTGCCTCTAGGGCCCCGCGGTCCTTACCAAGAGTTTGCTGGCCTCTCTAGCTCGTTTTTTCTTCTGTAAGATGGGAGCATTGACCCCTCTCCAGGCTGCTCTGAGAACTGGAAGCCATGAGGAAGAGGAGGCCTTCTCGAAGCGCCTGCCCATGGCGCCTGCCACCGTCCACCTGTTGGGTCTTGGTTCCCCACAGGCCCGTGGCCTCGGAGTACGGGTGATGGTGAGCTGGTCAAGGCCTCAGTGTGTCTCTGAGGTGACCGTCTGTGAGCACTCTGGCCTGCATGCAGGTGTCCTGTTTTCCCAGGCGGGCCGGCCCAGGCGCCCGAGGAGGCAGTGCAGGGCCCGTGTTGGCCTGCGAGGGCCAGGCGGGACCTTCCGCAGAGGCCACACAAGCCCTGCAGACAGCAGGCCTCAGAGTTGGGTGGATGATTTTCTTCGAGAGTTTTCTGGGTCATAGAATGTGTGACAAAATTTTATCAGCTTCTGCATGAATGTCATCAACAGTAACATTTATTATTACAGCTTTCTAGATAATTCCCAATTCTGGTATGGAATTTCCTGAGGACGAGGGCGCGGGTCCTACCTGAGGACACTGTGAGGGCCAGGCATCTCCTAGGAGACTGGGTGAGGCAGGCTGGGAAGGCAACGGTCTGGGGCCAGGTTCCGGGTACAGCCCCCACCCAGGACTTGCCCTGTGGCCGTGGGCAGCTCACTGTCCACATGACGTCTCTGCAGACTGTCTTGGGCAGCCACTTCCCGTGGCCTTGAAGGCATTACGACAGGACCCTCCCAAGGCCTTGGGACCTGGGGTGGGGGGCGCTGGGAGCCGGGGTGCCCCTCCAGGTCTGCTGGGGCACCTTCCGTGGGCACGTGCATTGTGTCACTAACAACAATAGCGGTGACTCACGACTCTGCTCTGGCTCTATTTTTACACTCCCGGGCTCATCCCCTCTCTTGCCTTCTTCGTTGGGGGCAATTTTTGTCTGTTTTAGGAAAGGCCCTGGCTTATGAAAGGACCTCATTTTCACCCTGAGATTTCACTGGACTCAGAGCTTTCCCAAGATGGCTCGTTGGAAAGGCTTCTCTGCCCACCCAGGGCCGGACACACACGAAAGGCAGACCATTGTTTTATTTTTAGGGAAAACGTGTCCGAACGTTACCTAACATCTTGCTTTGCATTTTGCGGTCAGTGCACGAGAGCCAGCATTTCAGCTCTCCCTGCCTGCTCTGTCCAGGGTATGTGGCTGTGGCATCGTACTGTGGGAGTGACCGCCCCCTCCCCTCCCTGCAGCCCACCTTTTCCAGTGAGCCCACCGGCCCATCCCTTCCCAGGACCTGCAGAACCGATGATGCAGCCCACATCCAGGCCGAGTGTGACCGTCCAGGGGCTCCTGTGTTCCCAGGCCTGTTCCCAGCACAGTTACAGCGAGTTGCGCGTCCCCAGGAAACCTGAAGTGGTTTCTGTGAGTCTCACTAGAAACAAGGGTGTTGGAGCGTTGACCGCGCTGGAAAAGGGCTCCTGAGATTGGATGAGAAACTGTGAGGATGTTGTCGAATGCCACCTGGGGGAGTTCTGTCGGGGCTGTGGGCTCAGTGCTAGGACAAGCCATGAGAAAGCTGCTCCACGATCGATGGGCTCAGTTCGGTGACCCTGAGCCAAGCCAGCAGCCCTCAGAAAGGACCTGGCGTGGGCTCCCCCGAGGCAGGGGCGGTGCAGGAGGGCTGGTGTTGCATCTCGACCATGGGGAAACAGAATGAAAATCTCCCTCCGCTCACGGTCAGTCAGCTGCATCAAGATGACCTATTTTCGTAGCAGCTCCAATTCTGCAAAATAAAAGCCTTCCTTGAAGAACAGATATTCTTAAAACCCTTGTTTTTAAATATTTATCTGTACCAGGAAGAGTATGTGCCGTGCCTGCGCGGCCGTGTTGCAGGAGGGTCTGGGGGACTGGAGCTCAGAGCTGCGTTGTTTCCTTGCAGGCGTGACGCGCAGACACGCTTCCTGCTTGCAGGACTTACATTCCTGGGAAGGAGATGCGTGAATGTTAGATGGGATTGCTGGGGTCGAGTGACCTTTTCCTTTTCCCTGTGTTATAATGTTGGAGGCATCGATGCAGGGGCAAGTGTGCCTACAGCATTACACAGCAACACGCCACCTTTAAGAACGCAGCACACTGGTCTCGGTCAGCCGTGACTCAGGGACCCCCGGCTGGTGCTATCAGTTCTTTGCCCAAATGTCGGCTTCCAAAACATCCCCCACGCATGACCTTGTAAAAAGTAGCGATGCCCCCACCCCTCTTCTTGCTTTATTTTCCTCCCAGGCACTGTGTTGTTTGCTGGCTTAGTGTCTGTCTCCCTGCACTGGAGTGTGCACTCCAGGAGGGCTCCTCCCTGCCTTCTTTCAGGGTCCAGGACAGGCCTGGCACATGGTTCCTGCAGCAGCCTCCAACCTTGGCTCGCTCAGCGGTGCCCAGCCTCCCACACAGATTGTGGCCAGAGCCCTCAGTCGGACAGGGCTAAGGTCTAGCCCCGAATGGCCCGGGAGAAGCAGTGCCTTCTCCGAGAGGTAGGGGTGTCAAGGGCCCGTCCAGGGCTCGGGCGGCTTCTGGTACCACGTGCAGGGCAGCAGGGCCCTGTGAGGCTGCAGACCTGCCTGGAGGGATGGAGGGTCAGAGGACAAGAGGACAGAGGCTCCCAGGACACCAGGGTGGTGACCTACGTCTGTGGGTAGTGGAGGGTTTGCATGCGAGGCTTGGGGATCAACGCCCCACGGGCCCGAGGTTTGGTACCACCAGGGCTGCCAGAGCCTGTCTGGGGCTGAGGGTGGGGTGGGGGTGAGGCAAACAGACAGGGCTCGCTGCTCCCACCCCTACTTGGGTTAGCACTCCGTGGCTGCTGGGCTCGTGCACTCTCAGGACACTGCCGTGCCTTCCCACTGATGGGTCAGCACCCCACCCCGGGCGAGAACCACCTTTACCCTCCACTTCACCCACCCTGGTGGCTCCAGCCCCTCCCCGGCAGTGGGGGCTGAACTTCACCTGGAAGTGGCTCTGACTTCTGTGCAGTAGCTGGAAAGTCGGGACCCCGACTCCTCCCTGCCCCGTGTCTTAAGGAGTGGGAGTAGTATGAGCTCAAAACTACCAGGCTGCTGGGGAGGCCACAGGCAGCCAGCGTCCTCCGCCACCCCCTGCTGCTCTGGTTCTGAGCCGGCAGGTCTGCTAGCGTCTCCTCGGCTCAGATTCCCCCTCCATTAAACCCTCCACAATACCCGCCTTTGCAGGGTTTGAGAGTGGAGTGGGATACTTGCTGTGGGTTTCCTTATGCTTCTGACATATTACTTAATACCCTTTAGTTCCCATCTTTCTTGTCCTGGAAAGACTAACATCTGGAATTTGTGCTTTTCTCTAAAAATGCTGATTATCTTGGCTAAGATCCCTTGCTAACTCACGGCTGGGGGGTGCCAATGCTTGGGGCGTTGTGCTGACGGCTAGGGACTGGCGGCCAGGTACACCACAGCAAGCTGCCCACGGGAGGGGAGGCGCCTAACCTCTGCTCCCGGGGCTGCGCTGGACTGGACCTCTGGCCACCAACACGCTGGGGCCAGGTCTCTGAACAGCAGGACGCCCTCTGTGGGCTCTGTTCTTAGCGTGGGCAGCGTCCACGGCCCTCATCCTCAACTCCGTGTCGGAATAGCTGAGGCTGTGCTGACAGTGCTCTCAGACGTGCTGGGCCTCCTGTGCTTCTGAAGTGTGCAAAGACATGTCCATAAGCATCTGGGACCAGGTTCTCCAGGTGCTGTGAGGCCTGATGGAAAAGAATGAGAGCCAGGAGCCACGTGGCAGGCCCTGTCATGGGTATGGGGAGGCGGGGCGCAGGCCTGGGGGGTGGCGACCTGTGAGGGCACGGACCTGGGGATACAGACCCAGGATAGAGGTGGGGCCAGCCGCTGGCCTGGGTCAGCTGGAGCAGGCAGGTGCTGGGGGGGAGGTAGCAGGAAGCGAGGCTGGCCTGGGCCCTGGGCAGAGATGGGCGCCTGGGGCACTGAGGAACAAGGAGGGGAAGAAACACGCGTGGACCTTGTGGAATCTCCGTCTCACGTTAAGGAGGAAGCATCAGGTTCAAAACAGAAGTGGGAGCCCTGGGAAGCATGTCCAGACTCCTCTCTGTTCAACAAGGATTCCCGCTAACCGCGGGGCTGCCGTGCAAACAGGAGTGTCTTTCAAGAGGGTTGTGACTTTAAGAAAAGCTGCAATTTCCAATGATCCCTTTCTCACTGATTCTGTCGAGAAAGTCAACAGAAGTAAGGACTCATGCGCTTTCACCCAGGCCTGTGGTCTGCCCCCCGGAGAGGCCATGGTCCTGTGCCCGCCTCCGTTATTAATCCTGGGGCTGTTGCAGGCTCCACTTAGGCTCATCCAGCAAATCCCACGGGGCAGACCCTGCCCCTCCAGACTCAGCAGGAGGGTGGGGAGCCTGCTTCTGAGGCTCTGGGCTGCCCTGAGACCCCGGGGCTGCCTGTTTGTGGGTCTTCGTGGATGGGGGGCAGTGTTCCTTGGGGCTGCTGGCGCCTGAGACGGAGGCTGAGCTACTCTGGGCACCGTGTTGCTCCCTTCATGCCCTGTCCTGTCTGCGGGCGGGGTGGCCTGCCCCAGCCCCACAATGAGCCAGGAGGAGGGGGCTGCACGGCCCCCAGGACCCTCCTCCCTGCCTTGGCTCTGGTCCTCCCTGCTTTGCACAGGAGCCTGAGTTCAGCCTCCAGCTGGCACCACAACTGACCCACTGCTAGGTGGAATGGGCCACAGGAGGGCCACAGGGATTCCTGCAGGGTCGGGGGGGGGCCACTGGGGGTCTGCTCTGACCGGGGCTGGTGGCAGGCACAGGGCCTTTCGGTCACCTCACCTGGTGTCCTTCTGTTTTTTCTGCAGTGAACTTCGACCACTTCCAGATCCTGCGGGCCATCGGGAAGGGCAGCTTCGGCAAGGTAAGGTGGAGGCACAGGAGGCCGTGGCAGGACCACAGTGTCGGACAGGCCGGCCCCTCGGTCCGCCTGCTGTGGAGAGGCCCACCTCCCTGGGTCTGTCGATGGAGGGGGTGGGTGTGCTTCTTGCCCAGCAGGCCGGTGGTGGTGGGGGCCGTCTGGGTGGGCTGTTGACTGAGCTCCTGACCGCTAGGGTCTGAAGTCCAGGTCTTCAGGGTCTCATAGCTCAGCAGGAGCTGAGGGTAAGATGGCTCAGCTGCTGGGCTCTGCAGGGCCAAGACCCCGACACCCACTTACTCTCAATGCTGAGGCTCGCTTTGCGGGCAAGAGTTTTCCTTAGAGGTGGGAGCCTGCTTGAGGCCCAAAAGTTCTGGAAGCGTTGTAGAAGCTGCTCCGTGGTGTGGCTGATTGGCCACATGCAGAGCTGCTGGGCTGCTCGGAGGCCGTTGTTGCAGCTGGAGCCCAGAGGCCAGGCTGAGCCCACGCGGGGTCTGCAGGGCATGGAGGGGCAGGACCGAGGGTGGGCGCCCAGTGTGCTTCCTCCTCCTGGGGTGGCCGTGCCGCTTGCGTCCTCGTAGGCCTTCCCCGAGCCGTTTCTCCACGTCCTTGTGTTTTTTCTTGGCCAGATCCAAATCCCTGATTGCTGCCTTGTAACATCTAGAGATGGGGGTAATTATAACTCAAAGAGGCTTGAGGAGCTTCTGAAAAGGTTAAAATTAGCTCCCGGGACTCGGCCCTGATGGGTCTGCTGTAAATGAATCTCTTCTGAACGGACAGCTTCTCTGCAGCCGTCGAGGGCCTTGGCAGGTGAGGGTTGCGCCCCCTCCGTCTGCACAGCTGTCTGGACCCGTGTCTGTTTGAGCTCTGCAAGCCTTTGAAAGGGTTGCTGTGCTACCGAGCTTAGTGCACAGAGTATTTGAGGCTGCTAATTGCCTCCACTTCGTTGTATCACACGGGGGCTGCCTTAGGGTCCCGGGGCCTGGGGTAATTATAAGCCAGAGCAAATTAGCCCCTTGCACGAGTCCATTGAATCCTCTTATGCATTCAGGAGAGAATGTTTTAACATCTCTCCATGTCAGGAGGTAACTGCTGGACCTGTGCCTTTTGTCGACTGTGCAAAGATGGCTGATGCAAAAGACCAGGTCCTAAAGTTGAATTTGTCAGACACTGACGGCTGGTTGGGACAGCCTCTGCCCTCCTGGCTTCTCGCAGCTGAGGGGAGGTTCTGTCCCCCAGGGCCACAGAGGGTGTGGGGAAGCTGGAGGGGCAGGCAGGGTGGGCTTCAGGGAACAGCAGTGGAACCGGCAGCGGAGGACACCAGCGGTGACCGGGTTTCTGGAGGGGTGGTTTCTGTGGGGAGACACAGGGGTCATCCAGGCATTTGGAAAATGGGCCGAGGAGGCATGCTGAGGACTCTCAGGCACAGGCTAACCTGAGGCAGGTGAGGCTGGTGGGCATGGCGCCCAGCAGCCGCTTTCCTGTCCCCACCTCTTCTCCACCCCACCGTTCCCCTCCAGCAACTCGTGCACACAGCTGGGCAGCCTTCCCATCCCCACAGTGTCTGCAGAGCCCCAGGATTCTGTCTTCTCTGACCAGTTCTTGGCTTTGGAGAACCAGCTGGCCACAGGGTCCCGGAAATGGGGCTCTGCAGAGTGGGGTGACAAGAGGAAGCCGTGGGATCCTGTCGGGGTTTTGTTTTCAGATGGAAGTTATGGCTTAATTGGAGGGCTCCTTCCTGCTCCCTAATTAGGCTGCCTAATTAGGCCTCCAGGGGTCTCTGGGCTGCAGTTGCTGGTTGCCGGGTGGGTGTCTGGAATGTGGGGAAGGCCAGGGCCCACCACAGTCCTGGACACTGGTCCTTCCAGCTGCTCTCAGTGGCCAGGGCAGTGACCCCATGAGGAGAAGGAATGAGGGTTTGGAAACTCATTGGGGCTTGAGAAGGCTGGCTCTGAGTGTGCGTGGCTGGGCCCCTGTGTGCGTCTGTGTATCCGCGGCCTCATTTCCGAGGGTGTGCACAGGCTCAGCCACGTGGGACCCCACAGTGAAGACTGGCTTTATGAACTGCTCTCGGTCATCTGGATGTGAACATTCAGATGCCCTCCTTCACGAGTAGAGGCAAAGTGGTTGGTGTGTGTCTGTCACGACCAGTCAGTTCCAGTGAAATGGCCGTTTACTCTCTGGGGCGATAATTTCTGGAAATGAATTATCCAACTTGCTGTATCTGGTCCTTGGGTATAAAGACTGGTTATTGTTTTTTAAATGTTTTTATTGTGGTAAATTACACATAACATAAAATTTACCGTTTTAACCATTTTTAAGTGCACAGTCTGATGACATTAAGCTCGGTCTCATTGTCATGCAGCCACCATCCATCTCCAGAACTCTTTTCATCTTGCAAAACTGATGTTTCACGTCCTTATTTAACATTAAGGCCCCTCCCACTCCCTGGGCCCTGGCGCCCACCATCCACTTTCTGTCTGTGAATCTGACTGCTCCAGGGACCTCGTATAAATCGATCATACAGTATTGGCCCTTTTGTGTCTGGCTTATTTCACTGAGCAGAATGTCCTCAGGCTCATCCATGTTATAGCAGGTGCCAGAATTTCCTTCCTTTTAAAGGCTGAATAATGTTCCACTCTATGGCTATGTCACATTTCATTTATCCACTCATCTGTTGAGGGACACTTGGGTTGCTTCCATGTTTTAGCTATTGTGAACCATGCTGCTGTGAACGTGAGTGTGCAAATATCTGTTAGAGATCCTACTTTCAGTTATTTTGGGTATATACCCAGAAGTGGAATTACTGGATCATATGGCAATTCTTTTTTATTTTATTTTTTTAAAGATTTTATTTTTTCCTTTTTCTCCCCAAAGCCCCCTGGTACATAGTTGTATATTCTTCGTTGTGGGTCCTTTTAGTTGTGGCATGTGGGACGCTGCCTCAGCGTGGTTTGATGAGCAGTGCCATGTCCGCGTCCAGGATTCAAACCAACGAAACACTGGGCCGCCTGCAGCGGAGCACGCGAACTTAACGACTCGGCCACAGGGCCAGCCCTGGCAATTCTATTTTTAATTTTGGGAGGACCCTCCATACTGTTTTCCACAGTGACTGCACCATTTACATTCCCACCAATGGTGCACAGCATTCCAGTTTCACCACGTCCTCACCAGTACTTCTTGTTTCCTGGGTTTTTGGTAGTGGCCATCCCAGGCATGTGAGGTAGTGTCTTATTGTGGTTGTGATTTGTGTTCCCTGATGGTCACAGAGACTGACGTTGAGGTCCCATCGGTGGCATACTCATCTCTAGTGAGGAACCGTGTGAGCGCCGGGCTCCTCGGGCCTGCGAGTCCCCAGGTGTCTGCAGAGGAAGGGACTGGGCGCCCGCAGGCCTCCTGTTGGGGACTGGGGTTTGATTTTGTTGAAGTTGTTTTCACTGAACAGCAGGACAGTGACATTTTTATTCAGAGCAGAGACTAGTGGAATGCCTCCTGCAAGGAGAGAGTAGTCGGGTGGTCCAGGGCTCAGGAGGGCAGATCAAGTCAGAGATGCATAAATAGAAAGATTAGCATGAAGTTTCGAAGTGAAGATGAGTGAAAATTAGAAGGACCAGCTGGCTGGAGCTCCCGTTTTCAGTTCCCAGTCAGAGGACATCCCTGCCCCACAGTGGGAGTCACCCTCTTAGCGCCAGCTTCCAGGTTTATCCCTCGTTCATTCGCTCACTCCTCGTCGAGCCTGAACTGCGTGCCTGGGTGTCCTCTGCTTGGGGGCAGCAGGCCCTGGTGGCCCACCTGGCTCAGGCATCAGAACTTAATGCCTGGCTCTCTTTGCTGAGCTGGAGCCCCAAGAAGAATCCCAGAGGAACTCTGGAAGTCTCCATGGGAAGGACATTTGCTGGATGGACTCGCTCTTCTCCTGGGCATCCTCTCTCCCGGCAATCGCTGGTTGGCCTTGAACAGCTTGGCACGTGTCTATCCCATTGATACCTGCTATTGGAGAAGTCATGTCCCAGGGGAGATGATTTTGCTCTCCAGGGCAGAGCAGAAGCTGGTGGTGGTTTTGTGGGCCGTGAGAACACAGCATCCCCTGAGTTGAGGGCTGGAGAGGGCTCTGTCCCTGGTTCTTCTGGGACGTCATGACCACCTGACCACGTGAGGAGGCTGGCACCATCCTCGGTGCAGAGAAGCCAGGAGAGAGCCATGCTGCCGATGGGACACTCTCCCCACCATCGTGCCTGTGCATGGTGTCCACCCAGCTCTGGGAACTGGGAGGTTTCGCACCGCTGTGCCTGGTCTCGTATGAGCCCCCAGGCGTGGGCCTCACTCAGTGGGGGACAGGTGAGCGCCACAGGTGTGTTTGGACTGTGGGTCTCCATGGTGACACGTGTGGCAGCCCTCAGCCAGGGACTGAATGCGCCATATCTGGGATCTCAGATCGCAAGTGACAGACACTTCATTCAAGCGAGCTGCAAAGTGGGTAGCAGATATTAGCTAAGGGTGGGGAAGGGCAGGGGTGGCTGGTTCCCAAGGCAGCTGAGCTGGGCTGGGATCCTGCCAGGGCTAGGTGGCCGCTGCCCGCCTGGGCCCTCTCTCACCAGCCACAGTGGGGACTCGCCTGCTCAGCCCTGGGTGGCCCCCGAGCTCCATGGCCTGGGACAACCAGGCTGCTCTCTTCCCGCCCTGGGATGAGCTAGCGCAGGGCAGCCCTTCTTGGCCTGGCGCAATCCTGTGCTCCTGTGCTGCATCTTTCTCTGCAAATGAGGGTGTAGTGGTCTACAGAGATTTGTTACAAAGCAGACGGTGCTCAGGGGCGCTGGGATAGCCCCTGGGGGCTGGGCAGCCCCCACTCTGTGCTCACTGTCCCCGCCGGTTCAGAGCGTCTGCTGGAGCAGAAGCAGCAGCTGGCTGAGATCTGAAGGCGGGGTTCGTCTGCAGTGCTGGCGTGGAGTGGGGAGTCCAGCGGCGGGGCGTGTCGGCTCAGAGCCTTGCCTTTGGGGGCCCCCGGCAGCCTGGGAAGGAGGACGGAGTTTGGGCAAGGCTGACTTAGCTAGTTGCCATCTTGACCTGGTCTTTGGAAAACCACAGTTTCAAAGAAATAATTTCTAAAAATGGTGAACTGTGAACATATTGATGTTTTTCTCTGCAAATGATGCCCCTCGAAAGCAGAGATGTCAGTAGGGCCAGCCTACATGTGGATGCCCCAGGGCCTGCCTCTCCTCCTCCTCTCCTTCTTCTCTTCCCATTTCCTCCTCCCCCTCCTCCTCCTCCCCCCCTTTCTCCTTTTTCTCCTCCTCTTCCTCCCTCCCCCATTCTCTTTCTCCTCCCTCTCCTCCTCCCTTCTCCTCCTCCTCTTCCTCCCCCTCCTCCCCTCTCCTGTACACTGCATCCTGGCTTGGCCTTCTTCCCAGAAGGTGTGGAGTTCACTCACTGTCCCGGGCCTGAGGCTGCCCTTGGGAACCTCAGACTTGCCCCCTGGGTCCACATCAGGGACGCCAGCCCCACTGACCAGGTTACGAGTCCCAGACCACTGCCTCCCACCAACTCCAGTGCATAGCCCACCAGCTGCGGTTGGCTGTGTGGGGTCCTGCCCACCTCTGCCCCAGGTTCAAGGTTTGGCTCATGGGCAGAGTTGGTTTTCATTAAAAACCAAACTCCCCAGAGGCCTGTCCATCTGGAATTACGCTTGCAGGAATCTCTGTAGCATAGTCTTTACTCACAGTTCATGTTCACCAGGGTGGTTCCAGCCATAGGACTGAGGGGTCCCGTGAGGGAGGGAGGAGACGGGCCCTCTTGTGAGCATCCTGCCCTGGGGAGTCCCCTAGGGCTGCTGAGGGTGGAGGGTGGGCTCTGCCCCTCCCCCTGGGAGGCAGGTAGGTCCTCCTTGGTGCCCTTCCAGAAACCTCCTTGATGGGACGCCACCCTCGGGGAGGCAAGGCTGCTGTTTCTGGCTTGGGCCTGGCCCTCCCTTACTGCAGCCTTTGTGGGTGTATTTCTTTCTTTGAAACATGCCCTTCCCCCCTCCTTCCAACTGGGGGTCCACTGGGGGATGAGGCTCTATCCCACCCCTCATTCCTTGGCTCTGAGAAGTCCCCAGGCCCCTGCCTGTCGCTGGGCTGAGCACCCCTTGGGGGCCCTGAGGCCCCTGGGCTGACGTGGACACAGCTTTCTTCTCCTAGAGCTGGGGCTGGGGCCATGCTGGGACCTGCTGCAGTTACCCTGGCTCAGTGCCCAGCCACCGCCCAGCAGGGCCTAGACAAAGGTCCTTGGCCTTCCCAGGACACTGGGCACCATGGGAAATGCTTCTCTGGCAAGAGCAGGATGCCCATCCTGACCCTCAGGAGGCCCACGTGGGGACGGTGGGACATTGGGATGCCAACTCCACAGCCTGATCCCACTTCCCTGGGAGGAGCAGCCGGTGGGGGCCACTGCCCCTCTCTCTTGGCTCATCCAGTTTGTGGCTCGAGACTCAACAGCTGGCCCCGTGGCCTCACCGCCTGCTCTGAGGCCCTCCACGTGAACTGTGGCGTCCTGCTTTGGCCCTTTCCTGGGGCCACCCTGGGGTGAGTGTCCCCCTCCTGGGAACATGTCTCCCTGGTGGCTGCCTAGGCAAGCCTGACATTTGGCCGCCCTCCAGACCCCTCTGCCCTGGGCCTCCGTAGCGCCCTCTGCATATGTGGCCCTGGGCCGCTAGTGCCCTGACTTGTGGGACAGCCCACTGGGAAGGGCGTGGCCTTCGCAGCAAGGGCTCTGGCTGCAGCCTGGCCCGAGGGTGCTTGGTCCTGCCCAGAAATCGGCTCTGCCTCATGTCTGGGGCTGTCAGAGGAGCCCTCAGGGCCCTGTGGTCCTTGAGGCTGTATCCAGGCTCCAGCCGCCCAGCAGGTGGCCTGTGCTCACTGCTGCCGGGAATCAGAGTGCTGTTTACATGCACAGGCAGGCGCTTCCCCCGCCTCTGCCTCTTGGCTTGGGTCTCCCCGGTTCTGACCCGCTGACATCCAGCTGAGCGATGTGGCTGTGGTTTATTCCAGGGCAGATGGTTTAGGTGGAATAATTAAGACTTGGAGAAAATCCATCCCTTTTTCTCATGGAATCGATGATTGTCCAGCCTTCAAACTCTGGTCCCTTTCTTCCCTCCTTGGGCCCGTGTGTGAGTGTGTATGTGTGTGTGTGTCTGCCTGTCTGTGAAGGAGGCGTCTGCCCGCACTGCCCAGCTGTGTGTGTTTGGCCTCTAGGACATTGCGTTCCTTCTCCAGGCTGCAGTGATCACAGGATTATCACGGCATTCTGTTGGGCATTTGTGGGACGCGGCCCCCACCCCCAAGGGTCAGTGGTGTTTGAGCCTGGTTCAGGGTCTCTCCCCAGGGCCCCTCCGGGACAGGCTGGTGGTTGAGGGGGCTCACACCTGTCGGGGGTGGAGGTTGTGGCACCCTCGGAGGCCACGCTGACCCCTGGCCCAGAGCCTCTGGTCTGTGCCCGTCTGCTGTGCAGGTGGGTGGAGACTCTTTTCTGGCTAGGCTGCTCCTCCTAAAGGCAGTGACTCTGGGGCTCTGGTTCCTGGGGAGGAGACGGGGTGTCCACACTCTCGGAGCAGACGTGACTTGCTTTCCCAGTTCCCTTTTTCCCGGACAGTGGGCGGCAGGTCGATCAGAGGGTGAGAAGCAGGAACCAAACTCCATCTTTGCAGAAGGAACCTGCGAGGAGCTGCCCTAACGCCGTCCTGCCTTCCGTCCGGCTGCCCTCGCCCTCCTGGCCACGCCTGCCCCTGGCACCCCCTGCCCTGGCCCTCCTGCGCCCTCCCTGGGTTCTGGGGAGGCCCCCACTGCCTGGACGAGCCAGCCCTACTGTGCTTGCATCGCACGGCGTCCACCTGTCACAGCTAGTGTTACTACTTTTACAATCAGAACTAAGACAGCATTCTATTTTGGAAAAAAAGACTTGACTCCATCTGGAATTTAACATTTTTCCTTCGGCAAGCTCACAGCTCCTGAGCCATGTGGGGGCTGCTCGCTTGGCCCTCCTCTGAGGGACCTGCTGCCTGTCCGTCCTCCCCAGAGGGACTGCTGTCTGTCTCCCCATCCCCAGAAGGGATCATTGTCTCTCCGGCCCTTTCTGGCCTCCTGTCCTGCCCAGGGACGCTGTTCTGTTCTGTCCACCGGGGGCTGCTGATTCAGGAGCCTTCGGAGCATCCCAGTTTGAAGAGCCGCCCCCCTGTCCCCCCCACCGCCTTTCAAAAATTTCCGCTGTTGTCACACATTTATTTTTCCAGTTGAACTTTTGAATGAATTTTGTCAGGATCAAAAATAAACTCACTGAAATTTGGGTAGGAATTACATCTTGAGATCCGATGAGAGATCACTGGTCCCCACCCATCTAGGGGTCCAGTACCTTTTTGTTCAAATGTTCTTCATTTTTCATGTTAGTCCTTCACTAACATGATAAGCAGTTTTTGTTTATTATACGTTGTTGCTCTGGAATTATACGATACGTTGTCATGCATGTTATCTTTCTTCATTCTTGTGAGAAGGAGATTTTATCTTCTGACTCTTTTTCCAGTTTGTTGGTCAATAGTGACTTCTGTCCACCCCTGTGTCCCCAGCAACCCCCTGCCCCCTGCCTGCCCCCAGCCATTGAGGGGCAGGGGCTGTGCCTGCGGCCAGAGGACTTGGGTGGTCAGTGGGGTGGCTCAGGCACCCAGCCCAGCGGGCAGTGCTGTGGGGGGCGCGGGTGGAGGGTGGGTGTCTGGCCTGCCAGCCTGCGGAGGATCCTTCTGGGAATAGCAAGACCCACTCCTGGCCTCATGAGGGGCATTTGTGGCTTTTAGACAAAATTGTGTCCTTTGTGTGAATCGCTAAGTGTGCTCTGAGCTGGAAGACGATGGGCTCCCATTGGTGTTGTCTACGGGGCCTGAAGCTGAGTCTCCACACCAGGGTCACAGGTCCTCTTTTTGTTTTTTTAATGCTTTTTTGGTGTGGAAGATTGGCCCTGAGCTAACATCTGTTGCCAATCTCCCTCTTTTTGTTTTTTCTCCCCAAAGCCCCAGTGCATGGTTGTATATCCTAGTTGTAGGTTATTCTAGTTCTTCTATGTGGGGCCCTGCCTCAGCATGGCCTGATGAGCTGTGCTAGGTCCACGCCAGGATCCGAGCCGGGGAACCTCCAGCCACTGAAGTGGAGAACATGAACTTAACCACTCGGCCACAGGGCCGGCTCCGTGCAGGTCCTCTTAACAGGGGACATCAGCTGGACCAGGGGGGCATCAGGGAGCGACAGCTGAGGCATCTGAGGGGCACAGCCCTTAGGAGGCAAAGGCATGTCTCCTGGAGGCGGTGTCCCTGTGTGAGTTCCAGAGTCCCCTGACCTGGCTGGGCTTTTCTGGGACATGACTCGCTTTGCACAGGGACACGATTTGGTGTTTGAGCAGAAACATCCAGCTCTGTCCTGTGCCCCTCACGGCCCCGTGGCCTGGTCTCGTCTCTGGGAGGATTTCTGCCTTTCGCTGGCTGGGCCTCCTCCCACCCGCTGCCCTGCGCCTCCCGTCCCGACGGCACCGCGTTCTTCCTCCCTCTGCACCCATGCAAGGGCTGGGCTGGAGACGGCCCCAGAGCTCACCCGCAGACTCCTGGGGTGCTGCCTGCTGTTGATGTTCAGGTGGACGCTTGCCCCTGGCCTTGTGCTCTCATGGAAGGCTGGCCCGGCAGTTGCTTAGAGAAGGAAGGAAAGCATTGGCCGCCTCAGGGATGACGTGGCCAGAGCCCAGGCCGTGTCTGTGTGTTTCTCCAGTTTATGGGGAAAGAAGTAAGAAAATCGGGGTAAAGAGTGCCTTCCCACGGACCCCAGCCACCCGAGGAAGCTCCTGCCCCCACTGTGACCCCAGACCCTCGGGTGGACCCTGGAGACAGGTGGTGAGGAGGTGGGGCCAGGAGGGGAAGAGAGCAATTGTGGAAAGGGATCCGGGACCTTTGGCCTCACCCCTTTCTGGGTGGCCCTATTTGCGAGGACCACCCTCCCCTGCCCGCCTCGATGCCGCCATCCCGGGCCTCCCCCTGCTGCCATCTGAGGAGAAGCCCGAGCTTGGTGATTGCCATGGCAACGCCACAGAGGATGGAGATGATGGGCCGCCAGAGTGTTGCTGTGACATCTTGCTGAGCCTGTGCTCACTGAGTTAACACAGGAAGAGTGTTCCCCGGGTTCCACGCGTTCATTATGGCGGAAACGCTGCAGGGAGGGAGCAGCTGTGGCTGAGAGCTCGGAGATGTTGGGTTCTGGGATGTGAACCTGGCTGTCGATGGGGAGGAGGGTCCCTGGCTGCCACCGGGGGCTGCTAGAGCCAGCTCTGCCTGCAGCCTGTCCTCAGTCCCATGTGGGCTGTGTATCTTTGATGTTCACGCTGGTGGCGAGTGCTGAGTTTTGGCCCTTGCCATCACCATCCAGCTCCTTGACCAGGCAGCAGCCCCTTCTCCTGAGACATCCAGGCACCAGATCTGGACCCCAGCTCTTAGAAACCTGTGCCTACATGCTGTGGTGTTAGGGCATGGCTCCATGTTCCCGCCACACACTCGACTGCCACCGTGCAGGTAATGTCCATGAGCCTTGGGAAGCATGGCTAAAGGCAAGTCGGCGGGGGCCACCAGAATTCACGACGTCCAGCAGTGTCTGCAGAAGGCCCAGCTGCTGCCTCTGGGCCCTGAGCTCGCACTCTGTCAGGGGGCTGGTGCTGGCTGCTCTCACTGGAAGCCAGGCCCGTCTAGACTCCCCCCGGCCCCAGTGCCTGCCCCCTTCCCCGGGCTGGAGCTCTCCGTCTCTGGGCACCGCTCCTCAGACCCCATCTTGAGATTTAAATTTTATAAGTGAACTTATAAGCAAATTCCTCCTTAGGCTCCCTGATGGGAAGTGCTTGGCCGCAGAGCCGTCAGTCGGCTGAAGGACGTGCCCCCGCCCAGCAGGGCCCTTCCCAGCGGCCAAGTCTTGGAACAGCATCATCTCCGTTTCAGGCTAGTGGGCAGAAGCTTTCTATAAAGGGCAAAATCTAGCCTTTGACATGTTTTAAAAGAATGTAAAAAATGGTTTTACTTTCAAGTGCCTCACCACCTGGAAGGAAGCCTCTCTGGTTGGCCGGGGTTTACTCGGGGCTTCCGTTTGGATGGCCTGGGGGCGGCTCTGGGGGCGCCCCTGTTACACAAAGGAGAGGGAGATGCTGAGGATCAAACAGACCAAGTCCCAGGGGGGCTGAGCAGGGAGGAGGACAGGACCAGGCGCTGGTCAGAGAACCAGAGGGGCGCTGTGCATGGAGCATGGGTGGGAGTCACGGAGGGTCAGCAGGAGCTCAGTCCCGAGCTGGAGGGGATGGCAGGGCCTGGGAGCAGGGCTCCTTCCTCTCCCTACCTGGGCTGACTTGGCGAGGGCAGGGTCTGCTCTGGGCTCCCCTGGGCTGAGGGCCGAAGCTGGGACAGGACCCTTAGGTGCCCGGGACTCTCCCAGCTATCGCTGCTGTCTGTTTCAGAACTGCAGGCCCGGAGACCCCGCGTGGCAGCCTCCCACGGAGCAGCATCCAGCAGACCGTTTCCCACATGTTGCAAAGCGGGCCGGAGCACGGTGTGAACTTGCTATTGGTCTCTGGGTCACCCCAGCTTTGATTTTGTGCCTTAAAATAGCCGTCTCTGGTGACTCATTCTGGAGGAGGAGGATGTCCACGTTCTCATTCTCATTCTGGTCCCAGGACAGCACAGGAGTGGTCATTGCCTTGGCTGGGGGTCGCCAGGGAGCTGAGGCCAGAGAGGGCGCATCTGGTCTAGAGCTGAGCAGCTTGGGAGAACCGAGCGAGGTGTGGCCAGCCCCCTTGTGTGTCCAGCGTGAGAAGCAGGCTTCCTCTGTCAGGCCAGCTTGGTCTCTGCAGCCGCAAGATGCAGCTCTCCAGGTCAAGGGTGTTCTTCAGGATCGTAGGTGGTGTGGGGGCCCTTGCACCAGCTCCTCACCCTGGGCCTGGGCTACCTTATCTGTAATGGGGGCCCCTGTGGCCCATCTTTGCTCCAGGTGTCTGGCCACCCCTTTAGTCTGCCCCTCGAGAGGGCCTGGTGACCGCGCACAGTTTTCCAGGACCACACGGGCCTCCATGGCCCTTTCCGGGCAGTCAGTCCTCAGCTCCCCAAGATTCCGAATTGCACCGCTGAGCTGTGCTCCACCTCTCTCTGCCCACCAGCTGTCCCATGGGGTCTGCCACTTTGGGAAGCAGGCCGGGGCCCAGCCTGTGCTGCTGCCTGAGGCCCCACCCAGGCTTTGTGGCTGCACAGGCATGGCCTCAATCTTCTCCCTCTTAATTTTGAAAACTTCCAAATATAAAAACAGAGAGAAAGAGTGTAATGACCCAGCACATCCCTGTCTCCCCGCTCCGCCAGTTCCCTGCTGGAAGCTGATCTCATTTCCGCTGTTCCCTCTCCCCCTCGCCCCCACGCTGGGTGGTCAGAAACGAACTCCAGAGAGTGTGTTGTTTTACCCGTAAGTATTTCAGGTTCTGTCTCCAAAGATAAGGGCTCTTTTATTAAATGTAACCACAATACTTCTCACACCTAGAATAATTAGCAACAGCTGCTAACATCAGCAGATATCTTGTCAGCGTGCGCACGCTCCTGACGGTCCTATACATATTTTGTGATTATTACGATTGCTTGGAATTGGAATCCACACGTGGTCCACCCCTTGCGGTTGGTTTCGTTCCATTCGCCCCTCCATCTCTTTCTTCCTCGTGGCTTCTTGGCCGAGAGTCTAGTCGTCCTGTGTCCTGAGTTCCCACCGTCTGGGTCTTGCTGCTTGTGTCACCCTGCAGTCCTCCGATGTCCCGTCCGTGCCCTTGTGTAAGCTGGGCGTGGTCTACACCAGCTGGATGGATCAGGTTTGACTTGGAAGTGAGGCTCCGTCCTGGGGGTGCCCCCCGCGTCATTGGTCAGGAGACCCCGCGTCTGGGCGTCTGCCTCCGAGGTTGGCCACCGTTGGTGGTTCTCGCTAACCTGTGACCTCCTTAGGAGTTGTAAAGTGGGCGTGTTCTAGTTCTACCATTTAGTCTTCCTTGATTAGCTAAAATCATTAACTCATATAATTTCTCTTGTCAACAATTTTCGTAGAGAACATACTTCAGGCACAGCCCATCCAGAAGGATAAATGCCCTTTTTTCCCCTTTATTGGGCAATTTTTAAAGGGCAGAGTGGATTCCTGAGGCCCTTAAAGGCTAGCAGAGCAGTATTTCATTGTGGCTGTGGACGTGTGGGTGGGACACACCTGCTAGGGTCCACTCCCCACAGTTATTATGCTTCTTGATGCTCAGCAGGTCCCAGCCACTGCCGGCCCCTTCATGTGGGCCCCTGAGTCTCTTGACACGGTCTACTGTCCGGGCGGGCAGCATCCTCACTTGCTGGTGCGACACGACACTCTCACCCCGGAAAAGAAGGCTCGGTTTCTCCGTGGCGCCCCGGGTACCTCTGGTGGGGCGTGGCATTTGGAGACCACAGTTTGGGCAGTAGGGCTGCTCGTTGCTCCTGGACCAGCCACTCTTTGCAGGTCTTTGTGGTAGACAGAGCTGGGGGATCCACAGGGAACACCCCACAGGGGGTGTCCAGAGTCGTCTAAAGCAGTTTTCTGTGGTAACAGACTGCCTCAATACACAATTTGGTTTATGCTTTATTTGGCTCTCAATTTTTAGGGATTGCCTTTTAATATTAAATTTAATGATTATGTAAGACATTTGCATGGTGCGAAATAAAAGTCTACAAAACAAGGTGTATTCAGGAAAGTCTAGGCTCCACTGCTGTTCCTTCTGTCCTGTTCCCACCTTCCTCCTATAAATATCCCTTTTGAAAAAGACTTTGGTTTGTATTTCCATTGATTTCTTCTTTCACATATTCATATGATCTGCTTCTTAACTAAATGTAACCCACCATTCACTTTTCTCCACGCCTCGTTTTTTCACTGAACAGTGAGTATTTCAGGATATCACACTCTGCCCCCAAAAGACAATACCAGTCATTCCTTCTTACAGCTGCACACACGCCACCGCGCAGGCGTGCTGATGGTTTTCCTGTGGCTGCTGTAACAACTTACCACAAACGTCGTGGCTTAAAACAATACAGATTTATGATCTGGTGGTTCTGGAGGGCGGAGTCTAAAACAGGTCAGCAGTGGCCCGAAGGCCAGGTGTGGTGGGCTGCTCCTTCCGGAGGCTCCAGGGGAGGATCCCTTCCTTGCCTTTTCCAGCTTCCAGAGGCCGCTGCGCGTCTTGGCTCGTGGCCCTGCATCCCTCAGACCTCTGCTCCTGTTGTCACGTCTTCTCTGACTCTGGCCCTCCTGCCTCCCCCTTCCCCGAATAAGGATTCTAGTGATGCCATTGGGCCCACCTGGTCCTCCATCTCAGGATCCTTCACTTAATTCCATCTGTAAAGTCCCTTTTGCCATATGAGGTGACACAGTCAAAGGTCCAGGGATTAGGACATGGACATGTTGGGGACCGTTATTCTGCCGACCACACACGTTACTGGTGAGCATTAGGCAGTTTCCAACCTTTGCAGTTTCAAGCACCGCTGTATTTGTTATACCACATGCATAAGCCGAGCCATGTTTTTGCCAGTGTATCTTTGGGTTAGTTCCTAGAAGGGGGGATACATGGGTTGCAGGATGAATGCAGATGTAATGTTGGGAGCTGTTGCCAGATCCCCCACCGGGGCCGTGTACCCCTTCATTCTCCACCAGAGAGCCTGCCATGGGTTGTTTTGTCGAAGGTTTTGGTTTTTGCCAGTCGGACAGGGAAGAAATGGCACTTCAATTAGTTTTACTTCCCATTTCTTTCACGATAGCAAGGCTGAGCGTCTTTTTAAATGTTAGAAGGCCATTTGCGTATCCTGTGCCCATTTTTCTATTGGGTTCATGGTCTTTTTTATTTTTAGAGGCTCATTATGTATTAGGGAATTAACCTTTTATTTCTGAATAAGTCGTAAATATTTTTCCCAGTTCATTATTTGTCTTTCAACTTTATGTGTTTTTTCCATGTAAAATATTTTTATTTTTATACTGTCATGTTTTTCAATCTTTCTCCTTGTTGCTTTTAGATTTTAAGTCGCAGAAATGTTGTCCCTACTTCCAGTTATTGAGGACTCCGTCGTGTTTTCTTTTATCACTTCTCTGTTTCATTTACCTGTTAAAACTATTATGAATTTGGAGTTTATTCTGGCTTATAGTGTCATCAATGAATCCAATTTTATTTTTTTTAATATAGCTATTTAGTCATCGCCCCACTTATTAAAAAGTCTGTTTACCCACAAATTGGAGGTGCTGCCTTCATGATATACTGAATAGACCTACGCAGTTGGGTCTGCTTCTGGATTTTCTCTTCTGTTTTATTGGCCTGCCCGGCTGTTCTGCTCCAGGTCCGCACTTTTTATTATGGAGGCTTTATATAGCATGCTTTGATACCTGGTGGGCTCACATCGCTGCCTGGAACTTCTTTTAAAGGTTTTTTCCCGGCTATTTTTGCTTGATTGTCTTTCCAAATGAATTGTATAACCAGCTTGTCAGCTCCAGAAAAAAAAGCCAGCCCTGGTGGTATTTCTTGGGACTGTGCTGAGTTTGCAGAGCATCTTGGGCTGGAGGCCCATGTGGGTGATGCTGGGTCTCCGTCCGTGACCCTGGCCTGCCTCCATCTGCTCCAGCCTGCGTCCACGTCTCTCAGGAGAGCGTTGCAGCTTCCCTCATCTGGGTTTTGCCGAGGCGTTTTCTTTTCTTTTCTTTTATAAAAGTATTTTCTCTTCCATTCAGTCTTCAAGCTGGGCTTGTTTGCATATGTGCAGGCCCTCAGTATTGTGTGTGTTGATTTGATAATCTGCTGGTTCACTGATTTTCTCATGATTGCAGTAGCGTTTCCATTGCTCATTTTGATTCTGTTGAATCCAGATGTAAAAGCAAGTCATCCGCAAGCATAGGTGGTTTTCCCTCTTCTGTTCCAGTTCTGGTCTGGAGGCTGGGCTGTGCCGGGTGCTGGCTAGGGGGGTGCTGCCTGGGGGCCCACTGCTCTCTGATCCCATTTCCTCACCTGCCAGATGGGGCAGCAGAGGGACCTGCCCCAGGGGTGCTCTGGGGACTAGATGAGAAAGTGAACGTGGACGCCCCAGGCCTGCTCCTGGCACTCAGGGTGTCTGGTCCGGGGTACCTGGTCTGCAGACGGGGGCTTCCAGGGGGCCACGCGATGCCTCAGTCGGCTTGCTGAGCATCCTGCTGGGCCTCTGGGGGCAGGGGCCTGGCCACACCTTTTCCTTCTGCCTGGAGAGGAAGCTCCTCTGGATGGCACTGGGACCCTCTGCTTCAAGTATTTTTTAAATAGTCATTCCTCAGTGCCAGCCCTGTTTTAGGTGCTGACGAGAGGTCTGGGAACAAGGCAGACAAACCCCTCCTCCGTGGGGCTGACCCTCTGTGGGGAGGGACAGAGGGTAGGCAGGGTGACAGATGGCTGTGCAGCATGCGGGCTGGGGATGAGGGTGTTGGGCGAGGCAGGGAGGCAGGTGCTCTGGGGTGGCAAGAAGTGGGCATTTTATCTGCAGGTGGCCAGCAGCCTCGGGGAAGCAGAGATGGGCACGCTTCCTTTTTCCCGCACACGCGTGTTACATGGAATGTCCGCCTGTCCTGGGGGAGACCAACCCCAGCTCTCCCACAGGGAGGTGGTGCCCTTGGGGCCCGGATCCCACTGTCTCTGCTCTGGCAATCCTGCTGGCTTGCCCCTCATGGCCCCAGGGTGGCTGCTGCACCTCTGAGCCTGCATCAGGGTTCCGAGCTTGATGAGGGGGCCAATAGGCCCTGCGTTCTCTGCTGCAGAGAAGATCCTAGAGGTGCAGACTTCAGGACAGGTGTGCATAAGCCCCTTGGTTTCCAAGATCCTGGGAAGGCTTTGTTTCATTTGGGCTTGACTGAGCTTAAAATCCTCTGGCGATGTGAGGGGATCCCCTACCCAGCTCCAGAAGTAGAGAATGTTCTAGCCTCTGCAGATATGGGCGTGGGCCTACTGTCTCCCCTTTCTGCTTTGGGCTCATGAGGAGCCTGGGACCTCCTGGGCATCTCCCCTTCCCCAGGCGGTGAGTCCTGGGTTCGTGACGCCTGTTTTCTCAAACTCTGTTCTGTATCCTCTCCCTTCCTGGTTTTCTGGTCCCATGGCCAGGCCTTGGAGCTGGGATCAGAGACGCAGGATCAGGGACTCTCTCTGGTCCCGCAGGAGCCAGGTATTGCAGGCTGAGACCCTTCCTCTTTGTGGGTCTTCCCCAGTCGGTCTGAGGAAGCGCCCCATTGGCAGAGGTTTGAAGCTGGTGCCCTCGGGGGACTGCTGTCGGGGCGGCCTGGAACAGCCTACTTCAAGCCAAAATTTGTGTGGGGCTTCATATATTTTTTGAAAGATTTATGAGCATGTTATGGTCTGTGCTATAAATATCTATTTGCTTTAGTATTAAAATAATGCATCCCCATCATGTCCCTAATCTGAGTGGAACCGACAGCCCAGGAAGACGTGTGGTGGCTTAATGCCCTCAGAGTCCCCATGTGCACCACGTGCACCCACAGTGCATGCACCCCGAGTGAGGATGCTGGGCCGTCGTGTCCAGGAAGGTGCTGGGGGCGCCCCGAGTGGGAGCTAAACGTAGCCTGGTCATGGACCTCAATGCCTCTCAGTGGGCTTCCCTTGGCTCAGGCCTGAGGAAGCGCCACCAGCCATGGCTCGGGGCCTGGAGGGCCCGCCGTGCCCTGAGAGTGCTGCATACTCAGGCTGGGAGGTACCGTGCTGGAGGACAGAGGCTGGCTGGGTGACAGGGAGGGCGTCTCCCTTTCCTTAGGGGCCGTCTGTTCATGGAAGGTTCTGGAGAGCACTACCGCAGCCTCCTCTGGGGTCGAGGGTATCTCACGGAGATGGCGCTGTGTCCACATTGGGGAAGGTAGCCTTTAGGTTTCATCATGTGGGGCTTTGAGGACACTCACATCCTTCCCCGTTATTCAGCCCGGAAGGGTCTGAGTCCCCATGTCATCGCTGCCTCCTGTGTCCCCACCATTATGAAGGGAAAGTGGTGGTTTGCTGGAGTGGGGGCCCCAGAGGCTGAGGGAGGGTGACCCTGCTTTGGAGAGGGTCTGCCCAGCATGCATGCAGCATTCTGCAACCTGTGGTGTGTGGTGGAACCTGCTGGGCCCATGGGGGTTGATGTCCACCATCAGTGCTCAGGTGTGGGATTCCAGCTGGGGCACAAGAGGGCTGGGAAGCAAGACCCATGATAGCAAGGAAGAGGGGTGGGGAGACTCTGCTGTTTCCTCCTGGGAGGCCATCGAGCTCCTGCTGTTGGGGCCCTGCCTCGGGAACAGAGGCTGGCTTAATGCTGCTGCCCTCCCCACTCTCGTGGGGCAGTGACAGCAGCCAGCTCTCACCCCAGTGGCCTGACATCTGGGCTGCAGTGGAGGGAACTTTCCAGGGCAGTGACGGACATCTGCAGAGGTCGGGACGCACTGGTGACCCCTGAAATGTGGTGGGTCACCTCCTGAGTCACAGTGTCCCCCATAGACCCACCTTGGGAGGTGATATTGTAAGCCCTGCGGATGCACTTTACAGTCAAGGGGACTGCCGGTGCCCCACCCCTTTCCCCGGGTCTTGGCAGGCGTGTTGTGGTACCTCTCTCGCTGTTAGTGGGTATTCTTCCTTCTGACTCCAGGCCTTAATTTAACTCTGGGATTCCTCTGTTTCTGGGCTAAGGGGGCCAAGACAAACAGCTGCCCCAGGGGCCATAGCCACGAGATTAGGGCATCATCCTGGGAGGCAGGAGGGCCCACTGGTTGGGTCCTCTTCTTCTCCCAGTGTGTCTGGCCCACATGACCACAGAAGGGACTGGGAGGGGCCCCTCTGCTTGGCTGGAGCTACATCTCTTCGCTGAAAATGGGGCAAGTGGGCAGGGACTTGGGCATGGGGGTGCCCGTGCCTTCACGAAACACCGTGCACCAGCCCCCAGAGCACACGGGTCAGTGAGGGGCCGGAGTCCTGGCCGGGCTGGGGCCTGCCTGGGGGCAGAGATCCCGCTGGACAGGGTGGGCCTCCCTGCAGACCTGAGGGGCCAGAGTTGCAGGAAGCAATGTCCCAGACCAGGGATGGCCAGCGGCCACAGCAGCCTCACTCCCAAGCTGGAACGGGGTCGACCCTCTTGTCATATAGGCAGATGGGGAAGACCGCCGTGTGTGGAGGCTGCGTGAGCCGAGAAGCTGTTTGCACGGGCACCAGCCAGTGGACACTCGGGCTTGGTCGCTGTTCCGTGAGGAGTGAGTGGGCTAGAGCGGGTGTTTGTCTCTCTGAGTATAAGGGGCTCTTCCTAGAGTTAGTGCCCTCCGCATTTCACAGGGACGCTGCAGAAACGCCATGGGGAGATCTGCTGACCTCCCCCAGCAGTCAGGGACAGCAGGCGATGGGAGTCATGGCAGGTAAAAGGGGTCAAGGAGGCGCCGCCTGGAAACTGTCACGTGGACGTGTTGGGGGTTTAGGAGAGTGGAGAGTGGATCCGGGAGAAGCAGCGATGGATGATACAGCAGGCAGAGCTCGTCCGGACTGACGGCCAGCGAGTCTTCCAGCAGGAAGCACCCATCACATTCGAGTGGTCCTGATGGAAAAGGCCAACGCCTCACGTATCCTGTGGGAAAGTCTGAATTCCAAGTGAGAGAGAATCCAGGAGCGTCCAGACAAGTGATAAGAACCGTCTGCCCCCGAGGGGACAGAAGCAGTGTGGCTACTCAAGAGGAGCGGTGTATCTCGGATCCCGCCTGGAAAACAAAGGTAGCCAAGAATTCCAAACCTCATGGACACTGTTGTTCCCATGTGTGGGCCACAGACACGAGGGCTCAGATCCTGCCCACCTGTCTGCCTGGTGGGGCTTGGTGATTCTCCAATGAGAATAAGACAAAGATGTGGTTCGAAAGCCACTTCCGACGTGGCCGTCATCCAGCTGTGGTTGCCGCATCACTGAGCCCATGGAGTTGTTTTCCGACTAAATGACAGTCTTAGATGGAGGAACAGCCCAGGGCTGGGAGCAAGTGGGTACAGGAAGGTGGGTCGTTCCCCAGGAGGCCGAGTGGGCTGGGCGGGCGCCTGCAGATCCCCACTCCGGCTGCCCTGTGTGTCTGTGGGGGGGACGCTGTTTGCTCAGGCGCTGACCTGTCAGGGAGAGTGTATGTGTGTTTGGGGGGCTGCCTGAGGCTGTAGCTCCGCCCACCACCCCCAGTTGGTGTGGGCTGATGAGTCCTCTCGCTGGGCCAGCCCTGCAGGGCCCCCCGGATGTCACTGCGAGAAAGATGCAGCAGATCCCCAGCATCTCTTAGGGCAGATGATTCAACTACATGCTTATCAGCGGATGTAAAGGTCAGGGAGGGGAAAATCCCCCTTCTCGTGTTCTTGTGTCCTTGTGACTGGACCAATAATAAGTAAAGTTGACACAAGACCAGATTAACAAGCGAAAAGCCCAATTTAATTGCATGTGCACAGGAGAATCATGAAAGCAGGCAGTACATGTATCTTTTACATGAAGAAACAATAAATTTGTGAAGAATTGACAGCACAAAGAAACGTAGGTTTGGGGTACATCGATAGCGAGGAATTTAAGTAGAGCTTAGGTTTGAGATAATAAATCAACAAGGTTTGTTTATGCAGCTTCTCGGCCCTGAATTCCTAGCTCTGGTGACAATGATGCGGGGCGAGCCCCTTTCACGTGGGGGTTGTATTTCCTGCTTCCAGGGGAACAGAGACAGGAGGGTCACAGTGCCCTCTTTGCCTCTCAAACAACTTTAACTCAGAATAATCATTATGCCATTGTGAGATGTCTTGGAGTGGCCTGTCCTGGTCCCCAGTGTGAGAAAATGACCTCGGTATCAGGTGGTGCCACCAGCAGCTCATTATTCTTTAGCCGCTGCCTGTGGCCCCTTCGTGGGACTGCCAGCTCCCGCACCCTTCCCTGGAGGTTTGTGACCACCTCCACGGCTTCATGAGGCTCTGTAACCCCACTGGCCGTGGGCCAGGGGCAGCCACTTAGCGTGGGGAAGCTGACACTCTGAGCTGCCCTCCCCATCCACCTCCTTGGTCCTCCCCCCTCTCCACGATGGAGTCAGCAAGGTGCAGGATGCTCTGGGGTTAGGGTGCTCCCTCCTAAGGGAGCCTACCCAAGGGCATCTGCAATGTGGAAGTCTCCGCCCCACCCCACGGCGGCCCCCAGCGGGGCCAATTGAGAAACTACGAGGCCTGACCTTCTGCTGGTAGAGAGGGCAACACAGTGGGACAGAGGGTGGGTCTGGGCTGAGGACACGCGCTGGGGGGTCATCGTTGTACAGGGGCACCCGTGAGCCCACCCCAGGAGTGAAAGGGGCCTGAGACGGGACCTTGGGAGAACAGCTGCCCGCAGGGGAGCCTGGGGAGGGGGCAGTTAGGAGCCTGGCGTGGCCTCTGCCCTGTCTGAGCCTGCGCGCGTGTTCTCTGAACACTTGGCTTCCGGAACTGGCCCCGCTGACCTGCGTGAGGTGTCCCCCCTCGGCCTGGGGAACGCCTGCTCCACCCACAAGCCTTCTCCCCACGCCCCTCTTCCTCAGCAGCTGCAGACATCTTCTCTGGGCCCATCCCTGGCACAGAGCTGCCAGTATTGGTGGGCCTGACGGAGCATCTGCAGCCCAGACTCAGCCCTTCCTGCGGCTCCAGAAGCCCCCAGGTGGATCAGGAGGCAGTTTCATTATAATATTTAGAGGCTGTAAGTACCTGTTGTCAGGCATTTGCTTTCTGGGGAACAAAAATTACTTGGAAAGAAAAAGAGCTTGGGGTGAATCACTTAAACCTGCAAACCACGCAAACAGCATCCAATTAGAATGGCAATCACCCAGCCATTAGTCACTGGCTCTTGCTGCGGCCCCGTGGCATTTTGCACGGAAACCCCGGGGCTGCCCCGGGAGCCTGGGCTCAGCAGTTAATTCCTCTTCTTGCTGAGATCTAATTCCAATTCCTCCTCTTCTGGCCTAAGTCGATTACTAGAGGAAGCGGCTCAGAAACTGAGATGGTTTGAGGAGATGGTTGAATGGGGCACCTGCTCTCAGCCGGGAGACCAAGCCAAGGCGGAGCGAGGGCTTCCGCTCCTTGTTGTCACTGCTGCCTGGTGATTTGTGGCACCTGAGGCCCCTTGAGCAGGGAGGGCACCAGACCCCAGCACTTCCACTGCCGCTGTTTGGAGCTTCTGGGGTCGGGGGCCTCAGTGGAGCCCAGGGCGACCTCCCCAACTCGGCCTTTTCCAGCCAGGCCGCTGCTGGAGACCTAGAGCTCGTGTCAGCTATCCCTGCCAAGAGCATTTTGATGCACTTGACTTGAAGGGGAAAACCCGGCCCCATCTCAGACAATCGTGAGCGTGTCTGACAGCCTGTGGGTCCCGGAGGGATGGCCTCTGTCTGAGTGGCTCAGCCTGGCTGGCCTGGGGTGGAAGACAGTGGAGATGGCCCAGCTTTCAGAGGAAGGGGGCAGATAAGGACGCTTGAAGAGTGGCCAGGTCGGCAGGTGGAGACGGGAGAGCAGGTGGTTGGGTGAGGGTGTGGTGAGAGTCTGGCGAGGCTGGGGTGGCGGTGAGGGTGCATGGAGAGAGAGCCTGGTGAGGCTGGGGCGGTGGGCCCGGTCACAGATCCCAGAAGGAAGCAAGGTATTTTCCCAGACAAGTATGCTTGGGAGGTGTGGGGAGTGGATTCGTGTCCAGAGGCTGCCATAACAAAGTCCCACAGCTGGGTGGCTTCAAACAACAGGAATTCATTCTTCCACAGTTCTGGAGGCCTGGAGTCCGACATCAAGGTGTCAGCAGGGGGCTAGTTCCTCCTGGAGGCCGCAGGGGAGGCACGCTTTCACCTCTCCTCTCTTAGGGTTTGCAGCTACCTGAGAATTAGATTGACATAAGACGGATTAATAGGAGAAAAACATCCAAATTTATTTAATGCAAGTTTTACATGACATGGGAGCCCTCATAAGGAAATGAAGACCCAATGAAGTGGCAAGACCTTAATGTTTTTATGCCAGTTTGAACAAAGAGAGGTGATTGTGGACAAGTAACTGAAACGAGTGGAAATATTTTAACACGGTCTGTCTGTGCAGAATTCTCTGAGCTTCAACTTCCCGTCCTTGAGGATGAGAATTTACTTTCCTCCTGGGGCAGGGCGGACATCTTCCATCTGGGGGTTTATTTCAGGAAGAAAAGGGAGAGTCAGGGCGCCCTTCTTGCACCTGCAGTTTTTTTAAGTGTCTTTAGCTCAAAATAACCTGTATGCCAAATTGGCATGTTTTAGGGTGGCGTAATTCCACCACCCTCCTTCCTCCCCTTGAAAGCTCCCCCACGAGTCTCATTGTCCGGAAGCTGAGCTGGTGAATTGCTCCATATCTCAGTGAACACTGTCTTGGTCCTGAGAACAGGTCAGTTTAGTTACACCGTTGTGTCTCGTTGGAGGAGGCAGTGTCGTAGGTGGGCTCCCACCAGAGTCAGGCCTCTGTGTGGTCTGAGCAATCAGCAATTTAATGAGGGGCATTTCTATGGAAACAAAAGAAAAAATAAAGGTTAATGGTTGGGGCAAATCAGAAAGCCAGCTTTTGAGTCCAGAGGGCAGTCAGTTGAGCAGACTTTTAGATCATTGGTCTCGACGCATCTTTAGATGGTGGTGTGAGGACAGTCAGTGGCAATTTTGATGCGTTTATGCCTTTCCTGGTTTGTAGTCTGAATGTCGCTGCTGACGGCATCGGGTGTTCTGGTGAACTTTCTGAGTGGCCCACGCAGCAGCAGGCGCAAAGCTTGTGCCTACGTGAGCTGCTGTGGTGCTTTCTCCGAAGTTTATATTAAGTTGTCCAGCTTCAGACTGTAGGGCTTTGGGAACGGGGCAGTTTTCATTTTTAGTGATTCCAAATCAGAAGCGCTGGAGAAAAACTGGAAACGTTAATGATTGACAGAATACACAAAATGGCAGGAGCTGGTTCACAGAGGAAGCACGGCTCTGCTCAACACCCACAAGGACGTGCAACGGCTTTTGTTGAAACAAAGAATTCTTTCCCTACAAATGCCCCCATTTTTATTAAAGATAATTGAAGTAAAACTAATTTGTTTGCAAAGTAAGTCTAGTCTCGTTAAACTTGGCCTGATTATTTACGTAAGTGCAGCAAGAAGGGTGATTGACCATACGGGTCCTTTTAAATCTGCTTCGTTGGAACTTTTATAGGGAATTTCAGAGTAGACTTTGAAAAGCCTCTTGGGGCTAAGAAGCTGAGTCAGCAACTTGTCACCAAACTGTGCCTTAGTACCTATAAATTTGGGTGAATTCCTCTCTTCTTGAGGTCCCCAAGATGTCCTGAGATTCCTGGGCCTGCCAAAAAGACTTCTTTACTCACCTGTAAGACCAGGAACTCTGTAAGCCAGGTGCCAGGCCCGTATTTCAAGGGGCTTTATAAGCATTGGCTCCATAAAGTCAGCCTTAGTTTTTAAACCTGTCTGGTCATACTTGATTCTGAGTACATCATTTTAAAATATGACATTCCAGTCAAAGTTTGGTAATATAACCAATGTTTTTAATTATGTCCTCTTACAAAGAGAACAGATTCTTTTTTTTTTTTTTTTGACAAAGATTAGCCCTGGGCTAACATCCACTGCCAGTCCTCCTCTTTTTGCTGAGGAAAATTGGCCCTGAGCTAACATCTGTGCCCATCTTCCTCTACTTTCTGTGTTGGACGCCTGCCACAGCATGGCTTGACAAGCAGCGCAGAGGTCCCTGCCAAAGATCCAAACCGGGGAACCTCAGGCTGCCGAAGCGGAGCATACGAACTTAACCGCTACGCCACCAGGCCGGCCCCAAGAGAACAGATTCTCATTGAACCCATGTAAATAACTATATTGTTGTGAAAATAAGAATATTTAATGAGTTTCTGAATTTTGAAGGGATCAGGTAGGGAGAAAAGATAAATATCTCAATTCTGTTTACAATCTACCAGATTGCTGTAAGCTGCAGATAAGAGGAAAGAGAAAAAGCCTTTCGTAAGTCCGGAAAACAAAACACTGAAGAACCAGCAAGGCTTCGAACAAAAAGTCATAAAAGTGATAGTCATCTTCATCAGTTCATTGAGTCCCATGTAATTAATTCTTGTTTTGCTTGATCTTGGGTTAGTAGTTTTATGAATCCATCAGTTTTTCCGTTAGAATTTTAGAAAATCTTGTCTAGTTCAGTGTATGACTTTAAAGTTATGAGAAATCTATATTCCAGGGTCCTTGTCAAAGTCCTTTCCATGAACTTTTTGAAGGTGAAGCACTTGGTCTGTAGCTGGCTGTGAAAGCTTTCAGGAAAGCGTCAGAGTGAAACATAACTCTGTCTGAATGACAGAGGACTCAAAGGAGCTGTGGCTAAAGATGTGGCGAAAATGACGCGAGTGACAAGGAAATTTGGTTATTTCTGTGGCATGTAACACTTAAGCTAATAATTGGAATTATGGCTGATTATACAGACAGTAAGGACACTGGCAAAGTTCTAGGCATTTTATGTCTTTTCTGAAACACTTATATCAGTAACATATATCCCTATAAATATAATGAAAAGAAGTTTTAGCAACACTTCTTATCTGACAGTGTTTTCCATGTAATTTAACATCTCAAATAAGCCTAATTAGTTTAACATCTCCATTTTTTAAAGGAGAGATAACAAATCTTGTGAGATTCTCTAGGGAAATCCCAAAGTTAGTTCGAGGTCAAAAAGACTTTATTTCAAATTTGATTTTGGAAAGTTTGTAAAAAAAAAAAAAAGTCAAAAGATTTAAAATACTTATTAAATAAGGTCTGAGGTCACTGTGAAACAGTACTTAGTTATCCATTTAACCAGAGTGACAAAGATTTTAAAGGCAAATGCAGGAATTAACATACTTGAGGGAAAAAGCAATTTAGTTTTGTTAATAGCGACAAGACTCAGTTTTTCTAAGTAATCAAAGACCTGATAAAAACAACATGAAGCATGGGAAATTATTTCGATAAGACACAGAATCTTTGTTTTCTCGGCAGATTACTCAAAAGGTAAAGGAAAACCTCTTATGCTCTCTTTTTTATGAATGTTCCATTTCATAATTTTTAGAGACGTGGTTTTCATAGTACTTTTTTTTTAAATGTGGCAAAAGACGTGTTTATTAACTGACCCAAATATCTTTAGCCTCTCTGTACCATATAAAAATAAGAAGCCAGAAGTATGTAAACGTAAACTTAGGTTTAATAATGGATGTTCCAGTACTTTATCTTATTTGGAAATGATCTAAATATTTAACACATCGAAAAAATATTTAGCAAATATTTAGATCCATCATTTAATTTAACTTAGTATAACTTTAAGATTTCAAGTTACCAAAAAAGATTTTGGAAACTACTTTTAAGTAGACATATTATAAAACATAGTCATTGTTGAAAAGTTCATTTATAAACTTTTATCCTACTTATATCTATTAAATCCTTTGTCTTTTTTAAACAATTATGCTTGGATTACTCATGAAAATTTCATGAGACCTTAGACAGCTATCTGTCATCTTAAGTTATTTTTCTTGCTGACAAATTTTGTAGCATAGAGATAGCATGAGCTTTTTGACTAGTAAACTCATGTAGAAAAAGTTGTATGTCTACATTATATTTAATGTTGCCAACTCTAAAGATGTGCCTGTTTTAAGTAAACCAACAACTTAAACTAGCTTTCTTTTTTGGAGGAAGACTAGCCCTGAGCTAACATCTGCCAATCCTCCTCTTTTCGCTGAGGAAGGCTGGCCCTGAGCTAACATCCCTGCCCATCTTCCTCTACTTTATATGTAGGATGCCTGCCACAGCATGGCTTGCCAAGCGGTGTCATGTCCGCACCCGGGACTCAAACCGGCGAACCTGGGACCACCAAAGCGGAACATGTGCACCTAACCACTGAGCCACCAGGCCAGCCCCCTTAATCTAGCTTTTATATACCAAAGATTATCCTAGACCGTGTGAACTTGGAAAACATTTGGGTTAGTTTTATGTTTCTGAGAATTTTAGAAATAGTTAATTTATATAAGCACTTATTTTCTATAAGCCAGTTCAATAAAGCTCTTTTACAAATTAATTTCTTCAACACCAGCCGGTGGAAGAAAAATACCTGACATCTATAATCTACATAAACATGTAGGCAGATGCCAACGCAGATCTTGTAGCTTTTTATTTTAAAATTTTAGCTGTGAGACAGGTATGATAACATAAAACTCTCCAGTTTATAAAAGGACGGTTAGATCCAAGTTGTGTTTCTGGCAGATGGAACAAGTTAACATTACCTGAGCCCAGCCAAAACTTTTTGCCAATATTTGAGGAGAAGACTTTTAAAGAGTTTTTCATTTGTCAGTTTGTTTCCCAATTACTCTCCTCTTTTTTTCTTCAGGTTGGGAGTTGAGAGTTAGTTCCGTGGAAGTTTGCATTTTGAAGACCTGCCTCTCAGGTCGGGCAAAGAGATGTAGGTTTATATCTCAAAGGCACAGAGAAAGGATGTTTTCTCCAAGAAGGAGTTTGGGACATATTTTCCTATTATCAGAGATTTAGGGTGATTTTTAAGTTTTTCTTTTCCCTAAGGGTAGGATAGTCCAATGATTTTTTTTGTGATGGGGCCCAAAATATGGGGAGGGGGGCAGTGATGCAGTTTCATTACAGAGCCTCAGGGAGCAGGAGGAGTGGTGGGGGCGGCAGAGGGAGCCTGTTTACGCTCCCAGCCTGTGCGGTCTTCTGGGGGGTCAGGGACAGGCAGTTGAGGGGTTGAGGGAGCACCAGTGGGTGGGCAGGGAGAATTTCCAGTGGGGGTGGAATGAATGCTTGCTTTTCTCTTATTAAGTTGGCCGTAAGACTAGCTGTGATGTTCTTTTAAGTTTGATCTCCCCATAGGTACCAATAGGACATTGTTTAGGATAAGAGCTTTCTAAAAAATTCCTTTTAGATATTCAAGGTCCAAATCTTTAAAGGTGTATCTATTTTCACGTGACTCTAAATCAATAAGCCTTTTCGTGACTTCATACCAATCCGCCTTGTATGACTTAGCCATGGACACAAGGTGCGTCCCCAAAGAGGGCACGGAGGATGCAGTCCTCCCCAAGAGCCGGAGCTTCTCCCAAAGACAGCCTAAGAAAGACAGACCTTCGTTGTCACAGGTGGTTAAAAACAACTCCGGTCTCCCACGAAGTGAGGCCCATTGTGTCACAGACACGCAGATCTGCCCGACTGGACGGGCGGTACCGAAACTTCTCCCAGCACAAGCAAGACAGTGAGAGGAGAGATGGCAAAGGCCCCCATGGCCTCCACGTGACAAATGACACAAAAGATGGAGACGGGATTACAATGACTGTTCCTGGGAGGCTGAGGATCAATAGCCAACAGGCTCTAAACCCCAAGCCCACACAGTTCAGAGAAATAGTTGTGGGTTTTTTTTGAGGAAGATTAGTCCTGAGCTAACATCCACACCAATCCTCCTCTTTTTGCTGAGGAAGACTGGTCTTGAGCTAAATCTCTGCCCAACTTCCTCTATTTTATATGTGGGACGCCTGCCACAGCTTGGCCTGATGAGCAGTGTGTAGATCCGCGCGCGGGATCCAAACCGGCAAATCCTGGGCTGCCAGAGCGGGGCACGCGAACTTAACTGCTCCACCACTGGGCTGGCCCCCAGAGAAATAGTTTTTATAAATGTTTTTCTCCTGCCAGTCTGAGTTTGGAAAGAAAGGGACAAGGAGAAACCTTTCCTTTCTTCTCTCGACTGGGCACTATGGACAGAGATCCAGAGAGCTGACTCTGGTAAGAATTCCTGTCTTCTGCGACTCTTGTCAGCTCCCCCGGGACCCTCTCCACAGGCTCTGGAGAGTGAGGCACCCCCACCTCTGACTGTCACTTTGTGCCCTCCAGAAACCACAGGGAAGACAAGATTCTACTGCTACCCCCATGGGATGTCTATCCTCTTAAGAGTGTTTGGCTGTTATTCAAGTCAAGCTGAGAGCATTCCAGAACACAGAGCCCAAAGATTCAGGAGACCTGGGTCCCTACCCTGCTCTGCCTCCACCTCCCTTTGGCTGGGAAAGGCCCCTGAGCTGCAGGTGCTGGTGCTCCTGAAGACAGAGGCTGCATGGGGTGGGCTTGGTGCCCCCACCCCCAGCCTCCCTGCCCGAGGCGAGCTGCGGCCCGGTTAGTGGCACCCGCACTGAGCTCCTTGGAGCTTTCTGCCTGTCTCACAGTCTGCCTCTCCCATCCCTGGGCAAGAATGAGCCTTTCCAGACTGAGTTTCGGGTAGGCACCGGGGCTGTAAGGCAGGAGATGGGGGCGGGGGTGCTGAGCGCCAGGAGCTCTCTCTTTCCATTTCTGTGCACAGGTGAGTGGGGCTGAGCTCTCCATCAGCAGCCTTTGGGCTTCTCTGCCTTGTGGAGTTGAGCCTGCGCGTACAGGGGAGACAGGCGGGCTGCCCTCCCTCCTGCCTGTGCTGACAGACGACCGAGGGGAGCTCTTTCTGAGCAGAATGAAGCGTCAGCCAAGAAGGGCCTCGGAGCTGAAACCTGGTGGGCTGGTGGCCTGCTGCGGCTTATGCTTATTTTCATTTTGAAAATTTCAACTGGCTTTCAAAATAATAATTTTAGAAATGATCTAGAACATGTGATAGGTTCGGGAAGAAATCCCTCCCAGCCCCGCTTTCCTGCGGCGCCATTGCTGACACGGGCGGCCGCGTCCCCTGGGCTTTCTTCTGTTCTTCCCACGTGGAGGGCTCCGGCTCCATGGGCAGGCGTGCCCTCCCCTCCTCAGGAACTCTCCATGGGCACGTCTGCTGGCGGTGGCCCTTGGCACATGGGCCTTTCTCATCTGCTGGGCAAGCCAAGTTCAAACCCGAGAGCTTCCTCTGAGGGCTGGACCCGTAGACCTCCTGCCGCAGAGACAGCCCACCCTTTCCATCGTCAAGCCACGCGGTTGGCGTAGCTCCTCCTGACACATTAGAAGATCTCCTCTTTCACAATTTCACTGACTCCTGGACAGTCCAGCAGCCAGGGCTGCAAGACTCAGGCCGAGTCACTCCGGTTGTGGCTGCCTTGATTTCCCCTTGACATTGAAGGTGCCTCCCTGGCTGGACCCACGACCCGTTGAAAGTCAGCACTCTCCCCCAGAGGGCAGCGTTCCCTGGAAATGGGGGGGAGGGGCTTGGCACTTGTGTCTGTTCCATGTGACCAGGAGCCAACTCTGTCATTAGGAGCAGGATTTAATTATATTCTGGGATGCGTTGTTTCTGCAGAGGCCTTTCTGGGACCCCATGGCCTTGCATTTCAGCAATTACAGAATTTTGCTTGTGTTTCTGGCTGACGCCTAAATAGCAGGCCCATTTAATACCCAGGTGGACAGTCTGCAAATGTGGCGCCTGTGTCAGCCGGGTTTCCCAGCTCCAGGCCATGAGAGTGGGAGCAGGGGCTGGAGTTTGCTCTTTAAACAGCTCGCAGGCCCCTTCCTCGCAGCTGGGAGGGTGGTTCTTGCCTGTTGCTTTCCCCATGGAGGAGCTTGGACAGCCAGGCTCAGGGGCAAGCACAGGTCTTCACAGTCCCGGGGACTCCGCCAGGCTGAGAGCCACAGAATGCGGCTTTGTGGGTGGAGGTCAAGGCATTTACAAAGCTCTAAGCTTGTCTCTCTGACCTTGGCCAGGAGCTCTGTGGGGCAGCCCACCTGTCCCTCTGGGGCCTTGCTGGCAGCCCCCTCCCTGGCCCCTTGGAGCTTTGGCCAAATGGGGAGAAGAGAACTCCAGCCAACCCCCCAACACAGGCTCAAAGATCCTGAGAAAGAGCGTTTCGAGAGCAGATGTGACAAGCAGGTGTTTTGGGTTTTAATTGGTGTAACTGCACTTTATCAAACACAGTTTGAAGTTGCCTGGAGCCGGGATCTCTGTCTTCTCCTCTTTCTCAGTCTCATGTCTGGGTCCTCAGACTGGAGGCCTGGTGCACGTGGAGCCCTTCTGTCCTAGGGCAAGTTGGTGGGCTCTGGGTGCGCGTCCCCACGCCTGAGGCAGCCAGCCTGGGACAGCGCTGCAGCTATCCCACCGGCAGCTTTGGGGCCATTTTGCTGAAGTGAGAGGAAGAGTCAGGAAGGCTCATTGCTCCAAACTTTGTGGTCTTGTGGGTGGGAGGGCTCTTTAGGGACCCCTTGGTGTGCCCCCCTGCCCTGGCTTGTCTTCTGGATGCCTCTGCCCTGTCTCCGTCCAACAAGGCCTGCAACCCTCTGCGAGAGGCTGCCCATGACAGCCCAGAGCAGTCCAGACAGCTTGGAAAGTGAGTGTCTCGTAGCAGAGGTGGACGACACTGTCCAGTGACGTGGACCGCTCCTCTCCGGTCCCTCACAGCACCCAGGACAGTGGGTCACTGCATTCGTTTCCTGTGGCTGCTGTGACGTGACCACAAACTGGGTGGCTTAAACAACACACGTTTATTGTCTTCCAGTTCTGGAGGCCAGAGATCCGGAATCAGTTTACCTGGGCGGAAACCGGGTGTCGGCTGGCGGTGCTCCCTTTGGGGGCTCCAGGGGACAGTCCGTCCCTGCCCCTCCCAGCTTCTAGAGCTGCACGCTCCCAGCTCTTGCCTCCTCCTCGTCTTCAGAGCCAGCAGTGTAGCACGTCCCTCCAGCTGTCACATTTCCTCTCCCATGGACTGAGTTGTGTCTTCCCAAGATTCCCACGCTGAAGCCTAACCCCCAATGTGATGACGTTTGGAAGTGGGGCCGTTGGGAGCCATTAGGTTTAGATAAGGTCATGAGGGTGGTGTCCCCATGATGTGGGTCGCGTCCTTGGAAGAAGGGGAGAGGCCAGAGCTCTCTACGTGCACCACCGAGGAAAGGCCATGTGAGGGCACAGCGAGAAGGCGCCATCTGCAAGCCAGGAAGAGGGGCCCTCACCAAGAACCGAAGGGGCCGGCACCTTGATCTCTGACTTCCAGCCTCCAGAACTGTGAGAAATAAATGACTGTCGTTTAAGCCGCCAGTCTGTGGTCTTTAGTGATGGCTGCCTGAGCTGACCAAGACAACTTCTTCTGTCCTCAGCCTCCCTCCCCCTCGTAAGGACCCTGTGATGACGTTTAGGGCCCACAGGGACAATCTAGGGTACTCTCCCCATAAGGTAACATGTTCACAGGGTCTGGGGACATCCTTGGGGGCCATCGTTCAGCTGACCACAGTAGGGTACAGAGCCCTCGGTGAGCACGTAAGCACGAGGCCTGGACTTGACCCTGACTGTGAGCACTTTGCAAAGCGCTCTTAGCCATCATGTCGCGTTGACTTCTCACGAGCTCCAGAGGCAGTGTAGTGTCCGAGTTTAGCAGGTGGGGAAACGGAGGGTCAGCCAAGTTCAGAGGCCACTGGATGGCCAGTGAGGAGAGGCCAGGCCCCCAAGGAGCGAGGACGGGCCTGGGGACATGGGGCCCTCTGGCTGCGGAGAGAAGCCGTGGAAGGGGGCATCAGAGCTGCCCTCGGGCACCTGAAGGGCCCTTGACAGCGATCTGTCCACTGTGTGTGGCCTCAGCAGCCAGCACCGGGCTGATGGGTGGAATCTAGGGGATCTTTGGGGTGTGAGGGGGCATCTCTGGTGGGCTTCTCAGCCCCAGCCCGGCGCCCTGCCTCGTCCCGGTCAGCAGGGGTCTCGCATGTGTGATGTGCGATGTGTGATGTCCCTCAGAGGAGCCCGGGGCCCCTCCCCTCCAAGGGAGCTCTGGCCCAAACCCAGTTGAGGACGATACTTTCAGAACTGTTTATGCTCCTCTTGGGGAGTTGCTGGCTCCCACCCCGTTCCACTTGGGGGAGGGTCAAGGAAGACAGGAGCTGCTCCGTACCTTTATCTGCGTGGGGAGGGCCTTGGTGACAAGGACAGGGCAGGACAGTGGTCGAGGTCCCACTCCGCCCAGCCCCAGGGATGGGGCTGTCCCCTCTGCATGTGCCCAGCTGCTGGCAGTGCTGTGTGCTTTCTCCCGCTTGAATGCTCCCGGCCTCGGTCCTTGCAGGGCGGCAGGGAGGGGCCTTGACTCTTGCAGCCCTGAGGCCATCTGGGGGTCTCTGGAGGCATGAAGGGAGGCAGGTCTAAGGCCAGCCCCTGTGTCCCTGGACTGAGATCTTTCTGGGCTGTTGGCCCAGGCAGAGGCAGTTTTAGGGAAGGCTTCACGGGGGTCTTGGTGGCCTGCACAGGCCCCTGGTTGGGTTTGTGCCCCTGGGAGTGTTCGAGGTTGAGGCCAGGGGGGCTCAGAGGTGTGTGGAAGCTCAGCCATGGCCAGGTGGCCCTCCATGCTGTGGGCACCACCCTGCGAGCTGTGCCTCTCCCGGGCTCGCGGGGTAGACTATGCACAAGGTGGTAGTGTGCGTGGTGTCACCTTGGGAATCGCAGTGGAGCATCAGGGAGCTCGCTGGACCCGGATGATGGGGGCACAGTCAGGAGCTGAGCTGAGAGCAGCTGCTCAGCTTCTGCATCCAGAACCCCCGACACCAGCAGTCACCGGGCTGCCTCACCGCCACTGCGTAGGACTGGATCTGGGGTATGACGTCAGCGTCTGTCTCCAGACAACACCCCCCCATAACGTTTCAGAAGCTGAAGTGAGGGGAAGGTGCTCCCGCGCTGCCGTCCCCCAAGCATGGCCGCCTTCAGTGCCCCCTCCTGTGCTCAACTGGAGT
This sequence comes from Equus caballus, assembly GCF_041296265.1. NCBI lineage: Eukaryota > Metazoa > Chordata > Mammalia > Perissodactyla > Equidae > Equus > Equus caballus. The sequence continues at coordinate 2,396,329 of NC_091684.1, forward strand.
GTCTGCCCGAAATGGGTCTGTCATCTGCACGTTGTTTATGTTAAATAGTGTGGCTTTACAGCTTTGCTTGGCATTATACAAATTGTCGTTAAAAGTATTTATAAATATCATTCAGAGGCTGTGTGCTGTTTCATTGGCTTACCTGCCCACGTCCATTAGGCTGTGTAAAGGTTTGTCATAAACAGTTTGTTCAGCTGTGATGAATATCTTCAGAAAAACACACTTTCGTTTCTTAGGATTTGTTCCTGGTGAGGGGACGAGGGTTTCACCAATGGGTTGGATCTGCAGGTTTGGCCTGGGGCTGGCGACTGTTGAAACGTCTGGTCAGTTCCAGGCCACCTGTCTTTGGGTGAGGCCCCCAGGACAGTCTCCTGCCCACCTTGAGTTCCAGAATCTTCCACTTTCTACAGGGCCCCCTGGCTCCTGCTCCTTGAAGTCCTGGAGACCGAAGGCTGTGGGGACCCTCAGGAATGGCCCTGGGTCATCTCTCCATGCTTGCATGGGGGGCGTGGCACCGGCTCTGCAGCCCTGATTTTGGGCATTAATCCTGGCTCCCTTTGGAGACCGTGGTCCTCACATTTGATTGATGCTCCTTGGCCGCCCTAGCCTGAGGCTCTCCTGGGTCTCCACTTCTCACTCTCTTCTCACCCTGATCTTCTCTGCCAAGCAATTAGCGAGCTGTCAGCCGTGTTGACATTGCTAATTGGCATTGCACTTCAATCTCAGTGGGATTGGGGTTTCAGAGCTGTGCAGAGACCCTGTCATCACAGGAGCGTCGCCGTTGCAATGGGGATGGTGGCCCTGTAGTTGATGAGAATAGCTGCTCTCATTCCTGGGGGCTTCCTGGGTGAAAGGCTCTGGCTAAGGGGGTCCTCTGCTTCATTCCCCAACAACCCTCCAGTCCAGTTGCTGTCTGAGCCCTGGGAAGGGGGTGCCCAGGTCACGGCTGATGAGGGGGTGCAGGCACCAGCATGGCCTGTAGCCCCCGCCCCGCTGTGCTCCTGGGCTGGGTCCTGCCTCCTGTCGTCAGATGCCTGTGCGCAGGAGACTTGTCTGGTCATTTGAAAGTTGTGTCTGCCACGGCCCACGTGGGGAGGCGGGTGGCGAGGTCGCTCTGTCCGCAGGCGTCCGTGCTGAAGCTCGCTCTGCCCTCCAGGTGTGTATCGTGCAGAAGCGGGACACGGAGAAGATGTACGCCATGAAGTACATGAACAAGCAGCAGTGCATCGAGCGGGACGAGGTCCGCAACGTGTTCCGGGAGCTGGAGATCCTGCAGGAGATCGAGCACGTCTTCCTCGTGAACCTCTGGTGAGCCCGCCCCTCGGGGCAGAGACCAGGCTGGACCCCCGCCGGAGCTGTGGAGGGTGCCACCCTCTCCTGCCCCTGGGTGCCTCCCTGGTGCTCCCTCCTCTCCTGCCTCTGGCACCCACAGCCCCTGCCTCCCCTCCCGTCCACTCACCTTGTGGTCCCCGGGGCTGGCAGCCATCCAGGTGTCTGAGCACACTGCGTAATGCGCGTCTCCCAGCCTGCAGGAAGCCCAGCTTTCCCACAAGGGAGGCCTGTGACCCATGGAGTTTCTGGCGCTAGAGCCAGTGGGGGAGAGTTTGCACAGGGCCTGTTTGCTCAATCTACACCACCCACCCCAGGCCACCTGCCCCTGAGAATGAGGACAGGGGGGCTTCTGGTGGGCAGGGAGTGGGACATCACATGAAAAATGAATTTTTTTCTAACTTTATTCTTGAAAGAATCAGTTGATTATCAATAAGAGTTACCTCTGAGAGCTCACAAAAGAAATTATAAAGTGGAAGGAGGTCCTTAAACTGTTATTTTGTTACTGCCACCATCTTCATCATCGTCACTATCGTCTTCTTTAGCATCATCATCACCATTACCCCTATCACCACCACCATCACCGTCATCATCACCATCACCACCATCATCGTCATCACCACCCCCATCACCGTCATCATCAGCATCCTCTTCATCATCACCATCACCACCGTCCCCACTGTCACCATCACCGTGGCTGCTGGTTGTTAGAAGCCAGCCCCTTGCTCAGCACTGGCTGAGCATTCCACTCTCTGTCTCACTTTCTTCTTTAGCAACCCTCCAAGCAGATCTTTTTACCCTCCCCACCCCTTTAGAGAAGAGGAAGCCAGGGCAGCAGCAGAAGGGCCCAGAGATGGGACATGTTCCACTCCCCATTGGTCACGTGGGCTTTCTGCCCCCAGCTGGGCCACCTCCCATCAGGACGGGCCGCTCTGTCTTTCCTGAGGGTCTTGGCTCAGAGCAGCTCCTGAGCCAAGGCAGACTCAGCGTTCTGGGCAGGACCATGCTCCTGGGGAGTGCCCAGTAGGGGTGGGGGTGGGGCCTCATTAGGTGCAGCAGGAGCCATGGCTCTGGCTCCCCAGCCGTGCATGTGCCAGGTTCTCCCTCGGCTCCCACAGGTACTCCTTCCAGGATGAGGAGGACATGTTTATGGTAGTGGACCTGCTTCTGGGCGGGGACCTGCGCTACCACCTGCAACAGAACGTGCAGTTCTCCGAGGACACGGTGAGGCTGTACATCTGTGAGATGGCACTGGCCCTCGACTACCTGCGCAGTCAGCACATCATCCACAGGTGTGTGCACACCTGACGAGGTGGGGTGCCTACCTAGGCCTGGTGGGGCCAGCAGCAGCCTTGGGTCAGTCCACCTGTGTGTGGCCACACTCCAGCAGAACCTGGACAGACTCCTGCATGCTCTGCCCCGCCCTTGGCTGCAGACCTGCCCCCAGACGTGGCATCTGGGCCAAGCAGTGCCTGACTCCAAGGTCGGCCCCACAGCTGCTCACCTGCTGGCCACCTGGGGAGGATCTTGTCTGAGCACCTGCAGCTGAGGTTGGGCACAGAGGGCTGTTGGCTCTCTGAGAGCCCGGGGCCTGGCCGCATCTGGGTGGCCTTCACTTGGTCTGCTCAACTGCAGGATCCCTGCCGCCATCTAGCAGACGCCCGTTTGCCCATTTGCCAAGTCCCTGAGGAATTCAAACTAATCTTAATATGAGCTGAAAGCAGATGAAATTAGGAAGATAAAGCTGTGTCCACAGAACAAAACCAAAAAACCTATTGGTTTATTATAAAGTCAAATAGACGTGCTTTCTGCGTTTCTGCCCTGGGGGTTCTGTTATCTGGTCGTGATTCAGGCGCCATCGCTTACTGACGCCTGGAAGCCGGGCGAGGCCTGGGGCGAATGGGTGGAAGGCGCAGAGCTGGATCCACAGTGCTGTGCAACCCGGGGCTCTGGGAGAGGGGCTGGCCTGGAGGGTCTGGGCAAGGGGGCTCTGCTTTTGTCTTATGGGGGCTTCAGCACCCCTCTGTGTCTAGTGCAGAACGTTCTCTGCTGTGTGTCTGTGGCCCCCGACAAGGACAGGAATGGCTGCTTTTGCCCAGCTCTATCAGAATGTTGCCAGGTGGGGAGGGGGCCTGAGGCCCTGGCATCCTCCCAAGGCCCACGTCAGGCCTCTGGGGCCTCTGCCTCGGGTGGGGAGGGGCCCTCGTGGGAGCCCCTAGCCCTGCCTTGGATTACGGGGCAGGAGCGGGAAGGACTTCTGGGCTCATCTCCCCACTGTCTGCTCTTCCTACAGAGACGTTAAGCCTGACAACATTCTGCTGGATGAGCAAGGTGAGTGGGGCCGTGTGAGGCCGGGGCCGTGGGCCATGTGCCCCGGCTGTGGGACACGCCTCTGGTCTGTGGGACAGTCACGCTGTCCTCTCTTCTTGCAGGACACGCGCACCTGACCGACTTCAACATCGCCACCATCATAAAGGATGGAGAGAGGGCAACTGCGCTAGCCGGGACCAAGCCCTACATGGGTGAGCCGTGGCCTCGCCCACCCTCGCACCCACCTTGCCAGCTGCTGGCTGGTCTCCCACGCTGAGCCTGTGGCTGGTGGGGTCAGGTTACTTCCCTAAAGGCACACAGCAGTAGGTGTCGGGATGAGGCTAAGCACAGCCACATCCGATCCCTATGGAAGAATCTAGGTGATGTCCGTGAGAGTTATGGGTATGACAGTGAGAAAACCCACTACCAGTATCAGGCTGTGGGACCTGGATTTGAACCAGGTGGTCAGTGGGCAAGGATCAACCCCTGAGGGTGGCTTCCCCGTCCAGCCCTGGTGCCAGCCTGGTCTCGGGGCCCAGCTGAGGTCCAGCCCTCTGGCCTGTGGGTCAGGGGTGCTCATCTGTTCCTTCTCTTTCTGGAAAGCTCCGGAGATCTTCCAGTCCTTTGTCAACGGTGGGACCGGCTACTCCTTCGAGGTGGACTGGTGGTCAGTTGGGGTGATGGCCTATGAGCTGCTGCGCGGATGGGTATGGAGCTCCTGCGGTCCGCAGGCTTGGCCCCCAGACCCCAAGCTGGCTGTGTCCCCCAGGGATGGCCTGAGTGCCCTGAGGAGAGATGAGGCTGTCCCCCACCCCCGTGTGCTCAGGGATGTTTGTGCTGTCCATCAGCAAGGACATGCCCCTTTAGCGGAGCGTCTGAGTGGACGGGCAGTGCCTGAGCGAGTGAAGGAGGGAAGTCACTATGGATTTCCTGGGGGCTGTAGCTGGGCCTGTGCGCTGGCCTCTGGAGGTGCACAGGGTGGAGAGCTGCCCAGCAGGGCTGCCTCCTGGGGACTTGCCTCCAGTGTCCCATGCTCTCACCCCTGTGGCCACAGCTGGGCCAGCCCTGGAGTCTGGGAGGCTGGGGTCCTCGTCAAGTCACCCACTGACCTTCCCATCCCCTGATGAGAGCACTGCACCCTCAGCCACCCCATGGGACCCTGCCCTTGAAGAAGGCCCCTCCTGGCCCTCGGAGGCTGATCCGCCCGGGCCCAGGCCTCTGGGGGAGATGTGCTTCCTTCCCACTGGATCCGCAGCCTCTTCTGGCCAGTTCCCTGGCCGCGGTGCAGCTGCAGCCCAGGCCCAGGCCTTGCCAAGCTCAGAGCTGTGCCTGCTGTGGGCGGGGGAGACGGAGGGGGGGGGGGCGGCGGGCGGCGGGGTGGGTGCTGCCTCAGGTGCCTCAGGGCAGGGGTTGGGGACAGGGGCAAGGCAGCTGGTGCAGCGCTGCCTCCCCTGCCCCAGAGGCCCTACGACATCCACTCGAGCAACGCAGTGGAGAGCCTGGTGCAGCTGTTCAGCACAATGAGCGTGCAGTATGTCCCCACCTGGTCCAAGGAGATGGTGGCTCTGCTGCGGAAGGTGAGCCATCCTCCTGGAGCAAACGGCCAGCCAGGCACATGAGGCTGGGCTGAGCATCCTGTCCCAGCGGTGGGCGATGTGGAGACCCTAGTCTGGGGGAGGCATCTGGGTCTTGCATTCTGTGTGACTGTGTCCCTCGCCAGCCGGGCTCCAGCCTGGTCCAGTGGCACCTTCCTGTCCTCATGCAGTGGCTTGGCCTGTGGGCACCAGCTGTAAGCTGAATCGCGTGCACCCTAATCTAATTTAACCCTCACAACCTGGTTCCAGGACACTGGTTATCACCCCATTTCACAGATGCCCAAACTGAGGTGCAAAGAAGCAAACCCTATGCCAGGTCACCGTGTCATGCATGTTGGAGGGAGGGTGTGTGCAGGGCTGGGTGCCGGGTCCATGCTGTGCCCTGGCATCCTCTGCCCCTGCTCCTGCTGGAGATGGGCATTCACTGCCCGCTGCCTGAGGCCTGGCCACAACCCCCCGGGAGCAAGCAGAGAAGACCTCGGCACCCCCTTGCTCCTCCCATGGCCTGAGTGCGTGTCTGCAGCAGCCCAGGCGACCTCAGCCTGGTAGGGACTCGGGGCCGTGGGGTTGCCCTCAGAGTACCTGCCTCTGGGGTCTGGGGCTGGGCTGGGGGTTGCTCCTTGGCTGGCCCCCACAGCTCCCCACCTGGACAGCCACACTTTAAACACACTGGTGCATGGAGCCCAGGTTAGCATCAGGTGTGGGAGGGCGAGCTGGACATGCGAGGCATGCCTCCCGGCTCCTGTCTCGTGGCCCACAGGGTCCTCCTGGGCAGGTCCTGCCTCCTGCCGGAGACCTTTGACCCTGGAATTTTGGCCAAGCAGCTAGAGGTCTCTCCCAGCCTGAGAGAGCCTCTTAACCCAGCTTTCTCCCCATGAAGCTGTGTCCACAGCTGCCCAGGAGGCGCACAAGGGCGACCTTGGCCCCCAGAGGCCTGAGGGGGAGTGGGATGATCCGTGCGCCAAGCTCCTCGCTGGGGGAAGACTCAGATGGGGTCTGCGGCGTTGCCCCCAGAAAGAAGACCACATGTGGGAAGATGCCCAGCCCCGGCCGCCCTGGGGCTTCATCAGGGCTGTGACGCGTTGGTTGCTGTCCTCTCGCCAGCCCTGCAGTTAGCCAGGCTGAGGCTGCCGCCTGCTGGGGACTCTGGGCAGAATGTCCCTGCAGACCCCAGATGCTTTCTTTTGTCCTCGGGCTCCAGGGGCTTGGCTGGGCCACTCAGACCAACGTGTCCCCTTGGCTGCGTTACTGCACTGGCTGATTTAAAATCCGGGCTGCCTTTCCTTGCCCGACCCTTGAGATCCTGCATTTCTGAACCTCAGGCCTTCTGGCGACCCCTCCACAGGGTGCCCTGGCCGGGGCAGGCAGCCAGCTCTTCACGTGGGGCACGTGCTGGGCCCTGGGGCCGTCTGATGTGGGCTTTGTTTCAGCTCCTCACTGTGGACCCCAAGCACCGTGTGTCCAGCCTTCAGGACATGCAGGCGGCCCCGTCGCTGGCCGGCGTGCTGTGGGACGACCTGAGCGAAAAGAAAGTGGAGCCAGGCTTCGTGCCCAACGTAAGCCTGCTGGGTGGCCTGGGCGGTGGCCCCAGGGCAGCGTGGGCAGAACCCACGGCCAGGCTCAGCACCCTGTCCCTCCACAGAAAGGCCGCCTGCACTGCGACCCCACCTTCGAGCTGGAGGAGATGATCCTGGAGTCGAGGCCCCTGCACAAGAAGAAGAAGCGGCTGGCCAAGAACAGGTCCCGGGACAGCAGCAGGGACAGCTCCCAGTCTGTGAGTGCTGGGGGTGGGGGGTGTCCCTGTCGGGCACGGGCGTGGGGTCCTCTCCACCACCTCACAGCGTCCTGCCAGGCTCCTGTAGGGAGCACACCCTGAAAGTCCGGCAGATGGTTGTCCTGAGGTCCCGAGAAGTCCCTAAACCTTTCTCCTGCCTCCCAGCCCAGTGCCTCTCCTGCAGCTTCTCTGAGCCTCTGGCATCCTTCTCTGAAGTGGGTGGGCGGGGGACCATCGGGAGCCTGGGGAAGCCCCGCCTGCCTCTTCTGGCTGCTGGTGGTGGCTGCCGTCCTTGGCGTTCCTGGGCTTGTGGATGCGTCATACCAGTCTCTGCCTCCTTTGTCACATGGACTCTCCCTGCATGTGTCTGTGACTCCTCTTCTTCAAAGGACGCCAGTCACTGGAAAGGACCCACCCTACTCCAGGATGACCTCCCCCAGTGTCACTCATTGCACATCCGCAGTGCCTTTATTTCATATCAGAGGTGGTGGGGTTAGGGCTTCACTTTGGGGGGACATGGTGTAACCCATAACAGCTCCCCCCCTGCCCCAGGTCATGCAGCCTCTCTGGAGGGGGTAGGGGTCTTCCTGGGGAGTGTGAGCATGTGTGGGGTCAGGACTGAACCTGTGCCAGGGTATGGCTGGTGTTCAGCAAAGCACCTAGGGATGCAGGTCTGATGGCAGGGGGCACAGTGGTGACACTGAATGTGGTCAGTGGTCTTCCTGCCCCTGGACCCAGCCCAGCCAGTGGAGAATGCCCTGGGGTGCCCCTCAGGCCCCCAGCCCCTGTGCAAACTCCTCACACCTGGCGGGCCTTCTGTTGCTCGCGGGCACAGGGTCTGGGCAGAAGATGGGCGTCAGTCCCCTCCTCACCACAGTGTAGGGCCAAGGGTTGGGGACCATCCCCTGGGTGCCTTGATTTCTCAGGAAGCAAAGGACCTGGAGAGTGGGCTCCCATCTTCCCCCAGTCCTGGGACTGCTGGTGGCGGCCCCTGGTGTCCAGAGGGGGAATTGCAGGTGGGTGCTGTCCTTGATTTCCAGTTTGTTCAGCTTCTTGTGAGCGTGAGTGGGAGTGATGACCTCCAGGTTCTTAAGTGTCAGCACTGAAACCAGATTCCTTATTTGTCTTTTTATTGTTGATTGATAAGAGTTATCTGCATATTCTGGACACAAGTGCCTTATCAGAGAGATGGTTTTAAATATTTCTTCTATCTGTGCGTTTTCTTTTTTTGCTCTGGGTGGTATCATTTGCAGCAGTTTTTGATTTTGATGAAGCCCAACATGTCAACTTATTCTCTCTTCATTTGTGGTTTTAGTGTCTTATCTAAGAAACCATTGCCTGACCTGAGGTCACAAATATTTGCTCCCACGTTTTCTTCCAAGTATTGTATGGTTTTCTCTTACATTCAGGTCTAGGATCTACTTCGAGTTAACTTTTATGGACAGTGTCAGGTGGGGCCCACCTTCATTCTTCTGCGTGTGGCTATCCAGTTGTCTGAGTGCTGTCTGTTGAAAAGATTTCTTTTCCCATCGAATTGCTTGGCATCATTTTAAAACATTAATTGACCAAAACATGAGGTTTCTTCCTGGCCTCACAATTCTGTTCCGTGGACCTCTCTGTCTTTGTGCCAGCACCACGCCGTCTTGATGACTGCAGCTTTGTAGGAAGTTTTGGAACCAGGCAGTGTGAGTCCGCCAGCTGTGTTCTTCTTTTTCCATTATTTGGTCACTCTGGGTCCCTTGCACTTCCAGTGAACCCTGAGAGCTTTGGGAATCGTGTCTGAGTCACTCAGCAACTCTGTCTCTATTTGAGACAAAGTTGGAGGTTGGAGCCTGGTCTCCATTCCCAGGCCCCTGTCCCTCCCCAGGTTGGGTGATATCTGGGGTCTGATGCTGTGAATGTTGGCATTGATAGAGGCCCCATAGATGTCTGCCCTAAGATCACGATTCGTGTGCAAACGATTTATTCAGGAAATACACCTGGGAGAAATCACTCGGAGTGGGAGAAGCCAGCAATGACTGGATTTCAGGCAAAGTCCTGTGGAGCGTAGCTTCAGCCTGACTCTGTAGGGGTCAGGGGTCAGTCGTGCTCCTAGGAAGTGGGGCTTTCATCTCCCGCACTCAGCAGTCATCAGCTAAAGGCCCCAGAGGGACGTGAATTTCGGTGGCTTTCCAGTTCTGTGTGCTAGCAAAGGGCTGCAGTAGCCCGAGGCAGGTCGCCGAGAGTCACAGGTGTGGGCCGTCAGAAGGAAAAGAACACCAGAGCCAGGACAGCACACAGACGCAGCAAAGGCTTTCTGCGGACAGCACACCACGCAGCTTGGGAGGAAGGGGCCCTTTGTGGAGGGCCGTGGTTGCACGTCTCAGGGCACACGGTCCACCTCTTGCACCACCCACATCCACTCCTCAGGCTTCTGGTGCACCCCTCTTCTTGGGAAAACCTAGATGAGGAAGGTTGGCGAGATGAACAGCCCTGTCACCCCTGGGGCCAGAGCTGACACGCATTTCCTGCATCCTCCCACATCCGCTCTGGTTCATTCTCTGCCCCACACTGTATCTCTGTTGGTCTTGGTCTATCAGTGGTTCACCTCCTGACACGACCTGGACCCTCTGCCTCAGTGCTCTGAGCATCCGCTTGCGTTCCCTTTTCAGGCCGGAGTTCGTGCATGTGTCCACTGATTATCCACATTAAGCCAGGGAACACTAAGATACAGCTAGGGGAACTACCTGGTCTGTTTTGGTACAGAAGCTTCATCTCTCCTTGATGATTAAGGTCAGTTACCCTGCCAGGACAGGGACTCCTTGGGGGAGGCCTGGTGGCAGGGCAGGTACTGAAGAGGAGAGAGCTGGGGGATCCGCAGAGTCCCCTCGAGTCTTCATCCAGGTGTTGAGCTGCACATGCTGCACACACGGTGTAGGGACCACCAAGACTGGGGAAGGAGCAGGCAGAGCCGTCCTCAGCGCCCACACGGGGCTGGGGTTGGTTCCTGGTGCACCAGCCAGCAGCAGACCCTAGTAATGCACGGGATCACGTAGAACCCTCCGAGGGGCATTGCCTTGGGGGTGGGGGAAAATCAGCTTCTTCCCAAACCCAAAGAAGCCTGTCAAGGTCTGTGCTGCTTTCTTAGTGGGAAGAGGTGCGAGCTAAAGTCGCTTATCATGGCCTTGGAGGGGATGTCCCAGCGTGGCCATATTGCTAGATCCCTAAAAAGCTCACCAGTAGCAGCGGCTCCGGAGCCCTGGCGAGGTTTATCTCCACACTCTGGACGTGTGCGTTATGAGGCCATGCAGAGTTCTTGCTACTTCCTGCTCCTCCAATCTAGTTGACGTCACACCATCAACACAGTGGGTGCGGGTAGGTGTCCAGATGACCAAAGTCTTTCTGACTGTCTGTGACAGAGAACAGGGGGCTGGACTGAGCCCTGGGCGAGACCATGCACGTGCAGTTGTCCATCTCAGGTGAAGGCCGGCTGGATCCAGTCCTCCCTGTTGGTGGGTGTTGAGAGAAGAATGCGTTTGTCAGATCAGTGGCTGCATGCCTCGCTCCAGAGGCTGTTGACCTGTTCTGATAAGAGTCTGTGTCTGGCTCAGCAGCTACACTTGGAGCGGCCACGAGGCTCTATCTGCCACGGTCCCCTGTCATCTGCCACGAGCCTGGTGCCAGGCTTATGAATTAAATGGGAAAATAATGGGGAGCAGTGTCTTGTGTCCTCAGAGTTGAAAGTTAAAAGCTATGGTAATAGCTGGTGCTTCACAGGTCAAGGAACTAATGTGAGAGCTCTGTCAGATGCAAACACGTCCATCTTGACCGTGCATTCAGCAGCTTGGGAAAAATAGCCCCTAGGTGGGTGAGTGGACCCCTCGGTCCCCTGTAAGATGGATGTGGGCCAAGTGTTAACTCAGACCCTGCATCCAGCAGACTTCGAACCATCTGGGTATTTCTCTTGGGCCTGTGGGCAGGTATTCAGAGAAACGTCATGGGCACCTTTGGGAGGCCTGGGGAATCGCTGCCACATACCTTTGCTGTGAACCAGCACGGCCTTCCTTACAGGAACCTGCCGCTCCTTCTGCCGGTGGTCCTAGGTCTGAGAACTGAATTAGGTCTGGAAATGAAGAGAAGAACTGTGACTTTCCATTAAGGTGGCCGACAGCAGCCTTCTGCTCGTGCACCCTTGATCTTGCTGTATGTGCGTGTGTACACGTGTGTGCATGTGTGTGTGCATGGACTCTGGCTGTCCGGCTCTGACCCCAGGAGCACCGTGACCTGTTGGACATCATCTGCATCCCAGGGTCCAAGTGCCTGCCCTCCAGCCCTGCCTTCTGTCACTTTGGTTACTCCCACCTGGTTGAGTGCAGCTAAGTTGAGTTAAGGCTTGTTATTCTGCATGCCGCCATCACCACCACACCAGGGGCTCGGTTCTGTGTCTCTGGTGGAAGACAGACACTGCTGGGCTTCTCCATGAGGCCATGCCCTTGCCAGCTCATTCCCACCATCTCGCTGGAAGGAGCATCCTTTGGGCCCTCCAGAAGAACACGGTCATCTGAGGACTCCTTGGGCCTTCAATCTTGAGTCTGTTGACCCATTCTAGCTGCCCACGTCTCTGAGATTTCGATCCCTCTCAGCATTCTTCCAAGGCCTTTCTGGAATCTTCACCTGGGCCATCATTTCTTCCAAGTTTGCAAGAGCCACTGTGCAGTGTATCAGAACCCACTGCAGCCACTCTTGCCGGGGAGTTACTTCCCGAGTTGTGGAGGCTGCCCTCACATCAGTGGACCCTCCCTATCCAGCGCGTCCTCCTGGCTCAGTGAGTCACCCCCGTCTCACCTCAGCAGGTCCGGCACCCCCCGAGCTGGGCCATGCTGTTGACCTGGTTGTTGTTCTGAAGCTAGGAGGGCAGGTGCAGGCAGATCTTGAGGGAGCAAGTGCTGTCTTCCGTGGCATCTGCTGTGGTTGCAGCTCTGCATCATTGCAGGAATTTGAGGCGGGGAGGCTGCTATTCTCGATCAGGGGAAGGGCCCTTCTGCAGCCTCAGAGAGAGCAGAAGCAGCGGGGCTAACACGCCACGTGCATCCCCCCAGAAAGCCCATGTGCATTCCCCCAGACAGCCCACATGCATCCCCCAGATGGCCCACGTGCATCCCCCAGACGGCCCATATGCATCCCCCAGACGGCCCACGTGCATCCCCCCAGACGACCCACGTGCATCCCCCAGACGGTACGCCCCCTGAGTCTCCGATTCCAGCCCCTTCCCTATCAGGGCCTTGGCGTGGACACAGGAAACTTCCTGAGGCTGGGTGCAGCCTGCTGTGAGGTCCCGCTGCTCTCACCTCTCCGCCTGGTCTCCAGTGTGCTGCCCTGGGCCACAGGATGGAGCATCTCCACACTGGGCCCAGCAAAAGCAATAAGACCCACGTTCATGTAATTACTCCTTCCTCATGTCCCCCCAGCGCCAGAGCTGTTGTCACAGCCAGTGCATTCTTCCACTTGCACCCTCTCCCAACTCACTGGGGTGAGGGCCATAGTCATTCGATCCCACGGCCTGCCAGGGACCTTCAGCACCCCACGTGCTGCCAAAGATGGGTCCGTCCTCAGTGACTGGCTAGTGCGGGGTCCACCTCCAGAGCCCATCCTGAGAGTCTGCTTCTCAGGACAGCCCCTGCGACCGGCTTTCTCAGGGCAGGTTCCTGGCAGCAGACCCTAGGACAGGTGACCTGGAGGATCACTGGGTTGGGGGGGGAAGGGAGGGGAGTGAGCCAAGCCAGCTATGGCTTCTGGCCAAGTCTGGTCCCACAGACAGAGCTGTCTGTCCGTGTCAGCATCCACCCCAAGGCAGTCTACCATTCCCGGGCATCCTGTGGTCACTGGCTGAGGGCTCCCGGGAGAAGCAAACTGCCAGGTGCTCTGGCTGCCTGAAGGCACAGTTCCTCCGATGGCCTGGAGGCAGGTCTCCCTAGAAGGCCACAGGCGCAGGCCACGGGAGGAGGAGCAGACCCAGCAGGAGGGGTGTTCGGCAGCCCCCCCGAGGGGCTGTGAGGGAACCTGACGGTGTCCACTACAGTCATTTGTGTGTCTTTCTGACTAACAGGAGAATGACTACCTTCAGGACTGCCTTGATGCCATCCAGCAAGACTTTGTGATTTTTAACAGAGAAAAGTGAGTGTGTGTGTTGGAGGCGGGTTATGGGGGCAGAGAGGAGTTTGTGGAACTGGGCCAGGGTTTTCTTGGCCACACAAGTCCTGGGCCCCTGCAGCCATGTGGCATCAGTGGGCCTGGGGAACCACCCCCCCGGGGGAATCTGACCAGCAGTGCTCGAGGAGGAGGGGGGGAGGTCCCCGTTCAGGCTCGTGCAGGAGGGGCCCCTGGGAACTTTTAGTTCCAAACTCAGGTCAGTGGCCAGACTCTCCTAGGGAGACACCCGGGAGGCTGCCCAGATGAGGGCTGATGGCTTCCTGGGTGGCCCTATAGAGTCACATCAATTCCCACCCCTCAGTCACTCACTCACTCATTCACTCAGCAAACCTTCACTGGGTGCCAGGGACTGTGAGACAGAAAGGGCACAGCTGGCTGGCAGGGAGATATGGCAGGCCACAAATAGCTGAGGCCCCTGTCACAGCAGAGAGAAGGAGCCCAGTGCTGTGGGGCCTGGGTGAGGAGTGGCAGAGTCAGGCACAGAGGGCTTCCTGGAGACGGTGGCCTTGAGCGCTGGCCTGGCAGGTGAGCAGGACCAGCCGGTGCTCTGTCTTGCCTTGGTGACCAGGATGATGTGTGGGCACTGGTTTAGAATGCTGGCCACCATCCTGGAGGTCAGAGGCCTGGATAAGAACAGGACTGAGCCAAGCTCTTTGAAAAGCCTCGTTTCAGATTGGTGGCCCCCGCTGCGCCCTGGCCATGTTTTTCTGGAACAGTCTGACTGCTGATGCTGCTGACCCCCAGGACTTGCACTTACACTAGGCCTCCTTTCAGCTTCTGGCTGGAAACAAACAGAGATGTGCCAGCCCCACTGCTCTGTGCCTGAAGGCCACAAACAGTCAGACAGAGGGCACCACTGGGCTGAAATGCCGTGTGGCCACCCCACATCCACCCTTGGTGTCCCGCTGGGTCAGCACCTCCCAGAGGGGGGTTCCGCCCTGGCAGAGATGCCTGGCACCTGGTCCGTGTTTGGGGGCCCTTAAGCTGTGTTCCCGAGGGACACATTCCAGGAGTCCTTGGACAAGTCGTGGGCCAGCAAGAAGTGTCCGGGGGCCGCTGGTGAGGCTGCATAGAGCCCCTCCCTGTGTTTCCCCACACAGGCTGAAGAGGAGCCAGGATCCCACGAGCGAGCCCCTGCCGGCACCCGAGGCAGGGGACACGGCGGAGGCCTCGGTGGACAGTGAGGGGGCGCGCCCCGCCCTGCCCATGTGTGGCTCCATCTGCCCGTCGGCCGGGAGCGGCTAGGCAGCCTCGCCAGCCTCTCAGAGTGCCAACTCAGGTTGCGTTGGAGACTCAGGGCTGCCAAGGGACAGCACGCTGGGGCAGTGGGTGGAGTCCCAGCTCGTCCACCCCGGATCCAGGCTGGTGGCCCCCCCATGCCCTGGCCATATTTTTACTGGAACAGTCTGACCGCCGAGCCTACCCTCGGGCTCCAGGTGGCACACGGCAAGAGGCTGTCCGTGTGGCGGGGGTTGGTAGGCAAGGAGGGTGTGCACCACCTGACCACTCCCGTTACCTGCGATGGTGGAGGGGGCACGTGGCCACCCGCCCTGGCCTCACCTCGGGGGGGTCACGGAGGCCAGAGCCGCATGGCGGGACAGGCGCTCTCGTCTCTCACCACCTCTTGGCTGTACATAGCCCTCGTTGCCGGCCGTGCCGTGGGCTGTGCGATGTCTGTGAGCTTGCTACCCCGAGCTGCGGGGTGGCCCAGGGTCTGCTGGGTTCTTGTACATCAAGGGGGGAGGGTCACGGGTGTGAAGGTGAGGAATGTTTTATAGACGCCAGCTGTTCCAGCAATTTCTGCTGTGTTCTGTATAGTTTTCACTCTGAGAATTACAGTAGGGGAAGTGCTCATTGTCGAGTGCTCTGCGCGTTCTGTGTCTGTGGGGCGGCCGTGCCCAGTGCCTGCGGCTCAGAAAATGCTCGTCATCAGTCTGCACAGTTCCTGTGGGGGCAGAGCCCTCAGGGCCCCAGGCCCCCACACGGCCTTGGGATCGGTGCCCTTTCACTCACTGAGGTATAATTGACATCAGAAGCTCAGCAGTGTGTGCACATGGGGGACACAGGGCCCCAGTCAGCCCCGGAGAAGCCAGGGTGTGGAAGTGGGCAGTGGTACAGGATGCCCAGTGGGTGGTACCGAGCCCCGGAGAAGGTTCCGGGTGGAGACCTGGTGATGTCAGAAGCAGGAACAGAACAAGGGGGGTTTGGGGGTTTGTATGAACCTGCAAATCTAAGCGTGCATTTTAGAGACCCCAGAGCACAGCTTGCCTGCTTCCTGTGTCAGTGGCAGGGATGTGGTCTGGCTTCCCGATCACCCACTCTCTCTCCGGGGGAGAGGGACAGTGGGGCAGTGGACCACGGCCTTGGCAGAGCCCCAGGAACCCAGCTGAGGCCACACTGACCAAACAAATCTGGGGCAGAGGGAGCCCCCCAGGAATGTGGCAGGACCACCAGGATGGATCTCCTCCAGGGGGCTGCCCTGGACCAACAGAGCTTCAGGAGATGCCTGGATTCAAAGATGGGGCGTTTGTGTTTCCCCAGAGAACATAGCTGAAAATGCTCCCTGGTCACCAGGGGCCAGCATGCTTGGTGATGCCGGGTGTGGGGGGCTGTCGCTGACTCTTCCCGGCTTGTCTCCCCAGTGACCGTAACCATCCTGCCCTTGGGGCAGAGACACCCCTTCTGGGAGCACTCCACACCTGCGGTACAGAACTGGCACCATTTTTATGAGAGAGGCTGAGGCCAGGAGGCCAGCCCAGCAGTTCCTCCTTCTGGAAGGTTCTGGGGTAGCCCAGCCCGAGGTTCTGGATCAGAACCTCTGCCTTGAGGGGTGCAGGGTCAAGGCTGCGTGTGTCTGTGGAGGGGGCGTCAGTCTCAGGCCAGAGCCACACCTGTCGACCACCCACTGGCAATGCTGCCCTGTTCCCTGTGCTTCCTCATGGGCCAGGCTGCCCCTCGACCTTCTGCTGGGGCGGCTCGGGCCCGTCCAGTCAGGATGTGGGCAGAGGTCCTCCCAGCCCAACCTTCTCCCTCTGAGCTTCCGGCGTGGGTCACATCAACGTCCCTCTGACCCTCTGGCTGTCTCTGACCGGCAGGCCTGGGCTTGGGCACGGTTCTCAGGCCCCCCCGAGAGGAACAGCCCTGACCCCCAGACCAGCCCTGCACCTTCCCCAGCCCAGAGGCCCAGCAAAGCTGTCCTTTCCGGGGGGTCTTGAGGTCCAGCTTTGCAGTCAGCACGAAGCCAGGCTAGGCAGAATGTCCCCGAGGTCCACGCATAAACCACTCGTGCGGGATGGTATAGGGGCAGAGAAGCCAGGCTCTCCACGCACCGGAGGCTTTGACCCAGACGGCTTTAATTGACCCTTCCCATCAGACTGGGGTGACGGCGTGGCCGTCCGGGCTGTGGGTGGCATGCAGATCCCTGGCTACAGTTGTCCTCACCGCACAAAACTGCTGGTCTAGTAAACTACCGGAGTGCACACTTAGTCACAAAAGGAAGGCATCTCAGCTAAAGGATCCTAAGTTCCCCTGGACACGGGCTACTACAAAAGCAGAGGTTTGGTCCTTGGAAAAGTGTGTGAGTCCGCAAGTCCTGCAGGAAGCCGCCGCCCTGTGCCACGTGCCTGGTGGGTCCCTGAAGTCACAGCAGCTCTGGGGCGGGGCTCAGCTCACGGCCTACACTGAGGTGGAGGGGGGACAGGCTGCACCCCCGGCCACGGGAGCAGGCAGGGGAGCTGGGGGCTTCACAGGGCAGTGATGTGTAATGGGGAGGAGGGAGCAAAGGCCCCCAGCCTTCCAGCCTGTTCCGTGCAGGTTATGAGGCCCCCGGTGGGCGCCCCGTCTTCATGAGGCATGTAGCACCTGGGCTCGGGGCCACCTGAGCCATCCCCACCACCATGTCTAGCCTCCTTGCCCTGGCAGTGAAACCTCCCCAAGTTCAGCTGTCTCCTCATGGGGGCGCCTCGTAATAGACCTGGGACCCCAAAAGGAGAGTTTCTGGGGAGGGGAAGGTAAGGCCAAGCACCTTTCAAAATAAGTTCAACAAAGGGAAGCTAACTGAGCTGAGTGGTCCCTGCTGCCGTCCGCCCCGCGGGGGCAGCACCAACTTGCTGGCACCCAGCTGGGACGTCTAGGACAGCGAGGTGATGTTGGAGCGTCCGCCAGGGGGCGCCATGATCTTCTGAGCCGTGCGTCTAGCAATGTGGTCGTCGGCCTGAGATCCTGCAGAAAGGCGGGCAGTGGGTGCGGGAAGGTCAGCGGAAGGCGGGTGGGGAAGGGACACAGACGCTGCTGGCCCCACCAGTGAGGCCCGGACTGCAGAGCTGCCTACCCACCCACTGTGGGTCCCTTATGCTCCCCAGACAGCCGTGGCAGGGAGACAAGGCAACCGGGCAGGCGTTCCCATCACTGAGGCCTTGGATGCGGGGGAGTGAGGCCAGCATTTGTGTTCAGCTGGGGCCTGGAGGTCAGTGTTGACCCTCCAGGACGCCCATCCCGAGGAGCACAGGCTAGGCCAGTCCTGTTCGTCCCTCCTGTGGGTCTTGGGCTCACCCTGCACAGAGACCCCCATGATGGGAGAAGGCTGTCCCTGGCTTTTAAGACAATGCTGGATTTGAAGGGGACCTGCCCCTGGCCCTGCGTCCCCAGGAGGTGACCTCCATCCTCTCCCCGAGGGGGAGGATGAGACAGGACATCAAGGGGTGGGCTGGCCCCCACCAGAGGGGTGGAGAGAGGAAGGGTCTGTCTGGTTTGCAGGGAGAACCCGGGGCTCAGAGCTTCTAGAAGAATCTCAGTCACACATCGTGCTGGACCACAGCCAAGACCTGACCAGGGGCCCGACTCTGGTGGCCTGCACGCCGGGGCCACCTGAACCCTCTGAGGCATCCCTGCATGTCCCCGAGCACCCACAGACCCCTCTTGATGTGCCTCGCATGTGATGCAGGGCTGGTGGGGCTGGCTGGGAGCCATGATGGGCTGGAGGAGCTGGACTCCCACATGGCACTGTGTCCCCGCAGAGGCTGGGCATCCCATGCTCACCCCTGGGCTCAAAGTCACAGCCGCCTCCTCAGCATGGCTGGTTCACAGAGGGGGTCTCACACCCTGGGGCAGATGCTGGGGCAGGAAGGGTCTTACCAGGCTGGGCCCACACACCTGAGCTCTTTGCAGGGCAATGGGACGAGGAGGCCCAGCCCTGGTGGCTGCTCTCTGTCTGCGGCCAGATGTGGGCAGGGGCTAGCAGCCTTCCCAAAGCTCACCCACCCAGCACAGGCTGGGCCCTGGTACCTGAGGCCCTGCGGCTCCAGGGGCTTCCTGTCCCTCAGGATGCTCCAGCGGAGCCCCCAGTCCGCCCCCAGGCTCTACTCACCAGACAGGCTGAACCCCGACTGGTGCAGGTTGCGCACGGGGGGCACTGAGATCTTCCCTGGGCAGGACACGCGGGCCTGGGCGCCGCCCCCCGGCTTGGTGGGCACCATCACCTCATGGACTGGCCCGTCATAGAGGCCTCGGGGTACGCCATGGATCTCCGCCAGCTGCGGGGCGAGGAGGCGGGCGTGAGGGGCGCCGAGCCGGCCCTGCAACTGGAGGGCAGGGGGCTCCCGCCTAGAGCCTGCCCACTGCATTCTGCCGGGCTCAGAAACTCCAGGGCTCCCCACCAATGAGGGCGCTCATCCTGCATGCTCGGACACACACCTGCCTCCCCTCCTACCTACACACACGTGTGTGCACACCCCTCCCTGCACACAGGCGTGAACACACTCACGTCCGTGCACACACCACCTCCTTCCCTGAGGCTTGTGGCAGTACCCTGGCTGGAGCAGCACTGCTCACACACGGCTGCCTGCAGAGGAGGCCTCTGTTTGCAGTCGAAGACTGGCCCCAGCACAGTCACTGCCTCCTCAGTAGCCGTCGTCCTGGGGCCCCGGCACAGCCCCACTCGTCCCCGAGGAGGCCCTGAGAGGGAGGCCCTGCATCCTGTCCTCCTTGGAAATGGCCCCAAAGTCAGAGGCATTTCCCAGCAGCCACTACGATGGACCAGTGGTCCGTGGATTGAAGCAAAACCTCCAGATGTGCTTGTGTTTCCAGCTGGCGCCTCCCTCAGGATTTGTGGCTTGGACTCATGGCTGCCTGGTGAGCCCAGACTGGGAGGTCACAGTGGGGCAGAGGCACGGGACGAGAGCGAGCGAGTGGGGGCGTTGAGCCCTGAGGACAGGGTCTGAGTCCCACCACTGTCCCTGCTGCCCTGGGTGTGTGACTAGGAGCAGGCCTTGCTGGCACTTTTGCCCATCAGGTGCCCTGGGCGAGCGAGGAGCCACTCTGCCTGGCTGCCTGCTAGCCTGGGCGGGCAGGGCTGACCAGGAGGAGAAAGCTCCTGCATGCGGAGATGGCCTTGAACCCCACGCCCCGCCTGGTTCAGGCCTTACCCTGCTGCGCGCCTTTATCCTCTTGTAGACGAAGTCCGGGAATGTCTTCCGAGGGACGAAGCGGCCGGCCCCCGGGGTGGCGAACAAGTTCCCGTCCTCCAGCACGACCCTGCCCTGGCTGATGACCACCACCGGGGCCCCGCGGCACTCGATGCCTTCGAAAATGTTGTACTCCACATTCTGGGGAGATAGGGCCAAGCATCCAGCACTGCAGCTGTGGCCCTCCCAGCCCTCAGAGCACCCTGTGAGCCGAGCAGCGTCCTCGGAGGCCCGCGAGCCTGTTTCAGACCCCTAATTGGACGCAATCCACTCGGCTGGGCCAGAACTCAGAAGGAACAGGCCCCAGCCGAGCGCACCTGGTCCTGAATCACAGGCCTCTGAGAAGGACAGAGGGGAGGGGTGTGAGCCTGCAATAAGGTTAACTCTCCCACAAGTGGGGTGGGCCCCTTGTCCCTATGATGGTCAGCACTGGGATGAGCAAAGTAGCTGCTGCCGCCTGTGAGTGCCACCCCTGGAACACTCCGGGGAAGGCCACGAGGAGTTCCCCAGGCCACCGCCCCGACTCAGGGAGCAGGCTTCTCTTACCAGGTTGTGGCTCTTGGCGGAGATGATTCTCGTGGCCTTGGGGTTCCATATGACCAGGTCCGCGTCGGAGCCCACAGCCACTCGTCCTTTCCTTGGGTAAAAATTGAAGATCTTGGCTGCATTTGTACTGGTCACAGCAACAAACTCATTCTCGTCCATTTTCCCCGAGACCTGAGAAGCAAGAAGGCCGAGCTGAGGGGGAAGGGAGCGCCCTTCCCAAGGACCCGTGGAGGCCTGGTCTCAGGGCTTCCAGGGACACGGGCCCCTGCCCTCCGGGCAGCGAGCAGCATCGGAACCGCGCTCCCAGGTGGAGGCACTGTGCGTGTGAATCAACAGGCCCCTCTCAGTCACGCGGCTGGTCTGCTCCTTCCTGTGCACGGAGCCTGGTCTCTGTGCTCATTCGGAGGGTGAACAAATGGTGAAGCTCCCACAGCAACGTCTGTGTCCCCTGAAGGACGTGACAGTCTCTCTGGGGTGGCCAGGAGGCCTGGGGAGGTAGGGCGGTGGGGGAAGCCCGGGGTCGGGCTCAGCCCAGGGAAGAGCTCAGGGCCGGGGTGGGGTGTGCAGGGGGCAGAGGACACCAGGCAGGGCTTTCCGAGTGAGACGGAAGTCTAGGGAAACAGGCGTTCTAGGAGACCACTAACACGCAGAGTGCAATTCCACCGGGGACGGGGGCCCGCCCTCCCTGAGCCGTGTGCACAGATGCATTCTTCATGTGCCATGAGAACCGGGGCTGTGTGGCAGCCATGGGGGTCTCCTCCAGGCGGGCGGAACAGAATGTCTGAGGGGCCCTGGATGGCAGCGCTGGCAGGGGTGACACCCCAGGCCCACGCGCTCCGACCTCTATTCCACGCTATGAATTTACT
This sequence comes from Equus caballus, assembly GCF_041296265.1. Taxonomy (NCBI): domain Eukaryota; kingdom Metazoa; phylum Chordata; class Mammalia; order Perissodactyla; family Equidae; genus Equus; species Equus caballus. Next base: position 2,417,399 of record NC_091684.1, read on the forward strand.
GGCTAAGTGGCTTCCCTTTCTGATGGACCGTCAGAATTCGGCTGGCGCCCCACTCCTGGTGGGTGCACCGTGTGCCCCCTTGTACTCACCACGCACTTCTCCCAGACCACGCACATGCGCTCCTCCACACCGTTGGTGCCCTCAGGGATAAGTGTGAAGTTGTCTTTGCCGACGGCCTTCTGGGCAGTGGTGAAGGTGCAGTGGGCACTGCCGGTCACCTGGAGGTCACCGCTGAGAACAAGCCGGGCTCAGAGGAGCCCAGACGGTCCCGGTCTGCCTCACCCCGACCCTGGCCAGCACGGCCCATGGGGCCCAGAGGTCATCTGAGAAAGCCACGCTGGGCAGCCCTGGTGCCTCAGCGTGGGGGACACGAGGGCCCAGGGTTCATGCAGGAGAGGCCTGGAGCTGCCAGCAGGCTGAGGTCAGGGCGGGGCATGGAGCCTGCAGGCCACTCTGGGGCCACCCTGGGTCAGCTCCATACCTGGACAGCAGGGAGGTGAGATGGTCTGCGGTGGTGGGGTCGGGGTTGATGGGGGGCGATGTGACGAAGGCCGCCGCCTTCGCCCAGTTCTTGCTCCAGTAGTGTGAGCCGTCGGTGCCCAGGCTGGCAGTGATGGGCTCCCCAAACACGACCACCCCTGCAGTGAGGCCCCGTGAGAGGCGCCCAGCCCACCTGCATGCCCTCGGGACCCGAGCAGGGCGGAGGCCTCGGCACTGCGCTGCTGATGTGCCCCAACTGTCCCTCGCCTTCCCGACCCTGGACAGCTTGTCCCCTTATTTTGGGGCACCTGGCCCTGGTCAAGCACAGCTGGCCTGGGGCTCCTCGGGGGGGTCGTCTCCACACCTGCTCCCTCACACCCCCCTGCTGAGGGTCAGGCCTGTGGGCACCCCTGCTGGACCACAGCTGGAGCAACACACGTCAACTCAGACCCCGGGCTCGTCTCCTTTACCCACCGCCTCCTCCAGCTGTGGGGGTGCCCTGTGGGCAGAGAGCACCCAGCCCTTGGGGCAAGCACCCCAGCTACTAGATGCAGGAGGTGCCCAGTGACAGTAATGTGGGGCTCCCAGTGGGGTCAGCTGGGCAAGGTTCTAGTGCACATGGAATCAAATCTCACACACACACACATGTGCACGCACACACATACAGTTCTCACTCCTGTGGAAACAGGGCCAACAGGCCACACGGTCTGCTTCAAGGCCCCCTGGTGAGCAGCTGATGCTCCGTGGAGACATAGACTTGGGCCCCCTACCCTGCACAGGGACCAGGCACTCGCCTCTCCCAAAGGCCACACCCCTGCTGTCCTGAGAATGAGGTCCCCACCACAAAGAGGCCAGGCAGGGCGGCAGGCTTATTCTCTATTGGGCCTGCTTTGTTCTGAGCCTCCCTTTAGCCAGCAGAGCCCCCGGGGGACTGAGAACATGACTCCTGACCCCGACAGAGCCCCTCCCCAAGCGTGTGGGGTCCAGGGCCGCACACTCACCTCTGCGTTTGGCTTGGGCAACCACATCGGCTGCACCCTTGCTCATCACCTTGGTGACGTACAGGGGGCAGTTGGCCTGCTTGGCGATGGTGACGGCACGGTACACGGCCTCAGCCTCCACCTGGGGATGTGCGGGTGCTCAGGCCACACGAGGACACAGGGGCCTCCTGACCAGTGGGCACAGGACACCCAGAGATCACCCATAAATCCTGGGCCCAGGGAAGGCACTCCTGGGTACGTGAGGACGCCGGTCTGGGGCTTTGTGCCCAGGATCTGGGTTGACCCATCAGCCCCCAGGGCCTGACCACATGGCCTTCTTGGCCCTTCAAGGCCCAAGGGAAATACTTTGGGGTAACCAGTGGTCATGGGGGCACAGGAATCTGGTGGGCGAGGGCCCACTGATTCATGCACAGTGTGGTCATAGCCCTGCCCAGGCGATGAGGGCAGGGCCGACCCCAGGGGAAGGTGGCACACTGGGGTGCCCTCTCAGCAGGCACAATCCTACCTCCTCAGGGTGGCTGAGCACGTGGCCCTCGGGGCCGGTGATGCCGAGCTCCAGCAAGCGCTTCTGCTCCTAAATAAACCACAGGACACCACGTTCCAGCCAGGTGCCCCCAGAGCCCTGGAGAGCTGTGGCCTGGCCATGAGGTCCACAGCCTAGGAGACCACATCCCCAAGATGAGTCCTGACCCCAGGCCTCTCACGTGAGCCCTGCTCCCCAAAGTGAGTCCCAATCCCACACCTCACGTGAGCCCTGTTCCCCGAGGTGATTCTTGACCCCAGACCTCACATGAGCCCTGCTCCCCGAGGTGAGTCCTGGACCCCCAGAATTCCCAACTACAGGGAACTCAGAATGGAGGGGCGAGATGGACCTTGGAGAGGAGGACTTCATCTCCCTAAATTATAGACGAGGGAAGAGGCTTGGAGAGGGGCAGGGACTTGCCCAAGGTCATAGGCTCTTTAGTGACGCGGCCAAGACCACCCCACAGTCCTGCCCGCCATGCTGTGTTCCCCATTGGGGGCATATCTGGGGGTGTGCAGTGGGGGCTTGCATAGTTGGGGTGGACCCACGACGTCTCCCGTCAGCACGCTCACCCTGGAATATGTGTGCCATAGCATCCCTCACATGTAAATGAAGACACAGAGCCGAGCTTTGACGTGAGAACGCAGGGGAGGCAGAACCCCTCCAACCCTCATAACTGGACTCCTCAACACTGGTGGGGTATCTCCCTGGCATTCTCTGCCCCCCGCCTGTATACTGAGCTTGACCCACGACATTCTGATGGTGTAGCCTGAGCCTGGCCCCCGACCACAGAGGCATATGCAGTGCCCGACGACCTCATGGTCAAATGGAAGGATGAGGACCTGGGAAGCCCACACGCCCTCCCCAAGTGTCATCGCCTTCTTTCGAACGTGGGAGCTGGGCAGAGTCCCAGGAAGTTTCTCTCTGGGTTGGGATGTCAGGAAGGTGAGCTGTGTGTGTGTGACCTCCCACCAGGCCCCATGAGGAGCCCCTGAACCTCCTGGGTGACCCGCAGGGTCTGTACCTGTGGCCGCTCCAGCCCAGGGGAAAACAAAGGAGCAAGGAGAAAAACTCAAGGGTGGGACCCACAGCCTGGGCGTCCCACCCACAGCCCTGGGTGCCCCACCCCAAAGCCCCGGGTAAGGGAACGGAGTGGGGCAGTGGGAGGGCCCTCCCCAGGTCCTTGGGCTGTGACTCAAGGACAGGCCACTAATGCAACACATGCACTCCCTGGTGAAAGGAACACAAGTGTCCAGCTCCCAGAGTGGGCTGCAGTCCCTGGGGAGAAGGCACTGGGAAAGCCTCAGTTCCCATGAAAAGACATTTTGGTTTTGGGGAATTTTTGATAAGAAGTGTGATGATCACAAAAAGATCTGTGTTCGGGCCAAAAGCCACTCAGGCTCCCTTAACTCCCTGCTTGCTTGACCTTTGACCCAGGGCAAGCTATTTACTGGAATCCATTCAATATTCCCGCCCTCAGGTTTGTGGGATTAAATGCTCACATCTGATTGTCTTAGGGTCCCCCTTGCACCCCCGCCCTGGCCGCACCTCCTCCACGATGTCCCCGTTCTCTGCATGTACTTGGGCCATGGCTCCCAGGTCCCGGATGATGCTGAAGATCTCATACATCTGGGAAGAGAGGCGCATGGGGGCCGTGTGGGGCTGCGTCTCTCCCAGCGGCAGCCTAAGAGACTCCCACACGTTCCCTCCTCTCGGCACCTGCCCTTACCTGGCCGTCGGTGCACTGGCACCTGTCCTTGTATGCCATGAAGACCAGGAAGGAGTTCACACCTGGAGGAGAGGCGAGCCGGTGGGAGGCTCGGCCATCATCAGTCAGACGCCAGGGAGCCTTCGCTGCTCCCCCATCTCCAGAGGGGCCGGGGGTGGGGCAGCCCTCTCCCATGGGTACCTCACCAGCTGCCACGGCGACCCTCGTCCGGTGGCCCCCACATACACTCACCAGCAAGCCAGGAATGGGGGACGGAGTGGGACCTAGCCCCTTCCTTGTCTGCTCCTCATGCTCCAGGGTCAGGAACCAATTTTTCCCCAGCAGCAAACACAGGTGAGGCCCCCTCACAACCCCTCAAACCCCTCACAAACTCTCCTCACGTCCCCCCACCCCCACACACCCCCTCACTAGCTCCCACCACTAGGAAGGAGGGAGCAATGTGCCTTGGGCTCGCTGCCTGGGTCCTCCCTGGTCTCCACAGGCACATGGCCCGGGCCACAGCATGCTGAGTGGCCCTCACTTTGGCCATCTAGCCCATCACTTGCCTGCGGGGGCCTCAGAGTCGCACCCTGCCAGGCCCTGGCGCACAGCACGTGCTTGGGGGACCCACTGTGGGGGAGGCAGGTTTCGGGGTCCTCAGCCAGGCTGGGCTCTCAGGAAAAGCAGAAGGAACAGGCCAGGCTGCTCATGGCGTCAGGGCCCAAGAGGAGGAGGGTCAACCTCTCTAGGCTGGGCTCTCCTGTGGGCAGCCAGCACCTCCCCACCTCCCCCAGGACTCGGAACCAGACTGGAGACCCATCTGAGCCTGAGGCAGCGTCCCGAGCCTCCCACCCTCCAAACCCCCCCAGGCCCGAGGCCCCTCCCTCCTCCCTGGCATCTCACTGGGTCAGAAGTGCTAATGTGAGGAGCTAAGGCACACTGTGGGGGAACTGAGTCACCCCATGCCACACGCACCACTGCAGGTGATAACCTTTCCAGGGTGTCTGATGGAGGCTGCTGGTCAGCATGCAGGCCAGCCTTGGACACTGCCCAGTGGGCCAGGGCCAAGGGCCCACGTCTGGCTCTGCTGGGAGCAGACCCCGCCCAGCACTGCCCCAGAGTGGGAGGTGCTGCAGGTGACTGGTTTCTACCTCTGCTCTGAGACGCAGGCCCCCCCCCCCCGCAAGTACAGTTACGAGTACCACCAGGATGGCAGAGCTACTGCTGGAGTGAGGCACAGAGGCCAAGAGCCTACCCTGCCAGGCCCCAGGTAGGGAAGGGGTTCCCGAGGACCAAAGGCCACTGGTGTGAGGACAGACACTCTTTGGGAAGTGGCCTCCACAAAGCCTCCTTGCCTCCTGCAGGTCTGCAGACGGGCAGGTGTCTCCTGGGGGTGAGAGAGCCCTGTGCCTCCTGGGCCCGGCCAGGGGCTGCAGCCAGCAAGTCTGGCACCCTGGCCTGCCAGCCCCGCATAGGCTTGGACCCCATCCTGCCATTCCAGGCTGTAAACCATGGACCACACTCGAAGCTGGATTACCAGGATCAGTTACAACGTTCATCTAACTTTGTCAAATCCACTAGGAAACTTCCATGTGGTTTTACCTTCAGGACTTTTGATGAAAAAAAGTTAAAGTCTGTTTATAGACTGGCCTCTTTCAGCACAGGCAGCAGTAGAGGATAGTAGGTTTTAAAGCATTCTCCTTCTAGAAGGATCTTACGATACTAGGAAAATGCATAGTCCTTCTCCTTTGCCCAGGGCCAAGAAACAAAGGACCAAGACAGGAGCTGTGACTCCCACGCCCTTCTGCGAGGAGGACGGTCACAGGACGTGTCCCTCAGATGTGGGAGGTGGAGGGCCTCTAGTCCAGATGCTGGGGACGCAGGGCAGACCTTCCTCAGAGAGACTCATTCACCTTCCCCCAGTTCCTGGCCACCTGCCCTGGGGTCAGACGCATGCACAGTCCAGCACAGCCAGAGGCCAGAGTGGGTGTCCTTCCCTCCCGAGACCAAGGAAGCCCAGGTTCCTGCGCCCACCCACCCCTCCAGCCACCCCTCAGTCCAGCCGCGGGGGCCGCTGCTCACCCTTGTCCTTGACCAGGGCCTCCAGCTCCTCTCTGATGCTCTCGTGCCAGCGGGGGATGTCCACGTGCAGGGAGTAGTCGCAGCAGGCCCCGCTGTCTGCTCGCTCCCGCCACTGCTCGTAGGCCGCCAGTAGGCTCATACCCGTGTCGGGGAACACATGGTCCACTGTGGGGGGCAGCGCAGTCAGCTGAGCCCCCAAACCCGGTCACTGGGAGCCACCTAGGCCTCCAAGGGAGACTGGTTTCATGTTCCCGAGGGATCAGAAATCATGTTTGACAAGAGCAGAGGAGGAGCCACGGGCAGTAAGCCCTGAACTTGCCCATGGGTTCTGTGCAAAGAGGCATTTTCCACCCCACGGCCCCCGGCCTCCGTCTGAGCAGAGAGACAAAGTCTGGGTTCAAGCCACCCCACTCCCTGATGGACATATCTCACCCCAAGGAGCGCTAGTGGCAGTTAAGGGCCTTAACCTCCAACACAGGTGTCCGCCTGAGTGAGGCACACCTGGAGGGCAGGTGGAGGCAGGAGCTGGAAGGTGCCGCTGTCTGTGGTGCTGGACCCAGTGAGCCCGCCCAGGTGCCCCACTGACTGCACACCTTGGACAGTGCCACCCATCCCCTGCGGAAACTGCAAGTGCACGTGGCCACTGCACTGGCACATGACCGCTCCCTCCCAACCTTGTGTCCAAGTCTGAGCACTGCTCACAGTACCTCCTGGGTGCAGGGAAAGAGCTGGGAGTGAGGGTGGTCAATAGAAATGCGCACCCACCCCAGGGTCACTGGCAAATGCTGTGCCTTCCTCCAGCACTTCCCACACAGGGCCCCTACACTCCCACAGCTCAGACTGTGGACCCAGGACCCCATGGGAGGGGGTATCCCCCGTCCCTGCCACCCTGCCAGACCTTCACAGCTCCAGCTTGGGGCTGGCAGCTGAGGAAGGCAGACAGCTAGACAGAGCCCAGCCCCATGCCTGCAGCATCTCTCTGTCCTCATGGCGACACATCATAGCTTGTCTGATGCCTCAGCACTGGCATGAGCAGGTGACATCAACCACGAAGATGTCCTGGCCAGGTTGGGCCACCAGTGACAAGCATGAGCAATGGCCTGCAATGACCAGTCTCCTTAGTCAAACGAAAAGATGGACCATCGTTGCTTTTTTTCTCACTTTGTGGTTGAGTAAACAAACCAAGCCATGGTTTTCACAATGGCTAAATGTCACTTTGTGAAGTGGCCAGAGTCCTTGGAGTAGCCCTTTCTGACGGCAGCAGTGGCGGCACTTACAGCGTGCCAGGCACAGCCAAGCAACGCACAGGCCCTCACTCAGTCCTCACGACCTTCTGAGGAGGGTCCTCCTCTTCCTCCTCTCACAGACTAGGAAAGCAGGGCTTCTCGAAGTTAGCCCAGTTACCTGAGGCCACGCAGCCAGCGCATGGGGGGCCAGGGCTCCACGACGGTACAGACGTCTGCACTCAGCACTGCTGAGCTGGGGGCCTCCCAGGCCGTGAGAGAAAGGGCCCAGCCCAGAGGTCCCATCTTGGCTTCGGGGCTGACCACGAGCCAGCGCATGGGGGGCAGGCAAGTTCACCTCACAATCTGTTAAAGAGGCTTCTCTGCTGAGCTCAGGGGTCTCATGGGGAGGGCACACGAGCTGAAGCATGTCAGGATGGTAAAGAGCCAGCACTAAAGAAATGGTAACTCTAGTGGCTGTTGATAGGATAACAGTAAGTATTTTCATCATCCTTTTTCTAAAAACACAGCCTCTGTCTTTAGCTCTTCTCAACAGGGGCCGGAACTTGGTACAGAACGAGCGTCGGAGGTGTGAGGTTCAGGGGAATGTGTCTGACGTTTCAGGCAACACAGCCTCTCTGCTTGCCCAAGGCATGTGGGTTTTATAAACCTGGAGAGCTGCTGGCTGTCCAGAAAATAATAAATTACTGGGCACACATCCATTTGCTCTAGACGGAATCTAAGAAATCCCAGGAGCATTTCCTCCTGGCCAAGGCATGACTCGGAGTGAGAAACACGGGTAACGGAGAACACTCCAGGGCTTATGAGACTGAGCTATAATCAACGGAAATAGGACTGAGAAAAACTCCTGCGACACACACCCTGCTCAGAAGACTAAGACATGGGACGGGCGCTCCCCGCTGGCAGACACTCACATATCATGGTGGTCCCTCCTGCTAGGGCGGCCTTGGTCCCCTGGCAGAAGTCGTCAGCTGGGGTCATGCCAAGGACAGGCATCTGCAGCCTGGTGTGCACGTCGACCCCACCTGGCAGGACCAGCAGGCCATGGGCATCGATTGCTTTGACGCCCCCAGGGATGATGAGGTTTTCTCCAATTTGTCTGAAAGCAACAAAGAGAAATTTCACTGGTTATAAAGAGCCTGGATCAGAACCTGAACGGGCTCCTTTGCAACACTGCGGACCTGAGAAGCACGTGTTTGGGCACCTCTGCTGGAGGCAAAGGACAAAATGGCCAAGACTTAACTGGATCAGCCCCTGGAGACTGTCAGAGAGCAGGACACCCCATTCAGTGGCTCAAGACAGTCACCATGGAGGATCCAACCTATGGACATGGCGCTGCCCTTGTGGGGTCCCCTGGCAGGTCAGTTGACTAGTGGGTGGAGCTGCTCGACAGATACAAGCAGAGAAGCTGATAGGGGTGGTCAGGAAACATTTATTACGCACCTGCTGTGAGCCCTGCATCGTCCTAAAGCTGTGATAACTCAAAGACAGGTGGAGGCCACTGTCTTATTTTGGAGAACTTACGACTAAGTGGAGAGATTCTGTTATCACAAAGGCTTGGGCTACAGCTGTTTCCAGAGAACAGGGTTTTAGAAAGAAACATTTACATGGATTTCACCCAAAAGTAAGCTTCTGGATAACGTGTGATCAATGTGCACATGTATGATCTATTAAGAAATCTGAGGCAGGGGCAGGCCCCGTGGCCGAGGGGTTGGGTTCGCGTGCTCTGCTTCGGCAGCCCGGGGTTTTGCCAGTTCGGGTCCTGGGCCTAGACATGGCACCGCTCATTGGGACATGCTGAGGCAGCATCCCGCATGCCGCAGCTGAAGGGATCCACAACTAAAAATGCACAACTATGTGCCGGGGCGCTTTGGGGAGAAAAAGGAAAAATAAAATCTTAAAAAAAAAAAAAAGGAAATCTGAGGCAGAAACTTACTTTATCAAACCGTCTTCTACATACAGGTCAGCGTAAAAGGACTGGTCGTCATTCACAATCTTCCCACCTCTGATCAGAAGGCGGTCACTCTATTGGAAACATATGAAAACTGGATATGTTTTCTCCAAACTGAGTTACTCAACACCACCTTTAGTAGGACTTCTTACTCTGGAATTAAGACTGAAACATTAGGGCACAATTTGCATACACAAAAGCGAACACTGAAGACTGCACTGCGTGCCATCCCCCAAGAATGGGGTGGAGGGTGCACAGAGGCAGCCTGGCCTCGCCAACGGCACAGGGATTAACCAGGACCAGCTGCCCACCTCGTCAAGGCGGGCCAGCGTTAGTGGAAGGGCATCAGCACAATGGGTCATATTTACAGCTTCCCATTTATCACCGAATTCATAAAGCCCAGGCTGAGGGAAGAGCTGGACAAAGCCTTGCAGGGTCCGGCTGGCCTGGAAGGCCCACCCCTCCTCTTCCACCCACACCGAGGCAGCTCCTGGCCACAGCTGGGCTTCGGTTCACACCAGAATGGCTTCGGCCTGTGGTGGTGCCGGGAGGCAGAGGTACAGCAGCGCCCCAGCAGGCGGGGCCCCGACCCCTGGGAAGGATGCATCCCCACGGAGAGAGATGGACAATAACGAGAAATCACACACAAGGCCATCACAGACTGTGACAAACTCAAGACCACAAGGAGGGTAACATGACCGATGACAGGGAAGGAGGTGTGGCAGCTTCAGGGATGGAGAAGGGCCTTTCTGAGAGGCTGATGCTGGAGGTGACACAGCCAGGGCAGCGTTCCAGGCCAGGAAGCTGCCAGTGCAAAGGCTCTGAGGCAGGAAAGAGCTTGAGTTGATTTAGGACATGAGAGGAAACTGGGGCTGGAACCTTCTGAGGGGAGGGGTGAGAGGACCAAAGCCAGGGGTGGGAGGGCAAGGCATGCCGGGCTTGGGGAGTCCGTGGGCTGCCAGTGGGGGGCCTTAAGCAGGGGTTTAAGCATGGTCTGATGGGTGTTTAAAAGACATCATGTTGGCTCTGTGTAGAAGGTAGACCATGGTGTTCAATGATGGAAACATGGCCATCTCTTGGGCAGTTTCTGAGGTTGACCAGGTGAGATGAGGGGCCTTGGGCCAGGATTATGTGGCCTGATGAGAAATGGACTCCAGAGGGGCTGGGAGTCACGTGGGTAGGAGCTACTGATGGAGAGGCCATGGGGGTGAAGGGCCAGGAAGACATCGGGGTGACCCAGGTTCTGGTGCTGCCTGGAGGACACCAACAGGTGAACAAAGGGTCAGGGAGCAAGGATAGCTCTTGGTGGGCCACCCCCCACAGCACTGATCTGTGGCACCAGGTGGGGGTTGATCCAATGCTCGCAGACGTAAAACCACTTCTAAGAATCCCACCAAATGGTCCAGAAGGAGAGGAGTTAGGCAGAAATGGGGGTGTCATGTAATGGAACTTTACGTGGCTGTCAGGGGTGACGAGCTGACCTTGGAGAATAATGGAGAGAAACACAAGAAGGGAGCAGAAAGGCAGAGTCAGAACGATGTCGACAGGACACGGCTTTACAGCCATCTCCTCCATCATCCTGTCCGAGCCTCAGCCCTCCCTATGACGTGCCCAGGCGGGAATGACAGCTGCGTTTCCTGGGGACCGCCGTGCCTGGGGCTCCCAGGTGTCCACCCAGAGGCCAGGCCAGGACTCCAGCCCGGGTTTCTGGCTGTTTACACACTATCAGCCTGATGCCAAGAGAATCAAATTGTGCACTGCAATTAGAAGAACTCCAAGAAGCTACTGAGATGATAAATGATTCATTATTTATGAGCCTTATTACGTTATTCTCTATTCTTACCGACATCTAACCATTTGGACTGAATTCTTAGGATTCTGCTGATTAAAGGTAAAACCACCGCCCATAGTCTACAGAAGGGTTAGCAAACTGCCACAGCCCGCGCAGCCCCCCACTGGCCTTACATATCCTGGAGCTAAGAGGGCTTCTACATGTTGTGTTGGTTGAAAAACACCAAAAAAAGAGTATTTCACAACTCATGAAAATTATATGAAATGCACGTTTCAACATCCACGGCTAAAGCTGTGCTGGGACACAGGCACACCCGTCCGTTCCCACACTGTCTGTGACTGCGCTCCCGGCAGGGCTGAGTAGGGACAGAAACAGTACGGCCCACACAGCTGAGAATATCCAGCCCACTGGGGAAGCCTGCTGACTCCTGGGCTACAGTATCGCCCATTCCCAGCCGCTGGGGCCTTCCCACCGAGCCCTGCAGAGCCTCTCTGCCCAGGCCCCCCGGGCCCTAGACCCAGCCCTGATTGGTCACATCATAACTACCCACTTTGCCCAGCTTCTGCAGCCAGTGTTTAGACCCTGCCTGCCTTCCCTGCAGTGTTCCCCCTTCAACAAGCCCCCCCCCCCCCCAGTGGACCAACTCATTGTCAAACAAGCCCAAGGAAAACCAGCAGGAAGAGGAAGGCTTGTGAGGGAAGAGACCGGTGGTCTGGGTCCCCAGCTCTCCCGCCCCATGGTTTTCAGGCCCCTGGACTCAGACTCTGGGTACCTTCCTGGCTTTGGAACCAAGAGGAAAAGGTAACTGGGTGGGGCCCAACACTCATCAGGATAAGGGTGGAAGTTTCCCTAAACCAGCCACCTTTCCTCTGACCACCCAGGGATTGGGTCATCCCATCCCACCCCCACCTCCCTGCCAGCCACCAGCGTGCTTCCTGCATCAGACAGGACCCTGGGCCAGTCTCAAGGCAGGATGCTCAAGGAGGTGCTCCTTCATCCCTGAATATCTCAGGAAATGAACCTGCAAAGCCACGGACCCGCCGCCCTCCCGCTGAGGCCAAGCCCAGAGTTGAGTCTGAGACCCGAGGGCTCCCCCGCCACCGTCCAGCTGGCGCCCAGGCGCCTCCCGCCACCCCCACCCCCCTCCGCCGGGCTGCTGGCGTCCTGGAGGGGGCGGCTTTGTTTCCTGGCAGCCGGGGGTGGACGTCGAACCTCCAGCACCGGTGCGTGTGGGTGCCGGAGGATGTCCTCCAGACCGCGGGGCTGCCGGGGTCAGCGGCGACTACTGAGCGCTCGACTCCCCCGGGGTCTCCGAACTCCGGCTCCATGGAGGGGTTCGGGTCGCCAGGGCTCCAGGCCTAGGGGCCGGAGCTGAGTCGCATTGTTTCGGACAAAGAGCTCCGGGCGCGGCGGTGGCGCGGTCCAGGGGGCGGGCGCCGCACGGGGAACAGCATCTCCGGCCTCGAGGCCGGGCCAGGGGTACCAACAAAGGGCCGTATCCGCCCGCCGACCCCGAGGCAGAGCTCCGAGACCGGATCCCGGCCCGCCGGCCCGGCCACCGCGGGGAGGGAGGGACTTCTGCGCCCTGGGGAGCAGGCCTTCCCCGGTCCCGAGCCCTCCTGGGCGCAGAGGAGGTCCGGGAGAAGCCGGCAGGGCCTGGACCTGTGCGTCCGGCTCCGTAAGGGGGTCCGGCGCGGCGCTAGCGGGGGACCCCGGCGGCGCGGGAAGGAGCCAGGCGAGAAGGGCCAGCGCCGGGACAGGGGCACGCGTGGGGACTGGACCTGGAGGGCAGGGGACCCGGCGCGGGGCCAGGAGGCTCCACGCCGGGACCCTGAGGCTAGGCCCCGCCCCGGGCGGCAGGCGCAGGGCGGAGCGGGGGCCGGGAGTCGGGCTCACCGTCATGCGGGGGATGTTCTTCTTGCCCTGGAAGGACATCCTGCTCCTCCGGCCGGCGCCGCCGCCTCGGTCGGCCCACGCGGCCTGGCTCAGGCGGGGCGGCCTGGAGGACTCGGGCGGGGAAATGCGGAGCCCGGGCGGGTACGTGGGGGCGCCGGGCGTCCAAGTGCGAGCGCGCTCGGCCCCGCGCGGCTCGGGTTCCCGGTCCCGCCCCCGGCCAGGCCCCGCCCCGGCCAGGCCCCGCCCCCGGCCCGCAGCTGCTCCTTTGCCTTCGAGCCCTGTCCCGGCCGTGCTCAACACCACGACCACCACCCCCAACTCCCCGGCCCCAGACACCTGCGGCAGCCACAGGCCGGGATCCCTGCGCCCCGGGTCCCGCGGGGACCGGCAGACGCGTGCAGGGTGGAGGAGGGGAGGAGAGCGTTGCGACAGGTCCCGGCCAGTGTGTATGTGGAGTTTGCACCTCAGGAACGAGGGTGGGAGAGATCCAGCAATGTCCTGCCAGGCTCCGCCTTCGCCCCTGCCCAGCCGAGGGCCCGCTTCCCGGTGACCCGAGAATCCAAGGCAACGGGGATTGAACCCAATCTCAAATCCAGTTCCAGGCACTCCAGGAGCTGGACGCTGTGTGAGAAGGTGTCTCTGGCCAAAGCCGGGCTCCTTAGCGGATGGCCAGGGCCGGGCCGGGAGCACCGGTCCGTCCACTGACCCTGGGATTGGGCGGTGGAGGCACCTCCTCGCAAGGCTGCTCCAAGCACGGTCAGCTCGCGAAGCTTAGGGGCAGGAGGGAGGGGACAAGTTGGCAGACAAAGAGAGAAAGAGACAGCGAGACCAAGAGAGACACACAGAGAGACAGCTCTCCAGAACCCGGGACGGACCAGGGACCCAGAACCAGGGCTGGAGAGGCCCAGACCGCCGGGCGGGGCTGAGGCGGGCGCGCGGGAAAGAAAAGTCCCGGGCCCAGACTCGCCAGTCAGGGAGGAGGAGGCCCCGCTGGGAGCCCTCGCGCCCCGCCCCTCGGAGGAGCTGGGGGGTTTAGGAAGAGGACGAACCCCTGGCCCACCGCCCTGCGGCCTCCGGCGTGGGTGTGCGGCGTCTCTCGAGGAGTCCAGGGCCCGCGTCCCCCTCGCACAGGCCCCGCCATTCCGCAGCCTCTGCCCTGCGGCCACTACCTGCTGTGGGCCGCGGGCCTGGGGCGCTCCAGGGTGCTCTTGGAGACTTGCTGCGGCCTCTGGGCCGTCTTCGTCTGGCTCACCGGGTCGCTCCGGGTCGCCGCGGAGCCCACTGTAGGGCTCTCTGGCCCGAGGGTCCCGGCGACCGCCGCCCAGCGCGTCCAACTGCAGCGTCTTGTTCTCAAAGGCGTCCTCCACGCAGCGGAAGACGCCCCCGAGCTTGGGTCGGGCCCGGGGGCTGCCTGTGCCCAGCGTCCCCAGGCACGCGGGCAGAGGCTTCGCGGGCTCCTGCGGCCGGCGTGCGGCCATGGCGGGAGCGGGCGAGGGGCGGCCGGTCGCGGAGCCTCCTGCGCGGGTCTGCGCGCCGCGTGTGGACGGGGCGGCCAGGGGCTCGCGCTCTCCCCGCCCCTGTCCCCCAGCCCGCCCCCAGCCCGCAGGCGCCCGCGCGGTGCTGGCGCTGTCCACGCCTCGAGTGCTGAACGCGCCAGCCTGGCCGGGGCGCGCGCTCCGTCCCAGCGAAGGGCCGCTGTTCGCCCTCGGGGCGCGCGTGGGTCCCGACCTCCCGCTCAACCCGCAGCAAGGGCGGGCGGGCAGGGAGCACGCACTGAGGAAACCACAGTCCATCGGAAGGCCAGCCACATTCCTGGGCCCCGTGGGAGCTCCCACACAGGGCAAGGAGCCTCTGACTCCAAATCGTCTGGCGAGTCGCGAAGGTCGGAGTAGGGGGACAGGGAAGCGCCCACGCGAGCTGCTCCCTATCTCCCTTAAAGCCGAGTTCAAGGTTTTTGGGTGAGACACAGCAGAGGGTCACAGGGCGAGGCTAGTCACTCCGTCGCGCCCTGCAGAGACGATCTTTAAGGAAAAGACATCCTTTTCATTCTGTTAGCGCAGCCAGCATTTCAAAGCATAAGCTGGGATAATGAGAGTCACTGCGGGGACCCCGGAGTACTGGCGCCCATCCTTCTGCAGAGATGAATCAGCAACTTTTCCATTCCCTCGTCCCACCTCTGGTTTGCCCTCCCCCAAAATAATCAATAAAGTGACCTTTACTCACATGTGTGGGGTCGTCCTCCGCTGAAATCTGTTGCCAAGTGTTCTTACTCGTTCCTAAAAATTCTTTCACTCTTTTAACTTATTCGAATTTTCTCTTCCGGTTCTCATTTGATAAAACAGCTACAGGAGGGGGCCTCCCTGGTGGCTGACCTCCCAGAGGTGCTGATTTCAGAGGTACCTCTGATTTCAGAGCCTGTCCTCCAAGTGATTTGCCATGATTTAAGGTGAGGCTGCAGGTAAGACGCCTGGCTCCCCCTCCCCAGCATGCAGAAGGCCCAGGTTCCCTTGCTGTGTGGAAGGAGGCATCGTTGCTCAGAGAATGGACACGGAACACAGAAGTGGCTAACATAGCCGATAAGTCCAAACTTTAATGCCTTGTGAGGAGGGGAACTTTGATATTCTAAGATTTAAAACAATCTTTTTTTTATTAAAACTGTACAGTAATTTACAAATAAGTAAAAATTCTCTGGTATATATCATAGGAATCACAATACAAAAATATGTGTAAAATTTTGTAGTTGATCACCATACAAACCTATTTTAGGCCTGTAAATACTGTTTAGCACTGAACAGAATATCACGTTTAGAATGTGGTTATTAAGGAATTGCTTCAGAGAACACAAATGCTGCCCCGGCATGGTGCCAGGAGAAAAACGAGTCCTAATTTGTTTTTGCATAAATTTACAGTAAAGCTTTTAAAAATATACAGTAAACAAATATATGATTTGATACATATATTTACACCTTGATTTTCCTGAGCCTAAACATAAACCCATTACTGTGTTAAAACACACAAGCCATCTTAAGGTTTCAATGATGGGGTGATGGGAAATGTAGATTAATGTCACATGCCTCCAAACCCACTCCCGGCACTCCCTCCTTCCTGACTTCCAGCGTTGGTGTTCACCAGCCGTGTAAGGCACGCAGCGGGTCCTGAAGGCTATGGGTTCTTCGAGGGCAGATCACTTTAAGGAAGAGCCACAGTCCTTCAGCAACTGGCACGCCAGACTGTGGAAACGAGGTTCACACACATCTGTGTCAACAAGGAAGCTGCAATTTACATGGATTTCTAGCTTAGACAAATGAAAATATTTATGTCGTTCTGGGTATTGTGCACACAGTGTGATTATGTTGATAATTGTGACGCTGTACACATGTCCATGTCTTGGTTACACAGTAAACATTTCTGGCAACGTTTCGGGTCCCTCCTCTTGCTTCATCAGGAAGCGATGCATTTACACACAGACTCCCCTGCTTGAAGAGCTAGCAGTCAGAGAGCACAAATACTTGCAGGAAATTCAATCCAGCCCACTGACTTTGAATAAAAGGTATACTCCAGGGTTTAGAAAATGCACATTATTTTAAAACACTTGAATTCTTCAGATGCTCACTGGACCAGCAGGAATCAGTGACAAATGTTCATACTTGCCTTTTGTTTTGGCAAAAGCCCAGTCCTGAAATGCTGGATTTTGTAATCAGATGAAAAGAAGGTGCCTGTGATACACGAATAAAAACAATGATGTCTAAAGAATTGACATTGCAAATAACCGTGTGCTTACAGGAACACGGCAGGGACACAAATACAGTCTGGTACATGGAGAGTTATTTAAAACATTCACTGAGCCATTTTCCCTTTGCTGTGTAAATACTCTTTACATATAAACCACAACAGCTTCATAAGCACTGGTACATATTTACATGCTTCTCTTTCCTGTAGAGTTTGCTTTTTTTAATTACAAAGCTCTGATTGAGTGTCTGGAGCGTGTGGTGAGGGCATATGAACTACTCCAGACATAGGTACAACATGCAAAAGCACAATGGTCCAAAGAAACACAAGGAATGTGAAGCTGGGTTTCAAATGCACATCTTTAGATCCTAAACGGCCAACTCGCACAGCTGCTGTCCTGTGCAGGTGTACGTCGGGGCAGGAGCTCCCCAGCGGAGCACAGGCCCACGGGCAGTGCTCGGGGTTACGGAGTGCATCTGACGCCTCTACAGTCTATCAGCCTTCAAACTGGAAGCTCACCCAGAGCTCCGTGGTGGCTTTTATTAATGCAAGACTATTGTTTGCCATTCGGTTCTGAGTACAACAAATGTGCCAAGAGGATGCAGTCATCAGAACGAGACAAAACTATGGATGGAAGGTTAAACAAGATTTCAGACTTGAGATGAAAACCCTGACATCAGCCTCAGCTAGGGAAGCAGTCAACTGGCCCCAAGTCTTGTCCACGTGAATAAGTAACTGACCTTTAATGACAACAGAAAGGATGAGTTCTTCTTGGACAGGGGCTGATTAATAGCGCAGTGCCCAGCAGAAACCCTGCACCCACCAAAGAAAAGCGTATCTGTCTGATCCTATAAGTTTTCTCTCAATTTCAACCCAGGGAGTCAAGCGTGGTCTGGCTGCCACCAGTGTCTGCACCAGAGCTGAACATTTCTCCCGACACAAATATAAAATGAACCTAACACTTCCAGACAACACAGTCGTCCCTCCCTCAAGCCAGTCGGTAACAAAGTCGATTTCTTTCATACAACGTTTGTTACATTCTCACCCGGCTGCTCGTCTCACTACCCAGCGTGTCAGCTTCTAGGTGCCTCAGAAGAGCTGAAATCCTGTGGGTCTCCAGTTGAGCATGTGTGCACACACACACACAGACTCGTGCACACACACACACACACACACTGCTCACAAATTCAGCCCTGAGGGTGACAACCTCAGACCACCAAGGGAGCCAGGTCAACAGAAGAACCACCTCCCACTGGGAGTCATTCTGGATCCCAGAGCCGGGAGACTCTCCTGGGCTTGCGCCAGAGCGCTGGGCAGGAATGGAGATCACACTTAAGACTGGCTTCATCGACCTGCTGTTTTCTCTCTGAAAAAGAGTGAAGACAAAAGCTTGATTTTAGTGTGAGACATCTGAGGCACTCGTGGGCAACCCTCACGGTGGAGACGGTCTGGAGGAACCCCACAGGCGAGGGTGCTGACCACCATGGGCTCTGCACGTGGACGGGCAGATTACGCTGGCTCCAGCACCAGCCAGCATCACATCCGGAGCCTCCAGCCCGGGAGACGCAAAGGGCTCTTCCCAGGAGATGGAGAGGCTGCAAAGATGCGTCCCGGGGCCTCGGGAAGCCATGTGCAGATGCCCATGTTTCTACCCCATTTTTAATGTTTGGAACAAGGTGTGAAGGAGCCGCTCAGGTTCCTTGTAACAAGGAGGGTGGGCCCCAGATCAGCCCCTGGGGAGGCAGCAGTGAGAGTAGGGGGGCAGGGGGAGGGGATTGGGAGAGGTAGGGAGGAGGGTCTGGGGCGGAACCCCTGGAAATCCCACAGCTGTCTAATCTAGGAGAGGCTGTAGAAGTTTTTGTTTTGTTTTTCAGTTTCGGTTTTTACCTAACTTCTAAGTAAGAGGAGATTCCCCCAATAGCATGCAAACCACAGGCAGTAGAACCACACACGCACACTGACGCCCCCCAAGACGTCATGTGTCACAGCTGAAAGCTCTGCGGCAATTGAAGCAACACCCTGTTCTTTGTGCCTTTAACCCGATTCATTTCTAAACAGGTTCTCGTCAAATCATCCATTTCTAGAATGTTAGAGATGAAGGGACCCTCCAGTCTAGCCCTCCCATTTTGCAGATGGAAAAGCTGAAGCCCCCGAAAAGGCATCTCCTGAGGTCACACTTCTAGGCTGACCGGAGCCAGGGCCCCTCCCCACCCCATGCCCCTGCCTCTCTGAATTAAGATGACAATAGCCTGGGGCTACCAGGAAGTGCACACATGCAAATAGAGAACAGAAGTCTGGTTGAAAATCTCGTGCAGAATTCTAAAAAGTTACTCCCCCAACTGAAGGGACAAGACAACCACATCTGGGCAACGCGGTCACTTGATCCCCTCTCCTGAGTCAGTCCTGCCCCACTTTGCTGACACACTCGTTCACTGCCACTGTCTCCAGAATTGGGCACTTTCTGCCCTCAACCATGACCACGACACTCCACATGCACACTTACCCACACACACACGTGTACACACACACATGCACAGAGGCATGCTTCTGCTTCCAGGCTTCCCAAGACCCTTCTGCCCCACCCTGAGTCCCATCTCCTCTGGGGGATACAGGGTCCTCTGCCCCTCCCTTTTCTGGACACTGGCCCAATTTCCTGACTGTCCCCACAGTCAGCCCAAGAGCTCATCCAAGCTGGAGCCACGCAAGACATAGGACAGGCGAGCGTGAGATCATCTCGTGGGTCTGACCTCGGTCTCATGGCCCCAGGGGGCTCCTCAGGGCCCCACCGAGGCCCTGGCCCAGTGCTAGGACAGACCCCCCCAGACTCCTCATTCAAGAGCTGCTCTGTGGGCAGGAGCTGAGGGTGCTGTCTGTAGAAGGGCCTGCTGGCCATGTTGGCCCTTGATTAGTGTCTGGAAACCTGGTTTTTGAAACATTCCCTGTATGATAAGGTTGTGCTCATGGGCTGCACTAGACTGTTTGTGCAAATGACATGATTTATGGCAAACACCTGCTTCCTTCTGAGCGCCTGGCATTGGAGAGGTCAGGAGGTACCCAGACAAGTAGCCCCAATAAAACCCTTGAACTCTGAGTCTCAATGGCCTTCCCTGGCGGAAATGCTGCACACACATGGCTGCATTTTCGCTGCTAGGGGAGAGTGTGCTCTGTGTGGCCTCCATGGGAGGGAGAGCACAGGAGATCCGCTCATGGACCCCTCCACACTCCATCTGTGTCTTCCGCCCTTCCAGATTCAGCTGTGTATCCTGATTACATCGCTGCAATAAATCTCAGCCATGGTACCACTAAGTGCTGAGTCCTGAGAAGTCTCGTGAATCACTGAGCATGTGGCTGGTCTTGGGGACCCTTGGAGCCCTCTGCTTCCACTGTTTCCAGGAACTATGGCAGACCTTCAGGCTGCAGAACGCATAAGATGTGGTCTTTGGCCTCTGTGAGCACATCTGTTCACGGATTTGTTTGTTCATGTGGCAAATATTTATTTGAATGTGTATTAGGGGCCAGGCTGAGTGTTTACTGGGGGCCACACTGAGGATTCCACAGTGAGCAAGCCAGGAACACCGGGCCCGGTGCTGCTTCTCATGGAGGTCACAGTTCACGAGGGAGGAGGGCATTGTGTGATGGGAGAGACACAGGACACGGAGGGAGCACGTGGCACATGGCGGTGCAGGTGGGAGGGTCCCCAACCAGCTCAAAGCCCAGCGGGACAGAGTCCCACAGACACACAATTGCCCTGTGATGGGGAGATGTCCCAATGAAGGTGGGGACCAAGGACCTCAGCCATGCCCTTCCTTCTGGAGGACCGGTTTTTATATTGCGCTCTGCTGAGGATGGCTGATCGAGTACAGGAATAAGTTGATAACAAAGCCCTGAATTGGGTTCGCTTCACAGTGCCAAAACGAGCAGAGGAGGGACAAGGGGACAGGAGGGCCTCTGGAGGGGCCACGACCCTGCAGGGCAATTTTGTGTGGGTGCCCAGCCCAATAGGCATGAAGAGGTCGGAACCTCGTCCAGAGCTGTGGAAGCAGGACTCCCCCGGGGACACCCATCAGGGATGTGTGCCAACGGAGTCGCTCACACAGATTGGGAAAGAACACTCTGCCTGACGTCCAAATAGAGCCAAGTAGCAGGCCCCGCCGTCTGTGTTTGCGCTGGGGACTCCCACTGGGATCTCGACAGTTGGGAAACATAGAGCTGTTGGCAGGGGAGACCGGCACCTGCCCGAGGTCGGAAAAGCCCGCTTGGATTGGAGCCAACTGCAGATGGCGAGCCCATGGGAAAGCTCCGGCCCGAGGCCTCACTGGGTGTCCAGAAACGCACGTAAGCACGTAAACCCGGGTGCCCCACAGCAGGGCCGGGTGGAAGGCCACGTAGGAGAGCCCGATTCCACAGACACTGGCACTCACAGAGGGGTGAGACCCTACAACCCGACCTTTGCTCTCTGCCCCGAAACAACGCCACCTACTTCCTGTGCCCCAGATCTCCCCCCCCACCCCCACCGCCACGAGAAGAACACACACAAATACACGTGTTGTCAGCTCACAGGACAACGAGGAGTGGGCTGAAAGACAGAACCCTTCCACTGCAGCTCTGTCTGCCTGGGAAACTGCAGCCAAACATTTTCAAACCAAACAGAAGCAAATGGCAACAATAAACGTGTCTGGGCCCAGGTCCTTTTCCCTAAAGCTCTCATCTGGGGGGAAATATCAAGAAACAGACGGCCTAGCCCAGACCCGGCTTAGGCTCCTCCCCTCCTAGCTCTCCACCGGGCCTTTCTGTCAACCCTACAGATGGCGCCAGCACTGCCATCAATCCCGCCTGCCCTGGGCCACCTGTGAGGGCCCCTGGCCCCAGGTCCCACAGAGGGGAGCACGGCGTGGCTCACACAGACGCTGGGACGGTCCTCTCCATTCTTCACATGCACAGTGGGCCTGCTCTGGGGCTCCTCCTCCTGGTTCGACTCTGCAGCTGCCTAGGAAACACATAATAAAGGGAGCGGCCACTTTCATGGAGCAGGTGAGGACATTGCCCCAGGCCCTTGACCGGCAGAAACTTGACCCCAGAAACTTGACTGGGCACGGGGGCCCAGACATTTGCCAAGCATGATTCTGGATGTGTCTGTGAGGGTGTTTCAGGATGAGATTAGCATTTGAATTGATAGACTGAGTAAAGCAGGTTGCGCTCCCCAATGTGGGTGGGCCTCATCCAATCAGTTGAAGGCCTGGCTAGAACAAAAGGCCAAGGAAGAGGGAAACCCTCCAGTCTGACTGCTGAGTGGGGACTTCAGTCTTTCCCTGTCTCCAGACTTGGACTGAGGCAAGGGTTCTTCCTGGGTCTCTTCCTGCCAGCTTTCGGACAGGAATTTACACCAGAGGGCTCCTGAGTCTCGGGCCTTCTGACTCGGACCAGAGCTAGGCCATCAGCTCTCCTGGGTCTCCAGCTTGACCACTACAGATCTTAGGACTTCTCAGCCTCCATAACTGTGTGAGCCAATTGCTTATGGTAATTCCCTCTCCACACATACTGCAGACAGACAGAGAGATGGCGAGAGATTAGATAGATAGATACACACATCCCATTGGCTCTGTCCCTCTGGAGAGCCCTGACCAATGCAGACACGTTACCTGATTACCCTCCACACTTCAAGGAGCTGACTCCTTTTCAGAGCAGGAGGCCAAGGTGGACACAGGTCATCTCACCTGTCATGGCTGCATGGTTAAGAGAGGGCAGAGGCGGGACCCAAATCCAGGCCCGCCTGACTCCGGAGCTGTACTTTCAACCACTGCCACACTTGCTGAGTGGCAGCCACAGCTTCTCCAACATCTCACACCCACGGACAAGGGCTGACTAACGCAGCGTGATGGAGACCAAAGACCCTGTTGGAAAGGGGCGTGGAGGGCGTTAAAATCCCAGAGTGTACCAGCACATGGCTTTAGGAAAACTCAAACAGAGGAACATCGTAGTCAAGATACAAAGAGGTGGGGCTGGCCCGGTGGCGCAGAGGTTAAGTGTGCACGTTCCGCTTCGGCGGCCCGGTGTTCACTAGTTTGGATCCTGGGTGTGGACACGGCACGGCTTGGCAAGCCATGCTGTGGTAGGTGTCCCACATATAAAGTAGAGGAAGATGGGCACAGATGTTAGCTGAGGGCCAGGCTTCCTCAGCAAAAAAGAGGAGGATTGGTGGAAGATGTTAGCTCAGGGCTAATCTTCCAAAAAAAAAAAAAAAAGATACAAAGAGGTCCCCTCTGGACCCCAGTCCCATGGAGAGGCTGAAGGTGTCTGTGGGGTCCCTCCCCACCAGAAACTCAACAGTTCTCAAAGTGGGATCCAGGGCTGGAGGCCTCAGCATCTCTTGGACTTGTCAGAAATGCAGACTCGTGGGCGCCCCCACCCTGTGGAACCAGGCCCCCTTGCAGGTGGGCCGCAGGATTGGTTTAACAAGCCTTCCAGGTGACTCAGGTTCACTCGAGTTTGAAGGCCACTGCCATGAAATTGTGTTCCTGGGGCTCCAAACACTTCTTCCCTTAAGGCTGATGTTATAGAATGTGACTATATGAGCATAGTGGGCTGTCTACCGGGTTTTCTTCCCAGTGATTTGGGAATTAGTGATCTAGGCTTGCCCTCAGCCATAGCAGTCAATTCCAGGACCACAGTGTGCCCCCTCGGTGCTGCCCACTTCCTCCTTGGGGCCCAGGGACAGTCACTGGCATGTCCTGCCGGCCTTGACACCCCTGGCACTTCTACCTGGCCAGGTATCGAGGGTGCCTGTAGTTGTGTCCTCTGCCCTGGTCGAGGCTGCCTGTGTGTGCAGGCTCACAGCCTGACCTTAGCCTGAGGTCAGCTTGGCCGTGGAGCAAACCAGGGGTGTGGCATCTGAAGCCCAGTTCCCGCCCAATGCCACCAGTCACTGTGCCCTGGACCAAGCACTGCTTGCCCTGACGATCAGTGTCCCTCCATCCCCATTCAGCAGGAGGTGGACGCCGTGTAGGAACGCCCTGGGCGGAGCCACTGCACCTCTGTCTGCACATCGGGTTCAAGTCACAAACACACCTGTTCTCCCACAGGAGCTCCTGCAAAGCGGTGTTAGCTTTGACCTCGCTTCTTTCCATCTGGGATGCTTTTTCCAACGTGCACTGGCCAGACGCCAGCCTCCTGACCCCAGAGACAAGGGCTGCCTCTCCAGACCCATCTGGAGAGGGCACTAGGAAGCAGGCCTCCTCAGCAACCTTGCTAAGCTCCAGAAGCCCAGGGGGATGTTTCCCAGGGCCTCAGTCCAGCCCCTCCAGGAGCCGATGGAGCCCCGCCCTGCTGACCCCCTGCAGGTGGACGTGCCCACATCGCCCATGCTGAACTTGGCAGCCAGGCAAGTGAGACTATCTGGCTTAGAGAAGAACTGGTACAGAATGACCAGAGATGGACGCTGGGACCGCTGTGGAGGTGAGCAGGGAGGCCACTGAGCCACCCTGGACAAGAGGAGAGGACCCCCCAGTCTCTCAGTCATTGACATTCCAGGGTCTCCTTCAGCTTCCACTTTCACGGTTCTTTGTTGCCCCTCACCTCCGTGCACCCTGGGCAGACGGAAATGGTCCTGAAGCTTGAGGGCGGGAGGGTGAGGGCAAGGGGCGTGGCAGTGACTCCAATGGCCAGAGGCCTGAAACCACAGAGGAGGCCTGGGAGATGGCGGGTCCCTGGCCTCACCCATGTCCAGACCATTCCTGTCTCCCTCGGATGCCAGGCCAGGCCAGAGGCTCCAGAAGACCCTGCCTGGCCACCCTCTCTCCCACCTCGCTGGCTGCGTGTCCTGGATGGAACCTGGCACTCTGGAGATATAACTCAAGATTCGGAGTTAATTACCTCCTCTCATGGGAAGCGAGGCCCCCAGCCTCCCAGAGCCCCCAGGACCCTGAGCCCCAGCCCGGTTCCCTGGAGTGAAGGGGAAGGCAGGGGAAGAATGTTGGGAGATGGCCTATAAGCAGAGGGGGCCGCACTTCCATTAGTTCTCCCCAAAGCTGTCTGCTCGGAGCCCCTGGTGACCTTTATTCTGCCTCCTCCTCCAGGAAGCCAGAGCACCAGCCAGGAGCCAGCAGGGGAGGGGTCCCCCTGGGCAAGGAGGTCCCTGGAGCAGACTCCGGGCAGGGAGCAGCTGAGGGCTGGAGAGGGCCACACCCGAGACGCCCATCCTGGTGAGAATGGGAGCTGAGCACAGGTGTTGGGAGGCAGGAGGTGGGGACTCCATGGGAGCCAGTGAGGGGAGACAGTATCAAGAAAGCTGAGAGGGCAGGCTGGCGGAGGAGGCTGTACCTCTGCTGGGAACAGCCCGGCACCCCGTGCAGCAGCCTCGCTTAAAGGCACCAGGCCAGAGGCGCCTCGGGGCACAGCAGATCTCTGGGTCCCCCCACACCACCAGACTGGGAAGGTTGTTTGTTCTAGATCCTGCCACGGCTGCCCCGTGCATGGGGCTGTGGGCACCCTGCAAGGCGCCACTGCAGCCTCCATGGTCCCACCGCCAGGCAGGTGGGCACTGGGCTCTGCCTGCTTCCCTCCCACTGCCCGCTCTGCCTCTGACCTCAGCCTGCCTTGACAGAGCGGCCCCTGCTGCGCCTCTCACAGCCTCTGTGCATCAATGGCTCCTGACGTCTGTTGCAGAGGAGGCAGCACAGGCTGCTTTGGGGCCGTGTGTCCTGGTCCCCCAGCCTAGAGCACTGACATGGTGTGGTTGGCCAGGGCACCAAAGCAGCACAGCCCACGCTGACCTGACCCAGCATCCCCGCAGTGCATCCATGGCCCGAGCCACTGGGCTCTTAGCAGCACACAAGGAGACGCACGTGAGGCTCTGGAGAGCGTGGTGACAAAGGCGGGCTTCACCCCTTCACTGCTGCTCAGCATAGCTGAGGTGGGGCCTGTTCTCTTTCCCACGGTCCCCCATAAGCTCCCACCCCTGGTTCCCGGGAGGACCATTCCAGAGAGGGGCCACACCTGGGGGTCAGGGGGACCATTCCAGAGGTGGGGCAGGGAAGGAAGCTTCAAGAGCTGTGTTCACGGTGCAGGGACCCGCCCAGGCTGGCATTGGTGCATTCTCTACCTTCTAACCATCTGAGCACACTGGATTCCAAGCCCACCCCAGCCCAGAAGTTCCCAGGGTCAGGGCTGCACCCTCCAGGTCACGGCCAGAAGGGCATTTGGACACCAGCTCTGCCCGTCCCTCCTGGACATGGACAGTCCTCCTGGCTGATGTGGGTGCAGAATCCTCTGCCCAGGCTCCCAGGCCTCTGCCTGACCACACGTACCCACCCAAATGCACAGACATGCACACGACAAAACACACACACAGACACACGGTGCACAGGCATGTGAGAGGGCGCACACCCGCGCACACACTTTCTGCCTGCTTGCCATCGGTTCTCCATTTTGTTTCCTGTCTGGGTTCCAGGCAGCTGCTCTCACAGCCCTAGAAGGGGCTGTCCAGCTATCTTTTCTGATGCTGACTTCTCTCATAATGGCCTCTCTTATTAATGGCTTCACGGTCATGCTAGTAAAAAGATCCATTATTGCTTTAACCAAGACGGTTACATTACAGGTCGCTAGACAGCTGGCTGTGGGCCACGAGCTGCGACGGGCAAGAACAGATTAGACAACAGAGCAATAAAGGCGGAGGGGAAACCGTTGGCTTCAGGCCAGTTATTCAATTTCTGCCTGAGAGTGTGTGCAAATCTCCCAGTAACATTAGAGAAAAACCTTTGCCTTAAGATAAAAGCAGAAGGATTCTGAACAAAGAGCAAAAAATAAACCACTCCAAACCTGACGCGAACTGGAAAAGAGTTGGGTGCTATCTCTGAAGCTTGCGCATTTGTATGGCTGACCTGGCTTTTCGACTCCTAGGCGGACACCCAGAAGAAACTCCTGCACCGGCACCTTAACAGATTGACAAGAATGCTCAAGAAGCAATGTCTACAAAAGCCAAGCCCAAATGTTTGTCAGAGGGGAGGGAGAGCCCCAGGAATGAGTCACAAACACCGACAAGCAGACGCGCACTGCAGCACGGGTGGGTCCCAGCACGGTGATGTTAGGCACAAAGTACGTCCAAAAGGTACCTGAAGCATGACGTCTCTTTTTATAAAGCCTTAAAAACAATAAAAATTACATCTTTTAGAAACATACGTGTCTGCCACAAAGCTCTATACGTGGGCTCTGCACCAGGGTCCCAGATGGCAGTTACCTCTTGGCAATCAGGTGATGGGACGGGTTCGTATGGTTAGGAGTCAGTGTGTCCATGGACGTTATAAAGAACAAAATAACCAGATGGGCCACCCCAGACCACGGCAGGTGTGCGGCCAGAGCCAGCATCAGGACCAACACAAACCTGCGCATCAAGGAGAGAAAGATGGAGAAACTCCGTGACGAGGAATGGCGCGGCGGGAACAAGAGCTGCAAGCAACCATGCACGCCAGCAGCGACCCTGCAAGCCAGCTCATTCTGAAATGCAAATACAGTGTGACCCCATGGCTCCACGTGAGTGGGACGATGCACGGGCTTGCTGCCTGCCATCACACAAGCACGCATGTGACCTCAGCCTCCGAGAACCTCCTCATTCCCACTTGGGACTGGAGCCAGGCTGATGAAGCCGCCCTGACAGGCTGGCTGCCCCCAGGGAGCATCTCTGGGCGCCCGGGCAGGGCCCCTCCATGCCTGGTATCTGAGGGCCTCCATCACCTCGGCAGGCACCGGGTCCCTGTTCCCAAGGCAGACAGGCAGTGCCTGAGGAGCGCAGTCCCTGAGCTCTGCCGCCCGCAACAAACAGCCTCAGAGAGCTAGCTGTTCACACTCGGGTGAAGCTTCCACGAGGAATCAAACAGCTCACCTTTTGTTTCTTTTCTTTCAAACATAAAACAATATATACAAATTAAGAAAATTTTGTTGGGTTATGATGGAGAGTATCATGGATATTTTTTAAAATGGAGGCTCCTGTTCCATACGTGCACAATGCTCATTAACTGTGGATGCCTTCCGAACAGGGGCAGCTTACCCCTGAATTACAAACATGACAGCAGAGCCATCATTTCTAGCCCGGCTGGCGGTAGCGCAGCACAAGCAATCCGAGACCAGGCTTCCCAGGAGCGGGGGCTGCTCATTGGCATTCGGCGCCCGCTCTGCCAGGAGCTGTAAATCTGGATCTGCTGACAGTTAATCTCACACATCTCGAGCTTCCAGACCCAGAGCTGGGCAGGCGAGGTCCCTGGTGACCCAGACCCATCTCCAGGATCCAATGGGGACAGGGACACCTGGTGCGGTCAGCTCAGAGGACTCCAGCAAGCAGCAGCACTGTCCCCCTGCTTGCCATGGTGACTCGGAGTCAGGGAGGACACTCCAGCCAGAATGGGGCTGACCACACAGTGGGGACTTGGTCTAGCCAAGCAGAAGGGATTTAATCAAAAAGAGGAAGAGTTCTTTACAACCAGAGGTAGGAGAAGACAGGGATGGACGACCACATGCAAAAAATGTGCTTCAACTGAAAACACGCACCATATGCAAAAATAACTAAAATGGATCGGGGATATAAATGTAAGATATAAAACCACACAATTCTAGAAGGAAACATGGGAAAAAATATTCGCGACTTTGAATCAGGCAAAGGCCAACAAGAAATGCACAATCCATTACACAACAAGTTGATAAGTTAGACTTCATCAAAATTAAGAACTTCTCTTCAAAAGGTACTCGTAAGAGAATAAAAAGACAAAAGAGAGATCTGGAGAATATACTTTTGGATCATATATCCAATCAAGAGTGTACCTGGAATACATAAATAAGTCTTAAAACTCAATAAGTAAAAAGTAAACAATCTAATTCAAAAATGAGCAAAAGATTTGAACAGATACTTGATCAAAGAAGACATATGGATGCACAAAATCAATACATAAAAAGATGTCCGGGGGCCGGCCTGGTGGCGCAGCGGTTAAGTTTGCATGTTCCACTTTGGTGGCCTGTGGTTCACCGGTTTGGATTCCGGGTGCGGACATGGCACTGTGTGGCAAGCCATGCTGTGGTAGGCGTCCCACATAGAAAGTAGAGGAAGATGGGCATGGATGTTAGCTCAGGGCCAGTCTTCCTCAGAAAAAAAGAAAAGAGGAGGATTGGCAGCAGTTAGCTCAGGGCTAATCTTCCTCAAAAAAATAAAATAAAAAAAGATGTCCAACATCACTAGACAGACGCAAATTAAAACCAAAATAATATACCACTACACCCCCATTAGAATGGACATTAAAAAAGACAGGTGCTGGCCCGGTGGCGCAGTGGTTAAGTTTACACATTCTGCTTTGGCGGCCTAGGGTTCGCCGGTTCGGATCCCGGGTGCGGACATGGCACCACTTGGCAAGCCATGCTGTGGTTAGCGTCCCACGTATAAAGTGGAGGAAGATGGGCATGGATGTTAGCTCAGGGCCAGTCTTCCTCAGCAAAAAGAGAAGGATTGGCAGCAGATGTTAGCTCAGGACTAATCTTCCTCAAAAAAAAAAAAAAAAAAAAGACAGACCCTATCAAATATCGGTGAGGATGCAGAGCAACGGGAACAGTCATACATGGCTGGTGGGAATGCAAAATGTACAGACGCTTTGGACAACAGTTTCTTATAAAATTAACACACACTTACCAATCCTGGGTATTTACCCAAGAGAAATGAAAACTTGTATTTATACAAAAACCTGTACATGAAGGTTTATGGCAGTTGCACTCACGAATGAGAAACAAGCAGATGTCCTTTGAGACTGGGTAAACTGTGGCACGCCCATGCAACAGAAACGACTCAGCAACAAAAGGAGCGAACCACAGAAACAGAGAGAATCTTCCGTGCACTTTGCTAAGCGAACAAAGCCAAACCCCCAAGCTACATGTTCTGTGTACACATTGGCTGTTCCACTTACATGACTCAGAAATCCAGGGAAACAGACCAGCGTGGCCAGGGGGTAGAGGGTGGGGTGACCACAAAGGGCGACAAGAGGGAGTTGGGGGCGAGGACACCGTCCCATGTGGTGACGGTGGTGGACTCATGCCTGTATCAAAATCCAGAGAACTGGGCACCACAAACCGTGAACTTTACTGTGTGTGAATTAAAAAAAAAAAACAATCTGTGCGGGCAGTCCATATGGAACCCAAGCTGTAACCAACGAACCTACCGGAGGGGGCGGGAAACAGCAGCACCAATCCGAGTTGTTCTGGAAGAGTGTTTTGACTGGACACTCTGAGGCTGAAGATAAAAGGAAATGCACACAAAGGTACCCAGGTTGTGTGTTGTTCCTCACAGGGCATGTGGCTCAGCGATTCTGAAACTACTCTGTGTGGATACCAGGGGTGAGCAAGTAAGAATGTGTAGTGTGGACAGGGAGAGGCACGTCTCCACGCTGCCAAAGAAAGGCGAACACGGGAAGGCTGGAGTGAAGCTCGCGTTGTCAGCCCAGAACTCAGGGGTCCTTCTGGACTCACGGTTTCACAAGAGACACGTGATAGATAGATAGCCAGATAGATAGATGGAATGGATGGTAGATAGACGATAGATAAAGGATTGATAGACAGACGATAAATAGATGATTGATAGATGATAACTAGATGGATGCAGAAATAAACAAAGCAGCATGGGCCAGCACGTGTTAGCACACAGACGTACATTTCCCAGCTGGGCCTCTAATGTCACCCGGCAGCAATGAGCACACCCAGCCCCCAGAGAGGCTGGTCCTAAGCCCCACTTTCCAAGCAGAGGAACCAGGCTCCTTGGAGAAGGGGCTGATTTCAGGCCTGGGGTGGGGAAAGTGCAAGATGACCTTGAGAAACCTGTGGTGACAGAAAGCAAGAAAGTGCTCAAAAAAATGGAAGAGGGCATGTCAAAAGGACACAGGAGCTAATGGGAAAGAAGGCTCAGGGGCTTAAGCTGGGACAATTACATCAAGAAAATAATTAATGATGGTGTTGGATTAAAACCCATAAAATAAATTAAATATCCATGAGTCCTTACTGATATAAATAACTGGATAAAGAAAGAAATGAAAGAAAAATTCTAATAGAACAGAAGAAATGTGGGGAGTAGAACGTCACCGCTAGAACAGGACAGCGATCACGGTCGCAGGAAAGACCCGCGGATGGCTGCTAACACGAGTGGACAAAGCTCAAGGAGAAACAGGCTATTTGCATGGTCTCAGAGTATCTTCCCCAAGGTATTTACTAATTACAAACGACACCTTTTTGTGGAGAGCTTGCAGGCGCCGCCTCAACCTGGTGACCAAAGCTAACATCGCCTGTGATAAAACGTTGCGACACTGTGCGGCCCGGATAGGACACACTCAGAAGGACGCGCTGCTCCTGGGGTCATCTCGACAAAGACGCACAGCCTCAACCTGATCATGAGAAAACACCAGACACATCCGACCGAAGGACAGGCCACCCAGTGACTGACCAGTTCCTGTTAGTGTCAAGGTCAAGAAGGACGAGGAGAAGCTGGGAAACTGTCACGGACCGGGAGGGACCAGGGAAACGGATGACTAAGTGCAGTGTGGGATCCTGGAACAGAAACAGGACATCTGCCAGTAGAAAAACTGGTGGGATCTGAGTGAAGCCTGTGGACTGGGGGAGTTTCGAAAGTGTGCGATGATTATGCAAGATACGAGACCAGGGGAAGCTGGGGAAGAGTCTATGAGAACTTTATACTATTTTTGCAACTTTTCTTTAAATCTAAAATTATTTCATAATAAAAGTTTTAAAAATTTTTAAATGCTTGACGTGGAAGCACGGTGGCTCCCGTATCGCAGGTACTGCCGCAGTGGGTGCGTGAAGCAGCGGTTCACAAAGACGCCCGCAGCGTAGAGAAAGCCCCACAGCCCTGACTGTTGCTCCCAGTGACAGGGGCTCCTTGCTCTCCACGGGCGATGGGGTCGGTGGTCCTGGGCTGGGAGGGGGATGACAGCACAAAAGACCCTTGCTGGCTGCAACTTAAGATGGCAGGTCTTTCCTGATGTCCTCAAACCCACCCTGGAGACGGACCAGCTAGAATGTGGTGGGAGGGAGGCCCTGAAAGGGTCAGCAGAGTCCCGTTCCGCTGTGGCCGTAGCCCGACGGCCCCCAGCTCTGTGCCAAACTGCCTCCCCACAGGCAGCCTCAGGGGCTCTCTGTTCTCTTGCCACTTGACTGACAAATTCAAAGTGGCACTGTGGTCTTAGCTGTCAGTCTCCCATTACAGGGAGTTACCGGGCCGCAGGGACGTCCCTCACTGACCGCCCAGGGCTGCTATTTCTACATGGTGTGACAGGACGGCTTGGTGCCAACTGTTTCACGCATTTTTTTTCCTACTCTGGCCAGGGTTCAAGAACTCTCTGCCTGATTCCTGGAGGCCGGCAGCTGGGCGGAGGGGCAAACGGGCTTCTCCCATGCGGCTTTGTGTCAAAAACTTTTGAGAGGGTCTGACCCCGGCAACGAGGCTGCTGTGCAACGCATCCTGGCACGTGCCACCACTCCTCGCCAGCCCTGAGCTGAGACGTGAGTACAGCTCTGTGCCTGCCTCAGTGATGCCCGCTGCCCTCCACCCTGACTGCCCCAATGGGAGCACCCTGGGAACAGGAGCTGGTCCAAGTCACCCTGGGTCTCCACACTCACAAAAGGGCTCTGCACAACAGGCCATCCATGTTGGGTCCTAAGGTCACCAGGGATGGGGGGGCGGGGAGTGGTAGGAGGGGCCCTCGCCCCAGAGAGGCTGTGCCTGTCCAGCGCCCCTGGCCCCACTCTCGTGCTCCCAGCCCTCCTTACCTGGCCCTGGCTCCCCTCCACAGGTGAGACATGCTCAGGGCTCAGGGGCCACGGAGTGGCCTTCCAAATCCTGGTAGGTCTCCCCCGCCCCGCACACTGTAGAGCCAAGAATGGCCACAGGCAGGCTCACCGGGGAAGGCTGCCAGGAATGATGCTGACAAGGCAGAAGCAACTCTGCCCACCGTGGTGGCCTATCTGGGGACTCTGGGCAGTGCACCTCCACACAGGTGTGGGCGGCTGTGACGTACAGCGTTGATGGTCCTTCACGCTGACACAGGTGACCTTGGAGGCCAGGCCATGCCTGTGGAATGTCCCCGCCAAGCAACTAGGAGTGCAACAGCGGTGCGTTCAGCACTTTCCTGAGTGCGATCGGGCACAGCCTGGGGACTCTGGTGAAAGTCCTGGAAGGCGACCCCACATATGGCCCTTGGGCGTCTCTGGGACCAGAGGGCGACCAGGTAGGTTCTCGTTGGTTCTAGAATAAGCCTCTAGAGTGACCTTCCTAGCCCAAGGCTGTGCTGTGCACCCCTGGGGGACACAGGGGCTAGATCCCGCCTGGGCCTGGGGTCCTGTATCAGGCCCACCACACACAAGATGTGCCTCTTGAAAGGAGCAGGCGCCCAGATGTGCTGCGTGAGCAATGAAGAGAATGCAAAACAGCAGAGGCGGCCTCTCCCCTCCTCCCCGCTCCACCTCGGCCTGCCTCAGCTCTTGCTCCCTTCCTGCAGGCCCTGTGGCTCCTGGGGGACCCCTGCAGCTCTGCTGCTTGAGGATAGGAGGCTCGTGGATGGGGAGGGGCAGGAGAGGCACCCGTGGGCCCACCATTACCACCCTACAGATCCAAAGAACAGAACCTGCTCAGCTCCTGCAGAGCCTCGCCACACCCCACAGAAACACCCCCCACTAGGAAATCCTGCTTGGAAAGAAAAGCTCAACAATGGAGTGCCCGCCCCCCATCCTCCTCCCTGCTGGGAGCCCTGCCTCCCCAGGGAATGCATGGGTGGGCAACCTGGGGGCCCTGGGGGCAGAAGGAGAGGCAATGTGGGCGAGGTGGCCCTCATGACTTTAGGGGGCCGTAAGGGAAGCCTCTCCCTCCGAGCTGGGAGCCGGTCAGAGGGGGAGTGTTCCCCAAGAGAAGATAGGAAGTGTTCTCTTTCTGGAGTTTCTGGGCCCAGCAAGACGGGACATGGGTGGAGCAGGCCGATGGCCTTGGCAGCGGCTGGAGCCCGTGTTGGCGGAAATGGCCGAGTGCCTTTGAAAAGTTCTTCCCTGCTGAGAGGGAGCTGAGGCCGTCCTGGTGGCTCCAGGACAGTCTCCATGGTAGGTTCACAGGTGGCTTGGGGAGGGCTCAGCTGGCCTCAGGAGGACTGTCCTGGGTCTGGGCTGAGGAGGCCCACAAGGGGGTCAGCACGTGAAGGGCCAGAGAGGAGCCCACAGACAGACGCCCACAGGGAGCCGCCTCTGGTCTAGGGGTGGAGGTGGGAGGTGACCCACCCCACCTCTCCCCACCCGCCCGTATAGACACCCGGGGGAGGGTCTCAGCACATGGAACCACATTTTAAACGGGCCACACTGGACAAAGCGGAATTAGATGAGGTGGAATCCAGCACATGAGGAGGAGGAGTGCCAGCACCCGGCTAGGGCCCTGAAGAGGGCAGAGGGAAAGCTCCATCTCTGATGGACGGATGGCAGTGTCTTACCTGCTCGCCACCTGGGCGTCGGGCTCCCTTCTCACATCTGCAGGACCACGGGGACACTGCTGGCCCCTCGCTGGGCACTGCCCCTTGAGTGCAAAGGCTGCAGCTCCGGCTGGGCAGCTCGGCCACGCTTGGCCCCCTGCGGCCGTGGGCCTCGGGGCTGTGGGTGCCGGGCGCCCAGGGCCCCGTGGGGTCGGGGGCTGCGTTGCCAGAGGTGGCCTCTGGCCTCTGCGATCTCTGAGAAGGTCAGGCCCCTTTCCAGTTGGCCCATCCCTCTCTCGTCCACCTCCTATTATCATGTCCCTAACCCTCCCTGTGGTCAGTCCCACGACGTTCCTTGGTGGTGGCTCAGGGCCGGACTTTGGCCTTCCTGTCTTGGGCAGGGTAGGAGGCGGAGGGTTGACGGCATGGAGCAGTGAAGCAGCCACGCTCTCGTCTGTTCCCATGGAGTGATGGAGTCACAATCAAGGGAGGGCATCGGGACGTGGCCATCAGTAAGTGCTCAGGACCCGAGCGAGCGAGCGAGTCACAGCATCGCCGTGGCCCACCGGAGGTGTCACGGGGAAACCATCTTCAGGACATCCCTGACAAACCATCCAGTTTCCCTGAACGAAGGTCACCCCTGCAGCCACAGCTGCCGTGCTGTCATCTTGTGGGGTGCCCGCGCTGTTTCCAAGAGTCCTCCTCTGAGGCACATGGTGCAGCTGAGGGAACCGAGAGGTGAGTCCAGGGCCGGGTTCGCTTGCGCTCCTGCACAGAAGCGGCTCTCTGCACCTGCTCAGCAGGGAACTCGCACATCCCTGTAGCTGGGATGGAGGCTGCGTCCGAGGAGGGACCCAGGGTCCAGCAGCCAAGACCAGGCCTCTTGCAGAGGGGCCCGGTCAGAAAGCTAGTTCTAATTCTGGCTCATCAAAGGGGGCAGTTGCCCACCCAGAGGTGCTCAAAGCCCCCCTTTCTCCCTCTTCCTCGTCAGGAGGGGGTCCGCAGAGACCAGACCCTCTTGGATCTTCAGAGGTGAGACGGGGCACCTCGTCTGGCTGCCTGGGAACCCCCTGCTCTCTGGTCCAGCTGGAGGAACGGGATCCAGCTGCTCTGGGGGCTGGAAGAAAAAAGACGCAGGACACACGTCAGGGAGGCTGCCTGGCGAGAGGGAAGGGGCTGGAGGGAGGAGGGCCTCGGGGAAAGGATGATCACCGCTCTCACAGGGAGGGCCCTCTCCCCCGCGTGTGAGGGAAACCTCGACATTTCTGGCCAGACGTCCACTGTAACCCACGCTTGTACTCAATACTAACTCCAGAAAGAGGACAGAAAGTCCTGCTGCACCAGACAGCTTCCAGGGACGCCCCAGAGGCAGGAGCCTGGAGGCGTCAACAGAAGGCACATGTCCCCTCCTGGGGCAGGTCCTGTGGGAGGGAGGCAGTCCTCTGCCCTCCTTCCTTCTCAGGAAAGGCAAGCGCCCTTCGCCCCCTCTAACTGTGGCGACCCCTCTGAACCCTGACCCCGGGCAGGCACTGAGGTCTGAAGGCTGCGGGCAGCTCTGGAACAGCCCTTGGAGAGCCCTGGGTGTCGCCCCCTCCCAGAACAGCAGGCAGCAGCTCCCCAGGCGGTGCAGGGACCCTCCTGGTGCCCCGGGAAGCAGAGCGGGACCCGGCTGGGAAACCCAGTTGATGAAACACTCACCACGTCGGGGTGCCCAGGAGAGCTATGACCACAGAATGAAGGCTAAGGAGAAAAATAAGAACAGAAATAGAAACTGAAAAGGAAGGGGGGGTGGGGACGTGGAGGGAAAGAAAGAGAAAAGAGAGTTGGTAGGGCTTCTGGCAGGAAATAACGTGTGACCACAGACAGAGCAAGACGGGGCTGCCAGCGGGGGCAAATCCTGGCGTGCTGGCGCCCAGCGGTTAAGGGGCGTGCTGCCAGGGGCTGTGAGGATGCCCTGGCTCTGAAGCCACCGCCTAGAGACACATTCTGGGGACCTTGCCCCAACCAGAGGCTGGGCTAGGGGCAATGGTCAGGAGGCCTCACGTCCAGAGTGTCCCCAGCACAAGCGAGCCTCTGCTGGTCACATCGCCTCTCGCCTCTTCCTCTGTAGGGTGGGACCAACCACCTGCACCTGTCTCCGGGTGATGGTGAGACCACTATCTGGCTAGTAATAATGATGGAAGTCTTGTGCATGGAAAGACACTCCTAGCACCAGGCAAACACGAGAGCTCCCAGACAATGTTTTGGTCTCAGTCCCATCACAAAAGATAAAGCACAACCACCATCCTGAATGGACTTCACATGTGGAGCCTCATTTGGGGTTGGGGGGAAGGGGACCAGGCCAATTCAGACACAAGAGAAAATCTGGCAGTGGTACAATTGATTGGAAATGCAGAGTTGCTTTAGTGAGAGTAAAAGAATAAACACCCAATTTAAAAAATTCTAGTATTTGGGGCTGGCCCCGTGGCCGAGTGGTTAAGTTCACGCGCTCCGCTGCAGGCAGCCCAGTGTTTCGTTAGTTCGAATCCTGGGCGCGGACATGGCACTGCTCATCAGACCACGCTGAGGCAGCGTCCCACATGCCACAACTAGAGGAACCCACAACGAAGAATACACAACTATGTACCGGGGGCTTTGGGGAGAAAAAGGAAAAAAAAAAAATTCTAGTATTTAATACAAATGCTCTCGCTTTAAGATGCAAAGGGAGAAAGACATTCATCTGGGGGGAGAGAATGTGCCCACTGTGAGGCCAGAGCCCCGAGAACAGCGTGTCCCCTCCCAGCCTCCTTATTTCCCAGGTGGCGGGCGCCCACGGGGCAGGCAAGTCCTGGTCGGCACGTTGTGCCCTGCACGGTTCTAGGCACCGGACAGAAGCACCGGCACAGTGGATGTGCACGTTTACTGCGATGATTGGCAGTCAAGGGCCCAGGGCAGGTGGGCTGCTGTCATTGATGGGGGGTGGCCAGGGCAGGTGGGCGGTGGGACCAGCTGTAGGAGGACAGCTCGGGGAGGAGCCTCATGTCCTGCCTCCACTGGCTGTTCCTGGGGCCAGGCTGAGGACCTGCAGCCCACAGGGGTCCCATCCAAACACGGGCCTCTTGTTCTCTCTGGAAGGGACGAGCCAGGGAGGTGGATCCCACTG
Organism: Equus caballus; assembly: GCF_041296265.1. NCBI lineage: Eukaryota > Metazoa > Chordata > Mammalia > Perissodactyla > Equidae > Equus > Equus caballus. Next base: position 2,454,424 of record NC_091684.1, read on the forward strand.
GCTGCCTCACTCAGTGCTCGGGGGCGGCAGTCATAGAGTGAGACCCACCCCACAGGCAGGACCAGCCGAAAGAACTGAACAGTCTGACCCCTAGAGACCAGTGAAGCATCCCTAAATCACATAAAAAGAGCTGCCCTAAAACTAAGCAAAACCCCTAGGAGGAGCCGGGTTCTCTCCGGGCGCGCTCTGTGCACCTTGATTTGGGGAGCACCAACTCGGGCTGTTGCCGTGAGTAGACAGAGTGCCCGGGACCCCACGCCTCACAGAGCCAGGGGTCCAGGAAAAGAGCCAGACAGTCCTCCTGGAGCCTGAACCAAGTGCCCCAAACTAACGACCTGGCAGCACCTGGAGTTTCCTAAACCTGGAAGCTATGTCTTTAAGAACCAAAGCTAAGAGACCCTTGTTCACCGACAGCCCGCCCTCAAGAGGAGAATCCCTGCGCTCAGGGACCTGGCTTCTGGACCAATGTACTCGGTGAGCTTGGAGGAGGACTCAAGTGCTCCAGCACAGCCGTCAGCACTAAAGGGACCCCAGGTTGCTGCTCTGGCACACTGGGGAAACTGAGGCTGAGAGAGACACGGCTCTCTGGGGTCACATGGCTGGGTCATCGCAGAGGTGGTGTTCCCAGACGCTGGCTCCCAGCTCCTGGTCCAGATCAGATGCCACCCTGAAACCTCGTTCTGTTTGACCGTGCCCCAATCTCAGACCTCACGCTAAATGACACCCGGGGAGTTATCGTCCTTCTCTTTACGGAAGCTCCCAGAACAAAAGAAGCCCAGAAATGTGCATTCATTTTACCTTTTCCTCCAGTTCCTTTATTTGTCTCTTCTGAGCTTCTATTCTTTCTTCTAACTCTTTAATCCTCTGCAATGTTAAAAGCAGGAAAAGCTTCAATAACCAGAGCATTTGGGAAAAAGCCTGTCTGAATCTTCACTCATGCACCTGTTGGACCCACAGCCACAGAGCAGCAGCCATGTGGGCAGGGCCCGGGAAGCCGTGGCTGACCACATTTTCACCACTGTCTGAGTCTTATCTGCACCGTGAGGGGCCCAGGAGCCTCGGTCTGTCCTCTCTCTGTGGACTTCGGCTAAGGAGAGGGCTGCGCTTGCTCGCCTCGGTTTCCCTTACAGACATAGCCTTTCTCAATCTGCTGCTTTGCTCCAACAGAAGAGTGGACAGCCCTCCCCCTGGCCACACCTCCCGTGGCAGGAACGATACCCTCCCGCCTCCTGCAACTTCAGCCCATGAGCCACAATGCTAGCAGCCCAAGGGAATGGTACGGAATCAATTCAGTCCTTCTTAAACACCATGACAGCAAAGTGACAAGCAGCAGGAGGTCACAAAGCCAGTCACAGGGACTTTCCTTGCAGAATGACATCACGTTTTGAACCCACGGTCTTCACTTTGGTAGGCAATGCAATGCTAATTAGATGCAAATTTGTGTGTCCACGCTGGGTGTGGATCCTGCGCCTGGATGCTGGAACCAGCTAAGCTCTGAGCACAGCCTGTCTGATGACCACCGTCCTCAGACTGACGCAGATCCGGCAGTGGGTGTCCTGGGAGCTGACTAATCCTCTGGTCAGACATCAGCCCACTAACATCCACAGCAAACCCTGCCTTACTTGTTTATCTGACTTGGCAAGTTGAGTCTGGCATTTGGGGTGGACACATCTGGAAAGGCCCCTCCAGGTCATGGCGGCATGCACAGGGGGTGGAGACATGCCTCCACACCAAGGCTGTCCACTCTGCCAGGGCGCCTCACCTTCTGTTAGAAATGGACTGGCCGGACTGACCCGAGGTCCCCAAGCGCCCCTAGGCCAAGAGAAGGCCAGGGGCCGCTTCCTGAATGCTGCCTTCACTGTGCCCTTCCATTGAGGGAAGAGTCATGGACGAGACTGGGCAGTCAGGACCCCAGCAGACAGGACATGCGCCCAGAGACCTGGGCATTATGACCCTTGAGGCTGGTCAGCAGAGGCTGCAGTCAGCCAGGAGGGCCAGGTGGGGCGCGGCCATGGGAGGGCATGGCCACCGGCAGGCACCGAGGTTGCAGTGTGTGGTTATTGGAAAGCACAGCCACAGGAAGCCGGGCCTGAACCCCCCCAGCGCCCCCCAGGCCCCACACCTGCTGCGCCAGCTGCAGTAGCTCCATGCGCTCCCGCAGGATCTGGGCGTCCCGCTCGCGCAGCTCGCTCATGACCTGGCGCTTCCACTGCTCCACGGCCACCTTAAGCTTCTCGCGCTCCTCCTCTGACAGCAACTGGGCCACCTTGGCCCCGGCCTCCTGCTGCAAGGCGTCGTACAGCATGGCTTCCAGCTCCAGGATGTGCTGGGGGCAGGAGGGGAGAGTTAGTCCTCACCTTCTCCCCGAGGGACTGCCAGGCCTGAGGGGGGGCCTGGGGCACCCCGAGAGCCCTCGGGGTTACAACATCTCCAAGCCTCTCCACAGAGGGGACTGTTTTCTTCTCCACCAGCTTGAATGATGCTCTATAGAGTGGAAACACGGTCGGGGCAATTATTTCAAGATCACTCCCTTCTACGGGATTTTTAACCTGCAACGAAAGTTCAGCGGCAGAATTCTTACATCGTGTTAACATCAGGGAAAACGTGGTCAGCAGGTATTTGAGACCAGAACAGGATGATGGCAGCAGGGGCGGGTGGGGTGGGCAGAGGTCCCTTGAGGGAAGAACAGAGGGAAGGCGTCTCCCTTTGCCCACAACCTTCTCACACCCTGGGTCTGTGAGTGCCAACGAAGGAGGGAGGGCGCGCTCACAAGGGTTTGTCTGAAGTTATAACAGAAGGGGGAAAGTCCCTGACTTCCCAGCCACCCCCCAAGGCCAGGCCACTGTGGGGCTCAATTCCATCTGGTGAATCGTGTCCCCAAAAAGATTCATTCAAGACCTAACTCCGGAACCTATGGATGTGGCCTTATTTGGATATACGACTCTGCAGATGTAATCAAGTTAGGACGAGGTCATGCTGGGTTAATGTGGGCCCTAATCCAGTGACTTCTGTCCTTAGAAGAAGAGGGAAATTTGGAGACCATCACAGAAGACTAGGGGAGAAGTCATGTGATGACAGAGGCAGAAATTGGGGTGATGTGGCCACAAATCAAGGAGTGCCTGGAGCCACCAGGAGCTGGAAGAGGCTAGAAGGAACCTCAGAGACACCTGGATTTCCAACTCTGGCCCCCTGGCTGTGGGGCAGTTCTGTCTCTCGGCTGCTCCCTGCTGCCTCAAACACGCCCTCACCTCTTCTTGGCGTCAAGGCCCCACGTGCCTGGCCTCTGCCCGTCTCCCAGCTTCATCACCTCCACTCTCCCGGATGAAAAGCCTGAGGATGCCCACAGCCACGGCACCTGGTAAGACTTCACCTCTGCGATGTTCGTCAGCCCCTTCCATGAAGTAGGAGCTCTCATTAGGTCCAGTTCACAGATAAGGAAAGTGAGTCACGCTGATGAGACAACTTGGGGTGAACAACTCGCACAGGGTCCTGCTGGGGGCAGAGCTGGGGTCTGGACCCTGCAGGGGACTCCAGAGTCCACGGTCCTCACACTGTGGGGGCTCCAACATGGCGAGCCCACCACGCTGCTCGTCCCAAACATGTGTGACACCCCACGCCTCCCAGACCGTGCTCATGATGTCCCTCTGCCTGGAGCCTGACGAACTCCTTTTCATCCTTCAGAACCCACCTCTCTGGCCCAACCTGCTCTGCCTGTGAGCCCCTCTCCTTTGACAGCAATCCTGCCCTCCTTTTCGACTGCTGGTTAATTCCCTCTGCTGCCAGGCTGAGGGGTCTGTCGCCCTCCTCGATGCAGTCCCAGCACAGAGCCCACTCGTAAGCAGACACTACATGTCTACTGAATGACAGATAAATGAATGAACACAACCCTACCGGGAGAGGCTTCTGATGTGTTAGAACCATTCACACCTAGCATAAATTGATGCCATTTACTGAATCAGGTAAATTTCATGAAATAATTACATCATCTGTGATATCAGGTAAGACATCACAGGCAGTAATCAGCTGATCACCTTAATTCAAGAAGAAACAGAGCTCTGGGGCCTTGATGCCCCCAGTGAAAGGTCCGAGGCCGGCCCAGCTCAGCCCTCGGGCCGGAGCACTTTCCCTCTTGGGGCGAGCAAACGGACCCTTCTCCCTCTCCTGCTGTCAGGAGGCCCTGAGAGGGAGCTGATGATGGGGGATGGGTGGGAGGACAGGCGGACGTTTAACCAGGACACTGTCAATGGCATGTGGTCAACTGAGTGACGAGAAGAGACTCACGTCAGCGAGAATTCCAGAGGTGATCACCAGAGCGGTGCCCACAGAAAACAGACCCCGCGGACCCACCACAGGTCGGTCCGAGGAGTGGACGGCCAGTGAGGGACAGTCACCAGAAGCTGTGGGAGAGACGCTGGGCGCCACCCTGGCCCTGGGGTGCAGACTGGGGGGTGCCTCCAGCCCTGAGAGGTCGCCCAGGTCCACCAGCTGACCTCGCTGGCGGCTGCACCACCCAGCAGCTCCGGAGCCCTCAGGAGCTCTGCGCACAGGCCTTGTTTGGTGGACGGCTTGGGGCTGAGTGCCAACCAGGCCTTTCAGGAGGAGCCACAGAGGCTGGGCTCCCCACCAACTAGAGAGAAGGAGGACAGGGGACAGTGCTCACCACGGATCTCAGGGGAAGAGCCTAGAGCCCAAACCCCTACCCATGAGAAGACCTGAGAGGGGCAGAGAGCCCGACCAGGCTCAGTGGGAGCCAGGCCCTGGAGTCCCCAGGTCGGGGCCATGCCGAAGGAGGCGGGCAGGACTGAGGGGAGGCTGGAGCTGGCGGGCAGCGAGGGCCCGGGGTGGGCCGTGTGCGGGGACGCGGCGAGATGGGAAGAGCTGAGCAGGGCATGCTCGGCCCCTATGCTGCCTTCCAGAAATCCAATTCGTGACCCAGAAACTACCATGCAAAATGATGCAAAATGATCCCATTGCTATCACTTAGCAGCCAAAACACATACCTCGTTATAAATTCCTAAGGATTTAGCAATTTGATCTGAAGTACTTTTAAAGCTTTTTCCTCGGAAGATTTTATTGATACACTTTGAAAAAACCAAATTCTCAAACTACAGAAACTCATAAAAAATGTAATATCTTTAGAAATAAACATTTCCTTTTCTTTACGCAAAATGATTAAGAAAAGTCCTTTGGCTTAGTAGACATTTTAGGAAAGGGGGAAAAAAAAAGACTTTTGGACCTCACTTACATTTTATTGTTCTTGACAGCCACAAAATAAACTGTCCCCAGCTGTCACAACCAGCTCACACCCCATGTCAACTGCTGCTTCTTAGAGCAAAAGAGCTTAGTGTGTTTAAGATAAGCTCCAGCATTTAAAAATAAACGGGCTGAGCTTGGGGCTTAGAATTAACATCACAATGGCTTCACAGGAACCTGGGAGCCGGGATGTCCCCGACCTTCCCCACACGCGTGGGCACAAGCGATGGGCCACCTGCAGGACTGTCTGTGCACGCCCTTCTCCCCAGCCTGTCCGGGTCAGCAGGTCTGCTGGCAGCTTCCCAGACAGCCATGATCCCAACCTAGGGACCATCCTCACCTTCCAAAGCCCAGCTGTGGCTCTGTGCTCACAGAGCAGGGAGGGTGTGAAACCCGGCAGGGGCCCACAGGCCTGCAGCCCCCAGGGCAGCCCGGGCCAATAGGTGCCACCCCCTGCACAGGGTTTCCTGAAGGACAGATTCGACGGCTGATGGTCCAGAGGAAAGTGCGAGCTGGCACAGCGATAAGGAAACGAGAGTGAGATGGCCAAACTCGGGTCTTTCCTGTTGGAATGGGAGGAACGGACCCCCAGTCATCACCCAGGGATGGGTCCCCACGGTCATCACCCAGGGACGGGTCCCCACGGTCATCACCCAGGGACGGGTCCCCATGGTCATCACCCAGGGAGGTGTCCCCACAGTCATCACCCAGGGACGAGTCCCCATGGTCATCACCCAGGGAGGTGTCCCCAACAGCCGCACACAGTGAGGCAGGGTAGGACCAGCCACCTGCTCCCCCTGGGCAACGTTTCTCTAGCATTTCTATAGTGTATAGGGCTGTGTGTGTACACATCTGTGTTATAAAGCCGTCTCTCTGACACCATCTCAGTGACTCATCTTTTTCGCACTGATGTCATGTAATAAACTGCCGTGGTGCGGCTGTCTCCAGGGTAATGCCCGGGTGCTAGCAGCAAGCTTCCTCCTCCCGGAGCGTGCCCAGGACGCAGGAGCAGAGCACAGGCAGCAGCAGTGCAGGGGCTCGGAGCTGCCTGGCTGCCCCCACATACTGTGAACACCCGGCACCTGAGTGAACTGGAAACACGGGCCTCAGCACGTATTTCTGAGGAGGTCCATCTGTGCCGATTCAGCTCTCCCTGAGGCCACCTCCTCTGTGGCTGCTCCTGCAGGCGTCAGACAAGGACTGGCAGGTCAGTGGGCCATCCTCACCATCATCACCCAGCAGAGGGAGCACTGCCCTGACCCTCAGGAAGCCCGTCCGCCCTCTGATGGGCACAAAGAAGCATCCAGCTGCCAGCTTCCGAGCCGGGCAGCAACAGCTGCCACTGAACACACCGTTGTGACAATCTTATACTGTCCACAAGGGGCCGAGTCACGGGGGCAGGCTGCCCAGCTGGCGGTGGGGCAAATTCCAGACCCCACGCCTGCTGTTGGCCAATCCTCGGGCTCCCTCGTGTGGGCCACTCGACGGCTTATCCTGAACTGGAGCGACAATGTGCTCTAACTTCAAGGATTCACAGTCTGGGGGGAGACAAAGGCACACCCAGGCAGGAAGGACCGTTCTCCAGGGGACGTTAATTTACAGGTGTAACCGATGGCCAGAAAGGCAGCACGGGCCTCGCTCCCCTGGGAAGCCCCCAGCAGGTGCCTCTGCCGAGCTCGTCTGAGGAGCTACGACACAGTCCTTGATTTGGGGTCACCCCTTGACATGGAAAGGCTGCCTGAAGTTCAAGTGAAGTTTCTGTTCGGGGTCTCAAACAACCTCAGTGAGGACTGACTCACAGACAGAGGTGATGGCTACAGGTCCTCTAGATCTCAGCGTTCACCCCGCGTGGGGACAGCCCTTAGGTTGACTGGGGGGAAACCGCCCCGTGGGGAAGCAGATGTGCAAAGGACGGGCGGACTGGCTTTTCTCGAGTGTTGCTTACACTCAACTGCGTTCACTTAATTCGTAAATGCATAGTTTTCAATGAATTCTATTTTCTCAACTCATTTCAAATATCCGATTGAGTTCTGCTCGTGTGCCTGCATTCACAGGGAAAAGGGTTTGCAGACGGGGCGGTAAGGCCTCCTGTGAGCTCACCAAGCCGGGCGTCTCCAGAGGGAGAAATGCAGAGAGTGACCCCACACCAGTCACGCAGGGCCCAGGCTCTTCCCGGGCGGGGGTCTGAGGCCCAGCCCACACAGCCCCCGAGACACACCACTGAACGTGTGAACAACTTTCCCTGTTTCTACCCCAAAGCCCCCACCCCCTCGGGGGTTCCGGCAACTGTATTTCTCTTACTTTGTGAGCTTGGTCCAAGGACTGCTTCCTGTAGTCCAGCTCCTCATCCAGGTAGCCCTTCTGTTTACTGAACAGCTCCTGAAACACAAGAGGACCCACGTCTCGGCCTCGGGTGCCGGACCGGGTGACGCGGTGATGCAGGGCCGCGTGGCGAGATGCCCACCTACCTTCTCGCTCTCCAGGTCCACCATCTTCCGCTGCAGAGCTGACTCCGTCTCTTCAATCTGCTGGAGCCACTGGACACACACAGGAAGAGCAGGCGACTGTGACCTCTCAGGTCACCACACAGGCACCAAAGCCATCCATGGAGACAGCCTGGGAGAGGAGGGAGGGAGGCCTGGCCCCTCTCCACCCTTCCCACTCTTCCTCCAGTGGGCGAGAGCTCAGCCCTTGCTGGGAGTCAGGGCTGGGATGGCATCGTGAGCTCCGTGTGCCCAGCGTGCAGGCCAGGTCCAGGTTCCACCCCACACCCTGCCTGGCATCCAGGAAGTCTGTCCCCCACCCTTCCCCAGGGAGGGGAGGGTCATTAGCTGGGGGGCAGCGGGGGCAGCTGCACCTGAGAGCTCTGCCAGGAGATACTGGGAGGGCAGCCTGTTCTCTCTCAGTCCCCTCCCTGAAGCCCCATTCACTGGAACACCCCTTCCACTTCCTGCTGGAGGACCACAGGAGGGAGTGCTGACAGCAGGTTCTGGCTATGGGGGTGGGACCAGGAGCAGCCTGGCAGCCCTGGAAGCAGGGAAGCTTGGGGGCGGGGGAGCCCAGGTGGGTTGGGGGACGCCCAGGGAAGGGTCCTGACAGGTCAAACAGAATAATGACAGTTTTACAGACCCACCACATCTCCTGGCTTTGGGAGTAAACCCAGGCAGAGTTGGCCTTAGGGCAAGTTCTGGCTGAATCTGTCATTTGCAAACATGCGTGGTGGGTATTTTGACCTCTGCCTGTACCAGACCTCCCACGGCAGACAGGATTAGTGGACCCCCTGCTCCCCATGGCCCCTCCTCCCAGGGAGAGCATCTTCTCTGAGCTGAGCACGGAAAGGGAGACCTGCAGGGAGCTGGACCCTCTCCCAAAAGCATCCACGCAGTCACTGTTACCTTTTCAGCCAAGGTTAGGACCGTCCTGGCTTGTATGATGACTACTTGCTCCTCATTGGTCAGATTCTGCACCCAAAAGCAGAATACACATATAGTCAGGGGCAATGCCTTCAGGGCGGCCAGGCTGAATGATGGGTGCTTGGTGGTGGGACTGAATGATGGGTACTGGGTGGTGGGGCTGAATGATGGGTGCTTGGTGGTAGGACTGAATGATGGGTGCACGGCAGTGGGGGTAAATGATGGGTGCTTGGTGGTGGGGCTGAATGATGGGTGCTCGGTGGTGGGACTGAATGATGGGGGCACGGCAGTGGGGGTAAATGATGGGTGCTTGGTGGAGGGGCTGAGTTATGGGTACTAGGTATAGGGCTGATGGGACAGGCATGAGGGAGCTGGGGTCACAGTTAAAAGTCAATTTTACTAAAACCCTGTCCCAAGTCTGACACCCCCTACTCTTGACCCTGTTCACTCGAGGTGCACCCTCTCCTGGTCCCCTCTTGTCCTCTCGCCGACACTAACGATGTAACAAGCAGGCGGGCAGCGATAAATACATCCCCACTCTCTGTCTCTGTGTCCATCTTTGTTTAAAGTCAGCTCGCTGCATATGCAGCCGTGAGTTACTAAAACACCACTTATGAATGTAGAGCGAAGATCAAATATCCATGGCTGTGGAATAGTTCCAATTCCAGGGGGTTTGTCTTTTTTTTCTACATCTTACTTATGCCTTGTCCCAAGATGCCCACCTGGGTGGTTGCTCTGGGCAGGCTGGGTCTGGCTTTGGGGCCAAACGAGCATCCTCGGAGGATGTGGGCACTTCACCCACTCAGATCCTGACGGCCACCTGCATCAGTAGCAGGGCGGGAGCTAGGCTGTCCCCACTGCTGGGCCCCACCTTGTGGACAGCCAGGAGCGGGGCGGGGAGAGCACGGGGAACAGAAGCTGGAGCAGCAAGGAGCCTGCCGGGATCACTGTGCCCCGGAAGAGGGTGGCCCCACTCCACACCCTAGAGCTGCCCTGATTCAGGGTCCACTGGGAAAGCCCTGTCTATGTCTCTTGCCCTCTGGAATGTGAGCTCCCCGAGGGCAGAGTCTCTTGTCGACCCCACCCCATGCAGTCAGCACAGGGTGGGGCCAATGACCAACCTTTGTAGGCACAGAGGTAGGCTCTGTCCTCAGGGCATGTGCATTCCGGCTGGTGTGGGGCTGGGGCCAAGTGCCCCTCATCCCTCCTGCTCCCGGGGAACCCAGCCAGGCTGCCCACACTGCTCCCTCCTCCCAGGGTAGGGCTGGTCTGAGGGCCAGGATGGGGAGTCAGGACCTGGCTGAGCAAGCGGCTTCAGTGTGAGGGAGGGATCTACCTGGACATGATTAGACCAGGCCGAAGGACTGGCGACGTCCTACCTGGTGAGCAGCCTCGCTGGGCTCCTCCTGACCCCTCCTGGAGGTGACCACGTCCTGATGCCCCAGCTTCGGCAAAGTGCCATCTGCTCCGCCCTCACAGCCCCTGCTCTTCCTTCCCCAGGAGACCCGCCCCTCTGCAGGCCAGGCGCAGCAGGTGAGCACACTGCCCACCAGGGAGGACGGGCATGCGTCCTGCCCCCGCCAGCCTCTCTGCTCCACCCAAGGCCCTGACTCCTGAGGGAACCGAGGTCTGGGGCTCAGGCGCTCACACGGCCAGTCTGGAGGCTGCAGCTTTCTCTGGGGTGGTCTGGGGACGGGGGCCACAGCACTAGCACATCCTGAATGTGAAGGTGACGGGGGCCAGGCTGTCCCTGTCATCTGCCTGAAGTGTGCCCGTATGCTCAACTCTGACCACAGAGACCTGAAGAGACACCCCCCTGGCCCATCGGCAGGAACTGCCAAGGGTGCCCACAGGGTCTCTTGAGTGTGAAACCCGGCAGTGTGTCCTCCAGTCCTCAGCTGCCTCTGCCCCTGTGCTCTGAGGCTGCACACGGGCTCCATGGAAGCCACGCTCACTGCTGCTCTTGGGCGGGCAGCTACAGGGTGGGGAGGAGCCCTGAGCAGGACTGGGTGGAGCTGGGCTCATCCTGCCTCTGCCGCTAGGACAGCTCTGGGACCTGGTGGGTCACCTCAGGGGCCTCAGTTTCTCCAGCTGTGAATAGGAAGGTTAATCAATATGGTTCCCAAGAACCCATGACGGGGTCTAATACCCAGCACTGGACCCCAGCGCATGCTCAACAACAGCCATCCCTGCTGGGGGCTAGCGCCTGCGCTGTCTGCAGCCGAGACAGATCCCAGGCCTGAGTGAGGGGGCAGAGACAGCCCGAGGCCTCCCCACTGGGGCTCCTCTCTGCCTCTGCTCCGCATGGCTTCCCAGGTGAAGGGCAGGTGAGGGGAGAGGGTTCCTGTCAACACAGGGCCCCAAGCACCCCGCGGCTGCCGGGAAGAACAGCTGGCCCCGAGCATGTGCCTGAGCACCTGGGCTTTGGGGGGGTGTGTGTATGAATAAGCACATGTGTGTAAGTGAAAACTTGTGTGAGAAAAGGTGTGTGTGAATGAAAACATGTGAGTGAGTGAGAACGTGTGTCAATGAGAATGTGTGTGTGACTGACAATGTGTGAGAATGTGTGAGAGAACAAGTGTGAGTGAGAACATGTGTGTGTGACTGAAAATGTGTGTGAGAATGTATGTGTGAGTGAGAACGCGTGTGTGAGTGAGAACTTGTGTGAGAGTGAAAATGTGTGTGTTTGAGTGGGAAGATGTGTAAGAAAGTGTGAGTGAGAATGTGGGTGAGTGAGAACATGTGCGTGAGTGAGAACGTGTGCATGAGGACATGTGTGTGAGTGACAACTGTGCACGAGAACATGTGTGAGTGAGAACTTGTGTGAGAGTGAGTGAGAACATGTGAATGAGAACGTGTGTGACTGAGCAAGAACATGTGTAAGAACGTGTGTGAGTGAGAACATGTGTGTGACTGAGAATGTGTGTGAGAACGTATGTGTGACTGAGAGCCTGTGTTAGTGAGAACATGTGTGAGAACATGAGTGAGAACACGTGTGTGTGTGTGTTTGCATGCATTTGTTTCCCTTTTTTCTCCACCTATTGCACGAAGTGCATGAATTTGACTAAGTGCCTGGCTCTTTGTCGAGAACAGGGACCAGGATGGGGAGCCAAAGGCGCCTTATGGCCAGCCGTAGACTGTGCATTTGTTAGTATACCTTGAGGGGAAAAGTTCTAGGGTGTGGAGTGGGGCCGCCTTCCAGAGCAGTTGAGCCCTCTGTTGGACAGGGAGGGGCTCAAGAAGTGCAGGATGATGGATGGAGGGCGGATGGAGGATGGACAGATGGCGGATGGACAGAGGATGGAGGATGGATGGGTCATGGAGGATGGAGATGGATGGATGGATAGAGGATGGAGGATGGATGGGTCATGGAGGATGGAGATGGATGGGTGGATGGAGGATGGATGGATAGAGGATGGAGGATGGATGGGTCATGGAGGATGGAGATGGATGGATGGGAGGTGGATGGGTGGATGGAGGATGGAAGGACAGAGGAGGGAGGGTGAGATGAAGGGGTCAGTCACTTTGCCCACTCAGTAATTAACGTTCTTTCAAGGAGTTTGCTGTAGAAATTGGAACTCCGCCTCAAATGAGATTTGGAGATTATTTATAGGTTCTGCCCCTCCTCCAAAACTAAGGAAGTGGGAACCCCTAGGAGTCTGGAATGTCTAAGCTACTCCAAGGAGCCACAGCCCCCATCCCCGCTGAGGGGATGGAAGAGCTTAACGGCTGAGAGGGATTCCAGAAACCGAGCACACGAGGCCAGCAGTGTCTCTGCTGGAAGATCTGGGGTGTGCACAGCAGAGGCTTTCCCTCCCTAGCAGAGCAGTAGCCCCGGACGCCGTGCTTCCCGGTGCTGGTGGCCACCCAGATGGTGCAGGAACAATGGGAGGAAGGAATGGAACTTCTCCCAAATGCTGGGCCCCTCCCAAGAGACCCTAGCCTAGGAGGGGGGCGAGGGCGCAGGTAGGGCGGCCTGTGGCAGGACCGCAGTGGGACTCACGGGGCCCTGGACCACGGAGGGGCTGGGACCTCGGGGTGGTTGCATGGGGAGGCATGCACAAGTCAGGAGAGCAACATACACTTACGGCGTTATCCCCCAGGATGTCGAGCTTCTTCATCAGCTCTGTGACCAGGATGTCCTAGAGGCAAAGAGATGACAGACAAGGTGAGCGCCAGCCGGGCGGGGGCCGGCGTGGGGCGGAGTCGGGCAGGGGCTTTACCGTCACGCCTTCCGCCTCGCAGTACGCTTGGAGGGGGCTCTTGCCGTCCACGAAGGGGGTGTGGTGGAAGTTGATGGCGGGCGACTTCCTCTCCCTCTCCTAAGACAGAGAGTGGAAGGCTGGGCATGGGCAGACTGCTCCCTCCTGTCCCCCACCCGCCCCAGAGGGTTGTGCTGGGAGCCCATTCTAGGAAGATCGTGGGGACACAAAGGCCACCAAATGTGGTCAACATGCCGTTTGTGAAAACAAAGCCCCGGCCGCAGCAGCAGCAACCTCATTGGACTTGCCCAAGAAGACAGGCCCTGTCCAGATGCTGAGAGGAGCGGGGAGCTCTCAGCATAGATGGGCTCTCGGGACCCCAAGAGCTGTCATCGTGAATCCCATAGGGCTGTTGGGAGGTTCAAGGAGCAGTGTCCCCCACAGGCCTGACGAGAGCAAGCCCTTGAGGACAGTGGCTGGTGGTGCTGCCACCGTCCTCATCCAGGACCACATGCAGGAGCCCTGGGGGCCCAGAGGGGACTGTCACTCACACACACACACACACACACACACACGGAGTGGCTGTGCAGCCTTCCTGCCCCCCTCAGGGAGGTGGACCAGAGGATCGTGACAGGCAGTTCCATCCGGACTCAACCTGGTTCCTTGGCAGGCAAGTGGGGACCCCTTCCCCACAACCCAGGTGTGTGGGGACACCAGGAAACAAGACAGGCAGAAATGCTGGTGCATAAAAGCAAGCCAAGCTGGGTCCCAGTGTTGTAGGAGAAGGTGGTCATTCTTGCCAGTGACAGTCACGACCCCCTCATCACTGGGTGCCCTGAAGGATGCCAGGACCCAGAGGGAGGCCCCGGCACTGCGTGCAGACACTCGTGGTTTTTGTCTATTTTGTTTTGCTTCTGCTTTTGTTTTCCTCCACAACAGCAAGTGACAGGGGCCCAACTACAGCCCTCAATCACACCAGCTCACAGGGCAACAACGCTCCGGCCCTGGACTCAGCCCAGCTCCCACGCCCGAGGCGCACCTCCAGCTCTAGGATCCGGAACTCCAGCAGCTCATTTTGGTCTTTTGCATCCTGGACCTCGTGTTTTAACCGAGCCTCTTCCGTCTCCATTTGTTTAATCTGTAGAATAAAACAAGGAAGAGAGCCTGGAGGTCACAGGAGGTTGACTCCCCAGCTTTTCCAACAGCTGCTCACTGTCCGTGGAGACGCCTGACCAGCCCCAGGCACCTGGCCCAGAACCCTCGCTCCAGCCTGAGTCCATTTGGGTCCATCCTAGTGGGATTGGGCGAGTTTCTACTCCTCGGCTAAACCAGGGTCGGGGGACAGGGAACACAGTGCCAGATGCAGGAGGCGGGAGCTCTGGAGCCAGAGAAGTAGCCCTGAGCCCGGCCTGGCCGTCTGAGCAGAGATGGAGAAGAGAAGGTGCCCAATGGGGACAGAGGCGGTAAGAGGTCCCAGTGAGGGCCCGTCTTGCTGTGGCCAGGAATGCTCCCTGGAGCCCAGGCTGGCCCAGAGCCTGGTGGACACTGCTGTTCTGAGGGAGTGGCCATGTACTGTGGCTGCCTGGCCACCCCCCAGAAATGGCTTCACTCATTAGGGACTGTTGAACATTAGGTTTAATGAGTGGAGCCAATGCAGTAGGCCCACGCCTTCCATGGGTAAGCTCAATTCTGCTTGTGGCAGGTGTCCTCAGTGGCCTTATGAGGACAGGAAAATGCACCAGGAGGGTGTCCACCGTGAGCTCAGTCCATCCCCCCAGAACTGCACTTTGGGGGCTGAGGGGCCTGCTCTGACACTCAGGAGATGGGTCTAGATGGATCCAGGAGCATCAGCATCTTCCGAGTGAGTTGATGCCGTCGGGAGCTGGAGCTTTCCCCAGTGCTGTGTGTCACACTGCACAGCTGGGGCCACCGGGAGGCATCAAGGCATCAAGGGCCACAGATGTGACCCTGTGCCCATCATAGCCAGAGAAAAGCACAGTCTTTAAGTGTGCGCATGAGCATTTAAGTGTGCACACAGTGTTTAAGTATGCACACAAGTGTATATATGTGCACGAGTGTTTATGTGTGCAAGAGTGTCATATGCACGAGTAAGCATTTAAGTATGCACACAAGTGTTTAAGTTTGCACTCAGGTTTTTATATGTGCACACGAGTGTTTATGCGTGCAAGAGTGTCATATGCATGGGTGACCATTTAAGTGTGCGCACAGTGTTTAAGTGTGCACATAAGTGTTTAAGTATGCTCAGGATCATATAAGCCCGCAAACCAGTGTTGATGTGTACACACAAGTGTTCATGTGTGCTTGTGAACATTTAAGTGTGCGTGTGTTTAAGTGTAATGCAAGTGCTTATGTGTGTGTCTGAGTATTCAAGTATGTGCAAGGGCATTTAGTGCATACAAGCTTTTAAGTGTGCAGGTGAACATTTATGTGTGCACGCGGGCATTCACATGTTTGTGAGTACCTTTAAGAGTGCACTCAAGCATTTGTGTGTATAACAAGAGTTTATATGCATACACAAGTGTTCGTGTGTATACACAAGCGTTATGTGTGCACGAGTGTTCTGTGCATGTGAGCACAGAAACAGCTGTCTTGATTCACGATACATGTGGAGGATCCACCAAAAGCGTGTAGGAGTTGCTCACTATTCAAGACACAAACAGTACCCAAAGCACAGCCCAGTGAGGGACTGCCAGCTTCGGTGGGGGTGGCACCACTGGCCTCTGGCCCGCAGGCTTGGTTCGGAGGCTGCTGGCCTGCGTGAAGTGCTGGCATGATGGTGCACCTTGTGCTCGTGAGCTTGCAGCTAGCCCAGCTCTTCTCTGGATGGGCTGTGCCTGCCACGGAAGGCGCTGCCTCCTCTGCCCGTGGACAAGGCCAGCTGCTGGCGGGGAGGGTCACGAGGAGCACCCTCACCAGGCATGGGGCTCCCGGGGCTGCCGAGAGAGCTGGGGGCCCTAGGGACTTCTCTGTCTCGGGAAACATGGCCATGGCCAACTCCTGCCTCATTCCACATGACCTGCTCAGCAGCTTTGGGGCCCTACCCCCACGTGGCTGGTCCTGAACTGCCTACATCTAATCTGACCAACAGTCTAGTCTGTGGCCCTCTGGACTGTGAGCCCCTCCTTTCAGCTAGCCCCGAGATCAGGCTGGATTGGGAGGGTCATGACATGGAGGGAGATGCCCCATAAGGGACGTCTCACCTCTAAGGAGAAGGGAAAGTGTGGTGGCTCCAAGCAGCAGCTCAGCCACCAAGAGAACAGCCCAGTTGAGTACTTGTCATCTACCCTACGTCAGACACAACCTTCCAGCCAAAGAAGCCCCAGCCTAGGGGTGTGGAGACAGGGATGACAGCGTTTTGGGACCTCCTGTTATCTAGGGGCCAGAAGAGCCCACTGAGGCCACTGCCAGGTGAAGCTGTGGTCAAGTCAGAAACACACTCACAGTTGCTCGGTGGTGACAGAAACCAGAGCCCAGGCCTCCTGCGGACTCTCAAAGGAGCTCTTCCCTGAGGACCACTGGCTTTAACATGAACACTCTTAGGAGTAGAGCTCCCTGGCCCAACGAAGCCTCCAGTTGGGACGATTCCAGTGGTTTCAAAAGGGCAACTCTTTCACAAAGTTTTTCTAACCAACCCCAACCACAGAACCCACCAGTCCCACCAAACACCGGATGGGAAGCTGCTATGGACACAGGGCTCTCCCAGCCCCGGGGACGCCCCGTCTCCAGGAGGCAGAGAGGGGCACCCCACAGGAGCGAGAAGCATAGAAGGCCCGGATAGGGGCCATCAGGGAACCTTGGCCTGAGCCCCACCCCGCCCAGCACCGGGGTCCCCGCACACTCCCGTGAACACAGAGGAATTCCTGCTTTTCTCGGGGAAGCAGCCGGACGCTCGGCGGGCTCAGGCGCACCTTCTCAACAAGCTCTTGGTTTCTCCGATACAGAGCTTGCTTCTCTTCAATCCACTTCATATCCTTGAAAATGGAATTGAAATGGAGAAATAAACACACTGCAGGAAAAAATCGTAAAGCCAGCGTTTAAACCACGATTCAGCAGGACAGAGGGTCTGAAGAAAGGACTCAAGACCCAGCTTCTAAAGTAACCACCTAATGATGGTTTACGTCACCCAGCTAATGACAGCCTGTGATTTCACCCGTTGTCCTGGAGGCACCTGGATAGAGAGCCAGCAGAGGCAGCCCTACTTCTGCAGATCCCGTGTGCCACCACGCGGATGCACCCCAGGCCAGGCGTCCGATGACACAGCCCTGTGCAGACATCACAGGTCCAGGAGACCCTGACATGGAGCCAGTGAGCCCAAGAGGTCTCAGGCAGGCGGGGTGAGGACAGTGGGCATCCCGTCCATTTCACACACGGGACACATGGACGGAGGCAGGCTCCGGCTGGCGTGACACACATGTAGATACCCTGCTGCCCCATCCACGGTCAGAGCTTGGTGGAAGTGCAGTGTCTTTGTGCGCCCCCTTCCACCTTGAAGCCCTGGTGTTCTCTCGCCAGCAGCGTTTTGTCACAAAGCAAGGAGTCACGGAGGGGCTGGTTGTCTGAAACACTAAACTTGGTTCCAGATTCCTTTTCTGCAAAGTCATCTGCGAGGTTCTTTTCCAGTTTGAAAGACTCATCTCTGCAAGCAAAGGAAGTGGCTTCCTCCCCATCCTAGTGTCCCCCCACCCTCAGCGGCTGCTCCTTCTCCGGCACAGACTGCATGACGGTGGCTACAGAGGGGACATTTGCTCTCCAGTCCAGGGTCTACGAAGGCCGCGCACACATAGCTCTGGAGCGCCGCCCTGCAGGCCCGAGTGCACAGCAGCCCCAGAGGAGTCACGGGCGTGGAGGGCTGCAGGCCGGTCCTACACGTTTCAGGTGAACAGCTCCAGGTGCCGCAGACCGAATTCTGGGCCTCACCCACTCAGGTGAGGGATGTGGCAATGTGGCCAGGCAGCCATCCACGTCATTCTCTTGTCTGTCCATCCAGCTGTCCACCCAGCAATTAACACCTTCAGGACCACTAGGGGTCTGCACTGGACTTGCACTTTCCCACGTGGACCCTGCCAACCCCACGAGGATGTCCTCCAACCTCGTCTTGGGTCCACCTGGAGCTGCACTGTCCAGCTAGTCAGTGAGGGGTGCTCAGGCCTTGTGGCCAGTGGGGATGGATGCCCTCCTTCCAGATTTGAAGAACCCAGAGGTGGTGGTGGTCGTAGGGGGTGAGGGGAGCGGCCGACAAACCCCGGGGACCTGAAACCCTGGCCCTGAGCTAAGAGCACTAGTAGGACCTCCCTGGGTCAAGTCCAGGGAGGCCATACATTGATGGTCAGGCGGACTCCTGCCTCATCCAAGGCTTCTGTGGAACTTCTTTAGCACATTCCTTCCAGTTTTCAAATGATTTATTGAGGGGTGATACAGTAAGATGTGCTGAGGGCTCGCTTTCAGTGTGCGGCTGAATCATCTTTACCTACGACCACGTCCACAGACCACCACCCTCATCAAGGGGAGACTCGGCAGCCTGGGGGACGTGCCCTCCCTGGCACCCCCCACCTGCGGCTGGAGGGCCTAGGCCACCATTCCAGCTTCCAGGGGACCCCGGGCCCCACGCACGCACCTGCCCCTGCTCGGCCAGCGTCTTCTCAAGGTCTTCTATCCGCGTCTGGGCCCTCTGCACTTCTGCTTGTAGCTGCTCACGGGTCTGTAGGATGGGAGGAGAGAGACATCAAATTTTCTCTAAAAGCCAGGACACGCCCACACGGACGGGGACTTTGAGAGGCCTGTGCGCCTTTCGGTTCAGCTAATGGAGAAACGGCGGTTCACTCCTTTGGAAGGAGCGCTCTGTAAGAAAGGAAGAACTTTAAGCCTTGTTTGAAGCAAGCGACCTGGCTCAGATTACAGAGCGATGATCTATAGATTAATTTTGAGGGATTACTAGGGAAAATCCTCGTGTACAGGACGAAACACCCCATGAGGACAATTAAGCCCGGTCGGGTGCTGGCCACAGGGGTAGTCTCTTGGATGACAATGACGACGACATGCACAGATGGGCTTGCTGAGTGGTCTGCCCAGCCAGACCCAAGACAGTACGGGCCCCTCCACTGGCCTTGTCTTCCCTTCCTTTTCCAGATTTTGCTTTCAATTAACTACTTCCCCGGGAGCCTGTCCCCCGTTTAGAAGACCCGCCCTCGGCACCCTGGTGTGTGACAGTCCCCCACAAGCACCACCTGGGCTTCTTGGGGGTCCGGGCTGCCCTCCCTTGAGTTAATTTGCTGTCGTGGCGTCCAAGCCACAGGGCACTCTATTCCAAAGTGAGCTCCTGCTCCCCCGTGAACAGCTTCCAGGGCACACAGATGGGAGGTTTGGGGCCAGCTGGGCACAGGGTCTGAGGGTCCTCAGCTAGGGGAGGCAGGTGTGCCCGCCCTGGCCCTGGTCCCAGCCCAGGGCAGCTTCCCAAACACTGGATCTTAACTGCCTCGGTGAGCGCTAGCCCGACAATAACTGTGGGAGAGCAGGCCCTGAAGGTGGAGCGATGCGAGTCCCCCTGCCATGGCCAGGGGTCAAGCGGGGAGGAGCCCAGCAGGAGCCGGAACGTCGTGGAGTAGAAGTCAGTTAGACCTTAACTTCTCGCTCTGCGTCCAGCGTCCCTCCGACCTGCTCCTGCAGCAAGGCGTACGCTCGCTGCAGGGCCTGGTACTCCATGGTCAGCTGCCGGAACCTCAGCTCCGTCTCCTCTTTGGCCATGCCCTGGAGAAGCGCACGAGACACACGGCATTAGAGCCCGGGCCTCCACCTGGGGACCCCTGGGAGGGGCGCCCTGAGGCCCTGGGGCCAAGGGCCTCTCAGGCCAGTGGTGGGGGCCAGGGGCTCAGCTGGGCTCCCGCTTGCCAGCCAGGCTGCCCCAACCCGGGACCCTCCACTCCTAACCAGGCTCACCTGAGGCTGCTCTCCCCATTGGAGTCAGGGGAGGAGAGCTGGGTGCTATGAAAGGCTTACAGCCCCGGGAGGGCGTCTCCTCCCCACTTGCCTCACATTACAGGCTCCCTCCCTGCCTCCTTCTAGACACAGCAACACCTGCTGCCCCAGGAAGAAGGAAGTGGCTGCTGCTGCCTTCTGAGGGCCGCACTGGGCCCCGAAAGATTTGCTGCTCAGAGGAGAACAAGCCACAGTTCTGGTGTGGGAGGGGAGCAGTGACCAGGAGTGACCAGCATGTGCTCTTGGCCTTGGTGCCGACCCCCATCACTGGGTGGTTCAGACTGCCTCACCCCGCACCTCTCCAGCCCTTTGAGAGGGCGGGAGCTCTCTGCACCATTCTGCAGAGGGGGCACCAGCACAATGCCAGGCATGCATTCAAAGGAAGGGGCCACACCGGCCACCAGGCAGCCAGCAATGGGGAGTGTTTCTCACTGGGTAAAATCGGGGACTACTGGGCGGCACAGCCAGTGAGGGCCACCTAGCCCGCCTCTCCAGAGAGCAGCCTCCAGGGAGCAGAATGCCAATCCGGATTCACCTGCCCCCACGCCCCGCCCGCCCAGGCCTGTCCAGAAACCACTGCAGAAGGTACCTCTTCCAGGTCATCCTCTGGGGTGCACGGGGTCTGGTCCGTCCTGTCCGTTTGATAAGAGATGGAAGAACCGTCGGATTCCAGGGAAGCCTCTTCGTCGTATCCAAAGAAGGTTTCCACGACAACCGGCTGCTGACCAAAGAGAACTGTGTTAGGCCAAACCCAGACCCTGCCAGCAGAGCTGCCCGCTCCCATGGGGCCTCTGGGCCTTCCCCTGCCCCTTCCCCAGCTGTGGGGCCAGCTGCCTGGCCGTACCCCCAGCGCACCCTGGTCTCCATCCTCAACTGCCCCCTCGGGAGTCTACTCAGGGCTGCCCCACCGCAGGCCAAGGTGGCCGCCATCATGGTCTTTCTGGAAGCAGGGGCTGGTGGAGGGTGGACTGGAAAGCAGGCCTGGACATCTGCGGAGAGGCAGACCAACCCTCATGGAGGGGAACGAGGCCCCTCCGTGGGGGACTCTCTCTGCGGCTCCTCAGGGCAGTGACGCTCAACCGTCTGCCCCTGTGCATGATGACATGACACGGGATCAACATGAGCACTGGCCTTAACGTTTAGCGTGTGATCGCTTTTCCAGTAATTCATTTTTGCTGCATTTTAAAAAGGATCAATCCTTGACAGGATGGAACAAAAATAAACAGAAAAGCAAAGGCAGGCCCTTCACCAGCTCGTCTGAGAGGCCCTGCCCGAGGGACGCCCCACGGCTCCCCTCTGACTTCGTGATGCTGGCTCCCCTCCCTGCCCACCCCTCTGCCTGCTGCTCCCCCTCCCCACTGGCTCTGCTCACCTCCCTGCCTTCCAAACACTTAGGTCTCCTCATCTTGTTTCAGAATACCACAAAATCCAAGCCCACCATCTTCTCTGTCACACTCAAGGTTCCTTCCTTCCTGGGTGACTCCAGGAATCTGGCACCAGGTCTCCCTGCTGGTTCCTGTGCCAGGACCTTCCAGTGAAACGCCTCCCTGGGGCCCCCGGGACCACCTACTGGCCCACAAGCTACAATTGGTGGTGCAGCCTGGCGCAGAGCAGAGGGGACCGAGGCCACCTCCTCTACCCCTCCCCGGACATCCTATGTCCTCAGCCTCCCTGTCTCCCCATGACCGCCCCCACCCTGAGCACAGAGGCACCCAGGTGCTGACCGCCTGCTGAGGGGAGCCCCGGCCTCTCCCAGAAATGCTGCCCCTGTACCTCCAACCCTTTTCCAGACTTCTCCACAGAAACATCCAGAAAAGGGGCAAACTTAGCAAGCACAAACGTGCTTTGTTAAACGCCGCCCTCCTGCCGGCACCCCTGGTCTGGATCATCCAGCCTCAGCCCCGTCAGCCAGCGTGGCCTCCTCTACCTCCTCCTTTGCCGTGTCTGTCATCTGCTCTGACTACACCCCTCCTGTCCGTCTCCCGGCCACACTCTCCCTAGCCCTGGCCCAGATGCCTGCAGCAGCCTCCTGGGTCTTTCTGCTAAAGCCATGAGAATGATCCTGTAGAAACCTCATCGCGCTCCTTCATGTTCCAGCTCATGGAAGCTCACCGGCCTCTGAGGCTGGAGTCACTGTGGCCAGCGCTCCAGACCTCACAAACCAATCTCCTGTCCTTGGCCCCTGAGCCCGTTTTGCTCATTGACGGCTCCTGACTCGCCAGCTTCTCCCTCCTCCCGTCTCATGAAAGCGCCTGGACAGCTGGGGGCCCAGGAGAAAGGGTGGGCCTCCTCCAGCCAGTCCACTCTGTTGGAACTGCACTGTCAGGCTTCTGGGCCTCCAGATAATCTCTAAATTTGTTGTTAGTGCCGTTGAGTCAATTCTCACTCCTAGTGACCCTGTGGATAGCAGAGCAGAACCCTGCCTGGTCTCTCTGTGCTATCCTCGCCCCTTCCAGTGCTCTATCAGACAATGCTCCTCTGCTATTCACAGGGTTTTCATGGCAAATTTTTTCAGAAGTGAGCAGCCAGGTCCTTCTTCCTGGTCCGTCTTAGTCTGGAAGCTCCAGTGAAACGTGTCCACCAGGGGTAACCCTGCTGGTATTTGAAATCCTGGAGCCATAGCTTTCAGCATCACAGTGACACGCAGCTGCCACAGTATGACACTCAACAGACAGGAATCTCTAAATACCCTGAAATAATCCGGAGGAGAGAGAGGCCCCGACACCCTCTCACTCCCCCTGCAGGCCTTTCTGAGGGCCAGACGAGCCAGTATTTGTTCCTAGGGGATATCTAATAGTTTGTATGAGCACCACTGGTGATTGTTCAAAAATTAAACAACAAAATACATAAACACACATTTTGCATAAAGCAGGACACAAGTTAGGTCCTTCAGGAATTTGTCCCAAATCATCTCTAACAAAAACCATAGGTTTGTCAAAAAGGATTGTACTGCAGGGAAACTAACCCAGGTCTTCAAATTCCCTAGGGGCAGAGGTCAGCCCTGGAGGGGCACAGACCGCCGGTCCTCGGGCCGTGTGTCCCAGGCAGACCTGGGAATCCAAACTCCTCTGCAGGAGGGCCAGCATCCCACGGCTGACTCCTCCTCCTCACTATTGGCATTAATTCATATCTTCTCTTGGAAATTTAAAAGAAAAAAAGGTTGAATTTTTAAATTTAAAGTTATCAAAAGAATATTTACTTTGGGTCCTGTTTTGGTTATTTCACAATAACAATTTTCAGAAATAATAAAATTTTCTTCTTTTCACTTCTAAATAAAGAGAGTGTTTCTTACTACGTGGTTTCTTTAAATACACGTTTTATGTACATACAGGTCAACATTTTCCCACCTACCTTGGGGAGTTTCGCCATTTTCTTTCTTTGTTTCCGATATCTTAAAAGCTTATCACGCTCCTGCAAAAACCAGTGGAAGAGACCTTTTAAGGAGCTGAACAGCTCTATCAGTTTAATCTTTCCTGTCCTGATCTGAAGGGACTCAGAGGAGGACTTCAAGATTGGCATATTGCCCATATTATCATAAATACACCGAAATGCAGGGCCCCGTCCAGGGCAGTTTGCTCTGAAGGTCTGGATGGCTCATCCTTCTGCTCAGGATCAGCACAAAAGGAGGGATCGCCCATTTGGGGGGCTCTGAGCTCACGACGCTCCATCATCCTCCAGCTTCCGTCTCAGTCTGCAGCTGGGGGCCCATGCAGGGGCCAGGGGCTTAGAGTGGCACACGCACAGAAACGGGAATTTGGGAGGGATGATGGCCCAGCCTCCTGGACACTCTCTGAGCTGATGTCCACAGAAATGGTGTACACGTGCATGTGGAGACAGACCCCCATAAACACGTAAGGAGACCAACGACCCGTTCCTCTCCAGGGAGCTATGCAGCATCTTCATGACTGTGATTGTGAACCAGCCAGGCCCCGACAACCGGTCAGTATGGAGGGGGGAGGAACCCATGTGGGGAGAGTGCTCCAGAGAGGGGAGCCATCCAACCCCCGGTCTTTAATAAAGGGGTAATGAGCAGAGCCGGGCGCTGCTCCTGCAGGCTTTCCCAAAGGCCAACGTTCCCTGGCACCTATCTGATCCTAACGGATGGGTGCTCTGGGTCACCACGGCAGAGCCTCTGGGCAGGTGGCACTGTGAGAACAGGATCCACCCAGAATACTGGCACCGCTTCTATCTGGACCAGATGGGACCATCGGCATAGGAGGGGTCCCAGGGACAATGGCACCGGAAAATGGGTGTCGATGTCAGTACAGAGATACTGAGTGGTACTTACTAACACACTCTTCACGTAGCCGGCGGTTTCCAGGGTCTAGGAAGAGAGGACAGCACGTCGGGGAATCAGAGCACAGACCTTGCCCCACGGGAACCCCAGAGCCCTGCCAGCTGCCCCAAACCCCTGCCGCTTCCTGACTGCAGAGAGCATTGCTCTCCCCTCGCCCTGAGAGGGAGGGTCCTACCTGGCCCTAACAGTCCTTCCTCCTTCCTTAAACTGCCCCCTGAGGGCACCATGAACCTGCAGAAGCATCAAGGGGCCTTCTCTTCAGGGTCGAGGGCCTGTCACTAGCCTTTCAGAAATAATGTGCATTTGTAACTGACCAAGATTTCTTCCTTTTCCATAAATTCTCATTATTGTGGGGATTGACAACCACCGTGTTGTTGAAGGAGGCACGAGCTCAGACCTCAGGCACAGTCAGGGAAGGCTGCATCCGCGAGACCCCAGCCCACAGCCGTGGGGCAGGGGCATCTTCCCATCCAGTCTCACGTCATTTTGGAGGTGACTTCAGTCATTGAAGCAAGAGGCCAGCACTTCCGGGCCGCGTGTCACACCAGAGACAGAGAAGGACACTGCCATCGCTTCCACTGTCCCCAGGGGACAAGAATGGCCAAGGCCACTCATTCTGCAGTGCTCTAACTAGGGGGCTGGTAGGGATCCCAGAAAGAAGCAGAAGGCGCCCCAAATCAGGATGATGGGAGGAGGGTTTAATGGAGGACGATGCAAAATCCTGCTGGGGGTGAGGGGCCACAGAGATCAGGCAGTGTAGACGGCTGGAGGGGGCCCCCAGGAAGATATGTCCACATCCTAATCCCCAGAACCTGGACTGTGGCCTTATTTAGAAACTGGGTCTTTGCAGGTGCGATTAAATTAGGGATCTTGAGAAGGGATTGAAGAGAAGAGAAGAGAAGGGGGAGACACGGAGAGAAGGCCCCATGAAGACAGCCAGAGACCAGAGTCATGTGACTGACGGCCACCAGGAGCTTCCTCGTGACACAGAATGACTACTCCCCTTGCCCCTGCGGAGGGTGCACAGCCCCTCCAGCGCTTGACCCTGGATTCTGGATTTTTCCAGACCGTGAGAGGAGAAGCTGCTGTGTTTGAAGGCCCCAGCTGGGGGCTCTGTTATGGCAGCCCAGGAACTAATCCCAGCAGTACCGCTGCTCTTGAGACCCCCGGCCCAAAGTGATGAGGACAGGAATCAGAGCGTTTTGGGGAGTGCCACCTCAAGCATGAGCAGGGTGGAGGGACCCAGCCCAAGATGTACCCCCAGGGAGGGAGAGGACAAATGCAGGTTCCCCCTCCCCCATCTCCTGCCCATTGGCCAGACCCCCAGAGCCGGAGGGTGAGGGGCCGAGGGCGTGACCTCTGTGGGGCGGCAGAGAGCCAGGACGGGTGAGGCGCCCAGTCACCTTGGAAAGCTCGTCTATGAGGTTCTGCTGCTCCACAATTTGAAGTTTCAAGAAGTCAACTTCTCTTTCATCTTGACTTTGATCCAGATCGTTTAAGGAACTGGGTCTCCTTATGATTCCGGCTCTTTGTCTCTGAAAAACCAGCCAGAGGACATTACAAGGGGTGGAATGAGGTGGTCGCCTGGGTGACGGGGAAGCTGGGGGTCCCCTCGCTCAGTCTGCATACGCCTGAGCAGTCACTGGTCACCCCTTGGCTGTGGAGCGAGGGGGCCTCTCTGCTCAGGCCTTGGAGCAGCACAGCTACAGAGGCCCAGGGAAAACAAGGCCTGTGTCTCGGGGGGATCCCCGCAGCAGCGGCAGGGCATGCAGTCTGGAGTGCGCACATGGAGCAACTCTGCACCCCAAAGACGAGATCGTGTGAGCTGCGTGTGCCACTCACTTCACCCTCTGCCGCCTGCCAAACTCAGAGCGTGGAAAGATGGGAACTTCTGCAGAGAAGGGCTTGATGGTCCCCTGCCTGCCTCCCCTACATCATGCTGAATTACTCTGCCTAAACTCTTGCTCACGGTCTCCAAGGCCCTCAGGGCCAGAAGGAATGCACATGACAAGGCTAATCCCACACACTCCGCTGCGGCCGCGGCTGCAGTGGAACCTCCCCTGCCCAGGGCTCCATGCCCTGTGCCTGGCCTGCTCGCTCCCTCCCCCCACGGCCAGTGTCCCTGGGGTCCACTACCTCTGCCTGAGACTCTCAGAGTTGGGCGATGGCTCATCCAGGCCCCTGGTGTTGGACAGGGCGACAGGCCTGGAGGCGGAGGGAGTGACTTGCTCAGTGACCTCCTAGCGGTTCCGCGTCCACTCTGTCACTCCCAGAGGCAGGCACCTGTGACCCTCTGCCCTCAGATATGAGACCCGCATCTAAGGCCTTCTCCCCCAGGGCGCAGGTCTGAGCCGGTTCCTGTCCCCACAAATGTACGTGAGATCAGAGGCTTGAGTGAAAGCCCGGCCCAGGGATGGTGTTATCAAACCTTGAGTATGAGAAGCTGGTTACGCACCAGCGTGGGCACATCCTGCTGGCCCGCCAGACCCCATCAGGCCCCTACCATTTCTATGTTCTCCTGGGTGACAAATTTTAACTTGTTTTCCATTCGACGTAAAGTGTGGGACAGGTCTTCATTTTTCCGAGTAAGGCGCTTGTTTTTATCCAGCAATGGCTTGTACTGACTTTCAGCTTCTCTTAAACGCTTTAGCTGAAAGGCAAAATTAATTACACAGTGTGAGGTTTTTAAGTGTGACAGAGAACCAACAGCTCCAAGCAGAGTCAGAAAACTGAGCAGCACAACCTTCAGCTACAGCGAAGGGCAGCCATGTGGGGCCCACGCTCTATCTTGCCAATGAGGGCCAAAGTAAACCCACCCGGCTCATGACCGGCCATGACCACTTTGAGCAAGTCACACACCTGCAGGACAAATCACTCGGAAATCTCAGTGGCTGTAAGGACTAACAGTGATGGCGCCACCGAAGGGCGAGGTCCTCACACATCCCAATAATGTGCAGAACTCAGGATAATTTTGCCCCATAATGTGGAGCAGAGATCAGCCAACCAGCACCTGAGGCCCACATCTGGCCCCTCATCCGGTTTTGTTAATAAAGTTTCATTGGAAACAGCCCAGAGGCCTGGACACAACGCCTGCCCTTGTCACCATCACTCCTCCTTCCTACAAGGGATTTTGGAAGTGGACGCCCCTGGCTCCCCCCACGCTGCAGCCATAAAACCATAGGACCCAGAAGATTCCCCCTTACCCCCACTGCCTCTCCGCCACTCACCAGCTCGTTCCTTTCTTCTGACAGCAAGGCATTTCGGTCCTCAAGTTTCCGAATGATTGCACTTAACTCTGCAATTTTAAGCTGGAAGCGCCGAGCATCCTTTTCATCCAACTGCTGTTCCTAAAACAAAAATTAACTGCAAATAACTGCTCATAGACACAGACATGAAAATCTTTCAAATCCCCACACACCATGGAAACCCAAGCACTTCCGTGTTGTGATCGCCCATGATTCTGCACGGCGGGGGGGGCGGGTGTGGACCCTCCAAAGGGAAGGCGACTGCCTCCTAAGCGGCATGATGGGGACGGAGGGAAGGAGCAGAAATGTCCAGAAGTATGCAAATGTGGAGGATGAGGGCGTGCGAATGCAGGCACAAGTGTGGGTGACACCAAGAAAACATGGGAACCAGCTCCCTGCTCTCCCCTGGGCCCTGCTGCCTCCTTCAGGAAGGGGTTGCCCCGTGCTGCAGGCAGAGAGGGACATCATCTTCCTAGTATTAGAACACGAACACGGGAAAAGATATTCAACCTAAAACTTTCAAAAGTTAGTTTCCCAAGAAGACTGCTCCCTCCAATTGAGTGTCTAAAAGGTCACTTTGGAAACTTCACTCAAAAATCAGTGGAAACATTTTGATCCAGTTTCAGAATCTCTCTGGAGTTAACACAATCTATCGAGCGCCAGAGCAGGAGCTGGTTTTAATTCAGCGAAGCCATTGATAATAAGATTACAAAATGTCATTTTCTATTCTTGAAATGTCACTCTCATAGGGCTGGCTCAGCTCAGACACGGTTGCACCCTCAAAGAAAACAAACGCGTGTCCAGGAAGGACTGAGGGACGGTTCCTCGCTCAGCAGGTGCAGGAGAGGCCAGGGAGCAGACCCAGAAGGACCCCCGTCGAGGGTCTGTGGAATTTGGAGCCCCCCTCCCGGATTTCCCAGAATCGCTCCAGAGGGCTCTGAATGAGGAGCAGCAATGAGGAAATGGATGGTGTCACAGCCGTGTGGCTCTTGGCTCATCCCGCACTGTCATGGCAGCCCGAGGAGAAGCAGAAAAGTGGCAGGTCACACGAAAAGCAGGTGGGAGGGTGACTGGTGATGTGAGCAGCAGAAATCACTGTGTGAGGTCAAAGCCAGAGATGTGGGCGAGCAGGGAGCTGGGAGCCAGCCTTCCTGGGCCGGAAGGCAAAGCCTGTGCGTGGAGATGGAGGCAGCACAGACTCATCTCCCACCAGCCCAGGGCGGGAGCCACCACCAGCAAGTACCAGGGACCCTTAGCAACCTGGGGGCCTGGCGGCTCCAGCAGGAAGCCTGAAGCCTTGGGGGTCCATGGCAGGGCGATCAAGTGAAGGCCATAGTTATGCCACGTTAGCAAGGAAGGACGTCTGTTCGCCCTCTCAGCCAAACCAGTTAAGCCGAGGGGTCCAGGGCCTGGCTGGCCGGGCTGCAGACACAGCGTCCCCAGGGCAGGAGCGCTCTGCCTCTGGACTCTGGAGCTGGGCTCTGGACTCCCCGGGAGCTGCCCGCACAGGCCATGCAGCCATGCATGGTGCTGTCTGTCTGTGACTCTGGGGTGGCCGGGCGGAGCATGAGGAGGTGCTTACAGGGCTTCCCGAGTGGTCTGAGGCGTCTCCTGCACCACTTGCATAAGGAAGTTCCCGTCTGGGGCTGCCCAGGTGCCGATCAGCCTCTTTGACCTGGGACAGCTGCTCATCTAAAGCCTCTTTTTGGAGCTGCAGTCTCTGAGCATGCCCGGCTTGAACCCCTAACTCTCTCTCCAGCACGAAGACTGCTCTGTCTTTAAATTTTATATCCTCCATCTACAAGGAGAACAGAACACAATCACACACGCAGGCAGGATACAGATCTGCAGTTACCATAGAAACAGGCAGAGGACACTTGCGCACAAACATCGGGAGGGATCCTCATGGCGGCAGCCCTGCCAGCATCTCTGGGCTTTGAGAGGGGAAGCAAAGCAAGTAGCCCTGGACCAACAGCCTGGAGCCCTGCTGCCCCAACCACAGCATGACTCCCCTGTCCGGGCTGGCCTCTGCTCTGCCGGCTCAGACCAGCTGGTGCAGCTGAAGACCCCCTCCTGGGACTCCATGCACCCCTTCTCAGCCTCCCTGGGTGCCTTGCAGGACCATCTTTTCCCATGCTGGCCTATGAAGGCTCCTGGGTGGCCTGGGGGCTGGCATGGCCTGGCAGGGTCCTGAGAGGCCACCTCCAGCTCCTGCCTCCTGCTGTGCGTTGGGCAGAGCAGGGGGACTCCCTGAGATCCCTGAACCCCATCAATGGAGGGTATGATGAGCAAGGGTCATCTTAAAACAGGTGGGCTGTGACAGCGGAGAAGTAGAAGCCTGGGGCGAAAGGCCCACAGCCTCTTTCCTGTCCGCTCCGAGGGGCACCGGGCCTGGGAAGGGCTGGACAGTGTGTGGAGCCACTACTCTCGTCCTTCTGCACCCCGCCTCTTGCCTTTCTTCGAGTGTGGATGGGAAGCAGGGGTGCTGCCCGGTTGTCTGCAGGCAGCTGAGGTTCCGGGAGGGGCCCCTGGACACGCAACTCCAGGCGGGAGGACAGGAGTGCCCAGTGTGCCTGACCCACCCAGGCCTCTGCATGCCGCCGAGCTGGCAGCTGTGAGGGATCCCTGCCCACTTTCCCTACAGCGCCCAACCTATTGACAGCTCCAAGAAGCCCTTCCCGACACAGCTGCCACCTGCCTCTGAGCATCCAGGGCCCCTCATCCGGGCTCCGGGCCGCCAGATGTGCTTCCTAGGCCAAAGGGTGGGTCGCCGCCCTTGGAGGGGGAGGCGGAACAGGCCCCACTGCTGCTTCTTCAGACAGACAGACTTGGGCGCCGCGGGAGTCATTCTACACAGCGCTAGATTTACAAGAAGACTCGGTTCAAAACATATTTTCAAACAACAGGCCAGGATAGGACATCTTCCTGCTCTACGTGCTGTTTACGGTTAAAATGAGCTAATAAATCTGCCACGTCAGCTTGGAAACAAAGACACGACATGTCTAATTAGTCCGGATCATAGAATTCATGGGCAAACGTTGAACTGAACAGAATAAAAGAAATCCTTAATTGCTAAATTCCCATTTACTGCAGCACACAGAAATAGGAAAGAGGCAACACAGTCAATTAGTGAAAACAAAGAGACCAGTGGAATAAAATCATATTAATGAGCAGCTAAATTCTGTGGCCAGCATTTACACTCTCATGCACAGACACTTTAGAAACATCACTTTTCTTCCATCAGGAAACAGGAGGAGAAGTCTCCAGAGACAGATCCCACTTCAATCAGCTATTTATGCAGATGGTTTGGACCAAAAAGCAGACCTCCCTGGGAAGTCCCCTGGACATGTCCGGGAATGGGGCCAAGTTCGATGACCCACCCAGACATGGAGCTTCATGATCCACTCACAAAGGAAATGAGAGGAAAGTGGCCTGCACAGGGGGGCAGGAGCTGATTTTCTGAAGATGGGAAACCACTTTAAGATCGGGGCAAGGTCTCCGAGGGGTCCTCCTGGAGCCACAGTCTCTCACGCAGCGTCTCAGTTATGCCTGAGATGCCAAGAGTTCTCAGCCAAGGGCGCGTTCCTACATCTTCCCATTCCGTTACTTTATGCACAGAGGCCCGTTTGTGAGGGAGAGCGAGCATATGCGTGACATGGACGCCCAGCTGAGGTGGGGAACATGCTTTGTGGGACCGTGTGGGGTCCCCACCTCACACACAGGGGGCTGTTTCCACCCCTGGCACAGATTCCAATACAAGTAATGGGATGGCACCAATGTCCAGCCAGGCCAGGGAAGCTGCGACGGGCAGCGTGGGACAGAGGGGCTGCACCCCTGCATTCGTGCTGCCTTCCTGCAAGGGCAGATTACCACAGTGTCCGACGGTGAAGCTCAGAAGCTCAAGGCTCTGAACCGCTGCCCTGGCCCCCCTTTCCCTCCCAGGGGGCTGTGGGGTCCTGGGGGACAGGGCTGCAGAGAGTGCCTGGGGACAAGCTCTGTCCTCCATCCTATGTCGCCGCCCACCCCATACCCGACCCGTGCCGGCATCCGGGTGACCAGCTCTCCCAAGAGCCCAGGACAGGTGCTTTCAAAGAGGAAACTGGGGTCACCCTATGGCCACTTTCCCTCACTCAGACCACTGCAGTGGCTTCCAACTGGCCTCCCTATGTCCACTCCTGTGCCTGCTACAATCTGCCCCCTCACAACCACAGAGTCGTTGCCAAAAAGCGAGAATCAGATCTGATCACTCCCGTGGTTTAAAAATCCTGCAAGGCTTTCCAGGTACCGAGACTTAGAATCCTTACTGGAGCCTCATAGCTTCCACACCAGCTCCCACCTCAGGCCCCACCCCCTCATCCCAGGAGCTCCCCCAGCCCCCACCCTCTCATCCCAGGAGCTCCCCCACCCCCACCCCCTCATCCCATGAACTCCCCCAGCCCCCACCCCCTCATCCCATGAGCTCCCCCAGCCCCCACCATCTCATCCCAGGAGCTCCCCCACCCCCACCCCCACCCCCACCCCGTCATTCCATCAGCTCCTCCAGCCCCCTCCCCCTCATTCCATCAGCTCCCCCAGCCCTCACACCCTCATCCCATGAGCTCCTCCAGTCCCCACCTCCTCATCCCATGAGCTCCTCCAGTCCCCACCCCCTCATCCCATGAACTCCCCCAGTCCCCACCCCCTCACTCCATCAGCTCCCCCAGCCCTCACACCCTTATTCCATCAGCTCCCCGAGCCCCCACCCCCTCATTCCATCAGCTCCCCCAGTCCCCACTCCCTCATCCCATGAACTCCCCCAGTCCCCACCCCCTCATTCCATCAGCTCCCCCAGCCCCAACCCTCATTCCATCAGCTCCCCCAGACCCCACCCCCTCATCCCATCAGCTCCCCCAGTCCCCACCCCCTCATTCCATCAGCTCCCCCAGCCCTCACCCCCTCATCCCATGAGCTCCCCCAGTCCCTACCCCCTCATCCCCTGAGCTCCCCCAGCCCCCACCCCCTCATTCCATCAGCTCCCTCAGGCTCTCCCTCCCCCCACCCAGTTACAGAGGGTGTATGGAAACCTGACTGAAGCCCTGGGGGTGGTGAGTCCCTAGGGAAGGAGTGTGCAGGAGGATGCTGAGGCCCGGAGGATGCCTCTGCTGAGAAAAGCTGTCCTCCCCACATGACCCACCCACCTTGACTCAGCCCCAAGCACAGAGGAGCTCAGCCAGATGCACAGAGCTGAAACCTCTAGGCAGAGCCTGGGAACCTGCACGTCACCAGCACCCCAAGTTGCAAAGCACACTGACAGGATCCAACACTGCCCCACAGTGCTGAGGTCCCCCTGCAACATGTCCCATCCCAGGGCACCATCGCCTGCCCCCGTGTGGCCACTTGTAGCTGTGGCAGCTCCCACATGGGGAACCACAGCAGGGAACCATGGGGCAGAGTCACTCCTGGTCCTCACCTGTGGGACCTCCCGCACCTGGCGCAGTGCAGGTGAGCACACACCTGCTCCAGTGAGGATGGCTCCCGAGAGAGCACATACACACGAAGAGCCTTTGCAGCATCTGGCTGTGGGGGGCTGGAATTCCCATCTGTGACCTTCAGCAAAAACCCAAGAACTGCCCTGGAGCCACAGGCCCAGGGAGGTGACAAAGCTGCCTCCACACAGGATAACATCATTTCTAAGAGAGACCCGTGCCCAGACTCTGCAAGGCTCCATCAGAGGCTGAGGACCTCCCTGGATTTCGGCCCACCTCCCTGAGGCTGTTCACTCCCGCAGCCCCGCGGGGGCAGCCCCTCACTCCCGCAGCCCTCTTGTCCTGGGCCTTGACGACTCTGCTTGTTAGATTCCCCTTCAGCTAGCTGCCTGGGCAGCCGGGCGAGGAGGGATGAAATACATCACAGAGTGTTAGGAGAAAGCCCGATCTGGGTTTTGCCTGTACTTCTTTGGTTTTATAGAATTTTTAATAACAGTCTGAGCTCGTATGTCAGCAAATGGACTCTAGCGTGCAGTAGCTGCATGCACAACAAACATTCCTCCATGATCCAGTAATGACAGGACATGAATATGCCACGAGGCTGCTCTGGGGGCCCACAGCCATATCCGCTCCCTGCCCATTGGCCAGGAACCGCCCCCCCCAGGGGCCCAGCTTCTCCACCGATGCTATATAGGACAGACACAGCTGAGAAGTCGGCTCCGGAGCCTTCGGAGGCCCATGCGCCCCTTCTGTAAGATCAAGGGGCCCCATGCAGCAGAGTCCTTTGGGGCTCTAAAACACTGGGCCTTGGCCTCACCAGGGAGGTCCTGATCCCGCAATACTTTCTGGAATCCCCACTGGGGCATTCTGATACGTGCCCAGATGCAGAAGCACCTCTGGTCCCTCAGGTCCCTCCCACTGTGACAGGGTCAATGTGGGGCATCACTGAATCCCGTACAACCTGGTTTCTCTCACCCCTAGGGGCGGCCTCACAGCCCACTCCACGCCCCAGCACTGCCCTGCTCTGTCTGGGGTGCGCCTGCTGGTCCCCACCTTCTGACCCTGTCCATCTTCCACACGGCTTCTCTTTGAGACCTCTGTGCCCCCACTGGGTGTTGCACCTCCAGCCAGCACACAGGGTTCTTGGGTCAAGACAAGGATTTAACTGTTTCTCCTGGCTCTGGGTGGCGTAGCCTGGTTGTTCTGCTGGGCTCATGGGGGACCTGAACTGGCTCCACCACTGAAGCCAACCCTTGGAGCGCCTCCTGTGTGCAGGGCACAGGGCTGGGCACGTCACTTGTGTTTTTCATTATTTCATTTAAATCGCACAAAAACAAAATATTATTTTATATATTATATAATGCGGTTGGGCTTTGGGGAAGAGTGGCTGAGGTGGGTGAGGGGAGCTGTGTCTTTGATGCCAGCTGGGGGAAGCTGTGGGCAAGGCCAGCAGAAGAAAGCGCATCCCAGCCGCCATGTGGGACCAGCCTCTCACAGAGACACCTGATGGAGGGGGCGAGCCAGGCGGTGGGTGGAATGCAAGCCCCCAGTGGACTCCCTCCCCACTGGACTTGCATGACATGCAGAGTTTTGGACTATTGGGGTGGATGTCTCAAAGGGGAAATATTGCTCTTCTTGCTAATTGTATGTCTTCAAGCCCTGAAATGATAAATAAATGAGATTCCCTAAATTGATTATGAATTCTACAGGGAAAAATTGTGGAAGACTGAAAAGAGCAAGAAAAGATTTCTGGCTCCTTTTTCTGGGAATGCTGGAGCCTCTGAGGGCTGTCCAACCCCACAGAGGTGGGCGCCTTCGTCTCTGAGGAGGCTGCACTGCGGTTGTGGAGCAGACGTCTACCTGGAGGAAACAGTCGGTAATGCAAACACGTCCTGTCCACAGACAGGAACGATTCCTGTTCGTGGCATCGCAAATGATCTTTGCCAGGTAGGGAGCATAAATCCCGTTAGATCAAATCCTCATTTGAATTGGTTGTAACTTTTTACTTGTTTCCTCCCTAACTAATGAGTTAAATAAAATTTTTGACCTGGATTTATTGTATATTGTATGAGAAGCATGATTATACCCTCTGTTAAAATGGACCCTTTCACAGTTTAGTTACAATCCCAATAAAAATTCCAGCAGTTTTTTCTTTAGGAAAAGCAACTCCGAGGTTTCTACGGAAGCCTGGAGGGCCAAGAAGAGTCAGGGTACTCTGGAAGAAGAACAAAGTGGGAAGCCTTGTTCCTCTGGAAGTGGAGGCGTTACAAAGCCAGAGGGGCAGATGGGGGAGCAAATTAGAAAGCTCACTCAACACATGACAGAGGTGGCACTGTGAATCGGGGGCAAGATGGTCTTTTAGTAAGGGCTGCTAGGACAATTGTGTATCCATATGGAAAAAACCTAACTGGGTCTCGACTTTACAACACGCACACAGGCACGCACACACATACGAGCACACAGTCCAGATGGGGCAAGGACTCATGCAGGAAAGACAAAACCATGAGGTTTTAAAAAGATAAATCTTCCTAACTTCACAATAAAAGGATTTCTTAAGCAAGACATGATAAGCACCAACCCTAAAGGAAAAGATGGACAAGTTAGACTATTTTAGAATTTAAAGCTTTAGATCACACAACGACACCACCAAGAATGAAAAGATAACCCACAGAACAGAGGGAGATGCTTGCATTTTTATATAAATTTTGGAATCAGCTCGCCTATGCCTGCAAAAAAAGCCCGTGGGGATTCTAACGGCATTGTGCTTGCCCTGTATATTAATTTGGGGAGAATTTCCATCTTAACAATATTGAGTTTTCCAATCCATGAACATGGGATCGCTGTTTACTTAGCTCATCTTTAGTCTCTCTCAGCCATGTTTTGCAGTTTTCGGTGTACAAGTCTTGCACATCTTTTGTTAAACTTATTCCTAAATATTTTATTCTTTTTTTATGCCATTATGAGTAGAATTTAAAATTTTATTGTGGATTGTTTGTTGTTGTTAGTATATAAAAATACAACTGATTTTTGCATGGTGATTTGTATCCTGATACCTTGCTGAACTCATTCAACAGTTCTTTTTTGGGAAATTCCTTAGGGTTTCCCACATACAAAGTCATGTCACCAGCAAAAAAGACAGTTTTAACTCTTCCTTCCAATCCGACGTCTTTAATTTCTTTGTTTTACTTTAGCATGCTGAATTGAATTCTTTGATGGGAAAAGACAAAAAAAGATAAAAGGAAAAAGTCCCCAACAGAGTGGCAGCACTTCTTCCAGTTCACCTTAAAGGGAAGACCCCGCTTAGCACACCGGGCCTCCTGTCAGGTCCCTGCCAGGACGTGAGGGGTCCCCGTTCACTCAAGGAAACCCTTCAACGTGAGCGGCAGCAGCCAGCACGAATAAGAAGCAAAAAGGGCCCCTGAAGGAATATGGACAATGAGAGGAACCCAAGAAGACTTTTTTCAAACAGCCAATTATAATTCTTACTCTCAGAGAAATGCGGTCACACCTATGCGATCACATCTATGAGTGAGAGGCGAATCCCAAAAGGATTTTATTTCAGAGAATAAACATTTTTGAGAATGAAATGTATGATAGTATAAATAAAAAATCAAACAGAAGAGTTGGAAGAGAAAATTGAGGACGTTTCCTAGAAAGGGGAACGAAAAGCCAAGGTTGGAGAGAAAAATAAGAAAATAAGAGTATCAGTTCCAAAGTCCACCACCTAACTAACAGGAGTTCTGGAAGGAAGAGAGGGAGGAAAATGACAGAAACAACAGAGCAAACCTTTCTGGAGCATAGGGACACGGACTTCTGGTTAGAAAGGGCTCCTGACAGGAACAGACACTCACATTACAGGTGCTCCGCCATAAGACCTCAGGATGCTCTGAGCTCTAGGAGAAGACCCTATAACTTCTGGTGGTGGGCGGGAAGAGAAACAGGGCCAAATGCGGGATCAGGAATCAGCATGGCATCCAACTTCTTAACAGCCACCCAGGGAGTTAGAAGACAATGCAGAAATACCGTCACGTTCCTGATGGAATTAGTTTCCGACCTATAGCTCCATAGCCAGCCAGAACACCAAGTGTGAGGTTAGAGCAAGAAGCTCATCCACACGAGGTCTCACAGGACTTATTCCCCATCCTCTCTGTTCCCAGA
Source organism: Equus caballus (assembly GCF_041296265.1). Lineage (NCBI taxonomy): Eukaryota > Metazoa > Chordata > Mammalia > Perissodactyla > Equidae > Equus > Equus caballus. Next base: position 2,491,450 of record NC_091684.1, read on the forward strand.
AGCTGTTAGAGGACATGTTCCACCAAGATGAGACGTATACATCAAAACAGAGGAAGATACGGGAGGGAGGGATCTGACACCGGAGGGATAGAAGGCGTTCCCAGGATGTGGACAAAGGGAATCAGGACAAGGGCAGGCTTAGGGAGAAAACAGTGGAGGTGGAGACAGGAGGAGAGGGCGCTCCAGGAAGGACGTCTCAAAGAAAGGTACGCGGATGGATGTCTAAGGTTTTTGACAGTATTGAGAGGAGATTTACCCTCCCGTTGTAAACTCAGCGTGAATTAGTGACATTCACTTAGAAAATTAAGCAAATGAAAAAATTAATTCCAAGGAAAACAAAAGTGCATGCAAGAAAGGTAATGTAATTGTGAGTCACTTGGGTCTTTCATGAATGACAGAAGTAGCAATAACAGTGCAGTAAAGATACAGACAGCAAATATCCACGTAACTCAAGATGAAGTCCCAAGGACAAGTGACAGTGACAGCCTTTCTCTATGCCCCCCTAGATCCACTGCCCACCCCCTCCCTCGGCTCTGTGCCCAGGAGGTTGGCCCTGTGCTCCTACCTCCTGACCTCTGGTTGTGTTTGGCCAACAGGAGCATGAAAAGCAGAGGTGGGAGGGTGGGAGGTCTGGGTATTTGCTAGCTTTGGCTCCCTGGTTGGGCTGAGCCCACGCTCCTGTCCCATAGCCCTTGCCACAGCTGCAGCCCTCACGCTGTCCTCTTCCCTCGGGCCATGGCTCACCCCGGCTGCGGTCACCACCCACAGTGGGTCTCTGCCCGCACCTTTGTGAACTGCCCCTTCACTGAAGTCTCTTCTGTTACCTGTTTTGGGCGCATCATCTGCTCCTGCTGAGACCTGGCCAATGGAATTTAGGGGGTGGCCGGAGTGGGGGGCAGGGCAGAAGGCCATGGGGGAGCAGAGGAGGAGCTAAAATTGAGAAATCAAGAAGTAGATGTTTGAGCATGTTTTTGAGAATTTGGAATAAAATCCATAAGAATCAGCTAGAAGAGTTGCAGGTTGTTGCCTCTGGGGAGTCCAAGTCAGGGAAGCGGGAGGACCAGAGGGAACCGCTGGTTTTGTTTTAAGCCTTTGGTCACAGAGATAAGGCCACCTGCCTCCACTGCGAGCACTGAATCCAAAGACAGAAGCAGGGTCGTGTGGACCCAGGCAGCGGGTGCTGACGTGGTGCCAGCACATGGCTCAGGGATGGACGGAGAGTTGTATGGGGGAGCTCAGAACAGGACACCCTGGAAAAGGACAGGGGACCCTCCAGGTTGGGAACATTTGAGGGCCCCCAATGCACACCATGGCAAAGTTGTATTTGCTCCACAGCTCTCCATTTCCCTTCTGGGCTGTGGGTCTAGAATGATGGCACCCTTTCTGGGAAGTTCAACATGGGGTACAGCCTGGAGGCACTTTGGAAAACAGGGTCCCAGGGAAGCAGAGAGAGGCGGCCTGGGTATACAGCTGTGCTGGTTGGAAAGCTGGCTGCACCCCATTGAGGGGCATCCTGGGGACCCCGAGTATGGCCAGCAGCAAAGCTAGCTGAGTCCTGATGAAGCCTACAGCAGGGGGCATGGAGCACACTTCTAAGGCAGAGCTCACGTCCCTCAAATTACCAAGAAGGACCAGGCTCCAAGTGATGAGGAGAACGAGGAGCAATCCTTCTAAGAAATTGAATATTCTCTTCAACTTCTAGCACTGGGGTTCTGAGAACACTGACTCTACCCGTGTCTGCCACGGGATGCCTGGTCTCTGGAACCATTAGGGTGCACCAGATGAAGCTGCCAACTTTTGACCCTTCCTGACCTGCAAAGATGGCAACTTCAGATGGTCCAGCCTAAGAGCAATGCTATCCCAGATAGTGCTCACAGCACAGGAATGTCAGGAAGGCCTCTGGGACCCATGACCATCCCACTGTGGGCCTTCTGGCCTTGTCTCTCTGGATCCAGTGAGCTGGACAGACTGCAGAACCTGCTATTTATGGAGCATGCCATAACTAAACCTTGGTCCCTCCTTGGCTCCGAGCTTAACCTAGCACTCTAAGAAGAGCGATCCTTTAGTAAACCCTTTTGAGGGGAAGGGGGAACATTAACTTGAAGATGTCTTGCTCTGACCCAAACTAGAAATGACAAGTAAAGCTGGTGTGGCTGGTAGGGGTGGGGCAGAGGGCTGGAGCTGAGCCTGCCCTGTGCGTGCCTGACCGTGTGCGTTCTGAACCATATCCTTTTAACAGGCTTGCATCCCTGCAGTCCTCAGAACCAACAGAGATGATGTGAGGTGCGCTTTGCTGATGAAACAGGCCCGAGACCCAAGCAGAAGAGCTGCCCCCACGCCGCCCCCCGCCACCTCCACGCCCCACACCACGTACCAGCCTGCGGATCTCCCGTTCGCACTCCTTCTTGATGCGGGAGATCTCCTCCTGGTGCAGGTGGTACACACTCCTGATTTCCGCGGCCTTGACCTTGTCGGCCTGGATCGCCAGCGTCAGCGCCTCCTCCACCTGCTTCTTGGCTCCCTTGAGCTCAGAGATCTCCTGCTGCATTTTTATCTTCTCCACCTCAAACCCCTTCTTGGCCTCCTCCTTCGCCTCGGACAGCAGCACGGTCTTGACCTTGTCGGGGGCGCCATCACGCAGGCCGTGCAGCAGCGCCTGCAGCCGCTGGTTCTCGTTGTCCTTGATCTTGATGACCCTCAGCAGCTCTGCCTCGTGCTGCCGCAGCAGCGTCTCACGCACGGCCTGCAGCTCCTTCATCTTCTCCTCGTGCAGCTTGGTCTTGAGCTCCGTGAGCAGCACGGCATTCTTGTGCTGCTCATGCTCCCGCACCTGCTTCAGCTCCTGGTTCTTCTCCCTCTCCACTCTGCTGACCTGAAAGACAATAGCAGGACCTTTGTGCTGTTTGGGAACTGACCTCTGCATTTTCTGAAACCTGATCACAAATTTTAGAAAGTTTTGTTTTTGTTTTTTTCAAACTTGAGTGCTATCTTCCATTCAAGAATGTCTCCTTAAAATGGGGGTTGAAAATGGAATCAACACTTATGGGTGGACAGTGTGAATATGCACCCAAAGGTGTCCGCAGGGGAACTCGAGGCTGGAAGCGCTGCTAGCCTGGAAAGTAAGACCATAGACACACAGTCCACAGAAATCTGCTTGGCTGCTTCATCTGGGAACAGGCCGTGCAGAGGAGGGCAAAACCATCAGCTCTGAAATGAATCTTCCAGGAGAGCGGGTGGGATGCTCTCGGCACAGCCCTGTAGGGGCCCAGGCTCCTGCCCTCCAGCCGCTTTGGCCCCACCCCCTTCGGCCCAAATAACGAGGGGTGCCACGCTTACCTTCTGTGACATTCTTGGCAAATGGGCAAACCCATCTAGCAGCTGAGCGTCTGTGTGGAAGATGTCTGATACCTGGATTTTTGGAAACACTCAGGTTTTTTTACTGGATGTTTTATTTTCATCTAGAAGCTTCGACCTTGGCTAAATGACCACACTACCTGCCATCTGGCACAAAGCCGATGCTCAAAATCTATTTATGGAATGAAAGAATGGCTGGAATCCAGATCCGCCCTGGGCCTACAGTCAGGAGAGGGCCCACTGCAGGCGCACCGAGTTCGGCCCCTCACTGCCTCCCTCCAGGCACGCCTCGGGTGCCATCTGCTTCCTGCCGGGCCCAGAGAAAAGCAGCCACTGACAGACACCCCACATTTAATGTGTCCAAACAGGCGTTCCGTTGCCCCCCAGCTCCGAGGTCTCCATCCTCAGTCCATGGCACCTTGCGTGGGGCCATGGTCCTCAGATCCCGTCCTTCCCTCCCGTCCCACCCCAAACCATCAGCAAATCCTGCCAACCCCACCTCAGAGTGCACCCCGAGTCTATCCACCTCCCTGCTCCCCCGGCACCGCCTCCTGACACCTCCCCGGCTCCCACTCTCCATGGAGAGAGCTCATCGCTTGGGTCCCTGCGTAAGCCTCTTCCCCGGCTGCCAGTGCATTTAGTATAAATGTGGCGCTCTCTCACAGCCGAGGAGGAGGGCATCATCCATGCATCTTTGAGCTGCCTCCAGGGGCGGGTCCTCACGGGAGAACAAGCCAGAGTTTCAGCCACGCTCCACGGGCCTGGCACCCCTCGAAGTCTGGGGTTCTTCCCCGCAGAGCTGTGTAAGCTCTGATCCCACAAACCCTGGACACGCCTGCCCTCCACCCTCCTCGCTCACTCTGCCCCAGCCAGGCCCGCTTCCCCCCTCCTCAGGGCCACTCCCGCTGCCCCCAGTGCCCTCCTGCAACCTTGGCCAGCAGCCTCTGAAGCCGCCCGCGGTCAGAAGCTCTTGCGCCCAGCCTGCCACAGCGCCCACCCCTAGTACGTTGTGTCACTTTCTTCTCAGCAATTATCACTCCCCAAAAGTGTCTCAGCCATCTCTCTCTGACTGTGCCAGAGCAGATCCCCCTGGGAGAGGACACGGCAGCCATGTCAGCCTTGTCCGCTCTTATTTCCCCACTAGGACGGACGTGTGACACTGACTCGCTCAGCTGGTGCTCGCCGACCAGCAGTCCTATTGTCTGGTGGGATCCCACCCCGAGTCTTCCCTTAGGATGGCTCAGACCCCAGGACGCCTGAAGAAATCCTAATAGCTGTGCTTCTCTCTTAGACTCTCCCAGGGCCCCTGACACTTCCCCAGCAGCACATGGGGCAGAGTGACCATCAGTCCAGCTGTTTGGGTTTCTGGCTGGCGAACTGAATTGTTGCTAAAGGCCTAAAGCAGAAAGATATTTATCCATCTTCCATTTAAGATGAATCACCCTTTTTTCCAGTAGAAATTGAGTTCAAGACAGCAAAAAGCAAGATTTTTGACAGTGTTTCCCAGTCACGTGGGGGTGACAATTAATAATCCTCTACTCTCTAGGGGAGTCCACTGGTGCCATTTCAGAACATGCTCTGGGGGAAGGCACTACTGTCCCCACCGTGAGGTGTGGACGCTGAGGGTCGGGCGCAGCAGGTGGACGTGGCGGAGCCAGAGGTGCGGCCTGCACCTGCCGATCCAGAGCCCAGCTCTCCTTCCCTCACGTAGAGGAGGTGACGTTCATCTCCGTGAAAACTTCTTGGATGGCAATGAGCAGACAAAAGAAAAGAGATGCAGCCTGTGTCACAGAGCAGATCTTTTTTGGAGCAGGGAAGGAGAGCAGAGGAGGAAAGAGTATCTGCGGAAGAGTTCAAGGTCAGATGGGGCTGAATCCTCGCTCCGATCCAACCAGTTCTGAGTGATAACACACTTGCTCACGGTTACCCTTCAGTCCAATGCCCGTGACTCTGCCAGAGTCAATACCAGACACGTGGGAAAAGCCCGTCAAGAATCAAACCAACACGCCCACCCTCCCTCCCTCCCTCCGTCCCTGGTCCCAGCATGGCCTCCAATGTGCCATCAGCTGGTTGGAGCAATTGGCTTCTGTCGGCGCAAACGGTGCAGCGGGGCTCCCCTCGGATCCTGCATCCTCCACGAAGGCTGCCTCGGTTACGCAAGCTGGATGGGAAGGGATTTGGCAACTGAGTGAAAGAGGAACAGGCAAGACACGTGAGGTTCCCAGGAGACACTTCCTGCACCGAAGCATCGTTGTTAGGCTGCCTTGCTCACCTGCGATTCTGAGCAAAACGTGCTGAAGATGAAGACGCAGTCCCTTTGGCTCCCTGGGAGGTTGGCTAAAAGGCGTTCCATAAATGCACGGGGCTCGCATCTCTGCCGTCCCTCACCACTCATCTCCAGCAGCGGGCTTTTCTCTGAAGCTCCATCCTCTAAGTGGACCGTGAACTGCCAAGCTCCCTGGTACCATGGAGACTGATGGATGGAAGGGACGTGCTCGTGGACCAGGACACTGGGGAGTGCGGGCTTCAGCTGGCAGGAGGGGGAGAAAGTGGGTGGAGTAGAGACAGCCAGAGGTCTCAAAACAACATGTTGGGGGTGGATCAAAGGCTCCCCTCCCAGAAAGAGCACTGAAAAGAGTGAATTAAGTAACCTAAACAGCCCAGCCAAAATAGCGCCACATGACTCAGATCTTTTTAGGGACACACCAGCTTCATAACAACTTGTTAAAAAAATTGTTCTGCCAAAGAAGCTTTTGGGATGTTTCCCTGAGATCCCACAACTGTCTCCTTCATGGACACCCACAGCCTCCCAGGACCTTCCTAACACCAGGGTGCTGGCTGATGTGGCCTGCGACCGCTCTGCCTTCTCGCCTTCTCGCCTTCTCAGGCGTCATGGGTCTGAGGAGTGTCTCAACTTAGGGCGGATGCTTCTGTTGGTGCCCAGGGGAATAGTGGGATAGACGCTTGATTCCTTCTTTTAAATTCCCCAGGTTTCAAGGTATGAACGCCTTCCTTGCCAGCCTCAGAAGGGAACCTGTTAACTGTTTCGTTAGGAACATGTGGATTTAACACAGCTGATGGCTTCAACTCGTCAGTCTTCGCGGGGCTGAGAGGGTCCATTTGTGGCTGGTGGGAACGTCTTCCAGGTGGCCCTGAATCCTTTGAATGTGACGTGACCCTAGCAGGCTCCCGTGCTCTCTGGTGAGTCAAGATATTCCAGGCTCTTTGTGCTCATTTCCTGCCCCAACTGTTCTCCAGTCGCCCTGGTCTCTTTTAAGGGGAAATGATCTTTCAAGATTAATCAGGACCCGAGGGCTGCTCGCTGCTCCAGGGTTGGTCACAGCCGTAAGGCCTTTCCAGGGGACAGACATACAGCTTCCATCATTAAGCATATAAGCTAAACAGTGTAAGTTCCTATTGACATGTACAGCTTACAGTTGAAAGTACGGCTTCTGTTCAGCTTCCCCACGTCACTTCTGATCTCCATCCTTTCACACTGAGAGTCCTTGTTCTCAAGGAGACAGAAGACGACAGAATTAGAACATCCATAATTACTGACTTCTATCCACGGTAGACGTACGACAGTTTTAAAATACAACGGTTATAGTATCAATTCTGTCCCCACTGATCACGATTCCTGAAAATGGTTGGCTTTCACGTTCCTCTGTTCTGTTGGTCATGTTATGCCATGTGTGCACGGTCTGCTCACACGGCCATCATGCACCATGTTCTCTCCCTCTGCTCACACAGCCATCACGTATCATGTTGTCTCCCTCTGTTCTCTCATTTAGTTCTTTTCCTGCGGCATTCTAAAGTATATCATTTTCCCAATGAATTTGCTCAGACAAATCCTACCAGGCCACCACTAAGCCCAGGTCGTGGGTGCCTCCTAGGGCCTCCCCACCAGTGAGGTCTCATTCACAGAGTCACCCCACCTTCGACGTCACTCTAGTGGCCTGGCGGTCTGAGGCCCCCTCTCAACAGGCCCCTGGACGTGATCACGGAACAACGTCCCCTGACTTCCTGCAGGTTGACGACAGCTTGTCCACGCCCCTTCCACCTGAACTTCAGTTTTACTGGATGTAAAATCCTCAGCTCACATTTTTTTTCTTGAGTATCTTAAATATGTTACTCATTCTTTTTCCAGCATTAAGCTACTGCCGTGAAATATCTGCTGATGATCTAATTTTCTTCCCTTGTAAGTCACATGTTCTTTTTGCCTCGATGCCCACATTTTCTTTCCTTTGATGTTACTCAAACACGTCTCAGTGTTGGTTGTTCCCGGTCCTAGTTTCAGGCCTGTGGTTTGCTCTTTGCATAAGTAGTTTCTTCTTGTTATTATTTTTTTTAACTTTAGCGCAGTTTTCTTGAATTACAGTTTTCAGTATTTGTGCTGTTCCTTGCGTGGGCTTTCTTCTTCAGGACCTTCGATTATCCATATGTGGGATTGTTTTTGCCCATTTTCAATATTTGTCACTTTCTTTCAAATCCTTTTCTCTTTCTTGTTTTGTTTAAATTTTCCCTCATTTTTACCTCTATTCCTCTTACAGCATTATTTGTTGTGTTTGTATGCTCTTGTGTTTCTTCTAGTTTATTCTTTATTTCTAAAATTTTTTTTATTTCTATTTTTTTGTGTATCCTGACATTATTTACACATTTTTCTAATTCTGATTTATGCTTTTGTTTATGTCTTATCTCATGTTCTTGATGTCTTTTAGTTCCTTTTGAAGTCGTCCCTCATAACTCCCACCTGTCCTAGAGGATGTCATGCTGGGACGCTTTTTGTCTGTAGGGATGTTTTCCGCTTCTTATTCTTTTTTTCTCATAGTAACTGGATTGCTCTGACCTGGACATTTTCCTGTCTTTCATTGTGATTATTTCAGTCTTCCTAAAGTTCTCCTGAAGAATCCTAACTAGGTTCTGCACCATAGGACCCCTTGCTGATCCCATGCCATGGGTTCTGGGGTTCGTTCCCATCCATCTCCATTCTCCACAGGGGGGCAGACAGCTGTGAGCCACGCAGCCATGGCCTCAGCATCCTCCGGGTGGGGAGAGGCAAAAGGACTGCTGGAAAAACCAAAATGACCCACTGCACAGGGCAGAGCTGCCACCTGCCATTTCTTCCAGCCTCAGCTGCATCTCTGCCCCGAGACCCCTTCCCACCCTGAAGGCCCTCTTCTGCTTCAGGCCTGTCCACCTGGCCAGAATCACCCATCCCTCCCCTAGGCGCCCACGGTGGTTCATCCACACGTGGCAAATAGCTGCATCCTAGCTCCTTGTGGCCGGCTGCCTGGGAGCGAGGCGGGCGCAGGTCCCAGTCTCGGCTCCCCTGAGAGCCGGCCTCCTCTTCTCCCCACAGGTTGGCGGCCCCGGAGCTTTTGCTCTGAGCCCCTGCGTGTGGCTTGCTGGCGGGAGCCCACGTTAAGGAAGGGACCACCGGCAGGAACAGCCTGTGCCCTGGGGCAGCCTGCTCTGTGCCCAGCTCGTCCTTCCACCCCCTTCGGAGCCTCATCCTCATTCACTTTCACTCCACGCTGTGTGGACTCCGCTGACATCTGTGAAAGCATCGTTAACCGACTGACCACGCCTTCGTGTACCAGCCACAAAGGCTGCGTTTTCCTTCCTTACTGAAGCGAGGGATTTGTTGACCTATGGTCAACAGGTGCTTGACTATATTTCTCATCTTCAAATGCCTCAGATCAATGCGAGTGTTTCCAATGAGCTTTCATGAAACGAAACATGCTGAAAAACACTCCTGTTTTTCTTTCATCCTTGCAGGGAATTCTCTGTCGGGGGCCAGCCCAGAAGGCCTGGCAAGGGGTGTGCACACTCCGGATACGGTTGTGGCCAGGCTGTGTGCCCAAGCGGAGGCCTGGACCCTTTCCCGCCAGGTGGGTGTCGTGGACTTCAGTCCCTGGGCCCTGAAGCTCTGGTCTGAGGCCATCTCAGGCCCCCAGGTAGAGCAGTGGCTTCTGTCCCCCTCACACAATGCTCTTGGGCAACCTGGATGCTGGATGGAGGCATCTGTGACTCTGGTTTCCTGAGATCACATTTGAAAGGAGGAAGGAGTAGCTTAAAGTTTCCAGGAGCCTGAGGACAGAGGTTTGATGTGGGGGATGCTGGGACCTCCTTCAGGGCCCAGCTGAAGTCCTCCAGGCCGTCCACCCTGCCCTGGGGTTGGAGGCGGGTCGCGTACTGACCGGGGCCAGGGCGCTTTGCTGGGCCTGTGCCGGGAGCTGCACGGAACTCCTGATGCTCGCCAGGGGCTGAGCAACTCTCTCTGGGCCCAGTGGTTTTGGAATTGAAAGCCAGAGGGAGGTCAGGCAGATTCCCAGCCCACAGGACCCCAGAGAGGAGAATATGAAGATGCACGGTATTCACGGATCCAAATTTGACTTTCTCTTCACACCCAGCTCCAGGGTGGCTGCCTCTTGAGGGCCACCCTCCCCCAGTGCCTGCTCCCCAGCTTAGCCAGAAGCCAGCTCCACTTCCCCAGAACTCATGGACCTTGAGTCCCAGCTCTGCCTTGGACCTCGAGGAGCCAGATGACCACACACTCCACAAAGGCTGCAGGTAGGAAAAGAATGAGAACCTGCTTTTCAGACGGTAAATTCCTGCGCACAAACAGCAGCTTTATCCTTGTCTCTGAGCACATTTCCCCTCTCTGCCTCGTGTCATGGACTGACATGTCTTGCTTCCCTTTTGGAGCGAGGGTGGCGACTGGGGCTGATTCACCCTGGTAAGGTGTCAGCAGCGGGGGGTGGGGGCGAAGGATGGATTTGCCCTTCAAGACTCATCGTCCTCGTGGAGCCCCTGCTCCACAAACCTGCATCAACAGCCTCTCCTCCAAACCCCAGAGGTCCTCATGAGCCACCACCAGCGATTCAGCTCAAAAAAGACGCGCAGTTGTTGACCCGCAGTTTCTGACGAAGAGCAGGGCTCTCCGAGCAGGGACCCTTCAAGGCAGTGGTTCTTGGGCTTAGCTGCACATTGGCACTGGGGGAAGCTTTACAAAACACGGATGCCTGGGCCCCTTGCCCAAAAATGATAACATATTGTCACAGGCAGAGAAGGTAGCTTGGGTCTTGGGAATCTTCTAAAATCTCTCTCTCCCCAGGTGAGGCCGAGGAAGAGAGTCATTGGCATTCCACACCTGGGGTCTAATGAGGAGTCTTGGGAGCTGGGGGGCTGCAGAAGGCCCCCGGGATGCAGTGCCAGGCCCTTTAGTCCTGCTGATGGCTCAAGACAGCCCCCCAACCTCTGGTCCTCATACAGGGTGTGCCTCCCAACATGCACATACACACATACACATCACGCACATGCACACACATCTATCACACGTGTACATGTGCGTGTACATACATCAACATGTGCACACAGGCACACACAATGGATTTTGGAACTCTTGCTGTTACATGGCATCATGGGGTTCTGAAATATGTGAATGGGACAGTTAAAGTTGTTTCGGGAATATCCAATAAACCTCTAGGAGTCGAGGATGGCCTTGTCCCACTCCTGTCTGCCCAGACGCAGACCCGGTTGCACAGAAACACTATGAGTTCAGATGCGATGGACGCCACTTTTCTACTAAAAAGGACATTTTTCTGTATGATGTTTCCAGGAAAATAATCTTATGCTAACCTCTTTAGAGATCAGCCATTTCAGGACTAGCTCCCTTACAGGAACAGACAAATAAACACTGGAGCAGAGCACACACACACCCTGGCATGTGTGCACGTCCTCGCTGGCCTCACCCACCTCCTCTCATGGTCCGGGGCACGTACAGCTGCAACTCCAGCACGGCCTTACTTCTCGGTGACATATAATAGAGCCTGCCTCTGAATAAATGGATGCACGCCCCCTCTTCCACGTAGCCTCACACTCCTCGATTCTGTGAGTTGCTGTGGCCTTTCCTCACATTAGCCTAGTTTCCGGAACGCTCTCTCACTTCTCTTTCTTCCAATGCCTTAAGGGGAAGGCATCCTTCTCTCTGGCTCATTATTTTCTTCAATTGTGTTCTTTCTGCAGTGTTTTTGTCTACAGAGTCCCACGGGGCTCTGCTTCCCCAGAGATGTATGTGAGTGTCTGACTGACGAGACAGAGAGGGTCTGCAGCCTTTCCAGGGCCCTGGCACACGGTGCTGGGTGACGCTGTCCCACGCCCGCAGCAGTGGAAGCCCATTTCCCAAAGGAGTTTTGGAAATAACTGCGTTGGGGGATTTTGAGGTCATTCCCGTTATCTGTCCCCACCTCTCTGCGTGGACAGAGCAGGTGTCTTGGCCCCCAGGGCCTGGTCCCGTGCTGTGGACGTGCCCCCCTTGGCCGGCGTGGAATCGTCTCTCCTGATCTCCGTCTCTCCCTGTCTGGCTCCCCCTTGGTTCTCACCGCTCATGATGAAACAGGGAAAACACTTGGTGTTTCTAGACCACCCACCTCATCAGATTTTGAAGACAGCGACTGTCACAGTGTTTTTAGAGGGCCCTACAGTAAGACATACAGTGACCTGTGACCAGGACACTGCACACACCTGGGCTGAAAGCAACTGTCAACTGAGTTAAGGTCCGCGAGTAGGTGTCAGTCTGCCTTAGGACCCTTCACTGTCCCAAGGGTCCTGGTCCAGACGGCACATCATTAGGTCCCCTCCACTGCCCCCCCGCCTCGCCGTATGGCCAACATGGCCTCATCTCTGGACCACCCTCCTGTCACCCTCCCCTGCCACCGGCTGCATTAGGCAAGGCGTGCTCATTCCTGCCCCTGGCTTCCTCACTCACCCCGTCCAGAACGACCCACCCTCAGATCCACCTTTGCTGGCTCCTTCCTGTGGTCCGGGTCTCAGCCCAAGGCCGCCTCTTTAGTGTTGGGGAGGCCCTCCCTGATTGCCGAGCAGAGTGATTGCACCACTGCCCAGCAAGTCTGCTCACCTGGCTTCACCTTGCCCAGCTACCGGTTCCTGCTCCTTACATGTCCCCCTCCTCTGGGACACAACCCTGGGAGCCGGGAACCAGCAGCCAGCACACAGATGCTCAGTAAGTACTTCCCGAGTGGCAGTCAAGGCCTGGAGGTGGGGAGGGGCCGCCTCCCATTCACAGCCAGAGGCCTGGACGACCCTCAGAGTGTTTCCTAACAGCAGGGTTCATGTCTGGGTGCATCTCCTTCATCCCTTGTGTTCACTCCTCGCACATGGTTCCAGGGTTGTGCATGACTGGGGGCATGGCCTGCCGTAGAGACCCCGTGAGTGCAGCCGGGGGGCTGCTCTGTGCCCACAGGACAGCTGGAGCTTTCTCAAGTCTGCAATGGAAACATGGGTGACCCTGTCGCCCTGATTATTTTTACTGCTTCTTCCACTTTAAAGGACCCCAACCCCTCACTTTCTTTAAGACAATGTTGAGTGAACTTCAACAGGGCCTCCGTGAGGCTCTTCCCTCTGAGCTTCTCTCCCTGCCAGGCTGCCTCCCTCTTCCCAGAAGGCTCTTCTTCATCGGAGATGGGCCCGTTTAAACCTCCTGACAGAAGACCGGTAGCAGGGCGGGCCTGTTTATATTTAAATCATTTTTTCTTTACTGTCAAGTCTCAGTTCACTCAAGTGTCCCTCAGCGATGAATGAACCCTTGGCCTGAAATCTGAAATGCTGCGCTCGTCGCTGCCATGCTTATGGGCTTCTTTCTGTTCTTAGCGGGGACCTTCCTTCCTGGAAACCGCGATCCTCGAAAGGAGAGGGTGCAGCTGCAGAATTCCCACGTGCTAGAAACTCCCGGGGAAGAGACAGGAGCCGGCACCCGGGAACTGAAGCTGCATGGGCCACCCGCGGGCGTGAGGGCCTCCGGGGTCATGGTCAGACTCCAGACCCGCTTGGGAGGGGCTGCTCTGTCCTGTCCAGGCATGCCTGGGGACCTGGGGAAAGAGTTGGTCTGTCCTAAGAAGGGTCCTTCTGGCCGTCCAGTGACTGCATCGTGAGGTCCAGAACTAGGCCCTCCTCCTCGGGTGCTTCAGGAGCATCTGAAATGTGCTGGAAATCACACAGAAGGCTCCAACTCCCCATGCGGGGTCCGGTCACATAAATCTGTCTGGTAGTTGCAATGAGGACTTCAGTTACCGCGCACGGGCAGACCTCGGAGGGATGGATGAGGACGGATGCTGTCAGTAGGTGTTGTAATTACCAGTGCTCACTTGGATCCCCCACCTCGCCATGATGGAGGCATGCATTTTGCAGGCCAACAACCCTCCACGTTTTGTGGGAAAGCTCCGGTCGCTGAGACAGACAAGCAGACAAAAGGCGTGGATTTCTTCAGCGCTTCCCGCAGCCTGGTCTCTGAGAGGCTGCACGAAGCCTCAGCCCTGAGCCCCCTCTCAGGACACACAGAGGGTCAATTCAGACGTGTCCTTGTTTGAGAACTGACTGTAGGGAGGGAAGGGAACCCGCAGGCAAGAGCCGGAAAAGAAACACGACAAGGGGCAGCTCCAGCCGCCACAAACATCCTGAGGGTAAAGGAAACCAAGGGGCTGCTCCCAGCTCACCGCCCACAGGGGCAGACGCGGTGGCAGAAACCACAAACCCCACCCCGTGTGCCAGGCACCATCGGGCCCCTTACGTGAGCCAAGCCCACGGCCTCCTCACAGCTGTCCCACAAGACCAGCACCATCATTTCCAGTCTCAGAGGAGGATGCTGAGGCCCAGGGAGGGCCAGCCCTCTCAGGGGGTGTGGGTGAAGCCAGCCTCGAACCCAGCACCTCGGCGGGAGGGTAGGGGGTCTGTGAGGTTCTGGGCCATTTATATTTGAACCCGAATGACAGCATGTGTTAATTCTGGGTGCTGGGTGCCCGTCTAGCCACCATATTTTTATCTGTATGCACACGCATGCATGCACACACATGCTTTTATATTTTTTTTGGTGAGGAAGATTGTCACTGAGTAACATCTGTGCCTATCTTCCTCTATTTTATATGTGGGACACCGCCATAGCATGGCCCGGTGAGCAGCATGTAGGTCCACACCCAGGACCCAAACCCACGAACCCCAGGTCGCCGAAGTAGAGCACACGAACTTAACCACTACGCCACCGGGCCAGCCCACACGTGCATTTTTTTAAAACCTATAATGTATAAATGATGCTTGGCTGGGCAGGTGCAGGTCTGGCTTGGTGGCACCAGTGGGAGCCAGCAGGTGGGTGGGGCAGAGGGAGGGGGCAGGTTAATGACATTGGGGGAGACTCAGAGAATGTCCCAGGTCTCGGTGGCCGGGGGGCCCTCCGCCATCCCTGGTCTACCTGGACCCCTCCTGCTTCCCCTACCCTAGCCCCTGCTTCTGGGCTAGCGACAGCACCTGGGAGCTGAGAAGACAATGAAGAATCATTACCTTCTACACCACCTGGAAGTTTCTTTAATGTAGGAAATCCAGGCCCTTCACCCCTACACTTCAGCTCAGCCACGGAGCGAAGCGGGGAGAAGGGAGGGAGGACGGCAGCCCAGAGGCAGCAGGACCTGAGGCCGAGCCTGTGGGGAAGGCGCGCTCAGCCTCAGAGCGGCCGTGGAGCAGCTAAAACACGGCCCTGCGCCCAGGGCTCAAAGAGCTCCTGATTCTGCAGGTCCAAGGTGAGGCTGAGGGCCCATATTTTTAACAAGGGTCACGGGGAGCTCTGACACACAGCGAGAGGTCTGGAAACCGCAGCCTGAGGGGTCTTAACTAGAAAGAGCTATCAACAGAGGTAAAAAGATTTCAGAGCCCTTTTCCAAGCCAGGGCAACTAGGATGTCTGTAGGAAGGAGGGCCAATGTGCTGGGGCCGCCCAGTGCAGCCGGCATCTCGCCAGCAAACCCAGCCCAGTGAGGACCGGCCACTGCTCTGACTCCTGGAGCTTCCCTCTGCCTCCGCCTCGCTGAGCATCCACCTCACCAGGGGCCCTCTCTGATCTCAAAAGGCCCTGGTGCACTCTGTCAGTCATGCTCTGACCCAGCAGTCCCCGTGCAAGAATTTATCCTACAAGCGTCCTGGCACATGTGGGCCAAGACATGCAGACAGAGGCGTTCACGGCACGGCTGCTGTATCAGCCAAAATTTGGAAACAGCCTGGATGCAGCAGACAGGCCAACTGTGCTGGGCCCGGCGGAATCATGAAGGAGCGCGATGCGAGCTCCCATGTTCCACAGGGAACCCCTTGAAGACACTCTGTGAAGTTAAGAAGAGAAAGGAACTGCTGAGCCATCTGTAGCCATCATTTAAGCTTTAAAAAGAGAGGCTCACGCAGGTGCATTCAAGAAAGTGTAACTGGAACCTTCTGGGAAGGGAGCTGGGGGCATGGGACTCAAAGAAGAGGCTCATTCACACTGGGCCTTTTCCTTTGTTCCTTTTGAATTTTGTACCAAGAGGTTTTTCATCTTTTCAAAAAATAAATCAATATGTGTCGTATAAATAACAGGGTCTGGGCCGGAGGACCTCAGACACCAGCCCTGGGGCTCTTGCCTGGCGCTGGGAAAGCCACTAACTCCAACCCGCCAGACTGGGGCCTGTTGAGGGGTGAGGGACCGGCACACGCCCCCTCAGGATGCGGTGGGGTGGATGGGTTTTGACAAAACTGCATATGAAATATGTAGGATGCTGCTGCCATAGGTAGACCGACAATCTGAGCTGCGCACAAAGTGCTGTAGTTTGCAATTTCCACCATGTGGTGGCGATGTTTTGAAAAGATCATTGCCATTATATGCTTACCCAATAAAACAAAGGGTCTCATTGTCATTGGGTTCTTAACAAGTCATGTCTTCTTCTCTTTCATCTGCAAACGCAAGAGAGGGGAGGGCCAGAGGGATGTCTGAGCTTGGCCGGCAGCAGCTACAGTCTGGCCAGGACAAGATGCTTGGAGTGCCTGCATGCCTCTAGGGCTCACAGTGGTGCCAGAACTGACAGTCTCTGTGTTTTGGGGTGACTCTCCATCCCAGGCCACTTGATGCTTGCACCCTCACCTCGTGCTCCAGCCAGGCAGTGTGTCTGGGCCTCCTGGAGCTGTCCTTGCTGACCTGGTGATTGCCTGGCACAGAGCTGGTGCTGACATCGATGTCCCCCGGCTCCCTCCATCCTGACCTCAGCCCTCTGCGGGCTCTGACTCTCCCACAGGCCCAGCGAGGTGGCCTGGCCACGGGAGAGGCCACGTGGTGGCCATGATAGCCACCTCCTAGCATCTGTGCTCCAGGCAGCAGGTCCTGTCATTGTGCCCTTTGTACAGAGCAGGGGACCTGAGGAGGGAGGGTAAGCGCCCAGGACAGGCTGGCACGCATTTTCCGTAAAGGGCCAGATGCTAAGTATTTTAGGCTTTGTGGCTCAGTCTCTGCCACAGCTGCTCTGCGACAGTGTGTGGATGCACGTGCTGTGTCCTAACTACTGTGTTTACAGACGCTGAAATCCAAATTCCACATAGTCTCACAGGTCACAAAACATTTCTCTTCTTGTGATTTAACCAGGAGGCTGGTAACTCAGAGGAAGCAACTGGCCCCAAATAACCTGCCTCCCTTCCTCCACTTGCTCTGGGCAAGGACGGGGAGAGCTATAGCCACGAATCCGCAGCCTCGGGCCTTTCAAGCCCTCTGGGAGGGCATCCGGCCCTGGATCATTCACCCTCGCCTCACGCTGCCCTCTCCCAAATCCTCTCTTCTTTGCATCCCCTCCGGAGCCCGTGCCCACCTCCTGGTGGCTCCTGGGTGGGCGAGAGGAGAGAGCAGAGGTTATGGCAGAGAGGGAGGGCAGTGGGAGCCAGTGGACAGCCCACCTCGGGGCTGGATCTGGTGCTGAGCAGGTTGTGTCCCCTGAGCAGCCCCTCCTAGAGGCCCCCTTCAGCCACCAGCACAAGCCCAGCATTCCCCACAGGCTGCAAGGACTCCAAGAGCTGGGTGTTGGGCGGGGGGCCATTTGGGGAACCCCCCATCTCTGTGAGCCTGCCCCAGCGGTTCTGAGGTCGGTTATAAGAGCTGATCCCCCACACCTGGAAGCTCTATGCCCAGGGCCTGGCTGTTTCCTTTATCCAGCAGGGGTGCTACCACTTCCATCTGGGTTCAATTCCACTGTGGACAGCTCAGGAGGAAGGAGCGTTCTGCGGACGGTGCCACGGGACGAGGCCCCTCGGCACACGCGCTGGGAACCAGGGCTGCTCCCACATGGCCGGGGCTCCCGTCTGCAGCTCACCTGTGGTGGGAGACACTCTCACGACACCTCCTCACCTCCCCCAGGGCCCCCCAAGAGCTGTCTGTCTTCCTGAGCTGCCTGGAGAGCCCCTCGGAGCCGCAGGACCAGCTGGGTGGGCACTTCCACAGAGACCTGGCTACACATGGCTCTGGGCAGACCTCGGGGGCCCAGGAAGGTGTGGAGAAGTGGGGAGGGGCAGGGGCATGGGGGGCCCACCTTGCTCTTCTCCTGCTGCAGCTCAATCTGGATGTCGGTGAGCTTGGCCCGCAGCTCCTCATTGGCGGCCTGCAGTGCGGCGAGGACTTCAGCCTTGTCCCCTTTGCCTCGGCCGCCTGAGCCCTTCTTGGACATGGTGAGGGTGGCCAAGGGCCGCCTGGGCGGGTCGCTCGTCTGGGCTGGGCTGTGCACACCAAGCTCGGGCAGCTGTCACCTCGCTGCGGCTCTGCTACATGGTCTCACTCACCTGGAGGGAAAGCACAGCTGGTGAGGAGTCTGCACTCCTGCCACCTCACCGGGAGCTCGGGGCCATGTGCGGGGCCGGTGGGGGTGAGGCTGGCCTCCCACCTGCCCTGAGGATGCCAGCCCCAGACCACAGAGGCCGTGTGCCCTCTGTACAGCGCTCCTCACAGGGACCCCATGTGCAAGAGTGTGTCCCCATGCCTCGCAAACTACGGGCACTCGATAAACATTTATTCCTTTCCCCTTTGGAATGAGAGACTGGGGACCCAACTTTAAGGGCTGAATTTGACATACAAGTGTGTGTGAGCCTGATGGCAACAGCAGGTGTGAAACACGAGCTTCTCAGACAGTGAAGGGAGTGGAGGCTGGGCTCCGAGGTTCCTCTACGGGACCCATAAACATCAGCCCACGTGCCTGAGCCAACACAGCACGCAAATGCACACCCCAGGCACCCACAGAGCCGAGGCCCACCCTGGGCCGGCTCCTCCATCACCCAGCACGTCAATTCCTGAATTCCCGCTGCCTCCTGAGGCCTGGGCCTCATTTCACTCCTCACATGGCCCAGCGCCCAATGCCCAACACACCGCATGGGGAACAGGGGGAATCGACCCGCTGTGCAGGCACCATGGAGTCAAACAGGAGGCGGGGCCTGAGTCCGCTCCACACCTGCTCCCTGGGAAACCCTGTGCCTCAGCTGTCTCACCTGCACAGAGACATGCAGAATGTCCCTGCCCCACGAGGCCTCCATCCTGTGCTTTAGACGCCAGGAGAGTGGTCCAAAGAAGTGATCCATGCCACAGAGGTCTCCTGTGTTCCCCACAACTGTCCCCCACCAGCACCCCCTGCCGGTACCCACCCCAGCTGACAGGCCTGGGAAGGCACCTTCAAGGCCTGGGTCATCAGGCCACAGATCAGCCTTTCAAGCATGAGGAAGGGGCTGGAGGGACCAGACCACAGGTTGGGCACAGCCCACAGGCATTGCAGTGGCATCGTCACCTCCAGGGGACACACTTTCCAGAGAAGTGCTCATGGCCTTTCTCTTCTTTCCCAGCTCGGTTCCTGAGGCCTCGTGATACAGAACCAGGAAAAGGCCACAGAATGGGGGGAGTTGGGGGGTATTGGGAAGGCCCAAGATTGACGCACGCGTGAGAAGAAGGAACTGGGTAGAAAGGCAGGAGGAGCAGGAGGGCAGAGGCCCCCGCTCACTGGTGTGAGAGTGAGAAGA
This sequence comes from Equus caballus, assembly GCF_041296265.1. NCBI lineage: Eukaryota > Metazoa > Chordata > Mammalia > Perissodactyla > Equidae > Equus > Equus caballus. Next base: position 2,510,652 of record NC_091684.1, read on the forward strand.
GAGATCTGAGAGAGCGGCTCCTCTCAAGGAAGAGAAAGGGAAAGAGAGGAGAGAAGACGTAGAGATGTCTTGTTACATGTTGGCAATGCACTGCCCTGGGGAGAGCTGGTAGCAGGTTCTTAAATGGCTTTGAATGAAGCGTTACAGAGAGTCAGCCGCGGGCACTACCTGGATGGCCGAGCCTCTCCCGCCTTCCTCTTCACAGCCCCTGTGCACTCTCAGGGGGTGAAGAACTCATTTGGGAAAGGGACGGGGTCAGGCCCTAGGCTGTCAATTTGGGGTATCTTTTCTACGTCACCATTGGTGACCATTTTGTGAGCTTTCCGCCTCCTTCAAGTCTTCGCAGAGCCTCTGAGGGACCCGTGGGCTCCTGCTTGCAGCATCTCCAGGCCTCCGGCTCCTGCTCCTAAAGGCAAAGCCACATGGCGATGGCTGTTGGGACAGCGCCTGTCCCCAGGCGCCAAGCCCCGCCCCACTCACCGCCGCCCTTGAGGCCCTCGTGCGCTGCCACCAGGCTTCTCAGCAGCTGCAGAGCTCTCTCGCCTGGCGGCCGTTAGGGCACAGGCGTTCAGAGAAGAGGGACATAAAAGGTGGCCAGCGGGACAGCTGTCTTCCACACGGCCTCATTCTTGGAAACAGACAAGGCAGCTTCGGAAGAAGAATCCATTTTAAAAGGGCGTGGGGCTAATATCCTCTGACCCCACACAGACCTATCACACGAGCTAGTTTCTAATCATTCACTGTTTGCAGCATCTAATAGTTAATTTTTGGATGGCTTCAGGCAGCGGTGAGTGGTGGGTTTCCATTTTGGAGGAAGAAAAGCATAGAAAGCTAAAACGTTTGTCTAAGCAGAGAAAAAGCCCCCTGGCTCTGGCCTCCAGTCGTCCAAAGCTCTCAGGGGGCCGGAGTCTCTCCCAGCAAGGGTGCGCCCATGCCCTGTTCTGCTGGTGGGTTACCTCCAGATTGCACACTCCAACACAGGAGCCACTCGCCGCTCTAAGGGGCACCTGTGCGCAGAAGCTGGCCCCACCCACCAGAAGATCATCACCAGTTCCGGTCCACGGAGCCTCCGCTCACCCTGAGGGTGAGAGGCAGAAATCCAAACTAGGCCGAGTGTGCAGGGCTGCATCCGCTCACACCAGAGGCAAGGGCACAGGGACCTTGAGCAAGGCCAGGGTACCCCAACGCTGGCCGTCACTGGCAGGAAACCATCTGTGAAGGGGCAGAAAGCTCAGCGGGAGCATCATGGGACCTATTGGACGGTGCCTGAGGCCGATGGGGGGTGGTGCGGGGGAAGCGTCCATCTGCTCATGAAGGTGGGAGTCCACGGACCCTGGCAGGGCTCCCCGGGGCCCTGGGACCCCAGCAGAACCCCAGGCTGCTGGCCCCTCTCTCCCAGGAATGGGTACCTTCAGGTGTGAGCTCATTATTGTTTATGAATTACATTAATCCCTCCTAACGGGCCTGCCCTCCACTCACGTCCTAGGCCTGCGAGCTGCCCTGCTCTGTCTGCACCTCATGGCCAGAAAACCCAGGATTTTCATGAAAATGACTAGGAGAAATGATTGCCTACCGTTCAGATACCCGGGTGGAGAACTCCACTGGCCTCAGGAGTGGGTGGGAGCCACCCTGCCCGGAGCCGCTGCGGGTCCGTCCTCCTGATAAGGTTCTTCAAGGGTCCGGCCTGGGGAGGCCCTGGGGGGCTCACTGGTGCTTTTGGTCAGGGGCTTGGCACTGCCAGACCCACAGTCTTTTGTGAGCAGGCCTGGGGCCCCACCTCTGCCCCCCAGTCGCCCCAGGCCCAGGCTCATGAGCGTCTTCCCTGGATCATGGCCCCAGCCTCCTGACCGCCCTCCCTACATCCTCTCTCGATCTTCTCCAATCTGTTCTCCACAGCGGCCTCCCAAGCAACCATTTCAAGACACCGCCTGGCCCCATCCTCCTGCCTCCCCCACCTAAAACCCTCCATTCTCCCTGCCAGATCTCAGTGACTCCCATCGCCTGTACGGCCTGCCTGCTGCCTTCCACCCACGCCATTATTCACTCAATGTTTTCTGTAAATGGATGGGCTCATTATTTTCTACTTATTTTTAAAGGAAGCTCTGGGGGCCTTTCCTGGATGGAGAGCCAGCATCTCCAGGCTCTAAAGAGGTAACTAACTGAAGGGTAAGATGGAGGCAGACAATCCACGTCTGGGTTTCCAGACAGACACCTGCCTCACAACCCTGAACCTGGACCCCCCATGGTGGATGACAGCAGGGGGGCCCTCCCCTCCCCCTGTCACCTGCAGCCTGGCCTCCCAGTGCCCCCCATGCCACCTTTATTTACTCCCACAAGGCTCAGTGCAGACACCGTGGCCTCTGGCCTGGGCTCAGGACCCTGCCTGTCACTGCACCCCTGATCCCGGGGCTGAGCTGCCTCCACTTGGCACTGGCCACGGTGCATTCAGAGTTTTCCACGTAGCAAGGGCCCTCCAGTCTTAGCCTGGCATCTCCCCAAAGGCAGAGTTAATATTTTTCTCCAACACCAATTTGGGGACAAATACATTAAGTATGATAACTTCAATTCTAGGCAATGAATGGGAACAGAGTTGATCTCCCCAGAGCCCGCTGAGGGCACCGGGTGGGTCCCGCTCACCAGCACCTCAGGCTGGGGTTCCAGGGGGCTCCTCCTTCCTGCCCGGCTGCACGTCCTCCTGGAGCACTTGATAGGATTACTGCACGAGGAGAGGAAAAGGGGATGTCCACGTCTCACCCCGCATCCTATTTGTGCTCGGTGATATCAGCTTTAAGCCTCTGGCTGATGAGAGCTTTGGTAGACGGAGGTACCATGCGTCCCCAAGATGTCACTACTGACATTAGGAGGAGACGGAGCTTACGTAAGTGATGGAGAGCTGGGGTGCGCCCAAGAAGGCTCCAGGGTCTCCTGCTCTGTTTTACTTGCTACTCTGCATCCCATAGCTTCGCCCCCCTCCCCACACCCAGCACAGCACCGGCTGTAATGATAGTGTCCAGGTTCACGGGTGCTGCATCTGTAACACGTGCTCCCACGCCTTTCCTGCCACCCTGGGAGGCAGAGGGCCGGATGCAGGGGAGACACAGAGGCCACGGGAGTGTGAGGTCTCAGCCAGCACCGCGGCCCAGAACCCCACCTCGGGGCTGCCAGGGCTTCAGCTGCGCAGGAGCCAGTGGCTTGAGCCAAGGGCTCTGGAAGCCAAGTGGCAAACCCTGCATCTCATTCTGGGCTGTGGGGACCTGCAATTGGCCAACAGGGTGCAGGCCTGAGGGGACTCCAGCAGTACTGTCTGAGAAGGACATCGTGGGGTGCCCACTGGACAGAACCCTGTGACCGCTCTATCTGCCCAGGTTGAGCCTGGATCAGGATGGGGGCCAGCAGGGACCAAGATGGGAGCCATGCATTCAACAGACCAGGTCAGGATGGGGCCTGCAGCCAGCAGGAGAGCCAACGGCTCTCCCTCCCCCGAGGAGACCCTCGGGCCCACCTCCAAATCCCAAGCACAGAGCCTGAGCTGCCCCTCCAGCGTGGCCCCTACAGCTGCACGAATCCTGCTGATGGTCCCAGGCCAGAGCAGACTGGGGCCACCTGCACAGAGACCCAGGTACTGCGGGGTCAAGATGGGGGCCACAGGGGACACGCCTGTCCCTCCCTTGGGAGCATTAGAGCAGCTGGCTAAGTACAGACACATCCTCAGGAGCTCCACTTCTGCCCGTCCTCCTCTCAGCCACCCTTCCCAAAGGCAGCCAACGCCCCACCTCCAGGCCCGCATCTTAGGGTTCACCCTCCACCGCCTCCCCTCCTTTCCAGCCAAGCAGCCCCACCCCTGGAGCCCCGCCCAGCCTGGCACACACCTTCCCAGTGTGAGCACCTCAGTTAGCCCCCCACTAACTTCTGGGGAGCCCACTGTGGCCTCAGCACCTGGCACACAGTAGGCCCTTGGGCTTTGGCAAATGCTCTGGCCCCTATGTGGTCACTCCTGCCTGGAAGAGTCATTGACCTCTGGAAGCAGGGGCTGGGGGTGGTGGGGTGTGGCTGAAGCAGCCCACCCACAGGGCTGTGACAGACCCTATCCCCAGGTCACGGGTGGACCGAGGCGCCCGCTCCATGGGGAGCCACAGCCAACACTGTTGGAACCTCAGAAGCAGAGCAGCCCAAAGACTCCAAGTCAGGCCTCCCGTTTCCCAGGAGCTCAGCTCAAGCCGGCAAGGTGGCTGTCGCTGTGCTGGCGGGGAGAAGATGGGGCTGAGGGACGCACTGGCGATGCCAGCTGACGGGCCATGTGCGGGGCACTGACCAGGCTGCAGCCTGCTCAGATGGAGACTCACATAAGCATCCTGAAATTGCTCTGTTCCCTAATCAGCATTTGCACAACAATGCTGGGCGTCTTCAATATTTACTGGATGGAATCAGAGCCCCCATCTGGGACCGCCGGGGGTGCTGGAGAAGAGGGCGGGATGGCACCCAGGGCCCTGCCACGCTGCCTGCATGAACCTGATGCGTATCTGAGACCAGGACGGCATCCGTCATCCTTTCATCCAGGAAGTCATTAGATTAATAAATTAATTGCGCAGTCTGCCCACTTTTGTCTCAGGGTCTCCGAGGAGGTAATAAATATAAGCAGAAGAGCTTCATCCTGATCTGTGTAAGCAGTTTTATCTCCAGACGAGGCTCTCTGATCAATGGACCTGTTTGCACCGCCCGTTGAGCGCCACAGTAAACTCCAAAGGTGCTCACGAGGAGGCCAGTGTGGCAAATGCGTGGCTCGCACCTCGGGCCCTGCTGGTCTGCAGGGTTTCCCAGATGGGAGCCGTTGGGCTCTGGCACCATTGCGTTGGTAGAGAGAACCAAGACATCCGCGAAAATGGCCAACTCACAAACAGCGTGCAGCGCGATGCCGTGTAATTCATGAGTGTCCCGGGTTGTCAAGCGGCTTTGACTTTATCAAGCAGATGGCATTTGACATGGATCCTTTTGGGGTCACACAGTTTATCTACAGAGAAGAAAGGATGAATCTGATCCTTCTGATCCTCATCATTTCCATGGAAACCCAAGGTCGGGGTAGAGGGGGAGCAGGCTCCCAGGGGAGGGTCAGAGAGCCCCTGTCAAATCCCATGAGGACCTCCAAGTGCAGGCCGTGGCTCCCTGCTGGCAGTTTGACAAATATCCACACTGTGCCCTCTGCCACAGCAGTGCAGGGAGGAGAGAGGGCAAAGGTCCAGGCCGTGGTCATGCAGGAGGGCAGACACTTGGGGTGTCGGCGGTGGGCACATGCACTCTGGAGGGTGTCAAGGCGCGTCCTCTCCAGGTGGGATCCTCACCATAAGCCTGGCAGAGGGGCACAGGGCCGGCGGCAGGGCTGGTGAGGGTCTGCGGCTCAGAGCTGATGCCCGTTTTTTCTCCCCTGGGGCAGGCTGGGTGTGGGCCTCACTCCGGGGAACCCTGAAGAGACACGCCCCTCCCTTTAAAACCCATGTGTCTCAGCAAACACAAATACCACCCAGAGGGAGAAGTCAGCTGGCCATTGGTGCCTGGATGTAAATGTCATAGGTCAGAGAATCTGGTCCACATCTGGAAACCGTGCAGGAGAGGAGTTTTGCTTGTGTGGAGCAGGGAGAAATCCCACGGGGCCCTGATCGCAAAGCCCAGCGGGACCCCTCCACTTGGCTGGCCCATCTCATCTTGTGCCCTGGGAACGGCCTTGACTTATAGCGGAGACTCCAGCACTGGGCCTTCCCCACAGATAAAGGACGGGTCTGACCCGCTACGGAGCACTGGTCCACCAAAGGCCGTGGGGCAAGGAGGCTGCGGCCAAAGGCTGACTTGGACGTGCACTTTCTAGAAGCCAGAGGCAGAGATCAAGAGTCTGACAGTGCCACCCTAGGCGGCAATGTAGAAGCTTCATGAGGACTGAGGACCGGGGCAGCCCTGGTGCAGCCACGTGGGCCACAGTGTCCGCGCCGGCAGGACAGAACCCCAGGGAGCTGGAGGGACAGTCAGCTTCCTGTCAAGCACCCACGGTGTTTCTGCGCCCGGAGCTACCCACACATGTCTTTTGTCTTGATTCTGGAACAAGACAGAGAGGCCGCGGGTCTGAGCACACGAAGCAGAAGCCCTCGCCACGCCCCGCGCTGCTCTGGGGGCACTCCGGCCTCTCTGGCGGCTGCTGCCCTGCTCTGAGCGCCGAGGAGGGCATGGCTGCTCAGCAGCTGGATTTTTCGGGTCACCAAAAGGCCCAGAGAGGTGGCCACACACAGTCCCCATCAAAGTGAGACTTTTCTGGCAAATCCTCAACTCAGGCCACACAGCTCCAGCTTGCCTGGCCAGATAGATCCCCCGTCTAGACTCACGGGGAGAAGAGAAATGGCTGGAGCAGCAGCCTATAGGTGCGTGCAGCAGGCCTAAGGGACGGGTTGAGAGCTGGTTGGGGGATATTCTTCCTTGAGCCTGAAGATTGGGCGCTGCGTCTCACATGGCCACAGGCCCAGCGTCATGTTGGGAGATGTTCTCCACTCTTCCCGCCTTCCCAACTGCACTTCCCGACTTCACGAACATCTCAGTTTTCAAATGCCGTCTTTCAACAAAATTGCAGAAGGTAGCTTCTTACTGACTTTAGAAGCATTCCTTGCCAGGAATGACACGTATTCTATTTGGATACTATCTTAAAATCATTAAGAGATTGGTGGGCTCCTGTTGAGATGCCCTTCAATTCTAACAGTCAACCAGACATGAAATGTGGGAAGAAAGGGCTCATCTCATGATAAATCGACAGCCACCCCCAGACACATGAACGGTATTTCTAAATGTGTCTCCTAAAAGAGAGATTTGAAGGGATTAAGGGTTTGGGTTATAACCTTTATTCCTAAGTACAACGTTTTCAAAGAAGTCAAATGTATGTTGACCTCGTACAAACCTCTATCGGAAGTGAAATTTGCAGAAAACGAGGGCATGCGGTTTGGTGGGGAGGGAGAGAGAGGGAAGGAAAGGATGCTTTCTGATAAACGCATCTTCTAGATTCTGTTTGGAAGCACTGCAAAGAACTGTGAGAACCGAGCCAGGGCATACCAGGGAGCTCCCCTTTTCTCCCTTTCCCTAGCCCCTCTGCCCCGCTGCCAGGCAGACAACCTTTCAGAGATTTTTTTTAAGTGATCTGCAAACCCAAAAGAGCATGAGAATTACCCCCAAGGACGTCTGTTAAATATGGACCAGAGTCTCCGGGAAGAAGAAAGGCCCAGGAGCCCGTACAGTGGGCAGAGACCCTGCTCCTGGCCATCAGGTAAGTGCAGTAAAGCTGGGAGAGGAGCAGCTGGGTAAGCAGCCCCTTGCCCACCCCAATGCCCTGGTGTGGCAGGAGGTCACTGTGAAGACGGAGGTCACAGGAGCAGAGGACCCAGACAGGGCTCCAGCCGCCATGCTGCACCTGCTAGAATGACAGACCCACCTCAGCCAGTGCCGGCGACTTCGACAAGGGCCCATGGGACTTCCAGCTCTCACTGAGGGTGACTATCACAGTGGATAATGAGGATGCTCCACGACAGAGAAGCTGCTCCTTCCTCACAAGGACACATGCGGTTCTCAGAGCTGGGTGTGTGTCCCTCTGAAGAGTGACTGGGCGTCGTCACAAAATCCTCGCCTCGACTTCCACACACTCACGTTTTTATTTATAAGTCTGACGATGAGTCACCACTCCTGGTCCACCACACACGGGAATCCATCGCATTTTCCTCTCTCTTGAAAGGAGAGGTGACTCGAGGCTGAAGTCCTGACTCACCTATAAATGAGTTAAAACTCTGAACTTCCACGGAGGCGCCACGACTTATTTTTAAATACACTTTTTAGTTGGAGATCATTGTAGATTCCTGTGCAGCTGTATGAAATAATACAGAGAGAGCCCAGGGACCCTTTACACAGATTCCCCCTCTGGTGGTGTCTAGAGAAACTCCGAGGCAGAATCACAACCAGGACATAACACCGAATCTGTCACGGTACAGAACACCTCCGTGTCCACAGGGACCCTGGTGCTGCCTTTCAAACCAACACCCCGCCCCCGCCCCGCCACCCACTTTATCCCCTCCTTCGCCCTGGCAACCATGGATCTGCTCGCCATTTCTATAACTTTGTCAGTTCAAGCATGTTACAGAAACGGAATCATATAGTACGTGACCCTTGGGAATCGGCTTTCTTCATTTGGCATAATTCTAGAGATTCACCCAGGTTGCCGTGTGCATCAATAGTCCACTCACAGTCATTGCTGTGAAGTATTCCATGGTATGGACATACTACAGGTTGTTTAAACGCTCACCCACTGGAGGACATCTGGGTTGTTTCCAGTTTTCGGCTGTTATGAATAATGCTGCTATAAACATTCATGTACAGGTTTTCATGTGAACATAAATTTTCATCTCTCTGATATAAATGCCTAGAGGTGCAATTTCTGGGTCGTGCGGTAAATAAATGCTTAGTTTTCTAAGAAACCACCAAATTGCTTTCCAGATGGGCCGCACCATTTGACATCCCACCACCAGTGTCTGAGGACTCTGGTTACTCTGCGTCCTTGTCAGCATTTGGTGCTGTTGCTATTTATCATTTTAGCCCTTTTGATAGGCGAGATCTCCTTGTGGTCTTAATTTGCATTTCCCTGATCACTAGTGACAACATCTTTTCCAGTGCTCGTCTGCCATCTGTGCATCCCATTTAGTAAAATGTCTGTTGCTAGGCTCTTCTTCTGGTCCTTTAGCTGCAGAGAGCAGGCTTCTCTCAGGGCTGTTTCTGTCTGTGCCCGTTGGTGTTTCTGAGTTGCCAGCTTCTTCCACTCCAACTCTGGGGTGTTTGAGGCCAAAAGAACACCCAGGAAACTCAGCGCTGTGTCGTCCTGGGTCTCGAGGTCCCTAGTCAGCCTACCTCCTTTCAGTCTTCTTATGTTGTTTTAGATCCAACGTCCAGAGTTTTTTTTGTGCTAAAGGGAGAAATAGGAAAAAGTCCATCTACTCTGCCTTCCTGGAGGCAGACGTCCAGCCACAACTTTTTGATCAAAGAAAAAAATCTTATACTTGTATTTACCATTATATCAGTTATCATTTAAATCACAGCGTGATTTAAAATTTGCCAGCTCACTTCTCAAGATAGAATAGAGGTATTACATCAAATGACCGTAGTAACTAACCATCAACCTGTTTGAAGAAAGGGCGATCGCCTCTAGTACTTGAGTGCATGGCTGTCTCAGGGAGATACGTTTTGAATAAGCCACTTTCTGTGTGGTTTTGAGTTTGCCCGACTTAGTCCAGGGACGAAGGCTTGGTCACATTAATACCTAGAAGTCCCTTTTGAGATACAAGAATTGGCAGCAACTATGACCTTATAAAGTGAAGCACTGAGCACCGTAAATGTTTTCCAGGGGGTAGTACAAGTGTTTTGACAATAACAGAACTAAAATACAGAACAAAAGTGTTCCAAGTTTATACACAGCTTTGCTTCTACTGAACCAGCCACCTGACCAATAGCCATCTAAAACTGGAGACGTGTAACAACCATACTTCCAGCACAGGAAAGAATGTCAAGATCACCAGCCAAGCCTCTAGTTCTTCAGATGAGGAAAGCAGGGTGCAGAGGGTCCTCTGAAGGAGCTGGCTCCAAGCCTGTTCTCCCCACAACAGACAGCACCGCATGGCCTGGTGGGTCCTCCTCACTGGTGAAGCCTGAGTGTGTGACGTGCAGGTGCCTGGGAGGGTTCCCGGAAAGGCACTGCCTCAGGAGCAGGCCAAGTTAGCCTGGATCAAAAGCTGCTCTGTTTCTAAGAAAGCATAAAGGCAAGCCTCAAAAGGATCAGACTCTTTCCACATGACTCAACTGTGCGGGAGAACAAAGCTCCAAAATATTAAAGGAATACAAGAAAATTCAGCCCCCAAAATATAAAATTCACAATGTCTGGCATCCAATCAAAAATTACCAGACACGCAAAGAAGTAGGGAAATAGGACTCATAATGAGAAGGGAAAAACCAATAAACAGAAACAATGCAGACATGATGCAGATGATGAAATCAACAGACGAGGATGTGAAAGGAGCTGGTCTCAATAAAACCCATGTGTCCAGGAAGGCAGAAGAAACAGCAGCGTGTGAAGAAGAGACGTGGAAAAATTTTATAAGATCCAAATCAATGATATGGTGATTAAAACACAATCTCTGAGATGAGAAATGCACTGGGTGGCATTGACAGCAGAATTACACATTGCAAAAGAAAAGTTTAGTGAGCGTGAAACAGCAACAAAAATTATCTAAAATAAAACAGTGACTTGAAACCCGCTGTCAGCTATTTTAAAAATATGTCAACCACCTCTTTGTTAGAACTTTTACATTACTCCTTCTTCTTTTTGAAATTCCACCAAACTCAAAGAATAAGGTAATATATTTCCCCCAATGGAATACTTATCTTTTTTTTCTTGAAGGCCTTTAAGTGATCACTCCATCACATCTTTACAACACAACAAAATGTATATAAATGGAAATTTAAATTTTTTACTGTGATCTTCAGTCCTGAGCTTATAAAAATGTCTTCTAGACTGAGTTATCATTGCAATTATCATGGCTGTATAACTGGTTCAAATAGCACAAACATATTACAAATTCTGATAAATTATTAAATCTAAAGGAAAATTGTATCAGAAACGCATCTGTGAACAAGCTGGATGGGGACGGGTGTTTAGTGCTTTGGTTAAAGGCTCCACCTTCTGTGTTTGGTGCCCCAGAGGTGTCTACCTGGGGTTGAGGCACCACAGTAGGAGCCGGGTGGGTGGGCGGGAGATATGCCTCGCTCTTGAAGAGGGGGAGGCGGTGAAAGCGGAGGTGACAAGGAACACTTTGGTGGGATGCGGTGGTCTCGGCGGTTGATTTGCAGGACAGCCTCCCCACGGCGTCTGACGATGCACGCCCTCTCACCCTGGGACAGCCTTCCGAGTGCCCACAGTGGGTGCAGGTCTTACAGTTTGAAGACCATTGTCCCCGCCTTTGTAAACCTAAGTAACCGCCTTGAGGTTGAGTCCTGTACACGACAGGGCTTTATATAAAGAGGCCCAGAAGACAGGAGTTCAGGGCAGGAAATGAAAACCCACTGTCTGGCCTGGTCCCTTCTAGGCACGGGCGACTTCTGCCTCCCAGTGGGCAGGCAGCAGGGCCCCGGTGGAGGAGCACCCCACAGCTGTGTCCTCACGCCATCCTAGGGGCTGACACGGGACAGTCCCAGAAAGGGTGCTAAGAGTTTCCAGAAGCCCAGAACAGGCTCCCCACAAGAAGGCCAGGTCCCTGCAAAAGCAGTTAGGGCTGCAAGAAGCAGAGAAGGTTCCTGGGCAAACTCCCAGCAGAATCCCTCCTGGTCCCGGGAGTCCGTGTGACCGCAGCACTGGCCTCCATGAGCGAGGGGCCTCGTGCGCAAGTAACATCCACTCCTGGAGGACCTGGTGGACCTGGAGGGTCAGCCAGCAAAACAGAAGACACCTAGGACCTTCTTGCTGCACCTTACTGTCAGAACCTGGGCGTATCACCCCTGAGCCTGGCTTACCCCTAGAAACCCAGCCAGGGGACGTCACCTCCCATCAGCACAGATGGCATCTGATTCTCACTGGACTGGCTCATTGTATTCATTGCCTCAAATATAAAAAGAGTTTAAATGAAATACCGTAACATTTTCTTTCCATCTTTGTACTCATTTACAGCTTCTCTGGCTCTAAAACCTGATCGCCACTGAACCGAGATGCGGGGTTCAAGGCATGACATCTGGGGGTGCTTCTGCATGTGTGTCAATGCCCAACGCAACTGAGGATGATGGCTGTGGTCTGGGACCGCCACTTAGTTCAGGACCCCTTGGGAAGCCTCGGCTGAGATGGCACCCAGCTCTGAGCCCACAGTTCAGGCTTGGGGACAAGGCCATGATGACCCAGAATAGGAAAAACCCTAATTCAGAGAAATAGCCACAGGAACCAGTGAGATTCAGGGTCGTGTCTTCTCACACTCCTGGCAGAGACAAATAGAAACAGCCAATCTACATAAGGCATTAGATAGATGGATAGACGGATGGACGGATGGATGGATGGATAGATAGATAGACAGATAGATAGATAGATGGACGGATGATGGATAGATGGATGGACGGACAGACGGATAGATACATAGATAGATAAATAGGTAAGGTAGACAGACAGATGGACAAAAGCAGCCTTCTTCCTCCTCCTTCCATCCTGAATTGCAGCCATTCTTCCTATGTCTCCCGGAAGTTCAGCATCATCTGGATGAGGATCTATCCATTTCAAAAGGAATTTTATGTTTTATCACTGAAAAACACATCAAGGGCGTCATTTAGCACGTGACTTTGATGACACCTGCCGTGCGTCTGCCTAGGAGGAGTGTGATTCTCCCCACACGTTAGTCCCCACCTGTCAGTAAAGAGTCACATCGCCCACTGAGACTCCTCACAAGGTGGCAGGCAGCTCCCCAGAGCCACGAGGCCAAACAGAAGGCCTTGCTGATCCCAACAGCTCGCCCCAACCTGTGCGTGGAAGTGCAGGGCCAAGAATAACCAAGGCGGCCTTGAAAAGGAAGGGGGGTCCAAGGACTCACCCTTCCAGGTATCGGGACCTTTTACGGGTTTGTAATAAAGACAGGGGTTGGGGACAAGGACAGACACCCTTCCAGGTATCGGGACCTTTTAAGGGTTTGTAATAAAGACAGGGGTTGGGGACAAGGACAGACAGTGGTCAAAGGAACAAGCTAGAACAGCTCAGAACCAGACTGACACGTGGGTCGTCGTCCCCTGAGTCGTGATGAAGGGACACTGCAACGCACCCGGGGGAACACGGGCCTTTTACCCAGCGATGCAGAGCTAACTGGAGGTCCCCAAGGGAAGCAGACCTTGCCTCCTGCCTCCACCACAGACACAAAATCACTTTCCAGTGTCTTATAGATACACACATGCAAGGAAAGCAACAGTCTTTTAAAGAAGACATAGGAGATCTCATGGCCTTGGAAACGGCAAAGATTTCTTAAACAGGACACAGAAAGCACTACCTGTCAAGGAAAATCTGACAGACTGGACTATACGAAGAACTTCCACTCATCAAAGGACAGAGGAGAGTGCACGGGCAAACCAGTGGCTCAGAGAAGGCTCTGGAACACACTGAGAACTCTGACAAACCACAAGGAAAAAGACAGACATTCCAAAGGAAAATGGGGGAGAGACTTGAAGAAGTCCTTCACAGGAGGACGTCCAGACGGCCACGGACATGCGACGCGGGCTCCACGATAGAGTCACAATGACACGGGTACCTTGAGGCCTCTCCACCTGTGGGGCCAGGGCTGCCGTGCGGCCCGCAGCTGGGATGAGCGGCCTCATCCTACAGCTGGCGACCCCAGCCAGGCCTCGCGGAGGCTCCCTGCATCTGCACAGCGTCGCCCTCAGCCAGGGCCCTGGCGAGTCCTCACTCAGACTCCCTGGCCCCGCTCTGCACGGCCCTCCTCTCTGCAGCCCCTGCCGTCGGGAGCTCTGTCTCCAGCTCCGCAGCTCGGCCTGGGCCGACCTCCCTGCGCAGAACAAGGCCAGTTCCAGTCGCTCTATCACAGCCAGAAGACACACTCAGGAGACCATTTGTTCACGGAAAACCTCTCAGAACCAGGGTTTTGCAATATAATTTAGGGGGAAAGCTTTAAAGGTTGGTAATGGGTGTTCTCCGTCAGAGGGAGCAACAAAAAAATGGATGTGTCTGTCTAAGAACAATGTCAATTTATAATGTGGGGGGCTGGGGGATCTGATGGAAGTTTAGAAATGAAAAGGGCTCCAGGATGTCAGCAATGGGACAAAGTGGTGACTGCAGCCCAGAGAGGACTGGCCGTGTCAGTGCTGACAGAGAGCGCGCAGACAGCTCCGCCCTGAACCGAGAGGGTTTTACTCCTAAAATAGCTCTTCAGGAAAATAGGAAGGTTGCTCAGAATAGCATCTAACAACACTCAACTAACAATACACTTTCTCCTATAGTGAGAGATCTGAAAACGTCAAGTCCAGCGTACTCACTTGGTTGATGATGGACTGACACTGGCACTGCGTGGGCTGCGACAGGCTCTGAGAGCAAACTCCCCGAGGACCAGTGCTCCGGATGCGACAGCAGGGTGCACAGCATGCAACCGAGAGCTGGTCGCTCAGGCCTGTGGTCGGCCTCAGGGAATGCTGCTCATCTGTGTGATGCTGACTGCTGTAAGGTGACCGCAACTTACTCGGAAGGTCCTGGGACTTCCTGCTCTTTTTTTTTTTTTTTGGATTTTTTTTCCTTTTTCTCCCCAAAGCCCCCCAGTACATAGTTGTATATTCTTCATTGTGGGTCCTTCTAGTTGTGGCATGTGGGACGCTGCCTCAGCGTAGCCTGACGAGCAGTGCCATGTCTGCGCCCGGGATTCGAACCAACGAAACACTGGGCCGCCTGCAGTGGAGCACGCAAACTTAACCATTCAGCCACGGGGCCAGGCCCGTGGGACTTCCTGCTCTTGACACGGCTTACCTTTTGAGAGTTTACTCCATAACGTTTAGGTTTGACTTTGTCTATCTTGATTAGCCAGTATACATCATGTGTCTATCAATTAAAAACACACACAGTTATAAAGTGCTTCTCTTAGTGAGATTTTTGTAGAAAATTAACATTGTTGTAGCAAATCTGAAACTTTCAGCTCCCTGCCATTTTATTCATGGAAGCAATTTATCTTAGAGTATTTTTTTAAATGTAAGCTTCCTTAGAAACTTGACTATTCCATCCCAGCAGAACAAAGTGTGTTAATTTAGGGAAGAGGGCCAGCGGTTAGGATGGGAACACTCAGCGTGGTGGGCCAATGAGGATTCCCCAATATTGTCCCCATCCTAATCCTGCACCCTGTGAGTATGTCACCTTACATGACAAAAGGGACTCTGCAGGTGTGACTCAGGTTAAGGTCTCTGAGGAGGGGAGACTACCCGGAATTGTCCCTGTGGCCCCATCTAACCACAGGGGTCTTAAAGGTAGAGACCCTTTCCCAGCTGAGGTCTGAGAGATGTGTCCTGAGAGGGACTGACCCGCCCCTGCTGGCCTCGAAGATGGAAGAAGGCAGCCCCATGCCAAGGACCGACACAGCCTCTCGGGGCTCAGAATGGCCTTCAGGTCGCACAAGAAAATGACGACAACAAGGAACTGACTTCTGCTAATGCCCCAGTGAGCAAGGACACGGGTCTTCCTCCAGAAAGGAAGGCAGCTGCCACTCTGATGGGACCCCACCCAGACTTCTGACTGACGAGCCACAGATTTGTGCAGAACAGATTTCTGCCGTCCAGGCTGCTGGGTCCACAGCACTTGCTTTGGCAGCAGTGGAAGACCAGCACAGACGCCTGCAGATGCGGGGCTGGAGCCTGCGGCCGCCCTCTTCCAGGCAGTGCCTGCATCCTACGCAGAACCACACGTACACAAGGCCTGAGTCTTCTCTTCCTGTCAACCGGCCACAGGGAGGTCCCCACGAGGCCACCGGTGTGTGCAGGGAGAGAAGGCAGGGGAGCAGGCATGGGGCCGTGGGAGCTGGGCCACCTCCTCATGCAGCTTGCCTGTGCCTCAGGCCTGCTGGGCAGGCTCGGACATGCTCCTCGGCAGTTCGATGATGGTGCTGCCGGGCACGCCTGACCCTGTGGCCTGTTCGAGATGGGCAGCTCAGGTCACAGGGTAACTCGGTGGCCCGTGGTTAAATGTGAGTCTCTAGGGCCCCACGGCAGGCCACCCGGTTACAGCAACAACAGGAACCAAGTCCACTGGTGACACTCAGATGCTTCTGACTGAGGTGCCCAGAGAGGGCCTGGGAGAAACACAGCAGATACTGTTCTAACAGAAAAATGGTTTCTCTAGTCTAAATCATGTAATTTTACTAAACAGAAGAAAAACGATCTCAGGCACAGCTAGATGACGCAAAAAGATTTCATGGTTCAGAAACAGGCTGTATATCACATACGAGAATGTGACACATTATATTCAGTGGTAAGGGGAAGAATATTACTCATAAATCTTGGGATGATTAGTTGGTTAACTGTGAAAGGAAAATAAATCTATGGAATACTGCCTTTCCAAAAAAATCCTAAATGGATTAAGGAGAATTAAGGATGAGAGATCACGGCATTAAAACCAGTGGGGAAAAGCAGAAATGAGCATTTCTCAAATCTCCGGAGAGAGAGGCCTTTCTAGGCTTAAAGAAGATAGAAGTCCACGAAAGAAGGAATCGATAGACCCGCCACATGAAAATTTTACATCTTTCTTACAGATGTGATGCAATTAAGAAGCTAAAAACAAGTTGAAACAATATTTGCAGTAAACGCAATTTAAAAAGTTATATCTTTATTATATTAGGAGATTGTGAAACTCAATAATAAAAACACTAAGATCTCACAGATAAATGGGTAACCATCAAAAGAAGTAATTTAGAGACAAGGAAAAAAAAAGTCATTTTAAAATCACAAGAAAACTTCCTCTGCTTAAGATGTGAAAATCCCAAGAGAATGGCCCCCCATCCTGAAAAGGAGACAGAGCCACATCCTCTGCAGAATTGTATCTTTCCTGGAGCCCATTGAAGAGCTGAGGTCCCCAGGCAGCCCAGGGGCCAAATTCCAAAGGGTAACAAGCCTCTAGAAAGGAGGAGACACAAGAGCTGGCTCATCTCTGGCAGAGCCAGGGGAAAGAAGTGGGTAAGGAAAAATCAGCCGGAACTCAATGCATTTCTCAGGGCCCAATGAGGGCTAGCATCTCAGTCTGGAATCACGGGAGCCCAGACAGGAGAGGGGCTGAAGGAGGAGAAGCTGGAGGGGCTCCCCCGGGTGCAGACATGCAAGAGGCCATCGCTGCCTCTGGGACAGGTACAAGACACTCTCCAACTCCCAGCCCCTTCATGCAAACAAAGCAAAAAGCCTTAAGGCACTGAGAGGAGGGCAGCACGCCCTCTGGTCCACAGGATCACTGGGAAAGAGATGTTGGTAGCCCCTCCTTCCTTCCTGCTTCAGAACTAGAAATGGCCCTGGCCTTAGGGTAGGAGTCAACGCCCCAAACGCCTGCCCTGGGGAAGAAGGGGGAGACCCCGGGGACCAGGACGCCGTATCACACAGAGCAGAGCTCAGCTACAATGGGGCAGGGCGGGGCACTAGGAGGCCACCCCCAGTTCAGGCTCAAATGTCCTGACTAGACCAAGGCTGGACCAGAAGAATCGAGATCCCTCTCCCCGAAACGAGCCTCACAGTGAGCAGCAGCAACAGCAGTCCCGCGCCGGGTGAACAGTAAGAGAACCTCCTGTGGCGCAGCTGTGCAGGAGTGCTCACATCTAAGGGTAGAGTGGGGACACAGAATAAGCCCTCAGACCCCCAGGTACCACACCAAGCACAGTATGAGGGCAGCCCCACGGGAGGAACGTGAACCCTGTGTTGGACTGGGGGTAGTGACAGAAACAACAAACCCCTAAGCCAGTTCAACCACAGCCTGCATCGACTCAGCCCACACACGAACACAAGAAGAGATGCACCCATTTCTGTGCAAAACTTTGATTTTCCTCAACTCCTACTGTTCTTCTATAGACAATCTGATAGTCTATAAAAAATTATGAGGCAAGGAAAACCAGCCATTGTCAACAAAGAAAGCAATCAGGAGAACTGGGTTCAGATGCTAAGTTGTTGCAAGTGTTTAAGTAACTCTGATGAATATGTTTCAGGATCTAGTGGAAAAGCAGACATCATGGATGAAAAGAGGGAGAATTATAGCAGAGAAATGGAAAGGCTCAAATGGAACCATTAGAAGTAACAAACAGCTATGAGAGGCGAAGAGTTCGTGTGGCTCCTCAGAGGAAAGGAGAGCAAGCAAAGACTCACTGAACAGAAGAGAGTCAGTAGAAAGTAGCCAACGTGAAGCACACACACAAACAGACTCTCTACAAGTGTCGGCAATGTCGAGCAGCCTGACGCACGTGCAGGTGGAGTCTCAGAGGAAACAGAGAGAGCGAACAGAGAAGAGAAATGTGTAAAGAAATAAAACGACATAGAATCGTTCAAAACTAATGAAACACAGCAAACCACAGATTCAAGGAGCTCACAGGGGGAAAAAAATCTAGACATATCATAGTCAAACTGATGAAAACCAGAACTAAAGAAAAAACCTTGAAAGGAAGCAAGAATTCAGAGGAACAAAGCTAAGAATCAGGACAGCTGGAAGACGAGGGAAGGCCATCTTTAAAGTGCTGGCAAAAAAAACAGAAACGCTGTCAAACCAGAATTCTACACTCAGCAAAAATATCTTTCAAAAATGAAGGACTTGAGCACCTCACACCCATTAGGATGGCTACTACAAATTTTCTTAAATAAAAATTAAAAATAATAACAAGCGAAGATGTGGATAAATTGGAAGCCTTGTGTACTGTTGGTGGGCTGTGAAACGGTGCCGCTGCTTCAGAAAACAGTCTCGCGGTTCTCACACAGTTTAACGTAGAGTCACCAACCGACCCCGCAATTCCACGCCCAGGTATACATCCAAGAGAACTGAAAAATGTATGTCCACACAAGGTTCACAGCAGCATTATTCATAATAACCAAAAAGTGGAAACAACCCAAATGTCCATCAGCTGATAAATGGATAAATAAAACATGGTCTAGCCATACAATGGAACATCATTCAGTAATAAAAAGGAATGAAGTACTGACACCTGCTACAACGTGGACAAACCTTGGACACGTGATGCTTAGTGAAAGAAGCCGGATGCAGAAGGTCATATATTGTATGACTCCATTTATTTGAAATGTCCATAATAGGCAAGTCCATAAAGACAGAAAGTAGATTAACGATTGCCAGGGGCTGGGGACAAGGGCGAGTGGGAAGTGATGCTAAAGGTATAGGGTTTCTTTTTGGGGTGATGGAATGTTCTAAATTTGTGGTGATATTTGCACAACTCTGTGAATATATTAAAACTCCGTGAATTTGCACTTTAAGTGGGTGAGTTATATATTATTAAAGCTGTTACCAAAAAAATGAAGGAGAAAAAGACTTTTTCAGGCAAGCAAAAGTTGAAAGGATTTATTGCCAGCAGATCTGCACTAAAAAAAATGTTAAAGGAAGTTCTTCAGGCAGAAAAGATGTTATCAAATGGGAAATTGATACACACAAAGAAATGATGGATGCTCAAAAAATGAGAGTGTATACATAAAAGACTCTTTTCTTATTTTTAATCCCTTTAAAAGATAGATTATTCAAAGCAAAACCATTAACAGTTGCATTGTAGAGTGTAATATATATATAAGTAAAATATCTGAAAATAGCAAAAACATTAGAAAGAAAATGAAAGTCATTAATTATAGGTGAATTGGCATAATACCAAGAAGGACTGTGAGCTAAAGATGATATTGAAACCTCTAAAGTAAACACCAAAGAGTGAATTCAAAGAGAAGTGTAATGAATGAGCCAGTAATGGAGGTAAAATAGGATCATAAAAAATACCCAATCCCAAAGAAGGCAAGAAAAGAGGAAGAAGAGATAACACAAATAGAAAATAAAGAGCAGAAAGCTAGATGTAAATCCAACCATATCACTAAATGGTAAATGTGAATGGGCTAAATAACACAATTAAAAGGTAGACATTTTCACTTAAGATTTTTCTAAAAAGCAAGCACCAACTTTATACAATCTACAAGAAACTCACTTTAAATATAAAAGCATAGATCAGTTAAAAGAATGGAAAAAGTTAGATCATGAAAACTCTAGTCAAAAGAAAGCCGAAGTGACTGTACTAATATCAGACCACGTAGACTTCAGAGCAAGGAGTATTACCAGGGACTAAGAGGGATATTATATAATGATAAAGGAGATGATGAATCAAGAAGACATAGCAATCCTAAATGTGCATGCAACAAACAACAGAGCTTCAAAAATACATAAAACAAAGACCAACAGAAACGCAAGCAGAAATAGGAATATTGACAACTATAATTGGAGACTCCCACACTCATCTCTCAGTAAGAGATGAAATATGTGCACAAAAAATTAAAGATATAGAAGATTTCAACAATACTGTCAACCAACTTGACCCAGTTGACATTTGTAGGGGACATCACCTGACGACGGCAGAACAGATAGTGTTTTCAAGGGCGCATAAAACATTCACATGACAGACTACATGCTGTGCAATGAAACAAAAACCTACAGCTAACAACACACTTAGTAGGGAAAGATTATTACTTTCCCCCCAAGACGGGGGGCACCTACTGCCACCATTTCTACTCAATGTTGAACAAGAACAGGAACTCAGAAGCATACCAAATGGAAATAAAGAAATAAATCATCTTTATTCACATATGACATGATCATCTACATAGAAAATCCCAAAGAATCTACCTAGAACACATAAGAGAGTTTAGCAAGTTAAGAAGATAAAAGGTCAAAAGAGAAAATCAATTAAATTTATCAATTACATTTCCATATACGAACAAATGATTTTATTCCAAAAAAATACCACTTGCAATAGCGCCCAAATAATATGAAAAACATAGAAATAAATCTAACAAAATATTTACAATATTTATACACTTAAACCCACAAAGCATTCTTGAGAGAAGATTAAATACCTAAATAAATGTAGAAATATGCATGTTCATGGATGACAAAACTCAATATTATAATGTTAGTTTTTCCCAAATTGAAATATAAATACAATCCCAACCAAAATCCCAATAGACTTTCTCTACAGAAACCGACAAGCTGTTTCTAAAATCGCTATGGAAAAAGCAGGTGATGTAAATTAAGCCGTTTTGGAAAATAACACATTTGGAGTTGCAAATCACTACCTGATTTCCAGCTTACAATAAAGCTACAGTAATCAAGACAGTGTGGTACTGATAGAAAGGCACACAGATCAGGGGAGAAGAAGAGAAAAATAGAGCCACATATTATCTGGTCAATTGATTTTTGACAAAGGATCAAGAAAATTCAATAGAGAAAAGATAGTCTTTTGAACAAATGGTGCTGGAACAATCACACGTCTATATGCCAAAACAAACAAAAAAGCCAAAAAACCCACAGCTCAACCTATACCTCACATGATATTTAGAAATCAAGTGGAAATGGATCATGAACTAATGTGAAATATAAAGCTATAGAACTTCTACATGAAAACATAGATAAAATCTTCATGATCTTGGATCAGGAAAACATTTCTTAGAGAGGGGAAAGAAAGCAAAAACTATACAAGAAAATCTTGACAAATTGGACTTCATATAAATTTAAACTTTCTTGTCTTTAAAAGATACTACTAAGAAAATGAAAAGACAAGCCCCAGATTGGGAGACTATACTTACAAAATACACATTTGATAAAGGACTTGTGTTCAGAATATATATTTTTTAAAACTCTCAAAATTCAGTAATAAAAAGACAACCCAATCAAAAAATGAGCAAAAGATTTGAAAGACCTGTCACCAAAGCAAATGTACAGATAGCAAATGAGCTATGAAAGAATGTAACATCATTAATCATTGGGGAAATGCAGATTAAAACCACGAGGAGACACCACTACACACCTATGACAATGGCTAACGTGAGAAAGACTGACCACACCAAGCGTCGGCAAGGATGTGGGAGAAACAGGACTCTCACAGGTGGCTGGGGGAGATGGAAAATGGTTCAACCACTCAGGAAAGTGCTTTGTTTTCTTAAAAAGTTAAATACACACCTACCATATGATCCAGGCCGGTATTTACCCAAGGGAAATGAAAGACTTGCACATGCATGTTCACAGCAGCTTTATTTGTAACAGCAAAAAACTGGAAACCATCCAAACATCAGTCCACCAGGGAATGGATAAACTAGGGTAACT
Organism: Equus caballus; assembly: GCF_041296265.1. Taxonomy (NCBI): domain Eukaryota; kingdom Metazoa; phylum Chordata; class Mammalia; order Perissodactyla; family Equidae; genus Equus; species Equus caballus. The sequence continues at coordinate 2,532,544 of NC_091684.1, forward strand.
CCGTACAGAGGAACATGGCCCAGCAAAAAAAAATACATAAATAAACTACTGATACATGCAACAATACATCTCAAAATAATTATGATGAATGAAAGAAGCTAGATCTAAAAAACCAAAAATACTACATGATTGCATTTATACTGCAATTCTAGAAAATAAAACTCATCTCTAGTGACAGAAGCAGATCAGTGGTTGCCTGGGGATACGGTGAAGTCGTCAGGGAGGAGCAGGAAGGAAGGAACGAAAGAGGCACGAAAACACTTTAGAGGTGATGGTCACATTCACTACCTGGAGCGTCAAGATGGTTTTGTGAGCGTGTACATATGCCAAACATCATATTTTACCATTAAAAAGACAAGTTTCAAAGCCATAAATACCATAGTGTATTGGTTGTTTGGGGGATCACTGATGAGAGCGGTTAAGTGGTCTTGTTCTTTTGGAAAACAATATGATAAGATAGACTCAAATCTTCAAAGTGCTCCAAACTTAACCTAGGAATTTCATCTAGGATTCTATTCCAAAGAGGGCATTCCAAATACAGAGAAAACGTCATGCTCGGAGATGTTCCATGCAATATTATTCATAATAGCGACAACTTGGAAACAACCTAAATACTTACGAATAAAGTAAGTTTCTGCACAATGAAATATCACGCAAACTTTAAAGTGATGCTCAAGAAGAATTTATTCTAAAAAGGAAAATGAGTATCTCATATAAGGGGAAAGACAGAAAACAAAACTATAATTGATAGAATGATCATAACAACGTAAAAAAAAGCAAAGAAAGGAAAAGGAAGATATTCTAAAATTTTAATAATTCATCTGTGGGTATTGGAAGAATGTGATTGTTTTTATCTTTTTTTCCTTTTCTAGACTTTTTTAAGTTTCCATAATGAGAATGTATTTGTTTTATGAAAGAAAAAAACCTATTTCATACAGAAAACACTCTGATGGCTTTTTTAGAACTCTGAAGACCACCAGCACCCAGAAAAGATCCCCAAGTGGAGTATCCACAGGCTGGGAGGAAACCATGTTGCTCGTGTGTTGACGGAGGGTGTGAATCTAGCAACCGTGTTTCTGAGCCATCGCCTGTCAGTTAGGGAAGAAACCGTCTCTCCATTCTTCTCCGAGTTTGTTCCAGCAAACACTGCAACTGCCCCAAGCTGGTGCCACGACACCCCCATGATGAGGACATCTGCATGGGGCTTTGGGCTCTTTTAAAAGCCAGGAAGACTGAGCGCTTCTTAAATGAAACAAACATCCCTGAAAATGTGAAAAAGTAGGTGGTGAGGCCAGTTTCAGAAGCTGGGTTCCTCTCTGCTTTGGACTTACAGAAAAATAATAGTAAATAAATGAATGGAAGTAAACGAAAAGGTCTTCCAGGAGCAAGCCAGATCCCTTTCATGGAGCAAAGATTACAAATGGTAATTAATGATTTGAAGAATTTAAGAAGCAGTAGAGTAATTAAGAAGTACTTCTAAAGGGATAATAACAGGTTTAGACAGGTGATTCTGGGACCCCACTAATGAACAGCGGATGAATACTGCCACGGCCCCTCATCAGGAGCCATCGGCTACTCGCCACCCCGGTCCCTCACCAGGGCTCCAGGCAGGCTGCAGAGCTCTCCAGTTGGGTCAGACTCTACACCAGCTGGGACTGCGCCCCGCTGCATCCCTGTGGGGCTGCATCCCATGGATGCCACACTGAGTGCACAGTGATCACTTGCCGGACGGATAAACAGTAGCGATGGGCTCGATAACGCAGCCGGCTACTGACCTCTCCAACCAAGTGCCACCACCACTCTAATTCTCTTTGCCAAACGCCACCGGAAGGTCCTTCTGGCCTTGGGCTTTGTCTTCTCCCCACCCTGAGATCAGAGCCCACGCTACAAGCCAATTTTGCTTTTTAATAAAACTCTGAAACGGATGTGCCAGCTGGCCACACCAGGAGCCGACCACACAAACGTGTGGCCTGCACGCAGAGGTGAACATCCAATTCAAACATGGAAAACCTCTCTAACATCCCTTTGAGCTTTAAGAATAGTCTAAATGTTGACGCTTCCTCATTAGAGTTCATTTCCAACAAAACGCAGGAGCCCACTGAAAGGTTTGCCCAGGGGGACCTAAGTATAGATGGGATGGATTCCCACGTCCTTCCTGTTCTGACTCTCCCACCCCTATCATCAAGAGAATGCTGGATCTCAGCTTAACATTACACAGCAGACAGCGTGGACTTGGGAGAAAGTGTTCTCGAGGGTGTAACACACACCATCCCCTTAGGGGAAAAACAGCTGAGGCCTCCACACCATCAGCCTCACCTCCACACCATCAGCCTCGCCTCCCCACCATCAGCCTCGTCTCCACACTATCAGCCTCACCTCCACACCATCAGCCTCGCCTCCCCACCATCAGCCTCACCTCCACACCATCAGCCTCGCCTCCACACCATCAGCCTTGCCTCCCCGAGGCCTCCACACCATCAACCTCGCCTCCCCACCATCAGCCTCGCCTCCCCACCATCAGCCTCACCTTCCCGAGGCCTCCACACCATCAGCCTCACCTCCACACCATCAGCCTTGCCTCCCCGAGGCCTCCACACCATCAACCTCGCCTCCCCACCATCAGCCTCACCTCCACACCATCAGCCTCACCTTCCCGAGGCCTCCACACCATCAGCCTCACCTCCACACCATCAGCCTTGCCTCCCCGAGGCCTCCACACCATCAGCCTCGCCTCCCCACCATCAGCCTCGCCTCCCCACCATCAGCCTCGCCTCCACACCATCAGCCTCACCTTCCCGAGGCCTCCACACCATCAACCTCGCCTCCCCACCATCAGCCTCACCTCCACACCATCAGCCTCACCTTCCCGAGGCCTCCACACCATCAGCCTCACCTCCACACCATCAGCCTTGCCTCCCCGAGGCCTCCACACCATCAACCTCGCCTCCCCACCATCAGCCTCGCCTCCCCACCATCAGCCTCGCCTCCACACCATCAGCCTCACCTTCCCGAGGCCTCCACACCATCAGCCTCACCTCCACACCATCAGCCTTGCCTCCCCGAGGCCTCCACACCATCAGCCTCGCCTCCCCACCATCAGCCTCACCTCCCCGAGGCCTCCACACCATCAACCTTGCCTCCACACCATCAGCCTTGCCTCCCCGAGGCCTCCACACCATCAACCTCGCCTCCACACCATCAGCCTCGCCTCCCGGGCTGCTCCCCTGAGCCGGCCACCACCGACAGGGCATTCACACCGAGCCTCCACAGGAAGGAGGACCCAGGTGGCTGTTCAGAGTCAAAGCAATGCTGGGTCAACCAACCACCAACCAAGGCAGATTTCTAGAAAAAGCAGCAGCTCAAAGAGAATTTTCATAAGTTCATAGTGCACAGAAAATGTCACTTGGGGGAGAGTTCCTCCTCACCCGGGATTAAAGATTTGATTGGTCCAGCTAAACGCCCTAACCTCAAAGTTATCGGCTTGTGAACACAGAGGTTAACTGAGTCTACAAGGTCTGTGGATCTGAAACATTCACGACCTTCCTCTGGAGTCAAATCCTTCATCCTGAGCGGGACAGAACCACCCAGCACAGAATTCATTCCCTTCTCGAGGCTTGGGTCTGGCTTCACTTGGAGGCCAGGCTCTTCTTGAGCCCCATCCTCTGTCACTGATGTGGTTTCCTACAACATTGTTTGTCAGCGGTGCCTGCCTGTAAAGTGACGAATGCAAGTGTGTCCTGATGGAACTTCCCAAGATGCCATAAAGTGCTGGCAAGCACTCACTCAGCCCCCGAGGGCCTTCAGGAAGGACGCGGGAGGGAACAAACACAGCCCCGCCCTGCAGCACAGTCCTCGGCTGGTGGATAGGCCTCCTCTGAGGAAGGCAGTTCCAGCCAGCACCTGGCCCTCCGGATGCGGGACCCAAGCATCTCCAGCCTGGGGCCCTAAAGCACGCCTCATGCTGGTCAAAACTCACCTGGGGTGCTCGATCAACAGCTCTGTGTTTTTGAGACGGGAGGTACACGCCCATGGGGTTCGTGGAGGAAGGCTGGGTGGGGGGATGACATTTTCAAAAAGATATGTTATCTCTGTGGGGGCTGGCCCCGTGGCCGAGCGGTTAAGTGCGCGCGCTCCGCTGCAGGCGGCCCAGTGTTTCGTTGGTTCATGTCCTGGGCGCGGACATGGCACTGCTCATCAAACCACGCTGGGGCGGCGTCCCACATGCCACGACTGGAAGGACCCACAACGAAGAATATACAGCTATGTACCGGGGGGCTTTGGGGAGAAAAAGGAAAAAATAAAATCTTTAAAAAAAAAAAAAAAAGATATATTATCTCTGTGGTCCACACGCCCTGGGCTTTTTCAACCCCTGTACTAAAGAGGGCTATTTCGGGGCCTGAATGGAAAATTAACATCACCACCCATTCCACATCAGGCTTGTGCGTCTGGAAAGGGAGGAGGCAGGAAGCATAAAGAGATGCGGTGTCTGTCCCGTGTGGAATTCCCAGTTCACAGAAGCCCATGGTCAAGACGGGCCCTCCAAGACTCACAGTTATCTTAAAGCAGCTAGTTCCAAAAATGGGGGCTGAGGAATAACCCTTTCCTTCCAGCTCCCTGGCCAGGGGAATACCAGCCAGGGTCTAGATATCGTCGGATAGGGTCTTAAAGGGGTGAGTCTTCCAAGGGCTGTCTGAGTAGTAACAGGAACTGACATGCCTTCTGTGCTGGTGCGTCGCTTGAATCTAACAGGTGTCCCCCAGAGTATCACAGAATCGAGGAAAAGAAAACTTCGATAGAGACGCGCATGCCCACATATTCCTCCACCACATCCTCAGCCCTAAGAAGGAACGTACTGTCGTCTTCAAGATCCACACTGACCTCCCTGCTGGAGTCCCCAGAGAGCCTCCAGCAGAGGCGGGCTGCCCGCTGGCAGCGCTGCCCATCACCGAGGGCATGCCACGGCCTGGGCGCCTCCTGCTGCTCTGCTCCCGTCAGGGACCCAGGGAGCATTTCGCTCCCCAGCTGTCCAAAGGCCTAGATCTACTGAGAAGAGACTCAAACCTCCAACTCTATCTTGGTTTTGAACGAAAAACAATCCTCTGTGTTTTGTTATTGGGGACCCACAGCAGCATCAGAGGCCACGGCAGGTGTTGGTCTCCAGCCAACTCGCACAGTCTCGTGGCTAATCTCATTTACATCTCAACAAGCAGCACAATAGTTAACTGAGTTCCAAATCACCTGTGATATTCTTTCCACCACAAGCCTGCCAGGCCCCATCAACCACCGATTTTCTCTGTACAACGGGAGAAACTGAGGCACAATGTAATAACCACCACTTCTTTTGAAGAACAGTGTTGGAAATCAGTTACTAAGCTGTTGTTACCCAAAAGCACTTGAGTTCTTTGCATCAGAAGTGATGTCAATGGACAAATTGATTCTTGATTAAGTTTTAAAGAGAAGACACCATCCAACCAAGGGGCAGGGGAGTATGAGCGCCTGACGCAAACATGCCCTGTTATTAAAAGGAAAAGAAGGCCGGAAGGAGTCCCACCCATCAGCCCAACCAGGCAAGGTGGGGCCTCTCGCCGTGCAGAGAAGTGCTCTGCTGCTGTGTCCATGGGGTGCTCACCACACCCAGCACGGAGTGAGGTCACAACCCACATCCCCCCACGGCTGCGTGTGAAGAAGCTCCAGCTCGAATATGGATCAAACAACAGGCGTGTTTGAGAGGGGAAACCTGGTGCCCTGAGGGAAGCAGGCCCAGCCCTCCCCAAATGCACGCAGGAGCTTGAAGAGAAAAAGGACAGAGTGAGCATCTTCCTCTGTGATATTCTTTGCACACTTAAGAGGACATATTGCCCCACGCTGTTAACTTTCCGGCTACATATGTACATACACTAAATATAGAAGCGAATTCAAATTGAACAAACCTGTGCAGAAAGACCTCGGCCCAACTGGAAAACAGCAAAGCCTCTGCAGCGTTCAAAAGAAACACTTACACCCTCGACCCCTCCGGTCGTGCCCTTCTCACCCATGTATCTTCTTCCCCGACCAGGTGCATCTTTCCCAGCTCGTCCGAGACTCCGTCCAGCCGAGGCAACCAGCTCCAAGGGTTCTATGACTCAGCAAAGCGCTCAGCTTTATTTTTCAGATGGAATTTACCACGCTGACTACATCCAGGGGGAGGGACCATCTCCCGGCCGTTTCTAAGCAGATGCCAGTAGCCGGATCACTAACCTCTCCCGAGCCAGCGAGCGAGCTTGTAAATGCTACACCCAGACAGGCGATCTCAGACGCACCCAGCGTCGTGCTCCATTCAGAGACCGCATAGACGACTGCTGGGGGCGGAGGAGGAAGCTGTCTGCTCTGCCTGCTGGTACAGGCACAGCCACGTAAATGGGATCCTGACAGCTCCTTCTATTCACACAAGGAGGGATCCTGGACTCGAGGTTGGTCTGGCCACATCCTCACAGGAAAGACAAGCGAGGAGCACAGCCATGGAGGATAATCCTGTCCCGTGCTCCCCTTGGCATCCAGCTGCCTCAGGAGAGCACTCTGGCGCTCTTTCCCTTAGAGAATCCCCTCTGGATTTTACGCAGCTATGAGGTCAACGACGTGAATGAACTTCCACTCCAACGGGTGTGTTTTATTTTAAATGGTGGGGTGATAGAAGGGATTAATATCCATTAATTAAGAGTGAAAACGTGGAAATGAATCGGACCAATAAGCCAGCGCCACTTGCTGTGCGACTGTCGAGCGCATGAGCCCGCCCTGTCCCGACGCTGTGATCAACCTCCGGAGCAGCAAAGGGCGGTTGTGTCGGCTCTTCAGCAAATGCAGGATCCCGCAAGGTTTCCAAGCGGAAGGCACCCGAAGCCAGCTGCTCTGATTTCATCACGGAAACAATTAAGATGGTGATGACACAGCCCTGCACTTCACTGTCCTGCCCAGGACAGAAGCCACGGCTGCATTTGAGTCTAGAACCGAGACTGGACGAGGGACATGGCGCCGGCCCTGGTTCTCCCCAGTTAGTGCCGCAATAGTTGTCAGTGAGGGCGCCACCAGCTCTGCCTGCACCCCGCCCCTCCCTCCCTCCCGCCCAAATGTCCAAACTTCACTCCAACACTAGACCCAGAGGCCATCTTTTCGACAGGAACCCACAGAGTAAATACCGATGATAATAAAGCATAATACGATAATAATAGTACAAGGGAAACCCCAGCTTTTGGTTACACTTGCTGCTCGCCTAGATCTGGTTAACTCTAATGAGACGGGACGATTACCAGGTCTTTGTGACTAAGGCCATCACTGTGCCTTTGGCAAAATATTAGTGATGACAGTAAAAGCTCTCTAACAGTTGACATTCTTCTAAGCTCTTCATGTATTCTAAGTCACTCAATAGTCATGATGACCCCACTGGTGACTTGTTATCACCTTCTCTTTTTCACAGGTGAGGAAACTGAGGCACCAGGAGGCTGGGCAGCCTGCCCACAATTGCACAGCCTGCAGGTGCTGAGCCAGGATGCAAACTGGGGTGGGGGGGTGACCCTGGAGACCAAGCTCCAAACCACGGCCCTGTGCCAAGGGCACGTGACGGGGCCCTGAAGCGAGAAGGGGGCCACTCTGTGGGGTCTGTTTGGGCCCCAGTGCCCCACCTCAGAGGGCAGCTACTCATGAGGTCAGAGGAAGACGGCAGGAGGTGACCTGTTGAACCTGCCACCCTTTAACCCAGCAATGTGACTCCTAGGAATTCATCCCAAGGAAATGATATAATCATGGTGTTTGTGTACAGATTTTATTTAAAAATCCTTTTATGGCACTTAGCCTGTGCCAGGCGCTGCTCTGAGAACTTTAAATATAACTCATTTAAGGATGATTATGGCAACATTGCCCATAATATAACAGTGAACAATTGGAAGCTTCCTAAATGTCCCAGAACAGAGAGATCATTTACATAAACGATGGAAGGCACATAGACCAGCAGACCGTGGCACCAGTTAAAAATGGCCTAAGTCTACACTCACGGACACGGAGAGATGTAAACAACATGCTGTTAGGTTTTTTCCTAAAGCCGCTAGAAAAAAGTGTGTATAGTATGATCACATTTCTATTTTTAAAAATAAGCACACGTGCATTAAAGATAGACATATAGACCAAAAGAGCAGAGTAGAAAACCCAGAAATAAACCTTCGCATGTCTGGTCAAATGATGTTTGACAAGAGTGCCAAGACCATTCAATAGAGAAAGGACGGTGTTTTCCACAAACGGTGCTGGGAAAACTGGACATCCACACGCAGGCTTCCGTGCCTACGACCAGCTGTCCGTCCTTCACCCTCTGTCTCTGTTGGGTCAGCCGTGCTTCATTGCTTTGAAAGAGGCCGTTATATACGCTGGATATTAATCCGCTGTTGGGGACGTCTTGGCCAGTCTTTCCATTTTTATGTTGTCTTCTATCCTGCAGAAACTTTAAATTTAATATTTATCCATCTTTTCCTCTGTTTTGTGATGTTTTTGTCTCTGGCTTAAGAAATCCTTTCCTGACACATTAAGACATCCTCCAAGCTTTCCTTCTAAAGGTTTCGCAGTTTTCCCTTCAACAGAGGTCTTCTCATGTGCAAAACCCCTCCGCAGCGAGGAGGCCATCTCTCCCAGTGACCTCGTGGTGCCAGCTTGGTCATACTCCCCTCCCGTTCCCTCGGGACTCGAGGCCGGTCTCTGTCAGTGTCTGCAGCAACATCACACTGTTTCGTTACTCAATTTTGTAGGATGTCTTGCTATCTGGTAGGGTTCATCTCCTCCACCTTGGTGGTTTTCAAAGGTGGCCTTTTCAACTATTTATTCTTCTATGTCAACTTGTCCAATTCAATGAAAACCCTGTTTGGATCTTGATTCGAGTTATGCTGAACTTACAGATTAGCTGGGAGAGAACTGACAGCTCTGACCCTCAGCCTTCTTGTACGTGGACACAGTATCATTTTCCGTTTATTTAGGACTCTTTTTTGTGTCTTTCAATGAAGTATCATTTTCTCCAAACATTGTGCACAACTTTTGACATATTGACTCTTAGCTGCCTAACTCTGTGCCACAATCACGAGTGGCATTTCTGTGTGTGCTGCTGCATTCCCACACCATAACCAGCAGAAAGGGGGCGTATGGAACACTGCTGGTTTTTTTATATTGACCTTGTGCCAGCGACCTGCTGAAATCTCACCAGTTCTAATGGTTCATTTCCACCTTCTCTAGAGAAGGCAGTTCTGTTTCTTCCTTCCCAGTCGTCATACTAGCACCTTCTCTCTCCTGTGCCCTCATGCTGGTAGGACTTCTGGTACACTGCTGAGGAGAGGTAGTGATGATTAGCATCTCTCTCACTTCTTTCTTAAAGAGAAATGCTTCTAACGGTCCACCATTAAGTATGACATTTGCTGCAGGATTTTGACAGATTCCTTTTATCACGTTAAAGAATTTATCTGTATTCCAAATTTGCTAAGTGCGTATTTTTTTAAAATTGTGAATGGGTGTTGGAATTTATCAAACGCTTTTTCTGGATCTGTTGGAACAATCGTAGTGCTGTCCCCCTGTCCTTCAAGGCCTGGTCTGTGTCTGCTTCTGCCCTCCCCCCAACTCCGACCCCCCCCCCCCGGGTGACCTGCTTGGACCCACCTTGACATCCGTCCTGGTTGGGAGCTCAGATTGCATCATTTGAAGCCTCAAAGTTGGGAAAGGCACAGCTTGGCTCTTCAAAGTCTCCCTAAATGCTTTCCCCACCCAGAGTGAGCAGAGACAAGACAAGGCTCCCAGTCACCTCTCGGGGCTGGTGGGTGTTTCCAGTCCACCTCAGGAGGGGCAGCCCTTCCAGGTCCGAGCACTGTGCCCAGTTCCCTTCAGCAAAATTTTATCTCCTCTTCCCACCCCACGTGGACGGGACAGTGCAGGCCTCTGGCCCTGCGACAGCAGCCAGCCTGCCAACCCCCACCCCCACAGGCAGCTGCAGCTCGAGGCTCCGGTGAGATTTCTAGATTTCTTTTCTAAAACCCAGATCAATTTCTCTTTCTTTCCCTCCCACTCCCGCCCTCTCCCCTGCGAAATGAGCTGGAGAGAATTGGAGATGGCTCCACCCTGCATTCTCGAGTGTGTGAAGGAGAAGCTTGCTCAGCCTGTCTTCCCTGGCCATCTTGACAGCAATTCCATTTACTTCTAAACAGCAGCTCTACTCTGACACAAACAGCTTTTAAAAAAAAGTCACTTCCCAATTCCCCTCTGGTTCTCCAAGGTAAAGTCAGCTTTCTTCTGGCAATCTGAGCTCCCGTGAGTCAGCGCAGCCTGCAAGAGCAGATGGGCAGCAGTGGGCCCCAGGTGCCTCGGCCGCAGGGCCCCTGCTCGGGGGCTCAGCTCCGCCTGTCCACCCGCCTCAGCAAAGGCGCGGCCGCCATGTCCGTCCTGAGGTCGCAGCTTCCTGAGGGGCTGTCCTCCAGGCACCGAGGAGGAGGCAGCGCAGAGCCACTGAGAGTGACAGGAGCAGCAGGGCCGGGGCGGCTGGCCCTCCTTCCCGGAAGGGCAGCTTGGTCTTCTGCACGTGGCCACAGTTACCATGTAAACACTGTCTTTCCTGAGAAATATATGAATGGCGGTGTTTGCAAGGTCCCTCCTGACCCGGACAACTCGATCATTCCACACCCTTGTCTTCAGTAAAACAGGCTTCCTCCAAGAAGAAACGAGACTTTTAGCAAATCCTGGCTCGTACTGAAACATTCAAGTGCACATTCCTGCGGCCGAGGGACAAATGTCCCCTGGTGGGCAGAGTCAACACTGGCACAGATGGTTCATCACGATGACACACACTGGTCACTCCTGGGACGCTGACCACTGTCCCACAGGCACCGGCAGCCCCAGAGGCCTTCCAGGGAAAGCTCGTTAGGGGAAGAAAGGCTTCTCCTCCCACCTGCAGGTGAGTTTAGCAAAAACCAGAGACCGTTCCATCGCAGACTGCTGCAGCCAGAACGCACACGGGACAGAACGGGCCCTGCCGTCGGCCGCGTGGACAGCTGTTCCGAATCAGATGGAAAGAACCAGCATCCAGAAGTTTGGACGGAGAGCTTATCCCACACTGCGTGAGCCTGTCACATGACACCTCTGTCCCACTAGAGCATAAAGAGCCTGGGGACGGTGGACGAACACCCGGAACAGAGAGGCCACCCTGTGAACATGGAGCAGCAGGGGCTCCGCTCCCGTCTGGAGCTAGAACTGCGGGCTTGTCTGAGGATTCGCCAAAGGTAACGAAGGGGCTTTGGCATCCCAAGCCAAACCTCTCTTTTCAGTGGTGCCTTCCATCGAGATGGAACGTGCTTCTCCAACAACCTGGTGTGTGCCCCGCCCGCTGCGTCACGTAAGGGGCGTTACTGTCTTTCTACACACGCATCCGTGGAAAAGCCAGGACGACATGAGGAACACACGAGAAGAATGCTAAGAAGCGCCTTTGCCAGCTTCACTGGGCGCATCGTGCGTCTCTGCGTTTCACCAGCTGAGTGTGTGCTGGGAGCTCCCCTGGGAAAGTGGAGCTCTCTTCCCTCTGGGCCGCTCACACCTGCACACCCGGGGCCCCAGCACACCTGTGCCCGCTCGGTAGGGGCAACACACCTGCGCGTCAACTAGTTCTAGAGCCCCCATTAACCTCAGCTTCAGAAACCAGCTCCTCAGCCCCATTTTGCGTTTCCACCCACAGATGCTACACAAATACTTCCCCAGACGGGAGCAGCCTCATGCCTCACGTCCTTGCCCGTCTGCGGCACCAAATCAGGCCCCAGGGCCCCGACCTCAGCCCACACCCACCTGTCTGTTGCTGTCACAAGGGTCCAAAGCGCATCATCACCAGAGGATGAAACACTCACCACCACGGCCGAGCAGCCCCAGACACATGGTCGGGCCCTTGATCAATAACTGTGAGGAGAGGGTGGGGTGGCGGGGGCTTAGACGCGCAGGTGAAGCATCTGCAGAACTCCCACCTGGCCCAGGGAGTGGCCGGCTGTCGTCCTCTTGCTGGGATGACACTCGAGCCGCTCCCTGCATTGCACACACGTGTGCGGTGTGAACACAGTGCCATTGTGTTCAGCACTAACTACAATGTGTGTTTAATCCAAAGCCACACAAAGAATACGCCGTATTCATGCCATGGAGAGTGAGGTGGGCGGTTGTCCCAGGCTAGGACTGAAGATAACGCCCCTTTCATGGGGTTAGAAACACAGCACACAGCTGCCCTTGTTCCAGCCACGGGTGCCCATCCCAGGGGTTGACACGTGGCTGCATGAGGAAGAGGAAGGGGTGACAGCATGGAGGCAACGAAAGGCTGAGCGAGACACACACTCTCGACTGTTCGGATGAGTGACGGCCAGTCACTGGGCCTGAGCTGGGAGCCTGGGGCCCTTCCCAACCAGGCCCGTGCCTGGTCTCACGGTACTGACGCTACCCAGCGAGGCAGCATCTCAGATGCCACGGGTGTCCTGCAACGCATCCTTCTGTCTGTCCTTCCTCCAGCATGGCTCCAGTGGTCCCACCCAGAAGTGCACCGACCAATGACCAGCTGCCAACACAGCCCTGTGTGGTGGCCTTCCCTCCTGCCCCCCGCCCCCGGCTCACTCTTCCCCATCCCCATTTCTGTCCCCTGGGATCCCTTCCTAAAATGCACGCCCTACAGTAGGGGTGTCTCACGTCTGCCCTGGGGACGGAGGGGCTCTGGGGGGACCTAGGGCTGAGAGTACTGGTGGCTGTAGACAGCAGCCTCAGGGGGGCGATTCTGGAGCCCATGGAGGGATTCTGGAACCCAGGGGGGGATTCTGGAACTCGGGGGGATTCTGGAACCCGGTGGGGGGGGATTCTGGAACTCAGGGGGGATTCTGGAACTCAGGGGGGATTCTGGAAATCGGGGGGGGTGGTTCTGGAACCCACGGAGGGATTCTAGAAGTAGATCCTTCATCATTGGGCAAGGTAAGGGCCCCACTGCTGGTGGAAGGGGGCCCTGGAGTGCAGAGGCCTCCCTGGTGGTGGATGGGGATGAGGGGCAGGTGGGAGGTGGAACAGCAGGGTCATTTCACATCTAGGGGTCGGGGCAGCTGTAAGGACTGTGCAGTTGATGGCTTGGGTTCACAGCTTCGATGGCCTTGCACAGGGAAACTGACAGCTCAGGTCGCCCAACTTTCAACCTAAGATGGCCTGTCACAGTGCGAAGGGCTCCACGGCAGTGGATAAAGAGCCCCTGTCTCCTACAGCCAGCAAGCATCGGGCCCAGGAACTAACTGTGAAGGCAGAAGAGGTACAAAGGGGACAGATTGTGTGGCCTTGATTGGTCTTGGGTGTCACAGTCAGGGCCCTGGTAGGAAGGACGGGACCCTGAGACCTGGATGAGACCTCTTGGGGGACATTCCGGGCTGGGGAAGCAGCTTCCTCCCCAGTGCCAGAGGAGAGCAGCCTTTCTCAAGTGAAGAAACGGAAAACATTTCGGTAAGGCAGTCGCCCACACAATCAGGCTTCTGTTTCTCAAGACCATCCCCCTCCCTCATCACCTCCAGACCGACAACGACAGTGAGCTCGAGAGGAACAGTGTAGCCCACGCTCCAGGAGGAGTTCCACGGACCCCCACAGACTTCCAACACCAGGCGGGTGTGTGCCAGCTGGAGTTGGTGGAACCACATAGGTCTGGACTCAGGAGTGTAGAGGATAAGGCGAGAGGGGAATTTTATTGACTTGAAAATGCTTTCCTGGGGCCGGCCCCATGTCTGAGTGGTTAAGTTCATGCACTCCACTTTGGTGGCCCAGGGTTCACCGGTTTGGATCCTGGGCACGGACCCATGTGCCACTCATCAAGCCATACTGTGGCAGCATCCCACATAGAAGAACCAGAATGACCTACAACTAGGATATACAACTATGTGCTGGGGCTTTGGGGAGAAAAAAAGAAAAAAAAAGGAGGAAGACTGGCAACAGATGTTAGCTCAGGGCCAATCTTCCTCACCAAAAAACAAAAAAGCATTCAAAAAAAGAAAGAAAATGCTCTTGCATGACATTTAAGCAGTTTAAGGTCCTGGCAAGAAAGGACATCTGGAGCCGTGGGGATGGCTTCTCGACAACTGGACGTAACAGTGGCCTACAATGAATGAGGCAGAGACGTGGGTCTCCAGGAGGCAGGCAGGTCAGAATGGACTTTATGGGGGTCCAGGCCTCCACCCTACCTCATTCCCTGCAGGACCCACAACCACAAAAGGTGCTGGGGAGGTCCAGAGGCAGAGGCAGAGGTCCACGGGCAGCAGCAGGAGTCACTGCCATGGGCTGGGCTCCCAGGATCAATGGTGATGACAGGACACCAGGACGGCAGAGGCAGAGGGTGCCCAGGCTACTGACACTGTGCTTCTGGGGGAGAGACGGGGGGTCAATGACAAGAGTGTGGCCCAAGGTGTGTGAGCGAGAAACGATGGAGAGCTGGTGCTCAGAAGCCTGAGAGCACGATGAGGACCCTCCCCTCTTCGCCAGCCACAGGCTCTGAGCCGCATCACAGACCCAGAGCACCGTGAGGGAGAGCCGAGCCCTTGAGGAACTACACCAGGGAATAGTCGTCCCCACCTGCTCCCCTAGGGCACAGCCATTCACCAGACTGTGCCTGGGAAACGGAGGTGCTCGTGTCTTTGGAGGCTGTTGGATACAGGGTCTAAGGCGACACTGATAGCAGAGGACGCAAAACGCCATCCGGGGTCCCCTGAGCGTAGAGGCCGCACCCTGTCCAGGGGGATGGATGAAGTCCTGCTCCCTGAGTGCAGAGCTGTGAGGGGCATCCCCAGCAGCCGGCAAACCTCTACAGCGGGTTCCCGGTCTGAGGAGTAAGAGCCACTATGTGGGAAGGCCGACAGAACCCCTAAAGGACCCCCCACGCCCCCAGACAGCAGAAGAGAAACTGGCCCCATCAGGTCTCAAAGGATGCGGGGGGTGGGCCCATCATAAGCCCACTCAATTCACCTCCACAGGCCCCAAGAAAGAACCTGTCGGTCACAGCAGAGGGTCGTGAGCCTACAGACTTCGCCAGGCGGGCTCTCCCATGGCAGCTCCTGAGCTGGCACAGTCCCTACTGAACACGTCAGCCAAGCCCGGCACGGCTGGCACACGGCTGTTGACCTAGCTCTGGCGATCTTCCCAAACCCCAACAGCAAGTAGGGTCGATGCAGTTTGCTCTTCTCTGCAGGGGACAGCAGTGGCCCTTCATGGCCTTGCCCAAGGCCATGCTAACCCTCCCATCACAGTGCAGACAGCAAGGTCATCTGGCCGCCTCAGTCCGGCACACTGTCCACTGTCTTTTTTTTTTAAAGATTTTATTTTTCCTTTTTTTCCCCAAAGCCCCCCAGTACATAGCTGTGTATATTGTAGTTGTGCGTCCTTCTAGTGGTGGCATGTGGGACGCTGCCTCGGCATGGCTTAATGAGCGGTACCATGTCCGCGCCCAGGATTTGAACCGGCGAAACCCTGGGCCGGCAAAGCAGAGCACGCAAACCCAGCCACTCGGCCACGGGGCCGCCCCCAGTCCACTGTCTTGAAGGCAACAGGCTGAGTGGACGTGTGGCAGGTGCTGTGAATGCCCTGGGACACACTTGTGTACCAGAGGCGGGGCAGAAACCCTACATCCTCAGGCGCCTGCCAAAGGCAGTGTCAGCACAGCCCTGCACCCGGCTTGCACCAAGGCTTCAACTTCCTGCTACAGCATGTACCACGTTATACCCTGAATTCGACAGGACCCACTGCAGACGAGGGGCACCCACATCTGTTTATCTGACATCAAGAGTCCCCAAGGAGACCTGAAGCAGACCAAGAAAATACAGGACAGAATAAGGCATGAAAGACCCTCTCTGTAGATGCCAAAAGAATGCTGCAGAAAACTAACCATGTGCTGACCAGCTGAGCCTCCCATCCTGCCAAGGAACACGAGCAGCCATTGAAAAGTCTCCTTCTGAGAAACCCTTTGGTCTGCAGGCTGCACAGACGAAGCCTGAGTGCCTTCACGCAAAGTCAGTGGAAAACCAGAGGAAGCGTCCCCGAAGCTGGTGTGGAAATAGGTCACTAGACAATGTCCCTGCCTGTGGGACCCCCTCTCCTCTTCACCAGCCCCTCCTTCACGTCCTTCCAGGCTCAACCAAGTGTCTCCTCCCTGTCTCCGGAGAGCCTGGAGCATGCATCCACCTGCTGTGCGAGGCCCTCATGCCCTCGGGGGTCAGGCCCCCAGCACAGGCCCTGACCGCACACTGGCTGGGGATCTCACCTGCCCAGGGAGGCCGTGGGCCCGAGGGAGATGAGGCGCAGGGCAGGCACACGCTGTGTGACTTAGGCAAGGAGGCATATTTCCCCAAGTCAGAGAGTGTCCAGCCACAGGAACTGCCGCCTGCCACGGCAAAGCCCCAGAGAGTCAGCGACTTCAGGGAAGTGATCTAAAACATCTGCTCTCGTGTTGGCAAGTGGCGGTGCCCAGCCTTGGGGAGAGCTCGAGCGGGCTCCGATCAGCTGTGCACTGACCACAAGGGCAGTCCTCCGGGAACCACGCACTGGCAGGGGGAGGCAGAGCGAGACCAGAGCCGAGCACGGTGAATAGCAGTCAGCAGAGTTTCATTTTTGGCTTTATCTGCCGCTTTTAAAAGAAAAGTCCCTTTGTTCTTTCAAGGTTTTTTATACAATCACTCTCCCTCATTCTGGGGAAAGAGAGTGCTGGCGGTGCATGGCCCGGCAGGTTTCTGTGCACATGGGCGTGAGCAGAGCCCGGGAGAAGCGCTAGGAATTCACTTGAACCCAGTGGATGGCACCAGGGTCAGGAAGATCCACACCTCCCCAGCATCTCCCAAAGAACCATCGACACCTGAGGACAGGCCCCCTTACTGATTGTGAGGTCTACTCTTGGGGCCCCTCCCAGGGATGGTAAGGTACCAGGCATTGGAGTTTCAAAGGGTTTCTCTGCACACGGAAAAGGGGAAGAGGAAAAGTCCACAGTTGTGATTCAAGGATGAGATGTGGACGGCAGTGGGCAGCAGGAACTGGCCAGGCTCCTGTTGGGCAGGGCCCCTCTTCTCTCATCCAAGCCTCACCCCTATCTCTCAGAGGAGGATCCTGGGCTGGAGAGGCGGGAAGGGAAGCCCAGAGTCCCACCACCCCCCAGGAACGAGGCCAGGCTGGACTCAGACTGTCTGACTCTCGAGCCAGACTTTTGGAAAGACAGGCACTGACTGACCACAAGGAAGCGAGCGACACTGACCAGGACAGACAGACAAGGGCATTGCCTGTCCCCAGGGAACCGACGTTGATGGCACTAAACAGGAAATGCAGGCTTGAATTACGTGTGTGTGCTGGGGAGAGCTGAAAAGAGGCAGGAGCAATCCCACCAGAGGATATTTGACCAAGACTTGTGGGGAGAAGGGGTCGGAGGTCCTGGACCACCAAGAGGAGAAGGCCAATTTCTGGGTCCTCAGGGACACAGT
This sequence comes from Equus caballus, assembly GCF_041296265.1. Classification (NCBI taxonomy): domain Eukaryota; kingdom Metazoa; phylum Chordata; class Mammalia; order Perissodactyla; family Equidae; genus Equus; species Equus caballus. Next base: position 2,550,036 of record NC_091684.1, read on the forward strand.
GGGACCACAGAGGGTTGCAGACCCTAGTGGGAGAGAAGATAGAGGGAGCAGCTCATTAGTCTCCTGCTCACCAAGTTCCCAAGTTCAGAGAGAATTTTAAGATGGAAAATAAAAGACCATGAAGCGAGAGCCGGCATTAATTAACGGTGGCGCGGGGTGATTCACGCAGCTCTAAGGAGGGCTGGCTGCGGCGCAGCCCCGCAGGCCCCACACGCTGCTGACGGCGCCGCGCTGATCCTCGGCTCTCCTTCAGTCTTCCCTCCTCGTCTGATTTCAGCACGGCCTATAGGCTTTTTGGCAAAGCCTGCCTTGCTTTGATTTCCTCCCAAATGTTGACCAAAAAAGGACACTGAATTTTAATTGACTCACGCCATTGCTCCAACCAATTGCTCTGAGCAGTTGTTCTCCAGACAAGTTACCCATATGCGCCAGGGGCCTCGGTGGAACACCCGTGTCTACTCCACACGACATTGTAGGGGACATTTTTGTCATTGATGAACCACTCCCACTGAAGAAAGAGTTTGCTATCAACCTCCCAGTTAAGAGCTCAGCTTTCACTGTTCTGGCTCCTGGAGAAATAAAATGAACAAAGTAGACCCCAGCAGTCCTAAGAAATCTGCTCCAATGAGCCCCCAAAGCAGCCGACGCCCTCAATACACGCAGAAGGCCCAGCCCGCCTTCCTCAAGCACACATGGGAGCGCAGGCTGCTCTCCCTGCCCAGCCCCTCAGAGGCCAGCAGAAAGGACCAGGGCCAGGCCCGGCTCCTCGAGCTGGAGCTGCCACTGTAAATGAGAGGGCAGCTCCCCTTTTCCCGCTGGCATGGCCTGCTGGGTGCTATCCATGGTGCTGCCTCTCTCCCAGCGCTATTCCTGACTTCAGCTCACTGACCACCCCTTAGTCTGGAACCCAGTAATGACCCCACCTTAGTCTATGCTACCAACCAACCCTGCCTCTCCCTGACTCATGACCTAGCTTTCGGAGTCAGCCCTGCAGGGACGGGTCCACTTGGCAGGCTGGCTGGAAGTGGCTCTGGTCTAGACTCATGCCCACGCCACCTGCACCACACCCCACCTGCCCCAGTCAGCCCGATGACTCATCTGCTCCCACGTCTGCCAACTCCCCTGACCTCTGGCAGGGCCTCCAGTGCTGGTCTGCACCCCTGCAGGTGGCACGAGAAACATGAACCCAGAAGTTCTTCCCTGAGCTTGTCCACAGAGGAAGCTACATGGTGACTTCACACACACAACCCTATTTCTGAAATTCCTGGTCAACAGAAGTGATTGGGAGAAAGAGAAAAGAGTCCAGGCCTCTCCAAGGCACGTCCCTTATATTAACTGAACTGTCCCCATCTGCTGGTTTCTCCAAGCCATGGTTGACACTGGCACTGGGCACTGGGATTAGACGTCATTTTATGACACGGGTACCTCACTCCACAGCCTCTTCCAAGTCCACAGAATTAAGTTCCCCGGTCCACCCTTGGTCATTCCAAAAAAGAACTTGAAACCACAACAGTGTGGCCTTAGCCCACAGTCCTACTTCAAGTGGCCAGTCTTTGTTCTCATTGCTCCACCCAGGACAGAAACCAACATCTCCAAGCCCTCTTCAATACTCGTGGGAACAAAGAATTCCAGAAGTCCTTCCCAGGTAATGGTGGGCTAGGTTAGGTCAGAACTAACTCACCTGCCACCCAAGGCAACAAAATGCTGAGAGGCCAAATTCCAGGGGACCACCTGGACGGAGAGAGAGCAGAAGACTGAAGGACCACAGCAGCTTTCGCCTAAGGGACGGCCAATGCTCCACGCTTGGGCTTCTGTTCCTTCGCCTCGTGGGGGTGAGGGAGGCAGGAGAAAACCCCCAGCCTTTGCTCCTGTGGGGGTTGTCAGGCACCCTCCACATGTTAAGCTAGGACCAAAGGGCTAAACGGTCAGAGGCTACAGCAGAACTGTACCAGCCCACACTGCACCCTCCGACTCCATGCGACTGTGGAGAAGGCTTCCTTGGGAGGCAGCAGGGAGAACCCAGCCCTGAGGAGTTGACAACAGACTGGTCCTCACACAGCCGGGGACTCCAGGCTGAGGGCTGAGTCTGAAGCGGTTCTCAACTAGGTGCCCCCAGCGGCCTGGCAGGAGGAAATGCGACCCTCTCTGGGAAGGGCGTGTGCATCCAAGGTCTCAGAGAAACCCCACAGACAGATGCTCAAGGACAAGGACGAACGTGCGGGTGATGATGGCCAGGGAAGCCAGGAAACAAAGCGATGAGCGAGCACCACGCGTGAAAAATAGAAAAGGACCCACTCAGACTCAGACACTAGAATTAACAAATATGGATAACAAAACAACCATTCTTCCTATTTTTTAAATAGACTATTTTTTAGAGCAGTTTGGGGTTCACAGCACAACCGAGAAGAAAGCACAGAGAGTTCCCATATCCCCTGCCCCACACAGGCACACTCTCCTTCTATTTTTTTAAAGAAATAAATTACAAGCTTGAAAATAACTTCATGGAGTGGAAAACTATAAGAAGTGATATGCCAAGCCAGAATCGAAAGAGAGCACTTTTAGAAACAACAAATATAATAACTGAAATTGAACACACGATGGACACCTCTGGTGGCAGATTGAACAGCAGAAGAGAGAACTGGTGAACTGGAAGATAATTCAGAAGAAATCACCTGGAACTAAGCACAAAAAAGAGAGAACACAGAGAGGAGACGTAAGAGAAACAGAGACAAAATGAGGAGGTCTCTCAGATGGAAAAATAAGAAAAAGAACTTGGCAGAAACGTGTGCAACTTCTACCATAGGTAAGGGCTAACCTAGAAGGAACTTCCAAAAGTTGAGAAGAAAAAGCCAAACAACCCCAGAGCAAAATGGAAAAAATGGGCAAGAGTTAGGAATACACTGTTCACATAAAATGAAATGCAATCAGCCTTTAAATCCATGAAAAGACGCTCAACTTCACTCACATTAAGAAAAATGCAAATTGAAACTACACTGAAATTACCATTTCTCCCCTAACTGGCAGACATTCAAAACTTACCCAACATTGTCTGCTGGCGAGACTGTGACAAACACACATGCTCGCATGTTGCTGGGAGAATAAGACACGACAGTACAACTTCGGTGGAAGGGATTCTGGCAAAATACTGCAAATTTACATAGTCACTTTCCTTTTGGTCTAGAAATCGTACTTCTAAGAATCTAGTCAAAGATATACTGGAAAATACATTAAAAACTATGTATGCACAAGGCCATTCATGGTAGAACTATTTCTAATAGCAAAACACCGGAAACAACTGAAACATTCATCAACAGAGAACCAGCTGATGAAGCTAAGATAAGCCACACGAGGGAGTACTATGCAGCTGTGGAAAAGGAATGAGGAAGATTTCACATTGTGATATGGAGGGATGGCCAAGATATGGTACTAAGTGAAGAAAATAAGTAGTTTTTCAGGGTTATAATAGGCTACGTTTTACCTAAGACAGGAGAGGGGAAGTGGAAATACATATGCATTTGCTTACATTATTGTTAAATGGAAATATAAGTCAAAAACTACTTTTAGGAGGCCAGCCTGGTGGTGCAGTGGTTAAGTTCACATGTTCCACTTTGGCGGCCTGGGGTTTGCCAGTTCAGATCCCAGGTGCGGACCTACACACTGCTTATCAAGCCATGCTGAGGCAGGTGTCCCACATATAAAATAGAGGAAGAGGGGCATAGATGTTAGCTCAGGGCCAGTCTTCCTCAGCAAAAAGAGGAGGATTGATGACAGATGTTAGCTCAGGGCTAATCTTCCTCAAAAAAAACACCCAAACTACTTTTTAAAAAAATGTTACCAATAGAGGAGAGAGAAGAAAGTTAAAAAGATAAAGATGAAGCTGGCTTTCTCTGAATGTCCTCTGATTTGTAACTCTATACATGTTTTAATATACAACTAAAACAAAATTAAATCCACACAAAAGAAACACAAAGCAATTCCTAAAAAGTACAAGTAAAAAGAAACAAATGAACCTAGTGAATTATATCTTAAAGGAAAAACATGCAAAGATATTTTAAACTTTTTCACTAACCACATTGTTATAACACGTTGGTATTATTATTTTGAAATTAATATGCAGACAGATGCCCCAAAAGATGGCAGGAAGGAGGAGAAGTGGATGCATGATGGCCCATCAGCACACGAAAAGGTGCTCGGTCCCACTGATCAGCAGGCAACGCGAATCGAAACCCCAGTGAAACACCACCACACACCCGTCAGCCTGGCTGCATAGAAAAACAAGAAAACAAAAAGCATTGGCGAGGATGTGGAGAAGGTAGAACCCTTGTGCAGTGCTGGTGGGAATGTAAAATGGTGCCGCCCCTGTGGGAAACAATACGGCAGTTCCTCAAAAAAATAAAAATGGAACTGCCATAAGATCCAGCAAGTCCACTTTGGGGTACACATCCTAAAGAATTAAAAGCAAGGGCTCAAAGAGATGTTTGGACACCCGAGTTCATAGGGCATCATTACAGTAGCTAAAATGTGGAAGCAACCCAGGTGTCCATCAAGAGAGGAAAGCATAAGCAAAATGTGGTCCATCCATACAACGGGATATCACTCATCCCCAAAAAGGGAAGGAAATTCTGACACAGGTTGCAACATGGATGGATCTGGAATACGTCATGCTAAGTGAAATAAGGCAGCCACAAAAGGACAAATGCCGTAGAATTCCGCTCATATGAGGTCCCTAGAGGAGTCAAATTCATAGGTAACAAGTAGACGATGGGGACCAGAGGCTGGGGGAGGGGAATGGGGAGCTCGTATTTAATGGTCACAGAGTTTCAGTTTTGCAAGATGAAGAGTTCTGGAGATGGACGGCGTTTGCACAACAATGGGAATGTGCTTACTGCCTTCCAACTGTGCACTTAAAACGGATAAGGTGTAAATTCTGTTTTTGCATGTACTTTACTACATTGAAAACAGACAGGCGGACATGAAGCTGATCTCTGCGCCTGCTCATGGTGTCCCAGGGCTCTCAGGACACAGCCTGCTCGAGCAGCCCAGCCTGAGGCATCAACAGCGTCCCCAGGCTGCTCCAGCTGGCTGGCCGCATCCCCAGCCTCCTGTGCTGGCTTCCTCCAGGCCCTGGGTTCGCTGCTCCTCCTGTGCCCACCTCTGTGCAGGCCGTGCTCCTCTCTGAAAGCCTCGCCCCCTCCACCCCCCTCCACGTCTGCTTCCCCAGGGGGTCTTCTCTGACCTCCCCCACCAGGCTAGTGGCCTCGCCCCGACTCTCAAGGAACTGGGAAAACTCCTCGGTGGCATCTGCCACGGCACAAACTGTACCTGTGCTTGCACCATGGTTTCAGGTGTGTCCGTCTGGCCACTGACCACTCCCAGAGGGCCAGGACCGTGCTCGTCTTTGCTCACCCGCCCCAGGAGGTCCACAGAGCCTGGCCCAGCAGAGGTAACAGGTAAGTGTTTGCTACAAGAGTGAAAGTATGGTGGTGGCGGGCCACCAGGCAGGACCAAGAGGGTATGGCGCAAACAGCCACAGAGGGTCCCAGTGGCCACCCTGGCACTGGGCTGGTCCCTGAGGAACAGCATCGAGGATGCAGCTTCCATCCCACCAGCACCTACCCCTGTGTCCCCAGGCAGGCTACTGTCAAACCGGTAATGGGTGACTCAGTTTACTGAGGCGGCCCTGAAGAAGCAAGAGGCCAACGCCATTCTCTGCCCTCTTCCAACAGACATGGGGCCGTGCTGAGCTGAAACGTGGGCAGGACAGGATACAGGGAAGACCTGGCATCTCGTCTCTCAAGAAGAAAAAAAATCACCTTGATTTTACCTCCTGGCTTACTTCCAGAACTTATTCTCCTTCTAGGATCTTAATTCAGATGTGGAAGGAAACCAGCCTGGAGATCATTAAAGCTTCACTCTGAAGCTAGGGCCGGTGTGCACGGGGTCTCCGCAGCATTCTCCTTCTCCCTGGAGTCTCTGCTGATTACAGTCAGACACCTGGGTCCCTCTGAGCCTTCTTAGCGACCCTCGGGTCCAGTTAAAGACATTTCAGATCAAGCTTGCCTCGGGTCCCTCCTCAGAGTTTGCAGTGAAGCCCCCAGACCTCCCGCAGACCGCGTGCCTGCGGGATTCTCCTGTAAAGAAGAGCTTTGGGGGCAACAAAACCCAGCCTTGTTCTCCTCCTGGGATGACCTGATTATCTCTGCAATTTTGCACAAAGACCCCAACCTGGAAAAGCTTGGATTAGAAACCGCAAGCCGGCAAAATCTCCTGTTAGGATACAAAAGATACAATACAAAGGATTTGTATGATATAATACAAATGCCGAAGAAAAATACCAAAAGACCAGACGCTTTGATCAGCAGAGGGGCGAAACACAGCCATACTGAGAAATGAGCAGCATAAAGCTTTCGGACGAGGAGCGGCTGCCGTTCACGGGACCAGCCAAGGGACGCTGATCCGGGCAGCTCTTCAGCCCTGGTTTTGTTAATTATTTCCAACATCACAACGATCAGAGAGAACTACAGCTGCGAGGAGCCATCAAGCCAGAGGGAAGAAAACAGACTTGGCGCTCAACCATCTGGTTGTTGAAGGGACGTTAAGCCCAGTGGCGGAACGCCCAGCAAGGCAGCCTCTCCCTGCGCTGTTTGCCCGTTTGCAGTCATGGTTCATGAGGGCCTGTGTCAGGTCCCCCGCCAGAATGTGGAGGGAGGGGACACCTGGGACACAGCGCAGCCTCACCACAAAGGGGAGTGAAGAGGGCCAGATACACACACCAGGACCCCGAAAAGAGGTCTAAGCCTCAGTATAACCAGATCCGACCTTGACCTCAAAAGCAGCGTGCTCACACAGCAAGGCAGATTCTGCCCCTGAGTGCAAGGTCAAGCTTGCGAGCTCTGTGAGGAGGGACAGTTAGACAGCTGACGGACAGTGTCAGCGGCTCACTCACGCTCCCTTCCCCTGCTGCCCCACCCAGGTAGCCCCCTTACACCGAGCTCCTGTCGTATTTCCACCTCTTCCTAAACATAAGCTGCGGGCCGCAGAACTTTGTCCATGAGGCACGTGGAGATGGAGTGGGTGCTATGGCGCTTTGCTGGAACTGCACGCCAGCACGGGCTTCACCCCGACTGAGTCTCCCCAACTCTCAATACCCCGGAGGAGACACCTGACCCGGGCTGGGGCACGCCTGACGCAAGGTGTGCTCTAGGTCCCTGACCACCCGTTCCTGAACTGGACAGCAGCTCCCAGACGAGCCCTCCATGTCAGGAAACCCCCTAGCCCACGTGTGGAACCCGCCTGCAGCCTCCCCAGTGAGCGGGGCACGCCCTGTCCTTTCTGCCTCCTCACAGGTCATCCTTCCCTTGTCTTCCCACTGACAGCCCCACATCCATCTCCAGCATCACCTCGATCCCAACGAACCTCTCCGTCCCCTGGATCATACCCACGCTATTTTGTCTGACCCACAGTAAAGCCCTGAATAGCGGGTAAGAAAGACTGTCAGGGATTGTCCATGACGGTAAAGGATTACGTTCAACCCAAAGGTCTAATTACAGGGAACTGATTAAGGAAACAATGGAATATTACACAGACACTACAAATCATCTTTTCACTGATTTTTTAAAATGGTCATGAACGTGACACATGACATGACTACAGTGTGATACAAATTTTGGTGGGGGATATTTTCCAACCCATCAACGGTCAGGAGGTCAGTAGGCGGCAGGCAGATGTACAGATATGGAGGGAGAGGAAGGACACCCGTCCTTGTCACCTCAGGCCACCAGAACCCAATGCCACAGACCGGGCTTTACAACAGGAATGTATTTCTCCTGGTTCCGGAGGCTGGAAGTCAGCTCAGGCGCTGCCTGGTGGGGTTCTGGTGAGAGAGAGCCCTCTTCCTGGCTTGCAGACGCCTGCCTGCGGGCTGAGTGCTCACACAGCAGAGAGACAGACAGAGCGAGCTCTCTGGTGTCCCTTCTTACGAGGGCACTACTCCCCACCTCATGACCTCATCTGACCCTAATCACCTCCCAAACACCATCACGCTGGGGGTTAGGGCTCCAACATATGAATCTGGGGGGGACACAGTCCAAAACAGCACCTAACGATGTACAGTGGTACCTGCACAGACATTAACTATGGGTGGTATTGATTGTCTCAATTGCACTTTTCTGTAATTTTAGAATTTCCTTCATAATCAGGGAAGGAAAGCAAAAGGTGACAGGAAGGGGCCCGAGTGCTCTTGGGGTGTGATGGCAAAGACTCGGGGAGCAGGGGACGCACACACGGTCAGGTCAGGCTCGCACAGAGGACCCCGGGGCCCTCCTCGTTCTTGTTCGCCCATGGCGCGGGCTGGAGGCCGAGGGAGGAGGCCAGAAGGAAGGGCCGTGTGCAGGATCTTTGCGGGATGCTGCTGTAGGGAACCTTGCCGGCCTGACAGCCCAGTGCCAGGGAGAGGGTGGGGGTCCCGCAGTAGCCCACTCACGTGCACAGATGCGATGTTGGCCGGAGAGGCCTCTTCTGGGGCAGATCAGCTGGGCTGGCTCGGCCCTCTCTCTGAGGTCAGCCACAGGCACGTGGCTTTAGTCGGCAGTCATGGCAGGGTGCAGAGGACAAGGCCTCACAACTTTGCACTGGACCATGGCACAGCATCGTCACTGGCGACACACAGTCCAGCTTACAGCAGACGGACCACCGGGAGAAAGTGTGCCGGCGCTGGGCCTCATCCAGGACCACGGTGGGTGTGGAGGGGGGCGGAGGCCACTCTGCTGGGAGGATGGGGTGCTCAGACCTAAGAGTGGGTGGGCAGAGCTGAGGGCACAGGCCCGGTGAGAGACCCAGGCCCCAGTGGAGGTGCCTTGAGTCCCTGGACTATGACTGAGAGACACAGATTCAAATGCTGATTTTGCAACTTGGGACAAGGCTTTTCCATTCTCCAAGTCTCAGGCTCCTCACTTCTAGATGATTCTCTGTGATACTGTCATTTCCTCCCTTGCAAGCTCCTTGAGGATGTGGCCCCAGCCTGGTTCCTGGAGGCGGCAAGACCTCTGCCTGCCTTGAGGTTCCTCCCGGGCGTCCCCAGGCCTCTCCTGGGCCTCCTGCAGCCCAGCCCTCCTCTCAGGGCGACACCTGCGTACCTTAACACAAGTAGAGAGCTCAGAACAGGGCCTGGCACAGAGCAGGTGCTCTGTAACTGGTGACTTTTTTTACCATTGCGTTTTCTCATCTTTTTCCTTTTCATAATGAAAGATTTTTATTGTTATGCCGTTGTTCACAATCTCTGAGATCTTGCAAGTATCACAAAAGCAAACTTGTGGTACTGAAACCCCAGCCCCAGCACTTGTTGGTCATGATGCCACCAACGGCCACCCAAGGGCAGACCCTGTGTGCTGGCTCCAGGGGCACCAGGCACATAAGAGAGGACGGTCGCAGGAACATGCTTGTGGCTGGGCGTCTGAACTGAACCCATCGCCCGACCACTTCCTCTCTCCCTTTCTGATCCTGGTTCCCAGCAGGTGTCGTCAGTATTGATAATAAACGCCACAGCCATGTCTGTGTAAATATTTTCAGTACAAATAAAGTTCTGAAGCAATAAGCTTATACAGGGCTGCATTGGTTTGCTTGAAAATCCTATTTAAAATTGACATATCTTCTGTTAGCCCCCCACTGAAACACATTATTACAAAAGTTCCTGCTTTCCAACTATACTCTTTTTAGGAGAAAGCGGACGCGCCCAGGGAAGGAGTAAGATGCAGGGCTGTTTACTCCCTTCCCAGCTGGCCACGAGGACCCCAGCCACTGCAGGCCAGTTGGTGCTACTGGTTTTACAGCTGCAGAGCAGCCCCCAGCCCAGGTGGGTGGGGCATGTGCGCTGTGGGTCCGCGGGCCCTGAAGCCAAAGCTGGACTGCCGGAGCCAGGGCTCTTCCTCCTGAAAGCACAACATTCTGTTGCGTATCCTGGAAACCGTCCTAAGAGGGCAACTTCGCTCCTTGGGACTGAAGTTTACGAGGAGGTAAGCAGGAATCTACTTGCCATTATCGTGGGGGGAAACACCTCTCAGGGAGTTGCCAAAGCGAGTCTTAATTCATGGGCACAAATCAGCTTTCAGAAAGGCCACTGCCTTTCTGACACTTTCCCCCACACTCCGCCCTCCCGGGCCGTGGGCTCCGCGACACCCCCAACCCCACCTCTTGTTCCTTTTTGCTCATCTTATTCTTTCAAGGGGCTGGGCGGTCCTGTCCTCCCGCTTGTAATCCCGAGCCCTGGCAGGCACACTGCTCGGCCCGGGGAGCTGTCCACAGGCTCTCAGCTGGTCCTGCCAGCACCCAACGGCCCCCTGCTCCCTGGGGCGCCAAGGCAGGAAGGACGTTCCGATTTCCTGGGGTTCGCCGGCAGGTCAGAGCCTAGATCTGCCAGTCATCACCCCTGCTCTTTCTATCTGCAGACAGCATGCAACCGAGACAGGCGTTGACGCATTCCATCACCGCAGGAAGAGAATATTGGATCAAAACCCAAGATGCAGGGCAGGAAGGAATTGCTAAAAATCCCCACTGCTTCTCCCAAGAGGCAAGGTCGAGGGAACAGGCAGAAGGTGTCTTCCAGGAAAACTGCGGAGGCCGGCGCCTCCTCTCTGACTCCTGACCCCCAGCCAAACCCTTCAGTCTGGGGCTTCCCGTACTGCGAGCATCCGACAGCTACGCCACCACCCCCAGAAACGGGCACACGTGAAATTTAAAAATTACACACCAAAACACACACACACACGCGCACTCACACAAAAACCCCCACAGGGGCCGCGCCTTCCTGGGGGCGGCTCAGTCGGCGACGCGGAAACGCCCCAGCTTCGCAGCCCTAGGGGCGCGAGCACCTGCGCCCCACCCAGGACCGGCGTCCCCGCGAGCGCCGCGGCCTGGGCGCCTGCCGCTGGCTCCCCGGCAGTCCCGGGAAATGAGCGCGACCGAGAGAGGTGCCGATGGCACGCGGGGGTCGCCTGGAGAGGCAGAGAGGATCCCCGCCACGGGCAGGGGCGCCCCGGCCGCAGGACCCGGCCTGCGGGACGTCACCCCGCCGCCCTGCCACCTCCGGGCCGCCTCTGGACCACCTCCAGACCATCCTTGGGCCACCTCTGAGCCTCCTCTGGACCATCTCCAGCCACCTCTGGGCCGCCTCCTGCCACCTCCAGGCCATCCCGCCACCCCGCCACGCAGGACGCCCCGGCCCGGGGACGCACGGTGCCGGGCGCGGGCGGAGCGCAGAGGCCCTGCCCGGCTGGGGCGGCGCGCGGGTCCGGCGGTTGCTCACCGAGGCTTCCCGCGGGCGCACGGGCTCCGGGCGGCGGCGTCCGACGGCCCCGCTCGGCCATTGCAGTGGCGCTGCGGCGGGCGGGGGGCGCGCGTCACCGCGGGCGGGCGCCCCAAACCCAGGGCCCTCCCCCGACACTCCGCGCTCCCGGGCCGCGCGGCTCCGCGACACCCCCAACCCCACCTCTTTTTCCTTTTTGCTCATCTTATTCTTTTAAGGAGCAGGTTTGCGGTCTAGTAAAATCAGGAAACGACGTTGCTAAAAATAACCCCGGCTGCTGTGGAGAGAGTGCGGAGGGAGGGGAAGAGAGAAAGGCCAGCCTCTGTCCACCCCGCACTGACCAGCACCCAGCGCCACGGGTTTCCGAGGGACGTTCACGCAAGAATTACTCACCCACGCTTCATGTTGGATATTAGCAGCCATGAAGCAGCGCAGGAGGCTCGCACGTGTGTTTTAACCGTTAACTCTCGGCTTCCCATCTCCAAATGCTGCCTTCCACCGCCCGGAGGAGAGGAAATGCGCTGCGGAGCCTCGCGTGGAGCAAATCATCTCGTTGCTCCCGATTCAGATGCACAAATCCGTGGTTAAGCCGTGGCCTCCGGGGCCTGCTGGCGTCAGGATCCCAGCTCCACCACCTCTCCCTGCTCTGGTCTGAGTGTCCGTCTGTGAAGTAGGAAGAATGCCAATACCCACCTCTCCGAGTTTCTGGAGGAGTTAAATGAGTGAATAATGTGGCCCACGGGAAGGGTAAATGTTTTATGAAAACCTGTGTGCAGGGTAAGATGTTCCCTCGTGGAATGCATTCCTTCGCCAGATACCAAGATGGTAAACCAGCAGATCCCAGAGTTGGGGGCACTGAGAGCAGGTCCTTCTGCAAGTGGATCCTTGAGTGTGAGAGTGAGAGGTGGCCCTCCCACTCTTACTGCTTCCTTCTGCACCCCTGCCTTCCGGCCACAGGAATACCGGGACCGTTTATTGATTGCTGGCTACGAGCATCTCTGATGACACAGAAACTCAGCCTTGCAAGCCTTGTTCTCCCAACCAGCACCCGATGGCACCTTTAATTAGGCCATTCCAACCTTGTCTGCCCTTCCAGATGACAGACAGAGTGAGACCTACGTCCCCTGCGTGTCAGCCCCTTCTCACACTTCTTTGGTTCCTTGGTCAGAGGCAGCGGTGGGTAGACGGGTGAAGAAAGCACTCGGTTAGACTCAGGATGGGGTTCCTGGTGCAAGCCTGGTGGGCAGGGAAGGAAAAAGCACACGCAGGCTAAGCGGCTACTCCGCTGAGGTCCAATGGAATCAATTTGCTACTAGATGATTGGCTGGTCCCCCGGGGTGTGGTGCCACCGTGTTGGTCTCAGCTGCTGATCGATTGGGCACTCAGCAGCAGCAGTAGCCGATCGGCCTTGGTGGGGAGAGACTGATATTGTTAGACCCAGATCCACTCTCCATCCATGCCACCATCGCCACTTCTTTCAGGAGCTTTTCGTGCAAAGACTGGGATGACCGGAGAAAGCAGCGCCGGCATCTGTGGAGTGGGGCGTCTCACCCACCCAATACTGAGCACCTCCCACAGAGTGGGAGCATTTGGGGAGCAGGTACATGGAACAAATATTTTCACATCTGGGCCTATTCCAAAAGGTCTGTCTGTCCCATACTTCTTTCCCCAGGCCCCCTTCACCCTGATCCTCCAGACCTCTGCCTTCTAAGTCCCTGATCATCAGTGTAGACAAATAGTCAACTCTCCTTCCAGGAAAAGTGGCTAACCAACTCTACTGCTCCAGTGGCCCCTGGACGATTTCCCTTCCCCGCTGTCCGTTAGGGCCAGCTCCAGCAGGGCGGTGATGCTGTCCATCCTCTTCCAGCCGATACCAGCGCAGCATGCAGAATCATCTGTACCCCAGGCTCTATTTTTCATTCGTCCATCAACTTGTCTTAGGGACTTCCCCATAAAACCAGAAATGCAAGTGGAAGGACAGGAGTGCAGCGGGATTGGTGCATTCAGAGGGTGAGCTGCCTGCTTGGGTGGCTCACGTGGATGCTGAGGACACGCTTGAGGGCGGCCTCACGTTAGTCGCCTAGGGCTGGCATAACACAGTGCCACAGACTGGGGCCTTCGATGACAGAAGGGCACTTCCTCACAGTTGTGGAGGCAGGAAGTCCAAGGTTAAGGTGCTGGCAGGGTCGGTTTCTGGCGAGGCCTCTCCTGAGGATCAGCCTTGCTTCGGGGTCAGTGTCCTCCTCAAGGTCTGAGTATTTTCCTTCCCCCGTGCGCACGCAGTCTGGGGAGTGTGGCTGCAGGTTTTTTCAGAAAGGCTGGGAGGACTTTTTTTAATACTTGTGGTGCTGGTGCAGGATCCCTCCCCAGAAACACCCGACCTGTCCTGAACTCAGAGGGCCCTGGGTCTGCGAACTGAGTCGTGTCTGATCCCTGAGTGAGCGGCTGCGACCTCTAGCCCAGCGGTTCAAGGCTGGCTCTGTGCACTCAGCTGAGAGTTTAGTTATTTCAGCCAAATGGACCAAGTGGGCCCTGAGGGGGCTCCCCATCCATTTCGGCCCCAGGAATCATGTGACGGTTCACCGCCACCAAAAGTTCCTGTGGGTCAAGCCATTCTGATTACCACCAACTCTCCTGCAAACTGAGGCCACTGCACCCGCTTTGATTTGGGCAGTGAAGAGCTGTTACTTGACCTCTGCAGGACCCGAACCCTCCACGGCAGTCAAGAAGCCCCTTTACCCCGACCCCCGGAAGACAGCCACCCCAGCGCTTCCCCAGGATTCGGGCACCTCCTCACCAACGTCTGTCTCAGTGCCTTGGGGAGGGGAGAGCTCTGTGTGCTTCTGGAGGGAAAGTCAGGGGGCGGTGGGCTGCACACGATAAAGGCCTGCGTCCCTAAGCCTTTCCATTCTTTCTGGCACGTAAAGGAATCCTTGCACGTCAACTTCATTCCACACTGCGTTCAGGTTTCACCCAGCCAAATGAGCAGACAATTGGAACTATCACGCTTGTGCTCCAGCTAGCACACCGAACCCAGAATCTCTCCTTACTCACCGTAAGCCGCCCCATGTCAAAAATGTAAGCCCATTTAACACACAAGTTAAAGAAGGACTAGTGAGTGAATATTTGATGACAAACAGCATATAGAATAGAGAAGTAGTCTCCACATATCTCCCCCGGGGACGCTTAATAACAAAGGGAAATCGTGTATTCACAGGAGAAACCTGCCAGACACCAGGGTTAACCTGGAAATGAAGTTAACATCTGTGACGGAACAAAGCAAGAGCAGGTACCTCAAAACGTGACAACCAAGAAGAACACAATTTCCGAAGTATTCCCGCCCAGATTCGTACCTGATCTGTGAATGAGCAAACATCCGACAAACCCCAATCGAGGGACACATCCACAAAGTGGAAGAAAAGGCTGAGGAGCTCGTCTAGAATAAAGGAGATTAAAGAGAGATGAAATGAAAGCCACTCGTAATCAGGGTTTTCTTTTCCTGTAAAAGACATTATTAGTGGGAAAATTTGATCAGCAAATGACATTATTTCAATGTTAATTTCCTGATTTTGATAGTTATGCTGAGGTTCTGTATAAGTGTATCTTTGTTTTTAGGAAACACGCACTAAAGTATTTAGGGGAAAAAAGGCTTCATGCTTACAACTTACTCTCAAGTGTTTCAAAAAAATGTATACACACACACACATATGCACACATGCATACATAAATAGAGAAAGAGATAAAGCAAACATGGCAAAATATTCACATTGGGGGAACCCAGGTGAAGGGTGAACAATAATGTTTTGTACTATTCCTGCAATTCTTAGTAAGCCTAAAACTATGTCAAATTTTAAAGTTTTTTTAAAGTTATAATACTCCCTCCATGACCAAGCACCCTTAGAACGCATTTCTACATGTATTCCCCACGATTCTGCCAAAATAAATTAGCAGATTCTGCAGTTCCTTTGTCATGTAAATCTCCCTCCGTGGGCTGGACTTTGTAACTGGCCCCTGGGGCGTGCTGGTATCTGACCACACTCGGGGCCTAGGATCAGGAGAAGGTAGCAGGGGTGCTTTGCCATCACCTACCCGTGACTGCCTCACCGAGCCTTCGAGTCAAGCAGGACCAATCTCTTCAAACCATAAAGTGATGGGAGAATCAGTGAGGCCCCGGGGGCTCAGGGTATTCAGGGTTATCCAAATCCTGCCGAGTCATCGTTCACGAGCCTCACATTCCCTGTTAGATTGCGTGCTGTGGTAGGTGCTGCGTGGTCTGCGGAAGCCGTGCCTTCAGGCGATGCTTCATTCCAGCTCATCGCAGGTGAGACTTCAAGTAGCTGTTTCCCCCTAGATACTGCAGACCACCGGTAACCCGAGGTGGTGAGATCCTCACCATCTTCGGACTCAACCAAGTCAGATCACAAGTCTCAGACTCCCATCCTTGAGGATTTGTCTCCTGCAACCACTTATTGAGATAAATACTGTCACAGGTCAGTTGTGTATAACAGAAACAACTCTATTTTTAGCAGAAATGAATTTAATACAAGAAATTGAGTGTTTATAAAATAATTGAAGGACTGGAAGAATGGGCTCTTGGCTGGGTCTCCAGAGGTTATTTCCAGAATAACGTTTCCAGAGCTAGCCCAGCAAGGGAATGGCTACTTCTGACAAGATCAGGACACTGGGGACCCAGGAAGCCACTGTCCCCGCTGCCGGCTCCATGATTACCACCCCAGCTGCACTCCAGGGGCCAGGAGGAAGCCCCACAACCTCTGCCACACCTGCTGGACCACAGCAGTGAAACAGGTGACTCATGACAGTGCCTCTCCCCCCACTTAACCTGATTCTGAACCTAATCTTGTGCAAGTTCATTTAATTAGTGGAAACGGAATCACCAGCTGCAACCCTGGCTGTGAGGGAGTCAGAGTAACGTGGGGCTTAACCTTTCAGCCTCGACCATACAGGAAGGCACCAGAAGGAAGTCGAAACAGCTGAAAAGCGAGACAATCTATGGCGTCTAACTCATGGGCAGAATGAAAGAGGCTCTACGGAGAAGTGGAAGAAAACGCCGCGAGAATGCAGAGGAGGAAACCATTTATTCTGGCTGGGTCAGAAATATTCCAGCTAAGCCCTGACAAACGAGTAGGATTTCTGCAAGACAGAGAAGGCAAAGAGGACAATCACGGATGAGGGCACAGCATGAGTACAGTCACTATTGTGACGGCTTCTCTATAAATTTGAAATGATTTCAAAATAAAACAAAAAATATAAATATTGTGGTTATATAGAAACATGACAAAATTTTATGACATTAAAATCATATCAGTTCAGTGTCTTTAGCAGCAAAATTTTTAAAACCCTCAAATATACTTAAAGAATAATTAAGTATGTTACATCACATAACAAGAAAACCAGAGGTAGGACAGACAGACATGAGGATTGGTTGATTAAGCATCTCAATATCTTCATCAAGGATACAAGGTCCTTCTACCTCTTTCCTTCCATCCTCAGTATTAACTTCATCCTAAGGCTGTTTAGCCTCATGGTACCAAGAAGGCTGTAGGGGTTCCACACATCATACCCAGTACTGACAACATCCAAGAGAAGGGATGATCAGTTTCCTCCTTAGTCTCTTTTCCCAGAATCCTGGAACTGACTTTCCCTTGGGCCACATGCCCCCTTGTAAGCCACTATTAAAATGGAAATAGAATTACCGTGTTTGGCTTTGTTGTGTCTGGGTGGAACGAATGTTGGGAAGTCAACCATATGACTACTTCAGACACTGAATTTAAAAAGCAGAATACAAGAGAATGTTCATTAAGCAACATTCTCCACAGGACTTAAACAATACCAGAGTCTCATAGCGTAATATTCAAAGTGTCCAGGATACAACCTTCAATTACCCAGCAAACCAAGAACCATGACAATCTCAACTAGAATGCAGAAAGTCCACCAATGCTGAGATGACGGACATGTCGGGATTATCTGACAACGTAAGCATGATAGGACTGCTCCAACAAGTAAGAGGAAACGCTCCTGAAAAAACAGAAAGAGGACATCTCAGCAAAGAAGTAGAAAATATAAAGAGGAATCAAATGGATATTTTGGAACTAAAAATATAATAACCAAAATAAAAGCCTCACTAGATGGACTCAAAAGTAGAAGGAAGACGACAGAGGGAAGAGGCAGTGAACCTGAAGACAGATCGATAGACACGATCCAGTCTGTACAACAGAGAGGGAAAAAGATTGAAAAACAGAGGCCGGCCCAGTGGCGCAGCGGTTAAGTGCACACATTCCACTTCGGCAGCCCGGGGTTCACGGGTTCGGATCCCAGGTGTGGTCATGGCACCACTTGGCAAGCCATGCTGTGGTAGGCATCCCACATATAAAGTAGAGGAAGATGGGCACGGATGTTAGCTCAGGGCCAGTCTTCCTCAGCAAAAAAAGGAGGATTGGCAGCAGATGTTAGTTCAGGGCTAATCTTCCTAAAAAAAAAAAAAAAAGATTGAAAAAGGAACAGAGACTCAGGGAGCTGTGGGACAATATCAGAAGATCTAACATTTGTGTTATCAAAGCTCTGGAAAATGAGGAGAGTATGTTTAAGAAAAGCCATTTGAAGAAATAATGGCTGAAAACTTGCCAAATCTGGTAACTGAGACAAAGAAAAAATCCTGAAGGCAGCCAGAGGAAAATGATGCATAAGGAAATAGTTTGAATTACTGCCAAAAACATGGAGCAGAGAAGGAAGTGGGACAACATTTTTGAAGTGCTGCAAGAAAAACTGTCAGAATTCTATATGCAGAGAAAATATCCTTGAAGAATGAAAGTGCTGTGGACCAGATGTCTGTGTCCCCCAGTTCATCTGTTGAAACCCACCCCCAATGTGGTGGTATGGGAGGAGGGGCTTTGGGAGGTGTTTAGGCTGTGAGGGTGGAGCCCCCATGAATGGGATTGGTGCCCTCTTAAAAGAGGCACAGGACTGAGTCCTCACTCCTTTCCCCCTGTGAGGGCACAGTGAGAGGACGGCCGTCCACCAACCAGCACACACGCTCTCACCAGACATCCAATCTGCGGGTGCCTTGATTGTGGCCTTCCCAGCCTCCAGAACTGCAAGAAATAAACGTCTGCTGTTTATTCTCTGCTCAGTCTGTGATATTCTGTTACAGGAGCCTGAACAGATTAGGGCAGAAAGTGAAATAAAACGCTCTCAGATAAAGATAAACTATCGGAATTTGTTGACAGCAGACGTTTGTCGATGAGAGACATCACAAGGAAGCAATGGACTGAATCTAGGATGTGGGAAATTGTTTACGAACAAAGGCACATCCTAAAACTAAGTAGAGATAGCTCGAAAGGGAGAGAAAAGCACACCATGTAAATACCGCCCCAGCCCACAGCAAAGCTGGGGCAGCGCTATTAAGATCTGATTAAATGGACTCCACGGCAAAATTTGCTACTAGAAATAAAGACGACCACGTCTAATAAAAGGTTTAGTTTGGGGCTGGCCCGGTGGTGCAGCGGTTAAATTCACACCTTCCGCTTCTTGGCGGACCGGGGTTCACCGGTTCAGATCCCGGGTGTGGACATGGCACCGCTTGGCAAAAAGCCATGATGTGGTAGGTGTCCCACATATAAAGTAGAGGAAGATGGGCATGCATGTTAGCTCAGGGCCAGTCTTCCTCAGCAAAAAGAGGAGGATTGGCAGTAGTTAGCTCAGGGCTAAACTTCCTCAAAAATAAATAAATGAATAAAAATTGTTTAAAAAAAGGTTTAGTTCATCAGGAAGATACATGAATTTTAAATGTGTATGCCTATAATAACACTGCTTTAAAATATATAAAAATAATTCAACAGAAGTATTGGAAAAATCCATAATCGTAGTGGAAGAAATTAACACTCCTGCCTCAATGATTATTAGAATAAACAGAAAATTAGAACATAAGCATATAAAAGATATGAACAACCTCATCCACAAAGTTGATCTAATAGACATATAGAAAACTGTATTCAACAGCACATAATATTTTCAAGCTCAAACATAATTTTTATAAATATCAACCATATTCTGGGCAAGACTCAAAAAATTTTAAAAGTCAAAAAAATTTCAAAGAATTAAAATCATACAGAGCTTATTCTCTGACCATAATGCAATTAAGCTTGAAATCAATAACAAAAAGATACTAGAAAATAGCCATATGTTTGGAAATTAATAAACACACTTCTAAATAACTCATTTTGGTCAAAGGATAAATCATAATAAAAATTAGAAAAATACCTGTAAATAAGCAATGATGAAAATACTAAATATCAGACTTGTGGGATGCAGCTAAAGCTATGCCTAGCATTTTTATCCCTGAGTGTATACCACAGAGGGAAACAGCTGAAGCGTAGGGAGCAAAGCATCCATCTCAGGAACTTGGAAAAATAGCCAGCCAAACCCAAATGAAACAAGAGGAGCCAACAAATACAAGGGAGAACGTGATGAAACGGGAAAACACACAACAGAGAGGATGAACTAAGCCCAAAGTGGTTCTTCGAAAATGCTCGTATGATTCATAAGCCTCTGACAAGTTTTTTTTAAATGCTTCAGATATTTAAAAAAGTAAGTTTTGTGCCAATAAATTAGAAAGTTTTTAATGAAATGGATCAGTTCCTGGAAATGTAGCAAAATTAACTCAGAAAAAATAAGGATTTTTAAAGACATTGAATCAATAATGAAAAAATCTTCCCTCCCATAAAACTCTAAGCACAGATAGCTTCCCTGGCAGTTTCCACCAGATGGACAAGAAACAAGAGATACAATCTTACACGAACTCTTCCAGACAACAGGGGAAAGGGCAACAAGCCCCAGCTCACATGGCACTGATAGGAACCGCACAAGAAAGGAAAGTCGGAGGTCAATCTTACTCACTTTAGTCAGTGTGAGTGGGAAAATAAACGCAGGAAAAATAATTGGATAAAATTCAACTTTGAGTCATGAGTTTAAAAATTCTAAGCTCACAACTAGAAGAACCCATGACTAAATGTATACAACTATGTGCTGGGAGGATTTGGGGAGAAAAACGCAGAAAAAAAAAAGAAGATTGGCAACAGATGTTAGCTCAGGTGCCAATCTTTTAGAAAAAAATAAATCTAAGCGGACTTGGAGGAGAAAGGAACTTCTTGAACCTGGTGAAAGGTCTCTATCAAGAAAGGAAAACAAAACTACCCCAAGGGTCATCACAGTGGAATGACAGATCATCGTAGCAAAGTGAGAGAAATTTCAGTGAGCCCAGAAATAAGACCAGCATGTCCACAACCAAAATTTCTACTCTACATCGTACTGGAGGCCCCAGACTTCACAGGAAGACAATCACAACAGCAACAGCAATAATGGTGAAGTATAAGCATTGAAAAAGAAAGAAAAAGCTATCATTATTTGCAGATGATATAATTGGATATGTAGGAAATCTAAAAGACTTTACAGATAAATTATTAGAATTAACAAAAGAGTTCAGCAATATTGCTGAATTCAAATCTAGCTATAAAAATCATTTAGAAAGTAAATTTTTTTAAAAAAGAAAAAAAACCATTTACAAAAGCATAAAAAAATGAAGTATCTCAGTATAAATGTGCAAGATCTTTACAAAATTATAAAAATTTATTGTTAAAAAACCCCTAAATAACGTAGAGTTCTACTACGCTCTTTGCCTGGAGGATTGAACTATGATAAACAAGTCAGCGCTCCTCAAAGTGATCAATAAGCCTACTACAATTTCAATAAAAATCCCAATAGTGTGTGTATTTATTATTTATCACTACATAATAAATTACCTCAAAATTTAGAGAGGGCAAACAGCGCACATTTGTTATCTCACAGTCTCTGTGGTCAGGAAGTCAGGCACAGGTTAGATGAGTCCCCTTTTTCAGGTTTTCTCACAGGGCTGCAACCAAGGTGTTGGCTGAGGTCTCCTCTGAAGGCTCAGCTGTGGAAAGATCCACTTCCAAACTCACTCACATAGTTGTTAGCAGAATTCAGTTCTTCTCAGGTGGTTGGACTGAGAGCCTCCTCTCTCACTTCCTTGCCAAATGGGATTCTCCTTGAGACAGCTCACAACATGGCCGTCTGCTTCCTCAGAGCAAGCTCACGGGAAGAGAGCAAGCAAGATGGAGTCACAGTCTTCCACAGCCTCACCTCAGAAGTGACATCCCACCAGTTTTCCTGTGTTTTGCTCATTAGAAACAAGTCACTAGGTCCAACTCAAACCCAAGGGGAGTTTCCACAAGGGAATCTATACATTTATTTGAGTTAAATGGAATTGCTAGAAATGCTAGACAAGAAAAATATGTCAACAATTAATTATTTTATGGGCTTATCAGCAGATGAAACAAAGAAGAAAAAATCTATAAAGTTGAAGACATATCAATAGAAATTATCCACACTGAAACACAAAGAGAAAAATAAATGAAAAAGAAAATGGAGGGGCCGGCCCCGTGGCCGAGTGGTTAAGATCGCGCGCTCTGCTGCAGGCAGCCCAGTGTTTCGTTGGTTTGAATCCTGGGCGCGGATATGGCACTGCTCATCAAACCACGCTGAGGCAGCGTCCCACATGCCACAACTAGGAGGACCCACAACAAAGAACATACAACTATGTACTGGGGGGCTTTGAGGAGAAAAAGGAAAAAATAAAATCTTTAAAAAAATAAATAAATAAATAAAATAAAAATTCATTAATAAAGAAAAGAAAAAGAAAATGGAAAATGGTTCCCAAGATCTGTGGGAAAATATCAAGAGTCTACAAGGCACACAATACATACAATTGGAGACTTTGAAGGAGAAGAGATAAGGAACAGAGCAGAATAAATACTTGATGAAATAATAGCTAAGAATGTTCCCAATTAATGAAAGATATTAACCACTGAGCCAAGAAGCTCAAAGAACCCCAAGTAGGATGAATACAAAGAAAAGCATTCCTAGGTATATCATAATCAAACTGGTGAAAATCAAAGATAAAGAAAAAATCCTGCAAGCAACCAGAGGAAAATAAACACAATATAGAAAAAGGAACAAGAAAAGAACAATGTCCTATTTTTCATTAGAAGCAATGGAGAATTGATGACAATGGAGCAACAGCTCCAAAATGCTGGGGGAAAATCCTGTCAACTTAGAATTCTATATGCAACAAAAATATCCTTAAAAAGTAAGGTGAGGGGCCAGCCCGGTGGTGCAGCGGTTAAGTACGCACGTTCCACTTCAGCAGCCCAGGGTTCACCGGTTTGGATCCCAGGTGTGGACATGGCACCACTTGGCAAGCCATGCTGTGGTAGGCGTCCCACATAGAAAGTAGAAGAAGATGGGCATGGATGTTAGCTCAGGGCCAGTCTTCCTCAGCAAAAAGAGGAGGATTGGTGGCAAATGTTAGCTCAGGGCTAATCTTCCTCAAAAAAAAAAGACGAAGATTGGCAACAGATGTTAGCTCAGGTGCCAATCTTTAAAAAAAAGTGTTCATATCAGCTTTGTTCCTAACAGCCATCACTGTACACAGCCCCGGTGTCCACACGCAGGAGAAGGAATAACCAAACTGTGTGTCACATTCACACGATGGAATTCTACTCAGCAATGGAAAGGAACGGACCCCCGATAGAGGTGACAGCATTGATGACTCTCAGATGCCGTATGCTGAGTGAAGAAGCCAGACTCCGGGGAGGCCTGGGGTCATGCATACCAAGTCTAGAACGAGCAAAGCTCTATGGTGGGAACACATCAGAACAACTGGGAAGAGGGAAGAGGCAATTTCTGGTGGAAACATCTGTGTCTTGAGGGGACTGTGGGTTACGTGCGTGTCACCTTTGTCAAGACCGATTGAACTGCACACTGAAGATCTGTGCATTTCCCTATTTGTGACTCATAACCCAGTAAAATCTTTTAGAAAGCAAGACACAAACCAACACGTATCATATTATTTCATTTATAATCACATAAATCCTTCACCTTTTACAATACATCATACAAAATTCAAAAGTAAGCCAAATTAAACTGTTTAGGTAGATAGCGTGCTAAAGCGTAAAGAAAGTCAGGGAAATGTTTACAGTCGGAATCAGGATGCCCGCTGCCTTTGCAGGGCATGGGGACCAGGATGGAGCACAGAGGGCTTCTGGGTGCCCAGCGCTGTCCCTCCTGACCCGGGTGGTGGTCACACAGGCATTTATTTTATAATTATTCTTTAAGCTGTACACATATGTTCTCCAGCCTTTTCCATATTACATTAAATATCTCAATTTTTTTTAAGGCCAATGGAAAACCAGAAACCTTCCGCTTTAGCAAAGAATCAGAAGAGAGGAGGGAACTTTAGAAATAGCCCCTCTCACACTTTCCAGATGTTGAAACAGAGCCCGGCAGAGGGCGCGAGTCGCCCCTAGCGAGGAGCATGGTGGTAGTGCCCCTAGCCGCACAGCGCTGGAGCCCGGGCCAGAGCCCCTTTCCGCCCAGGAAGCACTGATTTGTTGTTATGGAGGACGTTCCTGCCCACATCCGTTAGAGACGGGATGCCAGAGTCTTTAAAACCACGAACCGCACCACAGGGGGATATGGAAAACAGGCCGCATCCGGGACAAGAAACGCCCAGTCACAGCACCGACTGCGACTGTGACGTGGGGAGAGCAGCAGAGGCGCTGACGCGGCCTGGGTATTAATCTGGAGATGATCCCAGCTCTCCAGTTCCGGCAGGAACCTGGGAACCCAACAGCTGGGCAGAGCAGCTGTGTGGGTCGGGAGCGTTCAGCTGGGCTCTCATTGAAAGCACTTGTGCTGGCTGCCTGCTAAAAGCAAGATGGACTGTGGCTGAGTTCAGATGCTCAGGTGCTCTCATGGCGCTCTCCCTCCCGCGTCCCTCCCCCACAGCCCTGGACACCCACCATGCAGTGACACCTGCACAAAGACCGCTCCCCTCTCCCCGGGTCCCGGGCGACACCCGTGAACCACTCCTGAATCCCGTGGGCTGCGAGCAGAGAGCATTCCACGGGAAAACTGGGAGGAGGCCACCCAAAGGCGGGGAGAGAATGCTGGGCACGCCAAGACGACAGATGTCCACGCAGGGACAGCCGTGCAAGAAAAGCTGCGCACATGTTCTTGTGTCTGTTCCAAAACCAAACCTCAGTGGCTCTGGCCGATCCATTGTTTCAGTGTGACTCCCTGTAATTAACACAGGAGGGCGAACCACATCAGCCATTTTGGCAGTCCCCTCAAGACCCCCTCCCACAGCTAGACCACCTGCGTGTCTGGTCACTCAGGCAGCCGACCAGTCTTGCTGAGGAGCCGTTAGACCAGACGCTGTTCTAGACTCTCCTGGTGGAGCTGACGTTCCAGTGGGGACAGACAGACCGTGAGGCATTTCTAAGACGTCAGCTGGTAAGTGCTTTGCAGAAAAGTAAATGCAGGGTAAAGCAGGTTAGAAAATTCCAGCAACTGCAGTGGGGAGAGGGTCTTTCCTCTTCCTGTAAGGGGTCAGGTGACCTGAGAAGGTCACATTTGTGAGAGAAGGAAGAAGGAGAGGGAGCCATATAGGTATCTGGAGGGAGAGCATCCAACCAGGGAAAGGCAGGGGCCCCGAGTGAGGGCGTGCTGTGTGCTGTGACGAAGTTACAACCACCCAGGAAGCAAACACGTGCTACCACAGCCCAGGCCCAGGTGGACGGCAGGACTGGGTAGAGGCTGGGGTCGACGACTCCACATCCTGGCACCAGCGCTAGGGCGGATACAGACACGGAGGCAACAGCCCTTACAGGTGTGAGCTGCAAGCCGCTGGACATGGATCTGGGCCCAGCTCTCCAGCTTTTCGTCTCGGACCAGTTACTGCTGTCCTAGTCTCCTATTTCCTCTCCCAAGAGGTGGACTCGCTGCCTTAGGGCCCCCTCGTCTTCCCAGCGCAGCTGTCAGAGCCGTCTCTGGGCCCCAGCTCTCTGCGCTTCCTCGAGTCCCACTCTGCAATATGCTTCTGCCTCCCTTTCTGCCACCCACCCCCCCCCCCGCCCCGCAAGCCCACACTCCTCAGTCTTTACCCCGCCCCATCTGCCAGCAAATCCCCACAACCCTTCCCATCCCATCACTTCTCTCCAACCCCTCCTGAAGGCCCCGTAGCCTGAGCCGCCCAGCCTAAGGCCCCGTAGCCTGAGCCGCCCAGCCTGCCCGTCCAACCTGGCTCCACCGTGCTGCTCCCTCCCCCAGGCCGCTTCCTCTGTGGTCCTCCCCCCCCCACCGCAGCACAGCACATGCCAGATGTTCGGACCTCAAGCTGGCAGTCCTCCCGAATTCCTTTCTTTCCTCACTCCCTGTCTAATCCATCAACAACTCCTGTTGGTTCTATCTTAAAGCGGCTATACCTCCAAATCTGACCAGCTTCCACCTTTTTCAACCCCAATCCCAGGACCAGACCACCACTCTGGATTCTTGCTATCCCCTAAGTGATGCCCCTGTTCCCCGCCTTGTCCAACGGCAGTTCATTCCACGCCTCTGCCCGAGCCCCACCCAATGGTGTCCTGCTGGCCTGCAAAGTCCCCCATGTTCAGGCCTCCTCCCCACTCTCTGCCTGTCTCCTCCCCTGTCCCCTCCCTCTTCTGCCCCAGCCACACTGGATCTTTGCTGGCTTCCTCTGGGCCTCCGTATTGGCTGTTCCTCTTTGGAGAACACTCTTCCCCAAGGTGCCTCCATGACTTCCTCCCTCACTTCCTTCAAGACTCCAAGAAGGGGCCGGCCTGGTGGCGCAGCAGTTAAGTTTGCACATCCACTTTGGTGGCCTGGGATTCGCCAGTTCGGATCCCCGGTGTGGACATGGCACCACTTGGCACACCATGCTGTGATAGGCAGCCCACATAGAAAGTAGAGGAAGATGGGCACGGATGTTAGCTCAGGGCCAATCTTCCTCAAAAAAAAAGACTCCAAGAAGATGTCACCCCTTGAAACAGCCCTCCCTAGACAGCCCAGGTAAGGTAGCAACCCTCCTGTGTCCCCAGTCTGGGTCCGTACTCCACGGTATTTTTTTCGTTATACGAACTAACCTCCGAAATGCCACGTGTTCATCTGAGCACTAACTGTTTATATGTCTCTCCCCACTATAATGTAAAATTCACAAGGACACAGACTGTCCTTGTGGCTCCTGTCCATGCCGTCTTCCCAGAGCCTAGAACAGTGCCTGTCGCATCTCAGGACTCCACTCAAATGCATGCAAGGATTACAGCAAATACCTGCCACTTTCTTTCTCCATTACCACTCTGGATGCCATCTTAGTCCTTTAGCAGGATCTCCTAAAAACCCAAATGTGAGCATGCCCATCCCCTGCTGGTAAGCCTTCATTAAGCATTGTAACCATCTCACAATCCTCAGGCTA
The DNA here is from genome assembly GCF_041296265.1 of Equus caballus. Taxonomy (NCBI): domain Eukaryota; kingdom Metazoa; phylum Chordata; class Mammalia; order Perissodactyla; family Equidae; genus Equus; species Equus caballus. The sequence goes on from NC_091684.1 coordinate 2,576,699, forward strand.
AGTCCGAAATGTTTCGCGTGGCCTCTGAGGCCCTCCACAGTCTGGCCTCTTCCTGTCTCTCCAGACTCCTCTTAGACCACCCTCTCTGTTTGCTCAGTGTGCTCCATGATGAACAGGCTTCTTTCCCTTAAATCTTCCTACTTTCTGTAGCCTCAGGATTTTTTAATGTGTTCTTCATATGAAGAGGAACACTTTTTCTCCTACATTTTTGCTTCAACTTAATGTCACTTCTTCAGGGAACTTTGGATGGATGGATGCAGGGATGGAGGCAGGGAGGGAGGCGGGGGGAGAAAGGAGGAATGGATGAAGTGAGGGATGGATGGATGGATGGATGGATGGATGGGTGAAGTGAGGGATGAAATGATGGAGGGAGGAAGGGAAGGAGAGAGGGATGGAGAGATGGATGGATGGAGGCAGGGAGAGATGGATGGATGAAGTGAGGGATGGCTGGGTGGAGGGATGGATGGATGGATGGATTGTTGACAGGTGAATAAATGAATAAAGCTGCACTTAATTGCACTGTTTCTTGGAAATGCAGGCATTGTTTCTGGATCAGGTCTTAGAGAGATAAACAATCTCTGTAAGTCAGGTAATGAGAAACGTTCACAGAGGTGACTCAGCCCCAAGCAACCATCTTAGCCTGGCCAAGTAGCATAGACACACTGGCACAACTTTGCCCCTCCTGACATCCCGTGATGGCACCTATTGAGGATGAGCTCCACTCTCCCGGGCGCCTGAACTCAGCAGTCGTCACCAGCGCAGCTTGATAGTAAAGAGCACACACTCAGCAGCCACATTGCCTGAGTTCAACTTCCAGTTCTGCTATTTACTCTTGGTGACCAAGATACTAACCCCACTGTGTCTCGGACCCCTCATCTGTAAAATGAGGATTAACTGTCTTCCTGGGAAGTAACCACACAGGATCTTGTGCTCCTGTTATCACGTGGGCAACACCAAACCTCTTTGGCATAAAAATCAGGACTTGAATAAACTGGTCCCAGCCTACCTTTCTAGCCTCTTGTTATGGAGTAAAAGTCTGTGTGCCCCCAAAGTTCATATGTTGAAACCCTACCCCCCAATGTGATGGCATCAGGGGTCTTTGGGAGGTCATTGGGGTTAGATGGGGTGTGAGGCTGGGGCCCTCAGGATGGGATCAGGGCCCTTGTAAGAGTCATGAGAGAGCTTATTCCTGTCCCTCTCTCCCCCACATGAGGACACAGCAAGAAGTCAGCCGTCTGCAGCCTGGAAGAAGGCTCCCACCAGAACCCAAGTGGACTTCCAGCCTCAAGGACTGTGAGAAATTGTGTTAGCCGCTTACGCCGCCCAGCCCGATGATAATTTGTTATAGCAGCTCAGGCTAGGCCACCGATGGTCTGCCGTTCCACACAGACACGTGCCTTCTGCTCAGTTCATTCAAAACGCTTATGGGTGCCTCCTCATTCCAGGCCCACACCCCAACATGATGGCATATATATCTGATTAAGATGCAAACCCCACCCCGTGCCTCCCAGTCCACTTCGACTCGCTTCACAGACCCGGCTCAAAGTCCACAGCTCGGCCAGGTCTGGAGGGACTCTCCCTGCCGCCCCCCGAGGCACTTCGCACACCCCCTGTATCCACAGCTTATGCGCTTTATACACTGTGGCTGAACGCTGTGCAATTCTTCATTGATACTGCAGTTTCACTCAGCTCACGGCTCCTCCGGGCTCTAGGTTTGATCCACTTGGAATCCTCCCCTTCGCAAAGCCAGAGCTCAGCTAGGGTGGGAGGCTAATAAATAGTGGATGCTCAAAAATGTTCTGAATAAATGACTGAAACAGAGGGGGGAGTAAACAGACCAACGAGTAAACATGTCGCTGTCTCCAGGCAAAAGACGAGTCTTATCTGGGAAAGTGTTCCCAGCGTCAGCCCCAGGCCTGGCAGCACCACCCACGCGGCGGGCTCCTCGCACCTCTCAGCAGCCCACACACATGCACGCTGTTTCTTTGTCTCCAGAACAGCTCAGCTCGGTTTGTACACTTTGTGTGGTCATTCATAGCATCTCACTAGTACGTGCGCCAAAGAGACAACCTCCTTGTCTTTCCTTTTTTGAAGAAGAAGATTAGCCCTGAACTAACATCTGCCGCCAATCCTCCTCTTTTTGCTGAGGAAGACTGGCCCTGAGCTAACATCATGCCTATCTTCCTCTACTTTGCGTGGGACACCTGCCTCAGCATGCCTTGACAAGCAGTGGGTAGGTCCACGCCCAGCATCTGAACCTGCGAACCCGGGGCCACCGAAGTAGAATGTGCGAACTTAACCACTGCACCACCAGGCCGGCCCCTGTCTTTTCTTTTAAAGCAAAGTTAAACACTTTATAAAATTCTGCATTTTCCCTAACTCGTTTTTCTCAATATTTTATTATGAAAATTTCCAAACATATAGGAAAGTTGAAAGAATTGCAGGTGAACATATATATATATATATGCACTGTCTAGATTCTTTGATTAATATAATGCAATATTTCCTTTATCACTGTCTGTCCATCCCTCAATCCATCTTACCTTTTGAAGCATCTCAAAGTGAGGTGCAGACTGAGTTCCCCCTGAACACTGACTTCCCAGTCATTCCCTGGAGTTCCACGTTTGTTTCTAGCTGCTTTCTTGGGAAGGAGAGAGGAAGTTAAGATTCAACGAAAGGCACAGATCTCAAGTGTACCGCTCAGTGAGTTTTGCCGATGGGGCACACCTGTGTAACCCAAACCCCTGTCACCACACAGAACGTGGCCACCTCCCAGAGCACTCCTGGTGCCCCTTCCTGGTCATCCTGCCCCACACTCCCAGGGGCAACCATTTCCTGAAGTCCACATCAGTGGAAGCATACAGTGTGCTGCTGTGAGCGAGACTTCCACACAAGGACGTATACTGGTATTTTGTTCCTTTTTCCTGCTGGAAATTCTTGTGTTGTGTGAATTTTCCCTGGTTTGTTTCTCTCTTCTCCTGGTGAGGGCCACCTGGGCTCTTTCCAGTTGGGTCTGTTAGCAATAAAACTGTGGTCAACGTCCCTGCACAGCTTGCGTCTCAGGCTCTTTCAGGTTTCTGAGTCTTGGACAGCAGGAGGCAGCAGTGAGCCAGTGGATGGAAATGCCAGATTTCCCCCGAGGGAGGAAGCGTCACCCTTACCACCTTCACATCAGCAGGGCTCAGGAAGAAAGTCATCACGCCGCATATTAATGAATTTGTCAGAGGGACAAGCCTTAGCTATCACTAGTGTGCGGGCCTGGTGGGTTTCCTCCTTGGCAGGGAAGGCCGCACAGGACAACTGGACAAGGGAAGGGGTGGAGGAGGAGAGATGGACGGAGGCCCCCCGCCCCTCAGGCCTCACCCGCACTGCCAATAGACTCCAGCGGGCACCTTCCCCCTAGGGTATTACGCAGATGTCACTCCACATGGTGTCACCTCGAGGCCCTGTGACACGTGTCCTTCGTGACATGCGTCCTTCCTGGCCTGCTCTGCGATGGAAGTCCTCAGACAGTCATTATTTGGGCCCCCCAGTACTGCCACTTTATGCTGTTGTGACCTCTGTATTTCTCACACCAGGTCTCACTCGGGGTGTTATGTCCCGGGTGTACCTGTTCTGCCAAAGCGGAACATGCGAACTTAACCGCTGTGCCACCAGGCTGGACCCAGAAAGGCTGATTATGATGCAAAATCACAGTGTGGTTTCCAGAATCACTAGGAACACTGCTTAAAATTCTGAGTCCTGGTCCCCATCCCCAAGAATCCCTGGGTCTAGGGTGGGACCTGGGAATTAATCACTTGAACGAGCTCCCAGAAGAGGCTGCTGTGCAGCCAGGTTCGGAAACGGTTGGTCAGGGCAGCTGGTGGGAGTGGGGGCAGGGGTGCAGTATAAGGTCCTGAGCGACCTTATGACCTTATAAGGTCCTTATGATCTCCAAGGGCACAGGAGCAGGCAAGGAGTGCCAAGTGGGCTCTGAGACCCTGTTCCCACAGAGGCCAGTCAGGAAAGGCGCCGGCTGGTGCTTCCCGAGTGCTGTTGGCTCTGCCCTGAGAAGGTGTCCGGGGCCATTGTGCAGTGAGGGGCCAGGCTGCACGTCATGGCAGTCGGGGCTGCCCTTGCTTCTGGTCCCCTCCTGCTTCACACCCCTCCTACCTCCCGAATGATGAGGACCGCTGTGCTCACACACGAGGGGCCTGGGCCATCTCTCCCCACCATCCACAGGACCCTGAACAGCGGGCTCCTCTGAGTCTCTCCTTTCTCCTTCCCTCATCTAAATCCACATGAAACAGCGGCAACGGCAGCCACGGCCCGACAGCGACGCGGTGGCCCCCTCGGTGCCACAGCAGACAAAGGGCATCCAGTGGGGTGGATTGGGGTGAAGCCAAATTGGGCATTTTTATATTATTTTCATTATCAGCTGCAGGAGCCGCCAGAAGTGCCCAGCAGCACACACTGCTGTGCATGCTCGATCATCACAGGCTGCTCCTCAGTTACAAGTTGCCCAGCTCTGGGACAAGCTTCATGGGGGATGGAAAGAAGTCTGTCCTGCAGTCCATTTGAAAAAACACACAGGCCCACACCTGAAATGTAAGTGAGCACAGAGGACAGGTGCCAAATGAGCAACAAGACCGAGTGTCATAGGGCCCAGAGGAGAGAGCGAGCCGGGGACAGTGCCCGGGATGGGGCTTAGTAGGACGTGGGGAGCGTGGCTCAGAGATGGGGGAGCCGGGCTGCGGCAGGAGAGACCAAACATTGCCCTCGTTACTGGTGATGGCTAGTTGAGGGGGCAGTTCAAAGGTTAAGCAGGTCAGCTAACCAAGGCCCAGGAGGAGGCCACTGCCCAGCCTGCCGCAGGCCATGCTGACGGAGGACGCCCCACCGCTGCCGCCGCCTCCCCCCGCACAGCTGTCCCACGCAGAGCCATTCTCCCGGGACGGCGGGCAGAGCGCGGCGGGCTGTGCAGGACCGCGTCTTCTTTCGGATGCTGGCAATCGGACGAGTCCCTCCGCTTGCCAGCCCCGTCTCAGCCCCCAGGAAATGGAGTAAGGGCAGAAATTACGAGAGAGAGCGACTCCCTCCTCAGGGAAGAAACATTAGAAGTGCGAACGCGTTTCCTCCGCCATCAGCTTCTGCGTCCCCCTCTCCAGGCTGGCGGTACGTCGTGGACGCCTCGCTTGGGAAGGGGCGGGGTCAACCATAAGGAGTCTGTGGTCTGATGGGGCAGAGGCGGGGCCACAGTGTTGGCAGCCTCCCCGTGCACAGGGCACCATCAGGAGGCTGCCAGACGGGGACAGAGGTTTGCCAAGCAAGTGGCCTCAGGGACAGGAGAGGGCCTGGAACTCTCCGTGTGTGCGTTGCGGGGGGGCGGGGGGGGGCGGGGGGGGCGGGGGGGGGGCGGGGGAGGGGGCAGGGCGAAGGCTGTGGTCTGGGAGGGAGGGCCTGTCACCCTGGGAACATGCGGTGTGTGCAGCACATGGATCCTGCGTCTCGGGGAGCACTGGGGTGCCCTTTGCTCCCAGCAGCTGATGCAAAGGGGGCTCAGGAAGAGATCCAGTTGTCATAGACAAGAGCGAGGTTTCTAGAGGACCATGGGGGAATTAGACAGGAATGCGAGGGCCTGGGACAGGAGGGTGACAGGAGGTGGGCCATCAGGAGAGGTGCTCGCTTGAAGAGAGGACAGAAATTGCACAGCAGCAATTCTGTGCAGGGTGGGAGCCCCCACAGCTGCGTTCCCTCCTTCTCAGGTGTCTGTGTGGAGGAGTGAACGTGAGGCCAGAGGCAGAGAGAAGGCTCTGCAGGGTCGCCACTTGCTTGCCAGGCTGCCTTGTGGTTAGACCCTCTCTCTGCTGCAACCTCGTCGTCTCGGCTTTCCAGGCCACCGGCCAAACCGAACCTGGTTCAGTAAGAAGACTGGCCCAGTGCAGGTCCCCTCAGCTGGACCACTGCCTTCCACCCCCGGCCCCCGGCTCATCACCCACCCTGTCTTTCTAGTGGTGCAACAGCACGGGCTGAGACGGGCCTTGGCGCCAGGGAGGCCTGCTTTCAAACCCCAGCTGGTCGCCGGACCTCTCTGGACCTCAGTCTCTTCCTTGCAAAATGAGGACACCTCACAGGGGGCTTTGCCCTCCACTGCTGCCAGAGGGCATGGCCTCCTGCAGCGTCCCCTGAGCACAGGCCAAGTGCACCGCCTCGTCCCGTGAGGGCCCGTCCCTGCGCCCTGCTCGCTGCAGGGCCGCAGGACAGTGAGCCTGCAGGAGGTGCTCGGGCCTTCAAGAGCCAGCTCCGCCCCTTGCAGGGCCAGCCCAGCCCCGGAGCCTCTTTCCCCAGGGCCCCTGAGGTGCGGTGGGCACTGGAGCTGCGCCCCTGGACCTGCCACCCTGGCCGAGCCGCTGAGCAGGCCTGCTGGCTCGGCTTCTCCTCCTCTCCCGCCAGCCAGCCTGCCCCTCGGCCATCCTGTGAGGGGCCGCATGACAATGTGCCCTCTGCGCCTGGGTCCCATGCCACCCGGCTTGTGATCACAGTGCGTTCTGCAGCCTTGCAGAGAGCAGCTGAGCCACGTATCCAATGGCAAATAAACAGCACCGCCCAGCCCTCGGGGACACCTGTCCAGCCCAGGGCCCGGCAGGAATGTGCCTCTGCCGTGGGAGCTCTTTCCTGTTTTGAACAGTTTCAGGCAAGTGCAGGCCAGGCTCTTATCAAAGAACGCAGTTGCCTTTGGAAAGGATCCTGTTCCTTAACCACTGGGGACGGGGACGTAAACAAGCACAACTGGAGACACACAGTGAGGGCACATTGTTTACGACTCTAAATATTTCATCACACCGACTCCTAAAAATAGCCCCGGCGTAGTGCAGACACCATTGGGAAGTCGTGGAAAAGTTCATGTTTTCCTGGAAGAGGCGGGAAACAGAACAGCGCAGCCAGTGCAGCGGCTCCTTCGCAGGACGCGTTTCCTCGAGGACTCGCTCGCCCTGGAAAGGTGGAAGATGACCTCGGCCTGCGGCCACTGGGCGCTGTGCAGCCCTCCGTTGGAGGAGAACTAGAAGCACCAAGTGCGTTTGAATACTCACCCCACCCTCTCCTACAGCGCCACAGTCCAGGGAAACAAATGACTTATAGCAGGATTCCTTTCCCCAGGGCAACTTTCCTGCCCCCCAGGCAAAACCATGCCCCAGACCTTTCTAGTCACTTCTAGATCACACAAACTGCCCTCCTTTGCGCTTCAGTCTTGGTGCAATAACAGTTGTACCCTGGCCAGAGTAACCGTCAGACCCTCCTCCAGCTCGGGTGCGTGCCTAGGAAAGCTGCCTGTGAACTGGAGGAGGCTGCTGCCCCTGCCTCCTGCACAGCCCCTGGGCAGGCGCCAGGCAAGCGGGAGCCCAGGAAGGTCTCGGCCGCCTGTGCTCTGCCTGGGGGGAGGGGATCAAACCTGACCGTGCCCCTCGGCGGGCTGCTGCTTCTCTGGGGTAATCCATAACCAACCTATAAATCAAAATTGGGGTGAGTTTATTATGAGCCAGAGTGAGGATTATAACCCGAGAAGGGTTTGGAAGGCGTTCCAGAGAAGCACGGGTTTCAGTACAGTCTTATATCTTTTTAGAACACAGAAGATACATTAAACACACCCAGGAGACATTTTCAAAGAGGTGTTCAGTTGCAGATTAGCAGGTGAACATGACCAGGATGCCAGGAAAGGGACTAATCCGGGCCTTACCAATAGGGCGTTACCAATAGGCTGTTGTTACCAATAGGGCGAAGGAGGGGAGGTAGGCATTCTTTATCTCAAGAGAGTGCGTTTCTTACTTTAATGGATGAGTAGATGTACAAAGTATGTTTGAAAAGCCATAAATCAGGCTTTCTACTTCAAGCCGAATCAGTTTTGGGTTTTTTTTTTAAAGATTGGCAGCTGAGCTGACGACTGTTAGCAATCTTTTTTTTTGGCTTTTTCTCCCAGAAGCCCCCTAGTACATCGTTGTGCATTCTAGTTGTGAGTGCCTCTGGTTGTGGCATGTGGGACGCCGCCTCAGCATGGCCTGATAAGCGGTGCCATGTCCACACCCAGGATCCGAACCCGTGAAACCCTGGGCCACCAAAGCGGAGCGCTCAAACTTAACCACTTGGCCACGGGGCTGGCCCCTGGGTCAGTTTTGAATTTGAATAGTTACCCCATCTACCCCAATATGTGAACATCTCTTGTCAGGGGTCTTGGAGGCTCCAATAAATACTGGGCCTCTCCCACCTGCAGTCCCTGGACCTGGCTGCTTGATCCTCATTTGGATCCTGGAGAACCCCAGGCCCACTCCCCACCCACCAGAGCCCATCTGGGCCATGGGCAGCATGCACCTCTGGCCTGCTGGCAATGGGAGTGTGCCTCCTTCTCCAGCTCAGCCCTCTTTATCGAGAGCTGGGCAGGCAGCATCGCCCCAACTGTCTCCTCTGTGTGCCACGGCCTGAAAGCAAGCTTGGGTGCATAGGGCTGGGGAGGGAAGAGTGCTCCCGGGCACCAGGAGCCCACTTGGAGTGAGTGGTCATGAGCTTAAAGTGAGACCGGTCAGCACAGTTGTGTCTTTTCTCTTCCACTTCTGGGAGCTTGGATGCAGGCATGGTGCCCAGTCGGGGTCAGAAGGGTAGATACTGTGCAGGGAGAGGAGACTAGGGCACTGAGGGCATTTACAGGGATGACCAGGTGACCAAAGCAAGAAGATAAAGGCAGTGAGGGGCAGTGAGGGTAGAGATGAGTGGTCTGAGAATAGGATGCTGAACTGGAGCCTAGAGAGCCGGCCACTGTTGATGACAGATGATGACGGGAGATGGTGTCCATTGTTTCGACTAGAACCCCCCATGACTGTAAGCCCGAGCATCTTCCCACGTGCTCATTGGCCATTTGAGCTTTGTCTTTCACAAAGTCAGTTCTTCGTCCACTGATCACTGGGTTGTTTGTACGTTAGTTGAGTTTTATTGGGCCATTTGTGTATTCTGTGCTGATCCTTTGCTGTCCTGGGGATTGCGATGCCTTCTGCCAGGCTGAGTCACTTTGCGTACACAATGCGCTTCACTTCAGTAAAATGTGTCCTCCTCTTGTATAAAGAGAACAGTAATCCCGCCTACCTGACTGCATCCTTGCGAGGGTGACATGGGGTCACAGAGGGCAGCGCACGGAACTTGGTGGGGCCCACAATGAGGTCACAGTGGTCTTAGCTGTCCTGAGGCCAGTCATTATTACCAATCTTGTCCTTTAAGGACATGCTATGTCTTTACAATTGTTGACGAAAATAATCCATAACCAATCTATAAATGAGAATTTGGGTGAGTTTATTCTGAGCTGAAATCTGAGGACCGTGGCCCGGGGCCTTTCTTCCCGAAGGAAGAAAGGACGCCAAAGAAGTGAGGTGTACAGAGTGGTTATATACCCCCAAACAGGCTGTTTCACATATGATTGAAATGTCCCTCCCACAATAGTCACAAGACTGCCCTGTCGGCACAGCGCTTGATGGACACAGCAGGTAGTGGGTCTGCTCTCTTGGAGGGCATAGCAGGAGGCAAGTCTATTGTCTCGAGCTGGGCGGTCACAGGTGAGCAGAGCAATCAGTTCCTAGCCTAAGGAAAGATGCTTAATCCTTAAGGAAATGCCAACATTGGGAGGGGGAGGGAAGTTGCACCTTTATCTCAAGGGCCTTTGTTCTTGCTATAGGGAATCTCTAAAGCAGATATACAATGCATGCTCAACGGCCTCAGTCAGGCCCTTTTGGAAAGACAATGTCAGGCCGAATTAGGTTTACACAAAATGGCTTCCTCATATTCTCCAATATATCCTATTGCTTGCCATTTCTATTTGTCACAATCATTGGTAACGTCTTTTCACGTCTTCCTGCAACATCTCTTTGCATCTTGAACATTTCTTATTAAGTTTATTCTTAGATATTTTGGTTGTTGCTCTTATGAGATTTTCCCCATGTTCAAACTGGTCACTGCCAGTATTTAAGAAAGTGATTGATTTTCATATTCTTACACACATTTTACTGAATTCTTATTTGTTTAAAGACTTTCTCCACTGGTCTCTTGAATTATCTAGGTAAATGACTTTATCATTCTTTGTTAATTTGTTGACTTAATTAACAAATATCAACTGAACACCTACCTGACAAGAGATTTGCACATACTGAGGTATATGGGACTATTCAGGTTCAAAACTGATTCGGCTTGAACTAGAAAGCCTGACTTATGGCCTATCAAACACACAGTTGTCCGTCTGCTTAACCATTAAAGGAAAGAATGCCCTCTGTCAAGATAAGAACGCAGACTTCCCCTCCTAAACCCTATTGGTGACGCCTGGATTAGTCCCTTTCAGACATCAGGGTCCTGTTGACCTGCTAATTTGCAACTAAATACCTCTTTGAAACTTTGATGGGAATGTCTCCTGGGTGTATTTAATGTATGTTCTTTGTTCTAAAAAGATATAAGACTGCACTGAAACCCATGCTTCTCTGGAACACCTTCTGATGCCTTCCCAGGTTATAATCCTCACTCTGGCTCAAGTAAAACTCACCTTATTTCTCTTCTCTATAGAATGTGATGTGGATTAAGGCTGCCCCAGCTAGAGAAGCCCAAGGTGACCTGGCCTACATGCCAAACTATATGACCCGGTGGATTTTTTTATGGTATGAATTAGGGCTGCCCCAGGGAGAGAAGCCCAGGGCATCCTCACCTACATGCCGATCTATATGGCCAGATTCGTATCTAAAGTTATATGACCGCACAATAACCAGACCCCATCTGCACTGAAATCATTTAATGACTTTTTACATCATCTTTTCTTTCACCAGTAAAAATAAGTCATGTACCCATGCCTTATAAAATTAGCCCTAACCCTCAACTCAGGGCAGCAGCAGGAGCTCTGACTGCCCACGGGTCCTGTCCCCAAGCAGCAGCGGCAGGAGCTCTGACTGCCCGTGGGTCCTGTCCCCATGCGGCAGCAGCAGGAGCTCTGACTGTCCGTGGGCCCTCTCCCCATGCGGCAGCGGCAGGAGCTCTGACTGCCCATGGGTCCTGTCCCCATGCTATTCCACACTATTCTCTAAATAAAAAGAGCACTACTGCCAGATCTTGAGAGTCCAAGAAATCTTTCTTTCGACTCCTCGGCTCACCGACCCAACATCAGAATGGTTATTGGTGGGGCGAGCCAGGTGGTGCAGCAGTTAAGTCCACACATTCAGGTTCAGCAGCCCAGTGTTCACTGGTTCGGATCCTGGATGTGGACATGGCACCATGTGGCAAAAAGCCATGCTGTGGTAGATGTCCCACATATAAAGTAGAGGAAGATGGGCACGGATGTTAGCTCAGGGCCAGTCTACCTCAGCAAAAAGAGGAGGCTTGGCAGCAGATGTTAGCTCAGGGCTAATCTTCCTCAAAAAAAAAAAAAAAGTAAATAGAATGGTTATTGGTTATTTTGCGTCAACATAACAAGTGCCAGGCCTGGTTCTGGGTGTTCAACATCCGTCAGTGAGCCTAAAAGTCGACGCCTGCCCTCATGGAACTGACACGGGGTGGGGAGGAGAGTGTGTCAATAAGGACAGTTTTGCCTCTTCCTTTTTGGTACTTTAAAAATCCCATTGCTCTTTCCTGTCTTCCTGCAGCACCTTAGACCGCTGACAGCGCCAGGCGTGCTGGCTCCCTCCCGACTTTGGGGGAAGGCAGCAGGGTTCCAGTTAAGTGTGATGTTTACCGTAGGTTTCAGGCGAATACTTTCAGTGGAAGGCTTCTTAGCTGCAAGTCATAGAAGCCAGCTCTGGCTGATGTCAGCGGAAAACTAATTTAAGGAAGGAATACTGGAGGGCTCACAGACTTGCAGGTGACAAGAGATTTGCACATATTGAGGCACATGGTGTAACTATTCGAGTTCAAAACTGATTCGGCTTGAACTAGAGAGCCTGACTTATGGCCTATCAAGCACACATTGTACATCTGCTTAATCGTTAAAGCAAGGAATCTCTCTCTCTCTCTTTTTTTTTTTTTTTTTTGAGGAAGATTAGCCCTGAGCTAACTGCTGCTAATCCTCCTCTTTTTGCTGAGGAAGACTGGCCCTGAGCTAACATCTGTGTCCATCTTCCTCTACTTTCTTGTGGGACGCCTACCACAGCATGGCGTGCCAAGCGGTGCCATGTCTGAACCCGAGATCTGAACCAGGGAACCCTGGGGCGGCGAAGCAGAACAAGTGCACTTAACTTCTGTGCCACCAGGCCAGCCCCAAGGAATCTCTCTTGAGATAAAGAATGCAGATTTCCCTCTTACGCCCTATTAGTAACAACGCCCCATTGCTAAGGCCTGGATTAGTCCCTGCTAATCTGCAACTGAACACCTGTTTGAAAATGTCTCCTGGGTGTGTTTAATGTATGTTCTGTGTTCTAAAAAGATAGAACACTGTACTGAGACCCGTGCTTCTCTGGAATGCCTTCTAAACCCTTCTCGGGTTATAATTCTCACTCTGGCTCATAATAAACTCACCCCAATTTTGATTTGTAGGTAAGTTATGGATTATTTGTGTCGACACCAGTACAGCCTGAGTACTCGCCTTGGAAAATGGCAGGAACACAGGGCAGAGACACAGCCAGAGGACCTGGGGTCAGACTGCCCTGCTGGTCCAGGGCATAAACTGCTGCAGGACACGGGAACACGTGTCACTGCCCCACCTGCCACCAGAGCCCCTGCTGCCACAGCCTCTTGTTTACGTTCAGCCAGAAGAAACCAGAGTGGGTAGAGGAAATGTCTTCTTCCCCTACATGAACACGGACGGGTCCTATGAAGAGGCATTAAGTCTGCCTACTCTTGCACAGATCATCAATTCCCTTACTGCTCCTCACCTCCAGTCACCTACCTCCACACTTCAGACCGCCTTGTCCTCAGCCCATAAATATCCCTGAGTCCCTATTTTTGGGAAGCAAATTTGAGGCTCTTGCTCTCGCTTCCACACGTGGCTGCCCTGTGAGTAAACCCCCTCTCTGCTGCAATATCCTTGTCTCAGTGTTCGGCTTTCCAGGTGGCGTGCAGAAACGAACCTGGTTTGGTAACAGATGGAGAGCCAGCCAGGAGCTCAGTCCAGACAGACCTTTTTGCCTGAGACCCATCAGCCCCCTGCCAGGGTGGAGAGGCTGTGGGCGAGGCCAGCAGCTGCCAGCAGTGTTTCTCTGGGACTGTTCCAGGATCCTTTCCCTGCTTAGCGCAGCTGACTCCATGACGCCTATTTTCACTTTCAGTAGAGAGACGGTTTCTGGGTTTGGAAGACGTCTTTTTGGTGAGTATGTTTCGTACAAGTGACTGCATTGTCGACGAAAATAATGCATAACCAATCTATAAATGAAAATTTGGGTGAGTTTATTCTGAGCTGAAATCTGAGGACCATGACCCAGGGCCTTTCTTCCCGAAGGAAGAAAGGGCACCAAGGAAGTGAGGTATATAGAGTGGTTATATACCCCCAAACAGGGTCTTTCACATATGATTGAAATGTCCCTCCCACAATAGTCACAAGATTGCCCTGTCGGTACAGCACTTGATGGACACAGCAGGTAGTGGGTCTGCTATCTTGGTGGGCGTAGCAGGAGGCAAGTCTATTGTCTCAAGCTGGGTGGTTACAGGTAAGCACAGCAATCAGTTTCTAGCCTAAGGAAAAATGCTTAATCCTTAAGGAAATGCCAACATTGGGAGGGGGAGGGAAGTTGCACCTTTATCTCAAGGACCTTCGCTCTTGCCATAGGGAATCTCTAAAGCAGATATACAATGCATGCTCAACGGCCTCAGTCAGGCCCTTTTGGAAAGACAAGGTCAGGCCGAATTAGGTTTACACAAAATGGCTTCCTCATATACTCCAATATATCCTATTACTTGCCATTTTTATTTGTCAGCATTTTTATTTCTTCTTGCTTTAAGTCTGACTTCTGAAAGGAAGCCTCGGTCTGGCCTTCATCGTGAGGGTCTTGGTTTCGGGGACTCTCGATATTAAGGAAGAATTAGGGGATCCGCTCACAAGAGTGCGCTGGGTTTGGTTTGGTGTTGAGATCTGGTTCTCGCTGCAGCATGCGTATACTGTGACCGCCCGCGTCTGCATTCTGAAACAATGGGTAATGTTAGCTCGATTCCCACCTGCAGGCTCCGAGGCTGCATTCTTCAAAATTGGGCAACTTTCAGTTATGAGTCCATGAAAAAGAAAATGATGGTATTTTTCTGTAATACCACGTGGCCACAATCAGAGAGCTCTTGCAATGACTCGTCTTAAGAACTTAATCAGGGGCTGGCCCGGTGGCCGAGTGGTTAAGTTAGCGCACCCCGCTGCAGGCAGCCCAGTGTTTCATTGGTTCAAATCCTGGGTGCGGACATGGCACTGCTCATCAAACCAAATAGATGTGAACTAAACTAAACTAAACTAAATAGATGTGAAAATAAAAGTGTTGGGTAAACTTTCAAAAAAAAAAAAGAACTTAATCAAATTTGGGATCTCAGCTTCCTCTCTCAGTTTTATAGACGCTAATGTAACCTCCACACTCCCCCCCCCCCCCCCCCCCCGACCCCGGGAGCTCTCTGCCTGGTTTTTGGGCACCTGGAGTGATCTCAGGTTGGCCCCTTGGTCAATCCTTTGACTGACAATCTGGAACCCCGTTTTTTTTTTTTTCTGAAAGATTTTATTTTTTTCCTTTTTCTCCCCAAAGCCCCCCAGTACATAGTTGTGTATTTTTAGTTGTGAGTCCTTCTAGTTGTGGCATGTGGGATGCTGCCTCAGCGTGGCCTGACGAGCGGTGCCATGTCCACACCCAGGATCCAAACCAGTGAAACCCTGGGCCGCCGAAGCAGAGCGCACAAATCATTCGGCCACGGGCCCGGCCCCTGGAACCCTGTTTTGCCTCCTGTCAAGAGCTTGTTGAGGATTTTAGGCGCCTACTGAGTCAGGTATGGGGACAGATCTGTAATTTATTCTCTAAACTGTCTTTCCCTGGAACTGTCGTTTGTGTGACCCTCATCTTGATATCTCTTGGGAAGAGGCTGGGAGGGTGAGGCCTGATGACCTCTTTCCCTTCTTTGTCTCGTTGTCACCAAGTTGGGATTCAGTTCAGGCTGGACCTGAGCAGAGCCTACACCTTCTGTAACACCAAAACTTGAAAAACGTTCTGTCAGGGACTTAGCTCTCACCCCTGGCATTGGGAGCCCGCCCCGGCCTGCTCCAGGCCTTGGCCTCTTGCCCACCTGGCTTGCCTTGTGCTGGCTCAGGGACTAAGTGCCTGGGCTGAACAGGACTTGACCCAATCTTATAACTATGTTGACACCTGCAGTGGGGCTCTGCCCCATTCTCCGCCCGCTGTCAGCCAGGCACTGACGGTGCTTTACCAGCACGGGGAAGGCCCCAAGCATCCCCGGAGACTCACCCCTCGGGTGCATTTTAAATAATTGGAAACGATTTCAACTTCGGTGGGTTATGCCCCAGAAACTCTGTCTTGGAGAAAACTTGAGTGGTTCCTCTGTGCCTTCGTGATGTAGCTGGACAGGTGGATCAACCCGTAATGTCGTTTAAGTTACAACACAATTTCTGAGAAATCAAGAGCTACTGTCCTAGGAAATCCTTGTAAGACTGGAAAGGCAGCTGTAGAGCCATTCAGGTTCCACCCAATTCCCTCATCTCAGAGAGCTTGCAAATCCTCAGGGGACTACCTAACCCATCACTGATACCTAAGAGTGAAGAAAAAAAAAGGAAAAAGGCCGAAAAACAGCCAGAAGAGCACCCTTGCCAAAAATCTAGCATCTTGAGTGTCTTCACAAATATTAGTAAAAAGGCTTAGAACAAAATTTGGATTCATACCTAGGGAGCTTTGTCTTACTGTACCTGATTCATGGCAGTAATTTGTAAAGCAATAGCTGTGGACACGGTGCAGGTGTGTCTGTATGTGTGTCAGATGTGTGTGGTATTTTTACCTCCGGATGGTATGGCCAAAATTAAGAGCTCTGCTTAATTGGCTAAAAGTAAGCACTTACGTAAATTGTAGATATAATAGAAACTAACCCAAATGTCTTTCAAGTTAACATGATATAAATTAACCTTTGGTAACTGAAAACTTATTCAAATTTGTTGGTTTGATTAAAATGGACATGTCCCCCAGAGTTAGTGCTGGATATGATGCAGACATGTCTGGGTTTATTGGTCAAATAAGCTGATGTTATCTCTATTACAAAACTGGTTAGCAAAAATAATAACTTAAAATGATGACTAACTTTGTCTAATGTCTCATGAAGTATTATAGGCAATCTAAATAATTATTGGAAATGAGTAAACTAAATAGATGTGAAAATAAAAGTGTTGGGTAAACTTTCAAAAATAATTATGTCTTACGACATGCATATTTAAAATAACTTCCAAAATCTTTCTGGTGACTTGAAACTTTGAAGTGTTGCTAGATAAAATTGAGTGATAAAAAAATTCACTGAGGGGCTGGCCCCGTGGCCAAGTGGTTGGGTTCCAGCGCTCCGCTTCCATGGCCCAGGGTTTCACCAGTTCGGGTCCTGGGCGCAGACGTGGCACGGCTCATCAGGCCACTGCCACAACTAGAAGGACCCACAACTAAAATATACAACTATGTTCTGGGGGACTTTGGGGAGAAAAAGCAGAAAAAAAAAGAGAAAAAATCCTCACTGAACATCTGGGTCATTTTTCAAATAAGATAAAATACTGAAACATTGTTAGACGTGTCTAGCTTTATCTATGTTTGACTTACAAATAAACTAAAAGGTATTTGGGTCTATGAATAAACATGTTTTATATTTTATTAAGATTGCACTGCGAAGTAGCATGTTTCTAGAAATTATAAAAACTATTTATAAATTTGCCAAGCCACAGTATGCTAATGGAAAAGACACTTCATAATTGCTTAGATTTTAGTTTTTGCTAGGGTGTGTAAGGGTTAAAAATTCTAATTAATACAAGTACTTAAAGCTACTAAAAATTAATAAGGCAAACATCTTCATATCTAAGGAAAGTAAAATGTATGTTTTCAGTAAAGAAGGTATAAAGAATGGAAATATTTTTGTTTGTTGGGTTAAGAAAGATAAATTTGTCCTAAAGTACTACAAGGTAAAAAAGGAAGCATGGGACAAGGAAGCATGAATGTAAAAAGAAAATTATGGAAGTTTTATGAAAGAGAAATTCTGAAAGGAGTTTTATGCCTGGTCAAGTTGGCTAAGATTAAAGTAATTCCAATTAAGTAAATAAGTTTTAATGTAAAAAAAAAATGAGCTGGTGCAAAAATTAACATTTGTTTTTCTCTCTCAAGAGGATAATTTTCTTGAACTTTTGGTCTGCTCCTTTTTTTTTTTTTTTTTAAAGATTGGCACCTGAGCTAACAACTGCTGCCAATCTTCCTTTTTTTTTAATTTTCGCTTTTTCTCCCCAAATCCCCTGAGTACATAGTTGTATATTCTAGTTGTGGCATGTGGGATGCCACCTCAGCGTGGCCTGATGAGCGGTGCCATGTCTGCGCCCAGGATCCGAACTGGTGAAACCCCAGGCCACTGAAGTGGAGCGAGCGAACTTAACCACTTGGCCACAGGGCTGGCCACCTGATCTGCTCTTGATAAAGAGGCTATAAAAGATTTTTTTCTTTATTTTTGAGTAAGTCTACCTAAAAGACAGAAAATCTATGTATTGTTAAAATAATTTCCTATGTTCAGAAAGACTGAGGTCTCTCTATTAAGATTTTTGACTGTTTTAACTGTTTGTTTCTGTTGTCACTCTGATTGAATAGAGTGAGTGTTGTTTCCTATTTGACTAAATGTTTTGAAACCTTTTGATATTTTTGACAAGGTACCCCCCCCCACACACTGAAGTATTCAAATCCTGAATAAAGGCTTTCTTTTGGCCTGGAAGAAGCAAGAGAATTTCTCGGAGGATTTTCAGAGGGCCCCTGAGACTCCTCAAAGAAATTTGCTCTCTCTTCCTATAAGGAGGGAGACACTGAGTGAATTAGGCTTATTTGGTATGTTAAATTACATGGGAAGCATTGTCAGATAAGTGATCATAAACTTTCTAGGGTGGTATTATCTGGGTTAATGTTATTGATATAAATGTTTTAAAAATTATATAACATTCCTAAAATTATGATCAGTCCTGGTTGTCAGTCATAATTCTGGTTATTATTTTAAAGTATTGTATGTCACAAAATTAACCAAATTTCTTCGTCAGTTGCCATTTTGGGATCCTGTTATTTACAGTTATTGTTTTACTCTGATGCTTTTTTAAAATACGTTTTGTCTTCAGAGAAATTCATGGAAAGGACTCTGACACTCTAGACTACAGTTTTCTGACAAACTTTCAGAAATTACAGAACTCTAAAAGAGAAACTGATGACCTCAGGAAAGTGCTGACAGAAGATTAAGATCAAGAGGGCCGGCCCCACAGCTGAGTGGTTGAGTTCGCACGCTCCACTTTAGCAGTCCAGGTTCTCACTGGTTCAGATCCTGGGCGCAGACATGGCACCGCTCATCAGGCCATGCTGAGGCAGTGTCCCACATGCCCCAACTGGAAGGACCCACAAGTAAAATATACAACTATGTACTGGGGGAACTTGGGGGGGAAAAGGCAGGGGAAAATTAAGATCAAGAATTGATTACACAAGACCATGTGAACTGATGAGGATGATTATAATTTTTATGACTTTTGTTTGCAACGTTGTTGACTTTTTAATGTTTTGTTTTGTTTCTCAGATTTAAGGAAATCTTTTTCTCTTTTCTCTTATGCTAACTATGACTTACAGCAATTTGGTGAAATTATACTTTGTCAGCAGAATTGAAACATTTATCTTTTTCTCCCTACCTGATCTCTCCAGAATTTGAAACTCTTAGTGAGTGAGTATGGTTATTTCATGGCAGTATAGTTATTTGCATAAATTCAATAAGAATCTGTTCTCCTTATAACAGGACACATTTGGAAACTTTGGCTGTAAAACCAAGGCTTTGACTGGAATGTCATATTTGAGAGAAACATACAGACTCAGATAGGACAAGACAGCTTTTGAGGAATAAAGGTTGACTTCCTGGAATGAAGCCACTTGGAAGTATTGGCCTGGTACCCTGTTTACAAGGATTCCAGTAACCTGAGTAAGTAAGGAAGGTCACTTATCTGGGAGGTGCCTAGAACCTCGAAATACTTTTGGGAACCTAAAGAGAAGAGAGGAATTCACCCAAATCTAGGGTATTACAGGTGAAACCTGATGACAAATCAGAGGCTTGGCTTTTCTGGCCCTGAGAGGCCTTTAAAGTTCAACCTTAGATTCCTTATTAAAAGTTCCAGCAAAGCAGATTTTATTTTATTTTATTTTTTTGAAGATTTTATTTTTTTTCCTTTTTCTCCCCAAAGCCCCCTAGTACATAGTTGTATATTCTTAGTTGTGGGTCTTTCTAGTTGTGGCATGTGGGACGCCACCTCAGCATGGCTCAAGGAGGAGCACCATGACCTCACCCAGGGTTTTAACCGAAGAAACCCCGGGCCACCACAGCGGAGTGCGTGAACTTAACCACTTGGCCATGGGGCCGACGCCTGCAAAGCAGATTTTAAAAAGCCTATATGATCAATGGCTATTCTTGCTGTACTTATGCAAATAATTGAATTAAGTTTTATTGAAACTAGGCTTATTTTGCAAACCAGTTACTCTTAATTTGGGCAATCTTTGGTAAAAATGAGGGTAATTTTAGGGAGAAAAATTATGTTTCAGTAAAAACTATAGTACACATTCATGGATATTAGGTTCTAGTTCTGATAATTGTCTTTGAGGTTTTTATTTTATATCTGTTAACTGGACTGGATCCTGAATTCTTCTAGTCTCTTGAAATATCTGGCTACAAATCTTCAAACTAACATTTTCAATCTTTTCCCATCATTTTCATTTGAAGTCCTTGAGAACTGAACCCACCCTTTCTCCTGAAGCCCTGCACACTGCAGCAGGACAACTTGATAGAAACTTGAGAGATTCATGTCTCTTGCTGTCTAAGATACCTGAACACCTGATGACATCATCAGAGACACTTCAAACTGTAAAAGATGCTTTGAGGGGGCTGGCCCCATGGCCGAGTGGTTAAGTTCGTGCGCTCCACTTTGGTGGCCCGGGGTTTCGCTGGTTTGGATCCTGGGCACGGACATGGCACCGCTCATCAGGCCATGCTGAGGTGGCATCCCACATGGCACAACTAGAAGGACCCACAACTAAAAATATACAACTCTGTACTGGGGGCACTTTGGGGAGAAAAAGGAAAAATAAAATCTTTAAAAAAAATTCTTTGACTCTGACACCTAGAAATCTTTTGACTGCTGCCTGGGCTCAGAAATAATTTGCTGGTTTTGCTCCCACTGTTAACCTTGCTTTTCTTTTTGTCTCTCTAGAAACACTCCTTATTAACTACCTGGTTACTTGCTAACACAATATAGGCTGAACTTTGGGAGCCCACCTGCATCACCATCTTACTAAGAGACTGGTTCAATGAGATGGAAACAACCTATGCCCCTGATCAGCAGGATAATCTCTCAAGATTGAAGATGAACAACAAAAGGGGGGATTGATACCAGTCAACACAAGGTTGACATAAGGGAAGCCATATTGTAAAAAAGAAACCACATTGTAACCTTGAATGACCTCTGATTAACTAACCCAGACATGCTTTGTAGATTTAATGGACCCTCCCAGCTGCTATGAGTTGGTAACTTTGTTCTTCTGAGTTCCTTAGGAATGTGATGACCCTCAGGAAGAGAGTCTGTGCTGATGGCCATCATCAATGACAACGGAAAGATCAGCGTATAGGCCATTGCTCTGGTCTCTGATGCATATCCAGTAAAACAAAAGACTATCAGGACCTGAGACCAGATGTCTGCCCCACCCAGAGACCAGATGGAGCCCCCACTGGGATTAGGTCTATTTTTCAGGGATTGTTAAAATTTGGGTTGTCTATACTTCTTATCCTTCTGGTTGGACACATGATTATAAAATGTGCTTTTCAGATGTTTTAGATGTGGAACAAGATACAAAATTCTCATAATACAAAAACATCAACATGAAGCTGGAAACGAGAGTATTTCCAAATAAGTGCTAAACAGTTTCATTTCTTTAGCCCGGATCTAGGCCCCAATTCAGCAGGAAGCAGCTAGATTGGTTGTTGCCCCAAATCCCTCAAAAATGAGGAATGACTAAAGAATAGCAGAGATTGAAACCAGCAAACAGCCATTGATGATCAGGTAGCTAGGCACTAAAGTTTTTTCCTTTTGCAGTTACTGATTATAGCTTTTAGCTGTTTAACCCACCCACCCACTGTCAACTGTGCTGTTTAGGCAATATGTTCTCTGACTCTCGCTAGGCTCCTATAGATAGCATCTCCCTGGAGCCTGGGTCTCCATGGTAATGGGTGTGTGAGGTGTTCTTCAGGAATTAGAACTCCTTGTCCACTCCAGGCCAATTGAGACCACCAACCCAACTGGGCCCATTCAGCAGTCCGAGAGGCGACTTTTTGACACCAAGAGGCTAAAAACACCACCCTCAGATCATGCTAATGCTGCCATTTTGTGAACACGGGTCCTATGAAGAGGTGTGGAGTCTGACTATGCTTGCGCAGATCAATTCCCTCCCGCTCCTCACCTCCAGTCACCTCTCTCCACACTTCAGACCGCCTTGCCCCCATCCCATGACTATCCCTGAGTCCCCATTTTCAGGGAGGCAGATTTGAGGCTCATGCTCTCACTTCCTCACGTGGCTGCCTTGTGAGTAAACTCTCTCTGCTGCAATCTCGTCGTCTCGGTGTTTGGCTTTCTGGGTGGCAGGCAAAAATGAACCTGGTTCGGTAACACTAAGCTAACATCTGTTGCCAATCTTCCTCTTTTTACTTTAGGAAGATTGTCCCTGAGCTAACACCAGTGCTGATCTCCCGCTATTTTCTATATGGAATGTTGCCACAGCATGGCTTGAAGAGCAGTGTGTAGGTCTGTGCCTGGGATCTGAACCTGTGAATCCCGGGCCTCTGAAGCAGAGTCCGTGAACTTAACCACTCAGCCCCTGGGTCAGCCCCTATAATATTCTTAGTCTTTGAACTTTCAGGTATTTCTGATTGTTAGGATGTTCAAAATATTCTTCTTCTTTAATATTTTAAAAAATAGGGGACAGCCCTGTGGCCGAGTGGTTAAGTTTGCGTGCTCCACTTCAGCGGCCCAGGGGTTCGTCAGTTCGGATCGTGGGCGTGGACATGGCACCACTCATCAGTCCATGCTGGGGCGGCGTCCCACATGCCACGACTGGAAGGACCCACAAGTAAAATATACAACTATGTCCTGGGGGGATTTGGGGAGAAAAAGCAGAAAAAAAAATATATCTATTAAACCATCCTTACATTCCCAGGAAAGACCCTACTTGGTTGTGATGTATTAATCTTCTTTAGAATTCAATTTGATGGCATTTTATCCAGTATTTTTGCATGTGTATTCCTAAGAGAAAATAGCCCAGTGTTATATCTCCCTCTGGTACCCTGACCTGCTGTCAGTCTCAGAGTTGTACCAACCTCATAGAATGACCCGGTAAAGTCTCACTACCTAACTAACTGAGCAAAAAAGAGGCTCGCTCCGCTAGCCGCAACCTGGTGCCAATCAATTGCAAACAAGCCGGTGGATGGGAAAGGAAAATTTATACGATTAGCCAGCATAATCGGAAGATGGCAGACTAGCGTCCTGAAGAACCATCTTAAAGTCACCCAGAATCTCGAGGCAGTTATACAGGGGAAATGGGCAGGGAAGGAGGGGTTAGGGAGGTGACCATCTGGTGTGACAAACTTCAAGGCGCCACATTACCTCTTTCTTCTGTCATTTCTGATGGGTACCAATGCAGATTTTTTTCTTTCTGGAGGTTGTCATGTTCTTGGGGAACTGGGAGAACAAAGTTGTCATCTTCTCACAGCCGGGAGATATACGTAAGCAAGAGTAAGAACTAGCAGATCATTTTGCAATTAATCATCCCGGGCTACGTGCAGGCTAGAATGTATCCACAGGGACCAGTGAGTCAGGGTCATATATAGTTACAATGTTGCTTCCTTTCCCTAAGATGGCTGCCCTCATGCTAATTAAAGATCTAGCTGTTACATGACCACACCCTGGAAATAACACAGAAGCCATCCATACTCTGAAGGTTTGGCAGAACTCATCCATAAACCGGTTGAGCCTGACATCCTTGGGGAACATGGGTCGTCAATCACCTTTCCAATTTTTGCTACCTCTTCAGAATTTCTACCTCCTTATGAGTCAGTTTTTGTAATTTATATTTTCCTGGAAAATCATTTTATTTAGTTTTTGTTAGTATAAACGTGTACATGATGTTTGCATCCTGTTCTAAATTTCCTCTGACTTTTTAATAACGTCCTCATTTATTGTCCAAAATGTCATTTATCACTAAAATAAAATTCGAATTTATTAAGACAAATCTGTTTTCTCACTTGTTCATTTTGCTTTAACTTTTTAAAAAATGTTATAAATTTATTTATTTCTTTTAAGGTTTTTTCCTAGCTTTTTCAATTAGTACCTAGTTAATTTACTCTATACCTTTTCTTAAAATGTATTTACTACTGCACATTTTCATACGAGTAGCATCTAGCATATTATCTTTGATAAACTTTATTTCGTAGAACTATTTTAGATCCACAGAAAAATTATGAAGACAGCACAGAGTCCCCATATACTCTCACACCCCGTTTCCCCTATTGTTAACATCTTACATTAGTATGGTATATTCGCTATAATTAATGAATCAATATTGATATATTATTATCTAAAGTCCATACTTTATTCAGATTTCCTTAGTATTTACCTAATGTCCTTTTTCTATCCCAGGATCTCATCCAGGACACTACATGACAGTCTCACGTCTTAGGCCCCTCTTGGCTGTGACTTCCCTTTATTTATTTACGTTTTTGGTGTTGGAGGCCGATTTACTGTGGACACTCAAGGCCTGGGCAGGGTGGGGAGTGCTCAGGAATTGGGCAGGTACACCCCCGGCCCCATGAGGGGATGCAGAGCAGTGGGGGCTGGCCCAGGCACCCAAAGGGAGTATGAGAATACCAGAAGGGTGGCCCAGGCAGGCAGATCCACCAGGGCACCTGCAGGCCTGGTCTTGAGAAGGTATGTAAGCCAGGCAGTGAGTGCCCAGGCTAGAGCCTGGCCAGGGAGGCAGGGCTGGAGCCTGGCCGGGGGCTCCAGGATCCTAGGGGCTGGCATCACTGGGGGCCTCCCCAGGCTGCTGCTGGACTCAAGGCATGTCTGCCAGTTGGACTTCAGCAACTCTGGAGGTGGGCATGGAGGTGGCTGTTCTCCAGGTGGTCCAAGCAGGAGTCAATCTGGTCCAATGTGGAGCTGACGGCAGTGTATTCTGTTTGCCCCAAGCCATTTTCTTCTCCTTCCCTGCCTGCCTAGGCTGGCCTGCCCAGGTCCCCTTTGGGGTCCCACATTTTGGGTTCAGGTGCTGCAAGGGCTGTGCGACGATGGAACAGTACCTGGCAGAGAGCTGGTCTCCTTTTCCTCTGATGACCTTGACAGTTTGAGGGTACAGGACAGGTATTCTGTAGAATGTCCCTCAAATGGAATTTTTATAAATAGATATAAGACAGGGTGATCAATAAAAGACTTTGAGGGGCCGGCCTGGTGGCACAGTGGTTAAGTGCACACATTCTGCTTTGGTGGCCCAGGGTTCGTCACTTCGGATCCTGGTTGTGGACATGGCACCGCTTGCCAAGCCATGCTGTGGCAGGCGTTGCACATAGAAAGTAGAGGAAGATGGGCACAGATGTTAGCTCAGGGCCAGTCTTCCTCAGCAAAAAGAGGAGGATCGGCAGCAGATGTTAGCTCAGGGCTGATCTTCCTCAAAAAATAAAATAAAATAAAATAAAAGACTTTCAAAAATGAAAAGAGGGGCCGGCCCCGTGGCCGAGTGGTTAAGTTTGAGCCCTCCGATTCAGCGGCCCAGGCTTTCACTGGTTCTAATCCTGGGCACGCACCAACCACTGCTCATCAAGCCATGCTGAGGTGGCGTCCCATGTGCCACAACTGGAAGGACCCACAACTAAAATATACAACTATGTACTAAGGGCTTTGAGGAGAAGAAGGAAAAATAAATAAATAAATAAAATCTTAAAGAAAAAAAGAAAAGACATCATCTTACGATAAATTTATAAGGAGAAAGTAAAATTGACATACAGTTTCAAGAAGAAAATTGAAAGATACAAAAGTTCCTGCTAAAGAGGACAATTATGAATGTATATTTTAATTGGGTCATGGTAATATCAAATTACTTTGGTACTTAGCAGCCATTGTATACATTTCAAAGCGTTATGAAAAGTTTGATTAAAATAATACGTACAGTGAAACGGGAGCCAACCTGCTTTAACTAGATTCAGTCAGTTGTCCGTTTGCAAAAGCAGTCAGAGAATGCCCTATAAAGCCCACCCTGGGGCCGGCCTGGTGGTGCAGCGGTTAAGTGCGCACATTCTGCTTCAGTGGCCAGGGGTTCGCCGGTTCAGATCCTGGGTGCAGACATGGCACCGCTTGGCACGCCATGCTGTGGCAGGCGTCCCACATTTAAAGTAGAGAAAGATGGGCATGGATGTTAACTCAGGGCCAGTCTTCCTCAAAAAAAAAAAAGCCCACCCTATAGATGACATCTCTGATGCTTGGGTCCCCACGGCAACGGGTGCTTAAGCTGTTTTTCAGGAACTGCGTGGACTCCTTGTCCAGTTCAAGCCAATTAGGACCACTGACTCATCAACTGGGCCCCAGAGAATGTCTGATAGGTGCCCCTTTGACGTCAGGGGGCCGAATCTCAGATCAGCCTATGCCACCATTGTGAGAACATGCGTCCTATGAAGAGGCGTGGAGTCTGACTGCGCCTGCGCAGATCATCGATTACCTCACTTCTCATCCTTCCAATCATCTATCCCCACACTTCAGACCGCCCGCCCTTCAGCCCCTAAATATCCCTAATCCCTATTTTCGGGGAGGAGGATTTGAGACTCCTTGCTTGGCTGCCTTATGAATAAACCCCTTCTCTGCTGTAAACTTGTTTTAGTGATTGACCTACCGGGTGGTGGGCAAAACAAACCTGGTTCCGTAACAAGAGTATGCCAGAAATAGCATCCTTTGCAACTGTTTACATTTACGAGGAGAAACTTAGGTGTCTACTTGAAATGTGGAAGGAGTAGTTTTCAAAATTCTTTCAGGGGCTACAGCAGCAAACAAGTGTGCTGCCCACTGTCCCGATACCAGTGCTGTGCTCTCAGGGCAGGGCACCTGAGCTCGGCTGGGCCAAGCGGAGCAGATCTTCAAGTCACGGAGTTTTCCTTCCCACTTGCCCCTCCAGCTCTGACCTGGGGCTCCTCGGGCTTCTCCGGCAGATGTACCTGCCCCCCTCCCCCAACATGATAACCTTCTCAAAGGCGGGTTTACACGGATGCTGCAGGAAGTCAGGCCTCCCTTGCATGGGGTCCTCTGAGTGATGGAACTTGCTGGGAGTTGGAGAGGGGTCCACGTGGGGAGGGAAAACCAGGCTGCAATGAGAAATATTTCCGTGTAAGCCTTTCCAGGTAATTGCCCACAGAGACTTCAGAGGGTTTATAAAATTTATGAGTTTTGGTGAGCTTAGCAAATGGCAGGATGCAACAATACACAAACCCCCCAAAATACACAAAAACAATCAAATGAAATGTAATAAAAGTAATCACAATAACATTAAAAATACGAATATTTAGGGATACATCTGACAAAAGATGTGCAAGCCCTGTACACTGAAAACTACAAAACCCTGCTGAGAGAAATCAGAATATCTAAATAATGGAGAAATACACTGTCTCATGGGTTGGAAGACTTGATGTCGTTGGCTTCTTCAGGGAAGGCAGCTTTCCCAGCAAGGGGCCTGAGGCGCCGGGAGAGGCACCAGCGAGGAGAGGTGCCGGTGGGACCATGCTATGGGGGTTTTGTGATTTGCGTCCCTGTGGGGAAACGGTTTCTGTTTGTTCCCTGTTGTATCCATCTAGAACACGGCTGCAACACGGACGGTGTTGAGCAGACGCTTGGTGAATAAACGAGAATGAGAACTAATGATCAAACTGAAAGGCTAGCCCCTCTATAGCCAGAAAGAGAGCTAAGGAGACTAATGCCCCTCTCAAGAGCATCCTTACCTAGAATGGAAACAAGGACCCCCAGGTGAAAACAGCAGAGGCTGCTACTCAGGGCGCACTGTAGCAGGCGGGGTCGACACTTGTGATGGCAGAAACCCAAAGGTAGGCGGAGGAGCAGAGACTTCAGCGGAAAGAAACGGGGGCTCAGGGTTGCCCGGATGGGGCCATGGCGGATGGGGTCCCGAGGATGCTGGAGGTGGGGATCTGGAAGCGGGGTGTCCTCGCGATTGGTTAGGGTAGCATTTTGGCTTTCTCTGGTTGGTCCCAAGTTGGAAGGAAGGACAGAAATTGGGGAAGCTGTCAGTTATTGATCACGTTCTGGCCATCTGGGGCTGAGTGTCACGGGGTGGTTGTGCGGCCTCCTGGACCAGTTGCTGGAGATGCTGGTCTGACTTCCTGCAACTCTGACTTGTGGCACGCTGGCTTCCCGGCCGGTCGCTGCAGGTGGGGGGCCGGGCTCGTGCGCTGGCGGTCGCGGGTAGGGGGCGGCCGCAGGGCGTGGGTACAGGTCCATCCTTACAGGTGGCCTGGCCCTGGTCTGTTTCCACCTGCAGTCTCTCTAGCAAGTCCCCGGGGCCCTAGGACGTTCCGCTGTCGCATTTCCTTCACTGTTGGAGGGAGAGCAGTACATTTTCCGGCAACATTAAAAGAACAGCGATTGACCCCGCCGGGCCCGGCCAGCGCCTCGGGCCTGTCTCCCAGCCGTGCCTGCGCCGCCGCACGTTCCGCGCGCACTACACCCCTCCCAGGCGCGCCCCAGGACGCGCTCCGTGCCTCAGTTTCCCGCCCCCTGAAGCGTGCCCAGGGCGTCCACCTCTCCTCGCCCCGGACCCCGCCCCTCGCCACGCCTGCGCACGCGCGCCCCGCGCCGCACGTCTCACCCCGCGCACGCGCCGCACGCGCCGCACGCGTTCCCCCGCAGGCCCCGCCCCGCGGCCAATGGGCGACGCCGCCGCTTATCTGGCGTGCGTCGCCGGCGCATCCATCAGTCGCGGCCCTGGGCTGACGCAGCCCGAGCCCCTGGGCCGGCGCTCCTGCTCCCCCGCCCGACCGCGGCCCGCCGGCCGCAGCGCCCTCGCGCGCGCCATGTCGCAGAGCGGGACCCCCGGACTGCAGGAGGAGAACCTGCAGGGTGAGCTGCGCCGGGCCCGGGAGACCGAGCGGAGGCCGGGGCCGGGGTGGGGACGAGGCCGGCGGGGCAGAGCCTGCGGGGCGCCGTCGCCAGGGCCGGTGGTGCGGGCGGCGGGCGTGGGAGCCGACGGTGCGCCGCCGCGGGGTCTGCGCGGCGGGCTCGCCCCGGGCCGCCGGCGCCTCCCTCCCCTCGCTCGCGCGCCCGGGCCCGGCTGGCTCCGCCGGCGAGCCCAGCCTCCACCGCGTCGCGTCTCCCGGAGCCCGAGTGCTGTTTCGGTCGTGTTTTACTCCGTGTTCTGTCGTCGAGCCCAGTGCTGGTTTTAGCGAGAAAAGGCCACAAGCCTGGCGAGGTCAGCGGTGCGGCCTTCGCGTGAGGCCGTCGCCGGCTGTGCCCCGGTGACGGGCGGCACTTTCTCGGGGCGGGGGAAGGACGGAGGGGCTCCGTGACGCGGGGCGCATGGGCGCCAGCCGCTCTGCTCGGGGAACAGATGGGCAGCGCGCAGAAATGGTGCAGACGTGGAGTCAGTTTTATTTTTAGGCTCGTGTTCCAGCAGTACTAGTGGGTCGCTCCAAAACAGAGCTCCGAGTTGGCTTGACGGTGCAGGAGCTGCCCGCTGCCTGTCCCGTGCAGCGCCCTGCTGCAGACGGGGCCGTGCTGGGTGGACGCTGCGCCCCGGGCCCGGGTCTCCGACCACCCCTGCATCGCGGAAAGCCAGGGTTCCGGGCGCCACTGCATCTCGCACCGCTAAGCGGGTGGCAGCCGGGTGGTCCGCCCTGTGGTCTTGCCTCAGTAGAGCCGCCCCCCGGGCCCGCTCCTTCCGGCTCAGTGAGTGACCCCGGCCCGGGAGGCGGAGCAGGAGCCGCTGGCCGTCGACCTTTGTCTTCTCTGAAGCAGGAGTTCACTGGGCAAAACCAACATGTAAATAGCGCTGGAGAGGGCTGTTTAACCCTTTGAGAGTGGATTGGTAAACTTCGTTAAGACTTTTAGGGGCCGGCCCCCTGGCCGAGTGGTGAAGTTCGTGCGCTCTGCTGTGGCTGCCCGGGGTCTCGCCGGTTCGGTTCGCATCCTGGGCGCGGACATGGCACCGCTTGTCAAGCCACGCTGAGGCGGCATCCCACATGCCACAACTAGAGGGACCCACAACTGAAAATACACAACAGTGTACCGGGGGGCTTTGGGGAGAGAAAGGAAAAATAAAAAAAGACTTTGAAAACCCTTATTCAGATAAATTTAGTGAGCTGCTAATTACATTCCTTACTCCTTAAAATAAGATTTTACTAGGGAAGACCGTCTAATGCATTGAGTAACACGTGTTTAAAAAGTGATAGCCACATTTAAAAAATCCTGTAATTTGCTCCTTTTATTTAGACATTGATTCTTTGAAATAGATTAAAGGATTAAATCTTTTCTGTCTTGTCTCTCAAAAGATCCAAG
The DNA here is from genome assembly GCF_041296265.1 of Equus caballus. Lineage (NCBI taxonomy): Eukaryota > Metazoa > Chordata > Mammalia > Perissodactyla > Equidae > Equus > Equus caballus. Next base: position 2,606,478 of record NC_091684.1, read on the forward strand.
GGTGTTTCATAAACTGCCTTAAAATCATCATTTTCCTAGTTATCAAACGACAACTTCTGACGTTGTGTTTGCCTTATGGGTCCAGCTGTAGTGTGGAAGCCTGCTGATGCTCCTGGGGGCTGGATCTCCCTTCCGTGACTGACAGTAGACTGCTGAGTCACTGGCAATGCAGAATCGCCAGCTCGTGAGATAAAAGATTTGTTTTTCTGTTTTCCGTATTCTGTAAAAAGATGTTTATACACTGAGTGGAAACTCCTGTTCAGGGTTCTTTAGGGCATTCTCCTGAGTGCACGACGTGCGACTGGGCACTGGCTCACGGGCCAGCCTGCTGTGGGAGGCGTCACTTGAGTCCCACAGGGCCTCACAGCCGCCCTGAGAAATGTGAATCTGGGCAAGGATTCCTGGCCTAGGCAGCCCTTGTCCCCTTGGCTCTGTTGTGATGTGATTACCTCTGCACTGAGCAGGAGAAAGCCCTGGTAGGCTGGCCCTCAGGCTACAGCAGACACCCCCCGCTGCGCTGGAATCCTCTGGGACCAAATGTTGCCCAGGAGGTAACAGCACAAATTGATTGGTGCTTCTCTCCTTACCTCCGTCTGTTGACTAGCAAGGTGTTGTATATGCTTTTCTTTTTTCCCTTAGACAGACAACTGCTGAAATTCAGGAGGGAGGCGGAAGTTTGTGATGATACTGTGCCACAGTATCATGGAGGGGAGGCATGATCCACTTCCCAGAAGGACCCCTGTGTTCTGAGCAGAGCTGCTCCTGAGTCATCAGTGCAGTAAGGTCCGTGCCCGCGTACTCTGAGACGGTCCCACCTCTTCACTTGCTGCTGCATCGGCAGCTGCTGAGATGTTGTAAGCAGCCCCCCGTGGATAGAGGTGTCTGGAGAGAAAAATAAGTCATTTCTTTTGGAGGGGAACTGTAGTGTCATGCAGTCTGAGTTTAGGGTTTCAGACGTCTAGATCATAGCCCAACCCCTATGTTTCACAGATGGGTACAGTGAGGCCTAGAGGCTAAGTGAGGAATAAGTCAGGCAGGCGACAGTTCAGGAAGAACCCGGGGCTCTTGATGTGGGGCACTGGAGCCACAGTGACAGCAGGCATGAGACAGGCAGCATCCTGTGGCCCGGCCTGGCAAGAGGAAGGGAGAGATCACCAGCTCCTTTGAGGAACCAGGAACTGAATAATCTACCCCTTTGACTTAACGTTTAAAATCACCTGTCAATCAGGTCTCTTGTTCCCGCCCCACCGGACTTGAGAAGCTTTTGAGAGCAGTGGTTTCTTACAGCCCGCCCCTCCCAGGGAAGAAGCCCTCAGTGACAGGGCTGTGGCGCCCTCCAGGCTTGGCGGCTCTGTGCCTCAGGCTTGCCTGCTGGGATGCCACACCTTCTCCAGCATCCCTCTGCATCCTGCTGTCTGGTAGGTTATTTGTTTGGATGCCTGTCATTCCCCTAACCAGTCAGTTTCAACCCTGCCACAATGCCAGGCTTCCACCCAGCATTCCAAATCAGAGTTTTTCCAAGGGCGGTGGAGAAAGTGAAAAAACAAAAGCATACAGGTGATTCTCCACAGCCAGGGTTGAGACCTGCTACCCCAGGCTAGGCTGGAGGCCGGTGGGGGGGGAGTGGGGGGTATTGTGCAAAGGTGGAGAGAAAGGTCTGCCCTGGGCTAAATGGGGGGCAGCGGGGCTAGGGCGTCCCCGGCCTCTGTCAGAGTAGAGGCAGGTACCGCAGCGAGCACTTAGTTCCTCCCCATTCCAGATGGACTTGTGGTCCTGTTGGCAGTGTTCTCGGTGGGTGTGGGGAGAGCAGGGAGAGGGAGTGAAGTTAGGGATGAGGCCTGCCGTGGGCAGTCTCAACGCCTTTCTGAGGCTTGTTCTGCTACGTTATTCCATGGCTTATTTGTGGTTCTGAGGAAGTTTTCTAAGGTTGCGAAGCAACCGTAATCCCTATTTTTCTTGCTTAAAAAGATGAGTGACCTTAATTGCATGATGTAAGTAGGTAAACAGCGTACGTTTTCCTATTTTCCAGGAAGTATGCTTTCCTGATCCAGTTGTTGCAGGTTAATAATAAAACTCTTGTCCTTTAGTAAATCATTCTTTGGAAACAGCTTTTGGACTCAAAGCTTTTGCTCCAACAGTCCAGAATGGGATTCTTTTCTTTTGTAGGATGCTTAGGACTTTTTATGAGATGATTTAAAAAAGGGTATACTTGTCTCCATGGAGTCTTGAGTTGGCCCTTGTGGTATAATTAAAAAATATATACCTGAAACTAATATAGTGTTATATGTCAATTATATTTCAATTAAGAAAAAATATACATACGTACACATTTGGTCTTTGTCCCTGGCTCCTGACAGACCTCAAACCCCTTGGAGTTCCTGGAGTGATAGCGCCTTTCTTTATTCCTTGTAGGAGCCCCTTTGGAACACACTTGTGACTGGGCCCTAGATAGCCTCATTAGCATAGACCATTAACATAGATAGGATGGGCTGGGAAAGACCAACCCTGTGATTAGAGGGTGGAAACTTGGCACCCACCCCCTCCAGGGAGGGGAGGGGCTGGAAGTTAGATTTTGAGGCCTGGACCTCGAGGTTCCTGTGCGTGCTGGGCGGGGCCGCTGGGAGCAGAGAGAGCAGGGAACAGGGAAGCCCTGCCCCCCCCCCCCTTGCCCTGTGGTCTCTTCCAGCTGGCTCTCCCTGAGTTGTAGCCTTTCTAGTAAGTGGGTAAACAGAGGAAGTAAAGTGGGAGTTGTTTTTTCGGGGGGGGGGGACGTTGTAGGAACCTCGGAATCTGTAGGCTGCCAGGCCAGGCAGAAGTGTGGGTAGTGTAGATGTCCCACAGATTTGTGGCTGGTGTCTAACGTAGGGGCAGCCTCGTGGGACTGAGCCCTTTGTCTCGTGGGACCTGCCCTCGAAGCTGACATGGACAGTTGGATGGCCAGTGGGTGTTGGAGAATTAGTTATTGGTGTGGAAACTCCCTCCCATTTCATGTCAGAAAAAAGCACCCCCTTAGACTCCAGTATGTCAGACCCTGCAGGTGACCTGGGCAGCACTTTGGCCTCCTCAGGGAAACTGAGCCAGGCCCAGAATCTGAATAATGTAGATTGAGCCTAGAGAAAGAGAACCATGCCCAAAGCAGGGGCCCATGTACTGTTTCCTGCCACAGGGCCAGAGCAGGCTGAGTGTCACCTTGAGTCCCAGGGAAGGAAGGGGGGCTAGTTGAGGACTCATGCAGGAGCTTTTAGAGTGATACTTCGGCGTTAGAAGGCGTTGGAGTACTCGGAAGTATGGTCAGCAACCTTGATGAAGATGTAGTCAGACGAGCGGTCTCAGGAAGGGGGTGTGTGGGCAGCTCTGAAGTCACTGCAGCCTCTGCTGACAGGCATAGGCTGAGGGGCCGGGGCTCCCAGACAGACCCTGGCCGTCCTGTGCATTAGAGAGGTGCTTGTGCCGGCCAGGCCAACGTAAAGCAACTTGGAGCTAAAAGAGAAAAGTTGTGCGTTAATTTGGAAACGTCATGTGATCGATCCTTTTGTTAGCAGCTAACTGGGAGGCTGGTGTCAGCTGCAAGTTCACATTGTTTTCTGGGTCTTTGATTTGCTGTTCTCTGATTAGTAGGATGTGTTCTGCAACAAGCAGCTATTGAGAGGTGGCCAGGACTCTTTCAGAAGAGAGCCTGTTTCGTGTGTTGGAAAGCTGTGCAGCCTCTGGTGCTTCCGCTAACCCAGCGGAGTGATGAGTGGGCTCCGTCCCCGCTGCGCGGTGCTGTGTAGTGCCAGTGCCGGCTTGGTTTGAGCACAGAGTAGCAGCTCTGGGTGACGTTTATTGTAATAAAATGAGAGTGACTACAAACCTGGTTCACTGAGGTTTTTCTAGTACATGAATTGTTCGCTCTTGGGTGGTCTGCCTTCATCCTCTCCTTACTGTACTGTCCTCCGGGTGCCACCAGAGCTGCCGTGCAGGTAGACGTGCTGGAGCTACAGACACCTCCGACAACAGAGACTGTCCTGGGCTGGAAGCAGCCCTGTGCATGTTGCAAGTTGATTTCTGACCGAGGCGCCGGCACGGAGCAGAGGGCCCGGCAGAGGCAGGCTCATGGATGATGCTGGGCAGGTGAAGGCCGTCTGGGAAAGCTAAGCCGTCTCAGATCACAGGCTAAATCCAGGTGCATTACACCCACATCTGAGTGAGTGTGCAACGATACAGCTTTTTGAAACGACACAGTAGAATATCTTCATGACCTCAGATTAGGGAGAGAGTGAAAATTGTACTGAATTAAAATCAAGAGCTCATGTTCATCAGAAGACGCGTGTGTGTGAGGAAGACTGGCCCTGAACTGTCTGTCGCCAGTCTTTCTCTTTTTGCTTGAGGATGACTGGCACTAAGCCAACAACTGTGCCAGTCTTCCTCTGTTTTATGTGAGATGCCACCACAGCGTGGCTTGACAAGTCGTGCTAGGTCTGTACCCAGGATCCAAGCCTGCGAACCCTGGGCCACCAAAGCGGAGCATGCAAACTTAATCACTACACCACCAGGCTGGCCCCTAGAAGATGTTTTTAAGATTGAAAAGGCAAGCCACAGTGAAAGTTAGTTACAACACATTCACATGAATAAAGGCCTGTATCTTGAATGTTGACCTTGTACAGATAAGAGAAAGATGGACAATGCAATAGAAACGAGTAAGAGAATTTTGAACCAGTAATTTAAAAAGATGCTATCCAATGGCCAGTAAATGTATGAAAAAAATGTTCAACCTCATTAGAAATTAGAGAAATGCAAAATAAACCACACAAGATACCACCAAACACCTCAGAATGGCTGAGTTTAAAGACTGATGATACCAAGTGTGAAGCAACAAAAACACTCATATTGGGAGAATGGTACACGGATGGGTTCACCTGCATCGGAAAGCAGTGGTGTTTTCTACTAACATTGACATCATTTATGTATTACCTTTAACCCGGTAATCCCACTCCTAGGTACACATCCAACAGAAACAGGAGCACGTGGACACCATGAAACATTAGACGAATGTTTACAGAAGCATTATTCGTAACTGCCCCCAACTGGAAGCAAGCCACACATCTAACAGAATGGATAAATCATGGCACAGCCCTACAGCGGAAGCTGTGCGACAACAACAAAACTGTGCTCAGCCACATGCATGAGTCTACAAACACTTGGTAGCCCCCTCAACTCCAAACCCCCAGGCTGTGCTCTTGGTCCTGACCCACCTCCCCAGTCTCACTGCCCCCACCTGTGGGCATCTCCACTCCAGCTGCACTGGACCTGCCACTGGCAGCACTGTGAGGACAGCTCTGTGTTTGGGGTTCACACGTGTCCTTTTGTGGGACATGTGGGATGTGCCAAAATCATTTTCATCTTTCAGGTCTCTCCCACCTACAGCGCCCCAGTACAAACACACACAGGCAAAACCAGCAGCCCTGCCTCCTCAGCCTGCGCTCGCCCAGCACCTTACTGCCCTGTATTGTGGCTGTGCGTCCACTGAGGACGCTCCTGAGCAGGCCCCTCCAGGTGGGGGCTCTGCCCACTCATTCTGGATTCACAGCTCTGAGCACAAATTTGTGCAGTGTACCCAGATCAGTTGTTGGACTGGAGTGAATTATCGAGCTAACTCCAGATAGTGGGGCTAGCAAGAGACAGCCTAGCTTATGGTAATGGCTTTCCTTGCAGGGTTTGGGGGTGTGGGGTGTGGTAGCTGCTCATGTGCTCTGTTTTGTAAGCAGATGACCTGGTGCTAGGACAGCTCTCTGCGTCTATAGAATCTGTCTGGATGGAATGCATTTGCTGGGGATGTGGAACACGTCAGATGTGGGGTCATGTGAGAGAATGCTGGGCTCCCTCCCCATGGAGACTTGGCTAAGTGGGCACTGGAGGGATGGCTTGCCTCTGACTCATCAGGGTTCGTTGGAAATCCTTTGTTCTATTCAAAGTATATTCACCTGGCTTCGGATGTAAATAAATACAGAACAGCAGTCAGAAAAGAATTTTGTGGGGCCTCAGGGTCAGAATGTGATTCTAGTTCAAATAGGTTTATGAGATAATTTAAACCTTTTTAAAATTTTCAAGTCCCTTAAACTTTTGTTGACACTTTTGACATTTTGCTTCTAAAAATTGAATGCAGGAAGCACTGTGGTCAGCTGGACCTGCTCCCTCAGCGGGTTCCCAGGCATCTGCCTGGCGTCCGGGAGGGCAGGTGTGCAGCTCCCGGGGAGGGCAAGGCTAGACTAGCTGCTGGAACCCAAGTGCTGGAAATGGGCGCGAGGGGATATGGTTCAGGGAGGTGGTGTCCCCAGGACCTCTTGGGAGCGGAGGGGTGGGCTGGTTATACGTTAGGATCAGACTCCAAAGTGGGTAGAAAATTCCAACTGTGCCCTTTTTTGTCCCCCTCAGGCTCCTGGGTAGAATTGCACTTCAGCAATAACGGGAACGGGAGCAGCGTTCCAGCCTCAGTTTCTATTTATAATGGTGAAATGGAAAAAATACTGCTGGATGCCCAGCATGAGTCTGGACGGAGTAGCTCCAAGAGTTCTCACTGTGACAGGTGGGTATAAATAAGCGTGTGTCTTACAGTGCTGACTGTAAGTAGGCGAGCAGTCCCAGTTGTAAACGCCTGCTTCAGCTCAGCCCAGGCCGCATGGGGCGTGGCTTCGCCAGCCCTCTTTAGACAGTGGGCCCCTTGCCCTCTTGTGGGAGGAAGTGACTGAGGCTTGCTCTATGGAGGGGCCATGTTAAAGCCAGGGGCAGATCGGAACTCGGTCCCTATGCTTCTGCCCCATTGCATGGATTAGCTTTGTCAGGCTGGTCATCATGGGCCCATGTCTCAGTACTGCCAGTGAAGCAGGCAGCACGGCTGGGTCAGAGATCAAAGGTCAGGTGCTCCTGAGGGCTGTGTAACAGACCACAAAGCCAGTGGGTGACAAAGCCCGCCACCCGCTGGCTGTCCATGTCCCCCTCCCGCCAGAGGACTGGCCTAGCTGATGCCTGTTGAGCTCAGCTGAAAGATGGAGGACCAGTTTGGCCCTGATCTGCAGGGTGGGAGGGAAGAGGTGGGCACTGCTGAGGGCTTCCTCCTCACTGAGGAGATGCTCCCCTGCCTGGGGTCTGCTTCTCATGAAGTGAATGTTAACATGACATTCTGTTCTTCCTGTTTTTATTCACGTTGTCACCCAGCCCGCCTCGCTCACAGACCCCACAAGATACTAACAGAGCTTTTGAAACAGACACCCATAGCATTGGAGAGAAAAATAGCTCTCAGGTAAGAGGAGCAGTTGCAGTGTTTGTGATCTATTTATACAGGAAGTTTTCAGTGCAACTGAGTAAAGTCCAGCTTTCAGACTGTCTCTTGCCTTTTTTCAAACCATGTGGGGTCGGGGCGTCCCCAGCACTTGGGTTTCACACTGAGCCGACCAGAGGAGGTTCAGGCTCGGATTAGGGTGTGTAGCACAGGCCCCCATCCAAGGACACAAGGGGATCGACGGAGTGGGAGGGTCCTCTGCCCGGGGAGGGCGGGAGTGGCAGTGGGAAGGCCAGGAGGGAGCCAGGTGGGAGCAGTCTCTGTGGCCGTCGGTCGGGCAGTGAGTGGGTTTTAACATCTAGCTGCTTGGGGGCCTGGCATTACCTGCGGGGCCCTTCAGGACCCTCTGCCATCATCGTTGTAGTGCTGACGCTCCTCCCTCACTGGGCGCTGTAGTTGCTTCCAGAAACTGCCTCAGGCCGTGCAGCTGGTGCCTGGGTAGTTCAGTGTAGGAGCTAGCCAGGCTGGTCCTTCAGCCCGAGGTCGCTTGTAACATCTGCCCCACAGATATTTAAGGGGTCTTACATGTCAGGCACTAAGCTTTGTTGTGAGGCCACAAAACCTGGAGGCTTCCGTCTGTGAGAACAAGTGCCCCCCACGTTGTGGCCCGAGTGTCCTGCTGCCGTTCTGGTCCACCCACCAGAGGACCTGGAGGCAGTGTTCTGTCTGGTGGTGCTGCGTCTTGGGCACACAGTGATGCCCAAGAAGTGTCTCCTTGGGTGACTTTAGTCATGGTGACATGACAGTTGAATTTACTTGTGTGTCTTACAGAGCATGTCTTACAGCCAGTACCACTGAGTCACACGCTCTCCCAGGCTAGTCTCCCCTCAGCCTCCCTCGCCAAGGAATCTGGAGTCTGCTACCCCAGGCTCTCTCAAGGAAGGCTTCTGGCCCCAGCCAGACTCCGAGGCTTCCAGAGCTCAGGAGGAGCCCTGACGGGGACGGGGTGTGCCCCAGGGCAGCTGGCTGCTCCCAGATATTCGGCTCCACGTCCAGCTTTGGTGCAACATTCTGGAGTATTTCCAAAAGTTTAAACAGCTTTTTTCCTGTTTATACTGTTTATATAATTCCTTTAAAAAGGATTTATATGCTCAGGTACAGAATTTTTAAAATACAAAAAAGTAGGGCCCGGCCACCAGTGACGCAGTGGTTAAGTTCGCATGCTCTGCATTGGTGGCTTGGGGTTCGCAGGTTCAGATCCTGGGCACGGACCTAGCACCACTTGTCAAGCCATACTGTGGCGGCGTCCCACATAAAATAGAGGAAGATTGGCAACAGACATTAGTTCAGAGCCAGTCTCCCTAACAACAACAAAAAAAGTAGAGAACAACATGTATAATCCTAATTTTTAAAGTCTGCTTTAATTAGTGTTACAGAATTTTTAAAACATAGCTGAAATCATAGGTCTGTATAGGTTTTGGTTGTTACCCTCTTACGTAACATGAGAGTATCTTTCTTTTCGACTCGTTTGCTCTACGGTGTCCATTTACTGAGCTGCCCCCCAGTCTGGGGCCATTTTAGGTGGTTTTCATTTTCTTCTGTTCTAATGCTGCAGGCAGGGCAGCATCTGTGTGTGGACATCTTCGTGCTCGCCTGACACTGCTTCCCAAGGACAGTGTTTGCTTTTCATAGTGGACCGGGATCTCACAGTTGGGATGTCACTGGAGTGGTCTCCCTGTCCCTAGAGGAGGGCAGCTGCCCGCCCTGCTCTGTGCAGCCCTTGGAGTGGCTCGGCTCAGTGGCCATGGGCTCTGGGCTTGGGTGCTTTCTGGCCTGGATGCGGTAGGTTAATATACCTTCAACGTTTCCTTTTTCTTAGTCTGAGGAAGATTATATTGAGAGAAGGAAAGAAGTTGAAAGCATCTTGAAGAAAAATTCAGACTGGATATGGGATTGGTCAAGTCGGCCAGAAAATGTCCCCCCCAAGTGAGTCTATTTTCAGTATCACGGGGTCGTCTCTGACTCAGCACTCGACTCATCCTCGCTCCTTCTTCCCCAGGGAGTTCCTCTTCAGACACCCGAAGCGCACGGCCACACTCAGCATGAGAAACACGAGTGTTATGAAGAAAGGGGGCATTTTCTCAGCAGAGTTTCTGAAAGTTTTTCTTCCGTCTCTGCTGCTGTCTCATCTGCTGGCCATCGGATTGGGGTAAGTGACTCCCTGCATGACACGCATTGGGAAAATTCTGGGTCTCGGTAGTTTATTTTTAAACATTTACTGAAGTACAGATCGTAAGTCACAGCTAATGTAAGTGTGTAAACAAACCTGCCCAGGTCAAGGGACAGAAGCAAGTCCCCCCACCAGTCACTGAGCCCTACCATGGGGCAGCCCCGGGCTGACCTCTGACTCTGGAGACTAGTTAGCCCGTGTTTCCCCTTCCGCAGATGGGGCTGTGTCTGTTGTGTGCTGCAGTCGGCCACCTTCCTTCCTCCTCGCGCTGTGCGGGTGCTCTAACCGTCCCTTTCTCTGCAGATGGGTGGGCTCAGCTCCTGTACCTCCTCTGGGACAGGACTGCTGTAGTTCACTCTCAGCAGTGACACAGGCGAGGTCTTCAGTTCTCAGGCTTCTTGCACTGACTGTGCAGAGACCATCAGGTGCGGCCATGGATCCTAACGCCGTTCAGCCCGAACGGTGTTGAGGAGCCAGAGCACGCTGCTTGGGGAAGCCATGGCTGCTCTTTTTTCTTGGCTCATCCTCACTCTCTGTCCAGGTGGGTGGTGGTCTCACTAGTCTTGGTGTGTGACAGCATTCTGTGGCTGCAGCTCGTTGGACAGACTGGATTGTCAAGATGGGCTTCTGATTTTGTGGGTGCTACTTGGCTGCAGGGCTCACGTCTAGGGCACAGAGGGAAATAGGATGAAAAAGCCGCTGTAGCACAGTCACCCTTTTCCCAGATTCCCTGAGTGTGGCAGATGAGACCAGGTCTGTCCTAAGTCTTGGGGCAGATAGGAGCTTGTGGGTCTTGCACGTTACCCCAGCCCTCCCACCCGTGGGATGTAGGAGTGGAGTCAGCTTCCTGACCTGAGCCCAGACCACAGTTCGCCCAGCCTGTGGAAATGGCTTCCTAGATGAGCCGGTGGCTGCTCAAGTCAGCATAACCAAAATGAAATTCACCCAGTGTCCTGGGCCTGAGCCCAGCATCTCGCTCCCCTCTCTTGGGGGTTCTGTCTCAGCTGTTCTCTCAGCACAGCCCCACTGTCTGGATTCTGGCCACTGCCTTTTGGAGTCAGATGCACAGCAGTGCATGTCTTACCCAGGGAGTTTATAGATCCTGATTTCTCTGGAGCTTCCCCCAGAACTAGCAGGTCAGATTCTGCGGGGCAGGGCCAGTAACCTGTGTCTTAAATACCTAGTTTAGGTCTTGGTTTCAGGGTGGCTTTCTGCAGCCGGCTTCCAGCTAGTGTCCCTGCCCTTTATCCTCCCAAGGCCTGGTGGTGTCATTCCCTGCCCCAGACACCTCAGGGCTTCCCACCCTCTTCACTTGGTCTTGAGAAGCTCCCGCAGCAGGGCCTGCAGGCTGTTTCTCACCACTGCCCACGAGCCTGCCAGGCTCCTCTACTTCTGCCCCCTCTCCAGGAGGCATGTCCTCCTGCACCCTCCCTCCCCGAGTGCCTGCTCTGCAGGCATCAGCTTGAGCCTGTCTTCCCAGGAAAGCCTTCTGACGCCCATGGCCCTTAGGTCCGGGCACCTCTTCCACCTCCAGACTTAGACTGTGTGAGGGCAGGGGCTTCATTCTCAGTGACAGCCTCTTTGAGGCTGGGGGTAAACTTACAGTGTGTCACCTGGCCCCAGGGGACTTCCTCCAGCAGTGTGGTCCTGGGTCACGTTACACACAGCAGAGGGAAGGCAGCAGGCGTTGTGTGGAGCGAGAGCGATTCAGGCGGGTTAGCAGGCTCTGTGGTCCTAGTACCGAGTGTGCTGCACTGGTAGAGCACAGTTGGATGTTTTCTACGCTAGATGACTATAAAATGCATACCAATGAAGAAGAAAACGCTTGGTAAGATTGCAGATAGATTCATCACAAGATTTTTAAAAATAGGTGTGAGGTAGCCATTCCCCTCGCACGAGCTGTAACCATCGTCAGCTGCCCTGTCGAAATCACCTGAGCGCGAGAGGCTGCGGTAACTGCCCATTGCTTTTTCTGTTCAGGATCTACATTGGAAGGCGTCTGACGACCTCCACCAGCACCTTCTGATGAAGCACTGAACGCGGCTTTTTCCACATAGCAGGATGTGTATCGGAGCTCGCAGCATAGCTAACTGAAGAGCGATCTCAGGCCTTGAGTGGCTGCACCATTTGTGTGTTTTTGTTCTGTAAATGCTGCGTTCCTAATTTAGTAAAATGAAAGAATAGACACTAAAACCATGCTAATCTATAGTCATACCTATGGGATCAATTAATAAGCATGTCATTAATTCCTACTGTAATAATTTGGTAGTAAATTTTCTTTGGATATTTTCCGTATCTAAGTATAAATAACTTTAACATACTAGTTGTGATGTATGTAGTGTTTTAACAAAAATTATCTGCAACCTTAGTTAGAACACTTTATATTTTGGAAGAATGAACAATGTTGATATTAAAATGACTACATAAGGGATTTATCCCAAATAAATATTGTGGCCTTATACTCACACTACTGTAGGAAAGACTGTGTTCGAGGGGTGCAGGCTGTCTAGCACAGAATGCTCAGCTCTGCTTGCTGTTGGCTGTGCAGAGAAGCCAAGGTGCACAGACTCCCTGTCGTCGGACACTGGACTGCTTGCTTCACAGGGTGATGACTTCAGTCTCCAGCTGTCAGTAACCACCCCACGTGGTCAGTAGCCACGGTTACTCTATCACTCTACGTTGCTGAATTTAGTCTCATCCTTTGTGTTCAGTATTTGCGTGCTCTTAGCATCGGCTTCATTCTAGCAAATCTGTCTACAAAAGACTGGAAATAGAAAAAAATAAACCTTTGCCAAACCCTTCTGAGATTACTTACACATGGCTTAAAATGAAACGTCATAAGCTTTTTGAGGAAACCAGGCTTATTCCCTTGTTACATTCTTTATCTTTTCTACAGCATGATTTTTAAAAGGCTGCGTCTTTCATGTACTGTATATATGCTGTTGGGTATTTGTTTCACTTTTCCACACTAAATTAGTTGTGTTAAAATAAATAACATTTTAATTTTTTAAATCTTTGTTGATATTTAAAGTTACCTTGGAAGTAGTAGCTTATAGCTCTTTCATTTGGAGACAGCTGGTTGGATGGCATCTGAATTCTTTATGTAGTTTATCCTCTAAAAAAGAGAAAGCCTGGGAGGTCACAGTGAATCTCTCTGGCCAAGCAAATTCCCTTTTGGTACAGTAAATGTGTCTTTCATCAGAAACAAAGGGGTTCCATTCCTCTGCTTCTCTCGAGTGTCCTCAGAATTAGCACCCCTTAAAGTGAGCTCAGTGAGTCCCCTATCACCGTCTGAACCCATGACTCAGGCGACTTGGGGCCCTTGACAAAGTCACATCTGTCCCTCTCATCGATGGCGTCAGCTGAGCCCTGAGGGAGACTGGCTGGAGGTATCAGTGGTGGTTACAAAAGCGCTTCACACAAATGAGCTGGGAGATCACAACTCTGGTTTTCAAGAGGCTTTTTTCAGATGCCAGCATTACATCAGACATCTTATTCATTTAAAATGGTCCACTTAAAACATGTATGTATATTTGTTATGTATGTATGTGTATTTTATCTTTCAGGAAAATGGGTGTATATAATTGAGCTTTTCAAATAGCCTTTCTTTCTGCTGTTTTACAAACAGCACCTTAATCATTTTATTCACTGAATAGCAGGTTTACAAAATACTTAACATAATCCCAATTTTGGGTTAAAAAAATTTGAATACTTGGCTGCTATTTTTAGACACAGTTTCCTGATCCTGACGTTTGCACTAACCCGAGTCTGAGTCTGCAGACTGTAGTGTGACACCTGTACGTTGCTAGAAGGAATGCAAATGGACACAGCTCTCTGGTGGGAAACTGGGCCAAAAACTATCCCTTCAAGTTCCTTTTTTTTTTTTTTTTTTTTTGAGGAAGATTAGCCCTGAGCTAACATCTGCTGCCAGTCCTCTTTTTGCTGAGGAAGACTGGCCCTGAGCTAACATCCATGCCCATCTTCCTCCACTTTATACGTGGGACGCCTATCACAGCATGGCGTGCCAAGTGGTGCCATGTCCGCACCCGGGATCTGAACCGGTGAACCCCGGGCCGCCGAAGCGGAATGTGCGAACTTAACCGCTGCGCCACCAGGCCAGCCCCTCAAGTTCCTTTTGATGTACAACTCACTTCTAGGAATCTACCCTGAAGACAAATCTCTAAAGATCTGAAAATGGATACACACAAGGACGTAACTAAATATAACATTAAGATATTTGAAACAACTGTAGTGCCTGTAATAGGAGACGGGTTGAATAAGCTGTGGTAATTCAACAAAATGGAGTACCACGCCGGCCCCTGTGGCCTAGTGGTTGAGTCTGGCGTGCTTGGGTTCCATTCCCAGGCATGGACCTACACCACTCCCCTCTCAGTCGTCATGCTGTGGTGGTGGCCCACCCACAAAAAGGGGAAGACTGGCAGCAGATGTTAGCGCAGGTGAATCTTACTCAGCAAAAGCAAAACCCAAAAAACATGGTGTCAAAGTGTCTACGTATCCCCAACACACAGGAAACAGAGTTGGCAATGGGGGGCTTTCTAATGGTGAGCTCTCTGATGGTCAGCCCTATGATCAGAGGCCCCCTCTCTGTGCCCTCCCCTGGACTCCGGACTGCTTGGCCAACAGCAGGAAGCAGTGATGCTGGCCTCTCTCTGGGCCCAATCTTAAACTGGCAGCTACAGCCTGTCTCTTAGAACCCATCCACCATGCTGTGAGGAAGGCAGCCCACCTGGGGAAGACACCAGCCATGTGGGTGATCCATGCTTGACACGGATCCTCTGGCTTCAGATGAGGCAGCCCAGCTGATACCGTTTGGAGGAGAGAGGAGCTGAACTTGTTGAGCCCAAACTGTAGACTGGTGAACAAAATAAAGTGTTTGGAAAAAAAAGAACCTATGTGGTATGCTGCCGTTTACGCATCTGCTCATTTGTGCAAAAGAAATATGGGGTCATTTGCCAGAAATGAAAGACACTGGCTACCTCCAGGGGTGGGTGGTGACAGTAGGACGAGGGGGGAAATGGGGAGGCACTAGGGTGCTCTTTGTATGACTGACTCATGCCCAAATCCATAGATCAGCCAACATTTGGGGGGAATCCAAAAATGGAACACAAACAGGAAGGGGGCCTAGCTGTGACACATGAGTGAGACATGAGTGAAGCCACATGGAAGGGGTGGGAAGGAAAGCACTAGCCTGAGTGCCTTGGGAACAAATCTGGACTGCATTCTCGAAAGGAAAAGTGAATGCACATACTGTTCTCTGGCCAGTAAGCTTGATTGTCATGAAGCTGTGGGCTAGCAGTTCTGAAGCCGCTTTGCGTGTATGCTAATAGAGAGCATGTGAGTCTCATGGGCAGTGAGAGCCAGGAGGTCTCACTGGGACAGAGGAGTTAACATAAGCGGGGGGAGGTTGTGAATTGGAGGTGTTCGTATTAACTCATGGTTTCACATGTACAGAGACATACAGAAATAGAGAAGTGTGTGTGAGTATACGTCTACTAGCTCTTCAGTGAAAAGGCTTAGGAGTAACGACACTTCAACAGCATGAGCTGGGCCAACCCCCTCATCCTGGTTTCTAGTAACACTCTCCAGAGCTCCTTGGAAAAGTGGTTGATTCCAGGGCAATATGAGTCTGGAACATTTGTGATGCCAGAAAGTTAAGGATGTGCTCAAAAGATGATGGCACATTGAAAGGGCTAAGGAGCCAAGGTGAAGGAACTCCCAACAGCCCAGACTGTCTGGGCCAGATGAGTACCAAAATCGTGGCGGTAATGGGTTTTTACCCATAGACTAAGGCAGGTATTCACAGGTCCACAATGACAGACACACCGAGCAAGTGGGAGAAGGGACAGTTCTTCCTTAAAGAACTCCAGCTAATACATACAGAAGGGGTGACAGCAGGAGTCCTCATTAGGCAAACACCACAACTACTGAACCATCAGTGGATGCTAAAGTTAGTGGGCGAAGGTCTGATGAAAAATAGTAGTTTCACTGTCTCCCCACGAAACAGGAATTACGGAAACAAAACTAGTAGCTTCACAATGAAGAAACTTAGCAGACACTATCTACCTCCCGATGATGTGTGGGGAAGCCACAACATCTCTTCTGTATTATTCTAACCAAAATATGTAACTGCAGGTTAATCAAAAGAAAATATCAAGAAAACCTAAATTGGGGAAGAATCTACGAAATCAGTGTCCAGGGTGAAGGTCATGAAAGACTGAAGAACTGTTGGAGATCGGAAGATGGAGAGAGATGGCAGCTAAATGCAATGCGGATCCTTGACTGGACCCCGGACAAGAAAAAGACGTCACTAAGAAAACCAGGAAAATCCAAAGGCTTGTAGATGAGCTCATAGACTGTGTTGATGTTACTTTCCAGGTTTCCATACATCAACACGCTACGTAAGATGTTAACATAAGGGAAAGTGGATGAAGGTTATGCAGGAACTCTCTCTGAGTTTTCCAACTGGTTTAAAATCATTTCAAATAAAACATATTGAGAAAGTAAGATAAACAGTTGATACCTTTGCTCCAAGCGCGGTCCCTGGACTAGCGGCATCAGCATCAGCCTGGCCAGCCCTTGAGCCTACTTCTTGGTGCTGGATGCTTCCTCCCAACAGCAGAGGAAGCTCCCCATGAACTGCAGTGGGGAGATGGCCAAGACGACTGTGGTGGAAAGGGAGAGATGCAGCAGTGTGCACGTGTGCTACCCTGTGTGCACCAAAGAAATGAGAAAGCGTTTCTGTAAGAAAAACAAAGTATGCCTGAGAGAAGAGTAACAAAAACTACCCACGGGGGTCAGGGGCAGGGGCAAGACTTTCCTGTGATTCTTCTAAAGATTTTTGAAATTTGTACAGGCATTACCAGTTCAAAACTTACATTCATTAAGGAAAAAAATTTGTTTCTCAAAAAGACAAGTGTTGGAGAAGATGTGGAGAAAAGGGAACCTCGTGCATTGTTGGCGGGAATGTAAACTGGTGCAGCCACTATGGAAGACAGTATGAGAGCCAGCCCTGATCTAGTGGTTACGGTTCAGTGCTCTCACCGCTTCAGCAGCCTGGGTTCACTCCCAGGTCGTGGAACCACACCACCCATCTGTTGGTAGCCAGGCTGTGGCAGTGGCTCACACAGAACTAGAAAGACCTACAACTACAATATACAACCATGCACTGGGAACTTGGGGAGGAAAAAAAAAAAAAAGGAAGATTGGCAACAGATGGTAGTGCAGGGCGAATCCTTCCCTGCAAACAAAACAAAACAAAACAGTATGGAGGTTCCTTGAAAAATTAAAAATACAACTATTCTATGATACAGCAATCCCACTTCTGGGTATTTATCCAAAGAAAATGAAAATACTAACTTGAAAAGATACATGCAACCCCATGTTCACTGCAGCATTATTTATAACCACCAAGATCTGGGAAACAACCTAAGTGTCCACTGACAGATGAATGGATTAAGATGTGGTGTGTATAGATAGAGAGAGAATAGTATATTATTCAGCCATAAAAAAGCATGAAACCTTGCCATGTGTGACAACATGGATGGACCTCGAGCGCATTATGCTATGTGCATGAGTCAGAGAAAGACAAACACTGTATGATCTCACATGTGGAATCTAAAAACAAAACACAAACAAGTTCATAGATGCAGAGAACGGATTGGTGGTTGCAAGAGGCGGGGGGCGGGGGGGGGGTGGTGAAATGGGTAAAGGGGGTCCAAAGGTACAAACTTCCAGTTATAAAACAAGTCAGTCCTGGGTATGCAATGTCCAGCATGGTGACTATAGTGAATATTGTACGGCATATTTGAAAGTTGCTAAGAGCATCGATCTTCAAAGTTCTCATCACAAGAAAAAGAAATTTTGTGACTGTGTGTGGTGACAGATGTTAGCTAGACTTATTGTGGTGATCACTTCACAATATATACAAATAGGAATCAGGTGTTGTACACCTGAAACTAATGTAGTTATGTCAATTAGACCTCAATTAAAAAAAAATAAAAACATCTCTAAAAAGAACCAGAGTTATAGTGCATTCAGATATTTAGGTTTTAGAGAAAAAATTTTTCCCTGAAAGTTTTATTTTTCCTTTAAAGATTGGCACCTGAGCTAACAACTGTTGCCAATCTTTTTTTTCCTGCTTTTTCTCCCCAAATCCCCCCAGTACATAGCTGTCTATTTTAATTGTGGGTCCTTCTAGTTGTGCTATGTGGGATGCCGCCTCACCCTGGCCTGATGAGTGGTGCCATGTCCGCACCCAGGATCTGAACCAGCGAAACCCTGGGCCACCGAAACCACTCGGCCACGGGGCCGGCCCCTCCCTGAAAGTTCTTAATAACAAATCAATGTTTTTCTTCCTAGGGAACACATTTTTTAGAGGTGTCTCAAGATTCCCAAAGATAATTTCCTAATAACAATTAACTCTCAGGCAGACAAGTGATTTCTCTCTGGGCATGGTCATCTTGAAAGCTACAGTAAACCCAAAAGAAACATCCGACAGGTTCACTAGGGATTGGATGTCACATAATGAGGACTCCACGAGGAGTCCTATATGAACCTCTGGGCCTCAGCTGCACTCCTCTGTGGCTGTGGCCCAGTGGGTAGCTCGAGTGGGCCCGGGGCAGGCCATGGTGGGGTGCCTCCATGCACCAGGGTGCATCCATTCTGACGGAGGGGGGGCCTGCAAATGTGCAAGGGCCCCAGTCTCCATTGGAGTTCCTGGTCCAGGAGCAGAGCCTGTTAGCAATGTCAGTGACATCTCAGAGACATTAAGTAAAGGAGAGCTACAAAGCCTGAGATGAGATCTGCAAAACTGAAAACTGTATCACTATCAAAATTATTTTCAAACCACCAAATGGAAAATGACAACTGAACAAGTTACCTGCAGTGACTTAGCAGACACTGACTGTCATCATCGAGCAACCGCAAGTTTTATTTGTTCACAAGGTCTTGAAACAGCATGGAGTTCGAGGTGAAGAAACGCTTTCTTAGAACAGTGCCCTAACAGTCCTGAGAGCGTGAGACCTGAGGCAGAGGCGCGAGACGAAACCGGACAGGGAGGTCGCACTGGCCCGGGGTCCAGCAGCCCCACTAACTTCAGAAGAGCCAGAAAGCAGGACGGCCAAATGCGGGTTCCTGTGTGACGTCAAACAGCTACCCGTCCAGCCTCCACCAGTGTGACTGCCACCTGCCCTGGACGTGGATGTGGAATTCAGGGACACAGTTGGTGCACCTACCTCAGGTCGTGTGTAGAGGTCTGACTGCCGGACAAGAGGTCCGGACAACTGAAGCAGACTCCAGGCCCAGAAAACACCAACCACGCACGTCCTTCAGTCGATGATTCCCTCCTCGCAACCTGAGGGGCACTGCAGCTCCTAAAACATCCAAGTCAAGCTCCATGGTGTGCGAGCGGCGCCCTGCCCAGCACCAGCGCTCGCCAGCAGTCCACTGTGCAGCACCGAACCACAACCCGACCCCACCCCGGTGACCGTGGGCAGCAGTGTGTCCTCCTGTTAGCCACCACCAGATTGGTGTTACAGAGACTCAGCCCAGTGCCTGCACACAGCACACACCCAGAAGGGGGTGGTCACCATTACTGTTACCATCTCCTTGTCACCCACACCAGTCAAACCCCACCACTCCCTACGGCCAGGCAAGTGACAGGCCTGCGTACACATGTGAAGGCAAAGCTGGTCTACACCGCACCCACATGTGGCCTCCAGCACCACCTGTGTACAGAAGGCCCTTGTGGGGTAACGTGCTCAGCCTTCTCAGGCAGCCCCTGCTGTGGGCACAAGTGAGCCCCTTTGCAGCAGAGGATGGGACCCAAGGGAACACAGTTGAGCCCGGCCAGGCAGGTCTGTGCTGCCCACACCAACAGGCCTTTGGAGTGAGTTAAGGGGCCTGAGGTCAGCAGGCAGATGCCCAAAGGCTGGTGTCTGTGGGCCATTACCAGTCTCTCCCTCTGAGCTGCATCTGCTCTCCACCTGGAGCACCCAAGGATTGGAGTCCTGGTTATCCATCACAGCAGCTCACATGAGAACTCGCATCTGGCCCCCAGGCTCCCCTGACACAGCACCTACGGGGCACTTCATAAGGGAGCTGACTTCCACCCCCGGCCAACACCCCTGCCATCATGCCAGGGCAGAGCCCAGTGTCAGACCAGGGCTCAGCACAGAATGAGGGCCTGCACAGCGGGCACCGACTCTCCTTCACCTACAGTGGCCACGGAGATGCCATCACCCAGGCCCTCCCCAGTCTGGGCTCCCGTCCTCTGACCTCACTCACTTCCAACATTCCCCTGGTGACTGCAATGCTGCCGGTCCGTGGACAGAACACGTCAAGTGAAAAAAGTCTAAGTGTCAATTCTGACGTCCTTCTCAATCCCCTTAAGCAAGGACTTGCAGACAATTCCTCCTAAGAAAGCAACACAGAGCCCTCTGCTCAGCCAGGCCAGGAACTGGACACACTACGTCGACCAGCTGACAGCTCTGGGGACGGCTTCTGGTTGTGAAAACTATGGCTCCTCAGCTCTCCATAGGAAGAGTGGGCAGAACTCAGCATTTACTCCTCTGTCCCACTTACTAATGGCAGGCATTCGTGGACACTTTAAAATCAGACTTTGACTCTTGTCTTGTAAGGGCTTACAGCAGCTCAATCTTTCTTTTAAAAAACACATGTCATGGGGCCGGCCCGGTGGCACAGCGGTTAAGTGCGCACATTCTGCTTTGACGGCCGAGGGTTCGCCAGTTCAGATCCCGGGTGCGGACATGGCACCGCTTGGCAAAAGCCATGCTGTGATCAGCGTCCCACGTATAAAGTAGAGTAAGATGGGCACGGATGTTAGCTCAGGGTCAGTCTTCCTCAGCGAAAAGAGGAGGATTGGCAGCAGTTAGCTCAGGGCTAATCTTCCTCAAAAACAAACAAAAACAACAACAACAAAAAAAACGCATGTCTAAATTCACAGGTAAATAAAGCTTATTTCTCTAGTCCAGGTCATCAGCCTGTAGAGCATTAAAGCTTCAAGTAAAACAGGAGCACAGAATTCCAAGCAATGACAAAAATTCACAGATTAAACCTTCAGGAACAGATAAAACTTATGTAACTCTCTAACTTTAAATGAGAGAAAAGGGGGCAGGCCTGGTGGTGTAGTGGGTAAGTTTACGTGCTCTGCTTCGGCAGCACAGGGTTCGCAGGTTTGGATCTCAGCGTGGACCTACACACTGCACATCAAGCCATGGGACAGGGACAATTTTCCTCAAGCAAAAAGAGCAAGATTGGCAATGGATGTTAGCTCAGGGCCACTCTTCCTCACCAAAAAAAAAAGATAAGATTGGAGACCCTGGTAGCAAAGCACAGATTCAGCATGGCATCTATCTACCCACCAGAACCTACTGTTTCAAATTTCTTCAAGGCAACTGCCCATAAACTTAGGTCTAAGGAGGCAAAACCCAGAAAGTTATAGGAAGAGATAAGAATCATCAGACTTTCTAACTGATGTCAAATAAATAAATGAGACAAAAGGGGAAAGTTTTAGAAGAGTAAGAAAAATGATATTTCATAAATAAACAATAAATATAAGTCTGAAAACCATAGGATTTATACCTCTTTGAGAGGGAAAAAGGGTTAAACGGAATCAAATATAAAAGGGAAAAGGATGAGGGAGAGATTCCTGGACTCGTGTAAAGGGACTCGCTCCTGGGAGCACCTCGAGGACCAGCCCCGCCACACGGGGCTGAAGAACCACAGGAGGGCCCCTGAGCCCGCAACGACACCATCAGGTAATCCGCACCCCAGGCCACGTGGCAGCCCCTGAACCCCCAGACACGCCCGGGGCCCTTACCTTCTGTGCCGTCCCCTCCGAGACACGGAAGGCTGGTTTTCTATTAGGTGGGAAATATGTTTTAAAGGAAAGATGGAAAAAGTTGTCCAAATACACAGTACAAATCCAGTTAAATATTTAAAATTTATTAAACTTTTTGGTCAAAATAGCTGAACAAATATATACAATCCCATTTTACTAGAACTTCTTTTTTCTTAAGGATCAGGGTTGAGTAACACTTAACTCTGTTCCACATCTTAGATTTGTAAATTGTGTCAACCAATATACAGTATAAGAATTATTGTAAAATTAAAATAAATGCACTTTTAGATTCTCAATTTTTAACTTAATGTGAACTTAAGTGGCATTCTGTTAATATAAATTCAGGGTAATGAGTGATAAGACATTTTGTCCTTGTATATCTATATCATCAGTAATCAAAATACACCAATTTCCAGAGCGTGTGAGTGTTACTCTCTGCCCCGCCCTGGGAGGCCACTGTGATTTGGGCTCACGTGTGTAATTCCACGCAACAAGCTCCAACCACTCAGCCTTGTTACACCTGTCTATTTTTTGTTTAGGGAAATCCTGATTTCTGATATCAAAGATCCCACTTTTAAAATAAACCACCAACGTACTGGTGGTATCACATAATAATTAAAATGGTTTAATTTTGCTGGCTTGAAATGCAAGATGAAATTCAGCATGCATATAATTTTAGCAATTTTTAAAAAGTATACCCCCCTAAGTACTCTTGAAAAAGTTTTAAAAGAAAGCATTTAAGTTGTCAATCGCAGTGAACTTGAGGTGTACTTGAAACCAGGGCTTAATTTTATAGCAGCAATTCTGTGGCTGTTCCTTGCAGTTTCTTTCTCAGAGGGGGTCTAGTTAAGGCTTTTCCCGACCTTACCTGGTCTGCCATGTGTACTATTTCTATAGAAACAAAACAAAGTCACAGAAGTTTGGGGATAGATACTGTCAGTGTGAAGTCCCACGCGTGTTCCACCATTATGTCAACGAAGGACAAAAGCTTTCCACAGCATCATTCTGCATAATCTCATTATATGCAATTAAAGCAAATAAAAAGACGATACTTCTGTTTGGATTTACAAACACTCTTTATAGCGTGTTGCTTTTATTAAGTGGTTGTAAACCAGAAGGTGTGATGGTAGCTACAGGTGTGTGGGGGAGTAAAGCCGCCTGAGCCTGCTCGGGCTGAATCTGTGCATCACCGGTGTGCCCACCTGGGCTCAGAGGAAGGCCGAGGCGAGGGCAGACAGCCGCCACAGCACACGCGTGTGAAGGCCCCAGTATGATGGCAGAGGAGGAGGGAAAAAGACTTGGAGAGAAAAAGAGAGATGACATCTGACAACTTTTCTCTTTGATGTTAATTTTTTGGTCTATAAACTGGAAAGGAAGGCTCAGACTTAAATAAATACATTTATTCTGAGTAACGGCCTTTGTAAGCACTGTCCATCGACTCTGCTTCGAGTGGGTTTTCGCTTGAGCAGCGACCCCGAGGCTCACCTCGCTGAAGGCAGACGCGCGTGTGGGCTCCACGAGGCCTCTCCGGTCGACGAAGGAAGCGGGAAGGGCCCTGCTGCCCTCCACGGCGAGGAGGACAGGGCCGCTGCTGCTGGAAAACCACTGGACTCAAGTGCGCAGGATGCCACGCGGCCTCACGCTCACTGCCTTAGTTGATTTTGTCCTGGAATATGTACAAATTATTGGTGGCAGCCACGGCAATAATGTTCTCCGTGGGGTGCCAGGCCGTGTGTAGAATCTTCTTATTGAAGTCCAGACTGTCCACACTAATCTCATCCTTCTTTCTCTTGCCACCTGTACATACTTTGCGAGGCTTTAAGCTGGCTCGAGGCTTGCTGTTCTCCCTCGAGGCTTCCAGCGTCACGTCCCTCCGTGCGTTTCTATCAAACATTCTGAAGAAGTTGTTGTAGGACCCAGTCATGACCGCACTGTTCAGAACAAGAAGAGAGGGACACAGCTGAACAAGCTGGCAGCAGCACCTCCACCAGAGCGCTGGGCCCAGCATGCTGGGCACACGGTGCGCAGCACTGTCACCCTCCGCTCCACAACACAAGTATTCTTAGAAATAAGAATAACAATGGTCAGGAGAGAAACGCAGTGAGTATTTCTTACTGAACTTTATATATATAATCATGTCAGTAAAAATAATTATTACAGAATAAAAAAGGAAAAAAGTAATGGATTCATACTTTTAATTACACTAATGCATTTTTTAAAAAGGTAAAAAAAACCTTTCCACATTCATCTCAGTCATGAATAACAGTATAATTTTTTCCAAGTCTTAACTTCTGCACTTTGTCAATGATTCAAAGTTGATCTCCACATATTCATCTTCCACAGACATTAGATTTATCACTGTATCTTCACTGACAGTTGATCAAAGAATGTTTTAATTCATTTTAATTTCAAAAAGGTTTTTCACATGAAACAGCAGATATACAAATAGGAAAAGTCTTAAACTCTAAGGTAAGTGTGGGAGAAATCTAGACCTTGTTTCATTAAATTCCAGACACTGGAATGCTACCACTGTTTTTATTTCTTCAGATTAATTCTAATGGCTTTCAGTGTCTTTCTAGTCAAAAAATTCCAGGGAAACATCCATCACCATAATATGTTTCTATTATATTGGTAAAAACTTCTGGTCTTTTTCTACAAAGACGAGAGAAATACGGCTGAATGATGGTGAAGGCGGCCATGATCTGACCCATGGCTTTAGAGTGAGTCCAGTTCTGATGAGAAGCGTGTTCCAACGACGACCTGCTGACTTCTGGCAGGAGGAGACCTGAGCCTTCCGCACGTCTCCCGCCGTCTTCCTCTTGTCTGGTCACCTTGGCTGGTGGCTGATATTTCAGGCACCACTCAAGTTTAGCGTTCCACCACACGGCTCAGGGCTGCCCCTGGCTGTGAGCACTTTAGTGGCTGGTCAGCCTCAGCGAACACTTGACAAGAGGAAAAAGATAAGCTCAGAAAAGACAAGTACCTGCAGCCACTCTGCTTATTTCAACTCTACTGTTTAAACCCAAGAACACACAGCCCTTCAGGAACTGGGGAAGCGAACTGCGTAAGTGAACTCTGGCAATACCAGGCTGCAGCGCCCGCAACTGGAGTTCTCCAAACTAATTTCTGTGTAGAATACAATGTTCATGAAAGGAGGAGCGATAAACGTGCTGATCTGAAGCTTACACTCATGTTACTAAAACTCAACCACGACTGCAACAATTTTCAGAAGAGACAAATAAAAGGTTTTTTCCAGGAAGGAGTATTTTATTACCGACATTGATTAGAATTGCCAGTGCATGGTAGAAATAAAAGAAGACGAACCGTTTTTGTTTTTTTAAACATTTTATTTTTCCTTTTTCTCCCCAAAGCCCCCCAGTACCTAGTTGTATATCCCAGTTGTAGGTTCTTCTAGTTCTTCTGTGTGGGACGCCACCTCAGCACGGCTTGATGAGCGTTGTCATGTCCGTGCCCAGGATCCAAAGCAGCAAAACCCTGGGCTACCGAAGTGGAGCGCACGACTGTAACCCCCCCAGACCAAATGTTATACAGTTTTATTATTACTTTAGAATTCCTGACAGACAACGCCTACACGGAAGGTGAGCGTTCTTACTGGCCCACCCTCCACACTGCATAAACGAGAACCTTCCAGAGCACCTGGCCAGGTGTCGTTCTGTTCCCTAGGTAGGAACACTGCCAAACGCAGGTGTAAGTGGAGTCACAAGCAAGCAGCTCTATCTGCTTTTGCTAGACAACCCAGAACACAGGAAAGCAGTGCCCCTCAACAGCACGGTCCCGGCAGAGTGACAGATCTCACCTTACTTTACTCTGTCCCTCAACAGAAGCTTCCAGGGGACCGGTCCCGTGACCAAGTGATTAAGTTTGTGTGCTTTCCTTTGGTAGCTCAGGGTTTTGCTGGTTTGGATTCTTGGGGCGGACATGGCACCACTCATTAAGTCACATAGGCGGCGTCCCACGTAGCACAACCAGAGGCACTCACAACTAGAATGTACAACTATGTACCGGGGGGGTTTTGGGGAGAAGAAGGGAAAAAAAGAAGACTGGCTACAGATGTTAGCTCAGGTGCCAATCTTTAAAAAAAAAAAAAAAAAAAAAAAAGCAGCAGCTTCCAGGCAAGAAAGTGGGGGGTTGGGGGGGCAGTTCGCAAGAGTGAACAAACAAGTAAACATTCCCGGAAAGCTTTTGGATGTTCCTGGTGACAGGTAATTTAAATGTATTTTGCAGTATCTCAGATATACAAGAATAATATGATGAATATCTAAGTACCCATAAGCCACTGCTAGTAAAGTTAAATCCCACTGTGTAGCCTTCTAGAAAGATGGTCTCCCCTCCTGCCCGCCTGCTGGGGCTGGCACCTGTTAAACCATTAGGAGTAGACAACATTCCCCTATCTATTCCCCTAATGACGAACACCAGAGATGTTTCCGGCGTTTGCTAGTCCAGGTTTCTGAAGGTTTTCTTGTCTGCACAAGGGAGAGGCTCCCACCTGCCTGGCCGTGGTCGAGTTTCAAAAGAAGGGCAGGTCAAACGCGTGGGCCTCCACCTGTCCACTGACACCTCCAGCACTCCGGCGGGTGTGAATGGGCGTCACAGTTACTTTTATCTGCTGAATACTAATGAGGATGAGCATTTTTATTCACTTTTTCCCCCATTTCTGTTAATTCCCATTCATGACTTGTTTGCCACTTTCTTACTGATAGAATCCTTTAAATATTCTGGATACTTAATCTCCGCTGGTTATATTTGCTTTTGTGGGTTTTACTTCATTGTTTTATTTTGATATAAAGAAGTTTAAATTTTTTTTTTTGAGGAAGATTAGCCCTGAGCTAACTACTGCCAGCCCTCCTCTTTTTGCTGAGGAAGACTGGCCCTGAGCTAACATCCATGCCCATATTCCTCTACTTTATATGTGGGACGCCTACCAAAGCATGGCTTGCCACATGGTGCCATGTCCACACCCGGGATCTGAACCTGCAAACCCCAGGCCGCCAAAGCAGAACATGCGCACTTAACTGCTGCGCCACCGGGCTGGCCCCCAGAAGTTTAAAATTTTAATGCAGTTGAATTTCTTAATGGTTTTTGGGGCCTTGTTTAGGAAGCCCTGTAGTCTCCAGAACTCACAAAGATGCTCTCCCACAGCTCCTTCTCATCTCTAAAACACCTAGAGTTTGTTTACTGTCTGGTCTGAGGGCTCTAATTTCTGTCTCCCCAGCAGACACTAACTTACACAAATCACTACAGTTTCACAGAGTCAATGTTCCTCTGGCGTGGCTCATGTCTTCACCGACCATTTAGCCTGTCAGTCTATTGTAGGTCTCAGACCCTCTTTCCACAGTCCCTTTCCTTCTAGAAGCATATCGTTTAGCAAGTTCCTTTAGATCTCACTTTCATGAGTTTCTTGTTATGGTAAATTCTGTTTTCCATCTGAAAATGCCTTTAGCACATACAACCCTTGAATGATCACTCATGTCTGCAACCGGCTCCAGGTTGGCAGCAGCCTTCCCCCAGTACACCGAGTGAGGAGGGATCACGACACACTACGTCTCAGCGTCCTCTGCTTCCACTGCTGTGCCGAGAAGTCTGCTCTCAGTCTGAACATCTTTTCTCTGAAGGTAATGTATCTTTTTTGCCCCTGTCTGCTTTTAAGATCTTCTCTTTGCTTTTGGTGCGCTATAACTTCATTATGATATGGATGTGGGTTTCTGCGCTTTCTGAATCTTCGTAGTAAGTCTTTCATCAATTACGAAAAATTTCTGGCTATTATCACTTTAATCAGGACATCTCCACAATTCCCTACTTCTGGACACTTCTCTCCATTTAGGTGTCTGTTCTACCTTACCCTAGCCTCCACGTTTGTTAACCTTCCATATTTTCTCTTTCGTTCTCTGAGCTGTATTCTGGATAATTTCTCCGGACCTCCTTAAACTATTTCTGACCTTCCTCAGTTCACTAATTCAAGATCTCTTTTGATGCACTGGATCTGCTACTAAATCCATATGGCGACTTTCAAGTATTGCGTCGTTCTTTTCTGAAGTTCTGTTTCTTTCCCAAATCTCTTCGGTTGTTTGTAATGGTCTGTGGTTCCTTGCTGAGGCTGTGGGTCCTTCCTTTAATCTGTAAGTATTTCCAGCACTCTTATTTCACATTCTGTAACTTGTGATTTCGGTACCTGAATTCGCAAAGGTTGTGGGTTTTGCTGACCTGTTCACAGTGCCTTCCCTACATGTGCTTGGTAGTTTTTCCCTGAGCTCACGTTAAACTGATTTTCATCTGGGGAAATCCTGAGCCTTGGCTGTAGTGGGAGAGGCGATCCGCCATGGGCACTGGGTGCGCCTGCATATTTGCAGTAGGTTGCAGGAATGTGATGCTTGAGCAGTCACTACCTGAGCATCTTAGAGCTGTGCTGCAGCAAACTGCAGGCTTGTTTATCACTTTCTGTAAACGCTGTGGACCTCCCAGCTCAGTGGGCATTCGCTGTGACACCAACTCCACTTCTTGTGCGTCATCTGCCTGGGTCCCCTGTGTCACTCCTGTGGGACCTGGGGGTGCTTGGGAAACTGATGCCAATATGAAGCTCATGCTGCTTTGCTGTGCCATGAAGAACAAAGTCCTCTGTCTCTGACCCTGGAGTCTCATGTCTTCAGCCAGTATCCATGACAAACTAAGAGTGGCATGTCAGCTTGTGAACAAGCTAAAAAGCCCAGACCTGACACGGTTTACCCCTTCGGACACCCAGAGTACTGCCCGCTTGGCAGCACTTCACTCCTCAGTTAGCTCTCCTAGATCGTGTAGCCAGTACAGATACAAATTCCACATCCTTGTGAGGAGGGCAGGCTTATGGTTACACATCTCAGGAGATTTTTATCTACCCCAATCCAAGGTCTCAGACAGATTTCCCTTGGGACTCAATCTCAATGAAGATGTATGCCTTTTCCGTAACACTTGAGGGTCCCAGTTTCAACTGCCCTCCTTGTGTGGGTCCAAGACTACAACTCTTGTACACTCCTGGGCTGTTAACACCAAGGCAGCAGGTTCCTGGTACCAGCTGATGCCTCCAGGCCAGGCTAGGGCTTCAGGGTTCAGCAACAATTCCGGTTTCAACTCTGCCTTCATTTCTGGCCACTGTGAAATTTCCCTTACTTATGTGTGGGCTCAACTACGCATGTGAAGAGATTTGTGGTGTCACAGCCAGCGTTTCTAGGCGTTTGTGCCAAAGAGTTCTTCAGAATGTTGTCAGTCCTTTATTGCCAGCAGCAGAAGTCCTCTCTCTGTTCACTCACAATACGGTGAGCACTACACTGCACAAAATTCCATTAAAGATGGTCTCCTTCTATCATCGGAAATGCACTCTCTGGTGTAAAGACATAATTCTCTGCAGTGCTAGTATTATCATCATCTTTAAGGAATACGCATAAAGTCAATCACCGAGGCATCAGAACTGTCACATTACAAACTAAATCAGGATTTCACCTCAGCCATCTCCACTTTTTGTCCAAGCATGACAATCAGTAAACTCAGGGCATTTTCCTCTACTTCTCTCCAGAAGAAAAGGCAAACTGAAATGTGGCCATTCCACATACCTAATAGGAAACTCAGTTCCCCATTTCCTCCCTTGTCACTCACCTTGGAAGTAATAAAAAACTAGGAAAAGATCATTCACTCAGCACTGTAATAACAGCCAATACAATATGAGCCTTGTATTCTGCTTACTGTCCAAATGTAGATGGAATTATAAGTAAGGTGAGAAATTTGCTCAAAGATCCTATTTTCTCCACCTCAATACCGTCATCAAACAAAGAACCAAAAGGCCCGGAAGGAAAAGTCCATCCGCATTCCTCCTCCGCGGCCCCAGACTGCAGCTCACCTCCCTCCCTCCAAGCCCCGCACTGGCCTTCTGCCCTGGCTGCTCCCGGCCCCGAGGAGCCGCTGAGGGAAATGGGCATGCTGTGGGGTGAGTCACAACACAGGCCTTACCTATCCGAACCGTTCCAGCAGCACTCAAACTTGTCAAAGATGCAGTCATTTTCATACAGAGAACAAAGCTTGCTTCGAAGGTATTCATGGACCTTAACGAAACCAGAGGAAGGTTAGAAAGCGTCCTGTGCAAGGGTTGGCGCCGTCCCCACACAGTGGCTCACCTGGTGGGTCTCCACGGGCCGGCTCTCCATGTTGAGGTCCCACACCTTCACCGACAGGTAGTCTCGGGTCATCATGTACCGACCACTATGACTGAATTTCACGTCGGAGATGGAGGAAATTATTTCTGAGAAGAAAGACCTACTGCTGGGATCTTCAGGTTCTTCAAAAACTGAAAAACACAATGTTTCCAGCTTCTGTTTAAAAACTGGACAACTCATTTTCAAGTTCAAGTGGGACTCGGGCCCTCCCCAGAGGCTCCAGAGGGTACAGCCTTGACACCACTCAAACTTCCAATCTTTTTGATCTCTCTAAGTTTTTGGTCTTCGACTTCCACGCTTAAGAGGTTTAGAGCAGACATTCCAGCGCCAGTTACTGACAAGGGCCAGCATCAGCAGCACAGGCCCTCAGTCTGACCCAGACTCGGAACCAGTGTCCGAGGGTGCAGCCCTGAACGGCAGTCTCCAAAGGCTCCTCAGGACACCACACTGTGAGGGTCCTGGCTGAGGAGCCCTGTGTTAACCTGAGGCTGTTACTGCACAAACTCGGCCTCGGAGGACCAGGCCCTACCAACCAAGTCCTGCCCCATCCCATCCGTGTCACAGGATAAGATAAACAGCTTTACATGAGAATGCAGACACGGAACTCCAGGGCTGCTAAGAAAGTACTCGCACTGGGGGATGACGGCCCACCTCAACCTGGAACACTGTGGTCCAGATTTCAACCACCAGAATGGTCCTGCCCACTGAAGCCAGCCAGGAAAAGGTGGTCTCGTCCTCACTATGCAGTACCCTGATCTACTGTAACAAAACTGCACTACTATTTTGGAAAGATTTTCTATGCTTCCTCGGCAGACCTTTCTTTCTCCTACCATTGTGCTTTCTCAGCAGTTGTTCAACGGCCCACTGCAGAGAGCTCCCCGACGCTCCACTGGACGCCGGACCCCCTGGTGCACTGTCATGCCTCCCGCTCAGCAAACTTTGGGTGAGGTCTGTACGCCCTTTCACTTTTAGCTGCCTTAGCTTTTTTTTTTTTTTAAATATAGGAGCCTGTATGTTTCTTGGCTCTGCATTTGAAGTTAATTTTCAGTAAGCTGGTGGCAATATCGAGCATTTACTCAAATAAATTACTTTGCTGACAAATAAAACTACTCTTGGAATCTAAAATTGTTTATTCAAGAATGCTATCTTGAAGACACAGGCCAAAGGTTCTTAAAAGACTCATTCTTCATTGCAGGAGTTCTACAAGGGTAAGTGTTCTTCAGCACACTTTAGCCTCAAAACAAGAGAAGGTGGCAAAGGGTTACTGAGACCTGGTCAGCAAGCACGTTTAACGTTAGGACTGCTGGTGGTGGTGTACTGTAGGAGGGAGACACGCTAAACAGACTGACCAATGCGCCGACTGCACGGAAACCTAGCATCTCAGGGTATGGAGGCATTAGCACTCTCCTGGACGGGGACAGCGGGGGGCTCACCCACCAGTCCCTCAGGGACATGTCAGCAGAGTTCCCATTATGTGCGTCACAATGCAGTACACACAAGACTACTGGTTTCCTACAGAGTTGGGCCTATTCTTTATGGCTAAAAATAAAAATGAAACTCAAAGTCTCCACACCTAGAGGGAACTTCAAGGCTCAGTGGAGTAAAGCACCAGACGTTCACCTGAGCCCACTGTGAACAGAGCCCATTCCAACAGCTGAGGAGGGTCACGAGTGCAAGGCGGCTGGCAGCCTCAGTGTGGTCCTAATGCTCAGAACAGAGGCAACCAACGGTTGTGGCTGGACCCGGCCAAAGATCCCTCTGACGAAGCAGAGATTCTGGGCAGGAGCAAACCCACAGGGTTTCCCCACCACAGAGTCTGTGGAAGCACGACCTCGTGTTTCACTTCTTAGCAGCAATAGCCCATGACAGAGCCACACTGGGACTTAGGAAGCAAAGGAAGGGTCCTAAGCTTGCACGGGGATACGGATACCCGAAGAAGCCTCTAAGTCTCTGGAGAGGGTTTTGCGTCTGGAAAACAGGAGATTTAAAGGAGACACTTTAAACAGGCCTGCACTTACACTTGGAGTGCCTGTCGCACAGGGCCGAGGAGCGCATGTCACACAGTCGGATGGTCCCTTTGCTGCTGCTGTAGACAAACACGTTACACTGGTGCGGGTGGAACTCGGCCGCAGTGATCACCTCCGTCAGCTCTTCCATGTTTGCAGGCTTAATATCCACAATGTCTGGAGCGCACAGTTAAGGCAGAGCGCTTGCTGGTATTTTTAGTCCTCATCCACGCCAATAGCAGGCGTGGAATAACCCAGCAGCAAGGTTTAAGAGATTAGATGTCAAGCAGCGATTATACATATTATATGCCAGAGAAACGCTCCAGCGCTCCAGTAAGAGGATGTGCGTTAATGCATTAATCAGACCGCAGTAATGTGCCCGATGGAGCTGGATCTACACACAGACACGAGTGCTGCCTTCATCTGTTGCTACTACTAACCTTCCATGAACAGACTTTCATGGCCAAATACATACTAAATGATCTAAATAAGAAAAGCAAGCACCCAGCTGCACAAAATCCCTAACTTATATCCATAAATAACTACACACACAAGAGTAGAGCCAAATTCCAAAAGCTTCTGCTTTTCCAAGTATCTGACATCAAGAGCTTTTTCTTCCTTAGAACAATGTCACATGGTAGGTTGCCAAATACAGAAGTCATTCAACTGAAAAAAACACAAGAGTAGAAGTTGGCTTTGGGCCAACACAGAGCAGCAGAGACCAGACTGTACCCCTCCACTGAAACTAGGAAAGCTGACAAACTAGGGGACACCACAGCTCAAGTCACTGGACATCAGACAGCACGGGCAGTGACCCCAGGGGGACTAGAGCCCTACAGCTCCCTAGTGTGCCACCTGGGGCGTTCCCAGGCCACTGTGTAGGGTGAGGGAGGCAGGCTGGGAGTCTGGGAAAGCTCATGGGGCCCACAAGGCTAAGTGCCAAAGAGCTCCCAGCAGGTTCCAGAAGGACCGGTCAGCACAAGCCAGTGAGGAAACGGCCCAGGGTGGGGAAGGAGCCACCTCCACAGAGCAGCACCCCAGCTCAGGCAAGAGCTTGCCCAATGGCACAGCTGGGCACGGTCTCAAGATTAACCAGGGGAGCAGCAGCCCGAGGCACACTGAAGGACAGATGTCAGAGGAGCAGCCCAAGGAGGGCTGTGTGTACAGAGCTATGAGGGCACTGGGGCAGGGGGCTGAGCATCTGGGAGAAGACAATTAGCCCCCATCCCTCTCATGGAGTGGATCAAAGGTAGTTTAAAAGAGTTAATAATGTAAGTATATGAAAGTGTATGTGCTTTAGAGTGTTGTTCACAGGGGAGGGCATCTGAAGCATGAGCATGGGACAGAATTTTTTAAAAAGCAATCAAAGATATGACTGCATAAACAAATGCTTTATGTTTTACAGTTCTCACAAATCATTAACGAAAAATAGGAGCTTCCACAGGAGAAAAAATGACAAAGGATGGTAAAAAAAAAATCACAAAAATGGACATCAGATTAACAGATATTGTAACTCAGCAACAATCAAAGAAATTAAAAACTGTCTTATTTTGGTTTCACAGAATTGAAAAGTTAGTATTTTTTTTTAAAGATGAGTACCTGAGCTAACACCTGTTGCCAATCTTTTGTCGTCTTCTTCTTCTTCTCCTCCTCCTCCCCCCAAAGCCCCCAAGTGCACAGTTGTGTGTTCCAGTTGTAGGTCCCTCTTCTTGTGCTACGTGGGACACCGCCTCAGCGTGACCTGACGAGCGGTGCTAGCTCTGTGTCCAGGATCTGAACTGGCGAAACCCTGGGCCGCCAAAGTGGACTGTGCAAAGTTAAAGACTTGGCGATGGGGCTGGTCATGAAAAGTTAATTGTTAAATACCTAATTTTCTGCTGAAAACAAGCAGAGTACTCACAGCTAGTAATGAGCACCTCAGTCTCAGATTCTGCATGAAAATGTACAATGCACAGCCCTTCAGTCCAGCTCAAGTCCTGGGGACTAGGTCTAACATAAGTGTACAAAGATGCATGAACACAGCCACATGCTGTAGCAGTGTGCACAGGGATGAAGTGGAAATGATGGACAGCTCCTCAGAGGCATTCATAAAATAATGGAACATATATACGATGAGTTCTGCAGTTACAAACCTGTATTCCTACTGACATGGAAAGATGGTCGTAATATGTTAAGAAAAACTGAGGCTAATGGTAGGGGTTTACTGCCGTGCAGCAGGCACTGTGCTGAGAGTTCTGCTTCTATTCTGTTAGTTCTCACAATAGTCCAAGGAGGCACATTCCAGTGCCTTGACTTTAGAGGAAGACAAAAGCTTGGAGAGACTTGATGCCAAGGTAGTTGAGCTGGATACGGGCTTCCCGACCCTCCCTAGTGCTGGAAACTTCATTATCACTGTGCACAAGAAGAGCCCAGTTGTTTTTAAAACACAGACATAAAAAGCTTGGAAGGCTTTGCCTCAAACTTACTATGGCTACCTCCGAAGGGTGAGATTAAGGGTGAGAATCTTCCTTCCTCTGTATTATTGGAATTTTGGTTATGTATCACCAAAAGGAAAAATTATTAAAAACATAAGCGTTTAGGGAGAATAAAGAGAAAGCAGGGGACACAGTTTATACAAAGTCGAAGAAAGAGAAACAGAGGGAGTCAGAAATGCTGTCAGTTCACTAGCATGGCTGCCTTGAGCATCACCTCACCCTGGGGGTATACCCCACCTAGGCTTCCTCCAACTGCTGGCTCGCTACAGAGATGCCAGTGCTGCCACGCACACTACCTCATAAACTAAGGAACCAAACCAAGTAAAATGACAACAAGTAATAAAATTTACATGTGAAATGCTAGAATTTAAGAATCACATACTTCATGAGATTTTCCTAAGTAAAGCCTGGTCTGAGCTGAGCACAGGACTCATCGAGGATTATCGTCCAACTCTGGCCAGCTGGACACCACTCCACGAGGTGGAAAAGTCTGACTGAAGTCACCTGATATGCACGTATCAGAAGCCTCTCTCATTTTCTGGAGAAATCAGTAACTTTTTAAATGCATGATTAGCCAGCAATATTTAGATTTTCATCTTAAAAATAACAGTACCACGATATCATCTAAAAGAAATGAGTCTTTCACTATTCCTGAAACAGCTTGTCTCCTAAAACAGAACTCTTTTTTTTTTTTCTCCCAAAGCCCCCCGGTACATAGTTGTGTATTTTTTAGTTGTGGGTCCTTCTAGTTGTGGCATGTGGGACACCGCCTCAGCATGGCTTGATGAGTGGTGCCATGTCCATGCCCAGGATTTGAACTAGCGAAACCCTGCACCGCCGAAGCAGAGCACGCGAACTTAACTACTCAGCTGCGGGGCCAGCCCCCTAAAACAGAACTCTTACATCATCAGTCACTTCTCTGGTTGAGTAATTAAACATCACTCTAACCAAAGCCAGTATTTTCTATTCTATTACCTATTAGCAAATTTAGAAGAAGGAAAAAAAGAACAGGCGACACTGAACTTCCAAATCTACACTATTTAAAACTGCCTCTGATTCAACCAGGGAGGCAATGGACTTGAGGTCACTCCCATTATATAGAGAACTTTCCCCAACGGCAGAGAGAAGTTCCTATTTTTAGGGACAAACACTTTAAATTGCAGAGAACTTACATTCACAGGCTACTATGTAGCAAACCATATTCGAAGAGTAGACTGAGATACAGGAGTATAAATGCAGGTGAGAATCACCCATCTGCAAAACAAGCCTACGAAGAATGCCGGCCTGTCCATCTGATGAAGGATACTAAAACTTCTATCTGTGATTTCCAAATGCCACAGATTAATTCTCAGGTCATCTGCAGAAAGATATGTTTCATGGTCACTATTTACTGAAATGGAATTTACATGATACGTGTGAGCGTTTGCAAAAACACGCCGTGGGCTTGCTTCTACCATAAGGTCCATGGGCTTCAATACCGGGACCTAAAAATGGAAGGAGATAGGAATTCAAAACAAAGATCACAGCAGCATAAAATTAGAAGACTTATATCAGATAACAAAATGGCACAAATCTATATTCACACTTAAGTAACAGTTTTGTACAGGTAATACCCAAAATAACCGATTAACAGAGTTGTGACAAAAGGCTACAAAATGGGATACTGTCTATTCCCAGCTGTTCCTCCTTGCTGCCACGACCGAGGCTGATTCCATTTTGCTGAAGAAAAGAGGATGAAAGCGGCACCTAAGCAAAGTGCCTGCAGGGCACCGCGCTGACGGGGGCTTCACACTCCTGTCTGTCCCTGTGGCCATGAGCCCCTGACAGCACAGTCTTCACAGGAGACCAGGCAAGACCCTCCCTTTCTTTGCCCCTTGCAGGCGCTGCCTCCAGGGCGCGAGCCAGGCATGTGAGCCCTCTCCTTCACTCCATTAGTGGTCTGCCGCTCAGTGTACACATCACCAGCCTTGGGAGGGGGCCTGGGGAGCTGATGAAGTGCCATTTCTTGATGTGGTGCTGGCTACATGTGCAGGTCCAGCCTGTGAACACTCACAAAGCTGTTCACTTATACGGCAGAGATATTTTTTAGTATTTATATTATACTTCAATGAAAGGTTAAAAAAAGAAAAGCACAAAAACATCATCTCTGTGACGAATGCCGTGGTCAGAAAAGGCTTCCCAGGGAATTGGACATCTACACAGAAACGGAAAAAGCGGAGAGGAGTTAGCCAGGGGAAGGATGAGAGGGAGGACGCCAGCTCGAGCACACGTGTGGCCCAAGCCAGAGGCAGGGATGCACTCATGGGTGAAAGCGTCCACATGTGAGAAAGAAAAAAAGGCCCAATACCACTGACACCTAGCAGAAAAAAGCAGAATCTTTAAAAGAAAAAAAAAAATTAACGATACTGGCCAGGAAAACCCTGTGAATAGCAGCGGAGCACTGTCCGACAGTGTGGGAAGGGGAGAGGATGGCGCAGAAAGACCGGGCAGGGCTCCACTCTGCTGGACACAGGGTCACCAGGAGTCAGAATCCAGTCTAGGAACTAACAACAAAAAAAATCTAAACTAAAAAAAAAAAATTGGGAGGAAATCTCCCAATTTAGTCTTCTCTGGCCAAAATCCTGTAAAAATGAACTTGGGGTAACAGATATAGAAATACTTCCCTCGTTCTAAATCACTTAAGGCCTGACCACACATTTGCATTCTCTAGAGCAGGAAGTGTCAGTTCTATGGGCATAGGACAGACCTGCCACACTCCTCTAACAAGTCTCTAATGAATCAAATCATGTGACAACTATAATACATACAATAGAAAGAGTCCTTCATAAATCCCTTTTCTGGCAAGAAAATAATTTAAGAGGAAAACAAAATTTAAAAAGAGCAACATTTCTGACTCTTACCAAGTAGAGACAAATTAACAGCCCATGCTGGACTTTGAGAGGGGTGAGCTCATGAAGATGTCACTGTCCACAGTGACCCGGCTGTGCTCTCTTACCCACACTGTGGTTCATCAAAGAGTTCTTGATGGAACTTTACCTCTCATAGGCTTCACTTTGGCCACCAATTAGACCAGTTTTATTTAGGTTAAATGCATAAAAGCAGCCTCGAATAAAACCAAGATTGGGCCTATTAAGACCTATTAGGTTTTCTGAAACAGGCATGTAAGCATCACGGTGTGGTGAAGCAGGCCTGGTTATGGGAGGAACCTGGGTTGCCGAGAGAGGGGTGAGCGTGCTCGGGCGGGAGGCAGGGGAGAGATGGACGGGGTGGGAGTGGGGTTAAGTACACCCCATAGGACACCCAGTGCCTTAACCGTTCTATTACACTTATGATTTAAAATACACGGTTTACCTGTTGGGAACTATAAAATTAGTGTTACTGTCACTAACACTGCTTTATCTAAAAGCTGTCACTAATTCATGGATGCAAAAGGAGTAGCATGGCCTATTAGAAGTTACCAACGTTTGGATCCAACATCTTCATTCAAATTGGGGTTCTAGAAACTAGATTTGAGCAAATTACTTATCTTTCTTAGTCTCAACCCCTTGGAAATATGGCGACACTATGGACCTAAGAGGTCTTTTGACAACTGTCGCATCCTGCACTTCTCCTCAGAACACTTACCTGGTCTCACCCCAATGGGTTCCTAACTCCTAGTAGCGCGGCCTTTGTTGCTGGGCCATGCCTCTGTCCTGTGTACCTGCTATCCCAGCACCTTGCATGCACCCAGCACAGGAGAGCTCAGGGAAGGGACTAAACAACCACACACACCCTGCGCCCAGTGTCCCTACAGGGGGGTGTGGAGTGGGGAAAGGTTTCTGCGTACAGCGTCCTCCTGTGCAGCACCTCAACTACTCATCTGGAATGGGTTCATCAGGTCTTCATTTGATACACAATATTTTAACAAAGTTCTAAAACCTGTTTAAACACAAACAAACCAGCCAAGAGTTCTCAAACGTACCATGCAGAGTTGTTTTAGGGAGCACCTTGTTAAAAACAAGCCCCCAGCCCACAGTTTCCAGAGGTACTGGGCAGAGCCTGTCCCAGGGCCTCCCGGGAGCTAGTGCCACTCTCCTGCTGCCACTTGGCCCTGAGCACTCACAGGGCAGCACCTCTGTGTCTCACTGGGGTGTCTGGGTGGGACTCGCGTTTGTTTAACCTTTCCCGAATTTCAGCTAACTTAAGACACCACCAAGGGTGTGCACCACTGGGCCAACTACAAGACGCTGAGATTTTAAGTTTTACTCAATTTCAGGGACGTCAAAATGTAAAAAAACATCTAGGTATCAGAAGTGATGAAATATGATCATTTCATACTGTACCTAGGGGCACCAAAAATGGAGTGAAGAATTTAACAATTAGAAAAAAGAAGTAATGATGCTCATGGATAGATAGGCAAAGAAGTCTGAAACATCAGAACCTGCCCTAGCTAACCCAGAGGAAATTCAATTAAAACTATCCTATTGCATCTACAACCTGTTATTTCATCTAGGGAAGCGTCCCGAACCCCCAGCCTTCATTCTGACCAGTGTGCTATTGTGAACCTTCAGAGTGAAAGGCAGCTGATACATTTAGAAAGATTTCTCTTGTGAAATTAAATCTGAGTCTTTTCTTTAGTAGTATTCTATTTTCTGAAGATAATGAGAGAATTTTTGCTTTTGTGAAAATATGAGGAATCTTGTTTTTAACACATATACATAAACATGATTATGATTATTACAAATAACTTTTATGAATCAAGAAGGCATATCGCATAGTATTTTTACTCAATAGTATTCTCTAAACAGCTAACTTAAGCATTACTTTTGATTAATTTATGAAAAGCATCAGATAATTTAAAGAAAATGTATACCCGTAGTGCTGTAATTCTAAACGGATCTCGAAGTCGTCCATCTTCATCTTTCAAGTTATAACCTTCTGCTCTTTTATCCCGTTCACTTATTTTCCATAACTTAATAGTTTTATCTGAAAATAAAAACCTCATTCTCCATATTAAAAGAAAAACCATATCACGTACCACTATTAGTTGAGTATTAATTAGAAAACTCTGCGATTCTACATTGGTCTATGAGCTAGGAGTCTTTGAACATCGGCATTTCTCATTATGGATGAATATTTTGTTTCCCACAGAAAGTAAAGATGCAGAAACATACACAAAGCTGAGTCATGTCACACTGGGTGTGTGTGAGTGTTTTTGCATACTTTGAGTTTTCAACCTACCACTTGCTACCTAGCTAATAATTTACCCACTCCTCCCGAAGGTTAAAGCAGAAATAACTTCTAGAATGGGTTAAAATAAAAAGTAACCCACACACAAAAAATTAAAAATAAAATCCTAAATCAAATAACCACTTAAAAAAAAAGTTCTTACCATTTGTAGAGAGTAGAAAATGAGCAGCATTCTGTTGTGGTAACCACCTAATTTTATTAATTTTTTCCTCAATTTCTAGACTTTTCAAATAGTCAAACTCTGGTTCATGACTTTGAAAGGTACTGTAAACATTATATTCTCCCCTAGAATGAGGGCGGCTTTTATTCTGCAATGAAACATGAAGCTGTTTTAATGAACAAAGCACGGGGCAGAGAAAAATTTAGTAGGACCAAGTTGAATATCAAATGACCACACACATTTTTACAAGTTAAAAAAAAATCCTGGGTCAAGAAAATGTCAAACAGATGACCCTCAAAATTAATTTACTTGGAAAAACAAGTAAGAAAGACGACCTCCCAGCCCCTCTCTTCCACTTCTGGCATCCCCTCTAGGGCGGGGGCTGCCACGGCCAGCCCCCCGCGGGAGTGAGTGTGGGTTCCCAGAACACAGCCAGGCTCCCTGGTACAGGCACAGGCTCTGGCTGCTTCTGCGCTACCCCGCAAGAGGGGAGTAGTTGTGAGAGAGGCCCACCAGGTGGGAATGTTTGCAATTTGGCCCTGGGGAGAGTCTGCTGAGTTGGCCCAGGTCTCCAGGAGCTGGCCACAGGGACGTGCACTGCACCTTCACCTGTACGAGCCAGCCAACACAATGCTCCTGTCGACCAGGGAAGAAGACTGCTAAATAGCAGTCATGCAACAAACACCATCCAGCAGTTACAATAAATGGACCAGCAGGGGCAAAAACTGCAGTCTGTGTAAGAGAGGCAAGTTGCATAAAAATACCCATAGTACGTTACCTTTTATGCAAATTTTTGACACACAAAACAATTCTATAGATTGTAGTAAAAGGAGAAAAGCACGCTTGGGACATATGCCACCTTCAAAATACAGTCATGATTGCTTAACAACGGGGACATGTTCTCAGAGAAATGCATCGTTAGGTGATCGCGTCATTGTGCAAGCATCATAGAGTGCACTTACACGAGCCTAGATGGCACAGCCTACTACACACCTAGGCTACACGGTACTAATCTTACGGGACCGCTGCTGTTGACCTAAAACAGCGTTATGTGGTACATGACTGTAACGGCCAACTCTGGGAAGACAGAGGGAGAGTAAGATAAGACTTGGGAGTAAAGCAGAAAGACGAAATGAGGGAAGGGTACAACGGGCGCACATCTCTGTGCTGAGGGTTCTTTTCTTCCATAACATCTGGGTCGTGGGTTCACTAGTATATTTATATTCATCTCTGATACCTTCTGTATGTCCAAAATGACATTTTCTATGACATATTAAATATATCATAATTAAAAATCAAGGAGACCAATATTTTAATTCTTGCTCTATAATCTATAAAATCTTCCGTTTTTAACACTTTAGTAAGTGTGTAAAAGAAATTGAACTAAACAAATGAACCTTTATGTCTAGATACTTCTTTATATTTCTGAATTAGGATCACTATTACGAGAAAACACCGCAAAACACTACCCAAGTCTCTCCACCGCAGTGACTTCTTAAGTATCATATATTCCTTGAAATCAAGCCTTCCTCGGCAGGACCTTGGAAATTGCTGTTACATGATTTCCACGAGTAGGTTGTCTTGGTGGTTAATGCTATTTAAACTACTCTCCTTCTTCCCTACCCCCACCCCCTCGACAAAAAAGTGTAATACACCAAAAGGTACTCCTAACTCGCATAAACACAACAAAATCAAACATTTACAAAGAAAAATCTGTAGAATCAATAAGTCCCATGCCGTAAGACATTAACCTACTAAGAAAAAGTAGAAGAATGGGAGCAGTGAAGGCCCACGTCAAAGTGCTGCCTGTACTTCCCTGGCCGTGCCCGCCAAGAGCCGAGACAGACGCTCCTTCGCTGCGGGCTGTCTTCCTGCTGCTTCCTGCACTTTACCCCCACCCCAAAGACCCAACCCAAGTCGACCGCTGAACCCCTCCACTCTTGTCCAATGCTCCGAGATCTCCATCAGCCTGTGAGGGGCCTCTAAGCACTGAGTGGTCTTCACGCCATGTCTAGGGAGAGGTAAGAGCAGAAAAGGTGAGAGCAAGGGACTCTGAGGGAGACTTGCCAGGACATGGCGATCGATTCTGAGCGGAAGAGCAGAGCCCAAGCCCGCTAGGGCTCCAGCCTGAGCCGCTGGGACAGGATAAACACTCAGGAAAGGGAGGCTGACGCTCACTGTGTTCATAGGCATGCTGCTCTCTGACGTAACTAGATGAACTACTCAAATAGGAGGGATTCTGCGGAGTGGTGGGAGCCAAAGATCTTGGGAGGCCTGATGCACAGTGAACTGCAAAGCAGAGCTCCAAGGGCCGCGGGCTGAAGAGCCACATCCATAAACGCTGCTCCCTTAGATTTACACGCTGGGCTTCCTTGGACAGAGGGCTCTGCTGCCCAACAGGAAAAGCCCTGAAGATCACATTGCTAACTATGCTTCCTACCTCCTGCCTTCTGCACAGCCAGGACTTTCCAATGGCTCCCCATCAAGCAGACGTCTTAACCTAACATCCGGCACCTTCCCCAGTCTAGCAGGGCACTGCCTTACCCTTCAGCAATCCTCTCTGCTTCAGCAATTCTAACTTGCACGTGCGGACACCTCTGAAACCTTGATGCAGCTTCTAACTGAGAGCTGTGGCAGTTCAACTGGCAGCAGTTTCATCCTAGTGCTGCTGCAATATCGTCAATTGTATCTTTGGTTATGGATGAAAATACAGTAAGTTTCTACTCTCTTATCCACACTGGAAAACTCAAGTCTACAGTGAGGAGTATACATAGCAACCACCAGAATATTTTAAAAGCAGATGGAATTTGAAAGCTCTTTTTATGCTAACGAAAATATGAAGAAAGGTATGGGGGGAAAATGTTGCCCAGGGTTTATTAAGTTGTAATTGGTAAGGTTTATCAAATTTAAACATCTTTAGGGACTTGCTGCTAATCTGTCAATTCACATAACAATGACTTATAATCTGAACTAAACACAATGTGACAGGTTCTCAAAACTCTAATGCCCAATGTATTTATTTATAGCAAGACGTTTGAATTTTACCACAATCTATTTCACATTTGAAGCTAGCATGTTTTAGGTTTAAACAACGACCCCCCAAAAGACAAGAAAAATTTCATATTCTATAAGGATATCATTAAAATGGCAAACTTTAAGGAGCTAAAAGTGACCTGTTAAATTAAAGACAGCTATGATTCAGCAATCTGTTAAATATTCCTTCTGCTAAAAGTAATATTCAAACACCACCGCCCATTTTCACTTCTGTTGAAAAAAGTAAAGTATAGAGTTCTTTTTAAGCAGCACAGTGTGATAATCTACCTCTGGGGTAAGAATGCAAAATTATAAACTTATCAAATTTTCTGTGACGAGTTAGAAAGATTAATGATAATATATATAATATTCACAAAGAATTCTCACCATCCCAAATGAGAAAATAAGATTTAAAAAAATTTTAATTTATATGGACATAATCAAAATAAAAGCTGCAACAGCTATATTTTACTAATGAGACGCTGGTACCTCATAAATCTCTTCCCATTTACTAAGCAGTCCTCCACTCTCACGGGGGGCTCAGGGCTCACCCTCCTACAGAAGCCCCTAAGCACCCCTCACTGGCGCCAGGGCAGAAGATCTACACGGAAGGGAACAAGGGGCTGCTAGCCTCGATACCAAAGTTTTATCACAGAAATTCAGACTAAATTTGGAGATGAAAAAGTAACAGCCCACTGATCTGCCAGGAAACAGACAGGATGAACAGGAATCCTATTTGTGAGCCTGTCAAGGAAAAAGCAGGACAGACACTTTACAGAAACCCAGGCCTGCTGTGCTGCGGTTCTTGCTGGGAATGCCTGCACCACAGACCATTACCTTGCTTCCTCT
Source organism: Equus caballus (assembly GCF_041296265.1). Lineage (NCBI taxonomy): Eukaryota > Metazoa > Chordata > Mammalia > Perissodactyla > Equidae > Equus > Equus caballus. The sequence goes on from NC_091684.1 coordinate 2,649,796, forward strand.
GTTGGCCCCATTAAGAAGTCTGATGAGGTTCACCAGAAGCAAAAGATGGGCGAGGCCTGTCCTACTTCCCATTCTCCTCTCACGCATAACAAAAAGAAGTGCCCCCCACGGCATGCCCCCACAAAGAAGGGGAACGGCCTAAAACCAGTGCTCCTGCATGAGATTCATGCATGGGCTCCTCTAAGGCCCAGGTTCTGAGGCATCCCTCTCTTCCCAGCACTGACAGGGCAGCCCTCAAAGGGGCGTGGAGGAACCAGTGCTGCGCGTCCGACTGAGGACGGGGAGAGAATTCACACACAAGACACACAGGATCTCCTCTGCAGGTCGTGCTGTGGAAGCCGTTCACTGAATGAGCATTACAGCACCGCCACGGGCTTGGGAAGAGAATTCACACACAGCCACTTCAAGTAACTACAGGATGAAAGCGAATAAATGCAGAACCCCACCAACCTCAGCGTAGGGCAAGGACTTGCTTCCTACCCTAAAGACAAGGGCACTGGGGACTTCATGGGGCTCAGTGGTTAGATGTCAGTGAGCTGAAACACATATGTTCTCGCTCACCCCTGAGATAATTTCTAAAAGAAGATTCTATATGGTTAACGTGGTATAACCGAAACAATTGTGCTTCCTTCCTTGTAAGTGTTGAGAGGGCTGAATGATTTCATTTGGTTTGTGGATTGTAAATTACTGACCTCTTGTTCCCGCTGAAAAATAACAACTCTGCCGCCCTTGTCTCCTGTTGCAAGAAGATCTCCAGAGTAATTAAATTCAACAGTTGAGATGATGTCAGCTGTCAAGAAAATATAAAAGCAATTTACCAGATTATGATTTTGAGAGGAGTCACAATGAATATAAAAAAATCAATAAAAAGGATCAAAGAAAGATAAACATACACAAAACTTTCTCCCTGGAATTTTCACGGGAAACTTGTAATTATTCAGCAGCCACTTCTTGGTGCTGGTACCCAGAACCCACAAGCACATATGCATTTATGGGTTTTGCTCAACTGATTTAATGCCTTGTCCCTGGTGCACCAAGATTTATCTAGACTGGGTTGTCTTCATATAAGGATATAGGGTAAAAATGCAGAAAATTAATTTTGAGAAGGAAAAAAACAGAAAACAATTGTCCTAGAAGACTGCTGCCTAATTTTGTAAAGCAGGCCTAATATTAACAGAAATATTTTATTCTAAGCAGTAACTTCAGTTGGCTTCTGCACAAAATAACATTATAGACAGTACAGGTCCTAGTTCATTGTCTGGATAAAGTCACCGCCATTCATAATGATGACATCATTACCTGTGAGCTACTGTCGGTCAGGCACCTGAGATGTCTGACACTATCAACACAAAGACCTTGGGTATCAGCTCACTAGGGGTGGCCCAGGGTACAAGAACAAAGCCAAGTGCTGGGAAAGTCCTTAGGTGTCCTACGGCTAATACTTGATCTGGATTTATGACACAGACTACCGAGTCGGGAAAAATACCCCATGATGGACTCTAGTGGCTTCCTCTGGAGCTCAGGTGCACTGAGAGCTGACTGAATACAGACAAAGAACTGGGTGTGGTCTCCAAGGGGCTGGTGTCAGCTCATTCTATGGCCACAAGTGGACTCTCAGTCAGCTGCCCCAGAAAATCTCATCTCTGGCCGCTCCAAAGAAAGGCTGCATCACTACAAACTCATCCTCGCTACTGGGGCACCAACCCAAAGGGCCTGTCCTACTGGCAAAGGAGTGTGACTGCTCTGCACACATCAGGGCCACAGCACCACTGAGGTCACAAGCGTTTCAAGATAAATACTGCTAAATGACGATTACAAACAACTTATCTACTAATAGGAAACGAACCCCAAAGTTGAAACTACTTGAAGAATTCCCCTCCACAAAGTGGCCATAATATAACGCAATTCTTCAAAGCCTGCAAAAACGTTTTAATCAAAACAATTGTTAATGGGGCCGGCCCCGTGGCCGAGTGTTTAAGTTCGCACACTCTGCTTTGGCGGCCCAGTGTTTCACCGGTTGGGATCCTGGGCTCAGACACAGGACCGCTTGTCAGGCCACACTGAGGCAGCGTCCCACGTGCCACAACTAGAAGGACCCACAACTACAGTACACAACTGTGTACTGGGGGGATTTGGGGAGAAAAAGCAGAAAAAATTAACAACAAAATAATTGTTAATGTGATTTCCTGCAAAACAAGTTCTTATTGTATTGGCACAATTTACTGACTTTAAAAAAGGATTAAGCTGCTTCTTGTTAGAAGTGTCACTTTTTAAATCAAATACTCAAAATAACCTAATTGGCTTGAATGAAACTAAAATATTCTGTACTGGACTAAAAGGGACTAACTAAATCTATGTCATTTATACCCGGGGGGGTACAATATTATATAATTAATGGTATTCTAGCTCTGTCAGTGATTTTCAAACTTAATTAAAATGGAGTGAATCTTTTAAAAGAGAAACTCCGATGTCTGCCAGTGGTGAGAAATTATTTTCATTAAGCTACATAAATATGTATGAACCTAAAATTAGAAATACCCTCTGTAGAGTTTAGAAGAGCTCTAAAATCAAAATAAATATACAAAGTAAATACTAACAAAATTACAAAACCAATAAAATTTAAATTACCAACATGAATTTAATCTGATAGACATTACTTTACAAAACTAGACTGATGCTAAAAGCATAAATATGGTACTGACTGAGGACACTGTGGCGGGTATTTTAAAACTACCACGTGCTGTGAGATGACTCCAATTCTGTCCCTTTTCTGTCTGAGCGGCCAGGAGCCCCTGTGCATAGCACAGACCAGCAGCTCCTGGCCATCCTGGTGGCATCAGGTCTCTTTCAAGAGCCAAAGGGAGGCTCCTTTGCAATGGCACAAACAGCCCACACTGAGGCACTCTGCAGAACTTACTAAGTGTTTACATCATCCTCAAAAACTATGACCCATACTCAGCAGCCCCTAAGAACCATTTCAGACTTTCAGTCAAGTGTGGTAGCTCATGCGATGTGCTCATCTCCTTTCCTTCCCAACTGCACTAAGGTGCCAGAAGGAAAGTGAATAAGCATCGGTCTACAAGGCAGCGAGTGTGAGCAGGCTTTGACAAACGTGGATGACGGCAAGGGGCCAGAAGAGTGGGGACTGACTGACGATGCTCGAAATTCTGCGCAGGAGGCGAAGGTCTCAACGTGCCAAAGGCCTTGGGCAGGCTCCGTACTAGGTGCTGGGCAGGGAGATGGCAGAAAGTCTGCTTACAGAACCACTGGGTCCCCAAACCACCCTTCTCCTGTCAGGTAGGAGCACACGGCTACTCTCACTTCTTTGCTTCCCAAATGCTGGCCGCCAGGAGTGAACTGCTCCACGATCCCCAGGGTTTCTCTCCGAAATGCTAAAGCCCGGGAGAAAAGGCCTCAAAATTCAACAGCTTGGGTGCTTAAAGAAACGACCAACCACGGGGAAGCCCTCCAGGTGAAAAGGCCCACCTGCTCACAGAACTACCTATCGGCTCCATCTTAAACATGAACCAACAGCTCAGGATCTGCGGCCATGCAGAGAAAATGCCAAAACAAACAAAGGACTTGGAGCAAAAAGGGACAATGCATCAATAAAATGTCAAAGAAATGACAATTAATGTCCACAAGGAGCTAATTCCTAATAACAGTAATCCCATTACCAGTGTTGGCTGAGTGCTTGCTAGGTGCCAAGTGCTGTTCTAACCAAGCACAACCCCTGTAGGAACCTGGTGAGCCTCACAACAGCCTGAGGCAGGGCTGCTGTCACCCACGTCTGACAGAGAAGCAGGTGCTGGGCACTTTACTCGGCTCGTCCGCAGTGGCAGCCCCAGGCAGTAAGTGGGGGCAGGATGTCACTACATCCAGTGGGGTCCCTAGCAGATGAGTAGCATGCTACAAAAAAGAAGAAAGAACAAGGAAGTGCTCTTTGAAATTCAAATGGTAATAGTAAACAATTTTAAAACTCAAGACCTCTTCCAAAGCATAGAGCAAAAAGACAAAGAGATAGACAACAGGAAAGAAGAGATAATCAGAAGACTGATTTAGGTGGCCCATCATCCAGTTAAGTTCCAGAAGGACGACAGAGAAAAGGAAGGGAAAAAACCAAAGGAGCAAGACAAGAGTTTCCCCAAGCAGAAGCACCTGCATTTCCAGGCTGACAGGGTCCATGGAGCACCCCCACAACTGCTGGACAGACCCAGCACAAGGCACATCACTGTGAAATCTAGAACACCAAGAATAAAAGGGAGGCTCTCAAATTCTCCAGAGAAAACAAATGGGTCACCCACAAAGGGAATCAGACGGCACCACAAAGGATGCATGAAAATGGGGGATGGAAGACCAGTCACCCTCAAGATTCTGAGAAAAAATAATTCATGCAAAGAGTAAAACAACAACACAAATTCCTTTCTCAGGAAACCACTAGAAGATGTAATGTGGCAAAATGAGAATAAACCAAGGCAAAAGAAAATGGGGGATCTGACATCCCTACAATGGTATAGGAAGTCCCAAGACAGGAGCCATGCAGCCACCAGCCCTGGAGACAGCAGTCCAGGCAGGAAAAGACTGGCTAGGAGAGGCTGTCTGGCCAAAGAAAGGCTGAGCATTAGCTGGTGTGTTTGGGAAAAGTTACTACCAGGTATTTGACAGATCTGTTGACGTGTCTGTTTAAAAAGAAAAAATAGCACTAAAGACAGAAAACTAAGTATATGAAAAAATTAGGCAATCATTATTAACTCTAGGAAAAATGAAAACTTGTACAAAAAAGAATACATATATCGGTAATGACCAGTACTTACATGGTCAACTTAATACTGACATAACCAAGACTTGTAATAGAATTCTCTCAACTCCCTTCTTTGCGGGGGAGAGGGGCCCATGTGGGCGGAAGGTGATGTTATTAAAAGAGCCAAAATATCAGTTATCATACATAACAGGAAGTCAGTACTTACTGTTCAAAATCAGGAAATCAGAAGTTAGCAGTATAAGATGTTATTAAGGGGCTGCTGAGGATGCTTCATGGCTGGGAGCGGGCAGGTGATAAGGAAAGAGGCACTGGATGTAAGACAACATTACTATGATATGAGGAAGCAGGAACAAAGAAATGTGGAGGGGAAGGGGGAGAACTCAAGGGGAAACGTAGTCAATGGGATTTCTAAAGATGGAGAATGTGAAGTCACGTCCGTGTGCCCATGGGCATGATGTAGTAGGGGGACAAACTGATGATGCAGGAGAGAGAACAGGGTTAGAAGACAGGCAGGAACAATGGAGGTCTAGAGCCCAAGTGGGGGGCTGCGGAAGAAAGGAGCAGGCATACCTCCATTTGGGGAGGGGGTCAGGGGTGCATAGTACAGAAGAGCAGGCTGTGAACCTGGGCTTGGGAAGATGAGAGTTCATAAGACTGGATCTATTTCTTCAATGAGGAATGAGAGAAGATTAATCTGCTAAGAGTGAAAGGGAGGGGGTACAGGCGATTTGGGGGAACACATGAAGGAAGTCTTCTCGGAAAAGACAGGAGTGACCACACTAGAGAAATGCTGGACTGTCTCAGTATCAACGTCCAGGTGAGATCTGAGGTGAGCAGTTTATTTTTTAAATTCAGCAAACATACTGAGTGACTACTATATGGCACGTGCTGCATGCTGCACTAGGCACTGGGGACATACGAGGCAAAAAGTCCTTGCCCCTGGGACTGACATTTCAGTGAATGAAGTGCTGACTGTAAATGAGATCATTCAGTACAGCTCCCGTAGCTGTGTGTCTCTAGCCACCCTGTCCAGTCGCGTGGGTGTAGGCTCAGAGCAGGCAGATGGCAGCTTAAACTAGGTTTGGGGTTTTGCCAGGAGTATGACAACAGGGCTGAGAGAGGCAAAGAGGTTAAAAGGAGTAAGGAGTGACCCAGTGTTAGACCCTGGAATCCAGCTGAGTGGAGGGGAGGCACAGGGAGAAGGGTGAGGGACAGGAAAAAGATGGACTGAAGGAAGGTGGAGTGGGGTAGGAGCCCAACGGAGGCAGAAGTACAGGAGGTGGAAATCAGAGAGGGGGAAGCCCCTGAAAGTAAGATTCCAGAGGTGGTACAGCTGCTGATAACCAGGATGTCTGGGGTCATGTGCCAGCTCACATGGGGTCAGCATTACGAAGATCCAGAAACCTGTCACTAGATCCTGGAGCCTAGAACCTTGGACAGATCATTTACACAGATACTGAGCCACAGAAATGAAGGAAGACAGATAGCTCTAGTGGCAGATTCTGGGGGTGAGTATACAGGAGTTATACTATTCTTGTACTTTTCCAAACTTTTAAGCTTCTCAAAACAAAACACACAAATGTGAATATTTCATTTCCTCTACTTCTGTCAATCTTACTGCCATTGCCCTATGTCCAAAGTGACCATCGTCTCTGGCTGAATTATTGCAACAACCCCCCTCACTTCCTCTCCTGCCCCTCAGAGTCCAGTCTCCACGAAGAAGATGGAAGAATCTTTTTAAAGGCATAAATAACATTACCACCCTGCTTAAAATCCTATCAATGCCCGGCTACCACAATCAACTTGTCTATTTACCAAATAAGCAAAATATGGTACTTAGAACTTATCATCTAAAATTACTGAGTCATTGTCAAAACAAAATGAACCCATGACAACAATTAGATGGGAGATACAGTTTCCAGCAGTTTCATTTTCTTCCTTCAGGTAGTTCAAGGTGTGGAGAGTTATTTAAACACCACCTCTTGGCTGGTGACCACAGTATGTTTCAGGTAATTAATGCAGCCCTACTCGCCTAAACAGACACCAGCAGATGGAAGGGAGGCCTGGAGCTCAGCATGCTCCTCCTGAGACCACACCCCTCTTCCTAACATGCTCCGCCTCATTACCAGGGACTGTGTTAGAAAGAGTCCCAAGAAGCGGTCACAGTTAAAGTCAATCATCTACTTCCCCTTAAGGTACCAACAAAACTGATTCTAGACCAGTAAATATGCGAAATGGTATTCAACCCTGTCAGCTGTCAGGGAAAGGCAAGTAACACCTGCCAGAAATGGCAGAAATTAAAAAGACCGTTCCAAGTGCTCATAAGGATGGGGAGCAAGAGGAACTCTCACACCGCTCGTGCCAGGGAAAACCGGACAACCACTTTGTCCATCAACAGTAGAAAGGGTGCATAAATTATGGACCCACAGCAGAGGACCACACAGCAACGACAGTGAACGAGTGACTAGTACACGTCCCACCACATCCACAGACCCTGATTTCCTTTGGACGTGCCCAGATCACTGCTCCCTGCTCCCACCTCACAACAACCTCTTCACACCTTTTCCTCTCCTCAAACTCCTGGCACCCCAGCCACCCACCTCAATTTCCATGAATGATTCTGCTTATTTCAATAAAAAACAGAAGTGCCCAGAAGAGATCGTCCATACGCTCCCACCATCAAATGCACCACCTGCAGTGACATGCTCTCCCTTCCCCTGTGGCAAAAGGAGGAGCCGCTGCTTCTAGGTAGGACCAGCCAGGGCAGGAGGGCCTATCCCACCCAGCCTCCTCAAGGACCCTGCTCCTCCAACAATCCTCCCTCTGTGCAGCACCGTCTGTCCTCCCCTCTAACAGATCATCCTCGTTTTCAAACAGAAATGCTGTGACCTCTCATGTTAAAAGACAAAAACAAAAAAGGCTGGCCCCACATCCCCTTCCAGCCACCGCTACACTTCTCTCTCCTCTTAAAGCAAAGCTGGACGGCTGTCTGCGCTCAGTGCCTCCACTTCCTCCCCTCCCATTCTTTCTTGAGTTCTCTCTAAGGAGTATGTGCTTCCACTACCAGCAAGTTCACCTAACTCAGCCCACCCAGGTCCTTTCCCACCAGTACTAAACCGATCACCTCTCTGCCCTATCTCTGAACTTAGAAGAGGGGAGCTGAGGGAGGGTATGGCCATGTACCTTGTGCTCTGTAGCACTTGTCAGAGCGGCATGCAGATTACAAGGACTGAACACCAGTCCAGTGACAGGAGGCTTTTTGAAAATCACACTCAAAAATTCTGCAAGATATATTCTGATTAAGGAGTATTATCTGCTTTTCCAAGAAAAGTCTTATGAGGATGTCAGATAAATCAGATAATCTCCACTTATTATGATGAATACAATGATAGAGCACTCTAGAATATTACACATTTACGTAAAAGAAAAAGTGGAAAAACTTCCACCAGCAGACACAAATAAATAAATGTGTGTGAATAAATGTGTGTGTATATATATAAAAATTAGATATAATTAGATATATTTGCATATAAATAATTGCAACACGTATACTGCGTTTCTAACTACATCTTTATTTCTTTGGTAAGGAAGATTGTTGCTGAGCTAACATCTGTGCCAATCTTCCTCTATTTCATACGTGAGATGCCACCACAGCATGGCGTGATGAACGGCGCATAGGTCTGTGCCTGGGATCTGAACCCATGAACTCTGGGCCACCAAAGCGAAACACATGAACTTAACCACTAGGCCATTGGGCTGGCCCCTAATTATGTCTTTTTAAAGCAGATCCCCAAAGGCAAAAGTTTTCGGCTCAGAAACCAGACATGAATTGATAGAAGTGAATTATAAGCTTCCACCAAAATAAAAAGTGGAAGAGAAACAGTAAGATTCTCCACTGGAGACTCCATAATCGAAAACACTCAAAATTGAGTTTCTCCAAATCATAACTAGATTGGATAAAATGTGACAAAAGAAAAAATCTGTATATCATTATCTAGTCAGTAGATCACTAAAAAAAAAATTCATAGCAAATTATTCTAAAATGGAAAAGTCAGAAGAGATAACCAAAACTCAATTTCTCTGCTACAAGAATAAACAGTATTTTAATAAAAGGAAAAGTATGCCATATCCTAGGAATACAAGGCTTGTTTAACATATGAAAATGAATCAATGTAACACACTATATTAACAGAACTAAAGGACAAAAACCATGGTTATCCCACATGCAGAAGCAGCTTCTGACAAATTCAACACCTTTTCATGATCAAAGCAAGTTGATCAGAAACACCAAGGAAAAACTCCCAGCTAATATCACACCTGCTGGTGAAAAGTCTGAATAACGCCACCTCCCGGACTCCTGCCCTCCCCAGACCAGGAGCACAACCTGGATGCTTGCTCTGACACTTCCAGTAAATGTAAGCATTCTATTCCAGCCAGGGTCATTAGGCAAGGAAAATAAATAAAAGGCATCCAGATTGAAAAAGACTAAGCAAAATTATCTGTTTGCAAATGACATTACAAAATCCTCAGGAATCCACAAAAGACTATCAGAGCTAATAAACAAGTCCATCCAGGATGTAAGATACAAGCTCAACACACAAATATCAATTGTATTTCTTTCTTTCTTTTTTTATTTTCAATGATTTTGTTTTTCCTTTTTCTCCTCAAAGCCCCCTGGTACACAGTCGAATATTCTTAGTTGTGGGTCCTTCTGGTTGTGCTATGTGGGACACCGCCTCGGCATGGCCTGATGAGTGGTACCATGTCTGCACCCAGGATCCGAACTGGCAAAACCCTGGGCCGCCAAAGCAGAGTGGGTGAACTTAACCACTCGGCCACAGGGCCGGATACTCAACTGTATTTCTATACACCAGCAACGAACAATTTGAAAATGAAATTAAAGAAACAATTCCATTTAAATATCATAAAAAAGAATAAAATACCTAGGAATAAATTTAACCAAAGAATTGCAAGATTTATAAACTGAAAACTGTAAAATATTGTTGAAAGAGATAAAAGAAAATCTAAATAAGTGAGAAGACATTTTGTTCACAGATTAGAAGACAATGTTAAGATGGTAATACTCTCCAAATTGATCTAGTGACTCGAGACACTATCCCTATAAAATCACAGCTGCCCTTTCTTGGGGGCAGAAATTGAGAAGCTAATCTTAAAATGTATATAGGAATGCAAGGAACCCAGAATAGTCAAAACTTTAAAAGTGAACAAAGGGGCTGGCCCGGTAGCACAGCTGCTAAGTTCATATGTTCAGCTTCAGCGGCCCGGGGCTCGCTGGTTTGGAACCCAGGTGCGACATGGCACCGCTTGGCAAAAGCCATGCTGTGGCAGGTGTCCCACATATAAAGCAGAAGAAGATGGGCACAGATGTTAGCTCAGAGCCAGTCTTCCTCAGCAAAAAGAGGAGGATTGACAGCAGTTAGCTCAGGGCTAATCTTCCTAAAATAAATAAATAAATAAATAAAAATGAACAAAGTTGGAGGACTCACACTTCCTGATTTCAAAATCTACTATGAAGCCTACAGTAATCAAGAGAATGTGGTATTGGCACAAAGACAGAGATATAGACCCAGGGACAGAATTCAGAGCCCAGAAAGATGCCCTTTTGTCCATAGTCAACTGATTTTCAAGAGGTGCCAAGACTACTCAATGGGGGAAAAAAAAACCCTGTTATTTTCAACAAATGGTGCTGGGCAAATAAATATTCACACGCAAAAGAAAGATGCTGGACTCTTACCTAACAACATATACAAAAATTAATTCAAAATGGATCAAAGACCTAAAGGTCAGAGCTAAAACTATGAAACTCATGGAAGAAAGGACGAGTGAATCTTTGTGATGGTGGGTTAGGCAATGGTTTCTTAGATATGACATGAAACGTACAACAAACAAAAAGAACAAACAGATAAACTGGACATCATCAACATTAAAAATTCTTGTGTATCTAAGAATACTATCAAGAGAGTGAAAAGACAATGCACAGAACGTGAGAAAATATTTGTAAATCATGTATCAGATAAGGGTCTAGTATCCAGAATATATGAGGAACGATTCAACAACAACAAAAAACTCAATTAAAAAATGGGCAAAGGAGCTCAACAGACATTTTTCCAAAGAGGACATACAACTATCCAATAAGCACAGGGAAAGATGCTCAACATCATTAATCACTAGAGAAATAGCAAATCAAAATCACAATGGGCTACCACTTCACATCTATCAGGATAGCTAAAATAAAAGACAGTAACGGGGCCGGCCCTGTGGCCCAGTGGTTGGGTTCACGTGCTCTGCTTTGGTGGCCTGGGGTTTCGCCGGTTCAGATCCTGGGCGAGGACATGGTACTGCTCATTAGGCCATGCTGAGGTAGCGTCCCACATACCACAACTAGAAGGACCTACAACTAAAAAATACACAACTATGTACTGGGGGGATTTGGGGAGAAAAAGCAGAAAAAAAAAAAAACCAAACAGACTGTCAGGGGGGATGTGGAAAAGTTGGAACCCTTATGCATTGCTGGTGGGAATGTAAAATGATGTAGCCCTTTTAGAAAACAATTTGGCAGTTCCTCAAAAAAAGTCAACAGAGTTACCAAATGACCAAGCAATTCCATTTCTAGTATCCTACCCAAAAGGACTGAAAACACCTGTCCACATGGACACTCGTACATAAATGTTCACAGCAACCCTATTCATTTAACAGCCAAATTGGGGAACAACCCAATCTCCATCAAATGAGGAACTGATAAACAAAATACGGCATACATTCACAGAATGGAATATTATTCAGCCAAAAAAGGAATAAAGCACTGACATCTGACACATGCCAGAACATGGATGAACTTTGAAAACATTACACTAAGTGGAAGAAGCCAGACAGAAAAAGCCACATGTTACATGATTTCATTTATATAAAATGTCCAGAATAGGCAAATCCACACAAACAGAAAGTAGGTTAGTGGTTGCCAGGGGGTAGGAAGGAGGGAATGAGAAGTGATTGCTAATGGGTTTCTTTTGGGGGTGATGAAAATGTTGTAAAATTCTAGATAATGGTGACAGTTGCACTACTCTAGGAACATGATGAAAACCACTGAACCGTAAACTTTGAAAGGATGAGTTTTATGCTATGTGAATTATATCTCAATAAGCTGTTATTTTAAAAAGTACACCATAAAAATAACGGGATCAAGCCAGTAAAGGGTCCTCACAACTTATAACTTTTCTCAAATATATTCTAAAAGTAGACTAAATTATTTGTTTTTTCTAAAAAACAAAACCTATTTTTCAACAAAACACTGTTTTAAATCCCTCTTTCCATTTAAACCTAGAGCTCTTCTTTTCTTTTCAGCTGCTTTACTTCTTGCAAGCATGTGCACGAGGAGATGAAGGCAGCAGGAGGAGACGGAGAGCCCTTGACTGCTGTTTGATCAGGAAAGTTAGCGTTCCATCATTCCTGCCTAGAAGCCTTGTCTAACCAATTTCAGTAGACTTCAGAACTTAGGAAACCACACGTAACCTCTGTCATCAAAGCCCACTGGAGACTGAACCACTCTCTTCAAGGAAAATCTGATTCATACAGAAAATTCCATGCTATTTCTCCCACCCCATGCTGAAAAATGAGAAAGCTTTTAGCCAAAAGGCTCTCTGACTGTATAGACTAACCTTTCACATATTAAACGACTTGAATTACAGCTAAGAGATTTTATGCTTAATCTCATGCTCAGTAATTCCTGCAGTGAGTAAGAACAGTGTGAGCCACGGCAGAAGTCTGATCCAAGGCAAGTCAAAGCACTCTGTGACTATTAAGGTCAGCTCAATGTCTTTGTGACACAACCATCAACATACTTACTACACTCTTCCGAAAATTAAAAACACTCACTCTCTAACTGAGCATCTTGCCCTAACATGATTCCAGTCCACCTCTGCACACTGTAGCTGGAGTAATTTTTATATGCCAGTCCTCCTCTTTTTGCTGAGGAAGCCTGGTCCTGAGCTAACATCCATGCCCATCTTCCTCTACTTTACATGCGGGACGCCTACCACAGCATGACATGCCAAGCAGTGCCATGTCTGCACCCGGGATCTGAACTGGCGACCCCCGGGCTGCTGAGAAGCGGAACGTGTGAACTTAACCGCTGTGCCACCGGGCTGGCCCCTAAGTTTTATTTTTTAAACACAAACGTGATCATGCTATTTTCCTACTAAAACACATCAGGTGAATTCCCCCTGGCCTGAGAAGAAAGATCAAAATCCTCACGCCATTCTCCCCTTTGCTTTCTATGGTTTGATCACCCGAGCATCTTCCAGTTCCTTGCCCTGGTCGTAATTCTTCCAGTCTCAAGTCCTGCTCTGTGCTCTACCTTCTGCCTGGACAGCTCCGCCTATCCCTCTCAACTCTGCCCAAGCCCGTCTGTCCTTCCCATTAGAGCGCAAGGGTCCACTGTCCAGGGAAGCCTACTGACTCCTTCCGGAGCCCTCAGCACAATGGCAATTAACAAGGTAATTGCTTAAGTCTTAGGACCACGTCTGTTGCAGAGCAGTGCTTTTGCTCATGGTACCTTCTACATCTGGAGAATGGGTGCACCAAGAAGTAAAAGACTGAGGAGGAGAGCAGAGTTCATTTATCACCCTGGTCACTCCCTATTCACAGTAAAGCTTCCTCTGCTAGCTCCTCTCCTCTGTTGCACACCCAGACAAGGAACAATAAACAACTACTCATTGGTAAATTTCAGCCTCAAACTAGCAAGAAGACAGCGACGAGTATTTTCGTGGTCTACACAAAAAAGGTCACTAGTTTGAGAAATCTGCATGAAAAGGAGAAGACTCTATCTCTAAATTTGGGAAATGACCTATAAACCTAGTCTACTATACGAGACAAACAAGTGTGCTAATGTTTCTCTCCCTAAATGTCATCTTTTATTAGCATCTGTTGGGAACACAAACAGCCCTGAGGTTTTTTCTTCTATTAAATAAACATAGTTAAGTGTATTTAAACACACATGATAGAACTCACAGATATTTCTAAGTTACAGAAATCATGAAATAGGTAAGATTATCGAGAGATAAATTTATCAGGTAAATAATAAAACAAGTCAGAGATTTACCAAACTTCAAGCAAACAATTACCCACTCTCAGTTTGTGATTATTTACTTTAGAAAAAAATTGTAACAAGCTATTTTTGACCAGTAAGTTCACTCAATACATACAAATAACTCAATTTCCAAACAGCTTTTCAGGAATACATATACTGTTTGAGAGTAAAAATTTGAAAATTACATTCAGTGAATAAAAACAACAAACAAAAAAAGTAGCTTAGAAACATGTTTCCTATTTCAAAGAATTCACATCGAATCCTGCCATAAATGGAACGAAATTCTGATACATTCAAGAAAATGAGAAGACAAGCCACGTGCTGGGAGAAAATATTTGCAAGATACGCATCTCATAAAGAATTGTTATCCAAAATATACAAAGAACTCTTAAAACTCAACAATAAGAAAACAACTCAATTACAATATGGGCAAAAATCCTTAGGAGACACCACACCGAACAAGATATACAGATAGTATATAAGCATATGAGAAGGTGCACCACATCATGTGCCATCAAGAAAATGCTAATTAAAATGAGATATTCTGATACCTATCAGAATGGCCAAAGTCCAAAACACTGACACCAAACGCTGGGGAGGATGCGGAGCAACAGGAACTCTCTTTCATGCTGGTGGGAATGCAAATTGGCGCAGCTGCTTTAGAAGAGTTTGGCAAAACTAAATATTCCCTTACCTTGTGATTAAGCAATCACACTCCTTGATATTTACCCGAAGGAGATGAAAATTTATGTCCACACACAAGCTGCACACAAATGTTTATAGCAGTTTCATTCATAATTCCTAAAACCCATAAGCAACCAAGATGTCCTTCAGTAGGTAAATGGATAAACAAACTGTGGTCCATCCCAAAAATGGAATATTATTCAGTGCTAGAAAGAAATGAGCTATTCAAGTCATGAAAAGACATGGAAAAATTTTAAATGCATATACCAAAGTGAAAGAAAAGCCAATCTGAAAAGGCTGAATGCTGTGTGATTCCAACTGTATGACCTTCTGGAAAAGGTGCAACTATGGAGACAATAAAGAGGTAAGTGGTTGCCGCGGGCTGGGGGAGGGGTGAACAGGCAGAGCACAGAGGAGTCTGAGGGCAGTGAAAACACTGTGTGATACTGTATTGATGGACACGTGACACATTGGTCCAAACACACAGAATGTACAACACCAAGAGTGAACCCTAATGTAGACTATGGACTCTGGGTGACACTGATGTGTCAGTGTTGTTCCTTCAATTGTAACAAATGTCCCACTCTGGTGGGGATGCTGACAGTGAGGAAGGCGGTGGGTGGGTGAGGAGATAGGGGGTATATGGGAAATCTGTGTACCTTCCTCTTAATTTTGCTATGAACCAAAAACTGCTCTAAAAAAGTAAAGTCTTAAAATATTCTGATACATGCTACAACAGGGATAGACCTTGAAAACAGGCGTAGTGAAATGAACCAGATACAGATGGGCAAATACTGTATAACGCCACTTATATGAGGTCCCTGGAACAGGCAAATTCACAGAGACAGAACAGCAGAACAGAGATTACTAGGGGCAGGGGGAGGGGAGCAGTGGGTGTTGTTTAACGGGCACAGAGTTTTTGTTTGGGATGATGAGAAAGTTTTGGGTATAGGCAGGTAGTGGTGATGGTCATACAACACTGCAAACGTAACTAATGCCAGTGAATTGTATACTTACGAATGGTTAAAATGATCAATATCAAGCTATGTATAGGTTATTGCAATTAAAAAAAATTCCCAGACCTCAAAAAAAAATCCAAATCCACTTCAGCCTATTATATTTTTCTCTGTAGGTCAAATAAAATGTTCTTATTTATTTTAAAAGCAACTTAGAAAGTTCATCATAAATGTGAGGTAACAAACAGTTGAATCTTAAGATTTAAAACATTTCTCCTATATGTAAGGTGTATCCAAAAAATAATGAAATTATGATGTTTCTTTAGAATATGTAGGTACCGAGGTCACTGCAAACAGCAGAACCAAGGCTGAAAGTAGTCCCCGATGGTTAACAAAGTCAGAGACGTAGACAAAGGCACCGGTGCACATAAGCCACTGAAGTCCCCTTTCAATAGTAAGTATTATTAGCTGGGCTGCTGCTTTGCCTTGTTTTACATCTAGTTATGAAACCAGAGCTTCTGCAATGGATATGCTTTTATGGACATCTATTTTGTCATTCTAGATACCCGAAGCAGAAGAAAAAATTAGGAAGTGTTTAAGGTACTTTCAAACACAATGAAGCAGCAGCCTAGACAGCAGGTGTTCCTAAGCAGCCACAAGGGAACTTCCATCCTCTGAGACGTTATAAAGCTAGTCTGCGCCTTTTCTTAATTGGCCTTTTCCTCCTCATTATTACAGAAAGCAACCAATCCTTGGTGTGGAACATTAATACGAAGTGTGTAAAATAAGAGTGAAAGTCCCTCTTCAATGCAAATCTGACCCTCACTCCCCACAGGCACCCCCGATGTTAACCACTGGGGGTAACTTTCAGACCTCTGCATTTATAACCACACTGTTACATGAGATCACTGTCCTGCAAGTTGCTGTTTTTCTAATACGCCCCAGACAGTCTTCCAACAGGCACAGACCCCTTTAAATCCACAATATGGGTGTACCATAAAGCATTTAATCACTTCACTACTTTTGGGGATTTAAGTTTTTCAGATGTTTTATTGCTGCCATGCACACCTCTGTTAATCCGTCTTCCTGAAATGCTGGCACATTTCTACAGGCTTCCTGTAAGTGGAATCATAGGGTCCCAACCCTTGCTTAAAGTTTGATAGATATACGCCAAATAGCTCTCCAAAAAATAATTGTAGAGCTATTGTTTCCAGAAATGTAAAGCAAAAATAAGACCTCATCATTGCTTTAATTAAATTTACCTATTAATGCTATTTCTTTGATGATTCATTAACTTTTACTTACCCCTTTTAAAAAAACGAATAACACGCCTATAGATGGTTAAAAATGAAGACCTATCACTTGATTTTTTCACTCAAATTTTCCTAATTATTATCAGGGAACTTGCTACCTTTGGGGCAGGGATAGTGACTGACTGAGAATTCAAACTGTATTAAAATCCTTCCTATGTGACAGGATTGTGCTAGGGATAGTGCAAAATACAGAAGAAGATAAACATGTTCTAGGTATTCATACAACTGCATTCCTATTTTAGTTGTGGTTTTCTTATTTCTGGAGATCTAGATAAAATAGGCTAAAGTCTGTTCCATGCTCCGAGTAAATGTAAAACCCTAACCAAGATTGCCGTCAATCCTCCAGGATCTTCTGTTTTCACGGTTGCCGGGCCTCTGAGCTCTCAACTCCTCCTACTAATTTAAGTTCAACTTGTGAATCACTCTTCTTGTCCCACACGTTGCTTCTCTTCTACGCCATTACTGACCAAACATGGATCTCAGCTTTTTCTTAATTTTCAACAGCAACAATAGCAACAAAAAATGCACTTGCAAAAGACACATACATAGTAGACTTAACTGAACTCTGGGTAGGAGAGTGTATGACATGGTGCAGAAGAATTAAAATTCAAGGTTAATAATAAACAATATTCAAAGAGCTTACTATTTATAATGTATAAAGAGCTCTTAAAAGTTGGCTTTTAAAAAGCTCAGTACGGGGCCGGCCCGGTGGTGCAGCAGTTAAGTGCCCACGCTCCACTTCTGCGGCCCTGGGTTCGCCAGTTCGGATCCCGGGTGTGGACATGACACCGCTTGGCAAGCCATGCTGTGGCAGGTGTCCCACGTATAAAGTAGAGGAAGATGGGCACGGATGTTAGCTCAGGGCCAGTCTTCCTCAGCAAAAAGAGGAGGATTGGCAGCAGTTAGCTCAGGGCTAATCTTCCTCAAAACAGAAAAGAAAAGAAAAGAAAAAAAAGCTCAGTAGAAAAATGGATAGAAGATATGATCCAACAATTCACAGAAGAAATACAAACAGTCAACAAAAACTCTCGACTGCATAACTGACCAGGGAATGCAGACTGCAGCAGAGGACTGGCCGCCACCGCAGCGGAGCGAGGCCGGCTGGTGCGCTCCACACGAGCGGGCAGGTGGAAGTTCAAACCATCTCTTGGAGGGCAATTTTGCAGCATCAAAGTGTAGACACGCGTGGCCTTTAACACTGTGTTTGTTCCTAGGAATCAAGCCACAGAAATGCCTGTACCAGGCAGATGAATGTACCAGACTCTTTACTGCAGCATCTTTAGTAATAGCAATAACTGGAACCACCAACAGGTTACGGGTTAAATAAATGAGGTAATCTGTACAATGAAATACTATGCAGCCATCAAAAAAGGATCAAACAGAACTATGCAAGAAGGCAGCAGGGTTAAACATATTTAAGTGTGGCTCTGGACTCAGAACACCCGGACTGAAATGCTGAGTCCAGCACCAGCTAGCTCTGTGACCTTGAGTAGGTGACTTAACCTTCCTGAGATTCAGTTTTCTCACTTGTACACGAAGGCAACAGTAGCACTTACATCTCAAGGGGGTGTAGCAAGGGCCAAATGAGCTCAAGGATCTGCACAGCTCAGCAAAAAGCCCGCGTTGCTGTAAGACTGCAAATTACCAGAAATGCAAAACAGCAAGTTGCAAACAGTATTTATAAAAGGACTCATGTTTCGTAAGGAATAAAAAAATTGCTCATACACAAACTAAATAGGAAACGATCTAAAAACATACACCCACTGCTAAGAGAAGTTCCCTCTGGGGAGGTTCCAGGACAGCAACGGGATGAAGAGGAGCTTTCACCCCTACTCTTCATACATCTGTATCATTCGACTTCTTTAAACAACGAACACTACTTTCGGATTTTGAGACAAAAATAAAATCCAGTGAAGATGAGAGGAGACAGTCAATCTTGAAATCTGCCTTGTTCTGTTTTTCCTACTGTAACAGCTTGCTTGAAAGCAGAAACTCTCAAAATGTGGTCTCTGGACCCCTGGGGGTCCCCAAGAACCTGTCAGAGGTCATGAGGTCAGAATTATTTCCCTGATAACACCACCACATCATTTGCTGTTTTCACTGTGCTGTCTTTCGCACAGATGAGCAACAGTGACAGTGGCTGAAACTGCCGGTGCCTCAGCACGGATCCCGGGAGCAGCACCACGCTGTGCTGGTATTGAACTGTTCACACCACACACGTACAGGGAAAAAGGTCAATTTTAGTTAGGCATGTCCTTGAGGAATGATAAAACTAACTAATTTACTCAATCCCAACCCTTTGGTGTGAGTCTTTTGAATCTTATTGGTAGTAAAATGGGCACAACGCCTAAAGCATGTCTGCTGGACCCCCGTGTACAATGACTGCCTCAAGGGAAAGCACACGCACAGTCGGCTGCGTTGCAAGCTGAACTTTTTCATAGAAAGCAATTTTTATTTGAAAGAAGTGACCCACTATGGTTATTCAGATTGGTATCTGGCAGAAATTTTCTTAAAAATGAACCAAGTGAGCCTCTCATTTCACAGAAAACTGACTATATTTGTTGCCAACGATAAAATCCAAGCTTTCAAGAGAAAATTAGAATTTTGGAAAAGTTGTATCTATTACTACTAATTTGAAAGCTTCCACTTTAAGATCTTTCTGATGAGATCAGTGGTGATATTAACAAATGCGATTTCCTTTAACTTGTATAATGAATGTATGAACATTTAGAAGATTGTAATAACTCAGTGTACCAACATTTCCAAATGGCCAAGGTGTGATGTTACCAAATCACACACATAAGCAAAAGATTCACTCAAAGTCAAGACACAACCATGGATTTTACTGTAACTGGGGATAAAAAGTCCACTGACATGGTTTCAGTTCCAAAGCGTACCGAAAGTTAAGAAGCCACCATGTGTCCCGTTCTGTCTAGTAAAGAATCTCCACAACTGTATGCAGAGGCTATTAAATCACTCCTCCCTCTTCTGACCACATGGTAAGTGGGAGGCCAAATTTTCTCCACATATTTCAATACAACCATCGCAACAGATGGAATGCAGAGGCAGATCTGAGAACCCAGGTGCCTTCTACTGAGCCCTATACCACAGGGTTTGCAAAGTGTAAAACGATGCCACTCTTCTCACTAAATCTTTTTTTATTTGGGGAAAGTTGTTATCCATTAAAAATGTCATGTTAGCATGTAATAGATTATTTTAAAGTGAAATAATAAATACTTTAAGTTGCTCTGTTTTAATTTTAAATATAGTAAATATCGATAGATGTAACCCACACAAACAAAAGCTCTGCAGTCCTGAAAAATTATTAAGAGTGTAAACGTCTCCTGGAACCAAAAGGCTTTGAGAACCACTGGTTCAGCACAGGTGCCAGCAAACCACAAGCTGAAGGCACAATCTGGCCCCTGCTGTTTTGTCACTACAATCATACGCCGTGTAATGACACTGTAGTCAACAATGGACCGCACATATGATAGCGGTCTCGTAAGATTAGTCCCATACAGCCCAGGTGTCTAGTAGGCTATACCATCTAGGCTTGTGCAAGCGCACTCTCTGATGTTCGCACAATGAGTAAATCCCCTAACGAGGCATTTCTCAGAACGTGTCCCTGTTGTTAAGCGACACAGGACTATAGCATTACTGGCCCACTGCCACGCCCATTCGTCCTGTGGGGTCTGCTGCTGCTTTCCTGCTACAAAAGCAGAGCTGAGTTTGGGAGTTACAAGAGACAGTCTGGCCTGCAATGTCTAAAACATTTACTACTGGGCCCTCTGCAACCCTCTTATTTAGAGTAAGCTCACATTTCCAGCCTTTACTTATTTACTTTTTTATTGAGGTAACATTGGTTTATAACATTATGTAAATTTCAGGTGTACAACTTTATATTTCACCTTGTGTACAGACTACATGTGTTTCCCAACAAAAGACTAGTTTGTATCCATCACTGTACACACGTGCTTTTCACTCTCCCCTCACCCTCCCTTGCCCCCAGTAACCAATCACCAATCTGCTTTCCCTCTCTATGTGTGTGTTTATCTCCCACATACGAGTGAAATCATGCAGTGTTTGTCTTTCTCCACCCTCCAGCCTTTATCATTGCAGTAACTTCGCAACTGGCATTTCTGCCGCCATTCTTACTCCATCGGCATCCATTCTCCAAAGGCCAGGATGACCTTCCTAAAGAAACACAGAACTGATGTCACTCCTCTGCTTACAATCTCAAAGGCTCATCACAATCACTTCAAGGCACGATTCAAAGTCCTCAGCACAGTATTCAAGGCTTTCATTCATCACTCTCTGGCCCCAGCTGGCTGGCCTGCCCCTCATCAGGAGGCACTCCCCTCTCTGCAGAAGGAACATGCCAAGTACTCTGGTTTCTCAGAATGTACCATGCTCTCTCCAATCTCCATGCCAAGCCCCCTCTATCTGGAACATTCCTCTCCCTTTCCGTTCCTCTCTCTTTCTACACCTTCATTTCCTCCCCTCACCCCCAACGCAAGGCCATGCATCAGCACTTGGATCACACTCCCTTGACGTACCCTGCTCTCAGGACAGTGCACTGGCCCGTCTGCTTCCCAGCTTCTGTCTACACGGAGGGCTTCCTGAGGCAGGAACTGGGTTTCTCTACTCTAACATCCAGAACAAGCAGCCCTTTAGGATGCTGTTGTCAACGTTTTAGGTGAACTAAGCTGACAGCTAGCCACCATAACACCCTTCATTTTCTTAACTTGGCTCCCTGGAACAACAGAGAGTAAGTTATTCTCCTGTGCGAGAGGGTCTCTTAAGATACCAACATTTTCACAATAATCAATTTCTGTGTGCCTGTCTGCCAGAGCTCTCTCTGCCTTCTCTGGAATCTTCCCAACAACTCTGTGATGGTCACAAGGAACAGCACCCCTCTTCTACAGATGAGGAAACAGGAGGTAAGTAACCTGTCACATTAACACAAAGCTAGTAAGAGGGCTGAAATGGGATTTGTATCAAACGCCTTTCCATATCCTGGTTAACATCACACTGAAGAGACAAGCCTAACCCATGTGCTAAAACTGGGGAACAACAAACAGGTACGGCCAACTGCCAAACATCACGGTAACGTGAAAGGAAAGGTCAGAGTCTAAGACAGAATGCTGGAGGCGAAGAGTGGCTGAGCAGTGATTCATAAAGAAAGTGGAATTTGAGATGGATTTAGAAGGACTGGTAGGGTATGGAAAGTACACAGTAAACAAAAGAATATTCTAAGATGGGAAGGAAACAGAAGCAAAAATCAAGGAATGGGAAGGGGGCCGGCCCTGTGGCGGAGTAGTTAAGTTCACGCGCTCTGCTGGCGGTGGCCCAGGGTTTCACCTATTCGAATCCTGGGTGCGGACATGGCTCCGCTCATCAGGCCATGCTGAGGTGGCATTTCACATGCCACAACTAGAAGGATCCACAACTAAAAATACACAACTATGTATCGGGGGGCTTTGGGGAGAAAAAGGAAAAAATAAAATCTTAAAAAAAAAAAGGAATGGGAAGGATCACTGAATAATAATGGGAAAAGGTTAGGCCCAATGAAGGGGATCTGGGGTCAGTGGAGAGACCAGGGGGAGGTCAGGAAAAAACAAGAAACAGCTATTTTTATGCTTAAATATAGCTACCACCAAACCCAAACACCTTAAAATGAGAATTAATTAAGAGTGTATCTAAGACCTGAACACCACTTTACAGGTCACAAAAGCACTGCATAGTGTTTGATCTTGACAAAAATCTTATGATGTAATTTCTAGATGAGCAAGCTGAGGTTCAGAAAGGGCCGTTAGACCTGATAAATGGCAGACATGAACTGAAGCCCAAACTTCCCATCAAAACAACAGACTTTTAAAATCAAGGAGTATGACTGAATACTTCCAAATCTCCTAAACCTACATCTGATTATATAACTAAGATCAGTCTTATCTTCCGAATTAGCCAGCCTGGTTGCAGAGACATTAGAATGTAGCTGTGCTCAGTAAGTACGTTGAATACATTCGTCTCAAGAACACCACACATACCCCTGATTTCCTAAAGGCAGAATCTCCCCATGAAGCTCTCTCCTAAATTAAACTACAAGAATGTTACTAGACCATTTTCATATTTGACGCTGTCCCCAGAAGATGCTTTCCTGAAGGTCTTTTTCAATTGCACAGGTATAAATATTAGGTAAGTGGGAATTCTACAATGGAATGTAGACATCAGATTGGGAATAATTCAAATAACCAGACACTGTGTCCCATGGTCACTTAAAAAAAAAGATCAACGATAAGTACTGATAGTCTATTTTCTACACACAGAAAAAAGCAATCACAATACTCTAAAAAGAATGACTATGACTGAAAAGTTCTGCATTCACAAATACCAGAGTTCACCGCATCTAAGGAGTACATCTTCCCACACTTCAACATCTTTAAAATCAGAGGCATCTTATATTCAAGGAGACACAATAACTTCCTGGTATAGATGCCCAAGTGCCCTTAATTTGTGTTACCCTTCTCCAACTGACATGTTTCTTTTTTTCTTTCATAATATCTATGTAAACCCCTTTAGAAAGGATGGCCCTACCAGATTACCCAGATACCCATATTTATACAACTCCCCAGACTCAAGCTTGAGTTAAGCAGATGAACCTTTAGTTTTGGTGAGCATTTTTTCAGGAAAAGATTAACGTCTAATTCAAAGCAACAGATCAACATGGATTAAGAAAGAGATTAAAACAAAATCATGCAAAAAAAGTTAAGACCCTTAAAACTACAAATTCTGAGATGAAAAGAACCAGGTGCTATCAAGCTAGACAAAACCAGGTAAGAGGTCACTACTCCAGCTCTCCCCACTGTTCTGTAGAAAAGCAACTCCTGTCCAAAGGTGCCTGCAAGAAGGCACCCACAGACACGTTCAGGTGTCTGGCAGGAGAAGCTGCTGCATCGTTTGCTCAGTTACTTACCCTCCCTGATAGCTATTCTTCAAATCCTTTGAGAATGGCCACCCTTAAACCCCTGCTACTGATCTTATATCACTCTGATAGGCATTTCCTTTAAAGTCTCTCACGTTCATTTGCTTTCAGAGGCAATTTCCTATAATTCCTGGTGGAGAGATCTCCCCTGAGCTTGAGGAGGACAGAGCAGTCGCAAGGCTGCGCAGCCACATCCCACAGTGGGGCCTTCATTAGTACTGGCCTCGAAAGGCCACTGAAAGCAGGACAGCACACACAGGCTCTGGAGCTCGCTGGCCTGGCTTCAAACCCTGGCTCTGCCATATAGTGGCTGCTCACCAAGTTAACTGCCCTCTGTGCCCTGGCTTCTCCATCTAAAACCGGGAAGAAGAAGAGCCCCTCCCTCTGAGGGTTGGGTGAAGGTTGAATTAAATGGACACAGGTGACTTGGAGCTATCTCTGGAACATAGTAAGACGACAACTGCGAGTCATCATTACCTCCAGGCTGGGTCCTCTACGAGGTGCTGGGTGGGGAAGCACCCAGCCTTCAAGCTTGAGGAGCTCACACTCTGCTGAAGACAGACAAGCCAAGGACTATAACGTCATGTGACGTCTGCAAAAGACGTTCATCCAGTGAAAGCTGTCCAAGGAAGGGGAACAGGAGCTGGGTGACAATGACTAAACATGATGCATGAAAAACCTTCACATTTAATGACTTCCAAAAAGCAGTCACCGTTTAAGGCCTAAGTATTTGGAGGCACAGGCTGACAGACAACTTCTTGCCTCCTCTGGAAGCCTCCCCCGGTTTCACTATTTTGACTCTTGATCATCTAAGCACAAAATCTCACCTGCTCCACCTTTGGGGGTGATGACTACAGCCACAGCCAGCTTGCAGTTAGGCAAGGAGAGAGAGGCAAGTGACCAGTGACTGGCACTCATGCATCTTGTCACCAGCAGGACAATCACTAACTTCC
The DNA here is from genome assembly GCF_041296265.1 of Equus caballus. NCBI lineage: Eukaryota > Metazoa > Chordata > Mammalia > Perissodactyla > Equidae > Equus > Equus caballus. Next base: position 2,674,552 of record NC_091684.1, read on the forward strand.
TTTTGAGCCCAGCTCTATTCCTACTTGCAGGGAGATGGGAAATCCCTGCTAACACTATGGCTGACCAGACCCATAAGCAAACCCCTGTGCTTTACAAAAGGAAAAAAGCCATCAAATTTTACACATGCAATACTTTCTTCAGGAGTTATGATTCAAGTCTCCCCAAACTATTAGTTTTAAAAACAAAAAGGAAATCAAAAGCCTCTCTCTCCGTTGCACTCACTCCTCAGTCTTCAAGTCAGGGGAGTCCTGCGTACCCTGCACCACTCACGCTCACTGGGCGCTGTCCTTAGTCAGGTAGGGATGGGAGCCTTGCCTCATCTCACTCACTTTCCGATCATCCACCACAGCAGAAGCAGAAAGCCGGTCCAAAGGCAGGAGTACAGCGGAGCTCTTCACAGGAGAGCTAAGACCAGAGCAAAATGCCTCAAAAGCCACAAATCTAAACAAACAAATTTACCACACCTTCAGTTTTACAGCCCAAGTATCAGTGTACAATAACCTCCCTTAAATTACCCACCTTCTGCTAATTCTCTCTTATCAACATCTCTCCATCAAGGCTGAGTTTGGGCACAGCCAGCTTCTTTATTCTCATTGCTTAACAACCAGTAGCTGCTAACAATTACATTTTCCTTCTTTATCATCGACTTTTATGGTAATAATACAGTTCAAATAAACACTACCACAACTATTTGACAAAATCATCAAGAGTTATAAAAATGTTAGCCCCGATGGATTGCTAAGGCCATAGCATAAATGGATTAAGACAGAAAGCTTCGAATACATACAGCAATCATAAAAGACGTGGGCAATTACTACAAAGCAATCTTACAAAAAGATAACTCAAAATATCAAACTTCTAGATGTATTCAAAACTCTACCTAAAGTAGAGGTTTAAAACTGCCAGAAGTTCCAATTAGTTTAATTCACAGAACAGAATATTTCTGTCAACAATTTTTTTAAGGAAAGAATACCATTTTCAAAGCATAACATCACACTTAAAATACACCATTTTAGCTAGATTTAAATTTTAATTCAGCTTGTCAACAAAAACTGTAAAAAGGGAAAGAAACCAGAAATTAAGATAGGCATTAAGCCCTTTCACCTCCCTAACCCTAAACAAACAGGTTTTGCTTTACATTCAATAGAAATTTTGAGTATCACCCAGTTGGCGCAAGCAAAAGAAAAAAAGCAGTATATCTTACATGAGTATAAAAGAAATAGAATCAATAAACTATTTAGGTTATATAAAATCACCTAGTTTCAATCTCAAACTATACAGATCTTTACAATTTCTTAGAGCACAGTTTTACTTGCTTAATAATGTGGGGACTGTTTGTCCCATGGGGCCAAGGGCCTCCAGATGTCACAGTGCCAGGGAGAGGTGCAGGGTGTAGGAGGAGGAAGCAAAAGGTCATGGGAGAGGCCAAAGTGGAGGAAAAGGGGCAAGACACCAGACTGGAGGCTGTTAGTTACTTGGGGCAAAGAAGGGGCACTTCGTGTAAAGACAAACAGGTTTTAGCAGAAGGTTAAAGGTTCACAGTGCTCAGGAAGATGGTCGAACAATAAAACGTCACTCTAAAGCTCCAATGTAACCCCTGAGTCTCCAGGCACCGGCTTTGCATTCAGTTGTGAATATGAGAAAGAACAGAAGCGGTTTACACTTTAGGATGACACGCAGCTTTGTGGGAAACCGCAACAGGAGACACTCCCGAGCTTCCTGTCCACCACCCTAAAACTTAGCGCCTTGGCTCCTTCAAGGCTATGACTAAGGAAAAGGCCCCCCAACTTCAAGTAATACCGTAAGGTTCAAGAGTAAAATCTGGAGTAGAAACTTTAAAACACATCACTGGAGAAGGAGAAAGAATTGACAACTCAAGAATTTCAGAACCTCAGAAAGCGACCTAAGAATCAAGCAGTCCAACCCTCCTTAATGATGAAGAAACTGAGGCAAAACAGCGTGGCCAAGAGCGCGCCGGTGATTACTGACAGCTTGGGTCTAGCACTACCGCCTGCCCACCTAGTCCCGCGAGATTGCCCACCCAACCCCGGCTGTTCTGCAGTTATCCAAATTTTATGTTTCTGGAGTCCCCCATTTCTACAATTATTCCCGCAGTTCCACCAAATGCAGGAGACAGCCACTACAGACAGGCAGAACCCAGAGCCCACCGAGAAGACCGAGATCTCCGCAGGCTCTGTGACCTTGGGCTCCTTACATAACCCCTCTGGGCCGGACTCCTGTCTACGGACGGGACCCCCGTGCCCACACACAGAGCGCAGAACACGCGCCCCCGGCGCACCCCCACCAGTGGGAGCGGCCACAAGACCAGGGTCCCCGGAGGCCCGAGCAGGGAAGCACGTGGGGCCGGTCCGGGGCGCAGAAGCCCGCCGCCCGCCCCGCGCCAAGGTGCGCCGCCTTACCTTCCGCCACGTCCTCGTCGATGGCCCCCTTGACCTGCGAGAAGCACCACTGCAAGTCGTTGCCGCCCGCGGGGCAGCCGCCGCCTCCAGCTCCTAGGAACACATGCGGCGTCAGGACCCGCGCCCTCCGCTCCTGCCCCGCGCCCCTGCCCCGGCGCCTCTGCCGGGCGCCCCTGCTCCCCGCTCCTGCCCCAAGGCCCTGCCAGGCGCTCCTGCTCCCTGCTCCTACCCCGCGCCCCTGCCAGGTGCCCCTGCTCCCCGCGCCCTGCTCCCCGCTCCTACCCCTGCGCCCTGCTCTCCGCTCCTGTCCCCTGCTCCTGCCCCGCGCCCCTGCTCCCCGCGCCCTGCTCCCCGCTCCTGTCCCCTGCACCTGCCCCGTGCCCCTGCCAGGAGCTCCTGCTCCCCGCTCCTGCCCCGCGCCCTGCCCCCCGCGCCCTGCTCCCCGTTCCTGCCCCGCGCCTCCTGCCCGACCTCGCGGGCCCCTCACCTGCCATGGCCGGCGGCCGGCGGGCGGGCGCCGAGGCGGCGGCGGAGGGAGGAGGCGGCCTCCGCGTTGCTGCCGCCCAAGCACCTTAGCCCGGCCGCGGCCGCCGCCGCCGCCGCCGCCGCCGCCGCCGCCAGGGAGGGATTTTTCCCTTTTCAAAATGGCGCCCAATGCCCGTCGCCCCGCTCGATGACGTCATCCCCCTCCGCCTCCTCCGCGGGCTGCGGACGGGGGCGGGGCCACCGAGAGGGCTCCCCTGCGCCGGCGGGGCGGGGCGGGGCGGGGCACGGTGCGCGGCCGCGGGGGCTGCCTGGGGCGCGCCGCGCGCCGACTGCGCCTGCGCGAGTCAGCCCGCCCCCTGACCCGGCTCTGACACCGCCCCGGCCCGACACGCCCCTGAAGACCAGCCACCGGGCCGCAGCGGGCTGCCGGCTTTCCTCGGGGCGTTACGGGCAGGCTCGAGGCGGCCCCGCCCACCCGCGGAGCAGCCAGTGAGGGTGCACTCGGCGGGCCCGCGCGGCACCTGCAGAGCGCCTCCCCTGAGCGAGTCCTCCCGGCCCGCGCGCCGCCCCTGGCCGTGCCCTAAATCCCTCTCCTCGGACACGGAGCGACCCCAGGGCAGTCCGTGTTCGCCTTTGTCGGCAGCCCTGCACAGAGCTCACGTTGTCTACAAAATTGCCAGTTCGGGGGTTCTTTGAGTCCCAGTACACAACTTAGGGAAACTTGGTGTTGCAGTGGAACGTGGCCTTCGCCCCCTCTTTCGTGGGTGTGTTTCCTGTGGCGTACGGAGGGGCTATTCATTTACGGTCTTGGTGTCCGAAATTTCAGCTGCTTCCGGCGATCGTGCCAGGTTGCAGTGGCCGTGGCACGCCGCCAGAAGACGATCGTCCGGGTCCGGGACATCCCTCCCCCCGCTAGCGTCCCGATCGCGCAGCTCTTGCTGCGGCCGCACCCGCGCGTCCGGGCCGGCGGCGAGCGGCAGACAAAGGCCTGCCGTCGGGGCCTCGGTCTCAGCGTCGGGAGACAGACGACGACAGTACGCGATAGGTCAGATGGAGCTCATGGAGCAACCACGCGGGGCAGCGGGGGCGGGGCGGGAGGCTGCGGGTTAAGCAGGGCGACCAGAGAGGCCGCAGGAGACCAGGGGCCAGCGGTGCGGACGCCTGGGGGTCGTGCCGGGAGGCAGGATGGACTCCGGGAAGGACGGGAGGCTCTGGGGCTACGAGCGGAGGGCGTCATGGCTGACTTGGGCTTTAACGGGCCGCTGTGGCTGCCCTGCTGAGAGCAGACTGTAGGGATCCGAGCGTCAAATCGGAATCCCAGTGAGGGGGTCAGTGGGTCATTCAGGCAAAGGGATGAGGGCCGAGTGGTCGTGGATGTGGGGGTCGGAGGAGAGCAGCTGAGACCGGTCAGATTTCAGAGAGAAGCCTGTGGAAGTTACGGGCCCTGGGACTCAGAGATGAAGCAGATGCAGCGGGAGAGACAAGAGACCTGGGACCGGCTGCCCTCGGTGTTTTGCGCGCCAGGGGAGAAGGGTTTCCCGGCCCCGAGACGGCACGTGCTCAGAGGGAGCAGCGCGCGGTGCAGGCCGCCGGGGGGTGGCCGTGCACTCGTGGAGCAGGTCCAAGGCAGCTGCACCTGCGGGCCTGGAGCGCACGGGGAAGTCGGGGCCTGGAGGTAAGTTCCGGAAGCGAGAGCTCTAGGAGCATTTCAAGCCGGGAGGGACGGGGTGAGCTCAAGCCAGGCGGGCGGGCGGCTGGGGAGGAGGACCGAGGACGGAGCCCTGACGGAGGCGAGGAGGGGCGGCCTGCAGCGCCTGCAGTCCCGAGCCCAGTGCAGACCGGCCCAGGCGCTGCGCCCTGAGCGCAGAGGACGGACCACCGGGGCGTAGCAGTTGGGGTGCCTTACTGGCCTGGACAGGAGCAGTCGCTGTGGAGTGGACGGCCGGACCCGTTTTGAGAGGATTCGAGAGAAAGTGAGACGAGAATCGGAGGCACTGAGTAACAACCCTTTGTTGTGGAGAGGATCAAAGAAATGAGGCTGTAATCTCCTTTTTTTACCTGTAGATATAGCCAGTCTGCCCCTAAGCAGCTGAAAAACTGAGTTAGGTATCAGACTCTGTTATATGCAATTGCTTTTTTTCTTTTTTCCCCAATCCCCCGGTACATAGTTGTATATTCTAGTTGTGGGTCCTTCTAATTCTGGTGTGTGAGATGCCACCTCAGCATAGCCTGATGAGCGGTGTGGTGTCTGTGCCCAGGATCCCAACCTGTGAAACCCTGGGCCACTGAAGCTGAGCATGTGAATTTAGCCACTTGGCCATGGGGTAGCCCCTGCAATTGCTTTAATGTGTGTTAAAGATAAGCCTTTTGAAGTGATGGCAAGATAATTAGTTTTAGTTTAAACTGTATTCTTTGGTTAATTAGCTACCATTAAGTTAAATAAAGACAACAAAAGTAACGTATTCCTGCAAATAGTGAGCTGCCTCCCTTGTGTCCTACTGTGGGTCAGCTGATCAGCAAGAGATTTTTAACTATTCCTTCTTATGAAGCTAAAGAACTTTAATATCTCATTGAGTTACTCTGTATTCTAACTGGTGCCTACAAGTCCCTAGGTATTGCAAGGCAATTTTCTTATTTTATTATTTTTAGATCTCATAGCCAAATTGTGAAATGCGTGATATGTATTAGAATCTAGCCTACTGTATTCATACAAGGGAATACTATTGAGAAATAAAAAGGAGTGAACTACTGATACAAACGACAGGGATGACTCAGAAATTTTATGCTGGATGAAAGGAGCCAGACACAAAAGGGTATACGGTGAATGATATATTTCCATTATGATGGTTAGTCTTACCGGTCAACCTAACTAGGGTGTAGTACCTAGTTACTTAATCAAACATGAGTCTAGGTGCTGCTGTGAAGGTATTTTGTAGCTGTGGTTAACATCTACAATCAGTTGGCTTAGAGTGAAGGAGGTTACCCTTGATGACGTGGGTGGGCCTCATTTAGTCAGTTGAAGGCCTTAAGAACAAACACTGAGGGTTCTTAGAGAAGAAGAAATTCTGCCTCAAGGCTGCAACATCAACTGCAGTTGAGTGAGTTTCCAGCTTGCCACACGGATTTCAGACTTGCTAGCTCCCACAATCGCACGAGCCGATTCCTTAAATGAATCTCTCAACGTATACTTGTATATCCTGTTGGTTCTGTTTCTCTGGAGAACGCTAAAACAGTCTGAAGTTCTAAAACAGAGTGCACTTGCTGGAATTGCATCTCTGACACTTTAAAAAAAAACCAAACAGTTTTTTTAGAGCAGCGTGAGGTTTACAATAAAATTGAGAGGAAGATACAGAGATTTCCCATAGACCCCCTGCCCGCACACCTGCACGGCCTACCCCATCATCAGCATCACTCACCAGAATGGTACATACTTCACCAAGGATGAACCTGCACTGACACAGCATCATCACCCAGAGTCCAGAGTTTACATTAAGGTTCACTCTTGGTTGTGTGCGTTCTGTGGGTTTGGACCAATGTCTAATGACATGTGTCCATCAATATGGTATCAAGCAGGGTATTTTCACTGCCCTACAAATCCTCTACGCTCTCTATTCATTCCCCCCACTCACCCCCGGCAACCACTGATCTTTTTACTGTCTTCATAGTTTTACCTTTTCTAGAATGTCTTATAGTTGGCTTTTTTTTCGCTTAGTAATTTAAGGTTCCTCCATGTCTTTTCATGGCTTGGTAGCTCATTTCTTTTCACTGCTAGAATAATATTCCATCGTCTGGATGTACCACAGTTTACTTATCCATTCAGTGCCTGAAGGATGTCTTGGTTGCTTCCAAGTTTTGGTAACTATGAGTAAAGCTTCTGTAAACATCCCTGACTCTTTATAACCTGCTGCCTCCTTACTGCTGGAGCTTGACAAGGTGTTAAATTCCTTCCCATTTTTTTCTTTACTCTTTACTGAATCCAAAAAGGATTGGATCCATGAATTTTTCTCCAAATGAGCAAGGAAGGGAAGTAGGAAGAAAGGAAGGAGAGGCTATGGCTAGACTGGTTGTGCTTTGCTGAATTGAGAAGGAAGCCCCGCAGGATGCTGCTCCTGTGCCCTGGGCCTCTCTTCTCTGACCCTGAGGCATTGGCCTGTCTCTCTCCCTACTCCCAACCCCCTTTCCTAAAAAAAAATCTTTCCATGCTGAACTGACCAAGCGAGGTGGAGACACATCAGGGTTTCGGGAACAAGAGAGGTGCATGTATGCATGTGATCAGTGGATAACGGCCCCACACAACGTCCACGCCCTAACCCCCAGAACCTGTGGATGCAGTCTATTATGTGGCAAAGGGACTTTGCAGATGTCATTAAGGTTACAGACTTCAGCATGGGGAGCTTATTCTGGATTCCCTGTGTGTACCCAATCTAACCACATGGGCACTTAAAAAAGCAGAGAAGGATGTGAGGGACTTGACCTGCCATTGCTGGAAGGGCCGTGTGGAAAGTTCAAGAAGGAATGCAGGCAACCCCTAGGGGCAAAGCCCACTCCCTGTCTGGGAGCCAGCAAGAAAGTGGGACCTTAGTCCTGCAGGCCACCACAAGGAACTTGATTCAGCCAACGGCTCCAGGGAGCCTGAAAGCAGACTGGTCCCCAGAGCTCCGGAAAGCAGCACAGGCCTGCTGGGTGAGACCGTGGTGATTTCAGCCTAAGCAGAGAGCCAGCCGGGCCGTCCTGTGCCGGCTTCTAGCCTCTAGGACCTTGAGATAATAGCCTGGTATTGTTTTAAGCCATTCAGTTTGTAATAATTTGTTGTCAGCAAAAGAAAACTAACACAATATGTACATGTGGAATAAACAGACGTGTCTACTCATTCCTCTGGCTATTCTTTGCTGTCTGTGAGTCTAAGATTTAGTTCAATTGTTGATTCACGTTGACACATTGAAGCTGTAGCGTGTGCAAGCAGTTGATCATTAGCTGTACCTGCGTTTATTGGGCAGAGGTGTGGGTCACCCCCTGAGGGCCAGCGTGAAGGGATCCATCTGTGCTCCCAGCCACACTGCAGATGTGCTCTGAGAGTCTGGAACAGCCCTGAGCGCTTCACATGTATCAGTTAAGGTCCTAGAGCCCTACAAGCTGAGAATCATCATCGTCCCATTTACTGGATGAGGAAGCTGAGGGCAGAGAGGGTGAGTAACTTGCCTAGGCATCACAGTCGCTCAGCATGGAACCCGATTTAAGCTGGGGTCTAACCTCCAGGTGGGGCCCAGATACTGTAAAGCATGAAACAATGGGTAGATGATGCCCAGGCCCTAACAGCACGGGCGCACTGCAGGGAGAACCCCAGAGCTTGCTCTGTCCAGATGGCGTCTGCCTGGCCAGAGTCACACCCTTATTCAATGGCCGTGGACTGACCCGGCTCGTGACCCATGGGGTAGGAGGGTGACCCGGGCAGGCATCCGGCCACTTGTGGCTGATTCAGTTACTCTGAAGCAGGAAACGCTCCAGTGAACCTGCGACACACTGGGGAAATCGTTCCTGATTTTACTGTCTGGGAGTGGTCCCTCCCCGGCTGCAGGTTGGCTGGGGGACAGCTTCCTGCCCGTGTCTTAGCCCTGCCATCCCGTCAGCTCCCTCTGCCAAGGGTTCCCGTCTTGCCTCTCTGAACACATGGCTGCCCGTAGCCCATTCTCTCCTCCTGCCTCCTTCACCCCCTCCGCCCTCTTTGGAGGCTCCCCTTCTTCCTGGCTGCAGCCCCCAGCTACTCACCAGGCCCTGCCGCCCCCTGGCTTCCAGGACTCCCTCAGAGCCCTGCCCACTGAGAGGAACCCCCCTCTTCCGAGCTTTGGCACTCCTGTCCTCTTAAGAAAGCAAGCACAGGCTCCGGGGCAGCAAGCCCTGACGCCTCTGCCTCCCCCACCTCCCCCGCCTCCACTGGAGGGTTGAGGCACCGAGGTTCCGGAGCCTTTTCACATGCGGCCACATGGTACTAAGTTTGTGAGGTGCCAGGCCTGCACTTCCTTCCTTCCCCTTGAGCCTCTCCCATGGGTGGGGGACCTCCTTTTCCCCAAGGGGTAGCCCTCCGTGTAAAACAGGGACAGAATCCCAAAGTCTTATTTGTTGAGTTCAACACGGAAAGCTGAAATGCAGAGGTAAGACAGAGAAATGGGGGAGGGCCACTTGCCAAGTGCACCCTCCCTCCTGTGTCTCTGGGCTGGGGGAGAGAGGGCCACTGAGGGGGCAGCTAGGGTGGGGCACAGTCAGGAGGAGCCCTGCCCAGCCCCTCAGCCCACCCTCAGGGATTGGGGACACTGCGGCACCCGTGGCCGGCTGACGATGGCCTCCAAACACGTCCGTGTCCTAACCCACGAAACCAGTGATTGCGTCACCTCGTACAGCAAAGGGACCATGCAACTGTGAATCAGTGAAGGGTCTAGAGATGGGGCGATCATTTCAGTCACCTGCGGGGGCCCGATGTCATCACGGAGGGAGGCAGGAGGAGAGGTTGGTGTGACTGGGCCACAAGCCAGAGAATGCCGAGGGGCAGCTAGTTGCTGAGACAGGCAGGGAGCAGATGTCCCGGCACCTCCAGAAGGACCAGCTCTGCTGACGTCTTGATTTTAGCCCCAAAAGACTGATTTCAGACTTCTGACCTCCAGAACTTGTAAGAAGATACATTTGTGTTGTTTCAAGCCACTAAGTTTGTGGCAATTTGTTTCAGCAGCAAGAGGAAACTCATGCACACCCCCAGGCGAATTTGAGGATGTGAGCATGGAGGGCGAAGCTGGGGGGCCTCAGAGGGCAGCACATTCAACAGAGGCCTGGCCCCCTCCAGGCATGGCAGGGGAGGGAGGGGACGCCCTGCAGGGAGCCAGCCAGGAGGGCCGAGGCAGCCTCCACAGGTACCCACTCTGGCCCGGGGAGGATGGAGAGAGCACCGCTGTTCTTTCTCATGTGGATGAGGGTGTTAGCTCAGTGTGTGCGAGTGTGTCTGCTTGTGTGTCTGTGAGCGTGCATCATGTCTGTGTGTATGTGCATGTGAGTGTGTGTATGTGTGTGAGTGTGTGTAGGGGTCCTGAGGAATCTCTGGGTCCTCATGAGGGGCAACCGCCAGAGGACAAGGCAGTGCCCTGACCGAAGGCTGGAAGGGAGGACGCATGTCCCAGGGGTGCTAGTGTGGACGCCTGCTCACAGAGAGCCAGAACCTTCCCGATTTGACACCAGCCAGGCAAGAAAGACGGACAGAGGGAACTCTAACTGAGTGCATCTGTGCCTGCGACAGGGCCCGTAGGCTTGTAGTGAACGCCACACTAAGCTGTGAAAGAGCACGGATGGTTTTGTTGCCTGGTGTCTGCAGACTGAGAAACGCAGACCCACTAGGTGTGAGTGACACACGTGCACAACAGCTCTGTTCAGGGGACAAGGCCACTCAGACGCCTGCTCTCCCAGGCCTTCCCAGGTGTCCTGGGCCTGGTGGGGAGCATGCTGGTCATCATCCGGGTGCTGACAACCAGGGAAGGAATTGAGAAGACCTATATACCCCACCCCCCTCCTTCTCCATGCATGTGTTAGCCTTGCAGAACACTCATTCCACCATTAGAGATTTATTTATTTGGCTTCAACAAAAGGGAAGGTAGTGATGGCTTCTAAGTGGATGGTGCTTTTCACAAGAAGAGGGAGTTGACGGGGGTCTGCTGCCTGTCTGGGATTTTATCAGACAGGCAGAGGCAGATTACTCCAGGCAGAGGGAACTGCATGTGGAACCAGAAGAGCTGCAAATACGCTGGTATGAGCCTGGGGTAGAGTTTCTTGAATTTCTTTAACCAATACTATTCCCGAATTGCTTTTTAACGTTAATAGATTTTATTTTTTAGAGTGGTTTTAGGTTTGCAGAAAATTGAGCAGATGGTACAGAGTTGCTACATAACGCCTCCCTCCACACACACACGATTCTGCTATTATGATCTTGTATTAGTGTGGAACATTTATTACAATTGATGAAATCACACTGATACATTATTATTAAGTAAAGTGCATAGCTTACATTAGGGTTCACCCTTGGTGTTGTACATTCTATGGGTTTGGACACATGTATAATGTCATGTATCCACCACTACAGTATCGTACAGAATCGTTTCACTGCCCTAAAAATCCTCTGTGCTCCACCCATTTGTCCCTCCCTCCTTCCCCCCATGCATTTTACATTTAGGTCCATTTGATCCATTTACATTTGATCCATTTTGAGTTAACTTTTGTGAAGAGTGTAAAGTCCGTGTCTTAGATTCATTTTTCTGCATGTGGATGTCCAGTTGTTCCAGCGCTATCTGGAAGCGTTGAAAAGACTATCTTTGCTCTGTTGAATTGCCTTTGCTCCTTTGTCAAAGATCGGTTGACTATATTTATGAAAATCTATTTCTGGGCTTATCTATTCTGTTCCATTGATCTATTTGTCTGTTTTTTCACCAGTACCACCCTGTCTTGATTACTGTAGCTTTATAGTAGGTCTTAAAGTCAGGTGGGATCAGTCCTCCAATTTTGTTTTTCCCCTTCAATATTGTGTTGGATGTTCTGGGTCTTTTGTCTCTCCATATAAACTTTAGAATCATTGGTTGATATCCACAAAATAACTTGCCAGGATTTTGAATGGACTTTCATTGACTCTACAGACCCAGTGGGGAAGAACTGACATCTTGACAATGTTGAGTCTTCCTATCCATGAACATGGAACATCTCTCCGCTTATTTAGATCTTTGATTTCTTTCATTAGAGTTTTGTAACTTTCCTCACAGAGATCTTGTATGTATTTTGTTAGATTTATTCATAACTACTTCTTTTTTTTTCGTACTAATGTAAACAGTATTGTGTTTTTTATTCCAAATTTCACTTGTTCATTGCTGGTGTATAGGAAAATGATTTACTTTTGTATGTTAACCATGTATCCTGTAATCTTGCTATAATTGCATTTTAGTTCCAGGAATCTTTTTGGTTCATTCTTTGGGATTTCCTACATAGATTATCATGTCTTCTGCAAACAAAGACAGCTTTATTTCTTCCTTCCCAATCTGTATATCTTTTATTTCCTTTTCTCATCTTATTGTGTTAGCTAGGACTTCCAGTACAATGTTGAAGAGGAGCGATGAGAGGGAACATCCTTGCCTTGTTATTGATCTGAGGGGGAAAGCGTCTAGTTTCTCACCATTAAGTGTGATGTTAGCTATAGGCTTTTTGTGCATGTTCTTTACTCAAGTTGAAGAAGTTCTCTATTACCTGTTTGCTGAGAGCTTTTATCATGAATTGGTGTTGGATTTTTGTCAAATGCTTTTTCTGCACCTATTGATATGATCGTGTGATTTTTCTTCTTTAGCCTGTTGATGTGATGGATTACATTAATTGATTTTCAAATGTTGAACTAGTCTTGTACTCCTGGAATAAATCTCACTTGGTTGTGGTGTACAATTCCTTTTATACTTTCTTGGATTCAATTTGCTAATATTTTGTTGATTTTGGCATCTATGTCCTTGAGGGATATTGGTCAGTAGTTTCTGTTTCTTGTAATGTCTTATCTGGTTTTGGCATTAGGGTAATGCTCGCCTATAGAATGAGTTAGGAAGTGGCCCCTCTGCTTCTGTTTTCTGGAACAGACTGTAGATAATTGGTATCATTTCTTCCTTAAATGTTCGGTAGAATTCACCATTGAAACCATCTGGACCTGGTGCTTTCTGTTTTGGAAGACTATTAATTGTTGATTCAATTTCTTTAATAGTTATGCGTCTATTCCAATTATCTATTTCTCCTTTTGTGAATTTTGGTAGACTGTGCCTTTCAAGGAATTGGTCCATTTCCCGTAAGTTATCAAATTTGTGGGCATAGAGTTCTTCATAATATTCCCTTGCTATCCTTTTAGTGTCCATATAATTAGTAGTGATGGCCCCTCTTTCATTTCTGATGTTAGTGGGTTTATGTCTTCTCTCTTTTTTTCTTGTTTAGCTTGGCTAAAAGCTTATCAGTTTTATTGATATTGTGAAAAGGGAAAGCAAAAACAAAACAAAACAAACCCAAGCTTTGATTTCTTCGATTTTCAGACATTTTTTCCCATTGAAAATGTCACGATTTCTGCTCTAATTTTTATTATTTTATATTTCATTATATTCTGCTTCCTTTAGGTGTACGTGGTTCTTCTTTAGGTTTCTAAGATGGACGCTTAGATTATTGATTTTATATCTTTCTTTTTTCATAATATATACATTCAATGCTATAAATTTCCCTCTAAGCAGTACTTTCACAGCCTCCCACAAATTTTGATAAGCTGTGTTTTCATTTTAATTTGGTTCAATATCTTTTAAAATTCATCTCTAGACTTTTTTGACCCTAGAATTATTTAGAAGTGTGTTTTTTAATCTCTTGATATTTTGGGATTTTCCAGTTATCTTTCTGTTGTCGATATCTACTTGAATTCCATTGCAGTCTGAGAGCACACACAGTATGCATACTTCTAAATGTTTTAAGGTGTGTGTTATGGCCCAGAGTGTGGTCTATCTTGGTGAATGTTCCACATGAGCTCGAGAAGATCTGTATTCTCCTGTTGTTGGGTAGGTTATTCTATAAATGTCCGTGAGATCCAGTTAATTGATGCTGTTGAGTTCAACTATGTCCTTACCAATTTTCTGCCTGCTGGGTCTGTCCATTTCTGATAGGGGGTGTTGAAGTCTCCAACTCTAACCCTTTATCATTATATATTCCTTGTTTATTCCTGATAATTTTCCTTGATCTGAATTCTGCTCTATCTGAAATTAATGTAGCTACTCTTACTTTCTTTGGATTAGCGTCAGTGTAGAATAACTTTCTCCATCCCTTTACTTTCAATCTATCTGTGTCTTTATATGTAAAATGAATTTCTTGTAGACAAGATATAGTTAGGTCTTGTTTTTTTATCCACTCTGTCAGTCTCTGTCTTTTTTTTTTTTGACGTATTTAGACGATTGATGTTTAAAGGCAGTATTGATATAGCTGGGTTAATATCTGCCACATTTGTTACTGTTTCCTATTTGTTGCCCTTGTTCTTTGTTTCTTTTTTTGTCTTCTCTGGTTTTAATTGAACATTTGGTATGATTCCATTTTTTCTCCTCTCTTAGCATGTTAATTCTTCTTCTTTTTCACTTTTTTTAGTTGTTGTCCTAGAATTTGCAGTACACGTTTACAACTAATCCAAGTATTCTTTCAAATAACACTGTAACACTTGCTGGGCAAGGCAAGCATCTTATAACAGAGTATTCCCAATTCTTCCCCCCAACCCTTATAACATACAGTCATTCATTTCATGTGTCCACATCCAATAGTCACCCAGCACGTTGTTGCTGTTATTGTTTTGAGCAAACAGTTATCTATTAGATCAACTAAGAATGGGAAAAACGAGAGGTTTTATTTTGCCTTCACTTACTCCTTCTAGAACGCTCTTCCTTTCTTTGGGTAGGCTCCAGCTTCTGACCTCTATCATTTTCCTTTCTCGGTGAAGAGCTTTTAACATTTCTTCAAAGGTAGGCCTACTGGTGAGAAATTCCCTGAGTTGTTGTTTGTCTCAGAAAGTCTTTATTTCTCCTTCACTTTTGAAGGATAATTTCACTGGGTACAGAATTTGAGGGTGTTTTTTTCTTCCAACATGTGAAATATTTCGCTCTGCTCTTGTCTTGCTTGCATGGTTCCTGAAGCGAGGTCTAAAGTCGTTCTTATCCTTGTCCTAATTTTGCTTTTTTACCTGTCAATATTTGGTTGAGCTTCACTTTGTGTAGTTTGCATCATTGAAGCAATAGGTGTAATGGACATGTTTCCACCCACCATCCTGTTATTCCTTCCATGAGCATCACCTGGCAGGTGAGGGGAGGAGCCATGGAAATAAGGCTGGGGAGGTGGCTGGGCCCAGCCTACAAAGGATCCCCACATAATTTTGTGGCCACTGGGAGCCAGGATGGGTTTAACTCACTTGCTTTGTCCCCATTTTACAGATGGAGAAGGAACACAAGTATTGCCTGGGTGCGGAAGCTGGAGGGCAAACCTCATACCTGTCCATCACCAAGACTTCTTACTGTGCTCACAGCTCTCGCTTGTCCATGAGGACATACTCTCCTCCCTCCCCTAATGTCTTCCTAGTTATCCTTCCATGATTACACACCTTATTTCCACTAGCTGGTGCGCTCTGAGTGAGGCAGGGACTCTGCCTGTCTTGACTAGTCATCTCAGCATTGATGCAATGCTAGGAGGCTGCCCAGTCTTCCCAGCCCTGTGGGGCCACGCCTGGGCGACAGTGGCTGAACCCCGACAGCCCAGCCTGGCTGCGGGGGCCAACCTGTCTTCTTCCAATGCTGTGGGCGTTATCTCCTGCATCAGCACCTTTCCTGTGGGCCCTCCACCGAGCCTAGGATGATGATTGAACATTAGCACCGCACCCTGTGTCTTATCAAATAAGTGTCATAATGCAGATTAAAGGCTCGGAACGTGTTCTGGAAAAACAGGAACTTCGAGTCCATTATATTTACCCTGTAGGCTAATGATGTTTTGCTAGTGTCACATGCTGCATAAACCATGAACTTTCTTCTCTCTAGGCTGCGAGAGTGAAGCACGTTCTACAAACCCAACTGAGTGAACACACACACACACACACACACACACACACGCACACGCGCACGCGGGGGTGGGAGGGAGCCTCCACGGTTCAGCAGAGGGCTTTCTGGTGGGCTGCTTGACTTCCAGGGCCCTTCTTTCCCAGCGTCTTGGTTAACGGTGCTGTGAGCTACAGGGAGTAACAATGGAGACCCTTTCTGTGTCCCTCCTGGAACGTGAACTAGTGTTTCCACTCCTCACGTGGCCTTGGCGAGTCTCACAGATTGTATTGCCGTTGGTATTTCTAGAACATCATTTTGAGAGGAAGATGAAAACACTTCAGCGTTACAGGTTAATCTATGGCGGGAGTGTTTTCGGTGTCGAGGCCTCTGTGTTACACTTAGGAGGGACCCTGCTCTGCTGTTCTCGTGTCCGTCAGCTCCCCCAGTGGTGGGAGCTGCTGGGAGGCCCTCCGTCCTCCCCTCTCTTTACTGTTTTCAGTGTCTCTGGTGCGAGTGCCTTTGGCAATGACTGCAGCTTTCTGGCTCTTTCTCTCTCCTTCCATCTCCCGCCCTCCATCTCCTTCTTCCCCGGGACCCTCCTCCACCGAGGGCAGTGCTCTCCTGCAGCCTGTGTGTCCGGAGCCTTAGATTTCAGCTCGTGGCTCAGCTCAGTGCAGGCAGCTGGGTGTCGAGGGGCAGGACGGAGTCTGTGTGGAGCTGTGGCCCTGAGCCCCACCCAAGCCCGCACGGCCACAGCTGCCCGGGGCCTGAAGGTATCCCAGCAGCCATGGTCCTGGGGCCAATGGCTGTGATCCTTCTAGAACTCTCTGTGGGAAGCTCTTGGGTCCCCCCCAGCAGGACAGAAAATCTTCAGAGCTATCAGACTTCAACGAAACACAAGCTTTAGTTCCCTCGGTTGGAGAGGTCGCCCACCTTGTGAATCGTTATGTTATCAACTATAAATTGAGAAAAATGTCAAGGAGAACAATGCAGGTGTCATGAGATGGGACAATGCCTTCTATTAATGGCTGACACCAGACTGCCTCTCAGGAGGGTAATCGTGTATTTGGGGAAAAGTAACAAGTGCAGGGCAGGAGGAGAAGAACGCAGGACCTGGATGTGGGTGCAACTGTTGGGCATGAGGCTGGGGTAGGCCCCTGGGCTTCTGGAGCAGAAGGACAGGGACAGGAGGGAGAAGAGCCAGCAGGGGGAGGACTCTCTGCCAGGGCCTCCTCCACCCAGGGCCCCTCGAAGCTCCGAGAAAGTGATGACTGTCCTGCGCAGACCTGTGAAGGGACCCCTCTCTGGTGGGGATGAGGCAGGAGGAACAGAGCCTTCTCGGCAAGGTGGAGGAGCTGGGCCTCCAAGAGAACTCACGGAGGAAGCTCCAAGGCTTGGAAAAAGTCTCAAGGCCACTTGGTGAAACTGGGGGCCGACTTGCTTTAACTCGACTCAGCCAGTTGTCTGTTTGCAAAAGTAGTTAGAGAATGCGTCATACAGTCCCTCCTGTAGGTGACATCTCTGATGCTTGGGTCGCCATGGTAACAGGTGCTTCAGTTTTTCAGGAAATGAGAGTGACTCCTTGTCCAGTTTAGGCCGGTAAAGACCACCAACTCATCAAGTGGGCCTGCGCGGGTGACCGATAGGTGACCCTTTGACATCAGGCGTCCGAAAACTTCACCCTCAGATCATGCTAATGCTACCATTTTGTGAACATGCGTCCTATGAAGAGGCGTGGAATCGGACTACGCCTGCACAGATCATCAATTACCTCACTTCTCATACTTCCAGTCATCTATCCCCACGCTTCAGACCACTTTGCCCCTCTATCCCATAAATATCCCAAAACCCCATTTTTCAGGAGATGAATTTGAGATTTATTCTCCTATCTCCTTGCTTGGCTGCCTTGTGAATAAACCCTTTCTCTGCTGCAAACTCGTGGTCTCGGTGATTGGTATATTGTGCAGCGGGCAAAATGAACCTGGTTCAGTAACATTGGCACTGGGGACTAGGCCAAATTTAACAAGACCCACGAGGAGCATGGGGGTCTCAGCTAACATCAGAGCCGCTCAGGATTTCTTTCTGTCAAATGGCAGCTGTATATCCTAAATATTTAGATGGAGAGCTATGATTAAAACTACTTGCCACTGCTATGGGGTGTGTGTGTGTGTGTGTGTGTGTGAGCACAATTATATAATTTTATATGAAGCCAACACAAATTGAATGGATATCTTTTTGCAAATAGTTACCCTGTTAATTAATTATAAGCAATGGGAAACCAATTCTCAAGAAAAAAAAAGCCCTGGGGCTGCCCAGTGGCAGAGTGCTTAAGTTTGTGTGCTCCGCTTCAGTGGCCGGGGGTTCCCAGGTTTGGATCCTGGGTGTGGACCTAGCACTGCTCGTCAAGCCATGCTGAGGCAGCGTCCCACATAAAATGGAGGAAGATTGGCACAGGTGTTAGCTCAGTGACAATCTTCCTCAAGCAGAAAGAGGAAGATTGGCAACAGATGTTAGCTCAGGGCCAATCTTCCTCACAAAAACAAAAGCCCTGGTCTGTCATGTTTGCCAGTTTCCATAGTGCAAATATGTGTGCCATGGCCAGGGCAAGCTGCCCATGTGACATCTGTGAAGGTGGAGTTGGTCACCATCCACCATCGACACCCACAGCCTGGCTCCAGCACGCCCTCATCCTCAGAGCCTGGAAAGCACCTGTTGATTTGGGCGTCAGGCTCCACAGCGCAGAGCCGGCCTTAGACACAGTGCCGGGACCGTGAGCACAGGCCTGGGGGCCTGAGGGCTCTGGGCTCATCCTCACCAGCTCTGTGAGCTTCACCTCTTGGAACCTCACTTGTCTCTGAAATGGGTCATCACAGTGTGGCCCCCAATGTTGCCGTGAGCCCTCGCTGCGTATCAGTACTTGTCATTGTTGGCGTTCAGTAATCCCTAAATGTCAGGGAATAGGCCCAAATACCGAATGGGTGCAGACAGTTTCAGATAGGTAGGGACAGGACAGAGGCCCACGTGCCTGTGAGATTCACATGTATGGGCAGAGATTTGGAGCAATTGACAATTGATGGAGGGAAGAAATTCCTCCCATCCAGGGTGACTCGGGTAACCCTCCCATGACACGGAAGCCTGACTTTAGTGGGTGACTGCCGCCCTGTGCCCGGGGCCACTCCTTCTGAGAAGGGGGAGCCACGCTGATGCTCTCCATGTCAAAGCAGGCTCACATGCGCTTACACCAGGAAGGTCATCGGCTTCTGTTCGCCGGCATTTTCACAATGCAAACTTTTTCTGCACTTATCTTTTGAAAATCCGGGCCAAAGACCCTTGAGGGAATTAGCTCCTGCTTCTCCCAGGTGCCGCAGGCGGTGGGGACGCCAGCCTGAGCCCCGAGCCTCAGGCTGGTGAGGACGTTTCAGGAAGAGATGAGCTTCTGAGCTGGCGGGCTGAGTACAGCGTTGCCCTCCCGATGTGCATGGGCCCTGTCCAGTTATTGCGGGCCTGGACAGCACAAGAGGTGGAGGAAGGAGAGCTCCTCCTGTTCTCAGACCTGCAGACTGCAGATCTTAGACTCCTCAGTCTCCATGATTGTATGAGCCAACTCCTTATAGTAAATCTCTTTCTATAGATATGGGGGGAGAGAGAAGTGCATATATAGAGAGATATATATGTAGAGAAAGGGATATATGTATATATATCCATATATATATGGAGAGGGATATCTATATATAGAGAGAGACACATATATCTATATATCTATATCTATCTTATCTATCTATCTGAGAGACATATATACAGAGAGAGGAGAGAGAGATCTACATATATATATCTTATCTATCAATCAATTATCTATCTATCTATCTATCTCTTTCCTAATAGTTCCGTTTCTCTGGAGAACCCTGATTGATACAGTGACCAACTGTCCTAGTTTGCCAGGACTGAGGGGTTCCTGGGATGTGGGACTTTCAGTGCTGAAACCAAGACAAGAGAGGCCTGCCTTGTGGCTGAGTGGTTAAGTTCATGTGCTCTGCTTTGGCAGCCCAGGGTTTCCCTGCTTCAGATCCTAGGCACAGACCTAGCACTGCTCATCAAGCCATGCTGAGGCAGCGTCCCACACAGCAGAACTAGAAGGACTTGTAACTAGAATATACAACTATGTACTAGAGGGCTTTGGGGAGAAGACGAAGAAGAAGAAAAAAGATTGGCAATAGATGTTAGCTCAGGGCCATTCTTAAAAAAAAGACTAAACTGGACAAGACCCAGGCAAACCAGGATAGGTGGTCACCTAATTTTAGAAAGACTAGAGACAATTAAGAGAAAGGTAGAAAAATGGTTGAAATTGAGGAGCAGGTCTGGGATGAAAGATGAAGGATTTTGTGATGGTGACGCCAAGAGAAGGCAAATGTATTAGTTTCCTGTGGCTTCTGTAACAAATTACCACAAACTGGGGGATTGAAACAACTGAAATGTATCCTGTCCCAGTTCTGGAGGCCAGAAGTCTGAGATCAGGGTGCAGGCAGGGCCGTGCTCCCTCTGGAGGCTCCAGGGGAGGATCCTGCCTGCCTCCACCAGCTGCTGGTGGCCCCAGGCATCGCTGGGCTTGTGGCCCCATCGCTCCAACCTCTGCCTCCTTCTTCACATGGCTTCTCCTGTCCCCTCTGTCTAATCTCCCTTGGATTCTCTTTATAAGGACCTTTTTCGTTGGATTTAGGGTCGCCCGGAATCCAGGACAATCTCATCTTGAGATCCTTAACTTAAACGCATCTGCAAGGACCCTTTTTTCCAATAAGTTCACATTCCCAGGTTCCGGGGTTTAGGATGTGGCTGCATCTTTTGGGGTTCCCCATCCAGCCCGCTGCTGGCAGTGCTGAAGACAGAGGTGGATTAGACTGTGCTCTCCTCAAAGCACTGTCGAGAGCAGATTCGTTTCTATTTAGAGGATGATGTGTTTAGCAGGCAGCAGGCAACACTCCCTAGGCTGCCGGGAGAGAGAGTAAAAATCAACCAGATTCTGGGAAGTGTAGACATGCCTGGACACAGTGTGTCCCCAATCACCACAGGGGTGCTCCCTGTAGTGACAGGACCCGCCAAGCATCACCAGCATCTCAGCAACAGTGCAGGCAGGTTACAGAAGATGTGACATTTGGGTCCCACAGGCGCTGCTTGAGACATGCATGTCATTGGCAGGTCAGAGATCATCAAGCCTAGCCGGTGACCGTCCCCTCCTCTCCTCTGAGCACGGGGGCTCACTGCTGTCCCCTCCACTGTGTCACACCCCACAGCATCCTGCTCACAAGCCAGCATTAAATGCTCTCTTCTCCTCCTCTGGTTCTTTTAACTCTTTCAGGATACCAAAAGCAACGGCTCACAGGAGAAATCGTCTCCCTGAGGAGCCCTGAACCTGCCAGGTCCCCAGCGGGAATGCCCCCTGCTCTCTCCCTTCCCTCTGGCTCCTGCTGCAATGTCACTTTCATTCTAATGAGAAAGCAGAGCAGAGGGAGGAGGCAGAGCAGAGGTGCCTGGGGTCCCGCCTGATGGCCACCTAAGGGGTCAGCGCACCCCCTCCATGCCCACATGGCAGGGCCAGGCATGGAGGCATCCCTGGGCTCAGAGGCGGCAGAGGGATTTCCTGCCAACCATCCTGCACAGAAATCCTGGGGGGCTTCTCTGCTCTGCATTTTTGGGGCAACGGAGCAAGGTCGCGGGACTCCAGAAGATCAGAGCCCGTGTTTCCATGTGTCCATAACAGCGGGGTCTGGAAGAAATCTGCACACACCTTTGGGGAAAATCCTTCCTCTCTAAATTTGATACTCACCTGTGCATTTCTCTGTATTTTGGAACATTGTCAATGATTTGATGTTTCTTATTTTTAAATCAGATATTCAAAACTGAGAAAAATGCTGGCTTATTTTGTGTTCTTTTTTTAAAGAAACATTCACAGATGGGGGTAACTTCATTTGAAAAATAAAAATATTTGTTTCCTGATATTCCATAGTACAGTTTTGTTGTCTAAATTATAAAAATTAAGGCAGATCTAAAGCAGTTTAGACCCCTCATTTCAGCAAAGGGAGCAGAACCGAAGGCAAACAGTTCAGAATATCTTGTAATTTTCCTTTACTGGGAGCCAATTTGAATTTAAATTATGCGCAATAAATGTCAACTCTTCCCCCATTTATCTTAGTAACGTAGGAATTCTATATATTGAAAAAAGATCTTTGTACTTCAAAGGCTCCTTGACAATGTGAGTCTTCGCTTCTCCTCGTGGGAGAAGGTGTCAGCTTGATTGATCAGATGACTTTCAGATGCTGCAGGAAGAAAGGGCCCACCCACCCAACCTCCTCTGAACTGCACCTTTGTGTCTTGTCCTCGGATCTGCCTCCTGCTGGGAAATGCTCTGAGGAGCCCCTTTGTTGTGATAGGCTTCGGGGACACGCCATCCTAAGGGACAAAATGCCCATTAAGTGGAGCAGTTCATTTTCAGGGGGTGATCCTGGGTCTCATGTCGACAAATTCTAATGAACAGAGTTCCAGAATCAATGGAAAACACAGAATGCAAGAATGCGAGCTCTAAAAACATGTCCTGGTATGTGGTCATGACCTCGGGGTGTAGACGTGTTACAGCAGCTCCTGAGAATTACTCTAAAAATGGGTGTGCAATGGGATGCATGTGTGCCCCAGGTGGTCCCCATTTTGGGTGCTTGTGACCGGAGTGCTCAGCCCCGAGCAGGTGCAAGCAGGTGCTGATGTCACACGTCCCACCTCGGGGCACAAGCCTCCAGATCCTGCTCTGCTCCTCCAGCAGGAGGCCCTGGAGCAGATCCCAGCCTGTCCGAGTTGTTTCTTCATCCTTGGCAGATGGAACAACTCCCCCAGTCCTGCTGCCACGAGGGGTTGTGAGGTCAGAAGCAAAGATGACCGACAGCTCTGAGAGCTGTCACGTATGTCTAAACGCAGGCTGTTTTATGATCCAGCCTAAGAGAGGTGGGAAATCATGTCACAGCCCCCATCCCTCCTTCAAAGTGGAAGTAAGTATGGAGAAGCCGGCAGCCCGGGCCCTGGCTGCCCTGCCTGCTGACCCTAGCGCCCGCGGTGATGGAGGAGCCAGGCCTGGTGCCTTTCTTTGGCAACCTGCTGCCCTCTGCTGGCAGAGCCTGGAGAAGCAGGACCGCTGTGCAGACAAGCAAGCGTTGGCTCTGGGGAGGCAGTTGTCATTTCTGCGAGGGGTGTGAAATCTCTCAGGTGACACTACGCCGGGGTACCCCCCGTCCACCCCGGAGCCCAGTCAGCACCCTGGGTCAGCACCAGGCCCAACGGTCCCTGCCTTCTGAGATTTGGCCCCAGGAGCCCATCAGCCCATCCCTTCTCGCCCCGGAGTGTCTGGGTCGGGTGGCACCTGCATCTTGGCACTCCCTGCAGACCCCAGCAGGTGGCTGGAGCTCCCCTGCGTCCTCCTCACTTTTTGTGACTCTTCAGGTGAAGGTTTTCCAAATATATCCTCAATTCAAGACATCTGTCCAAGTTCCACGTTGCCTATAGAAGAAACGCAGCAAAGAAACGGGGCTGACATCCAAAAGGAAGAAAAAGCAATTGAAAATCTCCACTGCAGCCTCTGGGAAGCATGGAGACGCAACTGGGCCGCACGCTGCGCAGCAACGTGTTGTTGGAGTCTTCTTTATCTGTCTTCCCGCTAAGCTTGGTGCCTTTCCAAACGTCAACCAAACTCCTAGACTCAGGCAGGGCTGGCTGCAGTCTCCTCACCCCTCTGTGTGTCTAGATCTGTCATTTCCTCCTCAACGCTCATCCTTTCTCATGCTGACTGCAGTAAACTGAGAGTGGCTCCCAAAGATATGTCACGTCCTAAACCTTGGAACCTGTGAATGTGGCCTTATTTGGAAAAAGGGACTTTGCAGATGAGATTAAGCTAAGGATCTCGAGATGAGGAGGTCATCCTGCATTATCCAGGTGGCCCTAAATGCCATCACTAGTGTCCTTATTAGAGAGAGGCAGAGGGACACAGACACACAGAGGGGAGGCCATGTGAAGACAGAGGCAGAGATCGGAGAGACGTGGCCATAAGCCAAGGATGCGAGTAGCCACTGACGCCGGAGGAGACGAGGAAGTGTTCTCCACTCCAGCCTCTGGAGGGAGCACGCCCTGCCGCCACCTCGGTATTTCTCAGTAATACTGATTCCGGACTCCTGGCCTCCAGAACTGTGAGAGAGTGAATTCCTGTTCTTTCAAGCCCCTAATTTGTGCTGATTTGTTATGGCGGCCACAGAAGACTCATACGCCAGACTATCTAACTTCTCTGAGCTTCCCCGTATATTTTGGATACAGGTACTTTATTAGATATGTCCTTTGAAAATATTCTCTTCCGGTCTGTGGGTTGTCTTTTTATTCTATTAACAGCATTTTTCACAGAGCAGAAGTTTTTTAATTCTGATGAAGTGCAAATTATACCTTTTTCTTTCATGGAGCGTGCTTTTAGTGTCTCTGAAGAGTCACCTGCAAACCCATGGTCATCTAGATTTCTCCTGTGTTATCTGGAAGGAATTTTATAGTTTTGCGTTTTGCATTTAGGTCTGTGATCCATCTTGAGTTAACTTTTGTGAAGAGTGTAAGGTCTGTGTCTAGATTCATTTTTCTGCACGCAGATGTCCAGTGGTTCCAGCGCTATCTGGAAGTGTTGAAAAGACTATCTTTGCTCTGTTGAATTGCCTTTGCTCCCTCGTCAAACATCAATTGACTATATTTACGTGAGTGTATTTCCAAGATCTGTCTTGTGTTCCATCGATCAATTTGTCTGTGCTTTCACCAATGCCCCGCTGTCTTGATCACTGGAGCTTTATAGTCAGTCTTGGAGTTGGGTAGTGTCAGTCCGCCAGCCTTGCTCTTCTCCTTCAACATTGAGTCGACTATTCTGGGTCTTTTGCCTCTCTATAGAAACTTTTTCTTTGCGATTCTCTACAGAGACAATCATGCCATTTGTGAACAAAGAGAGTTTTGTTTCTTCCTCCCCGATCTGTATCTGTTTATCTTCTTTTCTTGGCTTACTGCGTTAGCCAGGACTTCCAGGATGAAGTTGAACAGGAGTGGTGGGAGGCAACATCCTTGCTTGTCCCTGATGTTAGCGGGAGGCGTCTAGTTTCTTCCCACTAGGCCCTTGTAGATGTCCTCTATCAAATTGGGGGAGTTTCACTGCATTAAATATTTAATAAGTTACTATGAGAAGTTCCTCTCTTTTAAATCAATTTAATAAGTTGTTGTCCAGACTTAGTGGTGGGGCGTGTCTTAGGAAACGTCTCCCCACAGTCCTGCTCTGCAGATGCCCCTGCCTTCCCTCTCTGCTCCGGGACCCCTCCTCCCTCCACTCAGACCCGCCAGCTCCCTCTGCTGAGGCCCCCCTCCCACACCCCTCCACAGCACCCAGGACCCCCAGCCTTCCCCCTGATCGCTGGTTCCTTTGCTCTCCTTGCCCTCTGCCTCTTGAGCCCTTCCTCAATTTGGAAAAGTTGCCAGACCCTTGAAGAGGCACGGTTGGATTGAATCAAACTACCTTTTTTTTTTTTTAAAGGAAAAATTGCCTTTCTAAAGTAGATTTAAGAGATTGAACTCTGTGTGCTGGGCATTGTAATACCTTGTTAGGCTTGTGCTATTTGTGGGGCAACTTCAAGGTGCATCTCGGGTAGTGTGTTGGCCAGGGCTCAGAGACACCCCACCCAGAGGGAGCCCCCTGCCCACCGGGGGTCTCGGGAGGCAGTGGAAGGTGGGCCTGGGCAGAGACTGCTTGTGGGGGCACAGCTGGCCTAGCGGGACAGGGGAGGACACTGAGCCACAGCAAAAGGCCACACAGCTAATAGGGGCTGGCAGGCTCTGAGCCCGAGACCTGGAGCTGGAGCAGGGGAAAATGCCTCCTCATGTCCTCCCTCCAAGCCGAAACTTCTCTCCATCAGCTCCAAGGGGAGGGTGGTGGGTCAGCTGGGACAGGGGTGGGGCGGGGTCTGCAGTCCCCTTCTTCTCCCGGCCACAGGGACAAGAGGACCATGGCCCCTGTGGGGGGAGGGGGCAGGGAGCACCGTGTCCCCTCCGACTGCAGGAAGGAGGACCCACTTCAACCCCCTCGAGCTCCACCCTTGTACCTGGGGTCCAGGATCCTGGACCTGGAATTGACCACCCTGGGGCCCAGGACCTGGCCCAGAATTGGCCACCTTAGGCCCAGGACCCCTGCTCCTGGCGAGCAAGGAGGAGAGCCACGCTTCCCCAGCCAGCCCCTCCCTGAAGGCTTTGCTGCCTCATTTCCTGGGCCCTCAAGGCCACCCTGGGAGGAAGTCCTCTACTGACAACCCTGGGGCTCAGGAGGGGACGGCATCGTTGACCAAGGTCCCAAGTAGCACCGAGCTGCAGAGCCTCTGCTGAAGGCTTCGTGACAAAGACCATTGCTGCCAGGATGAAGGAAGCTGCTGAGCACATCCAGGTCCTGTGTTCTTCTCCTCCTGCCCTGCACTTGTTACTTTTCCCCAAATACACGATTACCCTCCTGAGAGGCAGTCTGGTGTCAGCCATTAATAGAAGGCATTGTCCCATCTCATGACACCTGCATTGTTCTCCTTGACATTTTTCTCAATTTATAGTTGATAACATAACGATTCACAAGGTGGGCGACCTCTCCAACCGAGGGAACTAAAGCTTGTGTTTCGTTGAAGTCTGATAGCTCTGAAGATTTTCTGTCCTGCTGGGGGGACCCAAGAGCTTCCCACAGAGAGTTCTAGAAGGATCACAGCCATTGGCCCCAGGACCATGGCTGCTGGGATACCTTCAGGCCCCGGGCAGCTGTGGCCGTGCGGGCTTGGGTGGGGCTCAGGGCCACAGCTCCATACAGACTCCGTCCTGCCCCTCGACACCCAGCTGCCTGCACTGAGCTGAGCCACGAGCTGAAATCTAAGGCTCCGGACACACAGGCTGCAGGAGAGCACTGCCCTCGGTGGAGGAGGGTCCCGGGGAAGAAGGAGATGGAGGGCGGGAGATGGAAGGAGAGAGAAAGAGCCAGAAAGCTGCAGTCATTGCCAAAGGCACTCGCACCAGAGACACTGAAAACAGTAAAGAGGGGGAGGACGGAGGGGGCTCCCAGTAGCTCCCACCACTGGGGGAGCTGACAGACACGAGAACAGCAGAGCAGGGTCCCTCCTAAGTGTAACACAGAGGCCTCGACACCGAAAACACTCCCGCCATAGATTAACCTGTAACGTTGAAGTGTTTTCATCTTCCTCTCAAAATGATGTTCTAGAAATACCAACGGCAATACAATCTGTGAGACTCGCCAAGGCCACGTGAGGAGTGGAAACACTAGTTCACGTTCCAGGAGGGACACAGAAAGGGTCCCCATTGTTACTCCCTGTAGCTCACAGCACCGTTAACCAAGACGCTGGGAAAGAAGGGCCCTGAGGTTTGGGACAGGGTCTCTGCTGCTGGTTTATGGCCGTATGGTCAGTCCTGATGCCATGTTGGTGGAGTTCCCTGGTGAGCACAGCGGGGCTTCTGAGTAAAAGGGGACCCTAACTCCAGCCTGGTCCCAGGACAGAAGCCCCCTCAGGCTAGGGGACAGTATCTCAATACCTAGGGTAGCCCATCCTCTCTTCCCTAGAGACCTGGATGACTGGGGTTGGGGTCGTGCCAACACAGAGGATTGGGGATGGGCCACCTGCGGCAGCCCCGTGGGAGACAAAGCTTCACTTCTGTCATGGGGCCTGGGTCTGTCCCCCAAAGAAACAAACATGCAAAACAGGGGGCGACTCTCTTTCCCTCAAGGCAGAAGGACCTGAAGGTGCGGAGGACCATGGCCTCTGGCTCAGTGCCCCTAAGATCCGGTTGCAGGGTGTGATTCTGACATCCTCAGCTTCACTACTTTATCCTCCTCAGGGAGAGAGGAGGTGGGGTCCAAACAGCCTTCAGGCAGGTGGTGTAGACCAGCCCTGAATCATTTAGATTTAAGACACGCTTGGAAGGCAAACACCCTCCTGGGATGGTCTGGGAACCTGCCTCTTCAAGGGAAGAAAACCCCACTCAGTGCT
Organism: Equus caballus; assembly: GCF_041296265.1. Classification (NCBI taxonomy): domain Eukaryota; kingdom Metazoa; phylum Chordata; class Mammalia; order Perissodactyla; family Equidae; genus Equus; species Equus caballus. Next base: position 2,702,123 of record NC_091684.1, read on the forward strand.
GAGCCCTCTTCACCCTGGAAACACCATGTGGAGAGACACCCCACGCCCAGAGAGCGACGCCCCCCGGGCCGGGGTGGGGCAGGGTCCGGATCCGCCAGCAGAAAGTCAGGAGCAGATCCCGAGGCTGTCTGCTGACCACCTGGCTCCCCTTCGGGGACTCCAGCAGGACATTGGGGTGTGCGTGCTGGTTGGCGTGTGTGCAAACGGCCCAAGCACTCAAATAAATACAATTCTAAGGAAGATGCAGAATGCACCCTGTCAAAGCAGGACTTAAAGGCAAAGACGACTGATGAGAGACGTGCCACAGGGGGGCGCTCTTGCTCCTCATTTCAAAGGTTGGGAGCCAGCTGCATCCTTCAAGGTAACCTTCATTTTTGTTGGACTTTTGCTAATTTGTCTGCAGGAGAATAACAAGAGGATATCTAAAATGAGGTCCGCTGTTGTGGAAACTGACCAGGACTTTCAGGTGATATTTCCACGATTATTCCCTCCCCTCCCCAACTTCATCGCCTCTTTTTAACGTCCACTGTGTTAGAGACGAGAAAACGGAGGCACTTGCCTGTCCTCCTTTGAAAGGAAAAAACCCAAAGAAAATGCCCACCTCTCATGAGTCTCACGAGCACTAGGTCTTTCCGCTAAGGTGGCCGCCGGGGAACAAAGTTCCCGTCTCTGAAGGAGACGCTGCTGAAACCCTCCCTCGGCTGCGTCGTTCTCACTGTGGGGCGGTTCCACTCGAGCTCTGGGAAGAGGGTGTCAGGAGACTGTCACCAGTGAGTCCTCAAAGGTTTATGGTGAGAGGTTTGAGCTTTTCTTCCATATTCCTGTCACAAAATCAGGCCGGTAAATCGAGAGAAAGGAAGAAAGTTTATCAACCATCTGTGTCCCTGCTGGTGGGATGCTGGACATCTTCCTCCTGGTCTTCCTGGGTTCCGCGTTTTGCAGCATTGCTGGAGCAGTGCTGGGCATGCGTGGGAGTGTGGGCACATCCTCATGAACAAGGAGCCCCAGGGAGGGCCCCGGGAACCCCACAGACCGGCAGAACCATCCGTCCACCATTTTCTAGGAAAAATTGCCTTTGGTTTGCCTTCATTTAGATTTCCAGCACTCCGAGGGGAACGAAGCCATGTTCTAGCACAGAGGAGAGAGACACCAAAGAAACTAGACAGGAGGAGCCAAGATGAGGCGTTTCCTTTTGGGGAGGTGAGTGGTTGGGGATTGAGGTCCAAGCCAGCCCCCCCACTTTCACCTTGTGGAGAAGGACAGAACCTCTGAGAGCTCCCTGCCCCAGCACTGGGCCTGGCCTGGGCACCTTGTCCTCACACTCAACCCAGGCCTCCCTGGGGGGAGATGGCCAGGGCGCAGGGTGGGAGACAGCCAAGGTATAGGGCCCAGGGTGCAAGATGGCCAGGGTGCAGAGGGGGAGATGGCCAGGGCCCAGGGTGCAAGATGGCTAAGGTGCATGGCAGGGAGTTGGCTAGGGTGCATGGCGGGGAGACGGCCAGGGTGCATGGTGGGGAGATGGCCAGGGTGCATGGTGGGAGATGGCCAGGGTGCAGGTTGGGAGAGGGCGAGGATGCAGGGTGGGAGATGGCCAGGGCCGAGGGTGGGAGATGGCCAGGAGAGTGGAAATGATCCAGCGCTCTTGGAAGAAGCCACAGACCCTCAGGGCCTCTTCCTTCCATTCCAGGGACCAGGCATGGGGAGTGTCCTTGGAACAACCAGGAGCAAAGCTCACATTTCCAACTCCAGTTTCCAGGGTTCCTCCATTGCCTGGTCAGTCCGCATTCCCGCCATGCCTGGTGCCATTGTTTGCTCAGGATAAAGTTCCCTGGGAGGGCTGGGGCACCACATTGGGCTTCCTGTGTGTGAGCTGCTCTGATTTGTCCTCTGTGCGTGTCCTCAGCCTCCTCCCTGGCCAGCGGGGCTGCTCATCATCTTCTGGCTAATTAGAGTGGACTGCACACCTCGGGGAAGCGTGCCACCACCAGCCCTCCGGGTCACACAAACGGAGCAGCGAGGGGGGCAGTAACGGGACCCCGAGGCTGAGCAAGCTGCCCCCTGGATCCTGTGGTCGCAGGGCCACCTCTGCATGAAGGCCGGGAGCCTCCTGATAGGTCTCCTTTCCTCATGAGGTTCAGGGTTTGAGATGATCTCTGATGGGTTGGGAGTGTCCCTATTGAGTAGGACCCGGGCCGTCAGAGGGAACTGGAGGCAAGGGGGAGCCTAGTGTCTGGCTGGGGGAACAGGCTGGTCCTGGTGCAGTGTGGTGACACGGGGGGCCTTGGGGAAATGGCTGGTGGTCAGTGTGGACCAGGAAGGCCAAGGCTGGGCACCTCATGACCCCGCAGGGCCTGGGCTCAGAGTCCCCAGGGGCCATAGAGGGCTCCGTGAGCCAGAGTGGACCATGGGTCTTATCTCCCACAGTGACGCCTGATGGCAGCAGGGGACAGCAGCGGATGATTTAGAAACAATGCCTCTTAGGTTCCCTAGGGTTCAGTCTGAGATGGAGATGCTGGACATCCTGGCGTGACATTATTTGGACAATTAAAATCGAGGTGATTGTCATTATATCTCAAGAGCAGCACATAGTTTCGTGTTTTCCTCCAGACTGTGAACAACTGGAGGGCCAGGGTAGGACTCTGCTTCTTCACTTCCTTGGGGGTGAATATGGAGGAACCCCCCTCCACCCCAGTGAGCCCCTGCCAGTGAGCCCCTGCCAGTGAGCCCTGGAGTCTCCCCAGTGTGGGACACACATTTGCAGGACAGGAGCGGACCCTGCACAGACCCTGGGCCCAGGGGTGAGCTGTGCTCTGTGCTGCCATTTGTCTCGGCTCCCAGCCAGCCCAGCTGGTTTCCTCTTGTTAGACTGGCCTGTGAGGAGTTTCAAAATCTGCAGCTGAAAGAGCGAGTGTCCTGTGTTGTGAACAAGACACGCGAGTGCTTTGTAGCCTGACTACCTTCTTCTGACACCTCTTCATCATCCAGGCTCTAAACACACAGATTTCAAGTAGGTTTTGGAAATTTCTTCATTAGACCTGAAGATTCATTTCTCTCTAATTTGGTGCGCATTTTGTGTTCAACTTTGTAACACTTGTCATTGTAGCCCCAACTATCAAAGTCAAGGAGAAAATAATTGATTTGGAAAAACGAGACTCCGTAAATAATATAAATCACAGTAAATGAGTAATTTGGCCACATTTGCAGAACATCGAGGCCTCCAATGCTGGCTGGGAATGGTGCCCTGCCATCGTCACTTGTCGGCCGTAGAGGACATCAATTATTTGCCCTGGGGGCAGCAGGTGCTGAGGCCGAGTTGTCCCGTGACTCGGGTTGTCCCGAGACTCGACCGCAGCACAGGTGACGGCAGCGGTGTTTGCCTCTGAACATGCGAAGGCGCGGTGCGGGGGCGTGGAAACGCTCCCATGTTGGGAGTTGTCTTCACCTCATCATTGCCTGCAGGGATGTGGGGAGGAAACACTGTGTCCTGCGTCCCCCTGCTCGGCCCACCTTCAGTCTCTGCTTCTCAGGCTGGACTGCTGCCCTCCATTCCGGGCGTCCCAAGGCTCAAAACGCATCTGGATAAAAATGATGCATCTTCTTGGAGCACCATCTTACTCCCTGGAAATTCACGTCAGCAGTATTTTCTATACTAAATGAGTGAGTGTGTTAGACGTAGGACAGAATATTGGCAATTTTAAAAAGTAGTGAATAAAATGTCTGGGATGTTTTCTGCTTGTGGCCGGCAGCTCCAGGCCACACCCAGAGCCCTGGTGGGCAAGTTGACTTGCCTCCAAATGGGAGAAAGTCCTGGCAGCCTGAGTTAGGTGTTAGGCTGCTTGGCACGGCCCTGGGGCCCTGTCTCTTCTCCGTGGGCGATCTTAGGCGAGTAGCTCCGTGTCTGAGATCCTTGGCTTCCCTGGCTGCCTCCAGCCCCCGTGATTCCGGCGCGCTGGAGGCCGGTCCGCCCCTGCCCATCTCCTTCCCCTCATCAGGCTGGAGAGCATCCCCAGTTCTAGCTACTCAGGCCTTTTGATCTAAATCAACTTGTAGCGTTTATTGGAGATGTGACAATCTCAAGGTGTTGAAGCCTTTGTTTGGGAATTGATTTGGATTTTAGCCTCAGGGCTCATTTTCACCTTTTAAAGATGATCTCTGTGTTGTGTCTGGGGGAAGACAGAAGCAGTATCCGTGACAGTGAGCAGAGCCGTGGACAGTGTGGGCAAGCCACGTCCTGCAGCCCCAGGGGCCCCTGCAGAGCTCAGGCACACAGACCTCCACTGGACAGGTGCTTATTAAAGGGGGTCGCTTTTAAAGTGCTGCTCTCAGATGAGTTCGTGTGCACGTAAACAAGAAAAAGAAACGGTGGACACCCGAGACTGTCAACTCCCAGAGGCCGGTCCTGTCAAATGCATTTTCACCGTCCTGCCCCCCTGTCCTCTGTCCCCACACTCCTTCTCCCCCACGTCTGGCACAGGGCCCACCCACTCGCCTCCCCAGCCCCCAGCATAGGGCTTTGCAGGTAATGGCCTCAAGCGTTTGTACCATAAATTAAATATGCTTATTTTGGAGACAATTAAAACGTTTATCAGCTCTGACTTTTCAAAATATTTGTTAAATTAGCAGGAGTTCAGTTTTTTCCCTTGAACAGACTAAGAGCCAGTGTTGATTTATTTAGTCTACTCAACATAATTGCAAAGTAAGGTCTTAAATACAGTTTATTAACACTTTTAATAGGATGTAAAAAAGAAAATTTCAACGCAGATAAAATTCTGGCATAAGAATAAAGCAATTATGGAGGCTTGGGGAGGGGAAGGGCGCTCCATGCCTTCAGTGCGTGGTGCTGGAGCTTGAATTAGTGAAGGTGGATTTATGTCATCTGAGGTCACTCCCCAGCAGGGGGCTGGCAGCCTCATTCCCTCCAGCCAGCCTTCTCCGGCTGCCCTCCATTTTCCTGGGACACCAACAAGGCTGCAGTTTCATTTGTTGCTCACACACTGGGGGATATTCCGGAAAAATCCACTGAGCAGAGGGCAGGAAGGGGGAGCCCTCTTGAGCTTTTCCTCTTGCTTCTGGAATTGCTCAGTGCTGCAGGGCCACTGAGGAGATGTGAAGCAACTGATCCTCGAGGCGACCTCGCCACCCAGACTGGGAGACGGTGGCCCTGAGGTCAGAATCAGAGCTTTGCCCCAGGAGAACTCTGTGAACAGAACTTCCTGCTAATATGGAATGTTCTAGGTCTGCACTGTCCAATACAGTGGCTATTGAACCTTTGAAATATGGCTAGTGTGGCTGAAGAATTGAATTTTAAATTTTATTTAACTAATTAATTTGAATTTAAATGTAATAGCTAAGTGTGGCTACAGTATTGTGCAGTATACTCTAGCAGAAGGCTTGGAGCTCATCCTTCTTTTCATAGAAGAGCAAGGAGCCTCTGGGGCAGCTGGCCTGCATTTCCACCCCCAGGGAGGGTCTAGCCACTGCTGTGCATGCTGGGAGAATCCCAGGATCAAGATAGGGAGGAGTCCAGGCCACCGCTGTGCATGCTGGGAGAATCCCAGGATCAAGATGGGGAGGAGTCCAGGCCACCACTGCGCATGCTGGGAGAATCCCAGGATCAAGATGGGGAGGAGTCCAGGCCACCACTGTGCATGCTGGGAGAATCCCAGGATCAAGATGGGGAGGAGTCCAGGCCACCACTGTGCATGCTGGGAGAATCCCAGGATCAAGATGGGGAGGAGTCCAGGCCACCACTGTGCATGCTGGGAGAATCCCAGGATCAAGATGGGGAGGAGTCCAGGCCACCACTGTGCATGCTGGGAGAATCCCAGGATCAAGCAAGGGAGTCCAGGCCACCGCTGGGCATGCTGGGAGACTCGGGCTGCCTTGAAGGGCCAGGTAAAGGTCAGATGGCCACCATATGACCACTGCCTCCCTGTTGGTGAGTCCATCCTTCCTCCAGTGTCCACCCCCGTCCCCTTAAATCTTCTCATATTCATTAATGTAGATTTAGGATGAAATGCACTGTGATTGTTATTATGGAGCCACTTATGACTCATGTCCTTATCTGTCCTCAGCTTCTCAAGAATGCCCAAGTCATTTCCTTCCAAAGCCTCCCCATAGCGGTGACATGGCTCTAGGGGCGAGGACGAGGAAGCCAGTCCATCTACCAGGCCTTACGGGTCACAGAGCTGCTCAGAAAGCTTTTGCTGGAGTCAGCCTATTTTTCACATTGTTTGTGATAAAGGTCCTTAGATAAAGAGTCCAAACAGGTTTCCTGCTTAGTTCCTCCAGCTGGGTACAGAGCCTCTTCACACCCGCAGACAGAGAGCTTTCCAGACTGGACGACAGACGCTTGCGCTCCCCGAGTGAGAGGGCGGAGCTGGCCGGCCTCTGGGTCTCGAGCTCCGGGTGGGCTGGGGGCGCAGGGTTCACGGAGTCGGCTGAGTCTTACAGCAGAAGCTCTCACAGAGGCTATGTTCTTGTAATCTCAAACTGTGGTGGATCATACATAGGGGACAGTGTAACATAATCAAGTTAAAATTTTAGTTTATTATTGTTAGAACGTAAAGCCATATTCCTTCTTTCCTGTGGCCAGCTCGTGAAGTGTGTTCTCTCCGATGGTAACACGCCCGCACAGGTGGGCCTCCCAGCTCCCTCCCGCCCACCTTTCTCTTCTGTTTATTCCAGCAGCCTCACAATGACCTTGGTGCCCGGGCCATCTGCCCACACCCCTGGCCATTGCTGGCTGCCTTCTGTCCTTTCTTCTTCATTCTACCCGAGCAGGGGGTGCATGGCCTGCTTCCCACTGTGAGCACTGCCCTCTCTATTGCCCAGGTTTCATGGGTCTCCAGCCTCATGTTGCACTTGAACGTGGCTGAGCGAGGTGCAGGCGCTCAGCTGGTCTGGGCAGGATGAGGATGATCCACGCCCACAGGCTGCCTCTCTTCCCCAGGCCCCTGGGCAGTGCCCCTCACAGCCCCCGAGCCCACAAGTCTGCCTCATCTGACTAGTCCTGCTGTCGTCTGTCCAGGCTTGGTCTGGGGCAGTCCAGCGACCCGCCCCAAACTTCTTTTTTCAGTACATTTTATTTTTACTTTTTTTTTTTTATTGTGGTAAGATATACACAACATAAAATTTACCATTTTAACCATTTTCAGTGTTCAGTTCAGGGGCATTAAGTACGTGCATGTTGTTGTGCAGCCGTCCCCGCCATCCGTCCTCAGAACTTCTCATCTTCCCAGACTGAAGCTCTGTGCCCATTAAACACCAACTCCCCCGACCCAGCCCCCGGCAGCACCACCTACCTTCCCTCTCCATGATTTGCCTCCTCCAGGGACCCCATGTAAGTGGAATCATATTATGTGTTCTTTTGCATCCGGCTTACTATTTCACTTAGCCTAATGTCTTCATGGTTCATCCGCGTCCTGGTATGTGTCAGAGCTTCCTTCCTGTTTAAGGCGGAAAAATAGTCAACTGTGGTATACACCACACTGTGTGTGTCCATTCATCGTTCAGTGGAGCTTCATCTGCTTCCACCTTTTCGCTGTTGTGGGTGACGCTGCTGTGAACATGAGCATACAAATATCTGTTTGAGCCCCCGCTTTCCATTTTTTTGGGTATATGCCCAGAAGTGGAATTCTGGATATATGGAAGGCACTATTTTTTTTTTTTTTAAAGATTTTATTTTTTCCTTTTTCTCCCCAAAGCCCCCGGTACATAGTTGTGTATTCTTCGTTGTGGGTTCTTCTAGTTGTGGCATGTGGGACGCTGCCTCAGCGTGGTCTGATGAGCAGCGCCGTGTCCACGCCCAGGATTCGAACTAACGAAACACTGGGCCGCCTGCAGCGGAGCGCGCGAACTTAACCACTCGGCCACGGGGCCAGCCCCAGGAAGGTACTATTTTTAATGTTTTGAGCAAACACCATACAGTTTTCCACTGTGGCTACCCCATTTTACATTCCCACCAATGGGGCACAAGGGTTCTAATTTCTCCACATCCTCACCAAAACTTGTTATTTTCTGTTAAAAAAATTTTTTTTTATAATATCCCTCCTAATGAGTGTGAGGTGGTAGCTTATTGTGTTTTTCCCCCCAAGAAATGCAACATAATTTTATTGTATTACAAAGTATTGTATTGATTTGCCAAAATTTTATAATTTGGAAAAGGAATTACCTTCTTTCCTTATTTTTATTCTTTTTTTATATTTCTTTTTTTAAAAACATTTTCTTATTGTGGTCACAATAGTTTGTAACATGGTGAAATTTCAGTTGTACATTATTATTTGTCAAGACACCATATAAGTGTGCCCCTTCACCCCTTATGCCCATCTTCCACCCCCAATCCCCCTGCTAATCACTAAACTGTTCTCTTTGTCTGTAAGTTTGTTTATCTTCCACAAATAAGTGAAATAATACAGTGTTTGTCTTTCTCAGTCTGGATTATTTAACGTAACATAATACCCTCAAGGTCCATCCACGTGGTTGTGAATGGGATGATTTTGTCTTTTTTTATGGCTAAATAGTATTCCATGTATATATATATATATATACATACCACATCCTCTTTATCCAATCATTGGTCGATGGGCACTTGGGTTGCTTCCACGTCTTGGCTACCGTGAATAATGCTGCAATGAACACAGGGGTGCATAAGTCTCTTTGAATTGTTGGCTTCAAGCTCTTTGGATAGATACCCAGTAGTGGGATGGCTGGATCATATGGTATTTCTATTTTTAACTTTCTGAGAAATCTCCATACTGTTTTCCATAGTGGCTGCACCAGTTTGCATTCCCACTGGCAGTGTATGAGGGCTCCCTTCTCTCCACACCCTCTCCAACATTTGTTATTTTTTGTCTTAGTGATTATAGCCATTCTGACAGGCGTAAGGTGGTATCTTAGTGTAGTTTGGATTTGCGTTTCCCTGATGATTAGTGATGTTGAGCATCTTTTCATATGCTTATTGGCCATTTGTCTAGCTTCTTTTTGAGAAATGTCTGTTCGAGTCTTTTGCTCATTTTTGAGTGAGTTTGTTTATTTTTTTGTTCTTGAACCACCTCCAACTTCAAACCCACTTTAAATTTTTTTCTTTTTGCAGGGGAAGATTTGCCCTAAGCTAACATCTTTGCCAATCTTCCTCCTTTTTTCTTCCTTTTTAACTCCCAAAGCCCCAGTACATAGTCGTGTATAGTTGTAACTTCTTTTGGTTCTTCTATGTGAGCTGCCATCACAGCATGGCTACTGACAGACAAGTGGTGTGGCTGCGTGCCCGGGAACCGAACCTGGGCTGCTGAAGCGGAGCGTGCTGAACTTCAGCTGCTAGGCCATCAGGTCTGGCTCCAAACCCACTCTAAGACCTACACTGCAGTCCTTGCCCCCATAAGAAGTCAGGGCCAATTTTTCCAATGTGAGTCAGTAGATACTGGAGGAGTAAATGAGCTGGGTGGGGCTGCGTGAAGACATTCTCTGACAGAGGCCTGTGTGGATGCTGACGAGGCGGCTCGGCCCAGCGCACAGACGAAACCAGGAGGCGGAGCCCCTCTCTGCTGTCAGAAAGAGTAAGTTCTTTTACCTCCCCAAACTTCAGGATGAGAATTTAGCTGAGAGAACGGGGGTCATTAATGTCCTTTGACTGCAGGGAAGATCAAATCCCAACCTAATTATCTGTAAAAGCGAATATTTTGCCCCCTGAAAATCGCAAGCTTGTAATAATTGGTGTGAGGCCCACTCAGTGCACACCTTGGTGGTTCAGCGATGTCTGCCTACTCAGCCAGCACCCGCGGCAAACACAGACCCATCCAGAGAGGGGGTGCCTTGGGCTGGTGGCGCAACAAAAATGGGAAACACTGAAATGAGTGATCCCGAGTCATTATTTAACCAGGGGAGAGACTGGGAACCTAATAACAGCTACAGAAATAGGATTTAATGAGGAAAGAAAAGGCAAGAATTAATGCAAAGGTCAGCAAAATGATGTGGAGTTGCTTGGAATTTTTAACGAGCACTGGCGTCCCCATCTGCTCCGCTCAGAAGCATTTTGCAATTAGGGAATATTGATAGTTAATTTGATAAGGAATAATGGTAATGCTAACCCCAACCTTTAGTTAGTTCTTGGCAGTTTGCGAAGCCCTCTCCCACACCCTCTCTCTGATCCTTCCTGACGCCGGGGGTGGGTGCCATTGGCCAGCCTGGCCCATGAGGCTGCCGCGACCTGGAGACCACTGTCATCGTTCACCCCCGGTGTGGCCCCGCCAGCCCTTGGCCGTGAACAGACCCGTGTCCTGTGCAGGGATCATGAGCTCAGTGAAGCTGCACTTTTGTTCAAGGCCATATGCGGAGGGAGAGGCAGAAGTGTGGCCTCTTCTCAGCCCTCACTGTCGCCCACGCCCCTTGGTGACTTTCGAGGGATGTTGAATTTGACTGGCTGCATTTCCATGTCCTTTCCGGGTGTCGGCAGGATCCAGAGACAGCCCGGAGCTGGCTGTGGGCCTTCCACTTGGGGTCTGGGGACAGCAACGGCACCCCTCCCTCGAACCCCTCAGCCTCAGAGGATGTCCAGTGGTCTCCGTGTTCTGTCCTGAGCGCCCAGCGCAACTCCAGCCTAAGGCCCAGCTTTGTGTCTCTCCAGCCAGGGAGCGTCTGCTAACATGAGCTCTTCATAAAGGAGGTCCACGCTCACTGCTGGGGGCAGTCGCTGGCCCCGGAAGTTTCTGGAACAGGAGCAGGGCACCAGCAGCTCCGGCAGGTGGTGAGGACCCTGCAGACAGCATCATTGCTCTGGCTGCCAGAGTCAAGGGCTCTGATGCTGGGCTGCTATGGGGTTCCCACCTCTTGCCTGGAACAGCCCCTGGCTTGGGCTGGCACTTGGCGCTTAGAGCCTCGGGTGACCCTTCCATAGAGTCCCTTTGCTCCGGTCCTCAGGACAGCTCCACTTGCCCAAGAAAAGTGAACTGATTCCTCAGTTTTAAATTTCAACTCACCTAAACAGGCTTTTTTCTTTCCACATCTGGAGAATATTAAACATCTCTTCATGAACTTCATCGCCCATTTGGGGTTTCTGCCCCTTCCCCGGCCCATGGAGACCCTCGGCAGACACCTGATGACTGAATCAATGAAGAGAGATCACGATGATTGGGTCACACATCACATCATTGGGATGTGTGGTCACCCAGAGATGGCATTCTGCCAAAAACCCAGAGTCTGCTCCCAACAGGGGGAACTTAGAAATGCCATTCTTACCATCTTCAGTGTAAGAACCCAACTGCTTTTGCAGAAGGACACACACTTCAGGATGTTCCAGGTATAGATGTGTATGAGTTAAGCCTTGAGCAGCTGGGGCTGGGGGTGGAGGAGGCGGAGGCCGGCCAGGGCTCCCCAGGGCTGCCCAGGATCCATGGGACGGTGGGCTTCCTCCCTGGAGGGGATGAGGTCCCTCCTCCAGCCAGAGCCTGAGGAGGATGTCCACATGGGATGGAAAACAGAGCCACAACTCTGAGGACTGAGGGACATCGAAGGCCACCTCGAAGGCTCCCACTAGCTCACACACAGCGTGGGAGAAAGAAGTGGTCCCCGGGGCCTGAGGAACTGTGATTACGACTTCTGGAGCACATTCCTGGAAAGCAAAGCCTGCCCGAGAAGACCGCCAAGAGCGGCTCCGCGTGGCGTCTGAGCTTTACCCCAGTACGTGAAGCTGAGACAACTAGCAACAGGGGCCAGGGAGGAGCCACTGTCCTCACCCAGGACAGCAAAGGCCAGAAGCACAGTGAGACCCTCAGAAGACAGCCAGGGCCTCAGGGGCTCCAGGCTGGACATTAGGGGTCTGTTTCCTGGATACCCTCACTGGGCCGAGGGGCCGAGGGGCCGAGGGGCCGAGGGGTGGGCGCTGAGAACAGAGATGGAGACGCAGGGCTCTAAGTGCTCCAAGAGGCTTTGCTGAGAACAGAATCCAGCTGTAACTCCTGGGCTTCAGTTCTGTTCTGGAATCTTCCATCTCTTCCCCCCACCCTGGGGTGTCACAAGCGGTGCAGTCCTGGGGAGGAAGCCGGACTTCTGCCATGGAAAGGACCTCCTGCTGTTTGACAAGGACAGCCGCTTCCTGGAGGATCTCGGTTCTGGCGAACCCCTCCCGTGGCCCCGACCGTGGTTCTTGTGACTCCTGTGCAGGGCACGGTGATGAGGGAGGGCCGTTCTGGGTGGCGACTTGAATTCATTTGACAATCGTGGGAGACAAGGCCAGACTGAAAGGGTCCGTTATGCTGGTGTTCAGAATGCAACCAGGGTGACGTTTCAAGTTAAGAATGGCTTGAAATCCTATTTTCACCTCTTTCCTGACACCCACCTTTGCCCTGGACGAGGGCAAGTCTGAGGGTGGTGACGTGAAGACAGCCGGGTCCCGGTCACTGTGGTGACCAGTGAGTGTCACTGGGACTCAAGTGAGTGCCCAGCAAGCGCTCAGTGGGACACAAACGGCAGGAGCTTCATGGGAGACCACCTTTGTCCTCCTCCAAGGGCCAGGGAGAGTAGAGAAGGAATGCTAAGAGCTCACAGAAGGACCAAACCAGGCCAAGTGCAACTCAATGGACTCGGCAGCCAGACGCAAGAACACCGCCGAGAACTCTCCCTCTGGTGTCAGAGCATCCTGGGCACCTGCTCCTCTGTCCTCAGCCCAGGCCGGTGACAGGGAGGAGTCAGCCCTCCACGGGACCCCAGGCTTCCAGAGGGACTGAGGACGCGGTTGGGGGGTTGAAGACAGATCCTAGTAACAGTGAGCGGAGGACGACACTAGCTGGGCAGTGAGACTGTTCTTGCTGTTCACCTTCCATGGCAGACCCTGCGCACCCCCACTGCAACCTTGACCAGGACAGAAGCAGCCGTCCACGCCTTTCTGTCCGGAAGAGTTCCATGCGCAGAATCTCACTTCCTCCTCTAGGTAGAGATCCTACGCACCTCGAGACGGGGCTGGTGTTTCCCTTTCTGAGGCCTTGGAGGAAGGCGCGCAGGCCCTGATTCTCTTCTATAATTTCACAGGATCAGTTGCTGGGGCTAATTCTCCATGACACTTCTATAAGTCTTGTGACAGCTTTTGTTCTGGACCATCCTTTCAAGGATGTTGTGCAGTGAACAGCCTGGGCAGCTGGAGATGGGGCCTCCTCCAGAGCAGAGGGCAGCTTTATCTCCTGACCAGACTAAGAAGGATAACGTCTCTCTTGGGGACAAGGGTTGGGCAGGTTTGCTTGAAGCCCCTTGTACGAGGGTTTCCCAGGCTTGAGTTCCTCAGCTGAGACATAGACCACTGCGTAGGCAGCATCCGCCTGGGCCGCTGCGCACTGTGAAAGGAAGTTTTTGCTGCCCGCTGTGCTGTAAACTGTCCTTCATTTCTGACCCAGGAGTCTCGTGTCTCCTGCTAGCATCTGTGAAACTGCGGCAGGCTGACTTGCTGGCCTGAAAATAGGGTAAAATCTCTGACTGAGGGTTGTGACGCAGGTGAGGGAGGATGAGCTGTGCACAGGGCTGGGTTTCTCGTCCCCGCCTTGTCGGTTCCCTGCCCTCTGAGGGCGGTGAGAATCCCATCCTGCTCTGTAAGGTTACCGGGCCCTCTGTGCGTCCCGGTCTCTCTCCTCTCCTCCGGTCTCTTGCTGGTCATTGTTTCATCTTGTGACTTAGTGCCTTAACTAGTCAAGGAAGGACAAAAGTATTCACAGTGATTTCATTTATTTATCAACTAGTTTATGTTCCTTGCTCTTAGTTGAAAATAACGACTGTCACAATGAGGAAGAGGACATCTATCAACAAATAATTAAAACAACTCTTTCAGGACAATTAATTTTTTTCGATGGTTCATCAAAAGTGGGTTCTCAGGTCCGGCCCTGCGGCTGAGTGGTTAAGTTCACACATTCTGCTTCGGTGGCCCGGGGTTTGCCGGTTCAGATCCTGGGTGCGGACCGACATACCACTTACCAGGCCATGCTGTGGTGCCATCCCACATAGAAGAACCAGAATGACTTACAACCAGGATCTACAACTAAGTACTGGGGCTTTGAGGAGAAAAAAATAGTGCATTCTCTATACACATAGATAAAGGTAAGAGAAAATAATCATAATCATAACTGATTTATGGAAGAGTGTCTGTGTTAGAAACTGCTCCGTGCTTACCGGGGACTATAATTTATTCCTTCTAACTCTCCTCTAAGTCCTACATTATTCCTCATTTTACATATGAGGAAACTGAAGCTCAGAGAGGTTAATTAACTTGCCCAATGTCACACATTTAGTCCATGGCAGAGCAAGGATGCAGGATTTGGTAATCTGGTTGCTGACACTGAGTTTAAAACTGGACTCTTCTGAACGGTGGCTGCTGAGCACACAGAACAGCCCAGACCTGTAATCAGGGGGCGAGTCAGCTGAGCCTGCAAGACTCCAGCTCTGGGGTCAACTGCACCTAAAAAGGAGACATCCTTCGACTGGGGAAATGAATCTGATGGACTTATTGGTGTTATGTTACGGTGCAATAAGTCAGGAAGCCAAGATATGATTCTATTTTTTAAAAAACAAACCGTGTCACACCCTGCCTAGACACCACAGGCATGCACATATATACACCCAGACACGGAGACGGCAGAACTGAGCGAAAGGAGCAGACAGCTGTTAGCACGGCCTTCCCTGGGCGTGGAGCAGCAGAGGTGGGGGAGGGGTGGGGAGGCGGGGGAGAGAAAGGCAGAGTGGGAGGAAGTGACACACAATGAAACAAAATAAACAGCTTTCCACTTTAAAAATAGGCAATATAATATAACCTTATAGTTGCAAAAGACTTTTTATATTAAACTATTTTCATTACACATTCATACATATATGCACAATTTAATCATAAATGCATAATTTTGATTATATATGCAAAGTTTTAAATTAATCTTAGTGTATGCAACAATTTAAAAAGCATACAGGATAAGATTTGATAATAAGATGTTTTTAAACCTGGTTGACTCTCTGGCCACCCCAGCACTAATGTTTCTCAAATTTTCAGTGGCCTTCCATGCAGGAAAAATTTTAAATTAATTTTTTAAAATAAAATTGTTATTTTAGAATAGTTTTAGGTTTGTAGAAAAATTGCAAGGCTAGCAGTATGGAGAGTGCCATATGCCATGTATGTGGTTTTCTTTGTTATTAATATGGTGCATTTGTCACAATTAATGAAGCAATATTAATCCATTATTCTTAACTAAAATCCATACTTTATTCAGATTTCTTTAGTTTTCCCTACTGTCCTTTTCTGTCCCAGGATTCCATTCAGGACACCACGTCACAGTTGACATCGACACCAACGCTATGGTCACTCCATTGACCACAGTACGGACAGTTTCTCAGACTTTCCTTGTTTTTGGTGACCTTGACAGTTATGCCCCACCTCTTTGAGGGCAGAGTAGCTACATAAATTATTTGGAATTTTTCTGCATGGGAGCTTGATCTATTCTCCACTTAGTCATTTATTCATTCATTTATGTCCGTATGGACTCATGGATATTTATTTTACACTATGGATTATAATCCAACACGACTTTATTTATTTTGTTGCTCAAATTGTCTCAGCCTCGGCCATTGGGAGCTCTTCCAGTTGGCTCCTGTGTACCTTTGACAGGCCTCCATCACTGGTTTTTTTTTGGGCTATTTATTTATTTATTTAAAATTTGGAGCATTTTCTTACTTCCTGGCACTGCAGAATGCTCCAGGCTCATCTTGTACCTTTCTTGCCTCAGTCCCAGAATCAGCCATTTCTCCAAGAAGCCCTGGTTTGTCGCAGGACGGTATTTAGAAACCAAGATGTGGGTGCTAGGTGTGCTCATTGCTCCTGGGTGTCACTGCTTCTGGCCCTGGCAGCTGACAGATCAAAGAGATGTATGTGTGTCTACTCACCCACAGATGTACACATACCTGTACATAGTTCCATATACAACCATCCGTGTCTACACTAAGCTAAACACGAGCTCTTACTGCTGTCTCCAGCTCTAACCCATCACCACCTGGATGGCTGTGGCCTCCGCCCCTGGTTTATCTGTACCCAGTGAGAAGCCCAACTCCCACCATCTGCCAGCCATTTACTGAAGTGTTGAATCCAGTATGAACGTTAGTGGTTTCAGAACCATTAACCCACACCCTCAAAGGAAACAACTTTATCAACCAGAGGACAGCGCTCATGGGCAGTTTCTTTACCTTTAGTCTCACGGACTCCACTCATTTCCAAATCCACCCAGGTCAGCAGCTTCCCCGCACCATCTTCAGTGAGGCTGTTTCATGCATTCATGATGCAGTCAGGTTCTTCTGTGACATTCCATATTCCATCCTGGGATCTCCCAACCTCAGAAGTGAATTTAAAAGATTTGTATACAGTAAGGTTCACTCTTTGTACTATAAAGTTTTATGGGTTTTGACAAATGCAAAATGTAATATATCCACCATAATGGTATCATACAGAAAAGTTTCACAATCCTAAAAGAATCCACGTGCATCACATATCCAGCCCTCCCCACCCCATTCCTCCCACCCCCCGAGACTCCTGGAAACCACGGATCTGTTTACTGTCTCTACAGTTTTGCTTTTTCCAGAATGTCATATAAATGGAATCATATAGTATAAGGCTTTCCATACTGGATTCTTCTTTCTTTTAATCACATATTTTATTAAGGTACATAGAAGAATTCACAGAAAAATGTGACTCAAAGGGATCGTTAGAATTCGGGCCCTATATAGCATCTTTTTTTTCCCCCACGTAATTTTATTGGGATTACAATGGTTTATAACATTGTGTAATTTTGGGTGTACATTATTGTTTATCAATTCCTGAGTTCACTTCATTGTGCTTACCCCCAGTAGTCCAATTTTCATTCATCACCATACATATGTGCCCCTTTATCCCTTTTGCCCACACCCCCAACCCATTTCCCCTCTGGTAACCACTAATCTGTTCTCTTTATCCAAGTATTTGTTATCTTCCACATATGAGTGACATCACGCAGTATTTGTCTTTCTCTATCTGGCTTATTTAGCTTAACCCTCAAGGTTCAACCACGATGTTGCAAAAGGGATGATTTTCTCTTTTTTTTATGACTGAGTAGCATTCCATTGTATATATATACAACATCTTTATCCATTCATGTATATATGGGCACTGGGGGTGCTTCCACGTCTTGGCTATTGTGAGTAATGCTGCAATGAACATAGGAGTGCGTAAATCTCTTTGGATCATTGATTTCAAGTTCTGATGAGGAGTCTGATCTAATTCCTATCTTTGTTTCTCTACAGATGAATTCTCCTTCCCAACCCTTCCCCCTCCCTGCCTGAGTTCTTTCAAGATTTTCTCTCTGCCTTTGGTTTTCTACAGTTTAACTATGATATTCCTAGACATATATATATATATTTTTTTGGTTTTTGTTTGGTTTTATCCTGCTTGGTGTTTTTTGAGCTCCCCAAGTTTATGGTTTGTTGTTTGTCACTAATTTTGAAACATTTTTAGCTATTATTACTTCAAATGTCCTTTTTCTGGTCTAGTCTATCTTTTTGGCACTCCAATTACATGAATGTTACACCGTTTGAAACTGTCCCACGATTCTTGGGTGTTCTGCTCTGACTGTTCATCCTTTTCCTCTTTCCGTTTCAGTTTGGGGAGTGTCTATCACCCTCTCTTCAAGCCACTGATTCCTCCTCAGCCGTGCCGAGTCCACCGTGAGCTCATCTAGGGCAATCGTCATTTCTCTTACAGGGTTTCCATTTCTAGTATTTCCATTTGACTCTTTCTTTGAGTTTCCATTTCTTGGTTTGTGGCACCCATTTTTTTCTTGCGTGTTTCTACTTTTCTCACAGAGCACTGAGTTTATTCATCATAGTTATTTTGAATTCCTCATCTGGTGATTCCAACACCTGAGTCACATCGGGTCTGGTTCCCATGCTCATTTTGTCTCTTTTGACTTTTCTCATCACTCCTTTTGGCGTACCTTGCCACGTTGCTGTTTTGAAAGCCAGACGTGATGTGCTGGGTAACAGGAACTGAGGCAGGCAGGCCTGTAGTGTGAGGTTTTGTGTACTTGGCGGGGAGCTGGGCTGTGTTCAGTGTTTGAAGTCACTGTCCTCGTTTTGTGTCCCCCAGTGCCTGTGGGCCTCCCTTACTCCTCCTCGCACGGCTGCGCCTTGAAGCTCTTTCGGCTGGAGCCCACTGGCCTTACTCTGGAGCCCTGGTGTGGGGCGAGGTGTGGGGAACCGACCGTTCTACCGTCTCACGACTAAAGCCCAGGCTGTGAGTGGGGCTGTGTCTTGGGCTGTGTGCTCACACGTGTTACTGCAGCAGTAAAGCTCCTTCTTTCCCCTCCAGAGAGGCAGCTCCCCCGGTCTCCTTCCCTGAGGTCCTGATCCCTGTCGGCATGTTCTTTTCCCCGCTCGTGAGACGGGAAGGCTGGCGGTGCTGGATCGGGAGAAATGCTCTTCCCGGGGGCCAGGGCTCTCTCGTGAGATCACTCTGGGGCCAGTTCACAATAATTACCCTTCCTTCCACCTACCAGGGCCACCGAGGGATCCTTCTCAGATCTTCACTGTACGTACCCGGTGGGGTGCCGGAGATTAAATTCACAAGACTTATGATTGTGGCCCCCAGGAGTTCTTCACTGTCGCACGAGTCTGCACGCAGCTTCCAGCAGCTCACCAAAATCACTGTTTAAGCCGTCCCCCCAGTTTATGGCTAAGAGTCCAGTGGCCTCTGCTCTGGGTGAGCAGGTCTGGGCTGTGACCCTCTGGATACACCTGTGTTTCCAGATTTCAGGGTGGCAGTTTGCCAAGCTTAGTGGCTTTAAACAACACCTGTCTGTCTCTCGCAGTTCTCTGGGTGGGAAGTCTGGGCAGCGCTTGCCTGGGATCTCTGCCCCGGGTCTTTCAAGGTGAAACCCGGGTGTTGGCTGGGTTGTGTCCTCACTAGAGGTTCAAGTGGGGAGGAGTCCACTTCCAAGTTCCCTCTGGTTGTAGGCAGAGTTCACGTCATTCTTGCCATGGGCCTGAGGATCCCCCTGTCTTGCTGGCTGTTGATGAGGGTCCACCCTCAGCTCCTAGGGGCTGCTGTCAGATACTTGCCTCATGACCAACCCCCCCAGACCCTCTGCCTTTTCCAGTCTCTCTAAAAGTTCTGGAAGGGCCCAGTCCTGTTGAAGAACTCACCTGATTAGGTCAGGCTCACCCAGATGGGAACTTAATTAATTCCAATTGAAACATTCCTTCATCTTTGCCTTTGAATGTAACCTAATCACGGGAGTGGCAGTCCATCATATTCACAGGTCGTGCCACACTCAAGGGGAGGGGGATGCGTAGCATTAGTCCCTGCCCCTGCCCAGAGGAGTGCCTGGAACCAGTGAATGCTCATTGAACTCCAGCTACTGATATGTTATGTCGTTGTCCCTGACTTCAAGAAACCTTACTTTTTTCTCCCCAAACGTCTTGCTCTTTTCCTTAAAGTAGGTTAAAAGGATGTTTTGTGCTGTGATTGAGCTCATGCACAGCATCAAGTGTAAATAGCACTGTGTTATTTGGAACATATTTTAAAATCATTTGTGGCCCTTCGGCTGGTGCTTCTACCAGACGGGGTGAGTGGTGGATCTGCAGAGCTCTGGAGCCGGAGGACCTGCACAGGTCACGCTGCACAGTGTCACCCCCTGCAGAGACGAGAAAGCCCAGGTGCGGAGGCTGGAGGTTCCCAGGTTGCCTGCGGGCTGTGGCAGAGAATGTGGTGGCCCTGATGCTGTGCAAGGCGGCGATGGGTGCTGTGGTGGAGTCCTAGGCAGTCATGTCCATCACGCCCGGTGTGGCATGGGCACCCGTGCTGTGCCTTCAAGAGTGTGGATGAGGCAGACGTCCCTCGAGATGGGGCCTAGGCTCACCCTTGTCTAACTGTGGAGAAGTCTAAAGAGAAAATGTGTTAACACGAGGAAAGGTTAGCTCACCAACAGAGTTAAACAAGCGTTTCGAGAAAGCAGGCCCCTCTTCTCCCTTCCTTGTTTTTGCTCAAGTTTCTGATAACGTGAGTGAGCCGGTGGCCAGCTTCTGTCAGTCGCTGAGGGCCCTTCCCTGGCTGTGGAGGACTCAAGGCCACAGCACATCCAGGTTTGCTAGTCTCCCCATGTGTCGGTCGGCTCGGGCCGCCAGACGGGACAACACAGGCTGGGGAGACCAAACACCAGGGAGCGACCCCCTCACAGTTCTGGAGGCTGGACGCCCACCATCGAGGTGTCGGCAGGTTGGTTTCTCCTGACTCGCAGTGGCCGTCTTCTTTGCGTCCTCACATGGTCCTCCCTCTGCCTGTCTGTGTCCTGGTCTCCTCTTCTTATAAGGATCAGGGCCACCCTAATGGCCTCGTTGTGACTTTGCCACCCTTTAAAGGCCCTGTCTCCAATGCAGTCACATTCTGGTGTGCCAGGGGAGGGCTTCAAGTAGGAACTGCAGGGACCCAACCAGCCATCACTCCCCCACAGCACCCTTATGGAGATTCTGGGTGACGGAGGAATTCTTTATTCTTTCTTTTTATAACTTTTCAAAGAAGGACTTTCCACGGTGACTGTTTCACAGTCTCTCCCGTTGCCTAACTGAGTGAGACACAACGAAGGATCTCTGAGTTTAATGGAAAATAAGGAGCAGTGGGGCTGACCCAGACAACCAAAAAAGATAAGAAATGGAGAAAAGTTTAGCGAGGCGGAACTGTGCGTGCTTACCGGACTGCCATCAGAGTCGGCTTCCTCCCCCAGGGAGGAGCCTTTGTGAACGGATCAAGTAAAACTGTGGCTACAATTGCACTTGCGGAAGTTAGGAAGTCATTGGCCTCCATAAGGGCTTATGGCCCAGTGTGGGCTTAGCTGTGAAAGGGAAGAGCCGAGGGTGAAGGGGAAGTCAGTGGGTGCTGACAGGCCCCGGGTACCACAGGGACCTCAGAGGGCTTTCCTTCAAACAGGATGCACATTGTTGGTAAAAGAAAGAGCGAGTAAAAACCTTGCATGTAGACACTGTGCATGTTTACTCTCTGTCGTGGACTGAATGTTTTCATCTCCCCCAAATTTGCACATTGAGGTCCTGACCTCCAAGGCGGGGCTTTTGGGAGGTGCACAGGCCGTGAGGGAGGAGCCCCCCGGGTGGGATTAGGCCCCTGCGAGAAGGGGCGAGCAGGCTGGCTCGCTCTTCCTCCGTGTGAGGATGCAAGGAAAGGCGCCATCTGCAACCCAGAAGAGAGCTCCCGCCAGAGCCCGAGCTCGCTGGTGCGCAGATCTGGGACATCCAGCCCCCAGAACTTCGAGAAAGAAATCTTCTTGTTTGTAAGCTGCCCGGTCTGTGGTAGACTGAGCCACATCTTAAACGTGTACTTGAAGAATGAAAACATAAATGCTTATTTGCAAAATGTGTTAATTGGACCTTAAACAGATAGAACAATAGGAATAGTTTTCAATTCTGCAACAAAAGGACTTAAGTCAGAGAAGAAAACAGGGCTTAGAGACTTATGCACACTCAGGGAGCGTGCTTGTGGGTGGAAGGTAATTCTGGACACTCTGACTTGATAGAAGTTGGGGTTCCCCGAAGTGTCAGCTGTGGAGAAGCTGCTTTTAGTTTTGCCAGAATTTACCGCCAGTGGCTGGGGCGGGAGGGAGGGAGGTCAGCCCCCTGAGAGGCCAGCTGGCGTGGATGAGCTCTCAGGGGTTTTCCACTCTCGCTGTGGACCTGGGTGTGAACTGTTGGCATGCTCCTCAGGAATCACCCTATGCAAACATCCTGTTTCTCCTACTCTCTTCAACCCTATTAAATTCTATTCTTTAGTGTAGTCGAGTATTATTAAGGAAAGCGTCATTTATCAAGACAATGACAACATGTCTGATAATTGACCCACAGGTAGCTCTGTTTTGAGGGAGGACACAGAGTTCACTGCTCAGAGTTTCTTTCTTGGAGTGTTAGAAATGAGATGAAATTAGCTAATAGGAAAGACTAATATGTCACAGATCATCCCAGAGAGAGCTGCCAGAGCCAACTGTGCAGAAATTGGCTCCATCCTCTGGTCTGGCTAAAAAAAAGAAAAAATCCCCTATTACTGGGAGAGGGCCAGGTTCTCGGGATGGAGTCTGCCTGTCAGAGTTGCTTTCACCTTCGCTGCCTGATGGGCCCGTGTGGGGAGGGGTTCAGGATGGCCTCGCTGATGCTGTGCCAGCAGAGGCACCGGCTGCCGTCATGAATTATCGGAAACAAGCTGCACCCGTGACGGGCTTGAGCGCCTTGTCTGATGCTCTGGCGCGTTACCAGAGCATTTCAGGGGAGTCACCCTTTTTTCTTGGTGTGACTGTCTTTGGAAGGGGTTCCAGGAACAGCACTGTTCCTGGGCCCAGGACCCTCCCAGTGGACCCCTTGTGGACCAGGACATTTTTCCTTTGGTCACCAGGCTGTCCCCTGAAGTAGGTAAAGCTTGAGGGGTCCCTGTCTCTGAACACCGGTCACCTTATCTGCTCGGGGACCTGCCCAATGCCCGGTCACCTTGGCTGGGCTTGACTGGCAGCCCCCCTGCCGGCAGGATGACCATCTCTTACTCTCTCCCTCAGCCGTTCGCATGTCCTCCTCTGTGGACGCTCTTCCTATCCCCCGGGGGTTGGCTGTGTCTTCTTATCAGTGTGTAGGAACTCTTTGATATAAGGGACATTCACTTTTTCTTTAAAAACTGTTGCAAAATATACAGAAACAAATCGTAGAGGGGGGAAGATTTTGCAACCCATAGGACAGAGTCTAACTTCCTTTGTGGCTTCCACTTGCCTCGTCGCTCCCCTTCCCAGGATATAGAATGGTATCTCCTGTTATCTCTTGATATTTGTACCCTTTACATTGACATCCTCCTTCCACGTGGAGTTTGTCGTCACGTGTGCCGTGACACAGGGCTCTGGGTTTCTCTCCTGCATGGCCGTGTGCCAGCACCTTGTGTTAAACAAGCCACCTTTCCCATCCAGCTGCCCAACCCCCCTAATGACTTGGGCCAGCTTCCAGTGCTCTGAAGGGTCCCCGATCGTCCTGCGGGTTCCTGGGCCCAGGCCATTGGCTGGATTCCACTGGCCATGTTGGAATTTCATGTATCTGATAAGGTGTGATTCCCATCTCACTATTTACAAAATGTCCTCAGCTATTTTCAGACCTTATTCCTCCGTGTGAATCTAAACATCATTTTGCTTATTTCAGAAAAGAAAACAGATAAGATCTCTTTAGGGTCCTGATTCAAGTGGCATCACACTTACACATTCTTGTGGGAAGGGCTGATGTTTTAGCAACATGAACTCATCCCACCAGCATCTCAGCACCTCCCTCCATTAACTTAGTCCTGCTCTGTGCCTTCACACTGTGGTTCTTTCTGCCTACGGGTGAGTTGCCTGGTTTCATCCTCCTTTCTTAGGAGCTGCACATACTCAACACCCCCGCTCACATTTGGATGGAAGAATTTCCTGTCCTGTGCGTTCCAGGCTCTTCCCTTTCAGGCATTGTCTCTCAAGGCTCCTGAGATGGTTACTTCTATGTGTCAACTTGACTGGGCCACGGTGCCCAGACATTTGGTCAAACATTATTCTAGATGTTGCTCTGAAGGTGTTTTTTGGATGAGATTAACATTTAAATCAGTACACTTTGAGCAAAGCAGATTCCCTTCCATCATCTGGTGGGCCTCATCCCAATCAGTCAAAGGTCTTAAGAAAAAGACTGAGTCCTCCGAGGAAGGGGGATTTCTGCCAGCAGAGAGCCTTCGAACTCGAGCTGCAACGTCAGCTCTTCCCAGGTCTCCAGCCTGCTCTGCAGATTTTGGACTTGCCAGCCTTAAAACTTTTGCATGAGCCAATCCCTTAAAACTTCTTCCTTCTTTCCTCCCTCCCTCCCTCCCTCCTTCCCTCCCTTCCTTCCTTCTTTTCTTTCATCTAGCTAGCTAGCTACCCTACCGTATACATCCTGCTGGTTCTGTTTCTCTGGAGAACTCTGACTAATACAGCCCACAGTCCCGATGCTGGAAGCTCGTTAGTGTTTTAGTACCCAGCGCTCCGTTCTCCCGCGCAGCTGCTGTCCCGCCCTGGTGTCTTCTGTTTGCAGTCTGGATTTCTCTTCCCTCCTCCCTCCCTCTGTCCACAGCTACCCAGAAAAAGCACTCGCCCATCCTGCTGAGAAGCTGCCAGGGCTCCGTGCATTTTGAAAGTCCATTGTTCCTCCTCTAATCACTCAGTGGTTGTTGCACAAAGTCGACACATTTCAGAAACAGTCTCTGAAAAAATTTGCCACGTGTAGCTATTGGTCATCATTCCTTGGACTTGAATGACCATAAGAAGACCCTCTGAGTTCTGTAGCTTTCTTCCTTCCTCTCACCACGTGCTTGGTCCTTTGAAGCCAGTTCAGCCCCCCGAGAAGAGATGGGCTCAGTGTCTTCTCGTATCGTGCAACTGACTTAGAACACCGTGAGGGGCTCTGTAGCCGCGTTCTGTCAGCAGAGACAACTTTGTCCTGCCTCTGCTTGTTCTACCCATGTAAACACTGCCTCCTTTGTCTGGGTTTGGTCGAAGGCTGGGAACATTTGTCTTTGCTCCTGTTTGCTGGTATCGTGGTGGCGGCCGAGGCTGGCATCTTTTCCTCGCTGCATTATAGATTGTGGCGCCCATGCTCAGCGTGGGCAATGGCTGAGAGAGGCCTGAATTGTGCAGCAGGCCGCCCCCTCTCCCCGAGAGCTGTCAGGGCGCCGACACGCGTAGCCCTCACCTGGGTGCTGCTGATGACCTGACGCATCCATGTAGGGACTCTGGGCTGGTCTCCAGGTCCAGCAGCGGCCTTGGGTTATCACCACCTGCTGCCTGCGTGCTCAGAACCCTTCTCAACACCTGTGCTGAATGCCACTAACAGATGTGTTCGGGGGCCCAGGTGCCAACCATGGATGAGTGTCTGGTTTACACCCCTGCACGACCTCTCAGAGGGGATCCGGGGCTGCCTCCGCCGTACTCCCTACTTCTCTCCTCTCTGGGTCCACACCCCCAATTTCATTTGCTACTTCTAACTGTGCTGGGTCCACCCCCTGCCCCACGAATGCACACAGGTGTGGGCTTCATCTCTGTTCCTTCCTCCCAAACCAGCCTGGAGAGCGGCAGTGGGGTTGGCAGAATGAAGGCCCAAAGACATCCACATCCTGGTCCTGGAAGCTGTGAATACGCTAGGTTACTTGGCAAGGGGAATTGAGGCTGCTAACCAGCTGGCCTTGAGATGGGGAGGGTATCCTGGGTTACCCAGATGGCCCAATGTCGTCACAGGGGCTGTAGATGGGGCAGAGGCAGACAGAAGAGGCAGAACCAGAGAGGTGGCAGTGTAAGGAGGACTCGACCGGATATGGCTGACTTTGACAATGCAGGGAGGGGCCGCAAGCCAAGGAATGCAGGTGTCTCTAGAAGCTGGAAAAGGCAAAGAAATGGCTTTTCCCCTGGAGCCTCTAGAAGGAACTGGCCCTGCCCAGACCTTGCTTTTAGCCCAGCAAGACCTGTTTCAGACTTCTGAGCTCCAGAACTGAGAGATAATGTTTGTGCCGTTGTGAGCCACTGAGCACCCAGTGATTGATCACAGCAGCCACGGGGACTCACACAGACACCATCGAACAACCCCCAGGGCCTTGCCTGGTGCACTGAGGATCCCAGAGAGTGGAGGTCTCCCTTCTGCTGTGCCTGGTGGCATCAGGCCACCACACTCTTCTTGCTTGTCTCCACACCGTCTGCTGGCTTCTCCCTCCTTCTGGCCGCCTGGGCATTGGTCCTGTGCTCATGCCTGCCCGGGCTGGCTTCTGGCCCCCCAGCCTCTGCCTGCAGACCTGCCCCCGCCTCCTCGTCTCTCAGCGTTCTGACCCCTTTCTGGTCTCCGGGCACCTTCCCCCTGCCCACCTGCTTGGCTTAGCCTGGAGCCTGAGCTTTTACTTCCGGATTCTTGTCCCAGAGCTGGTTCTTCTGGGGCCACCATGTTCCTGCTCTGGCCCCCACACCTGGGCTGTGGTTGGCACTTCGGGGGTCAGTAACTGACCAACACGCAATACGCACCCCTGCCCCGGGCCGAAACAATGCACCTGCCTGTGTGCAGCATTTTAGTCACTCCTCTGCTCAGAGCCCACCTGAGGTTTCTCATCTCAGACTCGTCCTAAAGCCAAGGTCCTCCGGTGGCCAGCAAGGCCCTACCAGCTTGCCCCTTGCCGTGACCCTCTGATCTCCTCCTCTCTTACCTCCACTTGCTCCTCCCTCACTAGACTGGCTTCCTAGCTGTTCCTGAAACCTGTGAGGCCCTAGGGCCCCAGGGCCTTTGCACCTACCTTCCCCTCTACCCGTGATGCTCTCCTCCAGGTTTCTGGATGGCTATTCCCTAATCTCCTTAAAGTCTTTGCTCAGATCTCATTGTCCAGGTGAGGTCACTGGCCACCTTGTGTCAAGTTGTGACCTCCTGTTCACTCTCCCACTCCTGTCCCTTTTCCCTAATTAATCTTTTTACAGAGCACTTATCACTTCTAATATCCACTGCGTTTTTCTTATTCATCTTGCTTATTTCCTCTCTTCCGCCCACAGGATGGCTGGGGAATCTGCGGCCCCCAGGCCCTCCCCAGGGCTAGCACAGAGCTGGCCCACAGCAGGTTCCAGGGCTGAATAAGGAGAAAGGGCCTCCCGCAAGTTGCTGATGTCACTGCCGCCTGCAGATGCTCCACACAGCCCCCTCGTTCTATCCCACAGCCTCTGTTCTAAGTCCAGGGGCACTGTGTCCACTCTAGGGTGTGGCGGGTGGTGGCCCAGCCTCCTTGGAGGAGCTCGGAGGTCTCCCGGGCGGCGCTGCCCCAGCACAGTCTCCCTTTCTGTCTTCAGCCGTCTCCCTGCGTGGCGGTGCTGCTGAGCTGTGATTCCGGTGGACTGGTGAGCAGCTGTCCCTCTTGGCGGTCCTCACGACTCTGGGCTGAGAAGGGCCTCTCAGGTCACAGTGGGGCAGAGCAGCCGCTCCCCTCCTCCCGAGGGCCTCTCCAGCTCCTTGCCCCATGACCACCCCCCCACCCCCCCAGCCCGCGTCAGCTTCCTGCAGCCCTGCGCAGCTTGCCCCTCCCCCGTGGCCACAGCTGGGTCCTTCCAACATCAATGACACCCCCGACCAAGTACCCCACACAGGGAGGACACAAGCTGGGGGGCCCTGCTCCCTCACACACCTCCCACAACCCTGGATACAAACATGTACCGTTTCCTCCAGAAAGAAAGGATGAAGGGAGCCCGCTGGAGTTCCGAGTTCCCCTCCTGCTCAGCCGGTGGCCTTCCAGCCAGGCCGCGGGGTGTGGCTTCTGCAGAGGGGCGAGCGCAGACTTCACCAGCGCCCTTCTGACCCGTGGCCTCAGCCAGGGAGTGTATTTGTGCAGAGACTGGATCTCACTGGTGACTTTTGGTAACTCGAGCAAAAATGGAAACCTGCGGATATTTTTCGATGGATTCAGAGAGAAACCAATTAAGATAGTGACTCTCCTCTCGTCCCTGAGCAGACTTAGCTACAGACTCAGTCACGTGCAGAGGGGTGGGGGCTGGAGCTGCCTCTGCGCCGGGACCCTGCCGTCTCCTCCGGGCCTCGCCGCGCCTGCGCTCCGAGGGCGGCAGGGGGCAGTGTCCCGACGCGGATGGCGGTCCGGGCAGCGGCCTCAATTTGTCAGCTCTCGGATCAAAGCCGGTGCCGGAGACGTTCTCATTATGGGTGTTCCCTGAACATCCCTTAACTAAATCAAATGCTTGCTGTGATATGAAAAACATCGTTTCATATCTGAAACATGGGTTTCCAGTATAACCTGCAGACGCTACAGAACGAAGCCATCTCATTACGGAATGAGGACCCCTGGAGTCAAAAACAAGGCAGTGGAATAAGTTCTGATCATCAGGGAAGCACAGCGAGGGGAAGCCAAGACACGGGCAGGGACACTTCTGGTTGCAAAATAAATTTCTAAAACCCAGATCATCTCCTTACACATATGCAAAATCTTAACATTTGCGGAAAATAAATATTTTGCACATTGATAGTTAATAATAAATTGCAAAGAAAATGGTTACATTTTCAAAACTGTTGAACATCTGGTTTTCCCCAAGTCTGATGTGGACATCAAGTCCTTGCTCTCTGTCTCTCTTCATTGTCCCCACTAGTCCCCTGCTTTCCTTTCAATGTCGACTTGTCTTCACGTCCTTTTGCCCTGGAATTTCTTTTCTGGCTGTATTTCCCCTCTTCTCCGCCCGCCCCACTTTTTAAAGCCCTCATTCATGACAGTGTGGAACCGGTTTCTTTTCTCTGGGGAGCAGTTATTAAGTGAGATCTCTTTTTCCTTTTTGCGATTTAAACTTTTAAAAATTTATTTATTTATGTTTTGGCCTCTGACTCAGCAACAGTTAAATCGCTATTCACATAGTGTGGTTCCATCACAGTTGACTCTCCTGAGAGAAAGCATTGTTTGATGAACAAAGGAAGTTCCCACCTCTGCTCGGTACAGCACCTGCTTTAGACAGCACCGTTGTGGGCCGTTTTACCCGTCTCCTGCCAGTACAGTATCCCGGATTAGAAATGTATCTGATATAGTTAACACATGGCTGCTGTGTTAACACATTCCAATATGTAGCCCTTGTTTCAGTGGCTTAAAGAAATTTAGTAATTTTATTGATTTGCTTTTTAGTTTTCTGACTATATTTGCCCTACAGGAGTTATTTCCTTTACTAGGCTTTAATTGCATTGTCCTAATACCACTACACACATATCCACAAGCTAAACCATCTATGAAATTTGCATGGTTTTCCAATTCTTTCCTACTTGATCATGGCTAATTTCTTTTTCCCCCATAGTTTTATTGCCTTCATTGCCTCTTTCATCCAACAAACTCTCCAATTTAACTTTAAATACTCATAGGAGCAGTTTTTAAAAACTTCCAGTTGAAAACATAAGAGAAAATCTTTGTGACCTTGGGTTTGGCAAAGATTTCTTAGGTATGATACCAAAATCACAAACCATACGAGAAACCATTGATAAACTGACCTTCACCAAAATTAAAACCGGCTCCTCTATGAAAGATACTGTTAAGAAAAGAAAAAGGCAAGCCATAGACTGGGGGGAAAACTCTTGGCAAATCATATATCTGAAAAAGACTTACATTCAGAATATATAAATAAATCTCAAAACTCAATAATAAGAAAACAAACAATGTCATCTAAAAATTGGGCAAAAGATTTGAACAGATGCTTCAATAAAGAATATCCATGACACTTAGGTACGTGAAAAGATGCTTAACAGCATTAATCATTAGGGAAATGCAAATTAAAACCACAAGGAAATATCACTATTGGAATGGCTGAAGAACAAAAAAGAAACGCGGACAATAGCAAGTGCTGGTGCAGACGTGCAGCAGCTGGAATTCTCATGGGCTGCTGGGGGGCGCGGGGAACAGCACAGCCACTCTGAAAACAGTTTGGCTGTTCCTTATAAAATGTTAAACGTACCTTGCAGCAGAATGCAGTAACCCCACTCCTAGGGAAACACCGGAGAGAAAGAGAAGGTTCCGTTTACTTAAAAACCTATCCATGATATTCACAGTGGTTTTGTTCATAATTGCCCCAAACAGGAAACAGCCCAAACGTCCTTCAACTGGTGAGTGGCTGAGCAAACACGGGTACATCCCTATGATGGAATATGACGCAGCGGCGGAAAGGAACAAGCTGTTGGCGCACACAGCGACTAGGATGAGTCTCGAGTAGCCAAGTGGGAGAAACCAGATTAAAAATGCTATGACTCCACCTGGGTGACATCCAGGAACCGTCGAAATGAGAGGAACAGCACACAGATCAGTGGTTGCCAGGGGTCGAGAGCTGGGAGAGAGGCTGATAAAAACGCCAGCAGGAGGGAATTTGGGGGTGATAGAAGTGTCCTGTAGTTTGGTGGAGGTGGGTCCTTCTCTGCATGTGTGTGTCTAAATCAGAGAACTAGCCACAAAAAGGGGAATTTCACTGTATATAAATTTTTAAAAAGTGAAAATTTGGGGTAAGCCACTGCTCCCCCACCCCTAAAGAAAGCCAGTGCCGGGAAGCACCAGGGTTCTGAGAAGCTGGAGGCCTCCTTCAAGGCGACTCTCCTGAGCAGCAAGTGCTTCTGTCCTGGAACGGTCTCAAGGGAAGGTCCATGGGGCCCTGGGGCACTTGAGGGAGCCATGTGCTCCAGGCCACCTCTGGGGCAGGCTGAAGTGGCACTTCTGAGTTGTGAGTTCTCATCTGCCCTCAATGGGGAAGGGGCTCCCAGCTCAGCCGTTCTGAGCAACTGTTCCTCCACTTGCCCGAGGACCAGGCCCTCTCCCGGGGGATGTGGGGTGGTTAGCGGCTTGGTAGGGGATCCTGTGGGGGAGGTGTGCCGGTGAGATGCCTTCTCAAACACATTCACGGAACACATTCTTGGAAATAGCTTTTGGTTGTGAAATTCATCTATTATAATTGTAAAACAATTGAGAATGCAGAAAAACATCAGGGAAGAGGTCAAGTTCGCCTACAGTTTCACCCAGAGTTAACCGCTCTCACTGTCCTGTTGTAGATCCTTCCAGACTTTCTTGTAGAACTCTACAAGAAGGATCATAGGATACTGCTATCTAAATGTGCTTTTTTTCCACTTAACCATACATTTGCAGATTTTTATGTCAACAAACGTGGGTTTGCATAATCATTTTTCGCGGCCACGTTTCAGGCACCGAAGTGTCTGGTTGGCTTTACTTCTCTTCAGTGGCCTGGAGAACTGGTGTGTAAGGGCATCTCATAGGCGCGTGCTAGACGGATGGGTGTCTAAACATTGAAAGTGAGGTTGTCCATGGGTGGACCTTGAGGGCATTCTGCTTAGCGAAATAAGTCAGACAGAAAGACAGATACAGTATGATCTCACTTATATGTGGAATCTAAAAACCCCTCCTCCAGCTCATAGAAAAGAGATCAGACTGTGGTTACCAGGGGCGGAGGGTGGGGGGCACTGGAGGAAGGAGGTCAAACGGTACAAACCTGCCGGTGCAGGTGCATAAGTGCTAAGGATGTGCCGTACCCCAGGACGACTGCGGCTAACACAGCTTGTCAACACTCGGGAAAGTTGAGAGAGTAGATCCCAAGGCTCTCATCACAAGGAGAAAAAAATTTTTTCCTCTTCTTTTTATTGTATCTATATGAGAAGATGGATGCTAGCTGAGCCTCCAGTGGTAATCATTTCACAACACATGTAAATCAAACCCTGATGCTGTAGGCCTTCCACTTACACTGTGAGGCATGTCAATTATTTCTCAGTAGACAGAAAAAAAGTGAGGTTGTCACGACTGTTCTCGGATATGTGTGTGTACACCTCTGAGCATGTCCTGAGGATAAACTCTGGGAGCAGGATTGTGGGGCCCAAAGGGGATGCCGTATTTGAAGGCTTTGAAAGCAGATGTCTGCCAAGTGTGGCTCTGTGCCGGCCTGGAGAATGCCGGCTGCATGCGGGTGCTCAGTGGGAATGGGCCATGTCCTGATCCTCCTGGGGCCCCAGCATTGTCTCCTGGTGTGTAGGAGGCAGGTAGACATGTGATTGTCCCCAATCGTTAAACCAGGGACAAAAGCCACTAAGCGCCGATGTGCAGCACAGAGGTGGCCAGCCCTGAGAGCCGGTGGGGATGAGGGACAGGAAAGGCAGCCCTGTGGCATGGATCTCAGTGGATCCGACCCCCAGCCATGCGTTTAAAGGATCCTAAAATCCTCTTATAAACAATATGCATGTTGAAGATTGTAACGGTTCTGGGGAGACCCCTCTGCCATCCTCAGCTGCTAGGAAATCAATAAGGTCGCTTCTGTGGTTGGACACTAGGCTGCTTTTAAAAATCGATAAACAGCATGGCGGGGGCTGCCCTTGTGGATGAGCCTTTGTCAACACTCAATACTGCTTTTTAAAGTAAATCTCTACTTTTATCCAAGCACCACAAAAATGCATAGTTCAAAAAGTTGCCTAGTTCTATAAGGTAATGAACACCCATCCCCCGAGCCCCAGCCCCTCTCCCAGAGGGGACCCTCTGGATTCCTCCAGCCATATCTGCAGGGCCTTTTGCGGGATTTCTTGCTGGGCCTCCCTCCTGGAGCTCTTCCTCCTGCTCTGGCTCCTGATACACAGTGGTGGGTTCCTGGGTTCCGTGTCTGTCTGTCTTTTTTGTTTAACTCCCTTGTTTTGTTGGAGCGTATCCTCCAGTGTCTTCCTGAGAAGAGGTATGTGGCAGGCAGACTGGTTAGGTCCTTGTATGTCTGAAATTGTCACTCTTCTGCCTTCAAGTCCAGAAAATAGTTTAACTAGGCATAGAATTCTAGGTTGAAAATGATTCTTCCTCAGAATTTGGAAGATATAGCTTTATTGTCTTTTAGGTTCCACTGTTGATACTGAGAATTTTGATGTTATTCTGAGTTCAGTTCCATGTGCTTTATATTTATGTCTATTTTATTATTTCTGGAAGCTTTCAGTCACTTCTAATTATTCTTGGAATAAGCCTATTTTTATGCATTATGCTGGGCATTTGGTCAATTAATTCAGTCTCCCATTCTGGAGAATTTTCTTGTATTATTTCTTTGGTGATTTCTTCCTCTCTCTCTCTTTTTCCCTTTTTACTGTTTGTTAGTCAGCAATTCGATTTCCTGAATAGATCTTCTAATTTATGTGTTGTTTCTCTTCTGCTTTCCATCTGTTTGTCTTTTTGTTCTGCATTCTAAGAGATTTTCCTCAATTTTATCTTTTTTCTATTGATTTATTCCCCCCAGCTATCATATTTAAATGTCCAAGATATTTCTTGTTCTCTAAATTTAAAAAATAACATCGTTTCTTTTTTACAAAGAATTTTGCAAGTGAAATTTGCAATTTTATTTCTTACCAATATCAGGAGATTAATTATCATTTTAAAAACGTTTCCTTCAGGGCCCTGTGTTTTCTCTCTCCCCTGCTCTATACGTCTTCTCCTTTTAATTTAAGAGGCTTTCTCTCAGGTATCTTCTGGTCCTTGCAGGTCTGCTCTGTGTTAGGAGTGAGGCAAGTAGAAGGAGACCAGAAGCCATGAGCTTGGGGCCCTGCTGAGGGGCGGCCCTCCCTCCGCTGTGGGGTGGTGGGCTGGCTCCTCACCAAGGGGCCCCCACAGGCCAGGGTCTGGAGGCCCTTTCTCCCAGGCCTCCTCTTGGGGGGTGAGCCTCATGCAGGATTCTGGGGTGTAGCGGGGCAGGGTCGTACATCTGATCATTCAGGATGAGAACCTCGCTGAAGGCCCGTTTCAGGCTGGCACATCACCCTCCCTCAGCCGTGCACAGGGTCCTGGGGCCCAGAGTCTCCAAGGCCTGTGCATCCCAGAGGGACACCCCATACTCTGCTGGGCTGGCTGTGTGGCACAGTGGGGGTCACGGGTTACCCAACCTCCTGCTGTTGGTGCCACCTGAATCTCCACTTTCCGGGCACCTGGGGCTCTGATCTTACATCTGTGGATCCCCCCGTCACGGTGCCCCGTGGCCCCTCTAACCCAAGCGGGGTGTGGGCTGAACATTCGGTTCTCCCACTCAGCCCAGCCACGCGCTGGCCAGCCACTCCACCATCCCTCTTTGCTTAGCTCCTCGTCTGCTGGCTTTGTGCTTGTGGGTTTAGATTTTTAAAAATTGGCTGTCATTTCAGTGGGTTCTAGGGCAGAGCGGCTATGCATCTTTGTTTTCTCTGACACGTCTCAACAGAAACCCCCATTAGTGCTTTGAGGCAAGTCTCATAAGTGGATTGTTTCGGTGAACAGCACGAACGTTTGCCAGGCTTTGGATGTGTCCTCACTGCCTCCCCCTTTCCTCCCTGGGTCAGGTGTCTGGGGTGCTGCTTCCTGCCCCTGCAGGCTGCTGGGGAGCCAGTTGCCAGCTGTGGTTGTGTATAGGGTTGCTGCATATAGGGGGGCAGAGAGGGCAGCTAAGCCTGTCGTGGGTCGTGGCAGGACATGGAAGAAGCCCCCATGGGACCCCGGGACCCCTGGCTCTGGGCCAGGGCTGAGCAAACGCTGGGCGTGTTACACTCGTGAGTGGAGGACAGTGGTGGGGAGTGTGAGAGGGCTCCTCGGGGCCGTGGCCCAGGCCTCTGCCTTTGCAGGACCCGCCACCCCTGCGGGGCCGGAGTTCGGCTCCGCGGTCTGGATGCACAGCCAGCTCTGCTCCTCACTTGTGGGGCTTGGGACAGCCACGGTGGCTCTCGGGGCCTCTGGACAATGTCACCACTGTCCAGGTCAGTGGACAAGGGGCGCTCCATTACCGTCAGCCACGCTCCCTGTCGGATGGCATGGAGGGGTATGTCGTAGCCAGGTGCTCTGTGCGGTGAAGGCCTTTGGTGGGGTGGAATACATGGTTTTTCCCAGAACGCAGGCCTGTGAGCAGGGTGCTATGCCAGGCTGCCTCCCCTGAGGTTTCCTTGCTCTCGTTTTACTGGCTTAGACAGGACCGATGCTTTCTAAAAATAGTTACTTTTTCACAGAAGCTGTGTTTCAAGTCAATTGTTTATTTTCCTCTCTGGTGGGGCCTTTCTGAACCGTCTCAGACCCACAGCCCCCGGGATCACCGAGCAGGGAACCGTCTTCCGGCAGCCCGGGGGTCTGAAGTCTTCCCAGACTCTGCAGGGCCTCGAGGCCCCTGCAGGCAGCATCTGGGCTCTCGGAGGCCGGCAGGGCGTCTTTGGTGGGCTGTTCTCTGCTGAGAGGCCCAAGAGGAATGGAGGAGGGTGGACCTGCCTGCCTCCCTGGACAGGTGACCTTGACTGGGTCGTGAGTGGGCTCTCCCTTCTGGTCCCTGGAGGCCTCAGCACATGGCTCATCCTCATAAGCACCTGTTGGGGCCGTGCCAGGGCCCAGCCACCGCCAGACACAGCAAGCATCGATGAGGCTGAGACCCAGAAATAAGACCCCATTTCCTCCCTGTCATTTCTCCTTATTCTCTAGTGTTTTCCCAGTGAATGAGTAGGATGGGTGAATGGTTATGTTAAAATGTGGAGCTGGCCGAGCTTCACTTCCATGGAAAACGTCCTTCCCACAGTTTCTACTGGGTGCCATGGCCATGCTGGGGGCCTGTGGTCGCAGACGTGGGTCAACAGCATCTGGCTGTCAGGTGACCTCTGACCTCTGGCTCAGTGTAAAATGGCTAGCTGGTCAACCAGATGGTCTAGATCTCACGGCCTTGATCTAAGAGAGACCGAAAGCACTGGTCACTTAGCAGCAGCATCGATGGGAGAGACCCGGGCAGAGACAAGACTGAGGGCTCGTAACAGGTGGAGCAGAAGCTGCAAGGGACCAAGGACAGCTCTCAAGGACAGTGTGAGGAGGGGTGACCTGGGCCCCTGCTGAGGGGCCCCCGAGGCTGCTGTGCCTGGAACCATCCCAGCGCAGGATCCGGGGCCCCCACCGCAGGCTGTGCACTGAGCTGGCTTCAGTGGCCCTCTCCCCTCACTGCCAACCCTTCAGGCAAAACAGGGGGGACAGCAGCTGGCTCCACGTGACTTCCCTACAGCCCATGCCCGGTTCTGGGGCACTCCCCGAGATCCTGCTCAGGCCCCTGTGAGGTCTGAGGCTCTCAGTGAAGAGCTTCCCGGGCCCTGGGTGCTGCTGGGGCGGGGGCAGCCTCTGAGGTGACAGCGTGTGACAGCTGAAGACTCTGTCTCAGGGCGTCCTCATGTTTGCCTACAGGGTAGCTCTGGGGTGCGACTAAGGGCCGAGCGCCCGACCTCACGAGGAGCCAGGGCACACTCCGAGCTCTAGAGGGTGACTGCTTCCCCTGTTCCCACTCCCCGGGACACGGAGAGTGTCACTGGCTGGCTTCTGCTCTGGGCATGGCCCACTCTGAACCAGGAGCGACGGCTGCTCCCCCGGCCGTGCGCTCAGGTGCAGACGCATTCCTAACCGGCCCTCCCCGCAGTGTTGTGCATTTGTGTGTAACATGTGCTTCTTAAAGCTGGGCCTTCTGTTTTCTGCTTTAAATAGGCCTGCCTTCCAAGCGGTCCCCAGACCTGCCGAATCTCCAGGAATCACATGGGGAAGGATGGTGGGAATGTGCCTCGGTACAGGGGGTCCACATGCTCCTGCCAGACACGGGCCCTGCTCGGAGGAGCCGATGGAGACTTCTTGTGCCATCCTTGGGGGCTAAGGGCAGGCGGCCCTGTCTTCCCATTGCCTCAGCCCCGCAGCCTCGGTGCAATGAGACAATCTTCCTTTCGTCCATGGTTATCACCCGGCATGGATGCTGGAGTCAACTGGGCAGCCCAGTTAGCAGTGTGCACCCCACTCCTGAAAGACAGCGAAGAGACAGCCAGAGCCGTTCACTCGGCTTTTGAAAATGGGCTTTGTGGAAGCAGGCATTTTGAAAGTAAATGACTCACATCCTCTGGTTCTGGGAGAGGGAGAGGCTTTGGCCTCGAAGTGGTTCATCTCGAGGTCTTGGTGCTGGAAAACCTCAGGGAGCAGTGAGCAGTGCAGAGGCCCAGACGGCATGGGCACAGCGCAGCGTGCAGTCAGTTTTGGGGTGTCCGGTTTTAGGGAGGAGAGAGGAGCCTGATGCAGGCAGGCAGGCTGGGGGCTCTGGCCACCCCCCCCCCCTACCCTGGTGTGGGGTCTATGGAAGCTCTTCCAGGATTGTGCCCTGACTGCACACTGGCCGGATGGCGAGCATTCGTTATTTACTATTACTGTTTTGCCCCACATAGGGTTTGTTACAGTGGAAATAAAATGAGTTATAAAATGAATAAAAGCCATTTATTTTGTCTTCTGATCTAAAATTCAAACTAAAGACCACCTTTGGTGTTTTTCTGCTTTGGGGGAACCAGTTTCCTGGATGGAATAAATATTTCACGTAGATTTTTCTGCCTTCACATTGTTGATTTTGATTTGGAATTACTCCATTTTTGTGATTGCCAAATATTTGCAGAACTCACAGGAGACTGGAGGGAAACGTGTCTTCCGGTGGGACTGGGTGATGTTTTACACTCGATGGATGCCTTGTCTCTAAAAACCCAGACAGCATATTTGCTGATCGTAGAATGAGGACAGGTTAGCACGCCTTGTGTTAGGTGCCTGGTGTCTCGGGGGTGGGAGGTGGGAGCCCCATGGGGTGGGCACAGGAAGGCACACGGCTGCTGCACCCCAGAAAGGTTCCCACGTGCTGTCGCCTGATCCAAGTGTCTCCTGCCAGCCTCATTAGTCAGGTGAAGGGGCAGAGGCTGAAACCACCCCGTCCGCACCCCTTGGCCGTCCTGTGTTGTTCCCCCTGGGAGAAACAAGGAGGAGGCCCGAAGGTTCGGCCAGGTTGGGAGGTGCAGGCTGGGCACAGCCGTCCTTTCCCTTTGCCTGTGCTCGGCCCTTCTGCAATTCAGAGGCCACCAAAATTGTGCAGGGTTTAAAGTAATTTATGCAAGAGTGTGGGATTTCGCATTTTCCATTCATGCCCCTAATGAGCAGCTTAGCCGGCCGTGTTAACAAGTGCTATGAATTGGCTTCTAGTTAGCGTCCTGCGCCAATTACCTGTGGTCTGAATTAAGACCAGGCTTTCCCCTAGTGGCCTAAATCATGGCAATTTGACTCTATCATTTGTTGCTTAGCTGCTTCCCTGGGGCTTTTTGGAGGATTAAGTATTGCTGTAAATAACCGGAAACCGCTCTTCAATATAAATCCATAAATAACGGGGGATGGGAGTCAGACGGCGGGTGGCTGCTGCCCCACCAGTCCTGTTCTCAGCCATGACCTTGGTTCTCAGCATCTGTGCTCTCTTCTTATTTATTGGCACTCTGTGGAGGTAACCAGATTTAAAAATCGGTGCACTGCTTGGAATCATGCGCATGAAATCTTAACAGGATTGAGTCCAGAGGGCAGGTGGTGCTGTGGTCACCGGCCTGGGCTGCTGGCTGTGCCAGAAGGAACTGTGGTTGCCCTCCCTGCTGCCCAGGTGCTGGGTGAACAGAAACTGGCCAGGCTGGGGCTTTTCCTCCTGCTTGAGGGCTGGGGTACCTGGCAATCTCGGCGAACCATCGCTTCTGGCTGAACACCCACGTCCTGCTGTGGCCCAGCCCTGCTGGCACCACCCAGCCTTTCCCCTCCAGGCTCCAGCTACCCTGGGCTACCCCCCTTGAGTCCCCCATGTGCTGGCTCTTTCTCACCTTGGGACTTTGCAGGGAATGGTCTGTCCCTTCCTTCTACCCATCTCTCAGGAGGCCCTCTCTGGCCTGGGCAGCCCGTCTCTCCTCCCCACTTGAGGGGTCATCACTATCGCCTTCCCACCTCTTGATGCATGAAGGGTCTGTCTGTGCCTGAAGACCCCACACTATCCCAGCCCAGTGTCTGACTCAGAGTATCTGTCACCCAACAAGCAGGATGTAGAGTGGGGTGTTCCCCCGGAGGACAGGGGACGGCCCGGCATCACTCTAGAAGACATCAGGTGGCAGTTGTGGGTGTGGTCAGGTGCCCAGTGGCCAGATGGAGCCTGCCCAGCAGGGGCTCTTTGGCCAGCAAGGCTTGGGATTGCTGGGCTGGTGTAGATGCTGCTGGAGGGAGCCCACATGGCTGGTTTCCCATGTGTAGGGTAGCGATGCTGATGACAGATTGCGAGAGCCAGAATTGGAAGCTGTCTTGTAGCTTGGCTGATGCTCGTAAATCTATTCAGGTTCTGGAATAACAGAAGGAATATAGCGACCCAACATTTGCATTGAGTTTAGGACCTTAGCTCTCACTGTTCCCACGTGGAGAATTCAGTGCCAACACCCAGAGTCTGATAAAGCGGAATGTGGGGGCTGCGCCACGGTGCCCTGGGGTGGCTGTGCCATGCCCCCTGCTCTTTCTCTTGCATGTGGGCCTCTTCATCACAATTGCTGCATGATGCGCCTTTATCTTACATCAGCTGTTAACACTAGAGAGATGTGGCTTCTTTGATCCAATAATTTCTTTGTGCATCTACTTTGTGTGATGAAAACCTATGAAATCAGAGGGGCTTGTGTGCCAGGATGCTGATGGGGCCCTTGTTCACGGAGTCCAGACCCAGGGGACACCTTGAGCACTGGAGCCAAGGGTGGCATAGACCAGGGATTAGCCAACTCACACTGAGAACAAAGTGCAGCTAAGCCAGTGGTCTTGGAGTCTATTAGGAGAGAGAAGCAAGTCTCAGAAGAACAAATATTTCTTGTTCTCATTCCTGTAGAACAAACAGGCAAAACCCCTCTCAATGTGTATTTACCTAAATAGTCATCCATTTGTGTCCATATGAGTGAGTGAAAAGAAAAATACGGACATTCGTAGGACACTTTCAACATAGGTTCCCCAGGGGTCAGTGGCAGAGCTGACCGGGTGGAGGACAGCAGCCAGCAGGGATGGAAGAGACTAGGAAAAAAGTAGGAGAAAAAGGCTGGGTTTAAATAAAGTTTGTGTGATGCAGCATATATGTGCAATTTTGGTAAATTGAATATCTGTGGACATATGTATAAAGACATTGAAAAACTCATGATGCCCTTAGGTTTTATATCCCTGTGGATTGAGGGCAGAAAGGATGGATAGTCTTTCTGAGGGAAGGCTGGCCCTCTTTGTCCCTCTGGGGGTCCCAGGGGCCCTGGGCCGCCCCCTGTGCTGTGTCTGGCTGTTGGCAGCAGCCTGCGAGTTTCTATCAGGTTGTGACCTCTGGCTCTGTGAGCACAGATCCTTGGAGGCTACGGGGAGAGTGGTGGGACATCCTAGGTGATGTGAGTCTTGTTCAAGATGCCGGTGACAGAGGGGAGAATTCTGCTCTGGACCCCGTCTGGCTCTTCCCAGGGTGCGTGGCGTGCTGCTTTCAGAAAATGCACAGTACGGAGGAGAGAGACTTAAAGACAGAAAGTTGGCTCCTGTCCCCAGATGCTTAAATGAAAACTTATGAAATAATAAGATACACAACATAAAACAGAACATCTCCCATGTACTAGTAATTAAATGCTTAAACATTGAAATTATCCACATCTTATGTCTATCAGATCGCTGGTAGCCTTAAGGCTATAAAAACATGCGTTTCTCAAGTTTCCCAGATGTTTCATAGCTTCACTCTGGTAAATCTCAAGTTGTCAATTAAACCGTTCTCGCGACGGAATGGGGCTACAAAAGCAAGCACTAACTCCAGCACGCGGCGAACCCCGCCTATGGCAAGATTCCCATCTTAA
Source organism: Equus caballus (assembly GCF_041296265.1). Taxonomy (NCBI): domain Eukaryota; kingdom Metazoa; phylum Chordata; class Mammalia; order Perissodactyla; family Equidae; genus Equus; species Equus caballus. The sequence continues at coordinate 2,742,341 of NC_091684.1, forward strand.
TAAAGAAAGTAAATCTCCTTCTTCTAGAATGAAGACATAAATACCATGTTTTTGCAGAAAAAATGATGTGGGAAGATGGCCTCCAGAGATTGTCTGTCAAACACCCTTGAAGAAACATATCTTGGTGTGTTTATTGCAACAAACGTTCTCTGAACTGAACACGAGCTAAAGCTCTGCTCTGCTAAATGCTGCCACACCACCCCCTTCCCCACGCTGAGGAAGGCGCGATGCTCCTGAGCAGACTGTCAATGTAGGATGGCCTAAAGCTCCCGCAGAACGGGAAGATGGAAAGAGCAGAAACATGAGGAAACCCACCAAACAGTCTTCACTGTCACCCAGCAGCCTGTGACCCAGCAGAGTCCAGAGCAGCCTTCAACTGAGATGGGTGACCTGGCCACCCACCGGCTGTCTTAGCTAGCTGGGCAGAGGGACAGTCACTTCCTGAGCCTGGTAAAGGCCGTTACTGTTCCTCTTTTGGAACAAGGAGGAAGAAAGCCAAGGAACAGGCTGAGACCAGGAAAGCGTTTCCTCATTAGCACAAGAAAACAAAACGTTTTCTGTGGAATGACTTCTCTGGACATCTCCTTCTTGCCTGAAGCTTTGAATCTCTTGTGTACAAATGAAAAATCAAACTGTGGCTGTCAAAGGCAGTATTTCAGTTGCTATGGCTGCGTAACAATTTACCCCAGAATCTAGCAGTCATTGTATTATGCTTCCTGATCCGGAGGGTCAGGGGTTCAGATGGGGGACAGGAGGATGGCTTGTCCCTACCCCACGATGTCGGGGACCACAGCTAGGAAGGAAGACTGGAAGGCTGGGGGTGATTTGGCAGCTGGGTGCTGGAATCATCTGGAGGCTTGGTCACTCCCAGCCTCTGCTGGTTTGACCAGAAACCTGGGCCTCTCCGGCTGGCCTGGCTTCCTCGGAGCAGGGCAGCCTGCAGTAGCTCAAAGCCGAGTATGAGCGTTCCAGTGAGCAAGGCAGCAGCAACCTCACCTTTTAGGATCCAGCCTCGCAAGTCCCCCTGTGGCACTTCTGCCCTCCGTAACTGGCACTCATCATGTCTGCGGCCAGCCCCACTCCAGAACCGCACAGGGAGGAAGCTTCTGGGAAATGCAGTCCCAGCCCCTGCAGACTGGGCCAGCCACCTGGGGGACCTGATCTCAAGTTCTCTCTTGCTCACATGGCCATCTTCTCCTCTGGAGCCTGGGGTTTTATGAGGGCTATGCACTGTTAGGAGGTTTATAAAAGATGCAGACCTGGGAGGTCAGACACCAGGAATTGAGATGGGCAGGCCAAGATTTATGCACAAGGATGAGCGCTAGTTCACAACATGGACAATGGGAAAAAGCTGTCTCTTGTGCTGGCTGGGGTCCCCACATCCTGGGGGGTTCTTCCTGCCCAGGCTTGCCCTGGGAGAAGCTGGACCTGGAGAATGGATGGAGAGAAAGTGGACGTCACACGCAGAGCCGAGGGCCAGAGTCAGAAGTCACTGGGCGCTCACTCCACAGGGGCTGCCCGGACCATCAGAGCAGATGCAGTGGGATGCGTCCCGGCGGAACATCAGCTCTGCAAACAGCCAAGAAAATAATGTTCGCAGGACTGTGAGGACATGGACTAAAAACTGGAGTACGGGGGGAGACGGTGGGGCCAAACACTGTCTTGGGCCTGAGCTCGGGCCCCACCCTCGCCCCCTGCACCCCGCCCCCACTGGCCCACTGAGCAGCCTATCAGCACGTTGGCTGTGGTGGATGTGGGCCTAGTCCTTTGGCCAGCCGTGACCAGTGGTATGGCCTGGCCCCATCGGATGGCCCAGGCCTTTTGAATTCCAGCCTTTAGGACTGGCCACTGGGGTGGCCAGGGATTGTAGTGAGGCTGAGAAATGCCATGAAGAGTGGCTGTGCTGTCCCAAAGCCTGAGGTGGTCTCGGGGTCTGGTTAACAGGCTCGGCTGCCCCCACTGAGCAGGTCAAGCCCCTTTACCTGCCTGGGACAGCCCCACACACCCGTAGGCGCCTGGACTGTGTGTGTGCATGTATATTTGTGTGTGTCCCTGTGCTGCACGAGCACTGAAAACCCCTGCTGGTAACTGGTGGTCTGGGCAGAGCTGCTGCTTGGTGGCGATTTGTCAAAGAGACGGCTGGTGGGGACCTGGCTTCCCACCGCTCCGCTGGCTTCACAGGGATCAGGGAGCGTGAGCCAAAGCAAACTCTGATTTAGGTCCCCTCGTCTGCTACGAAACATCCCTGTACGGTCAGACCACTGTGCGCTGGAGGCCCGGAAATCCACGCTGTGGTGGAAGCTGCCCCTAGACAGGGCCGGGGGAGTGTGGGAATCGACGCTGGCTATTCCCAGCACACAGGGGAGAGAGCCGGAGTGTTAAGTTTTGAGAGTTACAAGTTTGGACAGCCTGTGGCCTTCAACAGAGGAACTGTGCTTTACAAACTTGGCCTTCTCGCGGATGCACTTTACCAAAGCTCATAAATCTAGCTCGTCAGAGAAAAGGCCAAGGAAGAAAATGCCATTTCAGTCATTTAAGCGAGTCTGCTTAGCTCGAGTGCCATGTGCTTGACGTGCTGTAAATCTTCCCTTTTATGACGCTGCCAGGAGCTTCGTGGCCAGCACCGATATGAAGGGACAGAAACCGGGGCACACAGGGGACAGGGAGGCTGTGCCGGGCCAGGTACCTGCAGACCGTATGGCTGCCTATGAAGCCTCATGAGAGCAGTTTCTAGTGAAAGAGCAAGAAAAACCATCATTGTCTGCTTGCTTGTGTCATTTGTCTATCTCCCTTGGCAGAGTATCTGTTCAAATCTTTTGCCATTAAAAAAACAACAACTGGGGGTTCAAATTCCTTATGGTTGAGTTAGACAATTTTTCACATTCTGAATACAAGTCCTTCCACAGATATCTGACTTGAAATATTTCTCCCAGTCTGACTTGTCTTTTGTTCCCTTAACACATCTTTCAGAGAGTAGATACTCTTAATTTTGAGGAAGTCCAGTTTATAAGATTTTTCTTCTGGATCGTGCTTTTGGTGTCCCATTCAAGAACTCTTTGCCTAACCCAAAGAGTTACATTTTCTCCTATGTTTTCTTTTAGGAGTATTATAGCTTTTCATGTTACATTTGAGCCTATGATCTATTTGAGTTAATTTTTGTATAATGCGTAAGGTATAGATCGAGGTCCATTTTTTGCATGTAGATGTCCAATTGTTCCAGAAACGTTTGTTGAAAAGATAATCCTTTCTCCATTGAATTGCCTTTGCACTTTATCAAAGGTCAATTGACCATATTTGTGTGGGTCTATTTCTGGACTCTCAATTCTGTTCCATTGATCCATATGTCCATCCTTTCACCAATACCACACTGTCTTAATCATTGCAACTTTAGAGTAAGTAAAAATCTGGCAACATGAGTCAGCCAACTTTGTTCTTTTTAGAAAATATTTTGTGTATTATGGTTCTTTTGCCTTTCTATGTAAATTTTAGAATAAGCATTTGCATGTCTATAAAACATCCTGCTGTGAATTTGTTTGGGATTGTGTCAAATTTATAGATCATTTTGGGGAGCACTGATATCTTCACTTAATAGAATGTTCCCATCCATGAACATGGTATGTCTTTCCATTTATTTATGACTGCTTTGATTCCTTTCACCAGCATTTTGGAGATTTCAGCCTACAGATCTTTCACTTATTTTGTTAGATTTGTGCCTACATATTTCATCTTTTGGAGCTATTGTAAATGGCATTGTTTAAATATTTTTTCCTGATAATTCATTGCTAGTATATAGAAAAAGCCCTGTGAAGGGCTTTATAACTCATGTGTTGGTTCTAGGATCTTTTTTTTTTTTTTTTGGTAGATTCCTTGGGTTTTCTGCGTAGACAATCATGTTATCTCTGCATAGGGAGAGTGTTATTTCTTCCTTTCTAATCTACATGCCTTTTATTTCTTGTCTTATTGCATTGGCTAATGTATGATGTTGAATAGGAATGGCAAAAGAAAGAGAAGACTTCATTGCCTTGTTCCCAATATTATAAGGAAAAGAATTTAGTCTTTCACCATTAAGTAAGATGTTGCTAATAGTATTTTTTTTGGTCAATGCTCTTTATCAGGATAAAGGGGTTCTTTTCTTTTCTTCCTGAGAGTGAAAGGATGTTGAATTTTGTCAAATGTTTTTACTGCTTTAATTTATGTTGTCACGTGGCTTTTATTTTTTGGTCTATTAGTATTGTAGATTCCATTGATTAATTTACAACCACTGTATCAACTTTCCCTTCTCAGCACACACCTGTTGACTGTGATGTATTATTCTTTTACTGTATTGCTGGGTCCAGTTTGCCAATATTATGTTGAGAATTTTGTGTCTACGTTCATGAGTAATATTGGTCTGTAGTTTACATGTACTGTTTTGTCTGGTTTTGGTATCAAGGTAATGCTGGCTTCAAAAAAATAAGTTGGGATCAGTTACCCCTTCTCTTATTTTCTCAAAGAGATTGTGGAATTCGGCATTATTTCTTCCTTAAATGTTTTGTAGAATTTTCCAGTGAAGCCATATGATCCTGGACTTTACTTTTTTGGAAAAGACTTCCTCCCATCCTCCCTACTTCTTTCTTTTTCTCTCTCTCCCTCTTTCCTATAAATCAATTCTTTTAATATATTTAGTATGATTCAGATTATCTATTTCTCCTTGTGTGAGTTTTGGTAATTTGTATTTTTTAAGGAATGGTCCATGTCATGTAAGTTATTGAATTAATGTGCATAGAGCTGTTTCTAAGCATTTATTTATGATTCTACGATTTAATGTCTGTGGGGCCCACAGTGTTATCCCCTCCTTCATTCCTAATAATTGTAATTTCTATCTTCATTCTTTTTTTTCTTGGTCAGACTGGCTAGAAGTTTATCAATTTTATTGCTCTTTTCAAAGGAGCATATTTTGGTTTCATTGATTTTTTTGTATTGTTTTTCTGTTTTCAACATCATTGATTTCTGCTTTTATCTATACTTTTTCCTTCTTCCTGCTTGCTTCCAGTTTATTTTGCTGTTTATTTTTCTGGTTTCTTAAGGTGGAAACTTAGATTATTGATTTGATTGCTTTTTTCTTTTCTAATATATGTATTTAATGACATAAAATTTCCTTTAAGCACTTTTTCAGCTGCATCCCCAAAAATTTAGTATGTTGTATTTTAATTTTCATTTAATTCAAGATATTTCCTAATGATCTTTGAGATTTCCTCTTTGACTGATAGTTACTTAGAATTATGTTGTTTAACTTCCAAGTGTATGGAGATTTTCCAGATACTGATTTTTACTTTCATTCCATTATTTTCAGAGAACATGTGTTTTATGATTTCTATTCTTATAAATTTGTGATGGCTTGTTTTATGACCCAGCATGTGGTTTATCTTGGACAATGCGCCATGTGCACTTTGAAAGAATGTGTGTTCTGCTGTTCTGGGGATGGAGTCATCTATAAATGTCAGTTCAGTCAAGTTGGTGATGATATTGTTAGGTTTTCTATATCTTTGCTGATTTTCTTTCTTGTTTTTTAATTAGTTGCTGAGAGAGAAGTGTTGAACTTTCCAACCATTATCGTCTATTTCTCTTTTCAGTTTGATCAGTTTTTGCCTCATATCTTTTATAGCTCTGTTGTCAGGCCCATATACATTTAGGATTGCTGTGTCTTCTTGGTGAATTGAACATTTTATGATCATATGATGGTAATTTTTCTTGTCCTGAATTCTATTTTGCTTGATACTCATATAGCCACTTCAGTTTTCATTTGGTGACTCTTTTAATTGTATATCTTTTTCCATCCTTTTCTTTTGACTCATGTGTATCATTATATTTAAAGTGGGATTTTAGACAATATGTGCTGGATTTTTTTTTTGTTAATCCAATCTGACAATCTCTTCCTTTTAATTGGTATTTTCGACCTTTTGTATTTAATATATTTAATATCGTTATTGACATGGATGGATTTAGCTCTACCATTTAATCATATGTGTCCTGTTTGTTTCCTCTGCTTTTCTTTTTTCTATTTCCATCTTTCTGCCTTATTTTGGGTTACTTGAATATTTATTTAGTTTTTTCTTTTTTTTTGGTGAAGAAGATTCACTGAGCTAACATCTGTTGCCAATCTTCCTCTTTTTTTGCTTGAGGAAAATTAGCCCTGAGCTAACATCTGTGCCTATCTTCCTCTGTTTTGTATGTGGGTCAGTGCTACAACATGGCTTCATGAATGGTGTAGGTCCACACCTGGGATCCAAAACCATGAACCTGGGCTGCTGAAGTGGAATGCGCCAGACTTAACCACTACGCCCTGGGGCTGGCCCCTAGAGTTGTATTTTAACTTACTTATTTGCTTTTGCATTATACCTCCTTGTGTAATTTCTCAAGTGACTACAATATACATACTTGTGTTTTCAAAGTTTACTGAAAATTAATATTTTACCACTTCAGGTGAAATGTAGAAACTTTACACCAGATCAGGCCTTCTATCCGCCCCTCTGTCTTGTGGTCGTCTTACGTATTACAGTTACATCCATTGAGACCCCAGCAGGTAATGTTTATTTCGGTTTTCATCACATATATTTTAAAGCATGTGAAAGGGGAAAGCAGCCTGTTCTTCTGACTCACATACATTCCGTATCTGTTGCTCTGCATTAACTCTTGAGATTTCCCTGTTCCCTCTAGAACAACTTCCTTTTTGCCTGAAGAACTTCCTTTAAAATTTGTTTCAGAGCAGGTCTCCTGGTGATGGTTCGCCTCGTCTTCCTTCATTTAAAAACGTTGGGGCTGGCCTGGGGGCGCAGCTGTTAAGTTCGCTCTGGCAGCCCGGGCTTCACTGGTTCAGATCCTGGGTGTGGACCTACTCAGTGCTTGGCAAGCCATGATGTGGCAGGCGTCCCACATAGAAAGTAGAGGAAGATGGGCATAGATATTAGCTCAGGGCCAGTCTTCCTCAAAAAAAAAAGTCTTTATTTTGTTTTTGTCCCCGAAGACTCTTTCCTCTGGATATTGAACTTGGGTTGACAGCTCTTTCTTCCAGTACTTCCAAATGTTGTACAACGGTCTTCTGGCGGCCGTGGTTTCCGGGGAGAAACCTGCAGTCGTTCAGTTTGTTTCTCTCTTAAGAGTAAGGAGTCGTTTTTCTCTACTTTACTATTTTTTGTTATCTTTGATTTTCAGTGGTTTGATTGTGATGTGTCTGGGCATAGTTTTCTTTAAGTTTATCCTATTTGAGATTTTCTGAGATTCTTGAATCCCTAATTTTTTTCTTTTGCCCAGTTTGGGGAGTTTTAACCATTATTTTATCCAATTTATAATATTGATAGATAACACACATATACATTTGTGCCATTTTTATTCCCTCATTCTGGGACTTCAATGATTAGGCCTTCTGATAGTTTTCCTAGAGCTGCTAATATTTTGTTTATTTTTCTTTCAATATTTTTCTCTCTGTTATTCAGATTGGATGATTTCTATTGATCTGTCTCCAATTTTACCCACAATTTTCTCTGTCATTTCCATTTCGCTTTGAGCCCACCCAGTGGATTCTTTATTTCAGTTATTATGTCTTTAAGTTCTAAAATATCCACTTGATTTTCTTATATGGCTTTTATTTCTTTGTTGGCAATTTCTATCTTCCTATTTTTTTTTTTTCTCGAGGAAGATTAGCTCTGAGCTAATATCTGCCACCAATCCTCCTCTTTTTGCTGAGGAAGACTCGCCCTGAGCTAAAATCCATACCCATCTTCCTCTCCTTTCTATGTGGGACGCCTGCCACAGCATGGCTTGACAAGCGGTGCGTGGGTCTGCACCCAGGATTTGAACCAGTGAACCCTGGGCCGCAGAAGTGGAGTGCATGAACTTAACCACTGCACCACTGGGCTGGCCCCTATCTTCCTATTTTTTAAAGAGAGTTGATGCTTACTCCACGTAGGATGGATATATTAGTTGTTTTAAAGTCTTTGATGATTCCAACATTTATGTTATGTTGGGAGTGGCATCTGTTGATGGTCCTTTTCTTTTTAAGTTGCTAATATTTTACTGTGGTTTTTTTGTGTGTGTTTTAAGTAATTTTTTTTTACAGTATCTTGGACACTTTGAATATTATGTTATGAGACTCTGAGTCCCATTAAAATCTGCTGGAGAACGTTGATTTCTGTCTGTTTCAGCAGGCAGTGGACTCAGTTAAGTGGGGCTGTAAGCCCTGACCCACCTTCTGTGGGCTGTAGTACCAACGTCAGTTCAGCTTTCAGAGCCTTTGCGGTGTGACTCAGGTCTGCTCCCCACGTGTGCTCCCCAGGCCAGTCTGGCCCTGGGTGGTGGTCTATGTGCAGTTCCGTCCTTGCCGCCTCTCACGTGCTCTTTCGGGCCAAGCTTGAGCACGTACACGCAGGTCGAGCAGCCTGCTCCTTGCCTTCCTCTGTTGCTGTGATCTCCCTTACACCCTCTGCCTCCCTGGGCCCCCACCACCTGGCCGTAAAGCCAGGGTTTCCACATCCTTGTGCTCCCACACTCCTCCCTCAGTTGGGTACATCCCCGGGATGAAGCAGAAAGCCCAGAGACTTGTGTCAAGGCTGCCACTGTGGGATCAGGACTTGCCTCTGGGGGATGGCCACTAGAGAAGGAACCGCCTGGTCCTCTGAGCTTGGACAGTGAGCTCTTCCTGGCGGCACCTGCTGTGCATCTGGGATTCGAGCAGCCGAGTCTAACCTGGAAGAGTGGGAGGAAGTAGACGAGGGGATTCACTGCCATGTTATCTCCCTCGGAGCTTCGATTCCCTGCTCAATCCATCTGCCATTATTTACTTCTCCGCTTTCTCAGATCATTGCCTTGTGTGCTGCCTGGTATTTTTAGTCGTAATCAGTGGGAGAGATGGGTGGGGTGAGCGAACTCCATCCTAACCAGAATTAGAAGCTTCTCAGTTTTCATCATTTCTTAAAATTGTTGTATTTACCAACTTGGCTTTGACTCAAACACATTGACCAAATTCCTTTTTAAAAATTGCTTTCAATCAAACACTGCAGACAAAGTGCAGACACCCTACTCAATGTCATTGCCCCGGTCCCTTTGCCTCCAGTTGCCCCTGAGCTTGCAGCCAGATGCAGCGGGCTTCCTCCCGGAGTGCCACCCACCCCCTGCCCCCAGCTCAGGGCCCTGGACCAGGCTGTTCCCTGTGCTGGGGATGCTGCAGCCGGGCTGGCACAGGCTCTCCGAGACTCGCTGCAGGCTGAGAGGCCTTCTCCCTCCACAGCCCACGTTGTGGCCTGATGGCTTGCCTGTCATCATGCCTTCAGATGCCTGGCCCTTGGATACCTTTCCTGTTCACGTCCTTTTCCAAACAATGCTAAATGACTCGGAGTGTCATGCTAACAGCTTCTGCAGTGTGATGGGTGACCTCGAAAGATGCGGGTGCTTGGCCTAGTTAATGTTAGAGGCAGCTTCCTGAACTTCTGACAGGAGCAGAATCAGCCCCTGGAGAAAAGGATACAGATCCAAAGCCCTGGGGTTCAATTACCAAGTGTCATTTTAAATTCTCTCCGCGGTGCTGTCTGTGTCTGCAAACCAACAGCTCCTGAGGCGGCGAGGCCCTCACGAGGGGATCTGAGCCCCGCTAGGTGGCAGGCGGAGCTGGTGGTGGGGACTCCACAGGGGCTGGATGACACAGGGTGAGGCCACGGGTTGGTGCTGGGCCAGCTGATGCCATGGTTTGCGGGCCTCACTGGGCTGCTGAAGTGGGACGAAGTGCTGCTGATCCAGCCCCAGGCCTGTTCTCTTCTTTCCTCTCCTCCCTCAGCTTTGGAAGATGCGGCTCAGGGTCAGCTATTGGGTTCAGGGCGGCCCCCTGGCAGCCTCCAGGCCACACACAGCAGCCGTGTGTCCTGGGAGCTCGTCCGGGGAAGCAGGCAACCATCACCACCTCAGTGGACATTGGTGAGATGTCTGTGCCCTGCAGTATCCCAGATGCACCCTGTGTCCGTGAATATTTTCTGAGTGTGCACCATGGACCAGATTCTGTGCTAAGGCGCTGAAGCACAGCTTCCATCCAGGAGCTGCCAAAAGGCTCCCACCAGGGAACTGCATTAATGTCCTGGGCATTTGGTCCCGGTCCCCGAAGCCTGGTTGGTGTGTTGTGTCAGAACCAGACACAGTGGGGAGTGTTTGCTCACAGATTCTTGCCCCATTCCCTGGGACTGAATGAGGGCAGAGAACAAGCATCACAGTGCCCCTCTGGGCTCAGGCTCTGCTTCCCTCTCCCCATCACCTGTGCAGGGGTCTCCCCATCTCTGCTGTCTCAGCTGTGCTCTGTGGCCCCCACCATGCCTCCTGATGATCTCTGAGGCAGGAGGCCACCCCCTAGCCCCGAGCCCCAAGCCCCAAGCCCCCAGCCCCCAGCCCTCCTGTGTGTTCAGCTCCCTGACTTGGGGAGAGACCTGGAGCTGTCCTGAGCTGCTGCCCTGGGGAGCCCCGGGGGGCCTGCGGTGCTGGCACAACTGAGGCTGCCCTGGGGGAAGAGGAGGGGCGCCCCCTCTGCTGGATGGGGGCCAACACTTTCAGCCTGCTGGTTAGACCATGGGTCCAGGTTACACCCAGGCCCGGGCCTACGGCAGACCCTGGATGGACCAGGAGGCAGTGCTCCTGGTGGCCTCTTGGCAAGGGCAGGCGTGGACCGAGACCTGGCTTTCTCTGATTCCGAGTTTCGTAAGAAAGACAGTCTGAGTTGGCAGTCCCTCGGGTACAGGCTTCTGCTTTCCCCTCGGGTGGCATTGTCGGGGTGACCAGCACCCCGCGTGCTCCAGGGCACGCACACATTTCTCTGAGACAGTACCGCGCTTCTCCTGGGTCTTGGAGGTCAAGTTGGGGTTTGAGGACTCAGGTCCCTGAGCACAGGGGCCCGGCTTCAGTGCGGGCTTGACCCAGGGGTGGTGGCGGAGCAGACCGCAAAGTGCTCATCTGCAATTTCCGCTTCCCTGTGGCTCCTGCTTTCCCCTCTCCGCCCCCTCATCTCCCCTCCTCTTCCCCTCCCACTCCCACTCCCATCCCTCCTCCTCTGTACTCGATTGCTCCTTTGTTTGATGGTGACTATTTTCAAACGTAGATGTGCACCTAACTGCATTTCTTTTTTCTTAAAGCTATCGGCATTTTTCCTGGGGTGGTCACGGTCTTACGCGTCTCCTTTAATGGTGGAATGTTGCCACCTTGAGAGATGTAGCACGATTATGTAAACATTCGCCTTAGGCGGATATACAATTGTCCTAATTTTTAGGCCTCGGACATCTGGTGGTTGGACTCTGTTCTGAGCAGGGGTGTCACGGTGGGAAGCGGTGCTGAGGGAAGTGTTGTGGGGTCCTGGGAAGTGGACTTCACAGGTGAGGAGAGAGCTGGGATCATCTCAGGTGAGGGGCGGGAGTTGGCCCAGGTGGGGATGGAGGGGTGGGCCAGTGGGGATGGAGGGGGAACTGCTAAGGCTCCTGGAGGAGGGTCAGCTGTCGGATGTGGAGGCAGGGTGCTACAGAGCAGAGGGGTGGCGATGCTCAGGGACACAGTTTGGGAGGTGAAGTCTCAAGTTGTGTGGCATCTTGTGGACATCCCCAAGGGCCACTGTGGAGTGCCCAGAGGGAGGGGCCTGGCCGCTGGGGAGGGCTCCTCTTCCTTCCCTCCTGTCGGTGAGCACCAGCAGGCTGCACGCCCAGGGTGGGTGCGTGGTTCCTGGACCCCTGCAGGCCTTCAGGACCTTGTCTCCTCCAAATCCCAGACCCTGGCTTTTGTGATGACTCCCGTCGTCATCGAGGTGCTCGCTGGGGTGACAATGTGGGTTGCTGACACTGTCCTCGGAGGAGGGGCCACCTCAAGGATTTTCCGTATGCCAGTAAAGACAGGAGTGACAGAGATGGCAAGTCCCACTGGGGGCAGCTGGCCCCACAGTCAGTGTCAGGGGACTTCCTGACCAGGTTGCTAGTTCTAAATCTCTCTCTGTTGCCCTGTGGACGCTGCAGGCGATTCCACCCGAGATCCGGGCAGGAAGCACACACCCCCAGGAGCAGCCTGGCGTGGTGGTGTTACCACCCGAAGGCGCCGTCTGTCCACTGCGAGACGTGGCAATAGCAGAGAGGCAAAGTGTATAGGAGAGAAAGGGTTTTATTACAGCCTGCTAGCAAGGAGGAAGATGGCCGACTAATGTCCAAAGAACCATCTTACAGAACAAAGACTCCAGGCCAGTTATATAGGGGGCTGGTCTCCAGGGTGGAGAGGCATCTGGTCTCCGGGTGGGACAGACATCTGGTCCCAGTGCCTGATAGCATTTTGTTTTACTGGATATGCAGAGACTGGAGCAATGCCTTATATCCTGATTTGGTTTAAAGATAATAAGAATCAGAGGTCATTCAAAGTTACAATACGGTCTCTTTTCTACAATATGGCTTCCCTGTGTCAACCTTGCGCTGAGCCGGTGTCTGTGGCCTGGCCTTCTTTCCCCCCAGTTCCTGGTCTTCCTCAGCAAGGAGACCCCTCTGAGCTCCGGGATGCAGCAAACGTCTGGATGGGGAGGACTTCAGCCCCCGGAGGAGAGTCAAGTGAGCCGGTTGTAATAGTGAGAAACATTCTCCCTTCTCAGCTGTTATTTCTAGAGCTGCTCCCCTGGGTCACACACCTGTCGATGATGACGTTTCTAGCCTCTGTTGTGAAACTCTCCTGAACGGAGAGGAATGGCTTGCTTTCTGGACAGTGGGGGTGCCCCTCCTGAGCAGCGGGTGGACCCAGAGCCGACACTGTGAGGACTCCCTGGGAACTGTGAAGGATGGCTTCCTGACAGCGGCTTCTCCAGAGCTGCTCGGAAAACCAGTCTGTCAGTCATTCAGATGCCCTTCCTGCCTGGGAGGCAGGGCTGCTGGCAGCGGCTGCGCAGGCCGAGTCCCCCAGGCTTCGCTGTGCAGGGGCTGCCGGGAGGAGCACAGAGAGGAAATGCTTGCATGGAGATGACTGATACAGCCCATCAGAGACTGCACAGCCTGAGGTGACTCTCTCTCTTTTTTTTTTTTTTTGAGGAAGATTAGCCCTGAGCTAACATCTGTCGCCAATCCCCTCTTTTTGCTGAGGAAGACTGGCCCTGAGCTAACATCTGTGCCCATCTTCCTCTACTTTATATGTGGGACACTTGCCACAGCGTGGCTTGACAAGCGGTGCCATGTCCGCACCCGGGATCTGAACTGGTGAACCGTGGGCTGCCGAAGCGGAATGTGAGAACTCAACTGCTGTACCACCGGGCTGGCCCCCAAGGTGGCTCTCTTTTGGCGCCTTCCTCAGACCCACAAGGTTTAGAAGGAGCTGGGTGCTATGAGGGCGGGAGACTGGCTCGGAAGCTCCCCTCTGGGTGGGCAGAGAGGTGCGACGTCACTGAGGGGCGAGCGCCGGAAAACAAGCTCCTCCTGTCGGCTGGAGTCACAAGATTCTGAAACCCTCACCTCACGGAGAGGATGGCCGTGTCATGGTGACACATCCAAACAAAGGAAATCTTTCCCTACGGTAACTACTCTACCTATGGTGTTACTGACATGTTTTCAAACATCACGTCAGTCTCAGTAAATTTGGGCCCAGTATTTTGCGGCTGTTAGAATGCTGCCTGGGCTCAGGCACGGCTGGCTGTGACTGAAGGGAGGGCATTTTCTTTCTGAACATTAGTCTTTGTTCCCGGTCCCAGGAAGCCCCAGCGCCTTGTGGCGCAAGGCTGCGTGCTGCTCAGTTTGCGTTTCTGCTTTCTTACCCACGCGGGGTGCCGGATAATAACTTCTCGGGAGGGAGTTAGAAGTCTGAAGTCTTTCAGATGCTGCGTAAGGACAGGGATCATCACGGACCCTGAGGGAGATTCCGCAGGGCAGCCCAGCCGCTTCCCGTGCCAGGGGAGGAGCAAGGGCTGCGTTCTGAAGCAGGATGCGGGGTCTGTGCCAGGGAAACGTGTAGACGCAGACCCGCAGGACGGGCTGCTTGGGCTTCAAGCACCGTCTCAAGGAGGTGCCCGGCCCCTGGGGCTGGAGGGAAGCGGACCCCTAACTGCGAGGCTGATGTCAGGCCCTCCACGCAGAGCTGTGTTAAAAGGGGCTGCCATTGTGGGCTGCGGCCTCTGGCTTCCTGTAGGTGCCAGTGTGTCCCTGGTGAACTTGGTGGTGCCAGGCATCCTAACTTGTGATTGTAAAGCTGGTGGTGTGTCACTGGAACAGACAGTTTCTCTTAAGCCTCTGGCCCCGGGATGCTCTCCCCCTCCATTGGCCGGCCTGGGGCGGTCCCTGGAGGAGGAGCAGGGCGTCCACGGACCCGCTCTTCTGAAGGTGAGCTCACAGACCCCGCGGGTGCCCGAGACCCTTTTGGGGATCTGGGAGGTAAGAACTATGTTCACAATGACGCTACGATGCTCTTTGCTTCTCACGGTGCTGACGCTGTGCCGACGGGCAGAGTGAGGAGCCTCAGTGGGAAGCAGGCCCTGCGGCGGCTGCGGCCCTCCTCAGCGACATGCCTACAGTCACACGGAGCCGGCTTCTCTTCAGAATGCCCACCACGGAGCACAAGTGTTATCAGCTTCGCGATGGTCAGTTTTGCCTTTGACAACACACCTTGTTGGTGTTCTGTCCAGGAGAGCGGGCAGTAGGTGCAGAGGGCAGCTGCTGCACACAGGCGGCCTCGAGGACAAGCGCACGTGCTGAGGTCTCTGGGGTCTGAGGTACAGTGGAAGTAGCGTTTTTATTTTTCTTCTTGAGGGAGATTGTCCCTGAGCTAACATCTCTGCCAATCCTCCTCTATTTTGTATGTGGGACGCCACCACGGCATGGCTTGACCAGCAGTGTGTAGGTCCATGCCCGGGATCTGAACCTGCGGACCCAGGGCCACCAATGTGGAGCACATGAACTTAACCACTCGGCAACTGGGCCAGACCCACTGTTTTTTTTTCTTTTGCTTTTTATTAAGATTATGATAGTTTACAACCTTGTGAAATTTCAGTTGTACGTTATTGTTTGTCAGTCATGTTGTAGGTGCACCACTTCACCCTTTGTGCCCACCCACCATTCCCCTGGTAACCACTAATCTGTTCTCTTTGTCCACATGTTTAAATTCCTCATATGAGTGGAGTCATACAGAGATTGTCCTTCTCTGTCTGGCTTATTTCACTTAGCATAATACCCTCAAGGTCCATCCATGTTGTTGTGAATGGGACGATTGTATCCCGTTTTATGGCTGAGTAGTATTCCATTGTATATATATACCATGTTTTCTTTATCCAATCATCAGTTGATGGGCACTTAGGTTACTTCCACGTCTTGGCTATTGTGAATAATGCTGCAATGAACACTGGGGTACATGGGATTTTTGGAATTGCTGATTTCAAGTTCTTTGGATAGCTACCCAGTAGTGGGATGGCTGGGTCATATGGTATTTCTATTTTTAATTTTTTGAGAAATCTCCATACTGTTTTCCATAGTGTCTGCACCAGTTTGCATTCCCACCAGCAGTGTATGAGGGTTCCCTTTTCTCCACAACCTCTCCAACACTTGTTACTTCAGACCCACTTTTTTTTTAATAAATGAGATACCATTTATACTTGAAAGTGATGAATAAACTACAGTTATTCAGGCTTCGCTATCTGGCAGATATTTTCTCCAAAATGAGCACAGTGAGCTTGCCACTTCAAGGGAAACAATGGGCAGTATTTGTTGCTAGAGATTCAATCTGAGCTTTCAGGGAAAAATTAAAATTTTGGATAACTGGTGTCTGTCACTGTGAGTCTGATGGCTTTTCAATATTTAACAGTTTTTCTAGAGGAATTAGCTGTGATTTGAACAATTGTGATTTTTTGACGTTGGATCATGAAATGCGTCCATGTGTGGAAGGTATGCATAGCTCGCTGAACCAGCCTTTCCAAACGGCCAGCGCCTGACGTGGTAAAGCCACAATGAGCGGAGATGCCCCCAAAGTGCGGACAGGCCCGTGGAGTTTAACACACAGAGGATGCGAGTCATCGACGTGGGGCAGACGTGGCTGCTCCCCTTGGACAAATCTGGCTTGTCGAGTTTGGGTGTAGCCCCGAAGAAGAAGGCCCACAATTCTCTGGAAAGGCTTCGCAGGCTCCTCTCTTTCCTCCCACGTATTCAAGTGATGCTGGAGGTTCTTCAAAAATCACAGACAAAATAACATATCACAACAGGCTGACTGCAGGAGCAGCTATGAGAGTCGAGCTGTTCTCCATCGGCCAGACGTTCAAGACAGAAATATATATATAAGGTTGCCCTTTGCACTAAATGTTTTGATTTGGAAAATCTAGGTTTTTTGTCATAAAAATATGTTATTTACGTCAACATGTAATGGGTTTATACTTGTTTTTAAATGATCAATCAATAAATATTTAAAATTTTCTAGGCTTTAATTCATACTACGGCATACGGAGGTAGAGCTGAGTCATGTAAACAACAGCTCTTTGGCATCCTCATAGTTTTTAAGGCATAAAGTTCGAGCTCTGCTGCATAGACAGGGGAGGCCCCTGCAGGGCTGGTGGTCATGGTCATGGCTCCCCGGCAGGTGGTCGTGGTCAGGGCTCCCCGGCAGGAGCGGAGGGGAGCAGGTGAGCGCAGGCCGAGGCCTCGCACTCTGTGTACTCTGGGTGTGGGCTGCAGTCTAGCAACTGCTGGAGCGAACTTGTCTCCTCTCCTTCCTAGAAGGAAAGCCCAGGAGCGAAGGCACCAGCTGTGGCTGGCGGTCAGCCCCCAGGCCGTGGCTCCTGATGCAGCTCTGCGGCCCTCTGTCCCTCCCCACACCAGGCGGGCCACTGCCTCACCATAGGCAATGGCTTTCATTGAAGCCGCCTCTTTCTGTCTATCTGGGGCTGCATGTTTTTATTTTCAGGGGGCAATTGCTGTCTGTAGCTTCTGCTAAAGGCCGGATTGTGACTGATGTCCACATTAGACAGGAAGTGCTGGTTGACAACTAATCCTCGGAAGAAAGAATAAATAAAATATGTCTACATTTTCTCACTATGAATTAGGACCCCTGAGAGCAGAGGACTGTTATCATTTCTTGCTGCCATGAGCCCTCTTCATAATAAGGAAGCTCTCCGCGTAAGTCCTTCATAATGTTTGCCGTTAGATGATTTCTTCAGCTAACGTTAAGATTGAATTCCTATAAAAGTTATTGGCTGCCTTTGGAGCTTTATTTTTTATTTGGTGGACACATATATAAACAACACACTGTAGCTTGCAAACAGATACATAATCCATGTGTACTATAGCACCCGACTGTCCTGATGTGTGACCTGTGCTGTGGACAAGAAGCCATGTCGGGACAGAATATGGAGAGACAGGATGGTTTCCTACAGGCAAAGGTGTCAGGCAAGGGTGCATTTCATCTCCCCATCTGTTTAGTGTGTATGCAGAACACATCACACGAAAGACTGGGTAGACTCAGACAGAGTGAAAATTGCTGGAAGAAACGTCAACAATCCAAGACATGTGGATGGCACTGTCTTACTGGCAGAAAGCCGGAAAGACTTGAAACCACTTCTGACAGAGTGAAAAAAGAAAGAGCCAAAGCAGGACTGCATGTGAACATCAGGAAGACAGAAATCGGGGGCTGGCTCGATGGCGCAGCGGTTAAGTTTGCATGTTCTGTTTCTGCAGCCTGGGGTTTGCCGGTTCGGATCCTGGGTGCAGACATGGCACCGCTTGGCAAAAGCCATGCTGTGGTAGGCGACCCACGTATAAAGTAGAGGTAGATGGGCACGGATGTTAGCTCAGGGCCAGTCTTCCTCAGCAAAAAGAGGAGGATTGGCAGCAGATGTTAGCTCAGGGCTAACTTTCCTCAAAAGAACAAAACCCGCTCCCCACCCCCGAAAAAGAAGACAGAGATCATGGCTACAGAAGACCTACACAGCTTTAGCGAAGACAACGAAGACTTTGAAATTGTTAAAGATTCTGTTTCCCTCAGCTCAAATTATATGGAGACTGCAGCCAAGAAATCGAGAGGACTGAGACTCGGAAAGGCAGAGACAGAAGAATTAGGAAGGATTATCAAGGGTCGTTAGAGACCACGGCCAAGGTTATCCGCACCGTCGTCTTCCCAGTTACTATGTACGGGCGCAAACGCTGCACAGTGAAGAAGGCTGACAGGGAGAAACTCGATTCACTTGAGAAACGCTGTTGGAGGAGAGCTCTGCGGACACCCTGGACCGCCAGAAAGATGAGCAAGTGGGTCCCACAGCAAATGAAGCCTGAACTACCGCTGGAGGCAAAATGATGAAACTGAGGCTGTCGTACTGTGGGCACATCATGAGAAGGGAGGAGGCTTTGGAAAAGACAATAACGCTAGAAAAGTAGATGGCAGCCAGAAGAGAGGAGGACCAAATACGAGATGGATGACTCCATAAGGAAGCCACAGGCACGAGTCCATGGGAGCTGAGCAGGGCTGCTGACCACAGGGCATTGTGGACAGCACTCACTCACGGGGTCGCCAGGAGTCAGAGCCCACTTGATGGCACATCACAACGGCATACGACAGAGTGGGGTTTATCTGCCCACTCCCGAAGCCTACAGCCAGACGCAGAGCAGGGCTCTGTGCGGGCACTCGGGGTGCACGTTTAGGAGCAGGTTTGGTGGAATCTACGGGGGTCTCAGGGACTTGGTTTTCCTGGCACAGCAGAGGACTGACTTAGTTCCAAAGAACAGCCCCGCTTCTTTTCACTGTGATGTTTGCGTTTAAGCCACATCAGAGGCCGCAAACTTCTCATTTGAGTGACTCGTGCTTCGCTTTCCCTGGGTGCTGGGGCTCAGCATTCGTGCAAGGTGCGCTTGGGTCTTGCTGGGGAGGAATAGCCAGTACGTGATGGAGGCACTGGGAGGCATCGCCACACAGGTGCACTGGGAGGGTTGGCTTCCCGGGCATGGCCTCCTGTGCTCTCCTGGACTGGGCATCGCTGATGCTTTGTGGTCCATCCAGGACTGCAGGCCTGCCTCCTATCTCTACTCAAGGCCTAAACGTGCCGCCCCTCTATAGAGAGAATGCGGATCTGATCCTCATTCTGCAGGGGTCCTACTCTCCCAATCAATACTGCGTATTCACAGCATGTAACCTACTATGGAGTCGAAAAACTGTTTAGACACGACTCTTGTTCTCAAAGAACTTATAGCCTGGAGGAGAGGTGAGCCTCAACCAGAAGTGGTGCAAACTGTTGTGGCCTACGTTACATGTAGTAAAGCTGGGCCCAGGACATACAATGCAAAGGGCTCAGGAGAGGATGCAGATGGTGAGAAGGGTGGTGGGTCCTCAAGGAGAACTCATGAGGAGGCTCAACACAGTGGTGTGGTCTGAGAAGGTCTTGAGGATTGTATAGGAGTTTGGTAGACAGATACAGGCAGATAGGCAAGAAGAAGCTACTTGAAAAAAGAAAGCTGCTGAGGTGGCACAGTGGAAGCGCCAGGGTGTGCAGAGGTGTGTGCATGTGTCAAGAGCAGAGGGGACATGGCCAGTGGGGGCTGAGGCCACTCAAAGGGTCTTCAACGTCAGACAGGAGGCCTTGGGCTTAGACACCAATGGGCAAGAGAGCAGATTGGTTTTATTTCTCCTGCCAACTCTGATGGAGGGCTGTTATCTTGTCTCTCTTGATGCCTTTGGGATCTTCTCTAGTTTCATCACGATGTGTCTAGTGTGAACTTTATTTCTCTTGGTTGGAATTGGTGGGGCTGCTCGAATCTGTGAATTGGAGTCTTTCATTGGTTCTGGAGTGCTCATCCTTACTGATTTGAACGTCATCTCTGCCCTGTGCTCTTTGTCCTCTCCTTCCGGAACTTCAAGTAAATATTATGTCAGCCCTTCACACTTAATTCTTCAGATGTCTCCTCTCTTTTTAAAGAATATTTTTTATCTTTTTGGTCCTTTGCATTGCATTCAGCATAATTTCTTCACACCTGTCTTCCAGTTTACTAATTTTCCCTTCAGCTGTGTTTAATTTGTTGGTAACCCATACATGAAGTTTTAAATTCCAGTTATACTTTCAATTCTAGAATTCTGTTGGTGTTTTTTTTTTTTTCAGTTATGTGGTTGTTGTTTTAATAGTGCCCTTTGCTCATATTTTAGATTCTTTTCTTTTATTTCTTTAAACATGTTACATATGATAATTTTCTATTTCATATTTCATAATTGCCATATTTGAAATACTTTTATGACTGATTCTTCTGTTGTTTCTGCTGGTTCATGCTCCTGGTAACTTGTGTCCTTGTGATTTTGTGAGTTTTGACCATAAGCTCGTATTTCTTGGAAGTTTCTGTGCCAAGTTTTTTGGAGGCCTTGGTTGAAGGTGGGTTCCTTAGAAAGTGGCTTTGTCTCTGCCTGCCACCTGGGGGTACTCTTGCTCTGATATTGCTTCCACTCACTTTTCAGGTTGAGTTTTTTTATACTACTTAGGTGTTGTGATTTTAGGCTGTAAATCCACATAATGGCTTGTTTGCAGTTTTGAAATTTTAAGTTGTTTTTTTTCCTCCTGCCACTCAGCTCCAAGGCTTGAGAATGGCAAGTTTCCTGGTGGTTTCCTGAAGATGTGGCTTTATCTTTAGGCAACTCTTACAATGAAGGTATAGTGACTGGGAATCCTGGTTTAGATGTGGGAGGGGTATTTTCTACTTAACACTCACTAAAAGCTGTGTCTTTGTTCCCACAGCCTGCCAGGGGGGGAAATCAAAACTCCAGCTGCCATCTTTTGCAAACAGCCTCCTGGCGGGAGCTGACTTCACACCATGCTTAGCTGCCTAGGTTCCTGCTCCCACGTGGTTTTCAGTCGTTGAGAATTCCTTACTTCCTCACCAATTCATCAATGCATTTAGAAGCTGCTTTCAGTTTATTCCAGCATTTTTAATTGTTTTCAGAAGGAGGGTGAATAGGGGTACTCGATTTATTATATTGCTGGAAATGGATACCCACATGTTCCCTTTAACCTGGGTTTTCTTTCTTCCATTTTTAAAAAATATTAAGGTACATTTTTTGGTGAAGAAGATTGGCCGTGAGCTAACATCTGTTGCCAATCTTCCTCTTTTTCTTTTTTATTTCACCAAAGCCCCAGCACATAGTTGTATATCCGAGTTGTCAAGTCATTCTAGTTCTTCTATGTGGGATGCTACCTCAGCATGTCTTGATGAGTGGTGCTATGTCTGCACCCAGGATCCAAACCAGCGAACCCCGGGCCACCAAAGTGGAGCCCATGAACTTAATCACTTGGCCATGGGGCTGGCCCCTCCATTTTTGAAAATCGGGGAATAATTTATTTCTTGATTTTAAAAAATCAGCTTTATCAAGGTATGATTTATACACAAAAATTCACTTATTTAAGATCTACAGTTCAATGAATTTTGACCGATGCCTAGATTCATATCACTACCACCACAATCAGCATAAAGAACATTTCCACCCCTGCCCCCCAAAGTTCTCTCCTGTTCCTGTGCAGTCAATCGCTCCCCAATTCCTGGCTTCAGGCAACCACTAGTCTGCATTATATCACTATAGTTTTGCCTTTTCTAGAATTTTCTACAATCATGCAGTGTATATCTTTGTGTCAAGCTCTTTCACTTAGCATAATTGAGAGAGATTCATCTATGTTGCTGCTTTATCAGTCATTCATTTCTTTGAATGCCTAAACAGTATCCCACTGTGTGAATATACCATAATTACCATCAACCACTAGTTAATGGACATTTGGGTTCTGTCAAAGTGTTGGCTATTATGAATAAGGCTCCTAACAACATTTGTGTACAAGTCTTTGTGTGTACATATATTTTATTTCTCTTGGGTAAATACCTAGAGTGGACTGCTGGGTTGTATGCTAGCGTATATTTAAATTTATACGAAATTACTTAACTCTTTTCCACAGTGGCTGTGCCATTTTGATATTCCCACCAGCAATATATAGGGGTTCCAGTTGCTTTACATTCTTGTCAACACTTGGTATTGTCAGTCTTTAATTTTAGCTGTTCTAATGTGAAATTTAGTGGTAGTTTATTGTGGTTTTGATTTCATTTCTCTAGTGATGACATTGAGCATCTTTCATGTGCTTATTTACCATCAATATATTTCTTTCGTAAATTATCTATCCAAAATTTTTGCCCATTTAAAAAACCCAATTGTTTGTCTTCTTAATAGTGAATTATGAGTTCTTTATGTATTTAGGATGCAAGTCTTTTATCAGACATATATCTTGCAAATTTTTCTTAGTCTATCTTACCTTTTCTTTTTCTTTTTGTGAGGGAGATTGGCCCTGAGCTAAAATCTGTTGCCAATCTTCCTCTTTTTGCTTGAGGAAGATTGTCACTGAGCCAACATCTGTGCCAATCTTCCTCTATTTTATGTGAGATGCCATCACAGTATGGCTGAACGGGTGGTGCTAGGTCCATGCCTGGGATCTGAACCTGTGCACTCTGGGCCTCTGATGCACAGCACGTGAACTTAACCACTACAACACTGGGCTGGCTCCATCTTTTTGTTTTCTAACAGTATCTTTTGAAGAACAAAAGTCTTTGATTTTGGTGAAGTCCAATTTATCAAGTTTTGTGCTTTTGTGTCCTTTGTAACAAGTTGTTGGCCAACCCAAGACCACAAGAATTTTTTCCCTATGTTTTCTTCTAGAAGTTTTATGGTTTATGGTTACGTATAGATCTATAAACCATTTTGAGTTAATTTTTGTTTATGGTGTGTGACAAGAGTCAAGGTTCATTCTTTCCACATATGGGTGTCCAATTGTGCTAGCATCATGTGCTGCAAAAATTATCTTTTCCTCATTAAATTACCTTGGAATCTTTGTTGAAAATCGATCTTCAATACATGCGTGTGTGTATTTCTGGAATCCATTCTGTTCCATTGACCTATGTGTCCATTCTTGTGCCAACACCTTCCTGGCTGGATTGTTGTGTTGCATCCTGAAGTGGGAGAGATTTGAGTTTGTCCTTGGGTCCTCAGCATCTTTCATCTGGACACCGTGGTGGCCTCCAGGAGCCTAATGCTCCAGCCTGACTTCCCCAAACATGGGGTCCCCAAGCACTTGCTTCTTACTGTTGGAATGTTCTTTTTCCATGGACACTCTAGGATTATTCAATCATTAAAATATTCTGGTTGTTAGAATGAGCAAAATGTTTTCATTTTCCCTCATGCTTGGGTCATAATATTATATATGTAATTGTTTTCTCTTAAATCCAATTTCTGTTTCTTACAAGGGCTAACTAGTTATCACACCTGATTCCCTGGAATTTGTGTTTCTGCTAAAAATGTAGATCATTAAATCTACACCACCGGGGTCAATCTGGGTCACCAGGCAGGTTAATGATGATGAAAATGCCCAAAAGGCATGAGGCCCCTTCCACTCCTGCCAGCTGCCTGTGCGGCTGACCCGCATAACCTTATTAATCCTCTCCACCACCCTGCGGGCACCATCTCCTGCATCTTACCAAATGGGGGCCCAGAGGGCAAGGTCCTCATCGAGCAAGTGACAGAGTCTGTGTTTGAACCCAGGTGGCCTGAGGTCAGGACCAGCTCATTGCAAGCTTGTTGGCTCCCCCTGGGGCCGTGACCTTGGTCCCTGGTGTGTTTGCAGGCAGGGCAGACTCCAGCTCTCCCAGTGCAGCCTTGGAGCACCAGCTCCTGAGGGTGTTCTGTGCAAACCTGTGAGGCACACCTTTAGTGATCTGGTGCATCGCTGGGGAACAACGCAAATTCCCAGATGTAATTCCCCTGCCCCTGCATTTCAATTTTCTCAAGATAGGCGACGGCTGGGTGCCCAGCCACCGTGATTTGCCCAGGAAGTCCCTGGTTTTAGCCCTGAGAGCCCCTCCTCCCAGGAGCCCCTCAGTCTCCGGCATGCAGGGCCATGGGCACCTTGTTACAGCTTACAACACTAGTCAGCATAGCTTTCTGTTTTCTTCCAACAAGCTGTTAGACAATTAATGATGTATTTCACGACCGACGGCATCCCAAAGTCGAGGAACTGGGCCCAGTTTCCCTCTGGAGATCACGGTGTTTAGTGACGGCCCTGAGGAATTCTGCGGTTGATGACATTGGACCACTACTTCCTTAACGCGCCTGAGCATGGAGCACGGCTGCAGGGACCCTGGTCCCCATGATGCCACCCTGGGGGGCGCTGCCCCAGCCACAGGGTGGTCATGCCCTGAGCCCGGGAGTGCCAAATGTCTGCCCCACTGTGAAGAGCCTTCCTCAGGACTGCCACCCTGGCCGGGGGGACGCACTGCCTGCAGCAGAGGTCAGTTAGGGAGAGGAGGGGAGACAGCTTTATCGATACAGGTGAATCCGAGTGTACCTGCTCTGGCTCCTCGGGGTGGCGGCGGCTGGCATGTGTTCATTGAACAGGGGTTCATGGAGTGCCCACTCTGCAGTGAGCGGAGGCCTGGTGCCTCCCAGCTCCTGCCCTCATGGAACTTAGAGTCTACAGGTGAACAAATACGTCAGACAGTTCCAAGGTATGATGAGTGCTGGGGGAATCAAAATGGGTGCTGAGGGAGGCATGTCTGTCCATCTGGTAAGAGGTGGGGAAGACTGTCCTGAGGAGGGGATGTGTAAGTTGAGACCTGAAGGATGAGAGGCTCTTGGCAGGGGCCGGGGCATAATGATGGCAGCAAGAGTCCTTCAGGAGAAGGCATCACTTGTGCAAAGGCCCTGAGGCAGCAGACAGGCCGGCGCTCTCAAAGGAGGGAGAGAAATTGTGCAGTTGGATTTCAGGCAGTGAGGGGTTGCTTAAATAAGAGAGAGAAGCTTATTTAAGACAATCTGAGTTGTGGTTTTGGAGAATCGCTCGGGCTGCCCTATGGAGAGTGGACTGTGAGGTGGGAGAGGCAATGGGAGCCCCTGTCCCGGGCTAGAGGAGGTGGTGGTCTAGGCTGCGGTGGGCCCGTGGAGTCGGAGTCTGGATGGAATGTGAAGGTAACTGAAGCAACCTCCCTCAGGGCTCAGGGGTCGGGGTCGCCAGGGCGTTCAGGGCAGTGAGAAGGGCCAGTGGCATAATTTCCGGCAGTGTCACATTAAAGGATCCGTTACTCTGTACCATCACAGGGACTGGTGAGTGCAGGTGCAGGCAGCTCTCCAGGCAGGTGATGGTGAGATGGTTCAAAGTCTCTGGTGGTCGTTCGGAGCTGCTCACAGGTGACACCCACAGTGGGAGGTCTTTGGCTGAGCCCAGCCTTAATGCATTTTTGGATTTTCAAAGCAGGAGAGGTGCCTGGCCAGCATGGCTAAATTGGTCTACAGGGTTTCTAGAGTCAGCCCCGGGAGCAGGGCGTGGGAGTGCATGGGCACGGAGACAAAGCAGGGTGAGGGCCAGCGATGCCACGGTGGGGTGGGGGCCCAGAGGAAATGCAGCCCCCGAGAGTGCCACCCCCCAGGAGCCTTCCACTGAACTCTACAGGGTTCCCAGGCCCAGGGGGCCAGCTCCCCCAGTGCTCCCAGGCCCTCTGCAGATGGAGGAAAAACATTGAACACCTCATTGGCATTGGGGCAATGCCGCAAAGACACCAGGATGAACGCAGTGACAGTGTCCTGAGTGAGTGAACAAGGGAGGCACAGAAAGAGAGCCCGTGCGGAGCCTAGGCCCACCCGCCAGGGATCCTGGAGACACTGCAGGGCCCCGGGCTGCCGGGACCTGGGCTGGGGGATATGCACTGTACGTGTCCAGGCTGAAGTTGGAAAGACTGGAGGGCCTGAGCCCCAGGCCGCCCCACGGGGCTAAGTGTTGCCTGTTACAAATCGCGGCCTCAGGATGGGGCACGTTTGGGAATCCTGGGCTTATGTGTCCCAGGACCAGAGGCTTGAAGGAGGACCACGCCTCTGTGCAAACCCCAGTCCCGGGCCATCACCGTGTGTGTTTGTCGAAGGTGTTTTCTTGAATCAGTGTCTGAGGAAGAGCACCTTCCCTTAGGACCTTGAAGGAATGGCCCCCCGACTCTGCATCAAACCGGCCTGTTCCGGGGAGCTCCGGAGGCCTGGGCCCTGCCCGCTGGATTGGAAGCTCTTTGGGTGACACTGGATGGAGTCCCTGTCCTCGAGCTTGGCTCTTTCCAGGGAGTCGCTGGTGAGGACGGGGGAGCAGAAAGAGGTCTGGGGTTACCCGCTCTGGACTGTAGGCGTGCTGGATGACCTCCTGGACACACAGATTCTTTGGAATGGAGCTCTCACCTCCTGCTCCTGAACAGTGTGGGGAAGATGCCTGGGGATGGACGCGCAGTCGGGTGACACAGCAGGTGTGCTAGGATCCCTGCCCCCACACGCTGCTTGCGCGGATGGGGCCACCCAGGGGAGATGTTTTTACTGCCTAAGTGCGCTCGTCTGCTCGCCGCAAGATATGCCAATAGTCTGGAGGCAGGGGGGTAGGAGAGAAAGGACTTTATTACAGCTTGCTAGCAAGAGGGAAGATGGCCGACTTATGTCCAAAAGAACCATCTCCCAGAACAAAGGCCACAGGCCTGTTATCTACGGGCTAAGTCTCCAGGTGGGGAGGCGGCTGGTCCCTGGGTGGGGCAGACATCTGGCCCCAGTTCCTGACAGTCCTTTGTTTTACTGGATGTGCCTCAGAAAACGGAGCAGCTGCCCTACACCCTGCTCTTTCAGTTGTCATTGATGATGGCTATCAGCATACCAGGGGTCATCACGTTCCTAAGGAACTCAAAAGAAGAAAGTTATCATCTTAAAGCAGCTAGGAGGGGCCGCAAAATCTACAGAGCCTGTCTGGGCTGGTTAGTCAGAGGTCATTTAAAGTTACAGTATGGTCTCTTTTCTACAGTGTGGCTTCCCTCATGTCAACCTTGTGTTGAGCCCGTATCAACGTGGGTGGGTTCGTGAGGATGTTTTGCCTTTGGCTCACGAACCTTTGAATGAATTCTTCCTCCCCTCAGAGGAGGAGGAGACGAGATTAAGCGCCAGCTGGTAGACTGGCCCTGGCTCCTGATGACTTCGTTTGGCTGTAGTTATTACAAATGCCAAAGATATACGGCTCGATAAATATAATTTTAAAGGTTAACATCAAGTAAACCATCACTGTTGTCAAGTTATGTTTAAATATGCTCTGTTTACAAAATCAATTGTGCTATACACAAAGCAAATAATGCCTGAGTAGGCAAAGCGAAAAGCAATCACCCTGTCAATTATTAATACAAATTTTCCCAGTAAAGGATCTCTAAATACGGCCGTCCCAGTACTAACAATGCCGCCTCATGTTTATAGAGCACCGTATGTGTTTATATCTATATTGGGAGGGGGTCAAGGGCTGTACTTTTCTCTCCCTAATTGCCCCACAGGAAGGCTTCCAGAATTGCTATTTGCATCTGAGGACCGTGCCTCCCGTCTCTGTCTGTGCGAGTCCTCTCGGGCCGCCGTCAGGACCAGACGGAGGGGGGGTCTTCTTCTTGACCAGGGCGCTTCTGAGAGGGATGTGTTTCCACTGCCATGCAGAAGGTGAAACTTCTGGAATGTGGAGAGTGTGGGATTTTTAAAGCTACTGTTTATCAAGCACTTACTCTGAGTATTCCCGTGTGCTGAACGTTCACACACAGTATGTCATTCGGTCCTAACAGCCTGTCTAAGTGCAAAGGCTGTTAAATAGAGAAACGAGAGCATTTTCTATAAATGGTGCCGGTCGACTGAATATCCAGATGCAAAAAAGAAAAATCTCACCCCAGTCTTTGTACCACAAATGAAAGCTAACTTGAATCCATCACACACCTAAAGGTGAAGCCTGAGCTACAGAACTCCCAGAGGGATGAACTTTCATAAACTTGGCTTAGGCAAGAGTTCTTAGAGACGACACTGAAAGCATGATCCTTAAAAAATTTAATAAATTTCATCAAATTAAAAATTTTGCTCTTCAAAAGATTGCCAAGAGAAGGAAGAGACAAATGCAAATCACACATTTGTCATAGGGATTGTATGCCGAACATATAAGGAACGCTAAAACTCAACAATGAGAGAACAAAAACCCAACTTAAAAAATGGGCGAGAAATTGAAACAGACACTGCACTAAAGTGGATATACAGATGGCAAATAGGCACAGGAAAAGATGCTCAAGCCACCACAACATCTCTTCACACCGATCAGAATTGTGAACAAACAAACAAAAACCAAAACGAGACAGCGCCAGTGGCTGGTGAGGCTGTGTAGCAGCGGGAACGCGCCCGCGGGGTTGGTGGACTGCAGAAGCGCGCGGACAACGTTGGAGACAGCCTGGAGGTTTGTGAGCCGTTCCATACACTTACCACACGGTCCAGCACTCTCACTACCAGCGTCTGCCCAAGGGAAGCGAAAACCTACATGAACATAAATACTGCTTTGTGAATGTTTACAGCAACTTTGTTCATCATCGCCCCAAACTGGAAACAATGCAAACATCCATCAACCCACCAATAGGTGAACGGACAAACTGTGGTGCCTGCAGACCATGGAATCCCCGTCTGCGAGGGAAAGGCAATGAACTACTGATGCGCAACATGGATAAGCCGCAAAGGCGTGCTCGAAGTGAAGGGAGCCAGACCCAAAAAGGCTGCGTAATGTGAGACTCCACTTATTTCATATTCTAGAAAAGGCAAAACTACAGAGACAGAGAACAGAGTGGTTGTCAGGGGCTGGACGGAGGCAGGGGTGACCACAAAGTCACATTTGGATGATGGAACGTTCTCTATCTTGTGTTGTTGGTTACATTATGTTGTGCCTTTGTCAAAACTTATAGAATCGTACACCAAATAGAGTGAATTTTACTGTATTTAAACAATATTGACGTCTCCAAATAACCAAAAGATCAGCAGAACAGATTTTCTTCGGTTCTTTGCAGTGGTTCTATGGCCCGCCAGGCCCCTGTTCACTGGGGTTCCATCCACTGACTGTTGGGGTTTTCCTTCCATTCTGGGGCAAAGCAGAGTGACCAGGAGGAAAGCAGACACGGTCTCAGAGCCACATGGAAACATCTGGACCTCCAAAGTCAAGCCTGTGTCATTGTCCTGCATTATCCCCATCCCATAGGCTGTGAGGTCTCAGGGAGAATGGCATCTCGACCATCCATGAAGCCTTGGGCCTGGAACAGGACCCCCACGACTGGGGATGTGAGACCTCACATGTCAGCCTCGGACCTTGGGTGTCCCTGCCTAAGCCATGGGGTTCCCCCAGTGATAGGAGGGCATGGATAGCCTTCTCTAAGGGGACTAGGGACAGTGTGTGGGACAGCCCGCCGCGTGCCTGGTGCACATCCTCCCCACTCAAGTTCGCCCTAGGTATCTTGGTGACGGTGTTCTTGGGGGCCTTAAATATGGTTCTCCTGTAACTGGGGGGCTAAGAGGTGGACTTGAGTCTCTGTGGGAAAAGTGTAGACGCCCGCTGAACATGCTACTTAAGTGTTAACACCTGGCGGTTCGTGCGTGTAATTTGGCTGAAATGCTGGTGGAGTGGAGAAGACTCACCAGTTGGGGTCAGTGGCCCCAAGGTCATGGCTACCTGTGTTTTGGCGCATCTTGGTTCAAGGCTGGTAAGGTCAGCTCCTGTAGTGGACAGAAGTGTGGACTCCGCACGTGGGGCCACTTGATCCTGGTTGTGTCTGTGCTCTGATAAGCAGCCCCCTGTCTCCCCTGCCCCCGACCTGGTCCCTCCTCTCACAAGGGCCCCGGGGAGGCTGAGCAGATCCAGGAGGGCGGGAGGGCGGGGGACCAAGGGCCTGGGGTCAGATGCAAGGACAGCTGAAACTTGGTCACCTAAGGAGATTGGCTCCTCCATTTGTGTCTTTTTGGGAGCCCTCGGTGTGAGGCAACATGGTGCCATGGTTTCCACTACCATGGCATCTGCGGGGGTGGCTGCATTTATTTGAATGTCTCTTTGTTGCTGTTTTTGTTGGAATGACTTTTTCCTCTCGGCTGGGAGACACAGCTGTCTCAGCAGAGGCCGCCCCTGGGAGGGTATTGCCAGGAGCTGCCCTGGGGGCCTGGTGGAGTCTCTTCTCTCCTGTGAGGAGCACCATGGTCATTTCTGGGGAAATAGAGGTATTTCCGGAGGGGGCTGTGATTCTGCTGTCTCTCTCCTGGAGATGCCTGGGGATGCTTCATGAACGTGTTTAGTTGAAAGGCCTGACTCCTCCTGATGGTCTGGCCCAGGTGCCGGGGCCAGAGCCACACGGAGATACTCTCTCCCTTCCCCGTCAGGCTGCTGGTCTCCATTTCCATTTTAACTGTCACTGTCTGCGGGATGCACTGTAAGCCGTGTCAATTCCCGTTTGTGAGAAGGTGGGGTGCACATTATACAGAGGGTGAAGTCTGCTCAGCTTTCTCCAGGGGGCCCCTGTCAGCATGACGGGGAGAAAAGCCCATCCTCACCAGGGTACTGGCCTGCCCTGGTGAGACCCCCTCCTGTGAGTCTGTGCAATTAGCCCCCACCCCAAAGGGCCTCTTAGACAAGAGACGTCTAAATCACCCCTCCCCTAACTGCGTGGAACAGAGGACGCCTTTCCAACGTGCATCCTGCTCCAGACCTCAGGGCCCTTTAGAACCAGATGACACGGAGCTTCTTCCCCAGCAGGTGCTCTCTCAGGCCCAGTGGGGCACGGAAGATGCACCTGCAGAAATGGAGCCTGCCCGCTCGGGGCAGGCAGGAGGGCCCGGCCTTCATCAGCCTGGCTTTCACCGGAGAGCTGCTCCACCTTCCCACCCTGTCCTCCCCTTGCAGCCCGGGCTGAGCCACAGGAGGTGGGCAGAGGGCGTTCCGGAGGAGAGCACAGCAAATACTTACAGGCGAGAACAAGTGCCCGCCAGTGTTCTAGGTGCTGGAATGCAGCTGGGCGGGGCGGGGTTTGGGGGGTTTGGGGGAGATGATGGGGCAGCTGGGGACATGGGGCTCCTGGCATGAGCTGCCTTGCCCCACGGGGTCTCACACTTCCCCCACCAGCAGCCTTCCGTCCTTCCTTGTCCTGTCTGAGAGTCAGACCTGCCCCACCGTCTGCCGGTTCTCCCCATGGCGTGTCCTCCGGTAGAGCTCCTGCCTGGCATGTCCTGGTTGGCATCGGCGTCTGCGGGATAGACTGACAAGTGGGGAAGACAGACATCAAACAGATTATATAGAAGTGTCAGATAGGCCTGTGCCAAACATGGAGACGACGAGGAGAGGGAGAGAGAGACAGAGTGCTGTGTGTAGGGAGGGTCCAGAGGAGATGAGGGAGGGGCCCTGGAGGAGTTAGGGGAGGGGTCCAGGCAGAGGGGCCGGCAGGTACAAAGCTGGGAAGGTGCCTGGGGCATTAGAGGGACAGTGAGGGGCTCGGGGCCCAGTGGGGACAGGACAGGGGCCCTGCTCTCATGGGGGGCCCGTCTCCCAGTCTTCGCGGTGGGGGTTCCAGGGGAGGACAGGACGGGGGCCCTGCTCTCATGGGGGGCCCATCTCCCAGTCTTCGGGGTGGGGGTTCCAGGGGAGGACAGGACGGGGGCCCTGCTCTCATTGGGGGCCCGTCTCCCAGTCTTCGCGGTGGGGGTTCCAGGGGAGGACAGGACGGGGGCCCTGCTCTCATGGGGGGCTCATCTCCCCGCCATGGCTCCCCTCACCCTGACCACACCTTTGATGGTCTGCTTTCATTCCGTAGGAATAATCTCTGAGAGAAGAAGCGCCATCCTCCTGCTGTCTGTGAGTCATGAAGCTGAAGCCAGTGAATAAAACATGGTTTTTGTAGATGAAATCTGTGCTCGTGGTTTAATCGCTGGACGTTGTAGCCGAGAAAGCCATGTCCCCGGAGCGTCTGTCTGCACCACAGCTGACTTTTCCCAGGTATCACTTGCCTACATTTTATTTGTTTTAAAAGAATTAAATCAATATTTTATGTAGGTAACACGGTCATTCCCAAGTCATACATAATTCAGACTTTCCAGAGGTAAGCTTTAAATCTGCAGGATGGTCCGAGTCACTCATTCTCCTTGGCTGAAATTGGTGGGGCGGAGGGTCGGGGTGCAGGTGGTGGGTCACTGGTATGAGCCAGCAGGGGCTGGACTGCTCTCTCCTGGGGTGCGTGTGACCACTGTGGGTGGGTCTAATGGGCTGGAGGGGCCTGGATAGCTCGAGTCCTCAGCTGCACTCGAGGGAGCCCCCGTGTCTGGGATTCACCCCCACCCAGGGTCTGCTCCAGCCAGAGGGAAAGCCAGGGAAGATTGCTCACCATGAGTGCACGCACGTGTGTGTGTGTGTGTGTGTGTGAGGACCAGAAGGGGGCCAGGTGCCCCCGAGCAGTGAAGTGGCCCATGCGTGCTTCCCTTATTCATTCCTTCATTCTTTGATTCCGAGGCTGTTTATCGAGTGTCTGCTGTGCACACTGGTGTGCGTGTGGATGATGAGATTCCTGCTGCCCGGCCCGAGCCCACCCTCAGACGCTTGGCTCCATGATGCTGGTCTGGGACACGAGCAGCTACATTTCTGTTTAGCCGGCGGCTTCAGTCAGTCTGTCACACTGGGGTGCGAGGGAGCCTGGGGGCACATCGAGGGGGTGCCTCGCTCCTTCCCCTTCTTTCTTGTCACCCCAGAGGGTGGCTCTTCTCCCAGCAATGGGCCCTTCAGAGCCAGCCTCGTGGGGCCCCTCAGCCCACCAGTCATGTCCTATCAGGACCCCCCGCCCCCAGTGGTCTGGATCCCAGCTCCTCAGGACCCTCTGGGTGAGCTTCTGGTCCCCAACCCTGTCGCTGGGGTAGAAGCTGCTTCCTGCTGTTTGGCCCTCCGGATCCCGTTGGCCCAGTGCCTAGGCTAAATCCTGTCCTGAGGGTAACTCCTGTGGTCTCTGCTCTCCCGGCTGGACCCTGCCTCAGATGCTGGGCTTCAGGGGCACAGCACTGGATGCCTAAGAGGGTAGTGACACCGCGGTGTGAGAGGAGAGAAGAGGACAGACAGGGAGCTGTGGGGAAGGTGTTGGGGGAGGGGTCACTTCTGGGGGCTGGGGCCACCGGCTGGGCTGGGATACACGTGGGGAAAGGTGGCCCAGTGCCTCCGGGGCGTCCAGACGGAAATTCTGGGAAGAATTCCAGGTCGGAATTTAAAGTGGGAGTTGTCGGTGTGTGGGGTGACTGGAGCCTGTGAGGGCACAGGCTGCACTTTGGGAAGAAAAGAGAAGGGCTGCAGACACAACATTTTATGGCTCAACCGTGTCCCCAGATTCACACGTGAAGTCCTGACCCCGTCCCTCAGAATGGGCCTGCATCTGGTGACGGACCTCTGACGAGGAGATCAGGCAACAGGAGGTCATTAGGGTGGGCCTCATCCCGTGTGACCAGGGTCCTTATAGGAAGAGAGAGACATCGGGATGTGCATGCACAGATGAGAGACCATGTGAGGATGCAGCAGGAAGGTGGCCGTCCACACCCTGGGGAGCGGGGCCTCAGAAGGAACGGGCCCTGCCACACCTGATCTTGGACTCCAGCCTCCTGGACTGTGAAAAGATAGATCTCTGTTGTTTAAACAGCCCTGACTATGGCAGTTTGTTACGGCAGCCTGAGCAGAACAATACTGAATCCTAAGGAAAAAGCCAAGGAAGAGATTCCAGGGAAAATGGGGAGAGTGGCTGAGAGATGGGAGGAAGGGGCCGAGGGAGGCGCAGGGACCCTGGGTGTGAGGGCTTCTCCTGGGAGGCGGGCAGCGGGAGGAAGAGGATGGACGTGCGTGTGAGCTGAGCACTAAGCAGGTGGTTGGTGACCCAGGTGGGAGTCATTGGGGCTGGAACAATGGTCACGGCTGGACGGCCGGCTTGGGAAGTTTGGTTGTGAAGCTGTGGAGAGAAGGTGCAAGGGGTGAGAGAGGGCATTCTTCCTTTTGAAATGTTCTTTTTAAAGTGATGAAATCTTTTTTTATAAATTGAAAATATAGCATGTGCCCTGGTAACACAAATCTAAACAGTGTGAAAGGGCGGCAGCAGCAGCGAACACCACCCTCCCCTCCGTGTTCACCGCCCGCCCCCGCCCAGCGCTGCCCTCTGCCCTTCATCCTGGGCTTGTCTGGAGGCATGCAAATAGATATCCGTTTTGTTAAGTTGGTAAATGGTGGTGTATTATTTATTGTTCCGTACATTGCTCTTTTAACTTATGAAATATTTAAAGCATATAAAAAATAGACAGCCATATATCAGACACCCACAACCCCCGATTCAGCCTAAGAAATAAAACATGACAAGCGCGTTGAAGTTCCTGCGAACCCCATCCGACCCCACCCTCCCTCTCCCCACAGAGGTAACCCACATTCTGAATTTGGTGCTTATCACTCCAGTGCACACTTAAAAAACACTTTTGATAATACATATGTATTCCTAACTGTGTATAGATTTAGTTTGCATTTTCTAAAGTTTATATACAATGACACTATTTTATACATTTCATTCTGCAACTTGCTCTTTCTGCTCAAATATGTATCCTCTCTCTGGGATTTACGCTGTTATTCGTGCCTCTGCTTGTTTATTTTGATGGCTGTATAGTATTCCAGCCCGTGGACCTCTCTGCTCATTTCCCACGTCCCTGTCCTTGTGCACTGTGGTTGGATCTGCTTTTTCAGCACCAATTCCACTGCTGGGATATCAGTTTCCAAGCACAATTCCAACGTTGCCAGAGGTTACAGGCTCTCTTACAGGAGTGGTCTCGGCAGAAACATTCCCACCTCGGTGCAGATGCAGCCATCATAGTTGTAAGTATGACCAGAGACCTACACACTTGTCAGTGGGGTTGAGCAGGGTTTAATGTAGGGGAACCGATATCAGGGCTGGTATCATGGTCAGATGTGAGTGTGTCTCCAGGGGTCAAAGGGACTGGAACGGAATTACATCCCACAATGGCCCTCATGATCCTGGGGAGGCTTTGCTGTCTGGGGCTTTTAGTGTTCTTTCCACTAACCCTCTACTTTGTGGTGTTCTGTCTAAAAAATACTTGATATTTAAGATTAATGTACAGTAAAGTTGACTTTTCTTCTTTGAGTGTCCAGGTCTGTGAATTCTGACACAAAGACTCAGGGTACAGAACAGTGCCACCCCCCAAACTCCCTCATGCCATCTCTCACGGTCGTGCTGTCCCCGAGCCTGAGCCCTGGTGACCTCGGTGTGTTTCCAGGGCTGCAGTTTCGTCTTTCTGAGGATGTCTGCACATGGACGCCCGCCGTGCGGAGGGCAGGAGGCTGGTGTCCTCACTCAGCTCCTTGTCTCTGAGGTTGACCCCGCTGGATGCGTGTTGATGGTTTGTCCCTTTTGTGGCTAAGCTGGTTCTGTGGTATGCTGTACTGGTCTGTTTATCCATTCACTTGTTGAGGGGCAGTGGGTTGTTTCCAGTTTGGCACCATGGCCACCTTTCATTCTGATCTGGTTCACCCAGCTCAAAGCTGCTCACCTGTTCCCCAGACACCTGGAAACCTCAGCACCTGGGAGAATGCAAGGATGCATGTGGCCAGCTAGGGGTGCTGGCCCTGAAGGCTGGGCCTACAGCCCCCAGGAGATCCTGGGCTCAGGATGGCCGTTCACACTCTGAGAGTGGGCGCTTTCGTGGTCCCCGTGGCAAGAAACTGGATGACCTCTCCAGCACTTTTGTCTGCAGGACAATGGATGCCGGATCCCCAATAATGACTGAGATCGACTCTCCCACCGCCCTGGTGGGACGATCTAGGGTCAGATCTCACTTAAAGTGGAAAAATACTATCATGTGATGTTCAGGACGCACCTGCGTTGCGGCTCCCCCAAACCAGCAGTCCCTGTGCGAGAGGGTCGGACATCGCCAGAGCCATCCTTGATGTTCCTGCGGAGGACTTCCATGGGGGTGGCTAGCACTGCAGGTGACTTCAGGTGGAAGCAGCCCTGACTTTTCCATCATCACACCTCCTGTGCCCTCCCCACTCTGGCTCGAGTTGTGGTTTAAACACAAAGAAACATCCCAGTAGCTGGCAGAACTCAGGTGTGGATGTGGGAGATGCTTCTGGATGTCCTGCAAATGTGAAACCGACGGACAGTTTAGTCATTAGACTAATGCGTGTCCGCAGAAGGAAATACGACTTGGGGAGAAATCCATGTTCAGGGGGTCAGTCTTTTCACTGTGGCCGAGGCCTGAGAGCGCATCTGTCTTGCCTGTGGACGTAGCGAAAGGACATCTTCCCCTGCAGTGGATGGAGCTGATGGGGCATCTGGGTCTTGCTCACCAGAGACGGGCTTCCTGCTCAGCAGACACAGAGAACAGAAGGAGGCAACTCTGCCCCAGTGTTGCTACCGTCTGTCAGCAGAGCTGGGAGGACCAGATGGAGCTGGGCACGCAGATGTCCTCAGAACCACGGGGTGACGGGGGCCACGCCGGTGAGCCTGGTTAGTCGGAGGTCTGTTTGCAGAACTTTCGAGGATGCTGAAGCTCTCGTCTATTAACCACCCCCAGTGGGTCCAGCTTCCTCCTCAAGGTCACTCTGAGTCAGTGGACATTTTTATTGGGGAGCAACTTGCTTCACAAACTGCCACTAGGTGATGTGCAAAGAAGTGTCTCTAAAAAAACTCTGTTACACCAGCTCAAGGAATCAATGGTTTCTATTGGCTTCAGGATCACGCCTGTGTTTATTTATTTAAGGGGCCACTCACCCGGGAAGAGCATTGAAACGCTGAGCTGATATGGCTTCCGAAATGGAGGCCACACGGTGCGTGCCTTTCTGCCAATTCCGAAAATCACCCTTACTGCTTTTTTTAATAGATCTGGGAAAGTCACTGAAGTCGGTAACTTCGTTAGTGGAAGTATTTTGGTTTAAACGATTTTGTTTTATGTTGAACTACTTGTACTATTTGGAGAACAGAATTTCTCCTTTCAGGGAAACATTTAGACCTTCAGACATTTAGAAAAATGTGAGCTTCAAATGATCAAAAAACCCAAAGGATTTGAAGCTCACTGAAATAGTATAAAATTACTGCCTGCTTGCAGGACACAGGATCTCTGTCAGCAGAGGTGCAGACTTGATGCCAGAGAATTCGAGAAAACCTCCCACTGTCGTTCCCAGTGGATGCAGAGCGATGTGGCCTGGAGCTCCATGGACTTGCGGGCCAGACTGTAATTGGACCAGAGGGGCTTGTTTGCCCAAACGCAGGAATTGGAAGTTTCGAAGTAAGTGTTCCACCCCAGTGCATGTGCACAGCAATAACCTGACTTTTTTTTTTTTTTTGCTGAGGAAGATTCATTCTGAGCTAACACACCTGTGCCAATCTTCCTCTATTTTGTATGTGAGACGCCCCCACGGCATGTGGTCACCAACAAGTGGCATAGATCCACTCCCGGGAACTGAACCCATGCCACTGAACCGGAGAGTGCTGAATTTAACCACTAGGCCACAGGGCCAGCCCTAATCTGACTTTTAATACCATGTCCAGCACAGGATGGAGAACACAGCGGTTTTCTAACATTTGACAAAAATCTGAGCACTGAGTAATACCAGTGTCCCGAGTTTGGTTTGCTTCTGATCCTTATCCACAGTCTGTCCTCCTTTTCCTCCCAGAAGCTGTGTGGAGGTTTAGAATACCACGGGAAGCGTTACAACTTGGATTTGCATTCCATCAGCCAAATTGATGTAACTGGTTGCCTTGTAGGCTTGTCGGGTGGAAATGGAGAACTCGGAATCGGCTCTTCGGATGGGGTCTGACGGGGAGGCGTCTGGGAAAGAAGGAAGAGTGGGAGGGACACAGTGGGGCGAGGCCTGAAATAAGGCTCAGTGTTCTGCTCAAATCAGGGGGGCCTCTGAAGGCCCCCCACAAGTCCCTCACTCTGCACCCGCAGACAGGGCCCCCACCCAAACAGCCCCCTGATCAAGGGCCAGCACAGCGCCTGCTCATCCCCGAGGGGTGGTCTCTGGTCCCCGCCAGCCTGCAGGATTGTTCAGACAAGCCCCTCCCAGCCTCCTGCCAGGACCGTTTATTTCTCGTGGTTCTGGAGGCTGGAGATGCAGGATCAAGGCGCTGGCAGATTCGGTCCGGTGAGAACATGCTTGCTGGCAGACGGCATCTTCTCACTGTGTCCTCACATGGTGGAAGGGCGAGGGAGCACTCTGGGGTCCCTTTAATAAGGACATGCATCCCATTCATGAGGGCTCCACCCTCTCGACCTCCTCACCTCGCAGAGGCCCCACCTCCTAATGCCATCCCACTGTGGGTTAGGTTTCAACACGTGCGTTTCGGGGGACACAGACATTCAGTCTACAGCCACTCCCCGCCCCTCTGCAGTCAGGGGACGCTGAGCTGTCTGTGCCTCCAGCGTGGGCACCAGGCCTTCTGCTGACGGCTGGATTCAGCAGGAACGAGGAGGAAGGAGAGAGACGTGCAGGTTCATCTTCACTGCCTCGCAGCCGAGCAGGCCGACTGCATGCTGGTCTGGAAGCCACAGCTCCCTCCAGGGGCCCTCAGCGCCCAGCAATCTCCTTGCTTGGCTGACTGCTGTCTGGGTTCCGGGTGACAGCAGCTGTTGCTAGCTGTTGCTAGGCCTGGGCAGCACTTGTCCTGCTGTCCCTCACCCCGCCTCCCTCCCTCCCCTGCGCACTGCTGACAACTATCTGTTGGCTGTGTTCATTCCGAGTCTGTCTGAACCTGGCTTTCCCTTTTGGCTGGTGGAGGAGGCCGTGGAGGAAGGCTGGGTTCGCAGGATAGAGGAGTCTTTCCTCAACTTGAGGCAAACAGAGCCTTAGCCTCTGCGCAAACCAGCGGGCAGAGGTGGAGCAGGTCTGAGGCATGTCGAGCTGAGTCAGTTCTGGGACACCCGGTTGGGATCCAACGGAGGCCCCATGGCCGGTTCCTGCTGCTCCCCAGGGCCCCCGCTGTGTGCCCCTGGCCGTGATGCACCTTGGCTGTTTCCTGTCACCTGTGGGCCCTGCACCTGCTGGAGAACTGGGCTGAGGGACCCTCCTCTCCCTCTACCTCCCCTTCTCCAGGCTGAGTCTTGCTGGTCATTCAAGACGAGCCCAGACATCACTTGCTTTGGGCAGTGTGACCTCGTTCCCTGGACTGCGTGGGGAGCCGCGGGGAGGGCCTGCGCGTTGTCTGTCACTCAGGCTTTTCTCCACCAAAGCAGCCTCACATCGCCTGGAACTCCGGCGTCGCCTTCCGTGGGCACCTCGAGGACCATGTTCCATTCATTCCAGATCCCTGCGGCTGAGGGGAGGCGCTCACCGAAGCCTGGCCGAGGACGTGGCAGGATGGATGGATGCCTGCCACCCTCCCGTCTGTCTGTCCCCATCACAATGTGGGAAGTGGCTGAGGCTGCACAATGGTCCCACGAGGTCCTTAGAGTCTGCGGACCAGGAAGACTGGGAAGACTTTTTTGGAAAGTCTTACTTGTGAATCATGACTTTCAACTGAGAAAGAAGCACTCAGAGGCGACATGGACCAGGCGGCCTGTGAGAGCCCTGCTGTAGGCGTTTTCCATTTTTGGATTGTCTGACTGATTATCCCCAACCTGTTGAGTTTGACCACATGAACAGAGGTCAGAAGTACTGACTCTTGTCGGAATTTGGAAGCACCTGAGGCCCCTGTACTCAGCGCAGGCAGAGACGCCGTTAGCTGGGCCAGTGGATGCCACGAGGGTTTGGGGCCTTGTGTGGCCTGACGAGCAGCCTGTCGTCTGTGGAGTGTGGCCTTGCAGCTGTGCAGCCGGTGCCCGGGGTCCCCTAGCGTCCACATCTCCAGCTTCAATATCGCTGTCATGAAATTCCATTTGGCTCATATATCTGCATAAATAATTTAATTTAAATGACTTTCATCACTGAGACCTGCCTGTTACCGTCAAGTTTACAAAGATTAATCTACCTCCTTAGAATTTAGATCCGCACAGTGGAATGCTCTCTTAGACTGAGCAGGGACATAATTTTGGCTTGAAAAAAAATCTAGTGAACTACAAGCAAAATGGGCTCTGATAATTCCCAGTGTCTGATGGCTAATATGAGCCACTTAAAGATGCCAGGAAAAAGGGAATTTTAAGTAATGTCTATTAGCTGCCTTTTACAGCTGTAAGAACTTACCATAAACTCAGGGGCTTAAAACAGTACAGATTTATTCTCTTAGAGTTCGGGGGGTCAGAAGCCTGAAGTGAGTCTCCCCAGGCTGACATGAAGGTGTCGGCCGGGCCGGTCCTTCCAGAGGCTCTGAGAGAACACCTTCCTCTGCTTTTTCTACCTTCCAGCGGCCGCTGCATTCCTT
This sequence comes from Equus caballus, assembly GCF_041296265.1. Classification (NCBI taxonomy): domain Eukaryota; kingdom Metazoa; phylum Chordata; class Mammalia; order Perissodactyla; family Equidae; genus Equus; species Equus caballus. The sequence goes on from NC_091684.1 coordinate 2,782,531, forward strand.
GGCTCCTGGCCCCTTCCTCCATCTTCAAAGCCAGCAGTGCGGCATCTTCCAGTCTCTTTCTCTCTCTCCTCCCATGCCCCTGCCTCCCGCTCATCCTTACTTTACTTACTGTGATGGTTAATTTTATGTGTCGCCTTGAGTGGGCTAAGGGATGCCCAGAGAGCTGGTCAAACATTTCTGGGTGTGTCCGTGAGGGTGCTTCTGAAACAGTCTAACCTTTGATTCAGGAGGCTGAGTGAAGATCACCCTTACTGACATGGGTGGGCCTTACCTGATCGGCCGAGGGCCTCCACAGAACAAAAGTTGAAGGAAGGATGCATTTCCCCTCTGCTGGAGCTGGGACGTCCATCCCCGCCTGCCCTGGGACAGCGGCCTGGCTGTCAGGCCTTCGAGTTTGGCTCCCTGGGCGTCCAGCACGCAGATGGCGGACTGGGGGACTTCTCAGTCCCCGTAATCACAGGAGTCAGTCCCTCATGAGGAATCTCTCTATATGCAGATATATCCGACTGGCTCTGTTTTCTGGGGATCCCTGACTGACACACTTAGATCACCTGTCCTTGTGCCGGACCGTCCAGATCATCTTTCCGTCTCAGGATCCCAGGTTTGACCACATCTGCAAAGCCCCTTTTGCTGCGTAAGGAAACATATTCACAGATTCCAGGATTAGGACATGGACCCCTTTAGGAGGTCAGTATTCTGCAGACCACCGGCCAGGTGTTCGAATCCACTAGGAATCAACATTTTCGAGGCAGACCACGGAAATACCTTCCTGTTAGTGGAAGTGAGGCAGGGGAAGGGGGTCCAGTGAGCAGGCACGCTCAGGCACCCCCACGACGACGCCCACACAGCCGAGGTTCTTTCCTGTGGGTTGTTTCTCAAGAAACACCAGCAGGCCTCTGTGAGGAGCCGGACCGTGTGAGCCCCGGCCTGGGTCACAATCGCTGCTGTCCCTTTCCTCTGTGTCCCCTGCAGGGACCTTGCAATCACAGCAGCTTCAACCCACAGGCTCCTGCTGTGAAAGCACACGGCCTGCAAGGAGAGAGCAAGGCCACGTGGAGACACCATGCGCAGGGCGTAGTCACACACAGTGGAGAGGACCAGGAACCCCTGAGGCCAGCTCTGACATGGCGCTTTGTATTTTCAAAGAAGAGGTCCTCTTTTCAAGGAAAGAAACTGCCTCAAGTCTGCCTGACAAAGAAGAGCTGGCCAGCCCTGACCACCACAGCGTGCTGTCACTGCTCCTCTGCTGTCGTGGTCCTGGAAACAGCGGGTCGTGAAGAATCGGGCATCGGTTTCTGGGCTGGGGCTCCTGAGGCATTTCACCTCAGATATAACCTGTGGTGGGGGGCATGCCTGGTATGGGAAAAATTGCTCATCTGAAAGCTCTCGGTCTTCCACTGAGGGTGGCACGTCTGGGTGCGTCCCAGCAGTTTTTGGGGTCTTGGAAGTAGGGTAGCTGTGCCCTGCAGGCCCCTGTGCTGGGATGTGGGCATGAATGCGTTCTCACACGGGCCCTGTGTTCTCAGGGACTCATCTGCTCAGCCTCCCCACACCGGGCCTCTGGACCTGATTTAGCCCACGAGCTTCCACTCCCTCTGCATTATGTGCTCTGAAGGGAAGGGAAAGACCTGCTGTTCCCACAGCTTCCTTTGCGCTGTTGTTTTCAGAAAGCACGAGAAAGATGCTACACAGTCACCTAATGGATGATGGGCTGGGCTCCTGGCGTCTCCTGTGCCTGGCATGTCCCCCTTTCATTCGTTACACTCCCACAACTCTGCCTTTCACCCCATGCTCTTTCCCTCCTGGGCTTTGCATATGCTGTTCCCTCTACCTGGTGCACTGTTCCCTCCACACTGACTGGCCTGCTCCTCGAATCCTCTGAGTTTCTGCTTCAATACGCCCTCTCCAAGAGGCCCCCAGTGAGGCTGACGGAAGTCCTCGCCTTGGTCATTCTCTGCTTCAGCCTCTAGTGTGTTCGAACCACCCGGCCAGCTTGAAATTTTTTGATTAATCCACTTCGATGGTTGTTTCTCCCACCAGACTGGGAACTCCAACAGGGCCCCCGCCTCAGATCACCCCCAGGGGCCAAGAGCAGTTGCCGATGAAATGTGAGTGAAGGCGCGAGTGAGGGAATTGGCACCTGCGCAGCAGGGGGAGCGGTGGAGGGCTTCTTCATCTGCCTTCCATCGAGGAGAGCAGAGGAGGCAGAGCCCCGGAGGCAGACGGGTGACCCGTGCTCCCCATGGTCCAGGCCTGAGGCTGAGGGCCCTGTCCCTGTTGTCTCCCCTGGTCCCCTCCCTGCTCCCTCCCTCCCTCCTCTGCCGTCTGCCGGCTGGTGTGGCTTCAGGAGGGGTGTGAAGGGCCTGGTGGGGCCCCAAGTTCTGGCTCCGGTTTGGGAGCCAGACAGTTTGAGAGCAGGGTGCGCACAGTGAGGGGACACAAGGCAGCTCCACCGGTCTGTCTGGAAAAGTCCTTAGTGTGGGGAATGTAACTCCGTGCGCGGGTCAAGTGCATACCGGTTGAACGTGCCGAATTTGGTCTTTCCCACTGAACAGCAGATGGAAGAGCTACCCTCTACCTAACAGAAAGTGCCTTTTTGTTTGACAGATTCTCACTTTATCTGCAGAGATTTTGTGCAGAAGCAGGAGATTTATAACCGTGTTTCCACAAGGTGAGACTCACGGCCACACATGATGTCACCCGCTGACCCCCTTAGTCACACGTGTGCACACGCACGCATGCAGACAAGCACACTCACCCATGCACAGACACACCCATGAGATGAACACACACACACACACACACACACACTCCACCACACCCACAATCACTCTCTAAGCTGCCTGGATCTCTGAGTCACCACATGGACGTGGAGGAGAGAGCCATGATGGGGACGGGCACCAGGAGAGCGTCACCTCACTAACCCCTGGGATTCCGGAGCCGTTGGTCCTGGTGGCTTAGCAGGTCTTTCCCGATAACACCCTCACCTCCCCCCGAGACGCTCACCTTGCCCACACCACTGACCAGAGCTGTCGCAGCCCCCTCATGCACGCCCAGGACTGCGGGTCTCAGGAGGAAGCCTTCCCTTGGAGACGGAGATGTGGTCCCACACCTGGGAGACAGGAGCGCCAGGTGACAGGATGATTTATGTGACACTCATTGGCTGCCTCCTGAAGGAACCACTCTCTGTGAAGATGACCTTCATGAAAAAACAAGAAAGAGAGAAAAGGGAAAATAACCGAGGCCATGTCACAGACTCAGGCACGGGTCTGCAGTTCTGTCAGGAACCCACGAGCAATCTCCAGGGGCTGCAGCCAGGAGCCAAACCACCAACCACTCGCTCGTGAGTGTAAAGTGATGCCACCAAGCGGGCGCGACATCGTCTCAGCTGTGACAATGGGGCGCCACGCTGTTGTCTGTCTTCAACTTCTGTACTTTCTTAATCCCACTGTCGATCCATCTTATGGATCATCGTCATCCATCTCATTGATGCGCCCTCTTGCATCGTTCTGTTTTTCCAGAACACTCCTCATCTTTCAAGCTTCTCCCCATCCCTGGGCCTCCTGTCTGGGCTCCGAGGCGCTGCATCTTTTCTGCAGTCTCAGGGATGGAGAACGCCCGGGGATCATTCCTTCCAACTCCCTTCTTGGGTGAGTTGATTCTACCAGGGCAACAGCATGACGGACCTGGAGGCAGCCCGCTGGGGCCCCTCGAGGAGGGACTTGCTCCCCATCTTCGAGAGGTGAGGGGGGACACGCGGGTCCTCGCTGCACAAGGCCACATCCTTTCCAGGTGGGGCCTGGGTGTGTGGCCTGGCCAATGTGGCCCAACACAGGACAGCCCTGACAGCCAAGTCAGCTCCAGGGCTCCTGGGGGCTGGACCAGGTTGCTGTTTGGGTCTGCGTCTGGGTCCCATCTCCCTTGCCAAGCCCGAGTCCTCCCTCCCTCCCCCAGGTGCTTCCAGTGCCGCCCTGGCCACCAGACGCCATCTCCCTCTGCTTCTGGCAGCAGATGTAACCACCGTGACGGCTGTGAGGGAGAACCTGCCGGGTGCCAGGTGCTGTGCTGGGAACTTGAACACGCCACCTCATTTTCCACATTATCCCACTAGTTGCACCAATCTGAGAAAATACTAAATTCCAGTTTTTTGATGAGAAACAGGAGTTCAGGAACTGATGCAGGCCAAACGGCTGGGCCACGGGGAGCAGGGTGCCCTGCTTTGAGGCACCGGGCAGCGGCTTCTGCCTGCTGGGGCCTCCTCCCGCCACCCGACCAGTGCCACTCCGCATGCCCATCCTCCTCGACGCTTGTCCCTTCTCCCTGGGGTCCACTCACGCCTGTGACCTCAATGGACGCCCCCACTGAGGCGTCCCGTACCTGTCTGCCATCCCCACCCCATCGTGTGCTCCCGCATGCCTGTGGAGACGTGCTCATGTCTCCCTCGCTCTCATTCATCTCTGATGCCACTCCTCTCACCCCTGTCAGAAGTGGACGGCAAATCCTGAGACACCTGGGGTGCTTCTTCATCCCCGTTCCTTCTAAGATTAAAAATAAGTTATAAAATACATCAAACGGAGAGAGTAGGTACAAAAATGTATATATTCATCTTAAAGAGAAGTAATAAAACGAATCCCCGTGCAGCCACCCTCAGCTTGAGGAGCGCCCTTCCAGGACCCATGAAGCCCTGGGCGCCCCCACCCCGATCACAGGTCCCTCTGCCCCCCTCGCCAAGTACCCGCGCTCCAAGTTTCCTCATAACCGCGCCTTGTTTTTCTGTGTGATTCCTCACTTCTGCGCGTCTCTAAAGAATGCGTAGTCCGCGGTGTTCTCTACTTGCTGATGGCAGCTTTCAGAGGTTTTTCTGTGGGGGATGGTGGACCGTGTTCCATGCACCATGACTCCCTTCACTGTGACGGGCGTTTGGGTTACTTCGAGTCTGTGGCCGTGACCAACGATGCTGCTGTGGACACTCCTCTGGTAGCCACGTGCAGAATTTCTCTAGGCCGGGGGCTGGCAAACTACGGCCCATCTGCCTCCTGTCTCCGTAAATAAAGTTTTCTTGAAACACCCTCATGCCAGCTCATTCACCCCACTGTCCGCAGCTGCGTTCCCACTGCAGTGTTGGGTAGTTTCTGCGGAGCTGACACGATTCCTTTCAGGAAAAGACAGCCGACCCCAGCTCTGAGCAAATGACTTAGGAGGGAACTGCAGGGTCCCAGCAGACACGTGCATTCGCCTTTCAGCAGGAAGGGCCAAATCGTTTTCCAAACAGGACGCAGCCAAGCAGTGGTGGTGAGAGCTCCCGCCAGGCCGTGGGCTTGCCTGCGGGGAGAATTTCCAGACTTCTGAACTTGCCAGCCCGAGGGTGTGAAATGCCCTCCCGCTGTGGTTTTATTTCTCCTTTCCCTGATTGCTCATGGGGCTGGGTGACTGCTAATCATTTGTTGGTTTTATCAGTTCTTTCTTTACATTTTCATAATGGCTTCTGAGCTCAGGCCTGTGACTTCCTGTGGGGTTTCGTCTCTGTGCTCGGGCGTCTGTGGTGCAGTGTTGGCATGTGTGTCTGGAGGTAGTATTCGCTACTCGTTCCCAAAACATTTGAGGTGTTTAAAATAATGCACAGAAATGGACAAGCATAAGTGATGAATAAAAAAACTAAAGACCAGGACAACAGAATGAGACACATAAACAGTTATTATCTGGGAGAAAGTAAGATTGCAGGTCTGTGGGACACAGGGGTCCTTGGCAGGTTGTGAGAACGAGCTTCCTGGGGGCCCAAATGAAAAGGGCAGCACAATCAGCTGCCTGATTTAATTTGTCCATAGGAAACAGCCAAGCTCCTTTGAAGGCCATTTATTTGAAGGAAATGGTGGGTGTGTGTGAGGCAGAGGGTGATGGCCCTGCAGACATCTGGGTGGAGACCACAGTGGGGGGGTCTTCAGAAATAACTTTCTTCTGCTTATTTTCTTGAAAGCTGAAGACATGCCACCAGGCCTTCTCTGTGAACTGATTCTAGAAGCAGAAAACCAGACACCTCCTGGGTGTCCCTGTTCTTGCATTCTGACCAACTACTGTCGCATGTCATGGCTTTCTCAGGGTGGCTGACGTGCTTTTGTAATCTCTCCTGGCCCAGGTGGAGGTGGGACCCTCTGGAGCAGGATTCAGGTTAATTTAGAGCAATTTGTGCTTTCGTCTTCATTTTCTGTTTCACGCCACTTCTTGTTTTAAAGTCAGAATCTTGCTTCTGCAATGAAGTCTCTCTGTCTCCGGACCTCGGCCAGAGCGTCCACCACGGCAGGACACGTCTGTGCTTTAGTGAAACAAACAGTAGCAGATTTTGCTACAAGGATTGAGAGTAAGGTTTTCTTTTCAGGAGCTGATCTCAGGAAACAGGAGCCAGGTGTGTGGGGAGGTGAGCAGAGAGAACGGAATCGACGAAGGGCCTACGACCCAGCGGGTTCCACTGGGGGTGCCGGGGGCCCAGCCCAGGAATGCTGAGAGACCACCTGGATGTGAGTCTTGGAGCCAGCCCCTCCAGCAGTGAGGCACTTGGGTAGTGACCCACCACTGCCACCAGCTGTTGGCTGAGCGCTGCTCCCGGGTGTCACCCCTGGCACTTCCAGCCTGCCTCAGGCGTGGGCAGAGCAGTCGCAGGGCTGCCTGGGAAGCTGGCAGTAATGGTTCCTGCACAGCAACATGGTGCCCGCCGCAGGGATGTGGCCTCGGGGAAACTGAAGACAGTAAGGTTGACTTTTCAAACTGTTTGGAAATTTGACTCTAGGCAATCATTTCATATAAACTTTTAATAAATTAAATTTATTGCTTCTATGGATCTTGATTAAGTTGGGAATAATTATTCATAATGAATGTAGTGTAGAAATGATACTTCAATATAAAAAACAAACGTAAAGACACGACAATTACAGCGTAACCACGGGAAGCTCATGTGCCTCTTTACGCTGTGCCGTGTTCACACAGATGCCAGTACCGCCCTCCATCCCACCCTCCCGTGCCCTCTGACCTCCCCTCGCCCTCTCCAAGGGCAAGGTTCAGATTGTTGCCAGGACACTTGTGATAATTGGCTGAGCGGCCACCTCTGTAAGTGACGGTGTTTAATTCGTTGTGTCTGTCTGTCCTTCCTCATACCTGACATATTTGATGACTGGCTCTTCAGTTCGCTTCAGTCCAGTTGGGCTTGGTTGGCTGAGCACCCAGCACAGCCTGGAAGGGTGGTTCAGCTCGCATAGCCACAGGTGGAGCAGGGGGGTCAGTGCCCGGCTGACCAGCGCCCAGGGGACACCAGAACTCTGCGTGTTCCTGAGAGCCCCTTGGAACTTGCCCTTGGCCACAGCAGTGAGCGGACAACATGACCTCTGGCCGGATCTTCCTGTGCTCTGACAACTCACCTGCTCTCTCTCTCCTCCTTCCTGCTGTCACCCTCCTTGGAAACCATCTGTACCCCAGTCCCTCCTCCAGCTGTGGTTTGGGAGGAATCCAGCTAAAACAGACCCATGCTGACATCAGCATAATGGTGCCACGTGGGGTGATCTTTATCCAGGTATCTGTGGTGCGTCCCTCCTCCAGGGGCCGGGCTACAAACACCTGGGATGCCTCCCTTTCACAGGGTGGACAGCCCTGCCTGGGAATGCTGGCACAGAGCATCCAGCACCACACCTGCCAGGAGAAACCAGCAGTGGCCAGTGTAGGACGCCACTGTGACTGTCTTCCTTATCGGAGGGGCCGCTTTTGTAAGTTCCTTTGACGGGCAGATTCTTAGCAGAGAAAATCTAGCTGGTTTGTGCTTTTTGGGTCTGGATGTGGACCAGGAGACTGTCCCCAGGCCACGCTCTCTGATGCTGAGATGCCCCAGTTCTCAGCGATAGCCTTGGAGACCGTCCCCCTCGGACATGCTGCCTGCAGTCAGCCAGATGGTTTATGATCATAAAACAAGCGATATTGTCAAAGATCAGCTGAGTTAAAGAGGTGAGGACGGATTTTATCAGTAATAACTACTGTGATAAGGAAGAGTCAGCGTGAACTGAACTCAACCTGGGTTTGTGCAGAGGCGACTTAAAGGGCGTTTTAAAGGGAGAGTGAGGGAGTGCAGAGGGAGTCGGGGCCGGTGGAGTCAGGGAGTGAAAAATAACCAAGAACGGGGTGGGGGTGGGGGGGTGGTGAAAGGAGAGGAAATACATCTTGGTGTCTGTCCCCAGTTCCTGACACAGAGCTCCACACTCCCTTGGAATTCCCTGGGTGGTGGGACCATTTCTGTTCTATGGAGGTGACTGGTGGTGGCTCCTAGAAGGCTTCAGGATGGAGGCTGGTCACCTGGAAGACTGGGCTGTGATTAAAAGCTTGGAACTTTCAACCTGAGCCCTGTCCTCCAGGAGGGGAGCGGCTGGAGACTGAGTTAGTGATCAGTCATGCCGACGGGATGGAGCCTCACAGAAAGCTCTGCAGGACGGGTTCAGACAGCTGCCAGGTTGCTGAACTCGTAGAGGTGCGGGGAGGGTGGTGCACCCAGGCAGGGTCGGGAAGCTCTGCACCCCTTCCGACAGATGCCCTAGCAAGTTGTCGGACCCAACACAGGGGTCGTGGGAGCCCCGGTGTATAGCCAATTGGTCAGAAGCACAGGCGACAGCCTGGACTTGAGTGGGGGTCTGAAGTGGGGGTGACTTGTGGGACGGAACCCTTAACCTGCGGGGTCTGATGTTGTCTCCAGCAGATAGTGTCAGCGTGAGTGGAATCGTGGGACCCCCAGCTGGCGCTGCAGCATCGGTTGGGGTGGGAACCCCCAGGTCCAGAGTGAGCAGAGTTGGAGGGGGAGAGTGGAGGGGAGACATGGGGAGTTTTTCCCAGCCGGGGCTGGTCCACGTGACACTATCTGGGTTTGCTGACTGGCACGTACCAAGGCTGAGCTCCTCCCTCCCACGGAGGCTGGGACACCAGCCCATCCTCAGGTGTCGCTGGAACACGCTGGAAGTTCTTTCCGCAGCCTGAGTTTTCCCAGGCAGGTACTGTCAGGGGCCTGGGGTCGTCCGGGGATGTGGCCTTGAGCTGTTGGAAACTGTGTGGGCGCTGCTTCACGTCTTCCCAGGCCTGGTGGAGAGGGGGCTCAGGGGAGCCTGGCTGGAGTCCGGTTGAGGGGGGTCTTGTCAATACACAGGTGACAAGGACAAATGTGAACTACAGTTAGCACATGCTCTGGGTCCCCAGGCAAGGTGCTCAAATGTCCAGTGTCTCGCTCCCGTCGGGGTGGAGCTGTGCCCCCTCTTGGCGGGTGAGCTGATGAGATGGGAGGCTGGGTTGGCACAAATACGTGGTGCCGGCTCCGGAGCTGAGGAGGCCACATTCCCTCTCCGCCGCTGGTGCCCTGGCTGGGAGGGAGCTGCAGGAGTAGATGTGCCAGTCTCCCGGTGCTGGCCTGTCCTTGAGCCTGGTCCATCCTGTGGTTAGTGGCTCAGCTGCAGGGCTGCCGGCGTGTGAGGTGCCACATGCTGTCCCCTGCGATCGGCTCTCAGAAAGAAGGTCTGTGGCTTCAAGTGGGTGAAGCTTCTCTTGTCAGCTGAACCCAAGTCCCTAAGGCGACTCACAGGGTGACAGGCCTGGGCCCCCTGGTCCCTGATGCATGGCAGAGTGATTCGCCCCCTCCCGCAGACGTCTCCCTGTCCCTTTATTGGGACACCTTTTGCTCCGGAGGGGCTGCGTGCCCCGGGGAAGGGCTTGTTGCTGAAGGAGCGAGGGCACCTCAAGGGCCAGATGGGGCGGCAGGAGCCGGGCAGATGGTCCTCCCTCCAAAGATGACATTTTCCAGCGGGGTAGGGGGCCAGACCACAAATACACAATGAAGAAAGTGGAACAGAACTGTGAAATGGAGATTGGTGTGAATGGCCTGTGCTGACCAGTTCTTTGAAATTTTGAAGAAAAACAAAGTTTTTCCTGAGAGTAACCCTTCCGGCCCCATACTAGTGAGGGGCCCCTGCACCTCCGTCTTCTGGGCACTGGGTGTGGATGAAGGATGGAGTCTTCCTGTAGTGGGGTGACTCAGGTCCCCCAAAGATATGTCCACGTCCTGACTGCTGGTGCCTGTAATGGGACCATATTTATCTTCTCACGGGTCCAGCTGCACCGGGCAACCCGAGCCGCTGGGACCAGAGGCCGAGTGTGACTCCTCTCAGTCTTTGGTGCCGGTTTTCACAGTGTTTTGCCTTCACATCCGGCTTTGTAGTTTAGCTGCTGTTTTAGGTGGAAAAGGGGCCTCTGTCAGGATGAACCACCGGTCCACCGCATGCTGGAGCAGAGCAGCCCCTGGCAAGGCCGCGGTCCTCCACGTCCTGTCCCGGGGAAGCTGCCAGAGCCCTTGGTGGCACCTCATCTGTATCTGGATGTGCCAGAGGGTGCAGGAGAGGGTCAGAGCCTGGCGACATGGCATCGGGAGGAAGGGGGAGAGAACCAAGTTTCCTGGGAAAATGCAGCCAAAGAGGATTCTGATCCAGATGCGGGTCTATTGGAGGACAGCCATGGCACCTCTGTGAGACGGGATGGGGTCCCTGTCCTGCTGGGCAGCGGTGAGGACCATCTGAATCTGGTGTCGGTACACATCAACTCGAGGAAACTCATGGGGGCCACATGTGGCCACTGCTTGAGGTACCACGAGCGCCCAGTGCATCCAGTGAATGAATGAACGCCAGTGAATGACTGAAGGCTGCGCTGGGGATGTGCTGTGGGGGCAGGGAGGGGCGAGTCCTTGTGTGGGCAGGACAGTCACCAGCATCTGCCCTTTCAGTGAGTCAACGTTTAGAGATTACGCTTTGATTTTATTCCCATATTCTAATTACAGATACCTTTTAGACCAATTTCAGGTTTGATCTGGATAATGGGTGGTCAGGTCTCCGACAGGGCAGCAGTGTGACAGACACCTGCTGGCCCAGCCACGTGAGCCGCCGCCTTCTGGATGCGCTCTTATAACTAGAGGTGGGGTGGGAACAGCTTCCGAGGAGAGAATCACAAGTTTAAGGCCGAATCTCGGCTTACTATGAGTAGAATTCTGCTGCTGACGTTGAACCGTCACGTGGCTCTGAGCCTTCAGTCTCTTGCCTCCTCTCTATGGCTCTCCCAGTGCAGGGAGCCCAGCCCTCAGCCCACTGGGGGTGACAGGGAGTCCTTCTTTGCTCCATGCCCTCCTCGGATCACGGCATCGTCACCCTGCCACCGTGGTGGCCCCCGAGCTTCTGATTCCTTCTCTGTGAGGCAGAGTCAATGCAAAGACCCACGTCATACCATCACAGAGAGGATTCAGTGAGTCAATGTGCATGAAGACAAATAGAACCATGTCTGACACATCAGGGGCACACGGTAAATGTCCGCTATTTTGATTAGAATAATTATTGCGACATGGGCATCATTGTCCTCACAGAGACACATTAGCCCAGCACTTACCATGGGCCTGATGCTGTGCCAGGTCTGGGCACATGGGGATGTTGCAGTTCTGGTCCCTGGCCCTAGGAGCTGACGGTTAGCTGGGGAAGCAGGATGCGCCCATGCAGTGTCTGCTGCCTGCAGGAGGGCGCCCCCTCTACAAGGTCAGGGGACCACCCGGGAACTGGGGCTGGGGAGTAACCGGGGAGGCAGAGGAGAATATGAAAAACCACAGGGGCGCACGCCTGCACCAACCAGGGCAGCGACCCACTTTCTCTCTGTGGAATTAGATGTACTGAGTAGTTAAGGGTGACTTTGGGTGTTTTCTGGAAGGAGTGGCTAAGGGAGAGAAACAAGAGGGATGAGAAACTCAGGAATGTGGGAAAGCTAGGGTTCTGGGGTGACAGCTAGGGAGACGGCCAGGGGCCTCAGACCACAAGCTGTGATATCCAGTGTCTGACAGGAGGGAAGTTTTCTCCCACGCAGCCTGTGTTGGGGGAGGTCCTTGGGGACAGAGAAGTCTGCACACCAAGTGAATTCAGCAGAAGTGGGACCTAGAACTGGCCAGGGGAGGCGCTGGAGGGGCTGAGAGGGTCTCCACAGTGTGGGTACCCATCCATCCATTCATTAGGTGGACTGAGAGGGTGTCTCCTTCGGGTGGGCCAGGCCCTACGGATCTGGGGAGACTGAGGCAGGATGGGCCTGCCCTCGGGGCTCACCCGCACTACACCGGTAGACCAGAAGCCTCTTACGCAGCCAAGGGCTAGGGTGTAGCAAGGTCTGCAGGGAGGGCCTCCCTGAGGGAGGAGGACTGGGAGGACCTTTGCCCCTGCAGGTGCTGCTGCCGGGTGGAGCTCCTTGTCCCCCTGGACTGCAACAAAGGCTGCAGCAAGAAAGACTGAGCAGGGTTTTGGGAGCAGAGAGGAGGCTGTGGCACTGAGCCAGGGGAGGAAGGGGATGGGCTGGGGGAGCCTGAGTGACACCTGGATCACCTGCGCCACCTTCCAGGTGAGTGCCCCACCCTCTCTGTGAGTGATGAGAAATCCCCAAAGCAGAGGCACGGGTTGAATCAGACATTTGCATAGACACGGGAGGGAATTCCATCAAAATCCAGATGCATGCCAATATTCAGCTTAAAAAATATTTCAAGAGTTTTTCCTCTTGGGTTATTTGGTCTAATTTTGGTTGAACATTTTTCCAAGGAAACTCCAGCACAATGGATTAATATGCTAATCCTCTAGAACACGCTATTCTCACACCACCCCCAGATACGTGTCCATTCACATGAAATAATTTCTTATTCTCTGTCTATTGTGTGAAGAAACCAAATTAGGCTAGATTTTGAAGGCAGAACTTATCTTAAATTAAAAGATCAAATTAGACCCTGAAACTGATGACATTGTTTACTAAAGCCTATTTTTTTTTTTTACTGGAAATTGGAACTCAGTTTTTCTCTTTGTTTTCTAATCAGTGCTGAGCCCCTCTTTGGAGAAGGAAAGAGCTCTGTTATGCAAAGGAGGTGGCTGGAGAAAGAATAAAATTAACATGAAAGTCCAGGTGATTTGATGAATATTCATGTGGACAATTTAATCAGCGTCTGTTCATTATCTGTATTTCCATTTGAAGCAGGTTCCTAGAATATAAATAAAGATTGCAGACCAATTGTGTTGACTTTCATTTCTCTCTGCAATACTCAGGTCTCTATCAACAGCCGTCAGAACTTGGCTGTGTGTGTAACTGGAGATAGAGGCGAAGTCAGAGCCTCAGGACTCATCACTGGGGGAACGAACACCCTGGGAAGCCTAGCTGCATCTCACAGCTGCCCGGGATTCTAACCTGATTAAATATTCGGTGGCGTCGACAACATGATTTTCCAGAAAGTTGCCGTTTATTCTTCATAATAACAATAATAAAAATCTAAAGCAGGCTGAGGGGACGGAGAGCATGGCCAGTGGTTGGGTTGGCAGCTCCACCGCTGGCTGTGTGGCCCGGCCCAGCGCTCACTTCTGCGAGCCTCAGCTTGGGCATCCCCAGGCTTGTGGGGACCCCTGTGGTGAGGCCAGTTTCCAGCATCCCATAATCGGTAGTCTTGGTAACGGTTGCTTCTTGATTGTCAGAGACAGTGGGGCTGAGATAATGGGGAGGAGCGTGCGTGATTGAGGGGAGAGAGAAACGGAGAAGCTGACTGTGGCCCGTGGGCTCAGCTCCCTCCCCTACTGACAGCTCTCTTGAAATAGGTCCGAGTCAAAGAAATCCAGAATCCACATTCATGAGAAAATGGTGACTTCATTAGCAATCAAGCGAATGAAATAAAAATAAAGCCACACCGTGTTTTACCTGTGACAGTAACAACAACGACAAAGAGGGAAATCCAGGGTGGGCAACACTCGGGGGGACGTGCAGCGTGGTGCAAGCTTCTGCAGGCCCATCCATCTACGTCAAAAGCTTTGTAAATGTGCCAGCCCTCAGATCCAGCAGGTTCGCTTCCAGAAGTTGATGCTGGAGATGTCATTAGATATAATTTTTGCATAGGATGTTAATTAAAAGGCTATTTATAATGATGACAAAGTCAGAACAATTTAAATGTGCAATAATAGGAAATTGGTGAGGACTGTCACAGTGTAGTAGTAGATTAGCTGACTGTAGACAGTAAAAGCCATGCCGAGACTTTCTGCCGGACAAGTGGGCGTAGAGATCAAGTACCAGAAGTGTTTCAGGTTTGATGCAGCCGTTCGGACTCTCCACACACACCCAGCAGCTGCTGCGACAGCAGGAAGGGGCTTGAAGAGGGGGCTTGCAGGCAGGGAGACAGAACAAGCAGGCCGACCTCTTAGATGAGCACAGGGATGGGAAACTCAGGACGTTCAGCCTGGGCGTCAGAGGAAGTGCTTGTGAAAGCCACCGGGCACAGCTTCTGATCTGAGAGTGAGCTCCAACGCTTTACGGAGAAGGAACAGCCGGGAACAGGCACGCCAGAGCTTAACCCTGGACCACCAGGCCCCTGAGATGTGAGTGGGTTTCTCTCTGGAAGCTTTGACTGGGGAGGGGTTTTGCTCTCTTCTCCAAGCTTTTCTGAGTCTTTGGGGGTTTTCTCCAGTGAACATTTATCACTTTGGTCACCTCAAAATAAATGCAGAAAATGTTCTCCAAGGCCCGGCTCTGTGTGGGTTTCTCCTTTCCTCTTTCTATTCACCCGGTCAGGGTGCTGGTGCTGCGAGCAGGTCCACTCTGGCCCCACTGTGCACTTGCTCAGCCAACACTCAGCAAACTGTCTTATCCAACTGCATCCCGTCTCCTAGCCTGAGCCAGCTTCTCTTGGAACGCTTTAGGAAAGATGAACTTCTCTCCAAGCCCTTGCGTTGGGGATTATAAAAGAGTAATGATTCAGTGACTTAAAGATTTAGCAGCCGGCTTGTTACAGTCTTAGAGCAGAAAGAAGATTAATGAGCTACTAGCTTAACATATGTCTCAGAAAAAGAACAGCCGTTTAATTTCTAACTTTGTAGACTTGTCCCCGCGCCCATCTTGCAAGAAGAGTTATTCTGCAACGTGATTTTTTGCTCTCAAACTAGCTGATTAGAATAAACCAATGAAGCCACCCCAGGGGTAAAGGAGACGGCTCAGAGGCAGCATCCCGGCTCACGAAGGTCCCTGGAAGCCAAGCCTGTGCTGTTAATGGGAAGTGGAGTTTCACACGCTGGAGCCGGAATCCTGGGGTTAGGCAGGAGGTGGGACCTCCTCCCCAGGCTTCTGTTGGACGTCTTCCTCCTTTAAGGGTCAAGGGCAGAGATCTCTGTTTGGAAATTTAAAAACATCCCCACAAATTCATTCACACCCCTCGCTTCAAAGTCAAAACCTAATTCAGGGCCCTTGACTGTGCACCGGGCTTAGTAACTGACTGCAAACTGGCAGAGAGTGATCAAAGACGGTGTGACTCGAGACCAGCTCCTGGAAGGCACTGTCTCGGGCCTCCGGGGGAGCCAGCTGCCCTGCCGGGAAGGCCCCCAGCAGTCCTCTGCAGAGACCCGCAGGGCAAGGGCCGAGGCCTCCAGCCCCCAGCCTTGTGAGGGAGCCTGTCTGCGGTGGCTCCTCCGGCAGGTCCAGCCCTCCCAGGACGCCGCCTCGACCCACGGACCCTGAGCCAGACCCCTGCAGCCGAGCCGCTCCTGAATCCTCCACTCGCAGAAACTGGCCGATAGTAAATGCTTGCTGTTCCCGGCCACTAGCTTTTGGAGTGGTTTGTTATGCCAAAATAGAGAACTCAGATTTTGCCCATCTTGTTTCATCCATTCTCACTCCATATTTTTCATGCAGTATTTTAAAACATATTCCAGATATCATGTCATTTCATCTGTAAATAACTCAGGATCATTTTTTTGCACTTTTAAAATAAAAAAGTTATGAAAAATTACAGATGAAAATAGGAAATACTAACGTATACATCACTCCAAATGCAGACATTTTGTGCTGGTTACTTCTGATCTTTATTTTTTCCAAGAACTACAGCATTTTAGATAAAACTGAAGCCGCCTATGACACCGCCCCAGCCCGCCCTTCCCTGAGGTGCCCCCTTGAAATGGATGCACATTTAGTCTGTGATTATAACCTATTTCCTTTGCACAGATATTTGAAAACTAGAGTATGGTTTGTGGCTGTTTTAAGATGTACGTGCATGGCAGTGCTTTCAGACTTTTCCCATCACTGTCCCCTTCAGAAGGAAAATAAAATAAAATTGGTTTTAAAATTTAATTAATTTCTCCCTGATGAGAGAAATTAAATAGTACGGAATAAGATTTTTCACTTCCCTCTCCCCTCCTCAGAGCCAGTTTTTTCTCTCTGGGGCAATAGTGCCCCTGTTGAGGATGAGCGGTGTGTGAAACGACGTAACCTTCTGCAGTCTGCTTCTTTTCACCAGACATCAGGCTGTTTGGGTCTCTCCGCGCGTGCAGGGCTAGGGCAGAGGTCCTAACCTCAGCGATGCTGACATTTAGGAGGCTTCTTTGTGGTGGGGGTTGTCCTGTGCATCACAGGATGTTCACCAGCATCCCTGGTCTCTCCCCACTCGATGCCAGTAGCACCATTCCCCAACCCCAGTTGTGCCAACCATACATTTCTAAAGACATTGCTAAATGTCCCCTGAGGGAGGACTCGCCCCAGATCGAGAATACTGGTGTAGTCAGGCATACACCAGTATCGTGTTTTCTTCTGTGCATATGCGACATTTTCTGTTTCTACCCTGCTGTTGGTGGACATGGGAGCTGGGCGTTGGTGGGGAATGTGTTCAGACACAAGGCGCAGAAAGCCCAGTGTCATCATCTTCAACAGCAGGGGTTTAAAGACCTCACAGAATAAGAGATCCTGGGAAGGCGGCTAAGGCCAGGTCAGAGGGTCAGCCATGCCGCCCTGACCGCAATCCTCCCAGCTTTCCATCCCACGATCGCTGGCACGTTCGCTTCCATGGTTGTGCTGTCCCTACGGCCTCGTGTTCATCACACAGGGAGCAGGTGGGGGAGGGGGTGTTGCCTTTTCCTTCAGGAGGGAAGCCATACTCTCCCACCGCAAGAGACGGCACCAAGATGCTCTGCAGAGCGGGTTCACCGCGCCCACTCCCACAGCAGCTGATGGAGCCGCCACTGCCCACATGCCAGCATCGAGGGGAGTGACTCTTGCTCTAGTTTTGGTCAATCTGACCGGTGTGAAAGGCATCTCGTTTTAATCATCGCTCCCCTTCACGCTCAGGCTGCCTTCCCTGGGCACAGCCTCGGCAGAGCCTTTGCGAGTTGGGTCTACTGGGCTCTCTTTCTTTTCCTTATTGATTTGTAGGGAGACCGTTATACTTCCTAGATATTGATTATTTATAGGTTGCGTAAGTTGCGAGTAAGTTCCTCCTAGTCTATGCTTTAATTGTTTTTAATTTGTTTGTGGTGTCTTGTTACACCAAAATTTTACATTTTGGCATGGTCGTATTTATGTTATGTCTTTCTCCTTTCTTTTCTTGTGGTTTACTAGAATATTCTTGTACGTTTTATTCTAATTTGTTTTTCACCTTAGGCCTTTGATACATTTGGAATTCATAATTATCCCTGTTGAGAAGCGGGGATCTATGATTTCTTCCAGCATGGAAAGTCAAATGCCCTGGAATTATTTGTCAAATCCTGAATAGTCATTCTTTTTCCTCTGATTTGTGATGCTTCTTCTCTTGTACAACCAAGTGCTGTCTGTGTGCAGATGGGCAGGTCTGTTGGTCTGTTTCTGAGCTTTCTCCTCTGCTCTGTTGACCTAGCTGTCTGTTCCTGGACCCGCAAAACACGCATCGAAGTTCCTGCCACTTTAGAACACGCCTGGACAATCTCATCAGGAAAGTCCTTCCTCCATGTTCTTCTTTTCTAGAATTGTCTTGACTGTCCTTGGATCTTTATGCTTTTATATAAATTTTAGAATACATTTTACAAGTTCCACAAAAAAAATCCTTTGGCATTTGATTGGAATTGCTTTGAGTTTATGCATTAATTTGGAGAGAACTGATGTCTGTATGAAATTAGGTCTTCCCGTTCATGAGCGTTGTACGTCTCTCTACTTATTTTTGTTTTTTTAAAAAATGTCCTTGAGTAGTGTTTTATTATAACTTTCTCCACAAATATCAGGGACATCTTATGTTGGATTTAATTTTAGAGAACTTACGATTTCTTTCTTTCTTTTATCTTTTTTGCTATTGTGAATGAGATCTTTTATAAATCACATTTCCTAATTAGTTACTGCTCATGTGTAACAATGCTTTCTTTCATCTTTGTGTGTTGAGCTTGTGAGCAGTGGCCTTGCCAAACCTTCTTATTAGTTCTAATTGTAAATTTTCTATCTTTTTTCTAAGCACTTATAAAGATCTGCTAATAATGATCTTGTCTTTTACAGTCTAAATAAACACATTGCCTTCACAGGAACTCTGGTACGATGTGGAGTGGTATGGGAGTTATCAGGCATCCACATCTCGTTCCCTGGATAAACCCTGCTTAGTGGTCTTGAAAATGCTTCTGGCTGGATCTAAAGAACAGGAGGCCTTACCAGTAGAAGGAGGAAGAGTAAAGAGAGGGTATTTCAGGCAAAGGTTTTGGGACAGAGGACACAGGGGATGGAAACACCACGGAGGTGAGGGTTTGGAAGTGTTATTACAGCTGCAGCAGAGGGCACGGGGTTTGGAGAGAGAGGAGAGAGGAGATGGAGGCATCCAGAGGCGGTGCTGGAGAGAGAGCCAGAGACCACATCACATAGGACCCAGACTCTGTATTGTGGGCAGTGGGAGCATGTTATAGGGTTTTCAGTTGGGAGTGGCAAGATAAATATCTTTAAATCAGTGTTATTATGGTTAATATTCACATGAATAAAATTCACCAAATTATGTAACTTAGTGAGTTCCAACAACCATATACAGTCTTGCAGCCACCACCACAATCAAGCCATAGACCAGTTCCATCACCCCAGAAAGTTCCTTATGTTCTCCTGCAGTCAATCCCTTCTCTGCCTACCAGCCCCTGAGATTCTGCCTTTTCTAGACTTTCTTGTAAATGGAATTATGCAGTGTGTAGTCTATTGTGTCTAGCTTCTTTCACTTAGGGCAACGTCTTTGAG
Source organism: Equus caballus (assembly GCF_041296265.1). Lineage (NCBI taxonomy): Eukaryota > Metazoa > Chordata > Mammalia > Perissodactyla > Equidae > Equus > Equus caballus. The sequence goes on from NC_091684.1 coordinate 2,801,572, forward strand.
ATTAATTCATGTTACTGCCTGTATCAGTAGTTAATTCTTTTTTATTGCTGTGTACTATTCCATTGTAAGGATATACCACAATTTATTTAGCTGTTCACCAGTTGATGAGAATTTGGGTTGGTTCCAGATTTTGGCTATCACAAATAGAGCTGTTATGAACATTTGCAAGCCTGTCTTCATGGGGATATTTTGTTTTATTTCTTTTGGGGTAGATACTCAGAATGGGGTTGCTGAGTTTCATGGTGAGTATATTTAACACTGTAAGGAACTGGCAAATTATGTTCCAGAGTGGCTGCCTCATTTTGTGTTCCCACTAGTGGTGTATGAGAGTTCCAGCTGCTACACATTCTCACCCACATTTAGTGTTGTCAGTCTTTTAAATCTGAACCATTTTAGCGGATGTGTAGTGGTATTGCATTTGTGGTTTTAATTTGCATTTCCCTCATGAAAAATAACATTGAGCATCTTTTCATATGCTTATCGGCCATCTGTCTATGTTCTTTTGTGAGCTATCTGTTCTACTCTTTTGTTTTGCCCATTTTACAATAAAATAGTTTTTTCTTGTCTTATTATTATTGAGTTGCAAAAGAATTTACACATTCTGGTTGCAAGTTGCAAATATATCAGATATATTTATGCAAATATTTACTCCCCGTCTGTGGCTTGTCTTTTAATTTTCTCAACAGTAGTTTTCAAAGAGTAAAAGCTTACAATTGTGATGAGTCCAATTTTTCATTTTTTTCTTATTGGTCTGTTTTTTGCAAGGTTGCAAAGATTTTTCTCCTAGCGGCTTTACTGTTTTAGCTTTTACATTTAGGTCTATGATCCTCGCAAGTTATTTTTTTATATGATGGTGATATAAGAGTTGAATTTCTTTTTGGTTTCTTCTACCAAATTGATATCCAATTGTTCCAGTATCATTTCATTTTAGAACACTTTTAGACTTAGAGCACCATTGTGAAGATAATACAGAAAGTTGCTGTGTACGCCATGCCTAGTTTCCCCCCTTATTGACGTCTTCCAGTAGTGTGGTTACATTTGTCACAATTGATGAACCAATATCGATACATTATTATTAACAAAAGTCCACACTTAATTCAGATTTCCTCAGTTTTTCTCTAATTTTTTTTCTGTCCCAGGATCTCATCCAGGACACAACATTACATTTAGTCTCATGTGTCCTTATTCTCTTTTTGGCCGTGACAGTTTCTCAGACTTTCCTAGGTTTTGATGACCTTGAAAATTTTGAGGAGGACCAGTCAGATGTTTAGTAGAATGTTCTTCAGCTGGGATTTGTCTGGTGTTTTTCTCATGGTTAGACCAGGGTAACGTGTTTTGGGGAGGAAGATCACAGAGGTCAACTTCCATTCTCGTTATGTCCTGCCGACGGTCCACACCGCCAACATGACCCATCAGTGTTGATGACCCTCCATCACCTGGACTGAGCTAGTTGTTTCTTAGGCTCCTCCACTGTAATTTTATTCTTTAAAAAATCCCTTTTCAGGGCCGACCCCCTGGCTGAGTGGTTAAGTTTGTGCACTCTGCTTCGGCGGCCCAGGGTTTCACCAGTTTGGATCCTGGGTGTGGACATGGCACCGCTCATCAGGCCATGCTGAGGCGGCGTCCCACACAGCACAACCAGAAGCACTCACAAGTAGAATGTACAACTATGTACTGTGGGGCTTTGGGGAGAAGAAGAAGAAAAAAAGAAAAAAAAAATTTGGCAACAGATATTAGCATAGGTGCCAATCTTTAAACCCCCCTCCCACAAAAACCCCTAAAAAACGAAAAAATTTCTCTTTTCATTGCTGTACTCTTTGGAAGTACGTTACTATACGCAGTCTACACTTAAGGAGTGGAGAATCACGTTCTATTTCTTTAAATTATTTGGAATTCTTCTGCATGGGAGATTTGTCTATTCTCCATTTATTTATTTGCTGAATCATTTATTTATTTATTTATTTTATGAGGAAGATTAGCCCTGAGCTAACATCTGCTGCCAATCCTCCTCTTTTTGCTGAGGAAGACTGGCCCTGAGCTAACGTCCATGCCCATCCTCATCTACTTTATATGTCGGACGCCTGCCACAGCGTGGCTTGCCAAGCAGTGCTATGTCCACACCTGGGATCCGAACCAGCTAACCCTGGGCAGCCGAAGCAGAACGTGTGCACTTAACCACTGCGCCACTGGACCGGCCCCATGAATCATTTATTCATGTCAGTATGAACTCATACATATTTATTTTATACTTTGGGTTATAATGGAATACTGCTTTATTTATTTTCTTGCTCAAATTATTCCAGCTTTGATTATCGGGAGCTCTTCCAGATGGCTCCTGTATCTCTGTGACATTTCCTCATTATTACAATTTTAAAAAACACTTTCTTACTTTCTGACTCCACAACATGTTCCAGACTTTTCTTGTATGTTTGCTGACCCAGTCCCACATTCCATCCAGTGTATTTTTCATTTCAGATGTTGACATTTTTATATCTAGAAGTTCCATTTGGGTCTTTTTATATCTTCCATTTCTCTCCATATTCCTGAACATGTTGCACATATTTATAACTGCCATCCTAATGCCCTTGTCTGCTAATTCTGCCATTTCTGGGTCTGATTCTATTGATTGATTTATCTCCTGGTCATGGCTCCTATTTCCTGCTTTTTTGAATACTTGTTAATTTTTGACTGGATGTTAGACATCGTGAATTTTATGTTGTTGTGTGATGGATTTTGTGATATTGGTTTAAAGAGAGTTGGACCTTTTCCTGGCATGTGGTTCCTCGAGATTGTTTAGAACCTGCTGAGGCTGCTTCTCAGGTTATTTGGGCAGATCGCAGGCAGCCTTTTATCTAGGCTAATCTGGCTGTGAGGACTCCAGTGGCGCTCCGTGTGCTGTGACTTCTCTGTGGCCTGGGACACACCTGTCCCGCTGCTTGCTGGTGGTGCTTTCCCTGGTCTTGTGGGCTTTTCCTCACCCAGGTACGGATCACCATTCCTCCCAAGACTCGAGGGGTCTCCTCTGGCAATCTCCAGAGTTCTCTCCCTGGACCTCCTCCTGTCAGGAGCTCTGCCTCACAGATGCTAGCTGCCCTGGCTTTCCAAACCTCTGCCCTCTACCTCCTCTGCTGGTCGAGACCACTGGGCTCTCTGGCTGCACCATGTTCTGGGGGCTGCCTGTGGGCAAGCTGGGGCAGTGGTCAGGCTCATCCGTTGTTTCCCTCCTCTCAGTGACCCCAGTGTTGTGCTGCCTGTTGTTCAATGTCTGAAAACATTTCTTTTACATATTTTTTCTTGGTTTTCCAGTTGCTTACATTGGGAGGGAGATTTCCATAGCAATTATCCTTCGTGGGTGGGAGAGAAAGTTCCCCAAGTTTGTTTTTAAACAAAAATCATTCTAATACATTCATGGAAAGCCTGAACCAAAGTAATGGCAGTAGAGAGGATGGATGTGTGTATGTGTGTGTGGTGTGTGTGGTGCATGTGTGTGTGGCATGTCTGTGGTGTGTATACAAATACAACATACTACGTTGCTGGAATAATTTTTAAAAGTTACGTTTTTTTGTCTGTGTTCAGAATTGGGATCAGGCTGTCATTTTCTTTCTGTGAGCCACTCCTCTATGGTTTTGGTGCCAAGGTTGAATGTGAATACACATATTTGGTGTTTCCCTTCTTTTCTGTTCTCCGACATATCGGATGTACCTGGGCAGCGTCTATTCCCTGAGGGTTCTTTGTGTGTGCTGCTCCATCTGGAATGCTCTTTCTCCTGAGCTGGGACTAGTTGGTTTCTTCCTGGCATTCAGGCTTCTGCTTACTTATCACAAACTATGACCACCTGCCTAAGGTGGGTCCGTGGTAACTAGCACACATCCATTTTTGTGTCCTGGAGTCTCTGGGAGAAGACAGAGGTGAGTGGGGAGGAGGATCAGGCCTCTCCTCTCCTTTCCCCCTGACTGTTCTTGTAAAGTAGAAGGTTAGCTTTGATGGAATATGTTTACTTCTTATTTCAAGACTCTGAAGGGCCTCTGAGAAAAGGGGACCTGATGATCCAGGCCTTGGGCTGGTTTCCAGGCCAGTGAGGATGTGGGTGCAGCCAGAAGCAGACACGCTGTTTGCCTGAGGGGCCGAGGAGCCGCTGGGCACCGGCAGAGCTTCAGGGTCCAGTGCAGAGAGGGCCGCCCGCTGGGAGAGGTGTTGTCCCCCTCTGCTCCAATTGTTCCTGCTGTGGCGCGCTGGAGGCCAGAGCTGAGGGTGCGTGGGAGGGGCAGCACCCTCAGCAGAGGGGTGTGTGTCCAGCTGGTGTTGGCACAGAGGCAGGGCGAGGGACCGTGACTCCATGAGGAGCGGCAGGGCCCTGTCCTGCAGTCCTGAGACTCCAGCCTGGGGCGGAGGGCATTGGGTGGGCTGAGACCTGGGCTCGGGGGGGTTCAGGCTTCAACACTGGCGATCCTTTGTGGTGAATCTGCAAGACTGGCTCCACTTTGCTGGTGGAAGTCCTGGTGTGGGACCCGTGGGAGGCTCCAATTCTTTAAAGCAAAATATTCTCATTTCTTCAAACACAAAAGCAGCTTGGGCTGTTCATTATGTGATATAAAGTTTAAAAGGACTGCCATTTCTGAAATTATGCCATCACTCAAAAGAACTAACTAAAACAAGTTATTTTTAGAAAGGGAAATAGGATAAGAGAAAACTCTTGCTCAAAAGCATGCTGGTCAGGAGCAAGGCAAGGCTGTCCCCGCTCACCCGTGCTTTTCAACATCATAGTGGGTGTCCTGGCTGGTGCAATAAGGTGAGAAAAGGAAATAAAGGAATACAGATTGGGGAGGAAGACATAAAACCGTCTTTGTTCATAGGTGACACAATTGTCTACTTAGAAAATCAGAAAGAACTAAAAATAAAACAAAACTCCTGGAACTACTAAACAATTATAGCAAGGTTTCAGGAAGCAATTAGTTAAAGTACAAAAGTCAATGTGTCCTATATACCATCAATGAACAAATAGAATTTGAAATTAAAAACACGATACCATTTATATTACACCCCCCAAATGAAATACCTAGGTATAAATCTAACAAAATAACAAGATCTATACGAGGAAAACTATACAAAACTCTAATGAAAGAAATCAAAAAAGATCTAAACAAATAGAGAGATGTTCCATGTTCATGGATAGGAGGACTGACTGTTGTCGAGATGTCAGCTCTTCCCCACTCCATCTACAGAGTCAAGGCTTCCCCAATCAAAATCCCAGCGGGTTACTTTGTGATCTCGACAAACTGATTCTAAAGTTTCTACAGAAAGAAAAATACCCAGAACAGCCAACACAATATTGAAGGAGAAGAATGAAGTCAGGAGACTGACACCACCCGACTTCCAGACTTATTATGAAGCTGCAGCAATCGAGACAGCATGGTAGTGGCGAAAAAAAAAAAAAAAAAAAAAAAAGGCAAACAGATCAATGGCACAGGATAGAACACCCAGAAATAGATCCACATGAATATAGTCAACTGATCGTTGACAAAGAGACAAAGGCAATGTAATGGAGCAAAGATAGTCTTTTAAACAAATGGTGCTGGACTATAACTGGACATCCACATGCAACAACAGCCACAAAGAATGTAGACACAGACCTTAGATTCTTCACAAAATTAACTCAAGTGGATCGTAGATCTATATGTAAAATACAAAACTATGAAACTCCTAGTAGATAACAAGAGAGAAATCTAGATGACCTTGGGTATGGTGATGACTTTTTAGATACAGCACCAAAGGTATGATCCAAGAAAGAAAGAATTTATAAGTTCAATTTCATCAAAATTAAAAACTTCAACTCTGTGACAGACAATGGCAGGAGAATGAGAAGATGAGCCACAGACTGGGAGAAAACATTTCCAAAAAACACAACTGATAAAAGACTGTTATCCAAAATATACAAAGAGCTCTTAAAATTCAACAATAAGAAAATAAACAATCAATTAAACAATGGGTGGAAGATCTGAACAGGCACCTCACTGAAGAAGATATACAGATGACAAATGAGCATGTGAAAAGATGCTCCACATCAAATATCACTGGGGGAAATGCAAGTTAAAACAACAATGAGAGACCAATACACACCTATGAGAATGGCTAAAATCTAGAACACTGACAACACCAAATGCTGATGAGCGTGTGGAACAACGGGGACTCTCATTCACTGCTGATGGGAATGCAAATGGTGCAGCCACTTTGGAAGACAGTTCAGCGGTTTCTTACAAATCTAAACACACACTTACCATGTGATTCAGCAACCAAGCTCCTTGATATTTACCCGGAGTTGAAGATTTACGTGCACACAAAAACCGGCATGCAAATGTTTAATAGCCCTTTTATTCATAGTTGTTACAACTTGGAAGCAACCAAGATGTCCTTCAGTAGGTAAATGGATAAACAAACTGTGGTCCATCCCAAAATGGAATATTATTCAGTGCTAGAAAGAAATGAGCTATTCAAGTCATGAAGAGACATGGAAAAATTTTAAATGCATATACCAAAGTGAAAGAAAAGCCAATCTGAAAAGGCTGAATGCTGTGTGATTCCAACTGTATGACCTTCTGGCAAAGGTGCAACTATGGAGACAGGAAAGAGGTAAGTGGTTGCCGCGGGCTGGGGGAGGGGTGAACAGGCAGAGCACAGAGGAGTCTGAGGGCAGTGAAAACCCTGTGTGATACTGTATTGATGGACACGTGACACATCGGTCCAAACGCACAGAATGTACAACACCAAGAGTGAACCCTAATGTGGACTATGGACTCTGGGTGACACTGATGTGTCAGTGTTGTTCCTTCAATTGTAACAAATGTCCCACTCTGGCGGGGATGCTGACAGTGGGGGAGGGCAGGAGTACATGGGAACGCTGTGCTTTCCACTCGATTTTACTATGTAAACCTCTCTGAAAAAGGAAGTCTATTAAAAAAAGTTCCAGCAAAAAGCATGCTGAAATTTCAGATTGGGTAATATCGTATAATAACTTTAAAAAGTCACACATTTTAAAGCAGTTGTACTCAAATATCTTTTTCTGGGAGTGTTTCATTTCCCCCACTTTTCCTCCAGTGGAAAGGTTTTTCTGCTGTAAGTCTGCTTAGGTGGATAGTGAATTAACTGAATTGCTTATTCATACTGCCGTTTTTACTTGATGACTGCCCTGTTTTTTTTAGAACTCCTGAAATAATACAGACAAATTAATTAAGATGACAAGTTGAGTATGAATATTACATTTCCTTTTTAGTATCATGATTTGGGTAGATTGTAATTTGAATTTACTGCATTTTAATTCCTAAAATACTTTTTCAGTCTTGGGGAGGGTAAAGCATCTTTTCAGGGACATATATTTTTTTTTTTATGCTTTTTTTTTTTTTTTTTTGGTGAGGAGGATTGGCCCTGAGCTAACATCTGTTGCCAACTTTCCTCTTTTTCCCTCCCCAAAGCCCCAGTACATAGTTGTATGTTCTAATTGTAGGTCCTCCTGGTTCTGCTATGTGGGATGCCGCCTCAGCATGGCTTGATGAGTGGTGCTAGGTCCGCGCCCAGGATCCGAACAGCGAACCCTGGGCCACCAAAGCAGAGTGTGAGAACTTAACCACTTGGCCACGGGGCTGGCCCCTCAGGGACACACTTTGTTGTGAGCTGGGAGACTTTCTGCTGTGGACATGTCGGTCTTGAGAGGCTCCAAAAGACTGTGTGACGGTCCCTGAGCTGAGCCACGTCCTCCTAGAAGAAGCGGATGTGATGGGACGGTCAGCCTCTGAGCCTGGACACAGACCTGAGTCCCACCCTGGGGCTTCCAGGGGGACTGAGTGTCTGCAAACACTTTATGGGGTTTCAACAAGGCCCAGAGAAATCATTCCTTTCCACGGGAGACGCTGTGGGCTGTGATGTTTCAGCGTGGTTTGTCTGGAGGAGCAGGTAGAAGTGGGAAGAATAAAAAAGGGTCCTTGTGGGATGAGGTTTGAAAACAAACCCTCCTCACTATCCTCTGTGGGAAACGCCCCCAGAGATCCGGTGTCCGTGTCCTCCCTCGAGATGCGGCCCTCTCCTGGGCTCTGGAGAGTGTGCCTCATGCACTGACCACTCCTGCCCGAGTCTGGGCTGCCTGCCCACAGGCTTCTGTTCTGCCTCTCAGAGAGATGTCATCTAAATGTCATTTGAAGGCCATCATCAGATGAGGCGGTTACAATAAAAATGGCCCCTCACTATGGTTCTATGTGAGGGAGGAGATGAGTTTTACCCCCTGCCTCCTCGTCCCATTTGGTCCCAGAAGCCCAGCTGGGGTAAACGCATGGAGCCGAACCCAGCATCTGGCCGGAATGGGCCTGGAGCTAACGGCCTTGACGAGCAATGGCCACTGTGGGTGGGAGGCAGCTCTCAGGAAACACCCCACGTCCTCCCCTTGAAGCCTCCTTGGATCCAACAGGCCAAGTTGGGTCTCTTCTCCACGCACCCAACCTCCACTCGTCCTCACGTGTCTCTCGCTCCCTAAGCAGAGCGAGCCGTGGTGACGTGGCCGTCAGCCCCACAGCCGGGAGCCCCTTCGGGCGGGGACCCAGTCTTGCTCAGAGGCCAACCCAGCACTGGCTCTGCCTGCTTATGGAGGTGTGCTGGGGCCACCCCCCGAGGGCCCAGGCCCAACTGTCCCTTACAACAGTGCCTGGCCCCTGGCTTCTTTGGAAACTTCTGTGTAGGTTCTCAAAGTATATTCCACTGTCGCTGACGATGGGTGACGCAGTTAAATCATAGCCGTGGCGAAGAGAGTCCTCCAGCGGAAGCAGGCACGGTTGCTGAAGGTGAGCTGGCTCGGGGACATCTGTGCGTGGGGGCTGTCCAGGTGGAGTCCTCCCCCTCACTACGCAGCCATGCGGCTACTGCTACGTCCAACACCTCACTTGTGCCCAGTCGCCTCCCTTGACTTCCCCAGGTCACTCTCCTCTCAGGCCTGGATGCTGACCATGGGGGTTATATCTGTGGACCCCTTGCCCTCTGGCTTCTGCTAGGTCTGCCAAAGGGTGGCACATCCTGGGAGACCTCAGGATGGAGGAGGGGGAGAGGGCAGTGAGGGCAGAGTCTATCCTCCGACCCCTCCCACGGCGCCTTCTGGAGCTGGTCCCACTCCTGTCTCGGTGGCTCTCTCCTTTGGGGTCTCACCACGCACTTCGCCTGGCGGTAGTGACGGAGCCCTGCTGTGACGATCTCGAGTGGCCTCCCCACACTTCTGTAATTGATCCTTTATGAAATTGTCTCTGAATTGTCCTAATTCGAATGTGCCATCGGCTCCAGGCAGTACGTCCAGAAGTGCTGGGCATGGCTTAGGAAGACTTGTTAACTGTGGCCCCAATCCTTGTTGACAGGGCCTCTATTCCCTGTCCTAGGCTGTGGGAACCCAGTGCCGCCTGTGCCCTCACCCATCCCGAAGCTCACTGCTGCCCAGTGGCCTCTCCTGCTTCTGTTCATACGGGTCTGAGTAGCTGAGTGTGCTGCAGCTAGACATCAGGATGGACTTCCTGCCATTCATCCGAGAGCAGCCAGGGCACCCGGATTATTCAAAATCACATTCTACTAAGCAGATCTTGGCTTCCGAGAGGCTCTTCCTCTATTTGTAAATGGAGTTGACAAACCTCTTCAAGGACCACGAGAAGCACGTTCAGTTTCTAAATTAGAGAATTTATGGTAATAAATCGAGTGTCTACTCTAATAATCATAGAAAAAACATGATAATATGATTTAATCTTAAAAGTACCTCTAACACAATATTAGAAAAATTATATTTCAGCTAATATCTGGTTAGCCTGTTGTGAGTGTATGCAAATATCTTTGGAAATATTAATATATACTGCCAGCTTTGGTTAATTAAAGAAATAGTTTTAGGACGAACTGCTCCCTGATAATTTAATCACCATTCAGTCTTTGCAAATAATTATGGTATTTGTTATTAAGTTCTCTCTGATTTTCCAAGGAATGAGAAATCTGATATAATCCTTTACCGCGTGAGCCAAAAATTAAATTTTATTTAATTGTGGAAACTGTTCTGATCTGAATACTTGCAAGCCCCTTTCCAAGGGCTCTCCTCTCTTCTAGACAGGCCAGTGTCCCCGTAAGGGCCTTTAGCTCTGGTTGTGGACAACGTCATGGCCGATAAGATTGCAATTCCGCCTAGACAAGCGGTTTTAGGACAGGGAGTCTCTTAAAAAGGCTCCTCATGTTTGTACTTTTTGAATAATCTTCTCACTAAGCCCTTTTTGGGAGAATTTTTTGAAAATGATATTATTCACAGCGTTGTTTTAATATAAGAAAGTGGAACCATCCTAAGGGTCTAAGGATAATAGGTATGTACTCGTATAATCCACATCCAGTCATTAAAGTGGGATTTTCAAAGAGTTCTTGAAAATACTGTAGTCTAACTGAAAAAACAGAAGTCAAAATTACTTATATTAGCATGATCTCGGTTCTGGAAGAAAATCTGTAGGAGAAAAACTGGAAGGAAATATACCAAAATGTTGAGACCTTTGCGGCCGGAAGCCGCAGAGATGGCAGGGCGCCTGCACGCCTGAGCTCCCCGCTGCTGGGACGGCCCTCTCCTTCGGGGCTCCCCCACAGAGCCTCGGCCAGAGGCTTGAGTTGGGGTTGTCTCTTTGGGCTGGGCCCCAGGGAGCAGGGGAGAGGGAGAGGAGAGAGCGGGAGAGGGAGTGAATGGACACCCCGATGGCTGTCGAGTTCACCCCCACCACGGTGCTGGGCCCTTGCAGACCTCCTGAGGCCCAGTCAGTTTGGGGGATCACAGGGGAAGCGTTTCTTATCTGCTTCTGCGCTGCCCGGCCAGGATGGCCCTGGGTTGGTTGTTCATGTGCACTCCGGAGAGCCCTGAGCAGCCTCCTGCAGGTGACGGGCCCAGGTGGCAGGCAGGAAGTGAGAGGGGAGCAGCAGACTGCGCAGGTGGCCTCAGGGGCACCCAGGCAAAGCTGATCAGAGCCTGGAGCCGGGGTGGGCTGGGAGCATTTTCAAGTGGCGCAGAAGGGTACCCTCTACAATGACCTTACACGATGAGGTTGGGCAGCGTCGGGTAGGGCACACTCCTAGCTGCTCTGCACCCCTGAACATGCCCGGAGAGTGTGGGAAGGGGAGATTCCTCAGAGGGGCCTGGCGGGGAGCTTTGCCGCAGGGGAGAACCAAGGAGAAAGAGTGAAAGAGTTCATAAAACACGCAGGTGGAACTTCGATGCATTCTCTGCCTTTGGTGGTCCCCCGCCAGAGGGCTTGCCAGCCCCGGCACGCTGGTGCCCCTGAGCTTCCACCAGTGCAGGTCCCTCTGCTCGAACAGTGGCCTCTTAGCTCCTCCAGCCCAAGGAAGCCGGGCAGGGCCACAGGTCCCCTCTCTCCCAGCTGCCATGGAAACCTTTCTCTACCTTGCCCTCATTTCTGCCTCCCCCGACCAGACAGAAAAACGGCTTCTGTCCTCTGCTCCCACGGTGCTTTTTGCATAAACACCCATCATATTAGGTTATAGTCATTATATATATATATGTCCATTTTTCTTGCTGCGCTGTGGGTCTCTTGTGGGCAGAAACTGGATCTTAATTCTCTGAGCATCCAGCACCTAGGCCAGTGACCAGTCCAGCTGTATGATAAATAACTATCGCATGGAATTAAATTAATGGTTGTGTTCAATAATTGTATGTAAATATATGTTTTTATATGAATAAGTACACATAGTGTATAAATATGTACGTGTTTATTTATTCTCTCTCTCTCTCTGTGTAACTCCAGCATATGTACCTTTACCTATTAAACAACAGAATAGAACAACGATGGATTAGGTGTGACCTGGAAGCTCACAGGGCTCGGAACCACTAGTTCTTCTTTCTCTGGGATCAGGGCCTTTTGATTTGCAATCATCTGATGAGATCAATTTCCAGATATTTTCTCTAAAGCAAACATTTTTCTTTCTGTGACATGTGCCTTCCAAGCTGCATGCGAAATATTTCGAAGGGGTGTGTGTGTAATTTTCCTGGGGAGAGCCTCCCAAATTTTATTGTTTCCCCAAAATCATCTATGACCGACAGTCCATTAGACTATACTTGTTACATGAAGAATGATGTTGGATAGGTCCGTGTGTTTCTCTGTTTTCCCCTAAACAAACGAGAGAAGTGTATTCGTTGATGCCTCCAGCCAAACAAGGTTGCTGGTGTCAACTTTACTTTGTGGAACAGGTGACCCCTGGTGACAGCACATTTTAGTCACAGATTTGGTCTTTTGAGTGGTGAATAAATTTGGAAAAAAAAGATGGAGTGTATAAACTCTAATTCATACGCCGTTGAATGATGTCACTTTAGTCAATGATGGTCCTCACTGACTTTGTTTTTCTCACTGAATTGGCCAGAGCAGTTGGGCACGGCCCGGGAACAAGCAAGCCCTGTTTCTGGGGACTGCACGGGACGTATTGCTCATTGCTGCCTGAACAAAGTTCTGGGCAGACGAGGGCGTAAACTCAGAACCGCCAGGACCCTCAGAACAGCACAAACCTCCACGCTTCTTTCTGCAACAGGTTATAAACCCGCCTGCCGGTTACCCAGGTCCATTTCCATCAGTTATCTAAGACATTCAGACTAATACAAGTTTGCATATTTTCCGTTGAGATGAATCATATTTTTTTTAAAAAACACATTCACTGCTGTTGTTAAAATGTTTAAACGTTGGCCCTAAAAAAGCACGCTTACAGCCACTCATAGACTTTCTCCTTGTCAAGCATACACACTCATTGTTCCTGCCTAGGACTCTGTATGCAGTAAAAGCTTAATGAAGAGTTTTATGAATGAATTGTCAAAGTGAGCACAGAACCTGCCAGGTGGGCAGAGCGGGCCTTGTGCAGGGCCGTGTGACATGCTGGGGGCGTGAGGAATCCCCCCGACCCCTGACTGCTAAAGTCGAGCTGTTCAGGCTGCATCGGAGCCATAGATCCACAGAATTCCTTCTTGACACAGTGCCCTGCGATCAGAATTTATCCTCAAATGCGAGAAACTAGGGCAAAAGAGAAGGGAACTAACATGCGCTGAACTTTGGGTCGGGGAAAGGGCAACGTAAGAGGCGAGGGAGAGAGGGGCCGATTGCTGGCTCCTGCAGGAGAGCGAGTGGCGGTTGGCAGGCGTGAGCACCTGGAGCTGAGGGAGGTGCAGGTGGCGGGGGGGGCTGCGAGGGGAGGCGCCGTGCCTGTGCAGGAGCAGACACACAGCAGCTCCGTCACCGTGGGCGGCTCTGCAGGGTCAAGCAGGGGGACTGTGGACTCACCCCTCTCCTGCACTCATTTTAACCACGGCCTCTTGACCTGAGAAGTGGTTTGGGGATTAGGACGAGGGGCCCTGGAGGCACCGAGCATATTGAGAGCTGGTCCTGCCACTTGTTAGTTGGGGAACCTTGGCAGGTCACTTCTGCATTTTGTTTTTTTCATCTGTTAAAGGGGGCTAACAATAGTGTCCACCTCATGGAGGTTTGTGAGGATTATAGGACAAGTGGTCAATGACTAGCAAACAGGCTTTAGGGCTGTTTATTCCAATATTTGCTCTGAAGCGGCAGGAGAGTCAGATGACTTCCATGTTGTTACAGTTGACTCTCCACGTGATCTTGGGCAGGAGGGCTCTGCTTAATTCAATGAGCCGTAAGGTGCCGCTGAAGAAGAGGAGAAGGGGTGATCTGAGTGACACTGTGAGGAGCAGGTCTAGCCCCAGGGCCTGCAACCAAGACGGAGCAGGAGAGCTGTGGGGAGACGTCCTAGCAGAGCGGCAAGGCTGGGAAGCTGGAGGGCGGGGCTGCAGTCCTGGCTTACACACTGGTCACACTCGGGGTGTGACCACGGACACGAGGCTCCCTAGGGCTTGGTTGCTGCTTCTGCAAATGGGCTGGCATAGAGATTGCGTCCTTGAGTGTCTGTGAGACGGAACAAGTTAGGACATGGCTGCACCCAGAGCCTCACCCAGCAAGTCGAAGGGTCTGCTATTCCTGTTGAGGTGGACCAAGGGGAGCGGGTCATTGAGTGCTGGTGTGGGAGAACCAAGACAACAGCAAGAGTCCAGCCTGGAAGAGCAGGGGTCACCCAGACCGAGGCCAGGCCCAGGTCGAGGCCACGCCCACTCCAAGGTCACTCCCAGACGGAGGCCACTCCCAGATGGAGGCCATGCCCTGACTGAGGCTGGTGGGAGTCAGAGGGGGAAGGGAGCTCTTCTGCCTGCCTGGTGGAGGCAGGGTCCTGTGGTCAACGAGGCAGGAATGATCACACGTGCTTCTACGGGGGCTGGCCCTGAGGCAGGGAGGTCAGAGTGTTCACAGTGAGGCATGGGCACAGCCGGGGTCCCGCGGGCAACACCCTCCGTTTTATGAGTCGGAGGGATGAAGCCAGTTGCACCAACAGCCTCTCCTCAGCTCAGGACACAAGGTTTGTCTCTTGCATGTATGTGCCACAGTCTGAAGGAGGTCGGGCAGGAGCAGGCGACCGCGGAGAATCTAGAAGCTGACATTGACTACTCTAAGATGGGACACTGTGATGGTTACTTTATGTGTCAACTTGACTGGGCCATAGGGAGCCCAGACGTTTGCTCAAACATGTTCCGTGAGGGTGTTTCTGGGTGCGATTCACACCTGAATCTGTAGGTGGAGTAAAGCAGGTTGCCCTCTCCGATGTGGTGGGCCTCATCCAATCCGGTGAAGGCCTGCATGGAACCAAAGGTGGACACTTGCTCAAGTCACAGGGAAGCTTCTGCCTGGCTGACTTGAGCTGGGACATTGCTTATTTCCTGCTCTTGGACTCAAACTGAAACATCAGTCCTTCCTGGGTCTGGAGCCTGCTGGCATTCAGACTGGAATTCACACCATCGGCTCCCCGGGTTCTCAGGCCTTTGGACGCAGACTGGAACCACGTGTCTGCTGTCCTGGGTCTCCAGCTTGCTGGTCACAGGTCTTGGGATTTGTCAGCCTCCATAACTGCATGAGCCAATTCCTTAAAATAAATCTCTCTCTCTCTCCTATTGGCTCTGTTTCTCTGGGAGCCCTGACGGAAGCAGACACAAAGGAGGCAATGTCTACAGTAATGCCTATTAGCAACGTCCTCAGAAAGTCAATGCTCATGGGGAACGCCGTTCTCTCTCCTGCTTCCTGCCCCAGCACAGGCAGAGGTTCATTATCCGAGGGCTTCCTCCTGACTTAGGGCTCGGGAGGGGGGCAAGGGGCCTGACGGAGAGATACTTGGAGGAACATAGGAGGAGGCCCAGGCCAGCACAGTGTCACCGTGGCCAAGAGGACCTAGGGAGAAAGAGGGACCCCAACATTACCATTTTCTCTAAAAGTTGAGCAGGATGAGCTCTAGAAAAGACCACTGAGTTTCCTATTTGATGAGAATCCTTCAAAAATATGATCAATGTGTATTTCCCCACGCTGGGAATGTTAATGGTCACACTGGCCATTTTGATTGAGCCCAAATTCTCCATAGGAAAGGGGACAGCTATTGTTCTCAGTTCCAGAAATAGCTGCTTTGATGTCCTATTATTACGGTTGAGACAACAAAGCACAGAACGTGCTGGCTCAGCAAGTCCGAGAGGACGGTGATGCTGCTGTTGTCTGTCCCCCTGCAGACACAGCACAGCAGACTCCACGCTCAGCTCCCTAAGGGGCTGAAGTTGGGGCTTGGGCTGCCTCCAGAGGGTGTGTTCACCCGTTCCTAACCACTATGGCCAGTCAGAGCTCCAGGACACGGCCTTTAGAAGATGACGGGCAGGAATGATGGGCTCAAAACAGAGCACACACAGGCCTTGCTGGGAGAGGTCCAGTGGTATGGCAAGGAGACCGGAGAAACGACGCCTCCTCTCTAAGGCTGAGTCCATGGGTACCACAGGCTGAGCCATGGCTCAGAGGGCTGGCCAGGCTCCGTGGGGCCACGGAAGGCTCTCTCCTGCACCCACACCCCAGCTCCCAGAGAGAAAGGCTTGGACTGGATGGGTGGGTGGAGCTGTCTGTCCCTCTGTAATTGTCTACTTCTGTTCCACTTTCACACAGCAGTCCCTTCCCATGGCCCCTATAGTCACATGTCCACACCCACAATCGACTCTCGCCTGAAGCCAAGGAAAGGCTGGGCCGAGGCCACCACTGTGGACGTGTGGCATCTTTAGAAGTCATCAGGTGCTGCCTCATCTCTGCCTTGGAATCTGGACATTAAAGTTTTCATTCGTTTGTATCTCCCACCCAACCTTGGGGTGGCGACTGATGGCCTTAGGCGAACTCCATGCCCCTTAGCACGTGCTCTTGTTACACAGGAAGGCCGAGGTTACCTGGTGCGTGTCAGGGTGTCTTTGACAAGGAACTTTTGGGGGGGTGTGTGTATGTGGGGTGATAATTTGGCCCTGTTAGTCCTGTCCATCCAAGGCCATGGGCAAAGTTGGTGGTGAGAGTATTTCTGACCCTGTCCGCCGTGCTCTCTTGTGGGTAACGCTGTCCCCCAGGCACCTAGGTCCCACCACTGTCCCCACTGTCGCAGGTCCCCTGGCCAGAATGGCACTATTGCTGCCCCTGCCCTCTGAACCTTCCCTTGCTCCCATAGTCAGCAAAGCCCCCGAGCATGCCGGCCTTCACTCAGTGAGTTCACCTCCCACCGAGACCCGATTCCTGGGCTGGGCCTCCTGCCTCCTGGGCTTCACTCCCAGTTCAGGACACTTGCTGGCCATCCCCAGGCTGGTGGAACACCGGGCTATGGCCCTGAGAGACTGAATATGCAAAAGGACAATGGCCAGACCACATGTAAAAAGAGAACACTGAACCCAAACCTGCAGCAACCAGCCCGTGAATCCAGTCCCTTACCTGCGGTGACCAGCCGGGAGGCCAGCCCCTCACCTGTGGTGACCAGCCGGGAGGCCAGCCCCTTCCTGCAGTGACCAGCTGGGAGGCCAGCATGCCATAGTCAGAGTTGCAGGAAGTCAGACCAGCATCTCCAGCAACTGGTCCAGGAGGCCGCACAACCACCCCTGTGACACTCAGCCCCAGATGGCCAGAATGTGATCAGTAACTGACAGCGCCCCAATTTCTGTCCTTGCTTCCAACTTGGGACTAACCAGAGAAAGCCAAAATGCTCCCCCAACCAATCGCGAGGATACCCCACTTCCAGATCCCCACCTCCAGCATCCCCGGGCCCCCATCCCCCATGGCCCCACCTGGGCACCCCTGAGCCCCCCTTTCTTTCCACTGTGAAGTCTCTGCTCCTCCGCCTACCTTTGGGTTTCTGCCAAACACAAGTGGCGGCCCCGCCTGCTACAGTGCGCCCTGAGTAGCAGCCTCTGCTGTCCTCATTTGGGGGGGTCTTTTTCTATTCCTCCACTCCCGTCCCTCTCCCATCCTCGTGCCCCCGACCCCATGCTGTCCGGGCCTCTTTCAAGCCTTATCTGTGGAGGAGTTTTGTTGCTGGAGTGGGCCTCGTAGAACCAGAGGGCGTCCAGGCCGGGGCCCCTGTGGCCACGTCTACCCCGCCCCCTCACGTTCACAGATGGAGACACTGTGCTCCTCACGGTGACGGAACAACCTGAGAAAGAAGTGGATAAGCTCCTGCCCTCACAGCTTCCCGGGCCAGGTGTGGGGTCAGGAGTCGGGGAGCAGGATGCACTTGTCTGCCTCCATTGCGTCCTGGCTCTGGCTGCAATTCTCCTTCTCCTAAGGGGGTCTAATTCTCCTAAGGGGGTCGCATCAGTTATTTGCCATGTTTATGACTTTGTTTCTGAGTCAAATCAATAGAGAAAATGTAGGGAACTGTTATCAGCAGAACCCTTGTCTCTGCTCTCGGAGAAAGCTGGTTGTGGGTCCCGGTTATTTTTAGTCTCCTCCAAGTCCTGTTACGAATTTTTTTTGCAGTGTAGTCGTGAAATGATCCGAACCACTGTGTTTGACGATACCTAAACGATCATTCTAAAATCGACCGTCCTGAAGGAAATCAGAGAACTGTGATCTCAATAAGGCCTTTCTTCCGGCACCGTCGTCCTGAAAAGAGATGCCACGGGCGAGGGTCACGTCACGTACCGTCCATTCTGCTGAAGGGAGCTGAGCAGAGGGACGGCTGCCCGGGACCCTGAGCCCCGAGTCAGGGTCACCCAGGGGCTGAGCTGTGTGCGAGAAGAGGTGCCGCGGGGTCCACGGTGGAGGGTCCCCACTCTGCTCACAGGGTCCTGGCCACGTTCTGCATCCCTCCACGTTGCTCTGGGGGTGCTCTCTCTCCCCCTGCCACCACCCTGCCTTGTTTTCACGAGCCCCTGCTCCTACCCTGTCCCCACACCCAGAAGCAGACGCCTCCCTCCGAGACCTGCACTCTGAGCTGCAGACCTGGACTGCCGTCCTGAACCCCCAACAGTGGGGGCATTTCTGTTCCCTGGGGGCAAATGCCCTTCCAGCTTTGCTCTCCACGACCTGCAGGTTGTGTCCCACCCCCAGGCTGTGACCCAGGAGTGAGGCCCCTTGTCCCTTTCCTTGGCCTCACTCATTTTTAAGGGGGGCTAGTTTTACATTTCATATTCTTGACTTTGCTCTTGTTTTAGATATTTCGCTGTGTGGTGGTGAGAACACCTAACAAGCGCTCTGCCCCCATATCTGAGGTGCCGTGTGGTCCTGCTGACCGTGGGTACCATGTCCAGGACACATTCATCTCGTTTAACTGAAACCCTGCCCAGGGATCAGTGATGCTCCTGGCTGTCCCACTCTTCTGTTCCATGAATCTGACCATCTTAGGTCCCTCCTGTGAGTGGCATGTGCAGGATATCTCTCTGTGGGAAAAGGGCTTTTAAGACCCTCTCTGCCCACCAGGCACCAAGGATTTTGCTTTTGGAATCTGAGCTGAAGGGCGAGATGCTGTGGTTTCTGCCTAGCCCTTTAGCTGCTTCAGATGCATGGGAGGAAGCAAGAGCTGTGGGCACCACTGTTCTCAAGCCACTAAAGATGTGATTGATTCTAATCAGGGGAGTACCTGTCCTGGGACGTCCTGGGACGTCCCCGGGCTCGCTCCCCACAAGCAGACCCCAGACTGGGATGTGTGTGTCTATGGTGGGCTCAGGGACACCTGGGTGGGGAGTGAGAGGGGGAGGGTGAGAAGCTAATGAGCCGAGCGGGCACCACCATGGGTCCCTGAGCTTGCCCCTGTAGGGTCTCAGGGGGCAATGGGGCAGCCTCAGAAAGAGCCCGCGGAGGGCGAGGGGTCTTCGGATGGGCCCTCCGTTCCCGTCTTTGACAGCTGAGGGCTGCTTCTGGGGGCACTCACTCCTCCTGCTTCTGTCCTGCCCCGTGTGTCCCCAGAGAGGGCCCTGGTTGGGGGCAGGAAGGTGCTGCCAGGTCCTGGACAGTGAGTGCTGAGGGGTTGGGGGGAACACTGACAGGGTTTGCTCTGGTGCCCCCGATGTCTGAAGGATGGGAGCAAACACCAAAAGTTAGTTTGTGTGACCCCCATGCTCCCTCAGCTTCTAGACTAGGGGTTGACTCATACGTCTGTCAAGTCACTCATGGGTACAAAGGCAGCACCTAAAAATTGTCTTCTGTCTTCCCAGGCACCCGCTTCCCTCAGGCTCCACCCCTCACCGCTAGGCAGGGGGGTCGGGGAGGGTGGGGTGTGGCTGTGTTCTCTCCTTTCCAGAGGGAGGTAGGCCCGGGGAAGCCATGGTGGAGGCACCCACAGGCCCTCTCCTCTCTCTCCATGGGCCCCTCTCCCCTCTCTCCATGGGCCCCTCTCAACGCCTGTTCTCCAGCAGGTGGAGCAGCTGCCTAGCCCCTGAGCTGCATCTGGCTGTGGGCCCCGGGCCTCGGCAGGTCCACTCCAGGTGAGGCCTCCATCCTCATGCGGTTCCCTCTGTTCATTCCAGGGCATCCTGGGAGGTATGTGTGCAGGTATGCGTCTGCATCTGTGCATGTATGTATGTCTGTGTGCCATGAAACGTGTTTTTGCTGCCACAGCTATTTTAAAGGAAATTGAGCTGGCAAAATCAGTCCCGTTTCCTTGTGGGAAGATGTCACCCAGGGCTCCGGATGGTGCCTGAAGCCCACCACGTGTCTGACCACAGTTTAACATCATTTCCAGCCCCTCTCCGCAGCGGGGGTGGGTGAGGTGCAGGGACAGCTAAAACCACGGCTCCTCCGGGCCGGTCTTACACAGGGATGGAGTGAACTGCTGGACGTGAACCGAGAGAGAACAGTGCAGCAATATTTCTCCAAGGAAAGTTATTAAAATATTGACATTTCATCTGCAGAGGCTCGTCCGCAGACGGGCAGACTGGCCCACGCTGCACCCTGCACGTGGGCTCCGTCACTCGGGCTCTTCCAGGAGGCACTAGACATCTAGACTCTTAGTTTTGGAGGCTTTCCTGGAAGTTATCTCAAAATTCGAGTAGGTTTTTAATTTAAATCCCAAAGCAAACGGAGTTGAACATCTGAGTCACGTGTGGATACTCTAACCCTAGCCGAGCACCTCCCAGCACCTTCTAGAAAAAACAAGGAGGGCGAGGAGGGCGGAGTGGGAGGTGTGAGCCCAGGGTACAGCCTACAAAGGGGAGCCGTGTCTTTCCTTCTGGTGCTACTCTTTCTCAAATGATGTCTTAGAGACAAGAATGGGGATCACCTGTCCCCCAGTAGGGGGCTTCGAGTGAAACTGGTGTTTTCTGAACAGCGCTGCCCTGATGGAGCCAAGTCTGCAGGTGCACGTGTTTGCACCTGTGCGTGCGTGTGCCTGTGTGCGTGCGGTTAGTCAAAACGCCTCATTCAGGAGAAACGCAGTGGGCTGTGTTTCTAAGCGCAGGTGAGGCAGCAGTTCTGCCAGCTTCTCTCTGGAGCAGCGTTTCTCAGCCTCAAACCTGTCGGCATTTGGGGCCGACGGTCTGTGGGGAGGAGCCGTCCTGTGCACCGTGGGATGTTCAGCAGTGTCCCGGCCGCCACCCATGGGGGCTGGTAGCACCCTCCACACCCTCCTCCCCAGTTAAGACAACCAAAAGTGACATCACCAAGTGTCCCCTGGGGGGCAAAATTGTCCCTGGCTGAGAACCACTGATATAAAGGATAAAGATACTTTAAAATGGACTGTATGACATTCTTTTTGGTCAACTCCCTTCCTCCCTCATTATTTCCTTACACAACAGCCTCATGTCCCGGGCTATTGCTAAGGCAGCCGAGGCGTGACCAGGGAGACCTCACAGTTGGCTTTTGTCTGTGGTCAGTACCTGGGATTATTTAGGGGTCAGTGTTAAAATTATAATTCTGTAGAAGATTTTACTGTTCAAAGAATCACAGTAGCCTATGAAATAACCGTCGATCTGGCACATTCAGCAGGCTGAAATAACACGGAAGGAAACCATGTCTAGACTGGTTTTCCCTTCTTTCTCTCTGGTTGTTTTTCTCCGTCAATTTTCTATGACTGCAGTTGGGAGGTGAGGGGAGAGGCTGAGGGCCATTCTCTAAGCCCGGGGGTGGCCGGGGGCGTGGGGCTCCATGTCCAGGCCGGTAGTGGTGGGCTCTGGGGTCCCGCCTGGTGCAAGCCCAGAGTGTGCCAGTCAGGCCTTAGCCTTCGTCATGCTGAGTTGCAGAGGTGACAAGAGTCATGGCCTTGAGACACCACCAAGAGGGGCAAGAACACACACTTCCACCTTTCCTTGAGATTGTCGAGGCAGGTCAGCCTCCTGTCCATTCAGATAGGAATTAAAAGTCCTTCTCGCTCACCAGCGTGAACAAAAATGGGAAGGTAATTTTTAAAAACGAGGTTTCACGTTTAAAAGTAACTAGGCCAATTTTACATCAACACGCCGGAGTTTCATATGGAGTCACGGCTGGACTGCAAAGCCTGCATTGTGGGAGCCTGCGTAAATTCTGTCCTGCTCCCTCGCACAAGCGCACTGGAGCGTCTGTTTCTGTTTCCGACGTGCAGCCGTAGAGCAGGGTGGAGGGGCCGCTGGGAAGGGGACTGAGGACTGGGGCCGTTGGCCACCTGCACACTGAGATCCAAACCCACCAGACGCCACCCTCCTGCCCACAGTTGAGGCTGGACCAAGGGCATCTCCTTTAAGAACAGCCCTTTGACTCCTCCCTAATCAGAGAAAGATTGCCTTACTAGACAGCTGCGTAGAACAAATGCCCTGAAATCACGAAATAAAAGAAAATAATGGGTGCTGGCTTCCCTTCCCATATTTTGCGAGTCTGGGGTTCACGGGCGAATATCCTACTGAGGGAGCAGGAGGGTTTGGCGAGCTGAGGTTTCAGAGGCCTTTGGCTTTTGGGAAAACAGGGTTTCGTGATGTCCAGAGATGTGTGGGGGCCTCTGTCGTTAGGTCCCCACTAGTCCTCGCTAGTGCCCTCGTCCTGGGCAGGATGGGGCAAGGCCAAGGCAGGCGGCTGCAGCATGCGTTCACCCGACAGAGCTCAGACAGAGCCCCCCGGGCCTGCAGGCTGGGGGCTGGAGCAGGGCCTCTGGAGGGAGCAAAGGGCAGGCCTGACCAGCACATGCGCTCCTGTTCATGAGGGCAGAATTCTCCATTCATTATCCCCGCTCGTTGCATTATTTAAAGAAGAATTTCCATAATCCGATCATTGGAACTGGCAGCTTTGCCCCACTCCTGGGATCAGAGGAGGTGGCTGCCTGCCGTTTACCTGTAGAAACACCCTCTGGGGTTTGCAGGGCAGCTGGAGGGAGCTTGCATCTTCCAGACGCCCCACCCGGGAGCTCCAGGGTGAGCATGGCCGCCCTGGGTGGGTTAACCCTGACGTCCTGTGCCGACTCCACCTCTCTCCTGGTTCCAGTGCCCTCTGACTGGACTCCAGGGCTGGGCCTGGCACCGCCTGCCTGAGACCTCATAACCTGATGCACCTCAGCCCCTGCCCCACAGCCCTTGTGCCCGACGCCAGCTGCACCGTGGGCTTACTGCTCTAGTCTCCCCCCCGGCCCCTTCCTCCGCCAGAACCCTCTGCCGGCCCCCCTCCTCTGCAGGTGGAGGGGTGGGTTCGAACTCATGGCCTGGTGGCCGTGGCCCCAGCAGCCCGAGCCATTTTTCCAGCACGCTTTCTCTGCCTGCCGCTCTCCTCCGCTTTCACCACCTTGCCGCATCCAATTATTTGCTGCTTTTCCAGAAATACTCGCCTTTTCTCCCTCAATGCTTTTTTTTTTTTAAAGATTTTATTTTATTTTCTTTTTTCTCCCCAAAGCCCCCACTACATAGTTGTATGTTCTTTGTTGTGGGTCCTTCTAGTTGTGGTATGTGGGACGCTGCCTCAGCGTGGTTTTGATGAGCAGTGCCATGTCCGCGCCCAGGATTCGAACCAACGAAACACTGGGTCGCCTGCAGCGGAGCGCGCGAACTTAATCACTCGGCCACGGGGCCAGCCCCTCCCTCAATGCTTTTTTGATGGTGCATCTGTCCTCAGCCTGGCCAGATTCTTGTCTTCAAACCCACAACGAACATCTCCTGCTTGCAGGGTCCTCCTAGCTCTGCGTACTCGGGCGCCCTCCGGGCTCCTCTTGATTGTGCCTGGTGATGATCTCCCCCTCCCTCGTGAGCTCCATGGGGCACGGACTGGGCCTCGCCATGCCTGCGTCCCGGCACCCTGCACAGCCGGTTCCCATGAGCACCATCTGAAGGAAGGGAAGAGGGAACGATGTTTACATGAACCAAATTCTACCATTAAGACGAGATGCAATGCAGAACCCACTGTTGAATGAAGGCAGCAATCGTCCTGTTCAAACGTGTATCAGATGGTCTGCGCTGGAGAGAACAAGGAGAGAGTGAAACGATGGGCTTCTGGAAGCGCCAGACGCAGGGTGCCAATTCCGCAGCCCAGCTCCGGGAGCCTCAGGTCGTGAGGTCACCAACACGAGGCTGTCGCTGGCTGCCCTGGGGGTTAGGTGTCCCCCAAGGGGCTATTAAGAACGATGTTAACATTGTCGAGGAGACAGAAATTATGTGTTCCTTCGAATGAAACAGTAATTTGGGTTTTCCAGGCAGAAAGCATTCATTTCGGCAGATCCCTGTGTGCGCAGAGAAGCGCGGGCCCACAGCCTGGCGGGTACTGACCTGGCTGGTGGAGGGCGCCGGCGGCAGCCTGACGCCCGGTCAGGTCCACAGGTCTTAGGAGCAGGAGGCCAGGAGTGACCGTCAGCACCCGGAGACGTTACCGGGGTCGCCTTGGTCAACAGCTGTAAAAACCCAGCCGGGCTTTCCGCCTGCTCTGGGTTGAAGCCAGTTTTAATCTTGATAGTCGTGTCCGCACAGCCTAGATTTTATAGGGACAGTTTCATTAATATTAAAACACCTTTTTTCTCTCTCTGTTTTTTGAGCATGAAAATGAAACAGTTTGTAGAAGTTCTGAAACACATCCTGGGATCTCTTCCAGCCCCCCCGCCGACCACAGAGAGATGTGGCGCCCCCAGGGCGTTTGCAGAGACCAGAGCTGCCACAGGCACTTCGGCTCCCACTGTTGGTGCCTTTCTACCAGTGAGGCGCTAAGTTGCCAATATCCGTTTAGCTCAGAGAAACGAATGTGTCTGCTAAACTCCCTGTTAGATGGTGCTCAACGACTCGAAACACATTACCAGCCAACCTTGGAAAGGCTTCGCGTTTTCAACATGGAGTCCAGCCACCTCTAGAACGAAACGATATTGCTGGAATAAATACATTTTTATACAAACAGACTGTATGGTGAAGCTCTGATAATGGCCTCTAGTGTAGAGGTGTGCACCAGGGGCTGAGCTCGTTGACACATGCCCTGCTGTTTTCAGCTTATTATGTATGCAACCTCATTAGGTATGCACACCTCATTATATATGTGTGGCTCATTACATATGCACAGCTTATTACGTATGCACAGCTCAGTATTTGTGTGCAGCTCATTACACATGCACAGCTCATTATGTATGCACAGCTTCCATGAAAACCTCGGCCCCAGTCGAGTAGACAGTAGTCACTCCATAAGTGCGTATTAAATGGAACTGTCAGTAACGGAAAATCAAACCTGCCTCATCCCAGGACTCGCATGAGTTTCCAGTGATGATCAAGGGACTGGAGGCGGTGGCCAGTTAACAGGAAGGGGCCTTCACGACCACTGTGGACAGCTGGAGAGCAAGCCTTGCCTCAGGCATCTGCAGGGGTTGGGTCCACGGTCCGTGGTCAGCTGGCCAAGCACTAGCTGGTGCTGGAACTGAAGGGGCTCGTCCTACAAGTTCTGACTGGTTCAGATGCGGTATTGGTTCACTGCGAAGCTTGTCTTAGGGAAGAACCAAATATAGGTAAAAAAAAGGAGGATGTTTTCAGTATCAAATATTGTCTTTTGTGATCCTCTGCCTTGGATGTCTTTTTTGCTGTTTCTTACATTTACCAGAAACTGAGAAGTGCGCTCAAGTTAGCGCAGTCTCAGGCGTCCTCTCTGCCTTGTGGGTGGCTGGAGCTGAGGCGCTTTGCCCGGTGTCTACCCACGCAGGGCACACAGCTTCCAAAGATAGTCTAACCCCTGACATACGAAGGAGCAAAGGCGTTCGTTTGCACTTGTTTTTCTTTGGGCAAACCTGCAGCCCTCTGAGGAAGGAAAGCCATTGGCAGAGCAGAGCCAGGGCCAGGAGGGGAGGCCCACGATTGACGGAGTGACCTTGTTTCTGCCGGCACAAACACTGATCCAGGCTTCAGTCTGGGGGCTGAGCAGAGAATGTGAATTGAATCAGATGATTTAAATAGCTAATTTTTAGATGACCACTTTATAATGTTGGGGCTTGAGCTTTTAAAAAGACAATGTATTATTGATGAACAGAGGTGACAGGACCTGGCAAAGCGAAGCAGGGAGTTTGTTATGACAAGATCAATAACAGCATGCTGCAAACTAGACGTGTAGCTCCAGTGTAAAGAATGGCATTTGGGGAAGGCAGACGGGCGTGCGGGTTTCTGAGCGGTTGAAGTGTGGGCGGCTGCCCTGGTCATCCAGAAGGGCGAGCCCTGGTCTATTTGGCAGCAGAAACAGGATAAAAAGGAAGCAATCTAAACTACTTTACCTACGTGTGATTCGAAGAACCATGTAAGCTGAGGGCGTATCTGGAGCCTGGTCAGGGGGGCAAAGGTCTAGACAGAGCTGGATGGAAGCTCCAGCTTTCTGGTTCTGCTGGTTACGGGAAACCCTCCTGTGTTTGTGATCATGCAGTAAATAATAATGATGACAGAAAGTGCCTATGGGCACCATTTTGAGGGCGTTATGTATATTAATTACTTTAATTCTCCCCTCAAGCCTATGGGGCATGGACAGTTACCACTTTTGTTTAACAGATAAACTGAGGTGCAGAGACGTTAATTAACTTGTCCAAGGTCACACAGCTGGGCGAGAGGCAGAGCTAGGCTAGGACATGAGGTTCTTCATGGTGACATTGTACACATGCATGGCAGCCGCTGATCCAAGGGTCTAGCCTGCCAGTGCTGCCATCACCCGAAGGGTTACCAGAGGTATGAGGGGGCGTCCACAGGGTCAGAATATTGTGTGGATAATTTAAACATCATTTGGATTAGAATCCTGGGGGAGAATCCTTAACTGAGGCTTCAAAACTTGTTTATCGATCTTCTTCCTCCCCAGGGATGGTGATCGACCTTAGGATGGAGCTGTCTTACCGGTCGTGGTTCCCGCAGAACCTGGCAGAGTCCTGGCCCAGAGTGGGCGCTCAGTGACTACTAGATGAATGGCACCGTGGGGTGTGGTCCACAGACCCTGAGGAAAAGACTGCCCTGGAAAACTGCCCCCTCTGGAGACCAAACGTGTGACTGACAAAACCTGAGGTTGCTCAGTGCTTATCCCCTCCTGGCTAAGACCAGAGGCTCCCCCAACTGTATTCTCGTCAACTTACAGCTTTGATTTTAATTCAAAAATGTCAAGTTACTAGTCTTTCTTTTTTTGGTGAGGAAGATTGTCACTGAGCTAACATCTGTGCCCATCTTCCTCTGTTTTGTATGTGGGACACCGCCATGGCTTGATCAGCAGTGTGTAGGTCTGCACCCAGGATCCAAACCCGTGAACCCTAGGCCGTTGAAGTGGAGCTCCCGAACTTAACCACTATGCCACTGGGCCAACCACTATGCCACCAGGCCAGCCGCTAAGTTATGATTCTTACAGTCGCCATCTCTTCCTGCTGAAGCGCATCCTTGAGTAGCCCTCTTGGGGAAGGTCTGTGGGTTGCAAACTCTGTCTGTGTTTCCTACCCCTCAGTACAGGAGGGAAGGAGACCCCCTGGCAAGTATTGTTGCTGTTGGGGGTCTGTGCCTTCTGATGTCTGTCTTTTCTCTTTGGTAGTGTAGCTGACACTGTCCACATCCCTGACCCCTTTACCACCCTCGGGCACACCAGCTCCTGGGGTCCTTTCACTCCCAACAGGCCGCGCCTGGTCTTTGCTGGGGGTCTGTCCTTGGCCTGCTGGGGCTGGCTTTGTCTGCACACGTGGATGGCCGACGGCCTGGGAATGTCCCCGACCCCGTTCAGACTCTGTCTAACCTGCTGCTGTTTCACTCGGGTTTGGCTAGAAGTTTTATTATTTTTCCAACCATCTCATTCCCTGCTAATATTTTTTAAGCTTCCTTTGAATTTTTAAGGCATATTTAAAAAATTTTAATATTGTATGTCTGGTATTTCCAACATCTAAAGTCTCAGGGACATCTTTGCTTTTTCCCTGTCACTCATGGTGCCTTTGTCCCTTGTGCGTCATTTGAGGGACTCACTGGCCTGTGAACAGGGGCCTTTAAGACCCGGGTTGACGTTCCATTCCCCCAGGCAGGACCTTTTCTCTTTCCCTCCCTCCCTCCCTTGCTTGCTCCCCTCCTCATCCTCTTCTGTCTCTTTTATTTATTTTTGGGCTTTGTCAGTTGCTGGGAGGGTTACACCTGCACTGACTTCGAATCAGAGTTTATCCAGGAGTCCTGTAGTCACTGCTTTTGGACTACAGAGCTGACTGAGGCCCTTTGCTGTTACGACTCAGAAGGGGAGGCTGCTTTTCCCTCTTCATAACGCCAAGTGGAGACCAGCAGGCTTCCCCATCACCTCCCCCGAGAGTGGGTTTATTTCTTGCTCCCTCTTATGCTGTGGGCACAGCCCGCGTATGGCCAGATTTAGCGCAGGTCTCCCTGGTTTCCCCTCGAAGGCGGGCACCGAGGCAGCAGGGCTCCGAGATCAGGCGCTCACCCCAGGTGAAAGGGCTTCCCTTTCTTCTCAGGGGCTGGCCAGCTATGGGCCCTGTGCCCGCCCAGCCCGCATTTAGATGAGATTAAAGCTGTTTTATCCAACTTTCAGGTGGGAGTGCTGGAGTGTTTCTGCTGAAACAGAAGTCTGTGCTGTCCTCTTAATATAGTAATGTTAGATTCTTTCGTTTGATCTGGACTCTTGTTTTCTACAGGCTCATTGTCAGCAGAGGGGTTTTTGGGGGGTCTACCTTGCTGTGTTTTGTTTCTCTTTCTTGCCACCCTTTGTTCTCGCCCTTTCTGGCAGCTCTCCGGCTGGCTGGGGTTCTCCCAGGTGGCACTGGGGTCTCACAGAGAAGGCACTGTCAGCAGGTGCTTTGGCTCAGTCCTGACTTCATGGCGCTTCGGGCCGTCCTGGCCTGTGGGTTCCTAAGCCCTGAAACCTGTGTGGCGGTCAGCCAGCTCCCCGGTGGGGGGCGGGGCCCCTCCGGCTGAGCGCCTGGCTGAGGGTCCCCCACCCATGTGGGCTGTTCTGGTCTCTGGGGTTGGGGGTGGCACCACTGCCCGGATGCCCGTTCCCAGGCCCGGGGCCCAGCGCCTCAGCCTGCTCCGGGCACTGGGCTGCTTCTGCTTCTCCTCCGTGGGAACCAGGCTGCCGCTTTCACGGTCTCTCTGTGACTGCCCTGTGCTCGGATCCAGGACACGACGGCAGGCTGATTCACGGCCCGTCCTGACCGCGACTCCCCAGGTGACGGTGAGCCTGTTCTTCGATGTCAATGACTTGGGGGCAGAATAACCTCCCGAGTAAGAAGCCACGAGTTTTCTTCCCATGGTTTGTTCCTTCCTGAAGAGACCTCACGCAGTGCCTGAGAACATGGGCTGTGCCATTTCTGGTCCTGGTTCTCCCACTTGATAACCGCAATCTCCAGCAAATTACCTTCAGAGCCCGAGTTCCTCATTTGTGAAATTCTGTCCTGTCCTCCAGTCAACAAACCGCTCCTGAGCCTCTCTACGTGTGAACCCTGGTATGGTGCTGGGCGTAGGGGCAGAGAGGACTATGGGACCACAAGGGACCACGGGGGATGAGTCGGCAGGTGGGCAGTCCCCAAAGAAGTCCTCGTCCTGATCCCAGAGCCTGTGAACACGTAGGTTAAGGGCAAAGGGGAATTAAGGCTGCCAATCAACTGACCCAGATTTGGGGAGATTATCCTGGATTATCTGGGCCTGATGTCATCACCAGGGTCCCTAAACATGTGGGAGGGAGGCTGGAGGGTCAGTCAGAGGCAGGGTCAGAGGCGTGTAACGTTGCTGGCTCTGAAGATAGAGGGGGGCGGGGTGCAGAAGCCAAGGAGTGCCGTGGCCTCTAGAAACTGGAAAAGCAAGAAAAGGATTCTCCTGAGAGCCTCAGAGAGGAGCCAGTCCCGCCCACACTGGGCTGTTAGCCCCAGGGACCCCTGCAGACTTCTGACTTCCAGAACTGTGAGATGGTCCATGGGTGCTGTTTGAAGTGACAGAGTTTGTGATATTTCCTCAGCAAGCCATGGGAGGCTAATACATCATAAACGGTGAATCGCGCTCAACGTGACCCGCCACCAGCATGCACTCCCTCTGCCTCCAGGCTGAGCAGCAGTTTCCTGGGACCCGCTCCTCAGGGACCACTTTTCTCTAGGGTCCACCCGTAGTGTGGAAGCTCCACCACTTCTCGAAAGACGTCACAGGTCTAAGGACGGTGTGCCTAAGCAGTGACAGTAACTCTGAGCAATACCCCGCCTGCCGTCCAGACCAGGCTGACCGGCTAAGGGCTCCTCCTATGGTCTCAGGTCCCCCAGCCACCAGCCACGCAGTGACATCAAATGAGAGCGAAGACAGTTGTTCCCCTCCAGAGTGATTGCTGGTACCTGCAGTGAGCATGCTGACCGGTCCTCAGTGTGGCGCAACCCCACGGCGAGGCCACAGTGTGGCGGCCCCGGGGAGCCATCACTGCCGTGGTTTGTCACAGGTCTTTCCACAGATGGTGTCTGCAGCCTTGGCCTGTGGTGTTGACAGGGCGGCTCCTGGTGCAGCACTGCAGGCAGAGGGCTCGGTGTCCCCTCATGTCCACGGGGAGGGAGGGGCCAGAGGCTGAGGGGGACGCCCACCAGGAACCCAGGGGACGCTGGGACATCTCCCAGGTCAAGCAGAGAGGGCCAGAGCTGCCCATGGGGCCCTGCAAGCTGGCTTTCTTAGCTGGGTGGGAGTGCTGAGGGCCAGAGGGTTGGCTCTGGCTGCCACATGCTCACAAAGGACCCGGGTGTCCCAAGCCCGGTGCTCTGCAGCTGCCCCATGTTGTAAAACATAGAGAAAGACCCACCCTTGCTTCTTTACTCCTCTCCACACCCAAGGCACAGCAGCGGGCCTGACCCTCGCTCCTCCTCACCACAGTGGTGGGGACAGCCTCTCTGGCTCTATTTGAGCCGAGCCTGTCACTGGATGCCGTGTCCCCTTGGCTGTGCACCGAGGATGGCATTTCATGGGAGCAGGTGAGGATGGCTCCCTTCCACTGGTCTGGTCACCTCCAGGAGAATCTCGGCAGCCCTGTGGGCTCTGGGAGGCACTCAGTGCAGGGGATGCTCTGGGACCAAGACAGTCATGGAGCCAAGAGCACTCCCAGCCCCACTGATGGGCTGGCCCCTCGGGGTACAAGGGAGGGTGCCGAGGGGCTGACCAGGGCTGGGTGTCTGTCTGGAGTGACGAACCGCAGCATGTTGGCCTGTATGGGGACGACGCTCTCCTCTTGGCCTCGCTAGCAAGAGCCCTCCACAGGTGGGCTACCTGCCGTGAGCGAGCGCTCAGCTGGCCCCCTGGTATGGTTTCTGTATGATGCTTATGTCAACTACTCGTTCCCCAAAGTCTTATGCACACCCACAAACACACATGCACAGCAAGCACACACACTCACACGCATACCTACACTCACACACGCACAGACACACCACTCACACTCAGGCTCACCCCTGGGATGAGAGAGGCACTGTGACGCTGCTGCCCTGCTCCCCGTGGGTTTGTGAGGTGGGGCTCAGGGCACAGCCCACGGTGTTTCTCATCCTCTCCAGTGAGCACGGCCACGCCGTTCTGAGAGGTCCTTCCTTTGCTAGGATTTCTAGGATTCTAAAAGCAGGAACAGCCGTCTTTGTGCTTAAGTCACTGATATCACTGGAATCTGTGAAATTCTCGTGTTCTTCTCACACTGAGTATTTGCAAATGCCTAATGCTCTGTGTTACTGATGACCTGGGGAATCAGGGGCTCTGGAATGGAACCAAACACCCTTCCCAAGGCAGGACGCAGAGGCAGAGGAGGGAGCACCCAGGGGTTATAGGCGCACAGAACTCTTACCTTGCTAGGATATTGTTGGGAAAGACTCAAGACTTTAAAGCGGGGATAAAGCTTACTAGACATCTCATCCGGCACACCTGTCTAGGTCCTCCAATTCTGTCGCCCGTGTCTTTCATCGTCTGTGGGCCATTTAACAACTCTGTAAGCTGTAGACAACTTAGAGTAATGCAAATGGTTCTTGCCCAGAGGATTGCAAATAAATTACATCTGGTGGAATACAATTGACTGTGGATATTGACCAGCTTTTTATTTACTTATAAACTTATTTCACCATACTCGATTGCCTGTATGTGTGTATATAACTCTCCTTTTACCAATTAGTATCTTACTGGTTTCTTCCTTAGTTAATGAGTTAAATAAAATCTTTGATGTGTTTTTTTAATATTTTTATGACAGTAATTATTTTACCTTTATGCAAAAATTATATCCTTTAAAAGTATTTAGGTGAGAATGTTTTCTTTTTTGTATGTGTATGATTTATCACGCTCCTCAAAGAAGTGTTAACTAAACATGTCAATGAGTACTTATAAGGAGAGCACGTTCTGCATCCTCTCCCCACCTTTCTGAAATTTTTAATCATTTTCATTGTGGTGGTTAATTTATTGATCACCTTGGCTGGGCTAAGGGATGCCCAGAGAGATGGTGAAACATTAGTTCTGGGTGTGTCTATGAAGGTGTTTCTCTAAGAGATTAACGTGTGATTCAGCAGCTGGAGAAAGAAGCTTGCCCTCAGCAATGTGGGCCGCATCATCCAATCTATTGGGGGACCTTTTAGAAGAAAAAGGCAGAGGAAAAGCAAATTTTCCCTCTTTCTTCTTGAGTCGAGATGTCCTTCTTCTCCTGCCCTCAGACGTCGGAGCTTCTGGCTCTCAGGCCTTCGGACTCAGACTGATAACTGGATGATTAGAAGGATTGTTCAGACCCCACCAGCCCCTGGATGTGATTTGAGTCCGGCGAGCCCAGTAGCCTGACACCTTGGAGCATCCATTGGGATCCAGACCCTGTTGGTCCTGTCCACCTCTCCACCCGATTCCCAGCTGGACGCGGCGTCTTGACCTGATAGCACATGTGGTGCCTGCTGCCAGGTCAGTGCATCCTCTGCTCAGTGAAATTTTCAGGCCAAGTGTTTGTCAGATTCCTGGGGGCACACAGTGGGGCTACCTGTGAGCCGCAAGAATTGGACATGCGATGGTTTCGTGCATGCTTGGAGATAAGTGTTTGCACGTTCAGCGGTTTGGCCTGCCATGTTTTGCGGGCCTTTCCACTTGGCGTGCAGGTTGTGGTTTCTCCTGTCTGAATCACTCTGCCTTTGGGAAGAGGAGAATTGAGAGTTTTTCTCTCTGAGCCGCACGCCATATCACCGTTTTATTCCTGGTCCTTCTAAGGTGAGAAATCTTTAACGGCTCCCGATTATTTTCAGCAAAGGTCGACAATCTTTTCCTCTAAGTTCCAGATAATAAACAGCTTAAGCTTCGGGCACCCTGTGGCCTCTGCTGCAACAGCTTGCTTCTGCCTTGGAGCGTGGACGCAGCCCAGTCCGTGCGGAAGCAGACGAGTGCGGCCTGTTCCTGTCAAACTTTACCTACCACCCTGAAACTTGAGTTCCATATAATTTTCACGTGTCACGAAATATTATTCCTCTTGGTTGTTTTCAGCTATTTAAAATGGAAAAGCCATTCTCAGCTTGGTAGCCATGTGAAAAGAGGAAGAGGCTGGACGGGGCCTGTAGGCCTCGGCGTGCCGGCCCGTGGTCTTGCGGATAAACTTCAGACTCCTCAGCCAGGTGCCCACTCCCTCCTCGGTCCGCTGAGAATGGAGGAAATCCTCCCAGGAGAGTGTCTGAGGACCCCCGGACATAGTGCCCCTCTGCCCTCAGCCCTGCCCCCCCCACAGGCCTCCACAGAGGGCCAGCCCAGGGTCCCCGCTCTGAAGCCACCGTGGCTGTGAGGGGCGAGAGCCTGTGGGTCAGCACGTCCCGCAAACCCTGTGTTCTGAGCTCCAGTCTGTCACCCAGACCTGGGCTGCAGCAGCCTGGAGCGGGTGACGCACATTCCACGCCCACACCTTACTCTGTCACCCGCTTCCCTCGCTTCTTGGTAGCAGGTGGAACACCCCGCTGCCGCCCGGTTTACAGGCCCCTGGACGGGGTGATTCCAGCTCTGACGGTCGCTGCTGTGGAAGCTGCTTGGTCGGTGAAGGCCAGGGAGGCCTGTGGTGGCCATGAGTGACCACGGCCCAGCTGTCCGCAGCTGTGAAACGAGGCCCCTTGTGCAGTTGGGGTTTGTTCTGGGAGGTCAGAGCGAGGCTGCGGGAGAATTTTCCTGTTGCTGTTCTGTGTGCTTCTGCCCTTTTCAGCTTGTTTGGGGTCACCCTCATGTGTCTGAATAGCTTAGGGTCCCCAGGAGAGGTGGCCACGTTGGGGGGGGAACTTGCCACCTTCAGTGCCAGCCCATCCCCCCACCACCTGAGCCAGCCCTGGGCCGGGAGGTCAGAGATCAGGGGCAGAGAACGGAGACTCTGATCTGCCCCTCGCAGGCTACCTGGCGGCCAAGGGCAGCCCAGGGGCACAGAAATCCTGGAATTTCCTCAGGATTGCGTAATTATTTCAGAAAACTATTACATATTTGATGATGCTGTTTTCCCTGTTTTTAGAACCTATCAGATGAATATTTGGAAAGAAGTTCATAGATTAGTCAGGCCTCGCTCCTGAACTGTTGCGTTGTGCAGACAGACACGCAGCTAGTCATAAAGACACTTTATTTATTATCGGGGGGTCTTGCAGAGAGGGTATGATGGGGATAAAGGACCGAGTGTGTGCCATTGAGGACGGTGGATATAACGCCAGGGTCCCATGGACACCCACCCATCTTGGCTTCCTTGGGGCTGTGACTGGCCACACAAGGCAGTGAACATGGGAGACCACGTCTGTGGCCTGGCCAGGTTGGTCACTCTGGAACCGGAGAGACCTGCTGGAAATGCCAGTGAGCCTGGGCTGGCTCTGGTGACCTGAACCCCACGGGATGAATAGCCTGCCCTCAGGAGTGGACCCCAGCCTCGTGGCCAGAGGTTGGCCGTTGGGATGGGGGAGGGCACTGCAGGACCAGCCCCTCCGCCCTCCAAGGGGCTGTGTTCTGCGGGCTCAGCAAGAACTTGGGCAGGGCAGGGGCTCGGGCTGGGGACAATGCTGTCTTCACACGCGTGGGGTTTGTGTGCACAGAGTGGGCTCGGCCCTGCTAACCGAGGCTGCTCTGCTTGTTCAAGATGAGAGGCCGCAAGATGAAACAGAGGCCTCACTCAGAGGCCGCCTGATTGGCTCACTGAGCCTGCCCCTTCCTGCTGTGAGCAGCAGCTTCCCCGCCTAGAGCATCTCATTCACCCCACCCTCGGGCCCGGCAGCATCGCAGGGTGTGCGAGTTCGTCTCCCTCCCCCAAATATCCCTCTGCTGCCCCCAAGGGTGCCCCAGCAGGCAGTGTCCCTCCTTCTGCATCCCTGACCCCTAAGGGTCACCAACCTTGCGTGTTGGGTGAACGGGAGTCTAATTCGAGTGATGGTGATACATGAACTATCGACTCCTCCCCTCCGCCACGACTCGGAAGAGCCGGCGGTACGTCCACTTCGGGACAGGACAGTCTTGTGAGGAGCAGGTCACAGATGTTGGAATCCAGAGGAGGCAGCAAAAGCTTGCCTCACTTTTCCTCTTGGGCCATCCGTCTGTCCACACAGAGCCAGAGGGGACCTCCTCCCCGGCCTCCCCTTCTTCCCCTCTTCCACTCTCCCTGGGTCTCAGTTTGTTCTGCTTCCTCCCCTAGGGGTCGAGGCCCAGGCAAGAGCTTGGAGTCACTATCAGAGCTGTGAAAGCCATCAGGTAGCTCTCCTGCCTGTCCTGGTGTGTTGATAAGCTGATGATACACGCCCCCTTGAGCCCCATTGAGGCTGGGGTGGGAAGGGCTGGAGGCACAGACCCCCATCCTGGTGTTGGTGGCACAAAAGAGTTTCTGGTCTCCCAGGTGAGTCCTTGGCCCTTAGCCCAGTGAAGTTTCTGGCAGGCGGTGCCCCCAGTGTGCTCTGACCCCTCCCCATCCTATACACTCCAAGATCTGGACCAGCTCCTTCCCTGCCGACCCCATCACAGCCCGCCAGCAAGCCTCTGTCCCAGCGGTGCATGCTCCTGCCCACAAATTCTGCCCATCTCAGTGTTAAAGGGCTCATTCCTGATCCCACAGGATCCCTCTCCCAGGGCCATGCTCCAGATCAGCCGCCGCCAGGGAGCTGCGGGCGTTGGCCTGTCTTCTCCTGTTCTCTGGTGAGGACGCTCAAAGGTTTGGTAGAAGTCAATGCAGGGGCTCAGCAGATCCATCTTCCTGCGGGGAGTCTGCCCAGCTGGGTGGCTGCCCTGGCCTAGGGGCCAGCCTGGGATGGACGTCTGAGTTGTGGAGGGGTGTGTGTGTCTCTCTGTGTATATGTGTCTGTGTGTATGTGTGAGTCTATGTGCATGATGTATGTATAGATGTGTAAGCGTGTGTGTCTGTGTATATGTGTGAGTGTATGCATGTGTGTGTATATTGTGAGTGTGTGTGTGTGTGCATGCAGGTCTTTAGGCTGCTTGCATCTGGAAGGAGAGACTGACGTCACCAGAGGGTCCTGTATCAGTCAAGTTCTCCAGTGAAACACACACACAGAGAAAGACTTATTCTAAGGAACTGGCTCACACGATTGTGTGGGCTGCGGAGTCTGAAGTCTGCAGGGCAGGCTGCAGGCTGCAGACCCAGGGAAAAGTCGAGGTCCGAAGGCTGTCTGGAGGCAGAATTCCCTCCTCCTCGGGAGACCTCAGTCTTTTTCTCTTAAAGCCTTCAGTTCATTAGTTGAGCCCATCACGCAATGGTGGGTGATCTGTTTTACTCAAAGTTTAATGATTTTCATCTAAAAATACCTTCACAGCAACATCTAGGCTAGTGTTTGACCAAATAGCTGGGCACTGTGGCCCAGCCAAGTTGACACAGGAAATTCACCGTCACAGGGCCTAAGATGGACAGGGGGAGGACGCGCCCCCTGCTGCAGTGGGAGCAGGCAGGAAGCTGACATCGGTTTTCTCTTTGAACAGGAGGAGAGGACATCTGAGATCTGGGGGTAGAGCGGGCGCAGGGGCAAGTTTTGGGGGAGAGGAGGAGGGGAGGCCGGTGTAGGGTGAGGCTCAGCAGAGCACAGGTGGCAGAGGGCCCACGAGCGGGGGATGTGGGGGCCACTGGGTCCGGCAAGTCTGCCTCCCTGGAGCTGGGAGAGGCGGTGGGGACCCCGGCCTCGAAGTGAGTCTGCAGCCGGCCTGGTCTCTGCTGGGTGGTCATGGCCTGGTCTCTTGGGGGATGGACAGGGGGCCCTGGTCGGGCATCCAGGCTCTAGGAGTGGCTGTGGTGGGCACCCAGGCTCTAGGGGGTCAGCAGCTCCTGGGCAGTGAGGCCCTGAGGTTGTTTTCTGGTTGAAAATTTGCGCCGCCTGGTGGACCAATAGGAGGAGCCTTGGGCATCCAGGAGGAGATTTAGCAAATGCTACCCCACAAAGAGCGCTTTGCAGGACAAGGGTCCTGGGTGGGCTCGGAGGGGCTCTGCTGGTCTGTGTTGTCCCCGAGCCCGGCACTGGTTGCTCAGCGATAGACTCAGCAGACCCTCCTCCTGGTTCTTACCGTATAACTCACTTATCCTCCTGTCACCACGCTGGGAATTTACCTGCCACCCCGCCAGACCACCTGCCCTCCCCAAATGTCTCCCGTCAGAGTCTGGCCCATCAGTCCCATTGGGCATCCTTGTCACAGGTGGCTGAGTTACCCTAGAGACCCCATGGGAGCCAGGGTACCTGCTGTTCGGCCCATCTGCCTGGCTTTGATCCGGTTCATCAGCCACTGCCTGCCTGTACCACCTGGAGAGACTCAATGGGCACATGCAATCCGATGAGCTTGTCCCCCATTATCCTCACTTTACAGACGAGGAAGGTGAGGTGCAGGGAAGTCAGGGTACATGGGATGGTGCCCAGCACACTGAGTGACACTGAACGTTAGCTGTCTTATCGTTCAGACGTTCCTGAGCTGCGCTGACCTTTTCTCAGCCCCGTAGGAATGTGGTTGAGCTCCTCCTCACTAAGTGCTCTGCCATTTCTGTTGGTTTTGTAAATTGCAAATGCTGGGCGACTGCGCCGGGACATTGGAGGGTGCTGTGTGAGGGCGAAGGGCTGCACCCAGCGCTGGCGAGGCCGCAGGGTCAGACGTACTCAGAGCTCTCGTTTCTCCGCTCCGCCCTGCCCGTCATAGGGAAAGCAGCGCTGATGGAAGATTGCCTGTCCCTTAAGAAAAATGTGACAGCTTCGTCAGGAGTCTCATGAATATTTCAGGTCTCTAAAAGAGGAACTTCACCCCACATCTGTCCTGCAATGCTGTCTGGAATCTAGGGAGCTTTCTGTGCCGAGGGCTTTGTGTCTGCTAATCACAGCTCTGCCTCTATGCACTGGCGGAGGGAATGGTGGGTGACTCCCCGAGCTCGCCGCACAGTTGACTGTCTGCCCTGGAAACCCAGGCGAGAAGGCGGAGGGAAGCTTCTAGAGAACGACTCTGCTGCTTCATCCTCCTCAGAAGGTCTCCCGGCTGATTCTGCCTATTCCTGGCTGCCTGCCGGCTGGCCCACTTGCTGTGCATTCTCTTGGGGTCAGCCTGGAAGGCCCAGAGGTTTCCGCTCTGCTGCTCGTGGCCAACCGCCCCCACCAGCTTCTCAAACCCGAGGAGAGGAGCTGTGTGTTCTGGATGAAGCTCAGCTTAGGGGTCATTTACCACAGTTGTGGCCCCTCCAGGCTGTAGCTGCCCTGCTGCCCTCAGCCCTCTTGGCCCGGACACTGCTGGCCTCCCCTCCGACATTCATGCTCACCTTCGACGGGGCCTCTACACAATCAGAATTAAACACTTGCAAAGCCGTGGCTCTCTGAAATGGGTAAGGCGAGAGGGCTGTGATTCTGGATCCGCGAGGGAGGATCTGGCAGCCGGGCCCTGAGGACGTTTTAACTGTGTTTGCCATGTGGGGCCGTGTTCCTCTGTCCTTCTTCCCTGAAGCACACCTCCCTCTTCTGACGGGCCCCTCAGCCAGGCAGCCCTCTGGGGGCTCCACTCGTCTCTTCTGGCAGCACTGGGGCCCACGGGCAAAGGCCACATGGAGAAGCAATGGCTTGTCCACCAAAGGGAGGCGTTGGCCCAGGTTGTGCCTGTGTGACCATTGTGTGTGGGAGGAGAAATGGGGACAGATCTGCAACCAGATCCCAGCACCGGGGAACCCTGTGTCTCAATTTCCTTTCTGTGCCTCAGTTTCCTTAGCTGTCAAACGTCCACCAAAATCACCTCCTAGAAGAGCTGGAAGGATGAAGTGACCTACTTTATGCAGAGCGCCGACCCACGGCTGTCCCTCTTCATTCCATGGTGGACACGCATAAATATTTGTTCCGCTTCTTCCTCGGGGGCTGGGGGCCCGTGAGCGAGGGGCGGGGCACCTCCCTCCTCCTGGGTGACAGCCCTAGGCCAGGCTGTGCAGGGCTCCAGGACCACCTGTTCTGGTTAAGTTCAAGTGTCCAGGCCTCACGGTGGCAGGTGCAGGGCCAGCCCTGGGCAAAGTTTCTGAGTCGGTGAAGTGTTTTTGGCCTCTTCCTTTGCTTTGCTTTGCTTTCCCTCCCTCCCACCAGGGTTGAGTTCAGAGTTCAAGGGCCTGGGCTTTGGGGTCAGATGTGCAGGGCTGCAGAGACCCCCAGCTCTGTTCCACATCTCTGGAACACGGTGTACAACCTGGGGTGGGGAGCACAGCTACCGCTCCCTCTTCCTGCTGTTCCTTCTTTACTCTCTGCTCGCCTCTCCTAGAGGAAGGGCCTTCGACTCCCATGATCTCCTCTGCCAGGTGACCACCACCCCTGGTGGGGGGTTCCTGGGACGAGGTACCTTCAGTGTGAACACCAGGAGCGTCCCAGGCAATGGGGACAGGCTGGCCACCCTGCCTCAGCTCCGCTGCAGCTCCAGGGGACTTAGGTGGCCTGTGGTGGGCAAGGCCTGGTGGAGCCCCCTTTGACCAGGGAGTAAAACCCCTGGAAGCCCAGCCACATGGCTACAGGTCCTCTAGGACCTTAGAGCACGAGTCCGCTGTGTCCCCACCCTGCCAGAGGCTCTCCCTCAGCCCTTAGCAAACGGAGGACGCCTTCCAAGTCCCTGGACCTGTGGCCTGGGCCCTGCCTGCCAAGGGGCAGCCACCTCCTGCCTCTGCCCTCAGCCGGCTGAGCTGCCCGCTTGCTACCACGTCCCACCTGCAGGCCTTCGCCGGGGCTGTGGTCTGGCAGCGACGCCACCACTCTCTCTAGGATTAGCTGTCTGTCTTTCTGGTCTCACCTTTGCTGTAACTTCCTCCGGGAGGAGTAAGCACCTCATACCACCGGCGCCTGCCCCAGCGTGCGGGTGAAAGATGCACGACTGGCCGTCTATTCAAGGAAACGCCATCCCGTCAAAGCCGCGAGCGCTTCTGGGCAGGCTGATGAAGCATCTTCTTGATCTCGCACTTTGTGAAGTTGGCTGCTCATTGACATTTGTCTGTTCTTTAAGATAAATTTAAAGGTTTCTTCTAGAGTCCCATTAATATTGCATGACTTGGAACGAGGAAGTCTTGGTCTCTTCTGCCCGACTCGCAGGAGTGGAGACGATCCTGGGGGCCGGCTCCGGCACAGAGCAGCGCGTGTGTTCTTCACGCTCAGTTCTCACCGGCCGCGAGGTGTCTGTCAAACATCAGCTGCCAGGCCCGGGGTCCTGAGTTAAGGGGATGGTAAAACCACCCTCGGGCCACGCTCACGTACACCCCGTCTTGTTAGAACCCTGAAAATTTCTTCTTCCTGGAAATATCCAGGTGAAGCATCTGAGATGAGGCCAGATGAGTTAAAGCAGATGTTTACTTCAAATTTTAATGAAAGCGTGAAAGTTCGAGGTGCCCTCTGTACGGGAAAGGGCGTTCCTGCTCTGCGTTTCTGACGGGGTTGTTACAAAGTGCACAGTCTCCAGCCTGTGTCTGCACGATGGGTGGGGTGGGTGCAGGGAGCGGACCCCGGCACTGCTCGCCTGCCCCGTGGGACGCGGCAGGAAACTTCTCTGCATTCCCCGAGAGTCTGTGAGGTGGCACGGGCCTGGCCCACAAGGAGGGGTAGCTCAAAACACCCCACGGATGCATCGCGCGTGTTCATTGCCTCTTGATTGCAGCATCTCTTTCAAATGTGACTGTCGTGGCGGGAAATTGAGAGAAACCTAACTGTGCGTTCAACTGCTTGGAAATAAAGGAGCTGCTTTAAGACCTGGGAACCTTGTTAAAAGGAGAAAAAAATCCAGCAGGTGTTCCTGAGTGTTGTCTAACTGGAAGAAGAGGCGACATCAGGAGGAGGCAGGGGGAGAGGACTCAGAAGACTCTCTCAGGCCGGGGCAGGGCCGCTGGACCCAGGCTGCGTTCTGGATGCTAAGTCACGCCTTCTGTGGGACCAAGCGACAGGAGGCAGTAAGGGCTGACTTTTTCCTGCTGGGAACCTCTGTTGCAAAGGCCACAGGGTCCACAGGTGCTGCAACCTCAGGGCAGGGTGCCGTGGCTGCCCTCTGCCTGGGCACATCCACAGGTACTGGCCCATGGTTCCACAGCAGACGGGATCTTGGACAAGGTCTCGGGGCGGCAGTGAGCGTCCATCTCAAAGTGAGATGCACGAGGTGGGCATGGCTGCATCCACATCCTTGGCTGCCTGGCTTTACCTGAGACTTGACCAGGGCCCTGCCGGCCTGCATCCCACTGACAGCAAATGCTGGAGAAGGTGAAGTGGACCCCAAACCTGCCAATGGGCAAGTCTGCAAACATGTGGATGCCAGGGCGTGTGCGAGTATGTGTGTGTGTGTGATATGTGTGTGGTGTATGAGAGATTGCGTGTGTGCATATGAGTGTGTGATGCAGATCAGGGAGGAGGGCTCCCACACCCCAGTGTTCCTTCCCCTCCCTTGTTAGTACACATCCTGGGCACAGGCCCTGTGGTCCTGGGTGGAGGAGAATTGCGTCTTGGGTCCTATTTCAGGATGGGAAGCAGCTGCCTCTCCTCCTCTCCTTCCCTGTCTCTGGGCATCTCCATTCCCCTGTGGGATTTGGAGCAGCGGCTCCATCAGCAATCTGGGAGGGATGCTCCTGCATCCTTGCAGGGGGGTGGCAAACATCCCTTCCAGGGGCGGAGGGCTGTGGTGGAGGCCACCTGCCCCTGGGAGCTCTCCTGAAGTTACCTGTGGTGGGGGACACCCAGTACCTTCTTGATTTAGTGTGTTTTTGGCTTGGGTTTCCATGGAAACCCTGGTAGCAGGAAATACAGGCCCATGAAAATTTTTCAGCTATCATTATTTTAAAGAATCTTGCTCCCCCTTCCTTGCCCACATTCAGATAGCTGTTTCCATGGAAACTGGAATAGAACTGCCAGTAGGAGAGGAAGTGAAATTTGGCTATTTCCCTTGGTTTTGTACTAGAGGGAGGGGAGCCAAGGGGAAAGTGACAGGAAGGCCTGGGGCAGAGATGGGGGTCCAGCCATGCCTGCCCCAGCTGGGAGGCCTCGCTGGGTGGCTGTGCCCCTGGGTAGATGCAGTGTTCACCATGATGGAGGAAGGGAGCTCAGGGATGAGCCCCCAATCTTTGATGACTCTTCTGCCTGTAGTTGTGATGGCTTAAGCCTTTGGAAAGTGAGAACAGAATGGGGAGAAGAAAGCTGCAAAGGAGTTTTTAGCCCAAAGTGCCCTTGATGCTGATCCCCTGTTTCTCATGTAAGTACCTGCCAATCCCTGATGGTCCCCCAGGCACAGCCCCAGCCCCCAGGGGAAATGGGAGGTGGGAAATGCACAGTCCTCATCTGGGGGTCACTGGTGCTCAGTAAGTGGGATTACCATCCATCCAGTATTGAGGCTGGGACATAAGTCACTTGGTCAAGTCTTGCACCTGCAAGTGAGAGCCTTGGTCCATGGGTAGGACACACAAGAAAGGGGTCCTAATGGGCCTCTTGTTCCCAAGGCTCTGATGGGTGGGGGGAGTGAAAGGCAGCCAGAGGGCCCGGGAGTGGGGCTCCTATTGCCTCCAAGAACTTCATGGCTGGTGAGATCTTTGTTGTTTGTGCATTTAGCTCATGTGCCCTCCTGGAATGGGTTGAACAGTGCCCCCACTCCCCAAAATATGTCCATCTATTACCTGTGAATGTGACCTTGCTTGAAATAAGGGTCTTTGCAGATGTAATTAAATTAAGAATCTTGAGATGGGATCATCCCGGATTTAGGATTGACAGGAGAAACAGACAATTCCACCATAATATTTGGAGACTTGACTACCATACTTTCAGTAATTGATGGAAATCAAGCAGAGGATAAATGAGGAAATAGAAGACTTGAACGACACTATAAACTAACTAATCCTAACAGGTATCTATAGGACACTCCATGCAACAACAGCAGAGTACACCTTATTCTCAAGTGCACATGGAACATTCTCCAGGACAGACCACATGTCAGGGCACAAAAGAAACCTCAATAAATTTAAAAACGTTGAAATCATACAAAGTAGCTTCTTTGATGACAGTGGAATAAAACTAGAAATCAGTAAGACAATGAAATTTGAGAAATTCACAAATACATGCAAATTAAAAAACACACTCTTAAATAATCAATGGGCCAAAGAAAAGATCACAAGGGGAATTAGGAAACACTTTGCGACAAGTGAAAATGATAACAAAATGTACAAAAACTGATTGGGTGCAACTAAGACAGTGCTTAGAGGAAAATTCATAGCTATAAACACATGTGTTAGAGGAGATTTCAAATTAATAATGTAACCTTCTACCTGAAGAAACTAGAATAAGGAGAGCAAACTAAACCCAAAGCAAGCAGCAAGGAGGAAATAATAATGATTAAAGTGGAAAAACAAACAAATTTTCTAAGTAAAATATAGAAAAACAATAGAGAAAATCAACAAAACCAAAAGTTGGTTCCTTGAAAAGATCAGCAAAGTTGACAAAACTTTAGCTAGACTAACCACAGAAAAGAGAGAGAGAAAACTCAAATTACTGAAATCAGGAATGAAAGAAGGGACATTATTGCCAACCTTACAGAAACAAAAGGGATTATAAGGAAATACCATGAACAGTTGTATGCCAAATAACTACGTAGCCTAGATGAAATGGACAAATTCCTAGAAAGACACAAACTACCAAAACTGACTCAAGAAGAAACAGGCAATCAGAACAGACCTGTAACAAGTAAAGAGATTGACGGAGTAATTAAAATACTTTCCCAAAGAGAAAAGCTGATTCACCGGTGAATTCTTCAAAATATTTAAAGAAGCATTAATACACATCCTCCACAAACTCCTCCAAAAATATAGGAGAGGGAACTCTTTGTAACTCATTCTATGATGCCACTGTAACAGGACACCAAAACTAGACGAGGGCG
Source organism: Equus caballus (assembly GCF_041296265.1). Taxonomy (NCBI): domain Eukaryota; kingdom Metazoa; phylum Chordata; class Mammalia; order Perissodactyla; family Equidae; genus Equus; species Equus caballus. Next base: position 2,845,646 of record NC_091684.1, read on the forward strand.
CCACCAGAACAGAAACTGCAGGCCTAACTCCCTTGTGAATGTAGACACAAAACCCACTGACGAAATAGCAGCGAATGGAATCGAGAAGCATAGGGAAAGGATTATACACCATGACCAAGTGAGACATCCCGGAAACCCAAGGCTTGTTTAACATCAGAACATCAGTCTATGTGGCACACCAGATTAATCGAATAAAGGACAAAAACCACACGATCATCTCATAGATGCAGAAAAATCATTGACAAAATCCAACGCCCTTTAATAATGAAAACACTCAACAAATTATGAATGGAAAGGAATTGCCTCACCCAGTAAAGGGCATTTATGAAAAACCCACAGCTAACATTGTCCTTAATGGTGAAAGACTGAATAATTTACCCCTAAGATCAGGAATAAGACAAAAGTGATGCTGTTTATATGAAATCTCCACAATAGGCAAGTCTGTAGAGAGAGAAGGTAGGTCAGTGGTGCCAGGGGCCAGGCCGGGTGAGGGGACTGGGGAGTGACTCGTGCTGGGTACAAGGTTTCATTTTTGGGTGATGAAGATGTTCTAAAGTTAGATAGTTGTGCTGGTTGCACAAGTCTGTGAATATACTCAAAAGCACCGAATTGTACACTTCAAAAATGAATTTTATGGTATATTAATTATATTCCAATAAAGTTGTTCTAAAAAAAACCCAAACAGGCCCAACTAAGACGTCAGACACCAGGACAGTGGCTCTCCTGGTGGGGGTGGCAGAGCAGCTGGAGGGGGTGGGAGGGGTCTGGGGGTGGTGGTAACGTTCTGTTTCTTCATCTAGGTGTTGGTTACAAGGCGTGTTTGGTTTGTGAAAATTCACTGAGCTGTTCACTTACGAAGAATGGACATTATGCTCCAATACAAAGTTGAAAAATAATGAAAATGAATGAACGCTGCCCTCATGTCTGGTCCCATCTGATGGACGTGGGGGTGGTGGCCGTTCCTGCAGAGGAAACAGTGTGTGCTAAGGCACTGAGGCAGGAACCCTTGGTGTGCTCACCAATTCCCTGTCCTGGGGCCAGTGTGGATGCGTGAGTGTGCGTGTGGGGTGAGGTATGTTGGTGCAGGAGGTAGTTCAAATTTTACTTCTCCTTCAAGGCTTTGTTCAAGGTTGACTCCTTTGGGATGTCTTCCCGGGAGGGGTGGCCAAGGGCCTTCTTCGGTGCTCCTGGGATGCCATAGCTGCGAGTGGTCAGGGCTTCCCACTGTTTTCTCCCCCACCTGTGAGCTCCTCAGGGAGGGGCAGTGTCTTGGTCAATGCTGTGTTCACAGCCCTTGGTAGGGGTGGTAAATGTTTGTTGAATGAATGCAGGAACACACACATGCCCTGCATGCAGGATATTGAAGACACCGCCCCACTCTCATAGACGCTTCTCCCAGCCCAGGACCGAGGCTTCCATTCTGTCAATGTCCAGGGCCTGACCCTGCCCCTCAGTATTCTGATTGGAGCCCCTCTTGCTTTCAGAGCGAAACCAATGGCATTTATTGCCTCTATTTGCCGTGTGGTTGTTCGCTGCTTCACTCCTGTGACCCCACCTGGTCGCAGCCTGGTCCTTGGCCAGCACAGGGTCTAAGCCACTCCCACCCCGGGTAACTCTACACCATGTCTCCTCCTGCCGCATCGACACCCTCATGTTGCCCAGGAGTCAGGATTTCCTCTGGGGTCCTTCCCACGCGTGCAGGTTGACTGGCGTCCATCTACTCCTTACCTAAGCAAGATGAAGACTTCTCTGTACCCACTCCCCCCACCCAGGAGATGGGTGCCCACCTGCCAGCAGAGCATGGCCCCTCCCAGCCCCAGCCCAGGCCACCTTGTAACCTGCTAGGTATCCCCTGCCCCCGACAACGGAGAAGGTTGCACAAGCTGCTTGCAGAGCATCCTGCAGCTGTCACTCTACCTGTTGGCGTGTGAGGGCGGTGGGGTGTCCAGAACAGAGGTTCCTGGGGGGGCAGGTCTCACTTCGTCCTTCATATGGGGATTAGCAGCCAAGATCCAAGGCACTGGCCTGGCTGCTTCGTCCAACTTCCTCTCTACGCCTGTGGATGTTGACCATGGACCATGACTCTTGGTGCCCCAGGGGTGGTGGGACACCCTGCCCCGGAGAGCTGCTGGGTAGGTTACAGTCAAGCTCTTAGAACTGGGCCTGGCCTGTCGCAAAGCATCCAAAACTGTGACTGCTGGCGACCCTTCTTGTCCTTCCAACGGTCACTTGTCTACGATTAGCATCACATGAGCACAGCAGACAGGCCACCGCTGGGAACCATGGTGCCACTGGGAGAACCACTGCTCTTCCTTCCGGCTCATCCACTTCCTGCACGGGGATGCCAAACCCAGCCCCACCCCAGAGCTTCCCGTGCTCTCAAGTATCTTTCCACACTTTCAGTGTAAAAAGCACTGAAAGCAGCAGAGACAAGATGAACAGGGAGGACGGGGTTGGTGCCTCGGGGTGACGCAGAGACGTTTAGTCCAGGGTGACTTCTGACATTTCCCTCACTGTGTGTGCACAGCTTCCTCTTCATTTCAATGATCTGGCTTCCTTCATGGTTAACATTTAAATATAAAAGCATCATCTGCATTTTTAAAAAGTAATTAAGCTTCTTACATTTCTGCTTACAGACTTGAGGGCTGAAAGCAGAGGCACCATCTTCCTCCTGGAAAGGCCTCAAAAACCCTCGAGGAGCAGGAGGCTGCCTCTGGAGGGCAGCGGTCCGGTGCCGCACTCCCATCTCCTGGCCACGTCCTAGCCCCTGGCAGGTCAGGCCAGGACTCTGGGTCCTGCTCCTTGATCCCCTCTGCCCACCCACTTGTGGGCAAGGCTCATCAAGTTCACAAATCCCGTGACCACCTCTCCTCCCCCCGGCATAGCCTGTCGACCCCTGGACATCTCCCCCTGGGTGACCACAGTTTCCTCTGAGGCCCCCGGAAAACCACCCTGAGCTGGGTTCCTGACACCTGGTCTACCCAGACCAACAAGTAGGGATGGCAGTGTCATCCTGACCTTCTCGTTCCCCTTCCTGATGCTGCCCCACTCCCGTCAGACCCCAATCCTGCCTCACCCGGGTCCCGGGCCTCCGCAGCCCTCCTTCCATGACTGTGACGGACTTTCTCCTGGAGCCCCTGCCTCCAGACCCCTTCCCTGGCCGGAGGAGGCTCCCTAGGGGTAACCGTAGTGACCACTCCCCCCACCCCGCCCTGCTGAGTGGGTGGGCTCCTCTCCCTTCTCTCCAGTCTGTCCCCCCCTCAGCGCCCATGCCACGGCACCTCCGAGAGCCGTTCCTCCTGTAACTCTGTGTAGCAGCGAAGGCGCATGTTTTTTACATTTTCACTGATTTGGCAGGAGAAACGGTATTTTATTCTGTGACAAATACCATATGACAGTTCTGACCATGACACCCAGAAGGATTTCCGCCTCATGGTGCAGCCACAGAGGGGACCCTCGGCAGCGGCCGGCCTGCCCGTCCTGCCCGCCCTGCAGTGGCCACGCTTCAGAGTGGGTGCCTGGCGCCCATGATCGCTTTTTCACTTTTCAGAGTCTTCTTAACTTTCCACCTGTTTATTCAAGACAGTTCGTAGTCTCGTTGTCATACTAAACAAAAACTTGCTTGGATTCTGATTCAAAGAGGGTGACCCTATGCATAACTTTGGAAAGAATTCAAAGTTTTTTGTTTTTCTCTTCCTTAGAAACATGATGTATCTTTTTCCTGTGTCTGCTGTAACAAGTTGCCACAAACTTTATGGCTTAAAATAACACAACCTTATGATTCTCCGGTTCAGGAGGTCAGCAGTCTGAAGCGGTCAGGGGGCTGGTCCCTCCTGGAGGTTCTGGGGGCACACGCTGCCCTGGCTCGTGGCGCCTCCCTCCGTCTTCACGGCCAGCGGTGCAGCATCCTCCCGTCTCTTGGTGACCTCTGCTCTGTCACCTCGTCTCCTCTCTCTGACTCTGACCTGCTCTCTGCCTCCCCTGTGATGGCACCAGGTAATCCAGGATGATCTCCCCAACTCCAGATCCTTCACTTGCTCACTTTGCTCTGCAAAGTCCCTTTTGTTGTGTATGGTGACACATTCACAGGTTCTGGGGACCAGGATGTGGACTTTTGGGCAGCTCTTTTTCTGTCTACCACAGATGGTACACTCTATTATTTTTCTTTCATAGGTCTCAGTAAAGTTTTATGATTTTCTTACAAATAAACCTCTCAATTGTATAGAAACAATCCTATCTAAGATGTGTCTTTTCTGCTGCTGTAATGAAAGGTATCGGGATTTTTTTCCCCCAACTGATTATTGCTACCATATAGAAAAACTATTGATTTGTTTACACGGTCCTGTTTTCAACACCCTTACAGAACTCTTTGAAGAATTCGTCTTGTTTCCTTGAATCTTCTCGGCACACAGTCATTGCGTCCACAAATCATGGCGGTTTTAACTTCTCCTGTGCCGTAGTTAGAGTCTACAGCCCTAGGATGTTTCATGGGATTGCTAGGCCTTCTTCAATGGTGGCACCGTGCATCTGGGGCTTTAATTGCCGTGCTTTTAAATTTCCCTGTGAGGGTCACCTCCATGGATGGCACTTCAGTGCGGCAAGTTCAGGTGGGGCAGTGGGCAACACCCTGAGGGACGTGGGCTCAGGGTTGGGGTGGGATCTCCCCACGCCCCTGCCCCTCACCCTCAGTTTCTACCTCTGTGGGGGCCGACTCAGAGACTGAATCCCTGAGTTGTTGAGTGACAGACGTGCGTTGTTCTGTCGCCTTCTCACAGCTCCCCTCTGACAGGTCTGTCCCTCTCTGGGACACTTGCCCTGCAGTGGCGGCCAGCGGCCCAGGGCGACAGAGACAGGGGCAGTCTCCCCTCGCCCAGGTGTGCCCGTTGGTGTGTAGTGAGCCAAGCGTCACTGTCATAATGGAATCTCTAGGCGGTGAGACACGAAGTATTTACATTTATATCAGGGAAGACAGATTAAACCAATAATAAAGACAGTCTGGAGACCAGTACCGGTTCTTTTGATTATGAGAGGACCCCCTTCTTGGGGACAGTCAGCGTGGGATGAGCCATTCGGTCCCTGCAGCCCCTTCTCGAGTGCCAGCACTGTCATCACACCTTCTTCTCCCTTGTCACTCGTGTTCCAAGGCTCCTCAATACCCAGGGCTGCGGGCACCCCACGCGGAGGGACATCCCGACAGGGGAGGACCCCTGCTCTGCGAGGGCACCCCGACCTTCTGTGGGCTGACAACACCGGCCTGGGGCTCCCCCGCCCTCGCCTTGTTCCCACCCAGCGGTGCCCAGCTGTGTGTGATCCGGCTGCATCGCGGCTGGTGGCCAAGTGGGGGCCTTTGCGTGCATTGTGAGGAGCCCGGAGACAAGGGGAGCACAGCGTGCCGCACGAGCTCGCCGGGGGGGCTGCTGGGACGGAGGAGGGAGTCTGTAGCACGCGTACCACAGTGACCACCCTCCTTGAGGCTCCATCAGCCACTGCTCTTCCCCTACCTTGTCCCTTACCTGCTCCCCCCCAGGTCCTCTCTGATGTCCCGATGGCCTCCCCTTCCCCCTGCACACCTCATGCTCCCATCACCTCCCCAGGGCCCTCCCTGCTCACAAGTGCCCCCTCCACTCTGTCCCTCTGGGCCGTGGGACCCAGGCCTTTCCAGCTGTTGGATCCCAGGGACTCAAATGTGCTGCCAAGCCCGCACTTGGCCTCCTCTCCCACCATGTAAGCTTCCTCTACGTGTGGCCCCTCGCCATTGGCCTCCTCTGCTCCACTTTCTGTCAGCAGGAGAGGGAGACAGTGTGCAACCCCCTCGGTGGCCTGTGGCATGAGCGCAGCCTGAGGAGCCTGAGGGGGAGGCACTGTGCACGGGGAGCCCCCGGTGCCTTCAGCCTGACTCTCCCGGCCCCCAGGAAGAGCGTGGCCTGGAGAAGGGGTCAAGTGTTATTGCCACTGTGAACCTGGGCTCTGCTGGATCAGCCAGGCGGTCCTGATGGCGTGCCCCTGCTGCAAAGGCAATGTGTGCTGAGATGCCTCTGCCTGCTGGCTGGCGGTGGCTCCAGAGGATGCTAGATGTTCACTGATATCTTTGAAAGTTTGGCAGGTGGGGGAGCTGAGCAGAACAAGAGGCCCTGTGTGTCACAGCGCCTTAGGCTTCAGCTCGGATTCCCTGTCCCTTTACTGTGCTGGCTTCCCTGAGCCCGGAGGAGCCTTGGCCCTTCCAGACACTACTCCATCACCTTCCCCGGCCCCTTCCTGGGCTCTCTCCAGCCTCAACTCCTCTGTATGTGATCCTAAGGCAAGTCACACAGCCTCCCTTTGCTGCAATTTCTTGTAAAACTGAGGTGTGCAAGTGTGTATGTGTATGTGTGGTGTGTGTGCCCACATATGTGTCTATGTGTATACATGTGTGTATGTGTGTGTACATATGTGAATGTATTTGTATCTGTGTTTCTCTTTGTGTGTGGTGTGTATGTGTGTATATGTGTGGTATATATGCATGTATGTGTGTGGTATGTATGTGTGTCTTTGTGAGAGTATGTGTGTATCTATGCATGTGTGCACCCACATATACGTGCATCTATACATGTATGTATGTGTACACCAATGTATGTGTATCTGTGCATCTATGTGCATGTGTGTATGCATATGTGTATGCATGTGTATTCATGTGTGTCTATGTGTGCATCTATGCATGTATGTGTGCATCTATGTGTGTGGGCACATCTAAGAATGTGTGTGCATGTGTATATCTATGCATATGTGTGTGCATGTGTGCATCTATGCTTGTGTGTGAATGTGTGCATCTGTGCACGTGTGTACATCTATGACTGTGTGCGTCTCTGCTCGTGTGTGCATCTGTGTGTGTGTGTACATCTATGACTGTGTGTGTCTCTGCTCGTGTGTGCATCTGTGCGTGTGTGTACATCTATGACTCTGTACGTCTCTGCTCATGTGTGCATCTGCGCGTGTGTGTACATCTATGACTCTGTGCGTCTCTGCTCGTGTGTGCATCTGTGCGTGTGTGTACATCTATGACTGTGTGCGTCTCTGCTCGTGTGTGCATCTGTGCGTGTGTGCATCTGTGCACGTGTGCATCTCTGCTCGTGTGTGCATCTGTGCGTGTGTGTGCATCTGTGCATGTATGCGTCTCTGCTCGTGTGTGCATCTGTGCGTGTGTGTACATCTATGCCTGTGTGCGTCTCTGCTCACGTGTGAGTCTGTGCATGTGTGCGTCTCTGCTCGTGTGTGCATCTGTGCATGTGTGTACATCTATTCCTGTGTGCGTCTCTGCTCGTGTGTGCATCTGTGCGTGTGTGTGCATCTGTGCACGTGTGCGTCTCTGCTCGTGTGTGCATCTGTGCGTGTGTGTGCATCTGTGCATGTATGAGTCTCTGCTCGTGTGTGCATCTGTGCGTGTGTGTACATCTATGACTGTGTGCGTCTCTGCTCACGTGTGAGTCTGTGCATGTGTGCGTCTCTGCTCGTGTGTGCATCTGTGCATGTGTGTACATCTATTCCTGTGTGCGTCTCTGCTCGTGTGTGCATCTGTGCACGTGTCTACTGCATTAGGCACGGGGACAATTCAGTTAGTCAGTACCTCCAGTGCTCTGCGCAGAGCACCAGGCACTGCTTATCCCTCAGTGCCACTGTGTGTTATTATTGTCCTATTTCTTCCTCCGTGAGTCTTATGGCCCCACATATGCCCCCAGCACAAGCTCTGATAGGGTCTCGGCGTGGTTGGGACCCCCTCCTCTGAGGAGGCACTGCAGCCCCTGGGTGCACTCCCTGGACAAGGTGTATGTATGGGTGCGGTTCCGTCCTGCTCCAGGGCACCCCCCAAACCTGTGCACAGGGTAGAGGGAAATCTCATTTCTTGGGCAGTCCCATCTTTCTCCTTTTCCGGTATTCACCAAGCGTCTGCTGCATGCTGGTTTTGGGGTAAGATGGACAGAGTGTCCCTTACTCTGAGGACCCATAATTGTTGTTAAGAGGGTCAGGTAACTTCAGAAACTTCAGGCCCACTCTCAGCCTGACACCTACGTGATAGGATCGTTTCACCCCGCCCACTGCAGCAGCCACCTGCCCGCCGAGGGAGTGCCCGGCGATTCTCCTGAAGAGCCCCCAGCCCCTGGCCTGCTCAGCACGTTCACATGCACACACAGTTCCTGGGCGAGCAGGACGACCAGCCCGTGGATGGTGGTGCTGTCCCCACTTTGCAGATGAGAAGACAGGGCTTATAACATCTGCCTGGGGTCACCAGGGGAGTTGCTGCAAGATCTGGACTGCCCAGGAGAAAGGAACTCTCCTCCGGCAAGTTCAGCAGCCAGCTAGGGCGCTGACTGCATTGAAGTGGGAAAACAGTGACAAATAGAAATGGCAAGCAATAGGATATATTGGAGTATGTGAGGAAGCCATTTGGTATAAACCTAATTTGGCCTAACTTTGTTTTTTCCAAAAGGGCCTGACCGTGGCCATTAAGCACGCATTGTATATCTGCTTTAAACATTTACTATGGCAAGAACAAATGGCCTTAAGATAAAGGTGCAACTTCTGCCGACATTGGCATTTCCTTAAGGAGAAGCATCTTTGTTTAGGCTAGGAACTGATTGTTGTGCTCACCTTGAACCATCTAGCTCACCTGTGACCACCCAGCCTGAGAGAGCAGACCTGCCACCCTGCTGTGTCCACCAAGACAGCAGACCTACCTACTGTATCCAGCAATCGCTGTGCCGACAGAGCAGTCTCGTGACTATTGTAAAAGGGACCTTTCCATCCTATATGAAACATCCTCTTTGGGGGTCTAGAACCAGTCTGTACACCCCACTTCTTTGGTGCCCTTTCTTCCTTGGGGAAGAAAGGCCCTGGGCCATGGTCCTCACATTTTAGCTCAGAATAAACTCACCCCAATTTTCATTTATAGATTGGTTCTGGATTATTTTCATCGACAACAGGGTCAAAATAAACAATGAGTGCTACTAATCCCAGTGCTGGGTGTAATCCATCAATGTTTTGTTTTTTGAGAATAGAATATGGCATTCTTGCTCCCATGGCTACAGACTGGGGAGCTGAGGTAGACCTGAGTGAGGAGAGTGGCCATGGACTGGGCTGGCCTTCGGAGCAGTCGCCTCATTTGTCCTGGGGTCCACCATTAGGCCCACTCGAGCTTGGTCCTTCCAACCACGGCCTGCTGCCCTCTCACCTCCACACAGCCTCCCTGCCCATCAGTCTCCTGCTAGCACCCCTCCCCCACCAAAACTGGCTGGTTCCACGTCCCATGCTGTGTCCACACCCTAGGATGATAGATGCCCATCGATCAGTTAGGGCTGGGGAAACACTCAGATGAATTTCTAGGTCTCCTGAAACTGGGCCATGGGGTTGCGGTGTAGGGGGCATGATTCTCTATGGGAATTAAGGCGTTACTGTTTTCCTGCACGTGTCCACACACACGAGCATACGCATGCACACACCACGCACACGCAGCACAACATGCACTCACACTCTCATCAGTTGGGAGCCACTTGCCAGGTGAGCTTGGTGCCCGCTGAGCTCTGCTGTCTTCCCAGGACCGGGAGCCTATGTGTCTACCACACAGCATGTACTTGACACGTCAATGACCGTTCGCCTGAGTGGGAGCCGTGTGCTGTCAAAGGCACCCACACAGAGGAGAGTTGGCAGGGGAGGAAGAGAGAAGGGAGGGAAATGACAGAACTGAGTCACCGCATGGTGATTTAGCGTCAGCAGCACAGTAGCACTTGTTATGTTGAGTTTATATTTTTCGTTTGAATTCTGTTGTTGTTTTATTTTGTTTGTGTTAATTTATAAAAATGTTTTGTTTCTAAAGTCATGTAAAAGCAAAAAGGAAGAGGAGTTCATATCTAGTTGAGTATTTGTACACACAAAGGAGGATCATAATAAACTATTTTAAGTTGGTATTGGGATGAGAATCTGTGTCTCGTGTCTTTTGTTTTCTCTCCTGTCCTCTGTCATCTGCATCTGAGGCCCCTTCAAGAGACAGCGCCTGAGGCTGGGGTCAGCGAACTCAGCCCCTGGGCCACGGCCTGTTTTTGTAAATAAAGTTTTACCGGGACGCAGCCCCCTCCGGTCCTGTCTGTGTTGCCTATGGTACCTTTGAGTTCTTGCAACAGAGACTGGACGGCCTGCAAAGTCTAAAATATCTAGTATCTGGCCCTTAAAAAAAGTTTGCTGACTTCTACCTTCAACTGCTGGTTCTCAAAAGCCGCTGGGATCACAACCAACAGGCGAAATTCAAAAAATAAAAATACAAGACTGGTTCCCGGGCTCTGATTCTGAGGCAGGATCAGCAGATGGACTGAGAGCCCGGAGCACTCTACAAGCTCCCGGGTGCTCCCAGCACTGCTCTGGTCTCTCCAGGGGACCCGTGGGGACATCCTCAGCCTGTGGCAGGCCTGGGGGGCGGTGCCAGCAATGCACAGAGCACAGGCAGGGGTCCGCCCATTCCCACGCCTGTAATTGCACCATGAACCCAGGCTGGACCCTGTGCCCCACCACATGTGGCGGTCCTACTGCCTCCCAGGGTCCGCTACGCTGTCAGAGAGGCCGGCTTCCTGCCGCGTGACTTGTTTAAGTGACTGATTCATTACTTTATTTCCAAACACATTTATATAGTTGACCACTACCCGAGTCACGGGGAAACGCATTTAAAACATTTCTCCAATTTACATCTCAGTTTAATTAGACATTGTCAACACACCTGGAGATGAAGCTTAATCATTTATTTGCTTTTTTCTTACATAGAAAAATGGTATGTTCCAAAAATGCAAAATATATTTATTTGAGAGAACAAATAAGATTTTCTTGGGACAACAGATGCTTCTCCTCACCTCATACCTGGAGACACAGCAGAGACCTCGGGGCCTGGCCTGGCCACATGACCTTCCCCGGACACTCTGCCTGTGCTCAGAATGCCCCAGGATGTCGGCAGTCAGCTCTCTGGAGCCATTGTGGGGCATTGCCATCATGTTAATAAACCCTGGAGAAGGAGAGTGGTGGCAATAAGGAGGAGGAGAAAGGGCGGCGGGCTGGGAGGGAGGGAAGCCAGGCCGGGCCCACAAGAAAGATTGCTGCGGTTCAGGAGAGCAATTCCCAGGTCCTTCCTCCCACTGATGCTGGAGCCATCCACCATGGAGACAAATTCCGTTACTTCCAGCTTGTGATTATCTATTTCAGTCGTGGGAAGGGAGTGTGTTTCTGTGAGAAGAACTGGTAACCAGATATTGGTTTGGCCATCAGTCACTTGATAAGAAGAGGCCTCCAAGGAGAGCAGCTGCGTGAAGGTGAGCCATCCTTGGGGACCAGCAGGAGAAGGTCCAGAGCAGAGCACACCAGCTTGTGCCCAGCAGTCCCCTACTTGGGCTCAAAGGGATGGGGCCAATCTCACAGGGGCCAGGAATTTGGCCCTGGGGGGGGGCTGCCATACTCCAGGGGAACCTTAGTTTGAGCCTGCACATAGCCCCTGGGTCCGTGCTGGGAGCCATGGGAGAAGACACAGCACAGCGGACCTGCAGAGCCACACGCCCCGCTCGCGGGACACTTGCCCTGATTGTTGACCAACAGGACAGTGGATTTCCTTGGGTTAACCCAGACACACTTGCTTTGGAGCCAGAACCTCCCTGACCTCCAGCTTGGACGAAGGCCTCCTCCTGGGAGGGTAGTCTCCAGCTGCTTCCGCAGCCCTGCCGTGTGATCCAGCCAGCCTCATGTCCAAGTGCAAGGGATGCATGTCCTGTCCGAAAAAAGATACTTGTTTTGAAAAAAGTTTGATTTAAGAGAAACAGCAAGTCATCTCTGCCCAAACTGATGCATATCTGGTGAGCAGGTCATTGCGCTTCTTGCTCCTTCCATTTTCACCACCACCCACCCCTCCCCTGGCTCCTGAGAAGCCTCTTTTCCTCTCTCTGCTCCCATTCCTGCCCTGCCTATGCTCCATCCCGCACCACGCACTGTTATATCACACACCCGTTCCGTAAGGGGACTGGAAGATAAGGACAAAGACATCCCTTGGGAGCCAGCCATGATGGTTAAAGTTCGGCTCTCTCACCACTTTGGCGGCCTGGGTTTGGTTCCTGGTCATGGAGCCATACCACCCGTCTGTCAGTTGCCACGCTGTGCAGCAGCTCACGCAGAAGAACTAGAAGGACTTAAAACTAGAATATACAACCGTGTATGGGGGCTTTGGGGACAGAAAAAAAAGAAATCCATTGGGATGCGGAAAAACAGAGATTTTAGAGGACTGATACAAAGGAAAAGTGAACAAAGAAAGGAGGGGAGAGAAACATGGAAGGGAATTTGTTGCTGAAGGGAGATAAACTCTCAGAATGGAAGCCCACACAGCCCCAGGGAATCAGGAAAGAGAAAGTCACCCTGGACACTGAAATTGGGGCGGGGAGAGATTGATTATCCACAGAGGATTTGGAATCAGACTGGCGTCAGGCTCTAACCGACAACACTGATGCTGGAAGACAGCGATGGACGTCTTCGTAGGTCTGAGCAAGATTGTGCGGATCCCACACTCCAGCAGCAGAGGGATGATGTTTAGGACCAAATATACATTAAGACAATGTAAATGTGTTTCCTGTCAAACAAGGCACTTTAGAGAGACATCTCCTGCATGTCCTTCCCCACGAGGTTGTGAGGGACATACTCCAGGTGAAGAGGGCGAGACCCAGAGGACGGTAGGATAGGGCGTGGAGGGAAGAAACAGGAGCAGCTTAGGGGCCCAGGGTGACTGTTTGAGCAGGTCTGGAAGCAGGTGGTCCAAATCAGTCAAGCTGTCACAGGGATGCAGAGAAGGGTGTCCCAGAAGGGTGAGGTGGAGCCCAGCCACAGACGGGATGGCAGAGAGCTGGTGATGGCAGCAACGGGGTGAGGAAGGCAGATGCCACTTCTCCCAACAGAAAAAGGGACAGGCAGCTGAAACTCTGGGAAACCCAAAACGCGGTCTAGAAACTCATGGCTGAGAGACCAGGTACGATGGGGCAAGGTTCTGAGCTCCTGGTGGGGCAGAGGAAAAGAGAGTCCGTTTGTCCCTGGTGCCAGGACCAGGCTCCTTCCTGTGGGGAAGTTCTGACCCCAGGCTTCCGAAGAGGAAGACGCAATCCCAGCTCTCTCCTGGGCTGTGCGGAGAGAACATTTGCACACAGGCTGCAAATGCTCTTTGGTCGTCTTCAAGCTTTAGAGGCGAATGACAGACAAGGGCAGACATCGCAGGAGGGGGCGCAGGTAGGAGCGCCATCAACATTTGTTGGAAGAACATGTGTCATCCATGTGTCACCTGCTCATCTATGTGTCACCCGCTCATTCACTGGGCCCCTAGAGCTTGTCATTTCATTTCACAACTGTTACCAGGACCTGATGCCTCTGTCCTCAGTCCAGGCCTCCCTGTCTCCCTAGGGTGGGGGACGACCACAATCACCTCTGGATCCTGATGCCCTGCCCACATTGGCTCAGTTTTCCTGCCTTGTGGAGCTGGTTGAGTGACACCTGTGGAGCCCCCAGCCATGGATGGAGTCCAGCTCCTTGGCCTTCGGCCCTTCCCAGTCTAGCACTGCTTCCCCCTGAGAAACACAGAGCCTGGCTCCGAGTGGGTGCCCAGAGAATTCCGGCCGAGGGTGTTATATGCAAAATATTCGTTGCCAGCTGCTCTCCTTCCTCAAACCCTGGCCGGGGCATCAGTGCCCCAGTGTGCACCCAGGAACACAGCTCCAAGGTGAGAGGTGGCTCAGGGCCCTGGCCAGTGCAGAGGCAGGGCTGGAGCTCCCATCTGAGCCTGGCTAGAAGGCCATGGCTGTTTCTCAGGCCAGGGGTGCCCACCTTTTCTGAAGGTCAGTAGGCTCCTGAAGGCTGCTTAAAGCCACGTGACCCACTGTTGGGAGCTGACAGCGGGAGCTGACAACAGGCACTCCTGGTGGGTGTCTCCTGAGTCCCAGCCCTGCTTACAGACTGCATCCCTCAGCCCCATGATGACACTCTCAGGACTGAGCAGAATCAGAGGCGTCAGTGGTGTGGGCAGGCAGGGGGCACCCAGCTCCCAGGGCCCTTGGTGGGGAGTGGGTCTGTCTGGGTTTGTCCTCAGCAGGCGGATTGGAGCTGCCCAGAGCCGCGGTGTACAGCCTCTCCCAGGACGGTGCCCACAGACTCCGCCTGGCCCCGTCAGACAGAAACGGTCATGCATCGCTTAACGACAGGGACACGTTCTGAGAAATGCATCATTAGGCACTTTTCTTGTTCTGTGAACACCAGAAAGTTGTGACTGTACTTCCCCAGGCCCAGATGGTACGGCCCACTACACACCTAGGCTGTATGGTACTAATCTCGTGGGACCACCGTTGTGCATTCATTCCATTGTTGACCGAAATGTCATTATGTGATGCCTGGCTGTATTTTTCTTTTGGGAATCAGAAATTTTCACTAATTTCCCCAAACATTGCCAGAGTCTATTTTCTTAAAGTACAAACATATACACTATGCTCATCATGTAAAATATCATTTCCTTAATGGTTGAAAATGTTGTCTAGCTGTTTCTTTCGAGCTGTGAACAATTAGAGAAGAGCTCATTTCATTTAGAAATAAGCACTGTTAGTGATCATCGCGAGCATCAGATGGTGGGGTAATTAAATTAGGGTAATGTACGAGTTTCTTTGCTAATCGCTGGCAATCCATAGTGGCTGTAATAACTATGATTTGTCATGTCGGACCCACTGGTGGAGCTGCAGTAATTGGGGCAGGCGCCCGCTAATGAGCCTGCATTTCACGTGCCTGCGGATGAGCTGGAAACACTCACTTTCTCTGTTTTTGTGTTTTGTGTGAAAACACAATTTCGTGTTGCATTTGTCTGAAAAGGGTGCAAAGATGAGAGGCTATGATGGGGTCACTGAGAGACTTCCTGAAGTTGGGTGTTCACTTTGTTCTTTCCTATAAAGCAGATTTTCTTGCTGGCCGGGAGACTGAGCCGTCAATTTTTGTGCATGTTACTCATTGGTTCAGGGCTCTGAAAACGAGGCGAAGTATCCAGGTGCTCAGGTGCCTAGATGCTCAATTGCCCAGATGCCCAGGTGCCCAGGTGCCCAGGTGCCCATGTGCTCAGGTGCCTAGGTGCTCAGGTGCCTAGATGCTCAGTTGTCCAGATACCCAGATGCCCAGGTGCCCAGGTGTCCAAGTGCTCAGGTGCTCAGATGCCCATGTGCCCAGGTGCTCAGATGCCTAGGTGCCCATGTGCTCAGGTGCCCAACTGCCCAAGTGCTCAGGTGCCCAAGTGCCCAGGTGGCCACGTACTCAGGTACCCAGGTGCTCAGGTGCCCAGGTGCCCAGATGACCAGGTGCCCAGGTGCAGTAGCAGGACTGGGATGGCCAGGGGATCTCACATGGCATTTCTGCCCAGTCCTTTGTGCTGAACAACTCGAACTTTCTCACCTCCACCCTGAGCCGGCCCTGTGTTGGGGCCATGGCTGCAGATCGCGGATCCTAGCTAGGGGCACCACCTGGTGGGCAAACACCCTTTCTGGGTCCCTCCTCCCCACAGCCTTGAAACCGAGAAGAGCCCAGCTACGCAGAGTAAGTTGTGTCCCACACCCTCCCCCTCAGCTGTGAGGTCCCTGCAGTCAGGTGAGGGAAATGGAGGCGCCTCCACCTGTCTTCAGCCTCTGGTCTTGTGACTGAGCATGCAGAAAAGTATGTGACACCAGTATTGACCAATATTGCAACACACTGGTCACTAAATGAAAACTTATTTGTGGACATGAGACATTTCCGAGCTCCAAAGAATGTGAAGAATCACAGAGTGGAGAGTCTGGCTGAGGGTCTCGTTTGCTCCCAGGTCTACCCCTTACCCTCCTGCCTGATCTAGAAGCAGTGAGACAGACCACGTGGGCTCCACCCGGCCTTCTGGGCTTCTGCTGGGGTCTGCTACTGGGAGCATGGCAGGAGCAGGAGGCAGGAGGGGAGGGAAGTCAGAGGATGAGTTGTCCTGGTTCCCTCCCGGGGGAGTTAACCAATCTGTCCGGGTTTCCCTGTTGAGGGCCAGAGCTCCCGCCAGCCCCTTGCAGAGCCCCTCATCTTTCCTCAGGACTCAGGGCAGCCGCAGTTCCCACTGTGCTGCCCCTCTGATTTTCCCAGACCTGCCCAAGCTCTCAGAGGCAGATGCTCCAGCTGCCCCTCTGAGTGCCGTCCACTTCCAGCCGACAGAAGCAGTCTTACTCTGACCACTGCATGATGGTCAGATCCTCCCTGGGACTCTGGTGTACTAAGCACAGACTTGGTGCTGAAGATGCAGAGGGGGCACCTGCTCCCCATCAGAAGGCCTGCAGCCCCACAGTGGTCATCAGGCAGAGCAGAAATGTGCTTGCTGTCTCTACTGGGGTTTGTCCCACACATTCCTCACAGCAATCCCGCAAGGTGCCTTTGCCCCATTTTCCATGTGGGGGGCCCTGGATGGTTCAGTGACTCGTCAGGTCTGTGCCTCATGATCTCAATGCCTCTTCCCCATGCCCTGGTACCTTTTCCTCCACACAGTAAGAGCTTCACGTGCTCATGGTGATCTGGATTGGATTAGGGCTCCGTAGAAGATCCATAAGCTGATGAACAATGGGGCAAAGGCCTGACTTCCTCTCGCCTGGTGTGTCTGGCCACCCTCCATGCATCACACACCCAAAATGCTGTACTCTGAAGAGGGAGGCCTGGGCAGAGCTGCTGGTGACAAAGGAGGCCCTGGGGAGCCAGCAGGTTTGAGAGCTGGTGGTCATGCTCCCTCCTGCCTCTTCTGGGCCATGGCTAAGACCTAGCCTTTTGGCCTCCTCCCTGCACCTGTGGCCATGACGAGAGGACCCTAGGTGCTCAGGGGATGGGCAGAGTCTTTCCTCTTACACTGAGTGTCTCTCAGGAGACTCTCTAGAGGGGTGTCTGGCCACAATGGCATCAAACTGAAAACCAATGACAGAAAGACAGCAGGAAAATCTCCGAACATGTGGGGATTAACACACTTCTAAACAATTCATTGGTCAAAGAGGGAATTTCAAAAGAAACTAAAAAGAAAAAGAGATGAATGAAAACAAAAACACGGCAAATTATGTGGAATGCAAATAAGTGCCTGGAGTGAAATTTTAGCACTAAATGCTTGCTTTAGAAACGGAGAACACTTTCCAGTTGACACTTGAGTTCCTAACTCAAGAAACCAGTAAAAGGAGACCAAATTAATCCAAAACATGCAGATGGAAGAAATAATAAAGAAAAGAAATCAATGATATTAAAAACAAGAAAACAATAGAAAGAATCAATGAAACAAAAATCTGATTCTTAAAAAAAAACAAGAAAATTGATAAACTCTGACAAGACTAACAAAAATAAACAGAGAGAAGATCACCAATCACCAATGCCAGGAACGAAGCAAGAGTTATCACTACAGATCCTACAGTCATTAAAAAGATGACGAATGAATATTACAAACAATTTTATATCTATAGATCTGACAACTTAGAAGAAATGGACCAATTCCTCAAAACCGCACACTAACAAAACTCAACCAAAATGATACAGGCAGTTTGAATAGCCCTCTAATCATTCAGTTGAATTTGTAATACTTCCCCAAAATAAAATTTTCAGGCCCTGAGGGTTAAACTGGAGAGATCTACCAAACATTTAAAGAATTACAACCAATTTTACACAAGAGCTTTCAGAAGATGGAAGACGAGGCAACGTTTCTCAAGTTCTCAAATCATTTTGTGAGGCGAGTAGTACTTTGATACCAAAACCAGACAAAGACAGCCCAAAAAAAGAAGAGAGAGAGAGAAAGCTACAAATCAATATCTCTTATTGACTTAGACACAAAAATAGTCATCAAATATCAGCAAAGTTAATCCAACAATGCATGAAAAGAATTATACATCATGATTGAGTGGGATTTATTCCAAGCCTGCAAGGCTGGTTCACATTTAAAGTCAATCAATGTAATCCACCATATCAACAAGCCAAAGAGGAAAAACATGTGACCACATCAATTAACACAGAAAAGTCATTCAAGACAATCTACACCCATTCATGACAAAATCTCTCAGCAAGTTAGGGATAAAGGGAAACTACCTCAACCTGATAAAGAGGACCAATAAAACCCCTGTAGCTAACATTGTAGTCAGTAGTGACACTGACTGCTTTCCCCGTAAGATCAGGAACAAGGCAATGCTGTCTGCTTTCACCATTTTATGCAACATGGTCCTAGAAGTTCTAGCCACTCCCATAGGGCAAACGTCAAATCAAATAAAATGAAGTGAAATAAAACAAAAGACATAGGCATTGGAAATGAAGAAACAAAACTGCCTTTATTTGCACATGACTGACTGTAGAAAAGTCCAAGGAATCTATGAAAAAGCTCTGAGAATTAAAAAGCGAGTTCATGCAGGTGGATGGATACAAGATCAACAAATAAAAGATCGCATTTCTACATAAGTAACATTGAACACACAGAGACCAAAATTAAAAGTACAATCCCATTATAATAACTTCAAAAAAGTGAAATACTGAGGTGCACACTTAAATTGCATACCAGATCTGTAGGCTGAAAATTATAAAATGCCAGTGAAAGAAATCAAAGACTTAAAGGAATGGAGAGAGACGCCACGCTCATGAATTGAAAGACTCACTGTGGTAAGAAGTCAGCTCTTCCCAATTTGATCTACAGGTTTAATCCAATTCCCATCGAAATCCAAGAAAAGATTTTTTCTGTGATAAACAAGCTTATTACAAAATTTACATGGAAAGGATCAGGCTATCGAGTAGATAGAACAACTTTGGAAAAGAACAATAAGGTGGAGGGGTCAGTCTCACAGTTCAAGACTTGCTATGTGGCTGCAGTGATCAAGACAGCGAGCTGGTGGCGAAGGGATAGACACAGTTTTATATTTTTTATTGAGATATAATTGACATACAAAATTACATTACTTTCAGGGGTACAACATAATAATTTGATATTTGCATTGTGTTGCAAAAATGATTGCCACAATAAGTCTTTTTAACATCCTTCACCACACATAGTTACAGAATTTTTTTTCCTGTGATGAGAACTTTTAAGATTTGCTCTCTGAGCAATGTTCAGACACGCAGTACAGTATTATTAATTATAGTCACCTTGCTGTACGTTATCCCCGTGACCTATTTATTTTATAAATGGAAGTTTGTGCCTTTTGACTCATTTCACCATTTCTCCCACCCCCTACTCCCCACGCCTGGCAACCGCCAACCTGCCATCTGTGTCTGTCAGCTTGGTTTTTCTTTTTTTTTAGATCCACATATAAGCGAGATCATACAGTATTTATCTTTCTTTGTCTGACTTATTCACTTAGCATAATGCCCTTGAGTTCTATCCATGTTATCGCAAATGACAAGATTTCATTCTTTTTTATGGCTAAATAATATTCTGTTCTGTATGTATATACACCACATCTTCTTTATCCATTCATTCGTCAGTGGACATGTAGGTTGTTTCCATATCCTCGCTACTGTAAAGAATGCTGCAATGAACATGGGGGTGCATATACCTTTTTGAGTTAGTTTTTTCATTTTCTTCAGATAAATACCCAGAAGTAGAATTGCTGCACCATATGATAGTTCTATTTTTAATTTTTTGAGGACCCTCCATACCGTTCTGCATAGTGGCTGCACCAGCTTACATTCCCAGCAACAGAGCACAGGGGTTCCCTTTTCTCCACACTCTCACCAATACTTGTTGTTTCTTGTCTTTTTGATAAGAGGCATTCTAGCAGGTGTGAGGTGATGTCTCATTGAAGTTTTGATCTGCATTTCCCTGATGGTTGGTGATGCTGAGCATCTTTTCATGTACACATAGGCCATTTGCATGTCTTCTTTGGAAAAATGTCTATTCAGATCCTCTACCTATTTTTTAATTGGATTGTTTGTTTTTTTGCTACTGAGTTCTATGAGCTCTTTATATGTTTATTAGCCCTTATCAGATATATGATTTGCAGATATTTTCGCCCATTCAGAAGTTTGCTTTTCTGTTTTGTTGATGGTTTCCTCTGCTGTGTGGAAGCTTTTAGTTTGATATAGTCCCACTTGGTTATTTTTATTTTGTTGCCCCCAAGTGATTTTTGAATAAAGGTGCAAAAGCAACTCAGTGGAGGAAGAGAGACTTTTCAAGAAAATGGTGCTGGAGCAACGGGACATCTACAGGAAGAAATGGGAACCCTCCAGCTAAGTCTCAAGCCTTTATACCAAAGTAACACAGGGGATCACAGGCTTAACTGGAAAACAGAAAACAATAAAAACTTTAATAAAGAAGTATGGGAGAAAATCTTCAGGTTGTAGGGCTAGGCAAAGAGTATCTGGTTTCTAGATTTGATAACAAAAGCAGAGGTCATAAAAGGAGAAATGGATAAATTGGACCAAATCGAAAGTAAAAACTTTTGCTCTGTGAAAGCCCATGTGAAAAGATGACAGATAATCTATAAATTGGGTGAAAATGTTTGCAAACAACATGTCCAACACAGGACTAATTTCTGGAATAGATAAAGCTCAAAATTCAACAATAAACACAAGCAATCCTATTGGCAGATGGCAGAAGACATTGCCCCAAAGAGGATAAACAATGGCAAGCAAGCGTGAAAAGACGTTCAAGATCATCAGTCAGGAGGGAAATGCAAAAGAAAGCCACGCTAAAGTGTCAGTGCCAACCTACGAGGATGGCTAAAACAGACGACAGTGACAGCACCAAGTTCCGGCGAGGAAGCAGAGAAACTGCATGGCCCCTGTACTGCTGATGGGGGTGTGAAGTGGAACAGACTCTTGGCCAAACAGCATGGCAGTTTTCTTGCAAAACTACACGGGCAATTAGCATATGACCCGGGCGTCGCACTCTTGGGCATTTATCCCAGAGAAGTGAAAACTGACGTTCACGCAAACAGCTGTAAGTGAGTGTCCACGGTAACTTTATTTGGAATAGATAAAATCTGGAGTCATCCCACATGCCCTTCCCTGGGTGAGGGGCAAACAAACCACGGCCCATCCACACCATGGACACAACTCAGCAATAGGAAGGAAGGGACTGTTGATAGCCCTGCCTGGGTGAACCTCCAGTGCCCACGCTGAGTGAAAAAGCTCCAAAGTCTGCGCTGTGTAATCCCACTTCATAGCCTTCTGAAGTGACATGGAGGGCAGCATAGGCCTCCAGATGAGTGGGGGCCATAGTTCCGGGGGGGTGAGGGTGGGGCGAGGAGGGGGGAGTGAGGGTTGGGGACACATGGGAGGGGGGATGGTTATAGAAGTTCCGCACGAGGGGTCCTTGTGCCGGTGGATATGTGGCCCAAACCATGTAGGAAAACTGCACAGATCTTGGTACACATACATGCACCACACACGCACTGCACATACACCACATGTACACCCCCCCCCACACTGCACATACACCACGGGTACACACACACCACACGCACTGCACATACACCACATGTACACACACACCACACGCACTGCACATACACCACATGTACACACACACCACACGCACTGCACGTACACCACGGGTACACTCACACACCACACACACTGCACCTACACCACACGTACACACCCCCCCCCACACTGCACATACACCACGGGTACACACACACCACACGCACTGCACGTACACCACATGTACACACACACCACACGCACTGCACGTACACCACATGTACACACACACCACACGCACTGCACATACACCACATGTACACACACACCACACGCACTGCACATACACCACACGTACACACACACCACACGCACTGCACATACACCACACGTACACACCCCCCCCACACTGCACATACACCACGGGTACACACACACCACACGCACTGCACATACACCACATGTACACACACACACACACACACCACACGCACTGCACGTACACCACGTGTACACACACACTGCACATACACCACATGTACACACACACCACATGCACTGCACCTACACCACACGTACACACACACACACCACACGCACTGCACGTACACCACGTGTACACACACACACCACACACACTGCACATACACCACATGTACACACACACCACACACACTGCACATACACCACACGTACACACACACCACACGCACTGCACATACACCACACGTACACACACACACACCACACGCACTGCACATACACCACACACACTATCCCACTCGCTCACACACCACACACACATCTCAGAGATACCACACACATGCACACACATATCACACACACTCCCCCAGTCACACACACACAGACACACGATTTTGGTTTGAATTAAGTTCCCAGCTCTCCGTTTGATAAGTATAGCTTGTCTGATGCAGTCACTGACCGCCGAAACACTGGTGTGTGCATGTGTGCTGTGGTCTGTGTGGTGTGTAGTCGTGTGTGTCTGTGGTGTGTGTGTCCAAGTGTCTGGTGTTGGGGCGCACTCCTCTGCTCTGAGCTGACAGCAGCTACTGGGGGGAATGCGCCACATTGGGACGGACACGTTGCCCAGATGGGGTGAGTGTGACACAACACACACCCCAAAACAGTGTGTGTGCGGAGTCTCCACAGCCATGTGCACTAGGAAGTCAAGGCAGGTTCTCATAATTCGCAGCCTGTCCTCGCGGCCAATCAGCGGCCCTGTCAACTGCCTGGGAAGAAGGTTCTGGAAGGCAGTCTCGGCTTAACGGATGGGAGGGGCCAGAGTGGCCGTGAGAAGCGCTCTTTGCCCTTCCCTGGCCTTACGCTTTTAGGAAGCCTGTAATTGCATTATGTCTGGAACTGGCAGCATGAGCGTGGAAGGCAGCATGTATTTAAACATTTTGTGCTGCATAGCAGGGATATTTTTTCCAGTAATAACTCAATTTGACAGTTCACTTATCTATGATCATTAACTGTGATTTTGACCCATATGCACAGTGACAAACTGTCTTAAGGGTGTATTTGTATTCTCTTCCTTGCCGACCAGGCCAGATTCCCAGCATATTTCCCAGTAACATTTGGTCCCAGCAGTCCAATCACACGGGATGAGCCTCCTGCGATAGTGTGAGGGTGTCACGGTCTAATCACGGGTTATGTCACAGGGGGCGCGTGCCACGCGTGGCGTCGTGTTCGGTAATGGAAGGGAAGCACCAGTTCTGAGATATTCCCTATGGGCTTCCAGTACGCGTCGACCAACCATGCTATTAGAGCAGCTGTGCGAAATTGCAAGCCGCTTGCCAAACGCCTTTGGAAATCAAGGTTTAAAGACGCCTTTGTAACTCCCGTTTGCATAGTTTTTGGACTTGATTTGGAGGTGTTTGGTTTCCATCCGCACTGCTATCTATAGCTGCTCGCTCTCATCATTTCAGTACAGGAGCTCACAGAGGGCAGACGGGCTCCCCAGAGAAGCGCCTTCTCGCCTGGCTGGCGTATGGGGTCTGAGGAAAGCCTGCGCCCATGGGGTCCAGGTCCACGGATCGGCCTCGGGGCGCACACCTGGCCTCTGCACAGGCCCCTCACACGCCTCACCGGCTCCAGCCTTCTGGGTGCCTCCCTCTTCTATCTGCTTCCATCTCTGCTTTCCACTGACTTTTCCTGCACTTCACGATTCCTCTGGCCTTGTCCACCCTGATCTGTGCATTAGCGCAGACCCCCCAACTCTTGCACACAACCCTCTCACTCACTCATCCAGGAGATGCCTGGGGCTGTCCCAAGCCTCCCACAGGCCCTCTCCAGGCTGCATTCCTGCTCTGACCTGGATCTTGGTTCTGGCTCAGCTCCTGTGTCAGGCTCTGCACTTACCCCTTGTCCCTGCAGAAGGTTTGCTGTCCTGGCTGACCTCAGCTCTGCCCTCAGGTGTTCAGATGCTTGCCCGCTGTCTACTGACCTTTCCAGCTTTGTCCAGGGCTCTGAGGCCAAACCTAGAGTTGGTTCTGGAACTGATGCTCACAAATGGCCCCTTAGAGATCGTCATGGAACATACAGGTCGCTGAGGCCTCACTTCCTCAGATGTAGTGTGAGCAGCCTTGTGTCCACTTTTGTTTTGCCTGACCAACAGGCGGGTGATGACTGGGCCATCAGCATGGTGAAGCTTGAATTCTAAAACAAAAGGGGGTTACAGGCTAGGGGACCTCCTCCACTAGGGCTTTGGGCAAAGCTAGAGGGAGGTGTGTTTGAATAGGGCCCCACCCCGTGTGATGGTCTCCATTATGCTCCACTGTTTTCCATCCTGCAGGACCCCAACCCCCAAAGCTTAGTGTTTCCCTAGAGACTGGGAACAGAATCAACCCATTTTCTAAAGACATGGTGGTTCTCTTAGCAAATCAATGTTCATACCTGTGCCTGCTTAGACCTGCAGGTGTTATAGCTACACATTCATACCTGTACATGTTCATAACGGTGCATGCGTGGATCTGTACATCTTCGTAGCTATGCATGTTCATACCCATGCACATTCACACCTGTGCATGCATAGACCTGCACATGTCCGTGCCTGTGCATGTTCATACCTGTGCACGTTCACACCTGTGTGTGCATAGACCTGCACATGTTCGTATCTGTGCATGTTCATACCCATGCACGTTCACACCTGTGTGTGCATAGACCTGCACATGTCCGTGCCTGTGCATGTTCATACCTTTGCACGTTCATACCCGTGTGTGCATAGACCTGCACATGTCCTTGCCTGTGTTCCTGTCCCCAGTGGTCATCCTCTGCATCCATTATCTATTATGTAACTAATCACCCCAACACTTAGATTTAACCCTTAGTTAGAACAATAGCCCTTTTATTTTCTCTCACTTCCGTGGTCAGTGATCTGGGCAGGGCTCAGCTAGGAGGTTCTTCTGCTGGTCTTGCCTGAGGTCACTTTGCAACTGCAGTCATCCAGCAACTCAACTGGGGTCCGCTGGTCCAAGATGGCCATGCCCCAACATCTGGAAGTTAGTGCTGGCTCTTATCCATGTCGTCTTTCATCTCAGAACTGTGGTCCCAGGGAGGGAAAGTGGTGCTTCAAGTTCTCTTGAAACCTTGGCTCAGAAGTCCCCCATCTTTGCTTCCACAGCATTCTATTGGTCAAATCATGTCACCAGGCCACTCAAGACTGGCAGGCACTGGTGTGGGGTCAGGCACGGGAAGACTCACTGTGGCGATCTTTCCCACCAGCGCTGCTCTGCGCAGATGGAGCAGGTGGTCAGTGGAAGCCAGCCTTATCCTCCCTCCACTTCAGGGAGGAAGGTGATGGCTTCCAGGGAAGCAGAGGGATCCGGGATGGAAGCAGAGAGGAAAAGCTGTTCTTGAGAGGAGAGGAGTCTGTGAGCATGGCCCACAGGAGGGCTGGCTTAGATGGGACAGAACATGGGGCAAACCCACCCTGATGCCTGTCGCTCGAGGTGCCCAAGGCGGCAGCAGAGAAGAGGGCAGAGGCCTGGGGCTCAAGGTTATTAGGGATGGAGACGGGGTCAATCTCTTTTCTGTCCCCATGGTGACTTCCATGCGTCGGTTCTTTGTGAATATCCTTTGATGAGAGCCTTGCATTTTAAGGAGAAATCCAGGATATAGGAGTCAAGAAGAAGTGACCTGGGCTAACAGAAGAAAGATCTTCATCACAGTTAGACCTTCTAGAAGAGCAAAGGCCCCTGGATTATTATTTCCAAAAGTGTTCCCCACCAAAAGGAACCAGGGCTGGTTCCAGGGCTGGCACAGGGAGGGGACAGTGAGACTGGAACAGCTGGTGGTACCAGAGAGCAAGAGTCTCAGCCTTACCACAGGTTGCTGAGTGAGGCCCCTCAGCACAGAGAAGTCTGGAAGACACACGTAGGCAAATGAGCAGATGTGACCCCTGATGAGGGAGCTGGCCCCGAGTGGTGCTCTGGAGAGGAGGCAGCATCTACACCACCTTCCTCAACAGGAGGAAACAACCAGACATTTCCAAATGAGGTGCCTTCTGCAAAACAGCTGCCTGGACCCTTCAAAATATCAGTCTCATGAATAACAACAGCAAGAAGTGGGGGAACCACTCTGCACTGGACAGACGTGATGTCTAAATGCAACATAACTGTTCATCTGGTCATCTGGGTCCAGAAAAAACAACAAACTACTCTAAAGGATGTGTTTGGAATAATTTGGGGCACTTAAGTAAGGACAGTGCATTAGACACGTAAATAGTTGTACAGTGATTGTTATGTAGGTTCTCGTTCTTACAGGATGGAAGCTGAAGCATTTATGGATGGAGGGTCATGGTGTCTGGAACCAACTCTCAAATGGCTTGACCAAAAAAACCGTGTACACAAACATTATATGTACACCCACAGACGAAATGACAGTGAGCTCCATGCATGGAAACATCTAAGTATCTTTCTGGATTGTTGATTAGGAATGCTGTCTGGAGGTGGCCCTTGAGATCTCTGAACTGTTTTATTGCAGCCAGAAGGAATGCGCCCACCCTGCTCAGCCTGCCTCGATGTGTGGCCGTCCTGACGACTAAGTTGGGAGCTGACGGAAGCTGCAGGATCTTAGGTCCTGGACAGAACAGCATCAACCATTGCCTACGTTATTGAGCATTTCCTGTCCTCGGCTTTACAAACATCAGCGCATTTCCTATTTAGAACGGCCCCTCGGACGTTCCACGGGAGCACGGTTGTGCAGATGGTGCACTGTTCCCAGGTTAACAAGCTCCCTCGAGGTCACAGACAGTGGGTGAATGACCGTGTGTGAACCAGGTCCATGCGATGACCCAGGACAGCTGTGAGATGTACCATCCAGGCCCACAGCAGGGCTGCCAGCTCTGGAGCAGGACAGACCAACCAGCAGCTCCCAGGGCTCCTCCGGCTGCCACCTGCCCTTGTTTGGAGGTGGCGGGGTTGTGCCAGCCTTGGCTCTGGCAGGGGGAGAACAGTCCATCACAGTGGCCCGCGGGTTCTTCTCGCGTTCACGCCACTATTTCCTGACTGGACTGATTTAGGCCTGAGGGTATGGCTGACTCCACCCAAGCCTGTGTGATTGACTGAGAGAACTTGCCCTTTTAATGATAAAGCCAAGGAGCTCCCAGCCCACTCACCGCTTCACTGAGCCCGAAACGACGGCAGTGAAAAATGCTTGTGACTCTTTGTGGGAATAATTCATAAAAGTTTTAAAAACTTCCTCATGGCGCTCTCTAAGCTTTCAATATTGTGTGACAGGGGACAAAAAATGACATCTGTCTGCGGCAACCACCCCCTCTATCACGCCTTAAGGTCTCAGCAGAGTTGTCTGAAAGATCAGGGGAAATACAGCCACACTCGGATGGGCAAAATCCTAACCTCTAGGCAGTTTCTTCCTCAGCTTCATCACCTTCACAGCCAAGGACAATTTCATTCGGAGAAGATCGCAGATTCAGAGGCTATGAACTCATATATTCATGAAGAAATCCATTAAAATGGGCAAATGACAGGAAAAATTAAGACAAGCACCACCATTTGCAAGGGCGAGTGCCATCAGTCTGTGTTTAGGGCGATGCCGTGTGGAACGTGTACCTCTGAGAGCACACTCGGTGTGTGGGAACCACTGAGGGGAGGCGGGAGCAGCCATCCCCCCCCCCCCCCCGGTGCCTCCAGGGTCACCTGCTCCTGTCATGCTC
Organism: Equus caballus; assembly: GCF_041296265.1. Classification (NCBI taxonomy): domain Eukaryota; kingdom Metazoa; phylum Chordata; class Mammalia; order Perissodactyla; family Equidae; genus Equus; species Equus caballus. The sequence continues at coordinate 2,873,277 of NC_091684.1, forward strand.
GTGATGCAAGTCAGGTGATGTGACGTTCCGGCACAACTGTGATGAAATCCCAGCCTGGGTCCTCGAGCAGACGGTGCTTCTCCCTTCCCAAGGTGGCTTTCGACATGGTAACTCCAGGTCCCACTGGAGCATGAGTTGAAATCTGCGGGGGTCACGATGTCTCAGCACCTCTCTTCTCTGAAGTTCTTCCAACGTGAAATAATTCAGGGCCTGTGGTCGCAGAATGAGGGCCCCCGAAGTGGTCCACATCCTGATTCCCTGAGCCTGTGAACATGCTAGCTTGGGAGTTAAGTTTGCAGATGGAGTTAAGGTTGCTGATCAGCAGAGAGGAAGTCATCCTGGATCATCTAGACAGGCCCCATGGAATCACAGGGTCCTTGAAAGAGGAGGAGGGAACTGCAAGGAAGAGCTGGAGAGACGGCAGCGTGAGAAAGACTTGGCCCTTAAAGATGGAGGAGGGGCCATGAGCCAAGGCACGCAGGAGCCTCTAGAAGCTGGAAAGGCAAGGAAACGGATTCCCCCTGGAGCCTCCGGCTGGCATGCAGCTCTGCTCACCTTGGTTTCAGTCCGGGGAGATCGATTTCGGACTTCCAACCCAGCGAATCGTGAGCTAGTGAAGGGTTGATGGTTTACACCACCACCTTTGCGGTTGTTTGTTACAGCAGCCACAAGAAACACGCACACTGTCCACAGCAAGAAGTTCTTTAAAACAGAGTGGATCTGTGCCCCTTACCTAGAAAAACCCCCGAGAGTTTGGTCTTGACCAAAATGCTTCTTGCTGTGGCCACTCTGCCTTCGAAGCTTCTCCTTTTCCCATCTCTTTTTGTTGGATCACAGGGGGAAGAGAGCCTTGACGAGGATGACTCTGACCTTAATGGGGCTGTGTTAAGGGACAGTGAAGGCGTGGGGGCGTCTCTATCTGGGATCCATGGAGGGTTTTGAAGCACTTAAAATCTTTTTTTCGTATGTGCACCAGTATTCTAGCATGTTTATTTTCTGGGGAGAGGGCCATCAGATTCTCAAGGGGGCCTCCTGCATGGGAAGATAGGACCCTCTGGGACAGGAGAGGGCAGGGCACATGGCAGCTGGAGGTGGCAGTAAGGGTCTGAGTCCAGGCCCTAAGACACTGTTCAGAAATGAGCCTCCTGGGCTGGGTGAGGGTAGGTGGGGGCACAGGGCTCCAGGGCTCAGCTCCCACACACGGAGACAGCACCACGCAGAGAAGGATGGCCCAAGGACCCTTTCCCACGGCAGAGCTGCCTGGAGAGGTCGTGAGGGAAGCTGGTGGATTTCTCCCGTGGTGTTCCCCTGCTTCCCCAGGCCCCACGGGAATGTCTATCAGCTGCACTTTTGGACGAGCAGCCAGCATGGCACTGGAAGAACGTCCTCAGAGGACACTTCCCTTTCCTGGCACACCGGGGTCACAGGAGAAAGGGAAACAGAGACAAGGGAAAACAAAATGACAGCCATAAAAAATAAAAAAGATTTGCATTGCAGTGGCCCAGAAATAAAGCAGAAACCCAATTGGTATGTGGGCAGAAGCCCCCGGTCCAGGTTCTGAAGAAAGTGGAGGTGGCTGGGGTTCCTGTCTGGAGTATCAGGGAATCTGCATCCCGTGAAAGGTGGCTAAGGAGCCAGGCTCATGGTCTGCGCTGAGGCAGGGCAGGGGACAGAGTGGGGAAGTTGTGAATGCTGCTGCCTGAGCCTGGCTGACCTGAAATCCCTGCCTAGGGAGGCAGAAGGAGGTGACACGGCTGTGAAACCAGGTCCTGGGCCGAATCACCTGCCCGTGTGTTGGGGACTCTGCAACGTCCCTGCCTCAACATTCCCCTGACAGGGAGTTCCTAACAGTGAGATCTGAAGCCCCTCCCCAGGCTCGGGACCCTCTTAGACTGGATAGGGAGCACAGAAAAGACGAGAGAGGGAAGAAAACTGAATAAAAATAAAAATGAACACGAATCCAAATAGAAATGGCAAACGCACGAGGAAAACTCACCGTGAAAGACGCCTCACAAACTAAACCATATGTCAGTTCACTGAAGAAAGAGGTGCACACTTAGGAAGAGATTTCAATTGGACATTAAAAAAAATTACTTTTAAAAATAATTTCAAAAATTAATTTAAATTAAACAATTCATATTTAATAAACTCCAGGCAGGACATAGTCAAAGGGAATATTGGTAAGTCAGCAGGAAGTACTGTAGAAGTCCCCCCAAAATAGTGCAGAGAGATGAGAGCCAAGAGACATGGAGTTTCTGACATGTGGCTGACAGCGGCTCCTGCAGAGCAGGCTGGAGCAAATGGAGGAGAGGCAATCTTAGAGAGGAAAATTTCCAGAATGGAGAAAAATATGATTTCTCATGCTGAAAGTGCATGCTAAATGTCAGACAGGACAAATACAACCAAATTACACTCAGCTGCATCTTGATAAAATTTTGACTAAAAAACCCCAGAAAAGTATAAAGAATATCTTAGAAACTACTGGGAACCAAATGATGGATCATTCACTAAAGAATAAGAATTAGACGGACAACAGGTTTCTCACCTCATTGGCAGTATAGCTATTAAAAGATAATGGGGCTGGTACCAGCAATGGACTAAGGATAAATAATTACTGACTTAGAATTCTATATCCTGTAATGTATCATTCATAGGTAAAGACAAAAATATATATATAAACTAAAAAAAATGTACAACCAGAAAAAAAGACATTTTCAGCCATGCAAAGATTAAGAGAGTTGATTGTCCATAGATCCTTGCTGAAAGAACTGCTAAGGTGTATGCTTCAGCATGAAGAAAAGTGAAGCCAAATGCAAGCATTGAGCTACAAGGAATAATAGTGAACAAGCAAATTTGTAAACTATGTAGGTGAATTTTAATTAATTAGTAAATGTAAAAATAACAATGGAAATAAATAATTTTCTTTTGCAGAAGAAAGTTGTAGACAAAATAGCAAGAAAAACTGTGTGTGGCATGGAGCCATGGGTAGGGAATCCATTCTATGATTGTTACCTTGTTCAAGAGAAGACGGGAAATGCTTACTAACTTTAGATTTTGCTAGAAACATTCAACGTCAAATTTGCACGTTAAAGTCTAACAGAACCCTCCCTCTCATGACACAAGGCTATACAAGTTCACAAAAATGCTTTAAAATAAAAATCTAAAACTATGTATAAACTTTATCCTATACAAACTTTTCATAGAATAGAAAAAAGGAGGGAAAGCTACTCAACTCATTTTATCAGGTGTATATATCTACATCCCAGTGTGAAACCAAAGTTGGAAAAATTCAATGAAGAAGAAGAGAATGATACACCAATCACATTTAAACATTAAACATTTAAACACAAAGATGGCAAAAGTCATAAAATACCGGTGACACATATCTCGCAGTGGATGTAGACATTGATATATTATGACCAGGTAAGGTTAATAGATAATTCTATATCAGAGAATCTGTTCGTTTTAGTCATACATTAAAAAATGAAAGAAAACTAAATAGTCAGTAGGCGCAAAAAGGCATTTGAAGAAATAAATACTCATTTATGCTAAGAAATCTTAATAAGTTAGGAATATAAGGGAATTTTTTAACCTGATAAATATAGACAACACATTTGCTGTTGGGATTCCAGAAGCATTCCCATCAAACTCAGGGGTAAAATAAGAATTTGCTCTGACTAGGCCGTGTACTGATGGTCCTAGTCATGGCAGAAAGTCATGAAAAATAGTCAGTTCAAACGACTGGGGAGTCAGAAACCCAGCTGTAGTCATTTGAAGACAACATGATTGAGAATACAAGAGACTATGCACACAGTTAACACTGAAAAGATCGGCCAGCAAAGTCACTGGATACAAGATCAACATTAACAGCTCAGTAGGTTCCTCTCCACCAATAATAACCAAGTAGAACAAGTAAGAGAAGAAGAGATAGCATCCACAATAACACAACAGTCTATGAAGTCCTAGGAATAGGCCTAGTAAAAGGTGAACAATGCCTCTAGTCAAAGAAGATTATAAAGAAAGATATAAATAACAATGTTATTGAAAGACATGAAAGAATGCACAAATCCACGGAAAGATAACTGTTTATTGATGCAATGTGAAGACAGCAGTTCTTTTCAACTGAATTTATAAAATCAATGCAATTCACATAAAAATACCACCTGATATTTTTAATGACACTTGACAGCTGTTTCTGAAGTTCATCTGAATGCTCAAAAGCCGAGAACAGCCGAGCCGCACCTGAAGAAGACAGATGAGGGGGCTGCTGCACAAAGGTGTGCTCTAGGCCTGATAAGTGCATGTGTCAGCGTGCCTTGTAGACTGATGGACAATGGGCGGGGGGAGAGCGCAGAGAAAGACCCTGTCACACAGGGGCCCCGGGGCTGTGATGGGGCTGCAGGAGAGCACGGGCTGGGCAGTGGACGAGCTGTGGCAGCTGGATATGCACCTGGGACTACGGGTCCAGACAGATGGAACCCTGTGTGACAGCAGAACCACAGCTGGAGATGTTTAAAGACTGAAGTGTGACAAGCAGAACTTTAAAACTTCCAGAACAAAACAATGGTCAAGCCAAGGTGGGGCCTTAGACAGTTCCCTCACTTCATAGATACATTGGGCAAATTGTGCATGTCTTCAACTTCACTCTCCTCGGTGAACATCCTGGAGCTCTTAGGCATGTGAACACAGAGACACGAGCAAGACTGTTTAATGGTGTGCTGCTCCTAACAGGGAAAAACTGGAAAAACCTAAGCGACAGTCAATAAGAGAATGGATAAGAAATTTCTAGGATATTCACACACAACTACTTTGTAGGACTTAAGACAAATGAACAAGAGCTGTATGTATGCATGTTGATGGATGGGCCACAAAAGCAATGCTGAGAGGGAAAGGCAGTTAGTGGAATTCCTATGGTGTCGTACCGTTTATACAAAGTTTGAAACCACAAAAGGTTTCTGTCTGTTGCTTATGGGCACATACACAAAAAATAAAAATATGAAAGTGTGTATGGGGAAGCTACCCACAAAATTCATGGGAGATGTACCGCCAGGGAAAGAGAGGAAGCGAGTTCATGGAAAGGCTTGCTGGGGTTTCCACTGTGTCTGTGATGTCTTACTGCTTTAGAAAATCTGATGCTGATGAGACAGAATGTGAGATTTGTTAAAGCTAACCATCGCACTATTCCCTGAATTGACTGAGTGTTTGAAATGTTTTACTGTAAAAATTAAAGCTACAACAATAGTTAAAAAGCAGGGTATCATTCTGAGAGCAGACTATTTGGAGCTGAGTGGGCATCCTCAGAGAATGAGGTGCAGAAACGGGACTGCGGTCAGCTGAGTAGTATCCACATCCTAATCCATGGAACCTGTGAATTTGTCACCTTACATGGCAAAAGAGATTTGTAGATGCGATTAAGTGAAGATCTTAAGGTAGAGGTCAGTAATGTGGTGGAAGATGTTGTTTCCGACTTCGGTCCCCCCACAAGAAGACCACTGACAACTCTCCACAGACAAGATGCCCTTGTGAAAATCCCAGAACCTGAGGGTGAGGCTCAAGCACCCCCTGCACTGGAATAACCGAGAAAACTACATTAGAAGGGAAAGAGGGGCCGTTTCAGTTTGACCACATCGCCCTCCCCCAGGCTGGCGCAGCGCCTCACTGAGAGGGTCTGGGTATAGAAGGAACGTACCTCAACATAATAAGGTCCATGTATGACAAGCCCAGGACCAACATCATGCTCAATGGTGAAAGGTTGAAAGCTTTTTGTCAAGATCAGGAACAAGACAAGGATGCCCACTCTCACCACTGTTATTCAGCATGGTACTGGAAGTTCCAGCCAAGGCAGTTAGGCAAGGAAAAGAAATAAAAGGCATCCAAATTGGAAAGAAAGAAATAAAATTTTCTCTGCAGATGACATGACAGAAAACCCTAAATACTCCACTAGAAAACTATTAGAACTAATGAATTCAGTAAAGTTCCAGGATATAAATCGACATACGGAAACCAGTTGTGTCTCTACACATTAGTAATGAACTCCCTGGAAAAGAAATAAAGAAATCAATCCCATTCACAAAATCATCAAAAACAGTAAAGTAGGAATAAATTTAAACAAAGAGGTGAAAGATTTACATGTTGAAAACTGTAAGACTTTGATGAAAGAAATCCAAAGTCACAAATAAATGAAAAGATATCTTGTGTTCATGGGTAGGAAGAATTAATATTGTTAAAAATGTCCGTGCTATCCAAAGCAGTCTACAGAGTCAACGCAATTTCTATCAAAATTCTAATGGCATTCTAATGGAAAAAACATAAACATAAACATAAAATTCATATGGAACCACAAAAGATTCTGAATAGGCAAAGCAATCTTGAGAAAGAAGAACGAAGCTGATGCGTCACACTTCCTGATTTCAAACTATTGTACAAAGCTATGATAATAAAAACAGTACTGACATAAAACAGACACTTAAACCAATGGGACAGAACTGAGAGCCCAGAGATAAACCCATGCATATACGGTCAACTAATGTTTGACAAGGGTGCCAAGAACACGTAATGGGGAACGGATTATCTCTTCAATAAATGGCTTTGGGAAAACTGGATATTCACATGCAAAAGAATGAAATTTGACCCTTATACTGCTTACAAAAATTAACTCAAAATGGATTAAAGACTTGCTTGTAATGCCTGAAGCCATAAAACTCCTAGAAGAAAATATAGGGCAAAAGCTCCTTGACATTAGTCTTGGCAATGAGTTTTTTGGGTATGACACCAAAAGCACAAGTGATGAAAACAAAATCGACAAATGGGACTACATCAAACTAAAAAGCTCTGTATAGCAAAAGAAACCGTCAATAAAATGAGAAGTCAACCTACGGAATATGAGAAAATATTTTCAAACCCCTATATGTGATAAGGTGTTAATATTAAAAATGTACAAGGAACTCATACATACTCATACTCAATAGCAAAAAATTACACAATCCAATTGAAAAATGGGCAAATGACTCGTATAGACATTTTTCGGAAGAAGACATATTAATGGCTAACAGGTACATGAAAAGATGCTCAGCATCACTAATCATCAGGCAACTGCAAATCAAAACCACAGTGAGATGTCACTTCACACCTGTTAGAATGACTTTCATCAAAAAGACAAGAGAGAACAAATGTTGGCGAGGCTGTGGAGAAAAGGGAACACTCGCGCACTGTTAGTGGGATGGTAAAGTGGTGCAGACACTAGAAAACAGTATGGGGGGGGGTCCTTAAAAAATTAAAAACAGAGCTACCGCATGTTCTAGCAATCCTGCTTTTGGGTATATATCCAAAGGAAATGAAATCACTGTCTTGAAGAGATATATGCACCCCCGTGTTCACTGCAGCATTATTTACAACAGCCAAGATACGGAAACAACCTAAGTGTCTGTCTATGGACGAATGGATAAAGAAAATGTGGTGTATATTTACACAGTGGAATATTGTTTATCCATAAAAAAGAAGGAAATCTTGCCATTTGTGACAACATGGATGAAACTTGAGGATTAAGTGAAATAAGCCAGATGGAGGAAAACAAATACTGTCTGATCTCATTTATATACTGAATCTAGAAAAGCTGAACTCAAAGAAACAAAGAGTAGATTGGTGGTTGCCAGGGGCTGGGGGTGGGGCAAGTGGGGAATCGTTGGTTCAAGGTCAAAGGTCTTTTATAAACTTATAAACATCCAGTTAGAAGATGAACGAGTTCTGAGGATCAGATGTACAGCATGGTGACTACAGTGAACAATACTTTTTATAGTTAAAAGTTGCTAAGAGAGTAGATCTTAAATGTTCTCACCACACACACACAAAGTAACTATGAGGGGTGATGGATGAGTTAGCTAACCTTATTGCGGCGATCACTTCATAATACACGTGTGTATCCTTCTGTTGTGCACCTTAAACTCACACAATGTTATATGTCAATTATAACTCGCTAAAGCTGGAAAAATACTACTTAGAATCTTGTGTTAAAAGGTATAAAGTTCTCAAGGAAATAGATAATTTTTAAAACAAAAGTTATTAACGGTGGCTTGAGAAGGAGAAAATCTACAATAGGCATGGAAGAAATGGAAAACGTTGTCAAAGAATTACTTCACTAAAAGCACCAGGTCCTCTTCCCCTCCTCCAAAAAAATCTTAAAAGAGGGAGAGTATCCTGGATTACCCAGGTGGGTCCAATATAACCTCAAGTGTTCTTGGAGGGAAAACGTGACGCTGGATGCAGAGCTCAGAGAAACACGGGACAGAGGGACAGACAGAGGGAGAGAGAGACTGTCGTCCTGCATGGAGGTGGTGAGGCTGCAGGTGCTCAGCTGATGTTGGACAGACCCCTCTCTCCGTGTAAAATCCTGACACCAACTTGTGTCCGCTGGGAGTCCCCACAGGGGAGTCTTGATTGAGGATAACCGTTTACAAGTATCGTGGTGCTGATCTTCATATCAAAATTCTCTGTTGTTTTGTTCAAATAAGAATCTAACGAGACAGCCAAATACCAGCAGAGGGGAGAAAGAGATGCAAAAGTTACGCAAATCCCCAAAGTGTGCAATGAGTTTCAAACACGAGCTTATTGAAAAAGCAATTGTGTTTATTATTTTTTAACCCATATTTATGAGAAGAACATGTGGCTAGAACAATTATCTCTGAATTATCTCCTGAGGCCCCATTACCTGCTGGAGAGGAGAGGGAGGGAGGGTAGTTCTGAAGCCCGCGGGGCACAGCAGCCCTGTGGATGGTGCCAGAGCTGGGCTCCACTCAGGGAGGAAGCTGCTCCGAGGGTCGGACCGTCAAAGCCTGGCGAGTGCAGTCTGTGTTCTGGTCATCTTCTTCTCTGGAAGGAGGACAGGATGGGCCAAGTCTGTGTCCAGCAGTGCCTCTCTCATGGGTCTTGGGGGGTGTGGACCACAGCGTCATGGGGTCATCAGCTGAGGCTTTCTCCTTTCCTTTCCACGGCAAGCTGAAGGTATAGAAAGTCAGTCTCAGACTTTTGGGGACCCTGGCACCCTCCTTGACGGGGACCCAGTGTCAGGGCTGCCCCCGTATGGCTGACCCCATGGTCTCTCTGTGGCTTAAGGAGGAAAGGTCACACTTCAGAACTGCCAGAGGGGGGTGGGTCCACAGGCCCCACAGACTTCCAGAGAGCCTCACAGACCTGAGATGGAGGCTCGGTGGCTGAGCAGACCCTAGAATGTCCCAAATCCTCCTGAGGGTTCCCACCTCCACACCATTGTTAATGACATCTCTCCACCAGGGACACCCTCCCCAACATCGGTGCCAACTGTCCCTTCCTCAGACGGCCACCACGTTCACTTTGGATCCCAATGGGTGGGGATAATGTCTACACCGTCCCCTGTGACAAGATAGGATTTGAATGTACTTCCTTGTCCAGGAGGTGGAAGGCCATGATGACTCTTCACATCCCTGGGCATCAACGCCAACTCAAATGCCATGTCCAACAGTCCTTGCAGTCTCGGGCATCTCCTTTCCCTGGTGCGTGGCTGTCTGAGGAGGTGGCACGGGCCCCTTTGGGTAGGGATCGGGGAGTCCTCACCACAGGTACTTGCCCTCCTGTTGCAGGGCCCTTCTCCTGGGCAGAGGATTGTGGCTTTTTATTGGGGCAACTGTGTGACCTGGCTGTTTGGACCCACCGCAGGACAACCTCAACAGGTCAAACCCACTCGAGAGCTCCCAGTGAGGTGGGAAGCTTTGCCAGCCCTGCACCCAGTTCGACTTTGCCCTTTGCCTGTTCCCCCTTTTCCTTTCCACAGATGTTGACCCCTGATAATCACCTGTGTGGAAACTCCATCTCCACTTTTGCTTCCAGAGAACCCAACTGTGACATCCTCTTACGTGGACACCAGGAAAGGGCTGACCTCAGGTGGCCTCCCTGAGCCAAGGATCCAGGTACTCATGATTTATTAAGGAAGTGCTCCCAGGGACCAGGAAGGGCAGACAAGGGTATAACTTTAATGGAGCCCCAGACCCAGCCTGATCCTGACTCGGCCTCAGGCTGTGGCAGCTCCAGAGCGCACATACCTCCTCAGTCTGTCTCGCCTCCAGGCACAGAAGCCGGGCAGCATCCAGGGTAAGGATTCCTACACCCGTGAGTCATCGGATACCAAGGAGGGGAGGGTATAACCGCAGGCACTCCCAGCTCTCAGACTGGGTGGGGACGATGCCCAGTGCCCACGGCAGCCTCCGAGCCTGGGTGAGCCTTTCGCTAAGAGCTGGTGGAAGATAATCTCGGGGGCGAGGGGCACGGGGGAGGGCATGGAGGCCTGAAGCCCTCACTGAGAAGTTTGGAACTATTCCGTGTTTCTGTTGCTGATCACATCTCAGGTGTGCCTTGACATTAGTGAAGAGCTGGACTAGGAGCCCCGTGGAAAGGTTGGAATCAGATTCCTGAGGAAAGCAATCAATCCTATATGGAACGGCTTGGTGAGGTCTCTGTGTGCGGCAAACGGCTGGCTTTCTCCTCATATCACATGAGCTCGTGTTTACCTGGATGTGCGTCAGGAGTGTGTAATGGTTTTGTCCTCGGTAACTCTCCTGAGGCCTGGGTCCTGGGGTTCATTTTGATGGGGCCTGCCATCAGACTTGTGAAGATCCAGCAGCTTCAGGAAGGATGGGCACGTATCATCTGGGCATGAATACAAGCAGGACCAACTCTGACCTGGCTGCGCCACTGCCGTGAACAGCGCATGTCCATCCAAGACCCAGTGTGCAGTCAAGCCAGCTGGCATGGTCACCCCTTCCTGACTTTTCCCAAAACTTCAGGCAACAGCTGATGTCTTTGAAGGCAAAAAATAAGGCTTGTTGAAACTTTGCATCTTCCGCAAGTGAGATCTGACTTCCTCCTAGGAAGATTGTTGAAGTCTGGATGGAACCTTCTGCAGGCAGGCAGAAACAGTCCCTCTCCAGGTCATCTGCTGAGTTACGTTCTCATCCAGAGCACAGGAGAGCGTGCCATCACCGTCAAAGGAAGTCACGTCTCCAGCACAAGAATGGCGTTGTGCACAGTCGTGCTGGGAAAGTGTAGTCTGCGGGTAGACGCTGTGAGAAGGCAGGTGCAGACGCAGTGCTCTTCAGCTGCGGTCCTGGTGAAGCAGGGAATGGCTGCATTCACGCAGAGATGGAGAGGTGTGGAAGGGTGGGGGGAGCAAGATGCCTGCGCCCAGGGAGTCAGGAAAGTAGCTGATGAAAAGAGCCGTTCCCACAGCCCCTGTTCCCCACACAGCTGGGGAACAAAGCTGTGCCAACACCCTCAGAGACCCTGTAAATCTTTCCTGGGAAGTCAACGTCCCCACAGGGGAAATGTGTGTGCCCAGCTCACCTCCAAGGACCTGGGCTCCTCGCAGGGCTCAGGGCTGAACAGCTGGTGCATTGTAGGGGCAACACTGCCATCACACGCAAATTCACATTTGCTAAAGTCGAGTTTGTTTTCTCTGAGCACTAAAATGTTTCACGGACTATACCTATTTCATGCATTTTTAAAGATGAGTTAATTGGCTCCAGTTTTAAAAATGCCCAAATTGCTATATTGGAGAAGAAGCAGTTATTACACAGCAAATAATGATAATGGTGATAGTGATGATGATGATGATGATAATGATATCAATGATGACCTCCATAAACGCCCACCTGCATCGGGTCCTGTGGTGAGAAACGACACAACAGTGAAGGAGGAAGGACCTTTGAAGAGGAGGGAGTGGTTCAAAGCATCAGCTACCACAGAGAAGTCCAGATGGAGAAGGACAGGAAAGGTCTCAGAGGCTGGACAGCCAGGAGGTCCCGGCGATCTTGGAGAAAGCGGTTTTCCTGAAGCTGCAGGGCAGAGCACAGCCTACAGGGGACCGAGGAATCAACAGTGGAAGAAACGTGGCTGCCAGAAGTCAGACCACTCTCCAAGTTCATCTGTTAGGGGAGGAAAAATGGTCCCAAGTTGCTGCTGAGGGTCTCGGATCTATGAAGAATGTTTTCTAATATGGAGACTTCTTGAGCAGTTTACCTGTTAGTGGAAAGAGCCAGAGAGAAGGGGATGATAAAGGTACAGAATAAGCAGGGCCTCTGGACTTGCAAGGCTGCTTGGAGGCATGTAGGGGTGGGAGGTGGGGTGCAGATGGCAGGGTCAGCCTCGTCCAGAGCTGACCCCTCTTGCAGGAGGGAGGGGATGGGGCCAAGGGTGTCCAGGTCCTGTCATAGGCAAGGGGAAATGAGGTGGAAGGGGCTCCTGCCTGTGGCCCCCATTTATTATATTAAATTTTGTTACAACTTTTGCTGAGTAGGAGGTCAACGGGCAGTGCAGGGGCTTGCAAAGAGTGGTGCCACCAGGAAGCACCCCTCTGTAGAAAGCCCGGCTTTCTCCAAGACCGCCGGTGGCCTTCCCAGGGGACACATCCCTGAGCTGGAGCCAAGCGGGATGTGCAGAGAGGCAGTGGCGCCAACCTGGGTTGGAGGGGGGTTGCAATTCTCTCCACCAGTTTCTGGAAGCCTGGGGGAAGGAGCGGGGGTGGCAGGGGGACCCCTCAATCAGTGCTAGGCCTTTGCAGGCAGGTGTGCTGCAGAATGACAAGGGATCGGAAGGTGCTTGGGGCGTGGTCAGGGGTCTGGGCACAGCAGGCGGGAGGAGGAGTGAGGAAGGGATGCAGGTGGAGGAAGTGGGGAGGAGTCAGGAGATGGGCATCTCACAGGACAAAGAGAGGGGAATGGGAGAAGAAGGGTGAGGGGTCAGCAGAGCAATGGCTCCTGGCAGAGAGTGCGTGCTGGACTTAAGATTTCAGCGGTGTGCAGTTTCTAGGAGGTCCCAAGCTCTCGGGTAGTGCTTCTCCACCTTAACTGCACATTATGGTCACCCAAGAGACTTTAAAAACCCTCCACTGGGGCCTGTCCCAGACCAGTCAAAGCAGAACCTCTGAGGTTGAGACCCAGCACTGATAATTATAAACCTCCCCAGTGACTTCGCTGCAGGGCCAAGGCTGGATCCACTGTCCGAGAGGGACCGGTGGGCCTCAGTGGGGTTCAGGTGAGTACTTTTGAGAGGGAGAGTCAGGCACTGGTTCTCAAATGTCAGCAGGTGTCAGACTCGCCCGGAGAGAGTTACACAGGTGGCCGGGCCCCACCCCAGAGTGGTTCTGCAACCATGGGGGCCGAGAATCCGCATTTCTGAGTCTCCAGGTGACACTGATGCTGCTGCTCTGGGGACCCCACTTTGAGAAGCACCTGTGGTCCAGAGTGTTGCATGCTGTTGTCCGCACGGACCTTAGAGCTGGCAGCAGGAGGACAGCACTGGACGGAGGAGACCTTGATTTCAGAGCCCAGGTCCCTGGTGGGGGAGGTCAGCATTTGGCAGCGAAGAGGAGGGCATGAGATGTGGCAGGGACTGACAAGGGGCTTTTATGCAAGGAGGTCTGAAGTGGAGAACACTGACCACCCCCCAGTGCCTCTGGACCTGTGTCGTTGGTGGGTGGGGGCAACGCTCTTCTGGGAACCGTTTCACGACATCTTTCAGTGTTCTCCCATGAATCTGCAATAAACTTACAATTTAAGTCCTTTTTCGATACAACACCTCTAAAATCCCTTTTGCTTTTCTTGTAAGAGAGCTGAATATGTCAGAAGAAGAACAGAAAGCTAAGGTCGCGGGGACACAGTATGCTTGTGGCTTCTGCATCAGAAGCGAGCTACAAGGTCCCTCCTCCCAGCTCCTCCGTCAGTCGTTTATGAGGTTGGCTGTGACTACAGTATTCTACCTTTGCAGGAAAAAGAAACCCAACCAACATGCATGCGTGCGTGCGTGTGTGCACATGTGTGTGTGCAATCTGAAAGAGGGCATTGCGATTTCACAGGAAGCTAAATCATCAAGAACGATGGTCACTTTAGGACACAGCAGAAGGGCTCTGGTTGGGCCTGAGCACAAAGAGCAGACCACGTGCACAGCTCCAAGGTGGCCGTGGTGGACCTGCCTGGGGACGTGCCAGTTCTCACAGTCCAACCCTGAACCCACTGGGCCTGGGACGGCTGCAACAGCAAAACCTCATCAAGCAGCAATGGCGCCTGGTGACGTGGAGAGGAGTGAAACGCCCTCCACACGAGGGCAGAATCAAGGACCCAAATCATGCCCACCCCCAGAAAAAGCAACCTGGCAGCGTGTGAATGGGCGAGTGGTCACACACACCCCAACCTCCAGACGTGGGCCTGACGTCACAGGCCGTCCCCCAGAGCGGTTCCCCGAGGGGGATGAGCTGAGAGTGAGGAACAAGCGGGTGCTATCAGGACAGGGAGTGGGTGCCCCAGGCTGGTGAGGGCACGGTGATGTCTGAAGGTAGTGGGTCTGGAGGCTGCAGGCGATTGTGGGCAGCTGAGCGTGGAGCGGGGGCTGTGGGGGGAGATGGGCAGGATGGGGAAGAGCTTCCCCCAGGAGCAATGTGAGTGGACTCACGCGGTAGAATGATGCTCCGGCTCCTGCGGCGAACAGGTGGGGCTGTCCGTGCGGAGGCCAGGGGCCCAGTCGGGAAGCTGCCGCACTCAGAGCCAAGGGTGGGGCCTGGAGAGCCGCACGGAAACGCTTTATGGCAGGGGGATGTGTGAGGTCTGATTGCCAGGAGGGGTGTCAGAATGGTGCCAGGTCCTCTGGTTTATCTGGGACGTGCTGCACCCCCAGGCCATCCACATGCCGTGTCCCTCAGGCAGTCGGGCCCAGGGCTCAGGCACTCGAGAGAGCAGGCTGGCTGGAGCGGGTCGGAGCTGGCCACGGAGCATTCTGAAGCAACAGGAGCGAGGAGCGATCGCCTTCAGGGAGGCACCCTGAACTGGTTGTGTGCGTGTGTGTGTGTGTGAGTGTGTCTGTGTGTCCACAGCATCTGGGGCTACATTTCCTTGACTTCTTCCTTGCACACCAGATCTGAGGACTCGGAGTCTGAAAATCACTGCCTCAACTTCGTCAACCAATCAGAGCACTTCTGACTAAGCCCTGATCGTCGGTTCAAAGTCATTTAAGCCAAAGCACACTCATTACTTATTAGTCTGACCTCGAATTCTATTTTTATTTCTGAAGGGATAAAAGAGTCATCTGTGGGTAAAAATGACTACATGCAGGCTGAAGCCTACTTCTTTCTTTCTTTCTTTCAATCCCAGCAAAGTTTAGAGAATCATATAAACCATGGGAAAAATACCCCTGTAGAGGGAGCGTCTGCAGGAAGCAAAGGGTCCCTAGGGAGGGAGCAGGCTTCGCTGCACAGAGTTGGCTGGTGGGAAGGAGGAGAGGTGGGGTGTGTGGGGCCGGGAGGAGCGGCAGGTGGATGGAGGTGAGAACTGACTGCAGGCCTCTGCTGCTCTGTCTGAGATGGGGGGTGTTGTGTGCAGATGAAGAAAGTTGGAATGAACGGCTCTGGGGACGGCGAGGGAGCAGCACGGGGGCACCGGGACCCCTGAGCAGCCTGGAGGTCCAGGTGGGGTTCAGAGGCAGGGGACTGACCGCAGTGGGGACTGGCAGCGTCTGGGTCAGAGGAAATGATGGGGGTGACTCAGGGTTGGGAGGGACTAGAGGGCCAGTTGTTGAGAGCGTAAGCGAGGAGAGCAACCAATTCCCAAGAAGACTGGGCGTGAAAAGTAGATTGGCCAAACAACAAACTACTGGAATATTCCAAATCTGCCGAAAACCAAAGTTTAAGGATTATTTGAAGAACATCTTCTTGACTCCATTCAAATGGCGTGTGCTTCTTGAGTGCGGATGGTTTGTCTTCCCATGACTTCTACTCAAGCACATGAACTTCATACGCATGGTGACGAGAATATGTTCAAAAGGAGGCAGGCTAAAGTACTTAGACAGCTGGTTTTCAACAATTTGAGCATTTCCTAAAGTTCCGACAAGAAGCATATGTTCACTGAATATATTCAGGAAGTGTGTATGTGAACTGGGGTTAGTTTAGTCAATTGCTTATTAAGCATATTGATTTTTCCTATTCTTTTTCTTTCTGAATGGACCTGGATTCACCAGCATGACAGCAGTTCAAGCGAGGGCCTGTGGGGAAGACACCCACGACAGCACCGGGTTCCTGCCCTGAGCGCGCTGCGTGCAGCACCGTGACTGATCGGATCCATCATCTGTGGAGTAGGGGCCATGTCACCCCACTCTAGCATTTCCCACCCACTGCACCCCACTGCACAGAGGGGCCTGATAAACTGGGGAAAGCAGTGGGGAGAGGCCCCGGGATCTGGATGAGGCTGGAGAGCGTGTGTGGAAGGAGCGAGGGGTGAGAGCAGGAGGAGAGAAGGGGCCATCACTGGAGGAAAGTTGGAGGAGGAGACAGCAGAGAGGACGCACCTCCCCAATGGGACAAGACCAGGGTCCCGCCCAGGCCATGGGCACTGAAGCAGCTTGGGGACAGAGTCCTTGGAGTTGTTGCTAGTGATATGGATGGACGGTCCATGTGGAGGACAGGGAGGTGCGAGTGTGGAGGCAGGTGTAGGGGCGTGGTCTGACCACACGCCCTCCAAGCCGCTTCCTGTTTGATGCGTCATCATTTTAAGTCTTAGGGACCGTCCTAACAGGGGTCGTCCACGCAAAGATCTCTGTCTTCTGAGTAGTTAATTTTATTGACATGTATATCTAAGAACAGAAATTTGGGCTGGGAAGTGATGACAGGCAGGCAAGTTCCCAGAATATCCAGCTGCAGAGAAAACCTGTCACCAACTATCGCACTCACGAGGTCTCGGGGGACGGTGCCCTTCTCAAGGCCATTTTATCCCAAGTCCCAGGATAGGGCCTCCCAGCCCCACACACCCTGCGGGTTTGTAAGACTTCACCCGACCTTGGACAGAAGAGGCCCCTTCCACGGCCAGGCTCCCGCTGACGTCTGCCGACAGCTCTTGCGCCGCCCCGGATAACAGACAAGTGCTCCTGTCTGGCTAGTGTGTTGTTCGCGTTCACAGTCCCTGACCGCATACTCCAGTTTTTGTGGGAATAATGGCTGGGTGATTTCTGATGGCAGGTATTTCTAAATCATTGGAGGATAATTTCAGTCTTCAGTGAGATTCAATTATGCAGGTTGTCGGAGGTGGGTGGGTTTGGAGTAATTCAGTTCCATCTGAAGCCCTTCCTAAAAGCTGAGGCGGGTCGCAGAGCCTCTGTGACTATAGGTGTGGGGTGAACCCTGAGCTCCCTCTGGATTTGGGGGTTTTCTGCCTCAGGTGCGACTCCTGTGTCAGGTATTTGAAAGTCACGATTGAATATTTTGGTGACTCCTGCAATATATGCCTTGTGCCTTGAAATGACCCAAATTTAAATTTAGAATGTTCAATTTTTAAAAACAAGAGAGAAAAGCAATTCTGGAAAGAACCAGAAATAGGGAAATGCAAGCAGAAATGATGGAGAATGGAGCATCCACATGAGACGGGTCTTTGATCTAAAAACCGTTGCTGTTTCCGGGGTGCTGTGCTCAGTCACCCCTGCTGGCTCGTATGCTCAGCTGGCAGGTCTTGCTTGGTGCATTCCTCTGCAGAGAACCCCTCTGAGACTATCCCCCCAATGTAAATCACCTACTCTACCTGGGACCGAGCTCTCACTCACGGTTCTCTCCATGGTCCTAGCAGACAGCTCCTGCAGCTCACAAAATGCAGAAGCATCAGAAACCCATAAATACTCTTTGTTTCTGACTCTGTCAATGCCCAGTTGCACCTGATTCCCATTAAGATCTTCAACAGGCTAACTGTTCTTTCCACCGGGAACCAGGACACCAGCTGCTGAAAGCCTCCGGCGTGGAAGACCCCGGCCGTGGAGGCAGGAGCCTGTCCACTGAAGACGGGTCTGCGACCACTGCAGACAGCGTCTTCCACTGATTCCTGTCCCTGTGGAGGGAGCCCTGACCACCAGCTGTGTGAGTGCACCAGTTCACCCCAGCCGTGGGAACAGGGGAAGCAGACTTGCCCAGATAGCCACGGATGGTACTCTTCCTGAGTCTTCTCTCAGCTGTGTGCTGGGACCCCATGGGCCACTCTGGCAAGGCATGGTATGGAGGGGGCCGTGAAAAGAAGTGGTTTCTTTGGAAACTGGGTAGCTCAGGAAGCCTAAGGAGGTGCCAGTGTCCTCCAAGCTGGGAGACAGAGGAAAGAATTGGGACCCGGAATCAGGGACATCTTGTCGACCACGCAAATCCCTTAGGAACATCATTCCCCATGTCCTCATAGTCACGATGGAGGTGGATGCCGCTGTTCTGACGGACATTGGACGGACCTTAAGTGAGCTGTGTTTAGTTCTTTGAGGGGTAGGTGCCTAATACGTCCGCTTACTCTTGATCATTCCAGGTTTTCTTCATTCAAACACAGGAAGACCGTACAAAGGCAGACTCTGTACAAAGTCTTGAGCTGCTGGAGATGATCACACAGACTTACTTTTTTGATCGCTCACTGTATGCCACGTGCTGTACAAAACCAATTTCCACGTGTGCCCTATTTAAACTTCACAACCCCTACAAAATAGACATTAGTAGTTGTTATCCCTATAGGACTGGACTGGCTTCTGACGGGGTCTCGGTCCCTCTCCTTAGGACCCCGCCCCAGGAGAAAGTGTCATGCTGTCCCATTTGCCGACCCTCACGCATTCTGTAACAGCCCTTCGAATGCTGCCCCACCCTCCGATTCCGCCGTCCTTTGGTACCACTGTCTGCAGTCTACACTCTCCTTCACGGGCAAGGCTTCCTTCCCACTGGATTTCTGGAGTTCACAGGGTCTCCCCCGCTCAGGGTGTCCCCAGACAGTACTCCCTGCCTGGCACTGCTAGCCAGCTGTACCCAGGGACTGCACTGGCCCCGGACAAGCAGAAGGCAGTGTGTTCTCCTTTGTGTTGTAAGAGCACATGTCCAGGGCACGGGTGTATTGATACTCAATCTACTTGGTCTGCACAGCAGAGAAATAATACCCCTCTGCCTTATTGAATTGATGGTGCAAATGTGTAGAGTCTTGGCCGATCCTCAACCCACACCACCAGCAACCCCACCATGTGCATGAATTATTGCTGGAACTGCATTTCTGGCAGAGGTGGATAAATCCCTGGCCAAACTTTTTTCCCCAAGGAACGCCACATGAAGGCCATTTGCAAGAAACCCAGAGCCACTGAGCTTCCACAGTGGGCTTGGCTCCCAGGCTGGTCCCAACATCTTTAGCATTTGCATGACTTTTTGCCAATACTTTTCACTTTTTTTGTTTTGGCTCATGAAATAATTTAAAAAAATCTATGCCCTTGACTTTCAGGAAAAATAAAGTGTAATACTTTGAAATAAAGGACATACATTTCATTTGTCTGATGACTTGCTCAACTTACAGATAAAAATTCATCTACATAACATTAGCATAACCATATGTATGCACTTCTCCATCTCCGTTTCATTAATAAATTGGAGGACTGATCCATTTTGTTTCCCCAGCTCCTTGGGGAGGGTCGGTCCTTCCAAGTCTGTAATGAGACAATCTTCTCCTACACAGAAGGTGGCTGCACGGAATGGGCAGTCTCCACTTGGATGCACTGAGATTCCCTCTTTGCTGTTCACTCCAGAGTGCACAGACCAGCTTTCCAAGCTGGGTGTATCAGTTTGGGTTTCTCAGGAGCAGAGCCTGTGGTGAGGATGGGGTGCATCTGGGAGGCGATCCCAGGAACCACCAGTTGGGGAGGCAGTTAGTCATATCACCCCTGTCAGCTGAGGCTCGGTTGTCCTGGGCCTTTGGAAGACAGCACAGTGCGTGGCGCAGAGTTATCCTAACCGGGGGCTGAGGGAGCTGGGTAGTTGTCCGTCGAGTTTCGTCCTTCCTTGTTTTAGGGCTGCTCTTGGGGATGCAGACTCCCATGTTGCATCTTGTGAGTTTTAATTTATAGGTGACCGAGTGATGACATGGAGAGGTCAATGCCACTGAAAGAAGAATTATTGCTCCTCACAGTCCCCAGAAAGGAGAGGCATGGCATGCATGCAGGGCAGCAGGGGGAGGCACCAGGGTGGTCAGGAGGCAGAAGCAGGAGCAAGGAGAAAGCCCAGGACACAGCTTTTATTGGAGTATCCAAGGGAAGGCGAGGCCAGGCAGGGGAACCAGAGTAGGACTGGCTGGTGAGAATTACTCCGGTGCGCTTTGGATGGTGGGTGGTCTCTAGCTGTCTGGTACCTGGCCCTTGGGTGATTTAGGGCAGGGGAAATGTTGGCTTGGTGTGTGAGAGTCAGACAAAGGAGGAGGGTGGGGTATGGACTCGGGACTGGTTGGTTTGCACATGACAGGAGTGTTCACAGGTGAGTTGTTTATGATCTTAGGAGTTAGCCAGCTCTGTGAAGGGTAGGCTTTCCCTGGCCAGCTAGGCCCCCAAGATGTCAAAAGGGCTTACAGTAAAAGCATGATTAATGCACCCATACTCCAGCCTGCCCTACACGCAGCCTGGGCAGGTTCTGACGCCAGAGACGAGCTGGAGTCTCAAATGCTGGCACTTGGAAGAGATGGGACCAGTGTTCTGGGATCGTGAAGGTCAAGGGGATAGGGGTCAAGGAGATAGGGGTTAGGGGGATGGGGTGGAGGGGATGGGGTAGAAGGGATAGGAGTGGAGGGGTAGGAATGAAGGGGATGGGGTGGAGGGAAGTCTCACTGCGGACAGGGACTGTAGCAGGTGCAAGGCCCGTCCACAGGTGTCCCACTCACTGGGGGCCTTGCATCTTGCTTAGGCCGTTGAACGTGAGCCTACCTGACGAGTTCATTTTTGGGCGGAGACTTTGAGGCCAACGTGTGCTTTGCCGTGTTTCTCCTTCCTCTGCCTCTGTGACGGTCATGTCTGCCCTGTCCCTGTGGGCCTGGAGTCAGGATGATGACGTGAGTGGAGCCCCTGTCATCCCAGAGTGAGCTCGGAACACGCCTGTGCTGATTTCATCCACTGAGATTTTAGGGGTTATGGGTCACTGTGTCATGATAGCCTGTTCTGATGATCGTGAAATTGCTGTGTAAGCTGCCTTGTCCTAAAATGACTGTCTCTTAATCAAAAGGCTGATTCATCCCTAAGTGGGGGTGGAGGGTAAAAGTGGAGTACCCCTGGCTGGGGAGGGGGGGCCAAGCTCATCCAGCAGAGTGAGTGGTGGCAGTGACCTGAGGTGGCCGCTGCCTTGCAGAAGGTGAGTGGACGGGACTGGGTTTCATCCTTGCCTGTCGTGTAATCTGGCCCTCAGGTCTCAGCGGTCAGAGTGGTTGCTCAGGAGGGGTAGGTAGCAGTGGATTTACAGTCAGTTCAGCCAGTTCCACTGCAAGCTCCTCCGGAGCCAAGGAGGGGAGGGGTCAGGTGGACACTCTCTGCTTCAGGGGAGAAAGGACGGCTGGTGAGGGAGACATCCCGGCCTGGGGAGGGCCTGCACAGGTAGGTGGGGCCTGTGAGCCGAGCAGGAGCTGCTGCGGGGGATTGTCAGCAGGGCTGACACCAACTGCACTTCTGGGGGAGACGGTCCCAAGGGGCATGTGCAGGGAGAGGGCTGGGTAAGCAGCCGGCTGACCCCTGAGCTACCTGCCTGTAAGGGCACCAAAGTTGGCACGACTGGGCCTCAAATTCTTGTTGTGTCCGCAAGAGTGTAACATGATCACAAAGCAGGGTGGCCCCAGCGCAGTTCACGCCCCTCCAGCACGCGACAAAGAACCCACGTGAAGTTTAAGGCCTTCATAAGACGTCGCACCCCACCCCTCCCTCGGTGGGAACAGGCTGAGGCTTGGAATTCTACCAAGGGCAGCGGACTCCTGCCTGGAATGAGACGTTTCCTCACCCGATGTATCACTTACAATGGAATGACTCGAATCGAGTGTTCCACAAGCGAGCGGAAAACCCTCATTTCCTCCCGTAACCGTGAATTCATGACCCGAGCCAGCGTGTTGACGAGACTTGGCTTCAGGGGGACGTTTTCACACACGGTTAGTTTCATAGGCAGAATATTTCCCGTGAAATCCGTGCAGTCACAGGGGGCCTTACAGAGGCAGCCTATTCCGGATGATCCTAGGGCTAATGTCAGTAAATAACGCTGATTAAACAGAAGTCACTCAAATACCCACTTGTCAGCAGCCGTTCACGCGGCCTTGCCTTCTTGGTTCAAAGGGGCCCCAGGGCAAGGTCTGTACAACACTCCCCACACCCGTCCCACATTATCCACTGTCGGGGCTGTGCCATTGGCTCCAGTCACTCCGAGAGAGGGAAGTGGGGCTGGCTAGGCCCACCCAGAGGAGGAATCCCTGCTCTTCTGTTTTTAGAGAAAGGGCGCTGTGCTGCGGCAGAGTTCTTCTTTATCTATGATCCCCGCTGAGCGGATTTCCAGAGAGACCCAAAGCGGTTGCAGTCCCGGTTGCCCCACCTGCCGCTTGCTGGCTGACCCTGCAGGGCCCTGCACCTCCAAGTTTGTGCTCAGCGGCGTCATCACCTCGGGAGGAGAATCATGGCTGTCTACACCTGTACAAGGTGAGCAAAGGATGCCCCGGAGTGCTCCAGGTGGGCGGGGCAGGAGACGGGGTTCACGACAGATGTGATCACGTACGCGAAGACATGTGACACACGTGAGCGGGTGCACGGCTGCTAACACGGCGTCTTGGACTGAGGGTCTGGCATGGGGCTACCAGATGAGAGATGGAAGCCCAACGTATCGTAAAGTTGGCCCATGTCAGGAGCCCCTATAGCTGCCTAGAGCAGGGCTTCCCAAACTTTAATGTGCACCCCCGGGGGTCCTACCAAGATGCAGATGCCAACTAAAGAAGTCTGAGGTGGAGCCCCAGACTCCACGTTCCTAACGATAACCAGCCAGTCATCCCGAGGCTGTGGACCTGTGGGCCACACCTCAAGTCCCAACCCCCTAGATCTGTGCTGTCGCCCAAGAGAGCCACTAGCTACCTATGGCTGTTTAAATTAAATTAAATTAAATTAAATAAAAAAGTTGAGTCCTCTGTGCTCTGGCCTCATAGCCATGCCTGGCTTGAGCTGTTATACTGGAGGGTGCAGGTGACATTCCGTCATTGAGAATGTCCCCTTGGGTGCTGTGTGGATCGTGGGGCTTCGGTGAGAAGTGACTGAGACAATATTCACAGAGTTGCCATGTCAACTGCAATCCCATTGTGTAATTCAATTATCATAAGAGCGTTTGAATATAGCTTGATTAAGAGTCAGACCATGGAGGTAGAAGAGAAAATTAAAACAGCTGTTAATTTAATTTGAGTCCATATTCTTAGAGAACTGAGTGTAAGTTGGGAATTCTAATTAATCTCATTTCTCACATTTTTCACATGAATAGACTGGCTATAGTTTAACGGCGACTGGCAGACGGTGCCATTTCCTGGTCAGTGCCAATTAGATTCCGTGCTTCCAGTCTGGAGCCTGTGGGGACCTCGGAGGCTGATCAAGTCCAGGCCCTGCTTCATCTAGAGCTCGCTCAGTCCTGCGCCCTCTCTCCATCCCTGGCCAGCATCCTGCTCCACGCCCGACTCTCCTCAACTGCGGCAGGGCTCTGTGGCTGTTAACTCTGTCTCCAGCTCCTCTCTTCTCAAATCCATCCTCCCCGTAGCTGCTCAAAAATCAATATGGTTTTCATCAAACTAACTAACCTTAAAAATGTACATTATGGCCATCGTGATAAGGCCGGAAACAGAAAAATGAGTCAAACTGGACAGGAGAAAACCAATGCATTTGTAGGCAATATGATTGAATACCTAGAAAAACTCATGAAGAATTAGTGAAAATCTATTAAAGCCACACACACATGCGTTCAGCAGGTTGCCTAGATTGTTTTGGGTAAACAGCATTTCCCTATAATTCAACAGCCAGTTAGAAAATGTAACATACAGGGTACCGACTGCAGGGCTGCCTGGGGCCGAGGGAGGCAGGTCCTTCTGGCCGTCGGGAGAACGGCCTCCACAGCCTCTGCAGGTCTGCGCAGAGCAGGCTTCTCCATCTCCACCTGGCATAACTCACTTGTCCTCAAACTCTTGTTTCGGGGTCTGCCTCTGGGGTGACCCGACCTGAGACGGACCCTTCTGAAACCCCTTCAGATTCCAGCCCCGCTCAACAGGGCGGGCCGGTGGATGACCTCAACACAGACATCAGCCCACTGGTCCATTGCCGGGTGACCCTCACCCATCTCACAGGTGAGCAGTTATATTGTCGTGGATGAGTCAGTGCCAGGTCACACAGCCAGGAACGGGTGGGCCTGGACCGGAACCACCATCTGACTCAAATACCCGAGACCCCCGTGCTGAACAGTGACGTCAGTGGACACAGAGCCTCTCGGAGGTGGGGGATGGTCCCCTCACCTCCTTTCACTGACGGGCACTTAGCCAGAGGGAAGGACAAGAGACGGAGACCAGAGCCTGCGGCTCCTGATTTCTGACCCTTCTCTGGATTCCTCGGTTTTTCTTGGGCAGGATAGGACAAGTGCGCAGGGCATGTAACAAGACAAGAACCACACTAGCGAGAAGTTAGAGGCCGCCTCTGACGCGGCATGCTTTAGAGGAACACAGGTGTTTGCCTTCTGCTTTTCCAAAGTCTCCTCACTCTGGTCTGGAATTAGCCGTTCCCTGCAAGGAAACAGCACTTACGCATCAGGACGAGAACGAGCCCGGAGCGCCCCATGCCTTGGTATGAGCTTCTCAGAGAAGAGAGGGAGCTCAGGCCCGAGATGCAGGTGACGCGATCCCCCCCACACTCTAACTTGGAAAAGCGAAACTAGATGTGCACACTTTCTATGGAAACACAGTCATGGCCGCTGCTGAAGCGTCCGCAGAGCCCTTGCGTCTGTGCAAACAACGCAGCGGAGGGACAGGCTGAGCCCTCGGTTAGTGAACAAACAGAGGCCTGGGGGGGGGGGGGCCCTGGGACTGTCCACTGGTTCAGTTCCACACCCCTCATGACGGTTTCTGGGGAGTAATAAGCATTTTGCATTGATGTTTCAGATGAACACGTCACAGAGTATTTACTTTAGAGAGAAGACATTGAAAACAGGTCCCTTCTCAACGGAACTGGCTCCTGCACATGACCCCCAGCCAGCCTCCCGTGCAGCCCGAAGACTTTCTTTCTGACATTCGGAGCAACAGCCAGAAATTAAGGATTACGTGCCCCTAACTGCTTTGGTCTTCCAAAGCCGGTTATGCTTTGGAGTGATTCTGTCTGTCTTCCAAACCTGCCGACGTCATTAATGAATGCCCTGATTCACGTGTACGGTAATTCTGGGGCTGGGAGTGGAGAGGGACACACAGCGATGGAGATGCTACCGCCCAGAGCCAGGTCGGCCAGCACGCGTTCCCGCTTCTGCTCCTGGTGGGCGGTGGTTACTGCCTGAGAGTCCTGGCATCACAGAATTAGCTAAATGAGTCTTGAAAGTTGGTTATTGCATTTTAATGACTTAATATCTTTGCTTTGCAGCAGAGCGCTACAGACGGGGCTGTCTGAGAGACACAGCCGCGGCCGAGCTGAACAGATTCCAGACGAGGGCGGATGCCACCAGTGGGTGGGGGAACCTCACACAGATGTCAGGATGCCCATAACTGCAGAGGCCCCCAGATGAGCTCGAGTCCACGTCTGCTGCATTAAACACGAGGAACATTCTAGAATCATGAAATTCCTATGAGAATAACACATCACTCAGTTGAATATCTAACACACGAGCCACCTCCCATCTGCTGGCTTTAGAACACTCAGTCTTTCCTCTTCGTGGTCCTCGTTCGAATTCTCTCCTCCAGGATGACAGACATGGTACATAGAGGTAACATTTCTACTGTCATCCCAGAAGCACGCTTTCCTGAAAGCATCCGCAGCACATGTTGTTTTAAAATAGCAGCCAGAGCTTCTTTTGAAAAATGGGCATAAGGGGGTTTTTGAAATATTTTAAACTTCTTGGGGTACTTATTAAACTACCACTATTTTGCCTTTTCCCTTTTCTCGTCACAGCGAAGTGCAGAAGGTTAACTAGTGTACCCCCGAGCACAGCACAGTCAGGACCCAGAAAACCACGTTTCCTGGTTTTCATCCCAACGCGCTATCCGTGACTATAACATAGGCATCGTCTTCTTCGCCTTTAAGAAAAAAAGAAAGAATAATATAAACCACTTTTTTCAGGCAAAGGGTGTTTTTTTTTTTTTTTAAATCTGCAATAACTGCAGTGATTTTTATCAGAAATCATAAAAATGATGGGGACTGTGTGAGCTGGTATCTAAATGTGCATCTAAAGCAGCCCACGCACACAGATAAAGGGCTGGTTTCTATTTTCTCCGTCCCCCGCAGCCTGAGCAGGGGCTGTCCCACGCCCGGCTGACGGCTGTCTCGCCTCGTGAGCTGGGGACCAGGCTCATTCCGGCCGGGTCTCCACCGGCACCTGGCCTTCTAGCTGTGCCTGCACCTCCTCCCCAACTCCCACCCGCCTGGACGGGGACGGGGAGGCAGGCGGCCAGTCCCTCTTGACACTGTCCTATTGCCTGCATTTACTGTGTGAAATAATTGCTTTCGGGTCCATTTTGAAATGTCAAGGAATGAGTAAAGCCTTGAATATTTATGGCTGTTGGAACCCACTTGCAAAGTATCTTAAAGAGGAAGAATGTAAAATGCGGAGGGGCAGAGGGGCCTGCTTGTGCTTCTGTGAATGGAAACTCTGCAGGCAGCAAGCTGAAGTGGTGATTTGGGCCCTTCCTGGGGGCACTTTCCTGGGGCGTTTGCTAAATGCTAATGGGGACCTGGACCCTGGCACCTGAACTAGAGGGCTGAACAGCCTCTCCCTTTAAGTTCTTTCCATCCCTCCCTCTGTCTCTCTTTCTCTCACCTCGTCTTAAAATATTTGGAAGGAATACCTTAATTTGGAAAGCTAGATTGGCTCGCCGACCTGGGGGGCTCCGCCTGGACGTGGAGAAGGGCCGCCAGGTCACCGGCGACCTCACAGGCAGCTGGCGGCGCAGAGCTCCGGGAGCTGGAGACGAGAGGCAGGGGACGGCACAGACCTCTTGAGTCCCTGGTCAAGGAGGACGACTTGGTATGGGAGAAACCGTGATGTTAGAGATGTGACTAGCATTTTCTCCTGAGTAATTGCCAAGTGAAAAAGCTGGAAGAGATGGGGTTCAGAGCTGCGCGAGCTTGGGGCTGCCCTCGAGTGGGAGGAGCAATAGCAAGAGGCACCGTTTGCTGAGAGCCTCCCATGTCCTAGGCCTGTTCCAGAGTGGTCTGTGAGGAGCCGGGCACTGTCAGGAGGTGACTAGGGCCATGGCTAGTGTTGGTGCGGCCCGGCACCTCTCCCTGGTGCTCTGCCGCCCAGGTACGTGGTGGAACTCCCTTTCCTGGCCCTGAAGAGGCTAGGTGGCCGTGACTTGCTGGGGCTGGTGAAGCTGGTGAGAAGCGATGTCAGTTCTGGGCTGACACTTTAAGGGGCAATGCGTGGTTCTACACTCCGTCCTCACGGCTCCCAAGGCCGGGATTCTGAGAGAGCGCCTTCTTCCCAGTGGGGCCCCCAGTGGGGATGCTGCAGGCAGAGCCCTAATGTGCGCTGGCCATTTAGTGTGACCGAGAAGTGAACCTGTCTTTGTTTTAGGCGCCAGGCCGGGGGGCATGCTTGCTGATGTAGCTGTCAGTTTTTCCTGACTGACATCCCCAACCATGACATCACGTCTCAGTCTGCTCTGGCTGCCACAAAACACCATCGGCTGGGGATTAAACCACAGAAATTAATTTTCTCACACTTCTACAGGCTGAGAAGTCCAAGATCAAAGTTCTGGCTGGTTTACCTTCTGGTGCGAGCTCTCCCTGGCTTGGAGACTGGGGCCTCCCTGCTGTATCTGCCGCGGCCTTGCCTCTAGAACATGCAGAGCCGGCTCTCTGCTGTCTCTCCTTATAAGGACACACACCCTACCAGATCAGGCCCCACCCCACCACCTCGTTTAATTTAATCACTTCCTTAGAGGCCCCATCTCCAATACAGCCACCCTGGGGGTTGGGGCTTTGATGATGAATTTTGGGAGGCACACATTTGGCGCCTAACAGCATTTATTTGAAATATACTTCTGCATCTTAAAGTAGCCGAGACATCACTGACTTCAATCCCCTCATTCAACAGCTGAGGAAGAAGAAATGTCATAATCTTGGCCAATATGCATGTCTCTGATAGGAGATGTGATGATGGAAACCACATCCCCTGGGGGGGGTCCAATTTTAGGGACCTCGGTACCGCCAGACTTTCCCCACCACCTTCTCATTCCCCCCACTCCTGCACCCTACCAGCTTTCGTCTGCCCAGGTAGGCCTTTCCCACTTGACTCCTTTTCACGTGGGCTTCCTGCCTTTACCATCCATCACCTTTGCCTCCCTCTTACTTATGGGGTTTCTCCATGAGGGCTTTGCGTCCAGTCAACACCTCTGGGCCGGCTGGAGGTGGAGGCAGGTGGCGGGGGAAACGTCAGAAAAACTGAACAAGGAGTCCACGTCCTTGTTGGCCGAGCTGTCTCCAAAAGCGCCCCCTGCGCTGGGCCTTAGAGCGGGGGCCCCACCCACCTTTTTGTTCAATCTCATCAAAAGCTCACCTTTTTCACAATTCAACTCTGCCCTTTGTCTAAAAAACAAAGGCCTCCTTCTTGCCACACAGCGTTCATGCCCATCCGTGGGCGTGGCTCCTCTGCGGCCGGAGGCTGCATAGGCAGACTTGGTGGGGCTGGAGTGAGCAGGCTCTGAGGGGGGTGCCTGAGGGCCTGGTGAGCCGACAGTGGGGGAGTGGGCTTGAGAAGGAAAGTGGAGCTGTCCCCACCGTGCCACGTGGGATGTGCACCTGCAGCTCTCTCATTACGACTCGGGGCGGCAGGAGGTATTCAAAGGGCTTCACGATGCGAATTCTTTCTCAGGGTGAGAAGAGATGCTCTTGGTAACAGCCTCGTGGCATTGCGGTCTTTCTGGGAAGCACCCCTCGGGACAGCAGGGAAATTCAATGCAGACCAGCAGTAAGCGGGAGGGCCCACGGGAATGGTGGGGGCAGCTGGGGGAGGAGAGCTGGGAACTGTGCAAAGACCCCTCGCGGGTGGTGGTTCAGACATGGAGCGGGAAGACCCTACAGCAGCTCATATTTAGAACCAGAGTCAGCCAGCAGTAGCTGGGGAGGGACCCTGGCTCACAGCAATGCCCTTCCTCCTGAGGGGCAGACCCAACCAGAGGTCCAGTGTCCAGTACACTGCTGTGCTGGGAGGAAGCAGGACTTGGGGCGAGAGGGCCAAGCTTCTGAAAGGAGCTGGGCTTCCTTTCTGGTGGGATCGGGCCACAGCAGCCTCCGGGTGTTCCCGAGGGACCACTGCAGGAAAACCTAGATTTCTCCTTCTGAGTCCTGCCTGGATTAGGGGAGGCTGAGCCCCTCCCGAGAGCACAGCATTGTCCTGCCACCCAGCTTCTTAGAGGCCAGAGAAGAGGGGGCACAGGTCCTGGAGCTCTGGTTGCTTGACTCAGCTCTGGTCACATCCTTCTTTGACCTTCCGCCTAAGTTAGTAGACAAGGGCCAGCAGGAAAGGCGAATGGAGTAGGGATGTGCACGCATGCACGTGTGTACATGTACGTGTGTGCTCCTGCCTCTGTGTACAGTGGGAGCAGCAGAGGGTGGGGTGGCATGAGCTGGAACATGGAGATCACATGCTTCTTTCTGCCTTTGACCAGGAAAAGCACACTCACCACACAGGGCCAGCACCAGCCCCAAGCAAGTGGGGATGAGGGGCCTTTCCCTGGGCCATCCTTCACCCCAGGGCTCAATGACCCCACCAAGCAGGAAGCAGCAAGGCCCTTGAGCAGAGGAGAACACGCAGTGGAGGGAGGGAGGGCAGGGCGGCACCAGCGTCTCGTGTCCTGCATCTCAGGAGGTCTTGGGGTGCGTCGGTGGCCCCTGGGTAATGACTCAACTTATTTCTAAACATAAGTTCCAGGCCTTTTGGGGGGACAAAATAAGGCTCGTTTTCACTTAAGCTTCTGTATTCCACTCTGTAGACAAGCCGCTCCCCGGTCTGGAGAGAAGCCTATGGAGTTCTCCCCTTGTGCGGCTGGAGCGCTTATGTCCCTCTAAAGTGCCAGAGGGTGACCAGACCCCCTAGGAGACGCCGTCCTGGAGATGATGTGAAATAGCCTTGCTCTTGCTCGTTCAAAGAGAACCAGGTGCTCACCTGGGAGCCGAGGCCTACTGTCCCAGGGCTGGTTGTGTCACCTTCAGCCACCTGTGCTGGGTCCACTGGGCAGCAGCAGCTAGGTCAGCTTCGGTCAGTAGGATCCCAGCCATTGGCCGTAAGTGGTCTCAATGTCTGCAGCTGTGTCCATGACATTCATGTGCCCACCGGGTCAGTTTTGGGTGGTGATGATGAAGGCCGGCTGATGTCAAACAGCCAGGTCGTTTTGTCTGCTTGGCTGCTCAGTGCCTTGGCTGTGACGGATGCTTTCTGGTGGGTGTTAACATGCAACACAAACATCTTCACACTTTGTGCCCATTCCTGCGTCTGTTCACAAGCCTCTATCCCTGACTTCCAAACATTTCTCTTTCAGGACCTGGTCCAGTTGACCAGGCCATTGGCCACTGTCCCAGAATTTGTATATATTCTCACCTTGGGCTACTTCTCCTTCCACATGAATGGAGGACCAAGTGCACTGCTCCCAGCTCCTCCCCTTGGAAAGATTTTCTCTCTTCACTTTCTACCAAGGTCATTCCTAATGTGGCTGTAACGAAGCCACCATCAATTTTTGGCTTGACTTGGCTAACCCATTCATTTCTCCTTTTTCTCCTGGTCTTACAGAATGATGCCCCCATCACCCCCACCCAATATGGCCACAGGTTCAGATTAGAGGAGGGGTGCTGCTAACACAGTGGTGGACAGCACGGGGGCCGTGCTGCCTGCTCTTGAAGCTAGCCTGTGCCTTCTGGTCCTACTCGTGCTGAAACCCAGATCTTCCATTTTATGGTGTATTTCTGCTGATCTACTTGAGTGTATGACTTGTGGGTCTGAGAGAACCCAGGCCATAATAGTCAGTTCCAGATACCTGTCACTTGATGCCCCATGGTCAAACATACCATTTCTACGTGGACCCAGTAACATGCCAGGAACAATTCTGAAAATGTGTATAATTCTCAGGTGCAGAATCCAGGGGCATTCTGACCCTCGCACTGGAGTGTGCCACTTACTCCACACTTTCTCCAGGCTTCTAAGAACCCTCATGGCAATGAGGTTGTTCGTCCCCTTGGGTCTTTATCAGGGTATGAAATTCTTTAAGTGCCTTAAATTCAGTGAATATTTATCCAGTCTCAGCCTCCTTGATGAAGCAACCTCAGGTTCAGTCCTGGGGTTCTTCCTGGCTCTTGCCCATTCAATACCTGCTAATTTGTGAAGCTCCGTTGCTGGCGTAATCTCTTCTCTCTTATCAGGCTGGCATGTCCACAGCTGGGATTTGAACTGTTAGGTCCTCCTAACTAGTTTTTCCTGGCAGCCAGGAGAGGAGATGGGAACATCTCTAGCAGATGGCAAAAATTCTTGTGGTACCCACCCAGATGTTCCTTTCCTGTGTTTCAGGGTCCCCGATTTTCCCAGTCAGGGTGGTGACTTTAGCCTAACAGATCTGACATGGCTATTTCAAATGTCTTGGAATGCTCAGCCCTAGCCATCAGACCCTGAGTTTGCTCCTCAGCCCCGAAAGCTTGTCCACCACAACAGTTGAGGGTCTCTTTGTAAATTATGAAAGAGACCCTCTGGTGCTCACACTTCCCCTTTAAGTGCTCGTTAATGGTTCTCAGTATCTCATTATCCCCACACGGAATGCCAGTGCAACTCAGCAAAAACCAGCTCACTCCGCAGTCTTTGTTGGCACATTTCCTCCTGGAATGTGTTCTCCTTATGCCTGAATTGTTGCCCTGCAAGGGCATTCCCTCCACTGGCAGGTTTTCCCATGTCAGCCGCACTGAAATCTTCCACATTGGGCCACCACATGTGCCAGGTACCTGTGCTCCATGTCCATTCCGGGTGGGATCCTCTCTGACAACTGGGAGGTTTTTATGGGACGTTTTTATGGGATGTTTTTTGTCCCACCACTGTTATAGTGCGGTGCATTGATTGCTTTTCAAATACTAAACCGATTTTCATTCCTGGGATAAACCCTACTTGGCTTTGACATATAATCCTTTCTATATATTTCTGGATTTCATTTACGAACATTTTAAGGAATTTTGCCTGTGTGTTCATGAAGGTATACCGGTGACAGTTTTAATTTTTTTTCTTGTAAGTGCTTTCCCTGGTTGTGATGTCAGGGTAATGCTGGCCTCTTAAAAAGGAATGGGAAGTGTTTCTTCCTCTTCTATTTTTGGGAGAGTTTGTATAGAATGGTGATTCTTCTGCCGTTTATTGGTGGAATTCACCAGTGAAGCCATTGGGGCCTGGAGTTTTCTTTGTGGGGAGAATTTGAAGGATTCAATTTACAAATAGACACAGGGCTGCTTGGGTGATCTATTTATTGTCGAACGAGCTTTGGTAGTTGGTGGCTTTTCAGAAATGTGTCCATTTTATCTAAGTTATTGATTGAATATATTAGCCTAAAGTTGTCCAAATTGCTATTATTTTTTAGTGTCTGAGGACCTGTAGTGATGCTCCCTGTTTCATTCCTGATACTAATAATTCGCATCTTCTTTCTTTTGCACTTGATTAGTCTAGCTTGAGGCTTATCAATTTCATTAATCTTTTCAAAGAACCAGATTTTGTTTTCATAGATTTCTATTATTTCTCTGTTTTCTGTTTTCCCTTTGATTTTTCTTTGATCCATGGGTTATTTGGGAGTGTGTCGTTAATTTCTTAATATTTCGGAGAATAATTGAAGCATCTTTCTGTTACCGATGTCACTGCAATCAGAGAACACACTTTGCGTGGCTATATCATGATATACTGTGTGGTTTTCCTTATGCACAATCTGCTTGGGTTTGTTGAGAGTCTTACACTTGTGAGTTTATAATTTTTTATTTAATTTGGAAAAGTTTTGGCCATTCTTTCTTCAAATATATTGTTTTGTCCTCTCCCTCCCATCTTTCTGGGGCTTCAGTTACCTCTGCGTTAGATACACTAGTATTGCCCAGTATATCACTGAGCTTCTTTCTCATTTTTTCTTTTAGGAAGATTAGCCCTGAGCTAACATCTGCCGCCAATCCTCCTCTTTTTGCTGAGGAAGACTGGCCCTGAGCTAACATCTGTGCCCATCTTCCTCTACTTTATATATGGGACACCTGCCACAACATGGCTTGATAAACAGTAGGCAGGTCCATGCCTGGGATCTGAATTGGTGAACCCCGGGACGCCAAAGCGGAGGGTGAGAACCTAGCTGCTGTGCCACTGGGCTGGCCCCTCTTTCTCATTTTTTATGACTGTTTTCCTCTGTGATTCATTTCAGATAATTTCAAAGGCTTTGTCTTCAAGTTTACTGATTTCATCTATAATATCTAATTTGTTATTAATCCCATCTCATGTACATTTTATTTCATGTATTCTTTATTTTTTTGACATGTCCACTTAAGATCTTTCATTTATCTCCTCATTGTGTTCATGTTTTCCTTTACACCCTTGGACATATTTGTAATATGTATATAGCTGTTTTCAAATCCTCATGGGCTGTTTTCATCACTTTTGTCATTCTGGGGTCATTTCTACTGTTTGATTGTTCTTCTGGTTATGGTCATATTTTCCTGATATTTCACATGCTTGGTAGTTTTTGATTGGCTGCAAACAATGTGAAGTGCTCATTCTTGAGGGCTGGGTTTTGTTGCATTCCTGTAAAGAGTGTGGGCTTTGCTCTGCCCTGCAGTTGCTTGTTGAACACTTTGGTCCTTTTGAGGCTTATTTCTGAGCTTTGCTAGTGGAGTGCTTATTCTAGGGTGAGTTCACCCCCACCACTAAGGAATAGCCTTTCCTAGGGCTCTCCCCTGTGCCCTGTGCATCACGAGATCTCTCGTTCTCTCTGACGGGGACACAGCTCTCCCTTCCCCCTGTGAGCGCTGGGAGCCATTTGACCTGCTGCTTTCCAGTGCTTCCTTCCTTGGCCTGTGGATTTCACCCATGCACAGGCAGCTCACTATGCAGACCCCCTTGCGTAGGACTTGAGAGGCCCCCTCTCTGCTCTCTGCAGGGCTCCCCTCCAGGGATCTCCCTCAGCACACCTCCCTCCTCTCTTGTCCCTGCCCGGAGAGTGCCAGCTGCCTGGACCTCTGTCAGAGATACGTGGCTCTGTGCAAGGCCCCTCCCTGCTCTGCTTCCTGAAACTGCCTCTAGGCTGTCGGCTGGGAAAATTATGCAGCTCACGTCTGGTTTCCCCTCTTTTCAGGATCACGGTTATCTGCTATCTGTTGTCCAATATTTGAAAACAGAATTCCTTATATTTTGTTGGACTTTCTACTTGTTTTTTAAGGAGGTCAATTTTCATGGCAGTTAATTCTTCACAGGCATAGAAGAAGCCAGGCAGGTATAAGGTTTTTATTAGTTTATCCTTAAAAATAACTCTTTGCAGGCCTGTCTCACTGGTCCATTTGCTCATCTTAAAGAACAAAGAACGCAGCCTCAGAGGCAGCCACCGCCTCCTTGCAGCTCCCTGGCTCTGGGCTGTATTCTCAGCACCGACCACACTGAAGCCGGAATTCATCTGTCTCTTCCCTCGTCAGATGGTGACGCTCTTGGAGGATGGAGGCCAGCACTTTTCATCCCTGGACCACATCAGCTGACAAGGTGCCTGGCAGGTGTGTGCGTGCAGAAGTTCATGGGAATCAGACGGGTGCCTGTTGCTGTCAGCCCGGCCTGAGACAGGGGCACAACAGGACAGATTCTCCCATTTCTGCACAAAGCCCCTCCCTCCCGTGGGTGCCCGGCCTGGCTCTCAGCTGCTCTCTGAGCAGCTGAATGTGTGCACGGGACCTCTCTGCCCCTTGGCCTCTCTTCAGCTAACAAGTTCTCTCAGAGGAGATTAGACTCACCCCAAGAACACAAAGGACCTCCTCGGAAGATGTGGCTAGCCTGCTAAGGAAGACTTTAAGTTAAGGTTAACGGGCAGTGCCGTGACCTCCACAGGGAAGACAGGGCCTGGCTTGGCCTCCAGGCTCTGCAGCTGGGGGTGAGCCGCCCGTGAGGCTGGGAGAATTGACTTGTGCTGCTTCCCTGCAGTCACAGCGGATTGCAGAGCGCGGGCTTCGGCGGCCCTTAAACGTCTGTATGTTAAGCTCATAAGCCCATTGTGTCCTCAGAGGTGCTCACTGGCTTCGCTGGTGTGAGCGGAGGGCTGGGGCTGCCGGGGGCGCAGAGAGGAGGATGTCAATTAGCAGCACCACCAGGAGGCACTTACAGGCCGAGTCCTTACGTGGGGTTGGACAGAACAAGCTTCTTTCAAAGTCAAGCAGCAAAATGCTCCATATTAGCCTTTGCGAGCTGACGAAATAGCAGCATCGTTGGGTACCACACCTTAGGAGAGATGGGTCTGCAGCTGCTGGGGAATTGTGAGCAGGGGGCAGACAGCAAACACGAGTTCTGACGTGGTTTGGGAGGGATTTTATTCCCTTGGGAGGCCTGCCAGCATCGGGACCAGGCAGGGGTAGGAGCTCACTGGCACCAGGCTGGCTCTGTCCTTGCAGACTCACAGGGGACGCAGCTCCGCCGGGGGCCCGGAACCCAGGGAGGTCAGCCCCCACTCTCTCTGGTAATGAGGGAGAGCCGAGGCCCAGACAGGGCACACAATTTGCTCAAGGCCCACAGCCTTTAGGAGAAACACCAAATCCACCGTCGCGCTTGGGGCTCTGGGTGAAGGAAAAGGCGAGAAATTAGAGGGGCTGTCAGGGCTCGCCTGGCCATCAGGCTGAAGACTCATCCTGGGAGTTAAAATGGAGATGAGAAGTTTCATTCTCCATCCAACCCTCCGATCATCCTTTCCCTCATTTTCTCTCGCAGCACTTACTGAGTACCTGCCACACCCAGGTGCTGATCCAGAGCCAGGTGTATATCCAACAGGAAGGAGGTTCCTGCTCTCTCATGCCTCTGGTGAATTCTGTCTTCTCCTGGGAAAAGCAAAACACAACCATGACAGCCACACTACCACCGTGGGCTGACGTCACCCACGTCCAGGCAGTCTAGATTTGCCGACCACAGAGAAACTTGCTGTGGACGTTCATGCACGGGTTTTGGTGTGAACATAAATTTCACTTCTCTGGAATAAATGTCCAAGAGCACAACTGCTGGGTCGTTAGGCAGTTGGAGTTTAGTTCAATAAGAAACTGCCTCACTGTTTTCTGAGGGGCTCTCCCACTGCACATCCGTATCGGCAATGTATGCGGGACCCAGCTTCTCCGCTTCCTTGTCAGCACTTGGTGGAGTCACTGTATTCATTTTAGCCGTTCTGATCAGTGACAGCTCACTGTTTTCCTGTGATATCTGGCTGAAGGGGAGCGGCGATTGTTTAAAATTTGTCCATTTTGCCAGGCTGACGCTTTTCTGGTTCTTTGGCAAAAGAGCTCAGGCCTTTGCTGGGGCTTTTTCTTTTTTTTTTTCGTCCACTGGTTTTTCTGGATTGCCAGCTTTCTCAGCTTCGAGTCTGGGGCATACGAGTCAAAGGAGAACTCAGAGACTCGCTGCTGGGTCAGCCCCCAGCCTGAGGTCCCTGCTGGTCTGACTTCTCCTCCCCACTGTTCGGAACCTTCTCAGGTTGGTCTTATAAACGGTGTCCAGGGTTTTCGTTGTGTTTAGTGGGAGGAACTGTGAAACACATCGACTCCATCTTCTTGGAAGTAGAAGTCTTGGTTCGTGTGGTTTTAATTTGCTAAGATCGTGGCACTTTCTTACCCAGCAATAGAAAACTAATATCGTATATTTTTTTCTGAGCTATTTTATTAGGTAATTTTGATTTTATTTGGAACTAGGAAGTAGCAAAAATGGCAATATTGTGCCTTTTTGAAAAATGGCATTTTCTACAAAAGATTTTGTTACCTCCATAAAAAGGACAATAACTTGCTTAAATTTAGTAGCCAGTATTACTTTTAAGGGAGAACACATGCAGCTGGGCACTGACAGTGAGCCTCAGCCAAACGCTTTGAAAGAAAAATCACCAGTGAAGAACACAGCTCATCTAAGGATAGATTCTGGTGGAGTCAGCCCTGGAGAAGGCCGGGATGGATGCGCAGCCATGCAGGGAACATGAACTGTTTATGGATGATGCTCAGGGCTTGGCAGCGAGGCAGGACATAGCAGAAGAATATCGGGGCTGAGGAGGTCTCCTGGGAGTGGAAGGACCTTGGGGATGATGAGAAAAGAGCTGCTTCTTCTATGTGGGGACGGAGGGTGTGAGTCCCTGCCCAGACCAGGAGAGACCGTGGTGCATCCTGCAGCCACAGAGATGTCTCTGCGATGGCTTTGCCTCTTTAAGTCCATGATGCACATCAGCACCTTGAGATCCATACTTTCATTCTAGAAGTGCGCACTTTACCTCGCTGCTCGGCTAGAAAGATGAAGCTGATAGATACTACCAACTGGCAAGCATGTTATTTGGAAAGCCATCCGTTAAGATGATTTGGGATGCCAGACATCTGGTTATAACCAGTGAGGCTTGAGCAGCAAGATCCTGGGGCTCAGGTCACAGAGGTGGGAAGTCAAGTCAGCTACAATTTGTGGCTGTGATTTCCACATCTCATTGGCCGCCCCCTCCTGCACCGTGGCTGAGACCTCAAAGCTTCACTCCCAGCAGCCTTGGATCAATTATCTCCTCAACAAACTTGCTCTGAGCCTGGAAGCAGGCCAGGTCATGGGTCAGTCATCGGGCACATGTGGCTTGCAGTGGGCGTGGGAAAGGGTATGAGGGCCCTCACCCTCCAAGAAGTCACCATCAGGATGAGGGCAGCGGCCTGTGGAGAGGTTTGAACTGAGCCGCATGGGGCTCAGGTGACAGAATACATGGACACAGAGAGGAGAGGCCCTGTGAAGATGGAGGCAGGGATGGGAGTGATGTGGCCACAAGCCAAGGAACACCCGGGGCCACCAGGAGCTGGACGAGGCAGGAAGCATCCTTACCTAGAGCTTTTGGAGGGAGTGTGGCCCTGCCAACACTTTGATTTCAGACTCCGGCCTCCAGAGATGTGAGAGAATAAGTTTCTGTTGTTTTAAGACCCCCGGTTTGTGGTGATTTGTTACAGCAGCCCCTGGACACTAACACACGCACCTGTGCATAGCTGTCTGGGCCATCTGCTCCCTCCGGCTGGTCTCCATGGAGACAGTGAAGGGCTCCTGCGTACAAGCATCCTTCAGTGGTTCTCTGGTCTGTTTATTTGTTTTGAGCACTTGCCCACAGCTGACCCGGGGGCCACTGGCTGGGCGGGCGGGCAGGAGAGGGAGAGAGGAGAGGAGCCAAAATGAGGAGCAGACATGGCTCCAGCTGTCCAGGCATAGGCCGTTTGCTGGGGAGGGAAGACGAAGCAGAGGAAATGAAAAGATGGGAAGAAAGATTGGATCCCTCCAAGGAGGTAATGGTCTGTGAGGCTCTGGAATATTTGGAATGCAGGATCCTGGGCTTTGCTCCAAGGACACCGGAGCGTCCGGCTGTGGTTCTTTTCGGTGCTGGTCACTATCCTGCTGGGTCGGCCTTGGTGGCCTCAGACCCCGGCTCCCCCCCGCCCCCCTCCACTTCCATGACCTGCCCCCCTCCCCCATATCTCTCTCCCAAGGCCTGTTTCTCTTGATCCTGTCTTTTTCTGTTGTGCTCAGTGAACAGCAGCTCTGCCCCTTTCTGAGGATCTTCCCTCTTTTGTGTTTCTTTCAATCAAAAGGGATTTTGGAAAGCTTTTCATCTCCAGTGAAGAAAAAACCCTCGGGAGTAACAACACACGACACCGCGATGCCTGGCCTCTTTAGAGAGCTGGGGCCGCGGCTCTCGTGCTGCTTAATTACAAGCCCCACTCCTCTGCATAACATCAAGTCAGCATCACCTCACGGCTAAAAAAAATAAATTTAACAAAGACTTAAGCATCCCTTGCCATTTTATGAGGATAACTTAGAACGCTGCCTCCAGAACCTTCTTCTAGTTCAGGAGAACCTGAGGTGCTGCCGGTTCAGATCAGTTTCACAGCCTTGGTGGGAAAGCGGTCCAGCCCCCAGTCCCTCTCTGAGGAATCTTGATTTAGAGGGTGCATTTAAATGAGATTCAGATGGCATTTGAAACCCATGTTCACTCTGAAAGTCCTTCTTCATTCCCCTGGTTTTGTGTGATTAGAGACTGTTTCCCTGCTTTCTGGTTCACTGAGCGTCTTCTTGGCTTTCTCTTGGTCCAAGACTCATTCAAATCAATGCCTTTCCTGTCTCCCTCTTCCTCTTTGGTGGCTCTGGAAATTTCACTGAAATACATTGCCCTTAGCTTTGTTTGGCCCATGTTCCTCATACTGCTTCTGGGCAGCTCTTCTTTCTCTGCCCCAGGATCTTTGCATATGCCATTCCTTTTACCCAGAGAGCTTTCTGCATTCTCCTATATCTAGCCAACTCCTTCATAACCCTCAGAGCATGGCTCAGGCATCATTGCATATGCCCATGGACCCTTCCCTGCTGACTGGGGGGTTCTCTCCTGTGTGCCTTACACTCTGTCACTTGGCATACCCAGGATTGCTGGACTCCTCGTCCCCTTGGTCCCCCACCTGGTGAGCTGTCTGGTTCCCAGCACAGCCCTAGCACGTGGTGAACAAATAGATGTGGTTCACTGAGAGGATTGGGATCTTTCTACACTGACCTGTTGTATTCGTGATGCCGACACACGCCATCCCCCAATTACAGCTGTATGTCATTTTTTCTCCTTCTGGCAATAAAAATTACAGTATCATTTTGATGAAATAATCAAGGGCAAAATGTAATATGAGTTTTAGAGACGTTGTAAAGAAAATTATATATTAAAAAAGGAAGCAACTTTTCATAAGAAACAACAATGACTGGAGAAAAAGCAGTGTTCTTAAGAGACTGGCAAGTAATTGAGCAGCAAATTATACCTTCCAGATGGCGCACATATTCAGTGCATTCAGAACACTGGAAACAGTCCCATAAAAAGGGAGGTATTTGCAGGAGAAAACTACAGAAGCTACAGAAACACAATTATCCCCGTAAATATGGACAGGAGCGACGGTGGAAGCATGCAGGTTTCTCTGTTCTGAGAAATGTTCAAGCTTCGGATATAAAGCATCTCATCTGCGGCTGGTTTCGCTGTCTGCCCAGGAGCTGAATATTCATGGGCAAATCTATCTGTTTTTAAATTATGCCATTTTTTTCAGTCACATAAGCTAATTCCGGGGAAATACTATTCTGATTGTTGCTAGAAATGGAGGGTGGGAGGGTCTGTGTCCCACCCCAGATCTTGGTTCTCCTGGACACAGAAGACACCAGGCTCCCACAAACCCACACTTCCTGGGGATGTGGGGGGCTTCAGACCCGAGAGACGGGCAGCCTGGTGACACCCCAGGTTCACCTACTGGTTCCTAAGTTAGGTGGCTGCCTCAGTTTCCTCATCTATAATATAGGGTTAATGATAGTTTTGCACACCTGGGGTGCCATGAAGATTCCGGGAGAGGAAGGAGATGGAGCCCTTGGAGCAGCGTCCAGTGTGTGCTCAGAGGCCATGAGCCCTCTCCCGCCAGCCCCCACCCCCACCCCGTCCTCCACTCTTTTTAAATTAAATTATTTTATTGAGGTAACATTGGTGTATAACATATACATTTCAGGTGCACATCATTATATTTCGGTTTCTGTACATCATGTTCACCACCCAAAGACTAGTTACCATCTATCACCACACATGTGCCTAATCACCCCTTTTGCCCTCCCTTCTCCCACCTTCTCCTCTGGTAACCACCAATCCAATCCAAACACACCAGTCTCTATGTGTTTGTTGTTGTTTTTATCTTCTATTTATTAGTGAGATCATACTGTATTTGACTTTCTCCCTCTGACTTATTTCACTCAGCATATTACCCTCTAGCTCCATCCATGTTGTCACAAACAGCAAGATTTCATCCTTTTTTATGGCTGAGTAGTATTCCATTGTGTATATATACCACATTCATTATCTATTTATCCCTTGATGGGCACCTAGGTTGCTTCCAAGTCTTGGCTAACAGGCCAGGGGAAGAACTCCAACGGCATCTGACAGAGTCTGTGTCAGCACGCCTCTGCTGGATCACAGTAATGGCTGCCACCAATGTCTCAGCCTCTGGGGAGGTGGCCCCAGCCTGGGGTGCCTCGCCTCTCACTGAGACACTCCCAGAACCTATCAAGTGAGTGCCTTTTCACCAAAGGACTGTGCACCTTTCTTTCTGGTGACTTTAGGTTGCTTTCCAAAGTGGATGAATTTGTGTGTGGGGCCTTTAAGAACAGGCTTTTTGCCCTTTATTTCCAATAGCTTTTCTAGGGGTATTCCCTGTTGTAGTTAATAGCCAGCAAAGCCAGATATTATGACATTTGTCTCAGTTGTACTGAGCCCAAAAGCTGCTTATATATGGTAACGCTCCCCAGCTCCGATCTCCTACTCCTCCAGGGAAGGCTTCATACCTTAAGGTTGCTCCTGACTGGCTGTGAAGCATCTTGGCTAGAAGGTGGCATTTTTCTCTCCAGAAAGGAATTTCTACCTCTTCCACCTCATCAGCACTGTCCCTTGTTGAGGGAATTCTTTTTAATCAGTTTTCAGTTCTCTCTCAGGGATAATTGTTCCAAGAGCAGTTGTAAATTGGTTGTGTCCATGGGAGGAGGAGACTTCAGAGTCTGCCGATGCTGCCATCTTGACACCGTCTCCCATCTTTCACTCTTTTTACAGAGTGAAAACCATAGGGGGCCCAGACAGCTCCTGCCTAGAGGTCTTGGGCGTGGCTGCTACCCCTGCTAGGAGCTACAGGCACACCTGCTTCCTCACCCCAGGAAGGTCCTTGGTGGGCACCTTCTTAGTCACCTGGGGTACCCTCCAGGAGGGATGTGCTCACCCAGCTCTTGGGGAGTTGGTGGCTGCAGGTGCCCAGCTGGGCTGTCTCTGGACTTGTCCTCAGCTGGAGGAGGCCAGCCTGTCTTTGGAACAACTGGTCAGTAGGAGGACCAAGGTCTGGTCCACTTGCCCCAGCTCCAAATGACTCTGAAGAGCTCCTGACTCCTGAAAGACTGGCTGAGACCTCTGCTGGCCCTGCGCCTCCTCCCTCTGCCCGCTTCTTCCTTCATTCCCACACTGGGTTCCTCAGACTTGGCACCCTGATTAACCTCCATCAGAAGCAGTGTCTGCTTCTGGGGAGCCTGACTGACCAGTCTGCACAGTGTCTGTCCCTGGGGAGCTGTCCCTTCCTCCTCCTCCTCCACAGCTCTCTCCTCACCTGTCCTGTCACTCACTAGGATGTAAACTTCACACTGACACCAGTTTTATTAGGTGGGGATCCCAGTCCCATAGCAGAGCCCAAGACATAGTAGGGGCTCAATAAATATTGGTTGGAGAAATGACTCTATTTCCTATATTTTGCAAACACTTAAGATTTTGTTTTGTTTCTCCTTAATGTCTGTGCACAATTATTTATTCTCATCTATAAAACCTTGCTTTTGGTCATGTTAGTGGTAACTGAGTTTAGTCATCAAATGAGTAAGGATTTGGTAAGAAGGAGGAAGCATCCCCATCTGGCCCTGGAGTCGGGGAGGCCACTGTGGTCCTTTTATCCCCACCATCGGGGTTCATGCTTGTTCTCTGGAGTTAGGGAACAGGTGATGAGAACATTTTGCTCTGATAAAATAAATAGAAACCAGACATGATTTGGTGGAAAAGAACCCCTTCAAGCAGTAAGGACCTAGTTAACTTCGCAATGCAACATGGTGGGCACACAGCACCTTTGAAAGTTACAAGTTTTCATAAAAGGAAGCAAATGGACGTTTATTTGTAACTACTGTACGCCAAGCCAGTGCGGGATGCTTCTGCGGATAACTTTCTGGGATGATCCCAGGCCTTAGGAGTCAACTGAACAGGGACACTAGGCTCCCAAGATCCCAGCCAGCAGGGAGGTGCTCCTTGGTCACACTCACTGGGCTGTTTCATCACCTCTCCAGCAACCTTTCCCTCACCTGTCTCGTTCCGGAGTTTGGTCCATGCCACAAACCTCTCTATCATCTTTCTGAGTTTCCTCAGGTGTGTGCATCCACGGTCAGGTTCCCAGGCCGACCACAGGTCTCTGGGAGGAGCAGTCCTGAGTGCAGGGACCAGCCTCCAGCCCCATCAACCTCACCCTCCACGGGGCCAGCTCCAGCCCCGTTCTTCCTCATCCATGGTCCCCATGTGCCCACAATGTCTGTCTTTCCCGCTCAATGCTCCCAATGCCAGCTCAGTGTGACGTGAGCAACTGACATCAGGCTGTTGCATCTGACAGACCCTGATGGAGCCTGTGTATGAGTGCACACGTGTAAGTGTGTGGGGTGTGCGTGTGTGTATGAGTGTGAATGTGTGTACACATCTCTCTGTGCAAGGATACTGACTGCACACCTGTGTCCCAGTCATTTCACGCATTATCCTCCTTGACTCAGAGACGGAAGGTGACCTGGGTCTTACGATCCTCAACTGCAGATAAAGATGTTGACACTTTGCCCAGAGACACACAGCTAGCTGATGGCTGAGCTGGGATTTGAACCCCCATTGGTCTGATTCCAAAGTCTGAGGATTTCCATTCTGGAACACTCACTGCCCTCACGAGCCCAGGCTCTGGCGGCAGTGGATGTAAGGTCAGCCCAGCGCACTGACACGGAGTCGGAGGCAGTGCTCAGAGGAACCTCTCATCGCCGTGGTTGTTCTTACGGTTCTGCTCCTGTCGGCTGGTTTGTAGACGGCATTTCACGGTTCACTCGGTTCCAGGGCCCTGGATAAAGCCGCCTTCATTTCTCTAGGTGTATAATCATCCTTAAAGCCGACCCATGCTATGGGGCTATGATTTCTCTTACACGGATCATCATTTCTGTCCTGAAATTGCATTCCTGGGAAATATTTTTAGGAACCCAAGAAAATTTTAACTCAGCTTTACGTGGAGGCAGTGAATGCAGCTGGGCAGCGCTGAATCCCCCAGGTTGCCTGGGCCAATTTATGCTTCTGGACACGATCTCTGTTTCTTAAGACACCAGCTAGAAGAGCCATTGACACTTTTTTCTTTTCATTTGGTATCACAATTTGAAGTTTATTCTTTTACACATCCTTTGGAATGAGGTTTGTGGTCTGTGTTCGTTCATTTGTCAGAGTAGAAGAGGAGAAATGTCTAGATAGAAAAGTGGATATATTACTCATAAATAGGCAGTTTATCTGTCCAGTGAGGAGAATTAAATAGAGGGAAGAGACACAGCCCAAAGCGTGGCAGATGTGGCCAGAATGGACCGTCCTTCACGAAAGTTGGTGCCAGCTGTTGCTGTCATCTCGTTTACTTTTG
This sequence comes from Equus caballus, assembly GCF_041296265.1. Taxonomy (NCBI): domain Eukaryota; kingdom Metazoa; phylum Chordata; class Mammalia; order Perissodactyla; family Equidae; genus Equus; species Equus caballus. The sequence goes on from NC_091684.1 coordinate 2,917,725, forward strand.
GGCACTCACTTCAACCATGAAATGAGTTAACTGCCCCTCCCCTCTCTCTGTGGCCTGATTTCTGGGGGGACACTGCCTGCTTCTTGGACATTCCTGTTCCAGGCCGCTCCGCTGGTCTTTCCCTCTGGATCACAAAGCTGCCCTCACAGACGGGCTTTACAAAGCTAGTTTTCAAAATCTGGAACTAAAAAAGCAAAGAGATTAGAGCCCACGTAATAATCAGGAAACAGCAAGAAACTGTGGGCCCTGTTTTCAGAGCTGGAATTTGGATCAGGCTGGGTTTGAATGGCCTTGTGAGAGATGCCACGACTTTAAAAGGCTCTAAAGGAAGAAGGGGAGGCTGAGATTGATGCTCAGGCCTCGAGAGATGAGCATGCTCATTGGAGAACCCCAGAAGAGGAGACGTTTTATCTGCTCCTTACAGGAAACTGCCCATTAATAGAGGAGCGTTTACTGTCACTTCCTGAGGAATAAAGACATTAAAGATGTTCGATACTTAGAATTATGTTTATGTTGTCTGTGAAAATGTGATAAGTACCTCCATAAAAGCCGCGGGTAACTTGCCTTCTGCTAGGTTGAAAAATCAGAGCCTGATCTGGAAAAAGCCCGTGATGGACGGGACACGTTGCCTGGGAGACAGCCCCATTCTGCTGGCCAAGTGGCACCCCTGACAAGGCTCGGAGGCAGCTGGAGTGCCTCTGGCTTGCTGCTGCCCTGTCTCAAAGACTCCCCTGTCTGCGGCTCCCTCTCTCATTCTCAGGGGTCCAGGCCCCCTGGGAGTCAGACAAGGAGCCTGCGGCTGGCCCCTCCCCACTGCCAGCTGGTAGCTCCATTATGGGGGAGGGGTGCTAATTTGGTAACAAGCCCGTGTAAATGGATGTCAGCGTGGGTACAGGGATCAGGAAGGAGATTCTGATGAAGCCGCTGCAGAAAACACTTGCTTTTTTAGCATTTATATGCAGATCTGCCGATGCAAATGAATTAGGGGGAGATGAAGGGACCTTGAGGGCTCTCCTTTCGTGTCTCCTTGAAGTCTTAAGTGATCAAAATGCAAATATCTGTAAACAAGGACGTGAAAACAAGCATGAGCTTTATTTTTGACAGGCGCCAAGTATGGCAAAGTGTTCTTTCTCTGATACCACTGGGACATGAGTCAGCAGCACGTGAGGCTGGGGAGATGCAGAGGTGGCGCCGCAGGCACGATGACGCCAAGGCGACCCCATCTGTGGTGGTCGTTCCTTCTTTCATTCATTCATGCAAGCTTCTCTCGTGAGCAAATCTCTCTGCTAAGGGCTAAGACTGTAGAGATGACGTGAACACAGCTCCGTCCTGGCAAGGATCTCAGAATGTCCCCGGAGGTGGTCATGCAAATCAGGAAACACTACACCCTGCGACATGCGTCACGATGGTGGAGTAGGGTCCTGGGTGAGCACAGAGGAGGGGTCCTGGGGGAGAGTCAAATTGGGGTTTCCAAATATGCTGGTTCCTATGCCTCCAACAACCTCCCTCCACTCTGCCGCCCCTCCCCCCAGGCTCAGAGAGGGGACTGGGTCTTCCTCTATGGTCAGCAGGACAAGTGCCCCCAGGTCTGAGGTGTCATGGAAGGGACCTGGCTGGAGCAGAGGTTTCCAGGGACTTTGTGAATCTGAAGAAGGGCGCAGGGAGCATGGTGGTCACTGAGCGTCTTGGGAGGGTGGTGGACCAGTGTTTTTGGTCCAGAGCAGGTCAGGAGCCCCTTGGCCTTGGGGAAGAAGGGAATGCACAGGGGGAGGTGCTGAGGCAGCCCCTGGAAGGCTTCCAAGGAGGGGGGCTGGCAGTGTGGCTCACTTGGTGGTGACCTGCTCAGGCTGCAGAGGCAGATGGACCTGAAACCCCTGCTTCTCCATTGCCCAGCGATGCCTCAGTTTCCTCACTGTAAACCAGGATGTCGTGGCGCCTCCTGCACAAGGTGAGAATGAAATTGCCTAAATCAACGGGTGGCCCAGAGCAACTCTTCCACTCCTTGTCACCATTGCTGTTGCTCTTGGAAGCAGGAGCTTGTAACAGCCCCAGCGCTGACGGCTGGAGGAGGCTCTGGGGCAAGGCTCCAGGGCGCACTGCGCAGAGAGAAGCAGGGGGCATGCGAGCTGAGAGGCCGGGGTCAGGGGGTACCGGATGTGCGGGGAAGGGCTGACAGGGCTGCAAGTTGGGCTGCTCAGTTCCGCTTTCAATCTCCTTCAGTATCAGAACTCAGGTGGACGGGAGGTCAAGACAAGGAGGGCCCTGGCTGAGCGATTTGCACTGTCTGTGTAGACCCCGCTGGCTCCTGACTTCATCTGCCTGTGGGAGGGGAGGCAGGGTCCCAAAGACCCTCATGGCCGAGCTGAAAGAAAAGAGCCACATCTGCCGTGTTTCCTGCTCGTTTCTCATTCTCTGCGGGGCCACTAGGCTGTGATTATTGATCTTTTCCTTGAATTAATTCTTGCATAAAACAATATGTAAACAACAACCCTAAATTTGCAATGACGACTAATAAAGCTAATTAAGGGTGATCAGGAAGCCCTTTATTAACCACAAAGACATTATGGGTAACTTCTAAGGTAGGAAAATAATGAAGGATCGATATGGCTGGTGGACGAAACTCGATGTGACTACATAAATCAACAAGGACTTACTTGAAAATAGACTATTTTATACTCGTAAGGCAAATTAATCTCAGTGTCAATAAGGACGAACAATTACAAAATGAAACATATCCACATGTTCCCCCAGGACATGTGAGAAAGCCAACCTGCAGGGAACGCTCTCTGGGCGCAGGGCCCAGTGTCCGTGGGATGGGGCCCCGGCCTTGAGAGCAAGCAGAGGGCAAGTGGTCGGAATAGGCTCATTATTGCAACACCGGTTGGAAACCTTGAGATTCGCATACGTCTTAGTCAATATTCCAGGTCTTGAATGGTACACGGGAAATTCAAATTGCCTCTGATTTGTCGTATAAATGACTGATAATTAATGTTCATTTAGAAATTTTAAATGTATTTCAGTGTTCTTTGCAGCATAATATCAAGTGGCAATTATTTGAGATCTGGGCTACTTGACACACAGTGGAGTGTTACTCGGTTGATTTATGGTTTACCATTACTTAACATATTAATATTCTGAATATAAATGCCAACAGTGTATGCAAATCCTGTTTGGTAGTGGGGAGAAAAAGAAATGACCCAAAAGACTCAGTAATGAGCCAAATGTCATGCATAAAGCTTAGCGAGAACCATGAGCAGAAAGGTTTGCACACACACACCACATGTAACAGACCTAGCAGCCAGGCGTGAAATCGTGTGACCAGCAGAGGGCCGGGCCGGGCAACATTGGCCATAAACTACCAGCAGGTACAGCTAGCAGGGGCCTCATCCCCAGGCAGGGAACGCCAACCAGGGAGATTCCAGAGGGCCAACTGTGTCACCCTTAATTCAGCTCCTCAGATAACACCCAGTCAAGTGACAGTCATTACTCTAGTTCCAAAACATGTTTGCTCAATTTACAAAAGTCAGACTCGCAGCATAAATACCATCCTGAGTTTTACTGCCTGACAGAGGCTAAAATTGGCTGGATGCACCCTCTCTGCTCAGCCCCTCTGTAATTTCTCTTCCTATCTGATTTCTAAAGGGCATTAAAGGCAGGAAAGCATGACGTGAACAGAGGAAATGGTTCTCACTCAAACAGCTCATTACCGCCCAGCGTGAGCGCCGGAGAAGGTGCGAGGAAGCCGCTCACTGACGACTCGAGGGCCAAGGGCTTTGGGGCGAGCCCGGGCTGGGCAGGAGATTCACAGCGTCTGGTGGGCCTTCTGAAAATGTGTGAGTGTGCGTGTGCATGCACTTATGTGTATTCACTCATACACATATACATATATATACACGTGTGTATGTGCACACACATATGTTAAATGTATGTGCGAATAGATATGCCTATATATATGTATACATCCTCTTCTTATGAGCATAAACTTACAAAAGCAAGACACAAGATAGAGAAGCAAAATTCATAGCCACTGCATGTTCAAACGGGCCACTTTGCTAAACCCTGAATGAGGCTTCTAACCTTCATACCATGTTGCAAACAAACCAAACCAGGGCTGGCCCAGTGACATATTGGTTAAGTTCACAGGCTCTGCTTCAGCAGCCCAGGATTCACAGGTTTGGATCCCGGGAGTGGACCTAACACCGTTTTTCAAGCCATGCTGCGGCAGTGTCCCATATAAAATAGAGGAAGATTGGCATGGATGTTAGCTCTGGGCCAATCTTCTTCACACAAACAAACAAACAAAAAACTAAACCAAACCAAAAATAGAGTCTGTGGTTCACGGAGGTGAATCCTGAAGCTTGTTAGGCTGATGGTCTATTGAGAACCCGGGGCAAGGCAGACGGGATTCCAGGATTGGGGGGAAAGTCGACGCCTGCCTAGTGGCCTGAAGGTGCATTCACAGAGAGCCCTAAACCTTGGCGTCTTGCTCAATGTGCTGCCTGCCTTGGCTGCTGCCCGGATGAGTTGGCTGCAGGAATGCTGACGTCACAGGGACAGGGCCTGGAGAAGAAAGGCCTTGACTGCGAGCGTGAGGTGGACTCTGCCCACACAGCCATTGAGCACTTCCTCAGTGTCAGTGCTGGGCAGGCCCTGGACACAGAACAGCGCCCGTGGCAGAGATGGACCTGCTCTCCGGGACTTGCAGGAGGAGGGAGGGAAGAGGCAGAGAGCAGTTGGCTACCCTGGAGCTTGTGGGGGCGTCCGCAGGGGAGGAGTGACTCTGGAAACCTACAACAGGAACAGCAAGCCCAGCCTTGGAGTCTGGAAAGACTTCCTGGAAGAGGTGGCATCTAGGATGAGACCTGCAGGGGGACCAGATGGCAGCGAGGCAGAGGAGGGAGAAGAAGGACAGGAGAGCCTGCCAGGCCTGGGGACGGTGGGGCAAAGGCCCAGAGCAGGGAGCTGACACGTCGGAGGAGAGGAGCACAGCTCAGGCTTCGAGAGCTGGCTCGTACCAGGAAAGGAGAGATAGGAGAGTGGAAATGAAAAAAGGAGAGAAAGCTCCAAGTTAGAGGCTTTACGTTTGAAAAAGGTCAGATCTGAGGACATCCGGGCCAGTCTGTGGACCTACTGTGTGAGACTGGCCAGGATAACGTCATGACTCTTAGCAGGATGACGGGGACAGTAGCTATTTCCTTAGCTCACAAGCCAGAAAGAAGAAAAGTGGGAATTCTGACAAAACACCGTGACATCTTCACACTCAAGGGGGCTCCTGCTGGAAGAAGAGCTGAGAGGCTGTGACCTCTGACCCTCAGGCGTCCGCTCCCCAGCCCCTGAGCTTCTCCAGTCAGGACTCTCACAGTAACCCAGAGGTCCCAGCTCTTGTTGGACTGGATACTGGGGAGGCGGAGGTCAGGACCGAGAAGGCCAGATCTCGCTGTGTCACCTTGAGCTTGTCGAGACCCGGCTGACTTGAGGCCACCGTCACTCAGCATGGCACGCCCAAGGAAGTACCTGCAGAATCTCCTCCTGCTTGACTCTGAAGGCACCTTGTACAAGGATGTTCAACACAGTGTTTTTTATCATGTGTTACAAGCAGTCTAAATGTCCAATGATAGAGGATCAATTAAACAGATTATTGTGTATCAATAACACGGGACACTGTGGCCACCGGGAAAGATGATGCTGATATATTTTCAGTGTCATGGGAAGACTGTCTCCAAATGTGGTCAGAACAGCAGTGGAGGGGCGGTAGATGCCTTTACAGGTATTGCTTCTTCGCTTCCTCTTTCTGCCACGCGACCTTGCAGTGCCCTTGAGTGAGCGAGCTCACGTCCCACCTGTTGACGTTGGATTTGGCCGCGTGCTTTGGCCCATGGAGTGTGAGCAGGTGTGACAGAAGAAGAGGACTTGAATGTGCTGGAGCAGCGCGGCCAGGCTCTGTGCTCCGGCGATCTGTCACGGGGTGAGCGAGTCCCGTAGGTCTGGGGCCAGAACAGAAAGAGCAGAGCTACCCAAGTTGGCCCGTCCTGGTCGGCGGGAGCACAGGGGACCTGCGGAGCCGTGGGCACGGGAATCAGCCGCTGCGGGTTTGGGACTGTTTACTCTGCAGCATTACTGCAGCGATAGCTGGCTAGTAAAGGGAATCACAAAATAGCTTGCACTGGATGTTCCTGTATTTGTAAGAAAAGCTACTGTTGGTGTGTAGGAGCGACTCTCTCTGTGTTTGTGCCTGCTTCTAATTCTGCGGTGATAAACCACTAGTGCTCCTCTGTGGCAGTAGGACTACGAAGCGTTCTATTTGCTTAACGCTTCCCGATGTTTACAAACGTGTAATTTGTACACACACTCTTTTAAAGAACACATCCTTTGGTGAGAAATCATCAACTCTCTTTTAGCTATGCAAATGTCTCTGCCATCATAACATTAAAATTTAAAACCTCCGTCAGGGCTGAGCTTTCTAGAATAGTCTCTAGATAGGCTGGAGACCCAGTCTATTTTATTTCCCCATTCCACTGCACACAGAAGTGCTCAATAAATGTTATTCAATTGAATCAAAGGGCATTCATGTAGCCACCTATCCTCTTCTCCCCAAATATCATTTTCGAGAATTATCCACTTGATAGATTTTTATGTAAAATTCACATATCCTATTAGCCCTTTGCAATTCCAAAATGGCTCAGTGAGCGAACAATGGTTGACTCTCTGAAATGCAAGAGTAAGATATCTTCCTTCTGCCCCGGGATGGTGAAAGCCCTCCCTTCTTTAATTCTTTCTTTTCACTGACTTTCGATGTAGAGATGAGAGTCTGTGGTCCTAGTTATCCATCTTACAGGAGTAGAACCAGCGAGATCCTGGTGGAAACAGCGTCATCCCGGTATAGTTGCCCCGCTTTCCAGGGGTGAGGGCTGGAAGGAGCTGGGGTCTGTGACCAAGCTGCAGAGCAGTCTCAGCCGGGGCTGCAAGCTCTCCTCTGCGCCAGTCCGCCGCCAGTTTTGTGATTACTGTTCTCTCAAATGTAATACGCCAACCGTATTTCTTATTATTAATAAATGGTGGGGGAAATTCAACTACTGCATACATTTCAATTTTCCTGTGCAAATTCCATGTTTTGTTTATACCATTTTGGAGACCATATTTTTCCTCCATGGGGACAACATTTCTGGAGATTTACTGTTCTAGTCTCTATAAGGTTATAAGCCTTTGTGGCCTGAGTAAATAGGCACAGAGCTTTTGAGGAAATCCATAAAAATATGCAGACTCACCATATCCAGAGCTGGAAGTAAATTTTGATGATTCCAGTGGCAAGCGCTGGAGGGCTGCTTTCCCTCGGGGGCTGGTGCACAGTCTCCCGGTTGGCAGTCCCTGGGAGCTGTCCAGAGGGCTCCTGTCGGCTGTGTGTCACTGTGCTCGAGGCACAGGGTTCGACATTTGAACTGTTAATCACTTTCTTTGAAAATCGACATTTCAGCCCATTCTGGTTTGACCTGAGCGGACCCTGAGCAGTTGTGTGGGCCGAGGAGCAGGTGTGGGCTTTGGGGAAATAAGGTGTGTCTGGTTGCACAGGCTTAACATCTAGGTAGGCCTTCTCTCCACTTGCCACACACATGAGATTACAAGATGTGTACAGAATGACCAAAGATAGGCTTTCTAGAAAATGAATGTGGTAAACATTTCTCCTTTGGTTTCCCAGCCATATGTTATTACCTGACTCCTTAACAGAGCATATTAAAATTGATCCAGGCATGCACTTGCTAAAACATATGTTCGTTTTGTTGTTTAAGTTCTAGGGAAATTATTTTTCCTTCATCAAGAGCCCACTTCAGGTCCCGTCATGGGCCAGTGACTGTGGTTTCAGCTGTGGGATTTCAGCTCCAGCTCACTCACTGCCTTTGGTCCTGGGTGCTGTGGGCTCTGGGAAGTAGCCATCGATTGAAGGGCCTCGGTAAGTAACCGTTTGGTTGATCTCACCCAGGTTGTGACTTTGTCCAAAATTATCATTATAGCCTATGGGAAACCAGTTGCCCCATTGTTTGCGGTCATTTGAACAACTAACAGTGATATCAGATTCCTGTGCCATCGCAGAGTTCGATTCCCCAGTCCACCAGTCAATGAGACGACCCAGTGTGTTCGAATTCCAGCCCAGGCTGGTCAATTCAGCGTCTGTGCACATACATGGCCTCCTTTTACACTGGCTGGTCAAAGGATTGACTCAACTGGCCTCCACTTTAGGCAAAACAACCAGAGACTCCAGGACCTTTTGGCCTGAGAGGCCCTGAGTGCCTGCTCACGTTGACCAGACTAATGAGAGCATGGCACGCTTGGCTCCCTAGCCTCGCTCCAAGTGGAGGGTGATAAATCCCCACTGTCAATGTGCTGTGGTCTCAAAGCTGCCGATTCCAAAAGACAAGAAAGGGGAGGTGGGATGGAAGGAGCGAAGGAAGCATCTGTTTTCTCCACCTCCTGAACCGTCCATAGTGGAGACAAGACCTGCTCCGGCCGATCCGTCACCACGGCCTTCATCCTGGCCAACAGTTCTAAGTCCATGGTTGGCCCAACAAAACAGCAACCTGTCTATTGTCCATACCGCTCTCACTGTCTCTGCCCAGGGACTGAGGGGTGAAACCCCCTCCTTTCCTGCCTGGGGCTCTGCTTGTCCTTCACCACACACCCGGGGCTGACTCTGCGGCCTTCCAGCCTTGAACAGAGGCTTTGCCCGGCAGGTGGAGATGCTTCTGGATCGCACAAATTTCACTCCATGTCAACACAGGCACGGTACAGGCTTGGCGCTCTACCTTGGCTGAACCAGCAACAAACACCATGTCATCACGGTCAGACTCAAGAGGCATGCAACTCACTGACAATTTTCCAATCCAGAATAGAATTGCCTCTGGCACGTTAGTGGACTGACTTTTTATAGGATACGTGTTTGGATTGACTTCTGCTGGTTCATCCTCTGGAGAAGCTCATTTCCACCAATTAAACGTTTCACAAACATCGAACAAGCAGTGTGCGTGGGCGAGAGCTCCCAGGCCTCTGGGGGCTGCCTTGCAGGAGGGCCTGGGTGATTCAGAGCAAGGCTGTCTGTGGGATTTTGGTGACTTCTCCCTTAGTGATAGTGTCACAGAGGGAGCCAGCACACCTGGAGTCTTCCCTCTACAGTGCACAGACCCAAACTTCACTCCAAGGAGCTTGCTCACCACCTGAACGATTTTCTTATACATGAGTTTTGCAAATTTAAGGCACCACAATTTCAGGTTTAATTATTTCATCTTAGGTGTATTTAAGGTTTTAATATATTTTTATTTAGCTATCCACATCTCCATGAGGACAAAAATTGCAGACTCAAACAATTGCATTGGAATCAATGGCGTGTGGGTCCACTTGCACAGCCTTTCCCAATTTTGAGGGGAAAAGTAAGGCTTTGCTATGATTAAACGTGCATGTGCTTTTAATATGCACAGAAGAGTGTTATTCTATACACTCCAAGAAGAAGCCAGCAAGAAAAGATTTCAATTTCTTTTTTAATATAAACTTTGAATAAGTTTCTTAAGCTAATTTCCAAAAATGGGGAGGAGTTCGATGCTGCAAACCCTGGGTCAGTAACGTCGTCACTAATCCCCGGCGGAGCTGTCAGAGGAGCATCCGGAGGCCCGGCGGCGGTGAGCATGTGGGAGGAGGGAGTGTGGACCCCGAGGGCCAGCGCGGTTCACACAGAACAGGTCTTCAGGGCTGACCGGGACTGCCGGCACTGCCGGGCCGGGAGGGCTACGGCCTCGTAACCGGGTTGTACCCTGACTTTGATGAGGCCCCTCATTATGCCTTTGGGGAATGAAAGAGAAAACATCAGGCTGCAGGTTAACCAAGAGGGTACTGTGGGTGGGACCAGTTCCTGGCTGAATAACTAAAGCCAGAGAACGGACTTGCAGCTCCTCTCTGCTGGCCTGGACAGGGGTCCCAACTAGTGGCCCATGGACCCCTTAAAATCATACATGATACTGTGTGTGGGGTGAACATGTGTGACCCCCACTCCCAGGATCTAGTTAGCATTCATCCAGTGCCCCACCCCACGCCCTCCCTCAAACCTTAAGAACCACGCATATAGGAACTCATCTGTCAGATTCTCAGGTGAAATGTAGCAGTAACAAATGTATTGAATTGCACAGTCAAAAACGATGTGAAAGTTTGGAACTGTGGGCGGAATTTAGCTGTATGACATTCGGAAGGGAGAAAGAGAAAATCCTATGACAGAATCTTCATTCTCACTAGTCACCAAAGAAATTTAAATGACTATTTTTCGCCTATCAGACTAAGATACTATTGAGGAGAGTTTAGGGAAATGGGGCTCGTAGAGACCTCTGATGGGAGTGTAAATTGGCACAACATTCTGAGGGTAATTCTCTAACTTGCATCAGGAGTCATAAAGGCCCTTAAACCAGTGACTCCGTCTCCAGGCAGTAAACAACGATGGAGGCAGAAATGGAGAAGGGCATTCATCTCGGCGTTGTTGATAATAGTGAAAAAGTAAAAACCACCTCAATGTCCGACCATGGGGATCGATTAAATTAAGCCATAGTACATCCATAAAGGGACTACTACTCAGCCAGTAGAAATGATACGATAGAAACACAGCTATTACCCTGGGAAATGATTCATACTATAAGTGCAAAACCCTTCAGAGTTCAAAAGAGTAGGGGAGAAAGGTGCCATTTGCTTACTTTTAGACTGTATTTCACAATTGACATGTCTGTTTTGTAACCATCAGCTCATTCGATAGATGGGCCGAGCAGGATGTGCACAGTTTGTTTTGCATGAGTGAGAAGGTAGAGGGTCAACAGCCACAGAGCAGGTAAGTCGCTAGCTGGGCTGTGGGTCCAGCCTCCCTCACTCCTTAATCCTCGTTCCCACTGCCCCTGGGCCAACGGGCTGTGACCGCTGGCGATCTGGGTTGTCAGCCTGGGGTGGGCTGTCTGGAGTATGTGGGGAGAAACATGCTTGTATCAGGTAAACGTGTCCCGTGGAGCAGCGGATTAGGGCTGGGAGTTGGTGGAGCTGAAGTGAGTTCTCCGTATTTCCACCTCCACTTGTGTTGTCCTGGTAGACTGCCCGCTGAGTTATCACTGTGAGAGGCGCAGTAGGATCAGAGCCTACCCTGCCAGCAAAACACACAAGCAACCCAGCCGGTGCAGGGGGGAGGGTGGGGGGACTGCCATCTGAAAATCTTCCCTGGGGTCTTCCTCTCTGGGTCTCTGTCTCCTGACTTCTCCAGCACCCATCACGGAGGTGCGAAGGACGATGATGGTGCCGGCAGAGAGGTTTGCTGGGAAACCCTTCATCTCTGGAGAGAAATCCTCTCAGTTTTGCTCCAAAACATTTGCTGGGCTTCCATGGTGAAAAGACAAGCATCGAGCTCTCTCTCTGGTCAATGAAACAGGACTGTCCGAGTCTTGGGTTTTGATGTTAGTGGTTCCTAGAAACATACAGGGCCCCATGCAGTTTTACAAAAAGAGTTTATTCTCTAAACAATTCATCTTTCTGAAAGAGTGGATGCACTTTCCAATAAGAACAAATTTCTTTAACCTTAAATCCATTACAAATTCAGATTTGTGTTTCTGTGGATAAGTTTCCCCTCTGTCTAAGAGAGAAGCTGGGTGGTGGGCTGGGCAGTGGGGCTGTGGGCATGCTGGAGGCGCCAGTGCAGGGGTGGCCAGGAGGCGGTGGGAGCTCCTTTCCAGGTGTTTGAACGACATGTAATAAGGTGGCAATTCAGGACTCCTGGTTGGTCGTGGAGCACGCCATTCTCCCTACCAGCCCCCCGCTTTTTGGTGGGATCACGTTTGCATAAGATTCTGGAACCTCCCTTTCTCAAAGTTATGCAAGCCATATGGCCCAGCCGAGTTCTGGTTAGACACTGCCTGCCTTTATGCTATATACACTAGGTAGTGTTGAAACTCCTCTTTCACATAAGTTATTAAATACGCTGAGTTGTACAGATTCCCATCTCCTGCATAATGAAAGAAGTCATGCATTCATTAGGTGTGCACGGCCCCCCTCTCTCCTCCCTGGGTCTGCGGGGAGCCAGCCCATCTCACAGGTAAATCGGAGGGGAGGATGGAGCAGACTGAGTCTGCATTTGGTTCCGATACTCTGCAGGGCATGGGGACTCAGCAGCGCTCACGGGAACCCCCCAGGAGGGGGATGGGCTGGAGGTGGCAGTGAAAGGATGGTGGCAGGATTAAAACATTGCCCCATGGGGCGACTCTGTCCTTTATTACCTCATAACCATAAGGAGAACCTGTGGGTTACAAGGAGAACACAGCCCAAGTGTGTAGGTAACACACTTTTTGTTTTAAGGGGAACTACAGGTATTGTTTAAAAGTCAAACAATTTTGTGATTTTGAACACTATTTGACATTTTAAATATTAATATTTATTAAAATGTTAATATCTGTTTAAAAATAAAATAGTGTACCTTTAACAAGTTATTTTCAAATGATTTAATTAAATATTCCTGGCGGAGCGACCTTAACATTTTCATAAAATGAGGACCTTGTTTGTTAAGAGCAATCTCTCTGGCTCTTGGATCTCGGACGTCTCTCTCGTGTCTGGAATCTGACTGCAGGTTGTGGGCCTCTCCCCTTTATAAATAGCCACTTGTGGGCACAGACTCTAATGTGGCCCCAGGATCCCCACTTCCTGGTGTTCGTGTCTTTTTGTGACCCCCCCTACTGGAGTGTGGGAGGGGCCTGTGACTTGCTTCTAACAGATAGACCATGGTGGAGGTGGCAGGCTGTGACGTCACGACTGTGTCACCTTATATAAGGCTCGGTCTTGCTGGGAGCCTCCCTTTAGACACTCTCCCGTGGTCTTGGTGGCGTGGTCGTGCTGGAGCAGCCCACATGGCGGCAACGACTGTGGGAGGCCTCCAGGAACTTGGGGAGCCTCAAGGACCTGAGCACAGGTTCCCGGAGCTGAGGGTGTCCTCCAGCCCCCAGCTGGCCAGAAGCTGGAGTCCTCAGTCCCACAACCTCGAGGAAAAGGACTCTGCCAACAACCTGAATGAGTCTGGAAGTTGGTCCCTCCCTGCTCGAGCCTCCAGGTGAGAATGCACTTCACTGACACCATGACTTCAGCCTGGTGAGACCCCAGGCAGGGGATCCAGTTAAGCTGTGCCCAGATTTATGAGCCACAAAAACTAGGAAGTAATGCATGTGTGTGGTCCTACTCTGCTGTTAGTGGTAATTTGTTATGCAACCTAGGAAATGGATTCACCCCCTCGAGAGGAGAATACCAAGTCTCCTAAGTTTAGGGTGCAGTGTGCTCTTGGCCAGCAGGTGCTGCCCTACAATAGACACGGGGCAGGCTGAGTGGGTCTATGTGGGGGCTTCGGTTCATCCTAAAGAACTGGGGCCTTTCCACGCCCTCACATGGGCCGGCCTCTATGCCAGCTTCACAGGACATGGAAACCTCAGGCTGCATCTCTTCTCACACCCCTGTGATGGTGAGATCTCCGAGGCCCGGAGGTGCAATGAGAGCAGATGAGCTCAGGAAGCAGCTGGCACATCCTTGCAGAGCACTGAGGTCTTAGTTTCCACCTGGGTCCTACGGTGCCGTGTAGCAAGGTGTGTGCAGGGGGAGCTCTCACCAAGGAAAGGGAAGACACTCATGAGGTCTTAGAGCAGCACCTGCTCACCGCAGCCTCCTCACGGCAGCTGCTGCCCTACTGGTCACCCCAACAGCAGGGAAGGGGCCGTGGCCACCCTTACTCTGTCATCCTCCAATCTCCAGGCCATCTGCCCAGAGCTGTTGCTGTTGAGTTCTGCTGGTTCTAGGGCTCAGAAATATGGCACTGTGCTTCCTGGCCTCCTTCCTGGGGCCGAGTTCATGAGAACCTTCGGCTGACTTTTATTTCCTCTGTATGGATGGTGAACAAGGGCCCATGTCTCCTGGACTGTAGGCTGCCTTCTCTCCTCCCTCAAATTCTACCTTGCACCGACCCCTGGGAACTCACACAACATGGGTTTGAAGGCCTTTCTGCCTGATGATCAAGCGCCAACATGAGGGCTTTAGGCACGCAGCCATGGTCGTGGGTGTTGACAGGCAGAAGGTCCACAGTCTTCCCATTTTGGCAGCTGAAGGAAGAGCAGATAGGAATTGGCTCCAAGACTATTGGCCTGGACTGGCGGTGGGAGGTGCCAGGAGGCGTGGGACTCAGCTGTAATCACCCAAAATTCTGGGGACAAAGGAGCAGGGTCAGTGTGCAAACACTGGCCTGTGTGGTCAGGGCCAGAGTGTCATGGAAACCGATGTTCCTCCAGGCCACTTACTCAGCAGCCACACTGACACGAGAAAGCCTGGGCAGAGCTGGGCAAATGCATCAATGTTTGTCCAATGACCATGTCATTGAAGGGAACCTTGCAAACTCGGGGTGGTCCCAGCAAACCGCACAGAAGGCGTTTGTCCATTACAGCCATGCTCTCCCACCGTGATAGTGACTCTGTTCTGCTCAGGCCCTGGGAATGTAAGGCTCCATGTACTCGATGAGTCTGTCCCAGGGAAGCTGAGATCTCTGACTGCCAGGAGGGGAGGCCCTTTCCTCCGCATCCTGGCCTCGCTCTTCACCAGGCACCGCTCTCCCAGTGGAAGAAAAGGCCTGTTGGTGTAGCTTCCACATGGCAGATGTGGATGCTGGTGTCATGGACTGAAAACAAAATTCGGGTATTGAAATCCTAGTCTCCAAAGTGATGGTGGCAGGAGGTGGGGCCTTTGGGAGGAGATCAGAGGATGAGGGTGGAGCCCTCTTGCAGGGATGAGTGCCCTTATTGGAAGAGGAAGAGGCCAAGAAGCACGCCTTCTCTGCTCTCTGCCATGTGAGCACACACCAAGAAGACGGCCATCTGCGAACCAGGAAGCAGTTACTCACCAGACATCAGACCTGCCAGCACCTTGATCTTGAGCTTCCAGCCTCCACATTGTGAGAAATAAATTTCTGTTGTCTAAGCTGCAGGTCTGTGGTGTTTGTTATAGCCGCCCGAGCTGACTGAGACAGTCGGTCTTCCATTTATAGCTGCCAAGGAGATGAGCTGTGAGCTGACAACATCAGTATGTCGGCCCTGTTCTGAGCTGGGCGGGTGAGAGGCGCTCACACGGGAGGCTGCGCAGAAGGCTTGTCAGCTCCTCCAGCTTGCCATTCCTACACCCGCACCTATTTAAGGAGCGGAAAATGGAGAACTGTGGTGTGCTTGGTGGTGGGCACCATCCAATGTCTTCTATGACCACCAAAAAGTGGTGTGTTTAGCTTGGCCGGCTGGTTCCAAAGCAGCCAGAAGGCAGGCTGTGAAGGGCAGGATGCCCACCGTCCAAGCTGGTCACTGGGATGAGAACGCTACTGAGAGAGTTATTAACAGACATTTGTCAGGAATTATGGAACATGATCCTCACAACAAGGGGTTGGCCCAGATAAAATGCAAATTTTCAAATAATTTCAATGGCAGAACAGCCTGTTGTTACTGTCTCCTTGACCCACTGCCATCTTTTTCTCACCAGTGGTACTGTGGTCAATGGCTGGAGCCACCGGCTTCCTCCCTGCCCTGCCCACTTGACTGACCTCTCGCTGGGGTAGAGCACTTGACCTCTCCATCAATTAAAATGTTTTTTCCTTACTACTTTTCTCACTAAAGAAAGACACATTGATTGCATAATATTTAGACATTGGATAAGCCATAATAAGAAAGTGGAATCACCTGTAAGGTCAGAGCTGATCTGCTCTCCCTGGTTTGCTGTGTACCCTTCCACTCTTTTTCTGTGACTTGTACACATGTGTCAAAAAGGCGCTCTTATTGTACATACTATTTTGTCAATCTTTCCTCTTAATAACACATTGCAAACACTTTCTGCAAGATCAAATATTCCTCAGCAACACTGTTTTCGATGATTCCTTGGCGTTGTTGCCCTGAGTCTGCTGGTTCATTAATTGCTTCCCCCCATGCTGCTGTACACTTATGATATTTTAGTGTTTTGTTTTGATGTTATAAATGCCCCTGCGGTAAACATTCTCTTGGCGGAAGCTTTGAAGACGTCAACACATGCTCCCTGAGGATGGGAATTTGGAAGTTGTCTGCTTCCCCGGATCCCCCTCACTCACAGGTTTCCGTGACCTACACTTTCGCCCTCTTTGGATCTCTCTGCCTGTAATTCAGCCCTTTTAGTTGGCTCCTTAGCCTCTACTAGGTTTTTATACAAAGTTGGCCATTGGAACATTGTCCCAACCGTCCTCTCCTCTCGTGTCCATCAGTGCCTCCCAACAGCGAGGGATGTGTACTCTGGAAGAAAGGGCAGAAGGGAAAGCTCGAGACCCTCCCTGGTTGGGGAGCACCGCCCATCCCTGGGAGACGGCACCACTCAGCCCAGCCCTCCCTGAGTGGATGGCTTGGAAGTGGAACCCTGGCTCACGGCAGTTCCACTGACTTCCAGGGGCGTATCTGCAGCCGCCTTCTCAGATGTTACACTTCTATCACAGACTCACCTCGTTGGAAGTAGACTTACGATTTCCCCTAGAGAGATCACACTAATGTTATTTCCTCCCTGTACCTGCCACCTGGGTTATTACATCCCTACGGACCCATCGCCAGCTAAGAATTCCTGGTCGGCCTCTCACTCCTCCATCTTCCTCTCTGATCAGTTTCCAACTCTACCTCTGCAGTGTTTCTTGGATCAACTTCCCGTCTTTACAATCACCACTTCAGGTCAGGCATCATCTCTCTTGCTTAAAATCATGGAGTTGTCTCCATGCCCCCAGCCTTCCAGAAAGGACTGGGAAAATTGTGCTCTGAATAATAACAAGAACTCACACTCAGTAAGAAGCCACATGTGCCAGTCACCGAGCCATATGCTCTGTGTTCCTTTTGTCATTTAAGGTTCATTATGACAACCCTGAGGTAGGTATCCTGCCTCCCTTTTACAAACAAGGACACTGGAGCCTAGCGAGTTTGCACAGCCAGTAAATGGCAGAACAAGGGCAGAGGATGATGGATTTTGGAGCTAGACTTCCTGGCTCCATCGCTTACCAGATCTATGACCTTGGACATGTGACCTCTTAGTGCTTCAAAGTCCTCATCTAAAAAATGGGATAATAGTAACAACACCTGCCTCTTAGCGCTTTCTTGAGAATTAATTGAGTCAACATCCAAGAAGCATATGGCCCATGCTGAGTGGTGATGCGCTTGTTAAATAAGTGAGTTAGAGCGCCAGCATGGGGGCAGTATGGCTTCCCAAGGCAGAGTTGCAGCCTAAGTTGGTAAACTCGACCCGATGTCACTGCACTGAAGGTGACCTGGAGCATTAATACAGCATTTCTCCTTCCCTTGTCATTCTTTCACATGCACTTTTTCCCCTATAATTGTTTTGGTGTCAGAGTAATATATAGTTCTTAAATCTGTAATAAATTTGTCTGTAAGTCATAAATTGAAGTACCGGGGCACAGCTGGAACTGCAGGGTCTCCAGATGGTAGGGAGGCCCCTCTCCCTTGCTCCACAGTCTGGCTTTACCCTTCTGTGTATTTGCAGAGTGTGTGTCATTGTGGAATGCTCAGGGCTGGCAGGGGCAGCAGAAACTTGGGCCACCACAGTCAGGAGCATGACGCAAGGGGTTAAGGACAGTCAGTGTGTGTCTGCTGCTCTACCAGCAGGTTCCAGCTTTTGTCTGAGTCTCTGCTGCTTAAGACCAGGAGCGATCACTTAGATCAGTGATATTCCATGATCCTGGAGATGCAGGGCCCATGGAGGCCACCTCCAACCCTACCGAGAGCTGGAGTCCCTGCTTTTGGAAAGATGGCATATAGCGATCCACTGCACAGGAAGCAGTCAACGACATGTGTGTTCTTTGCCAAACTAATATCCCCAATTTTCTAAGGTAAAAGTTCACCTGAAAGTGTGTGAGCTGAATCCCACAATCCATTCATTGAAAGTCTTAAATATAACCTCATGACTTCCTGCTGACAAACATTACGATTCTTTCCTGTTTTACAGTCCTGTAACCCTGTTCCAGGGATTGTCATTGAGGAAACATTAGGGAGAAAAGATACATTGGACACTTCTGCTTCTGCTCAATATGGACTGACAAGGCCATTTTTACCCTTTCTCCTGAAACACAGTGAAACTGGATAAAATATATGACATGACCGTTTTCAAGACATTTGACATTGTCAGCAAAGGACACGGATCCCTGAGAAATAAGAAACTAACAAGCTGAGCCCACAGTTTCCCCAGCCCATTGCCTGGAAGGAATTTACAACCTGCGGTAAAAGGAAGGAGCCCAGGTGGAGCCCAGGGGTCTCCCCGCATTGAAGAGACAGAGCTGAGTGTCTACGGAGACCACGGCAGCCAAAGTTCATGGGGCAGAGCACTGGAGAGCAGGGAGCTGTACAAATAGGGAACTTGTGAGGTTGTTAGAGGACCCTGCCCACGAGTCTTCAGCTGAGGCAATGCCCATGTGTGAGGAAACTACTCAAGACCAGAGAAAGACCCAAAGGGAAGAGGTGGACAATCTCAGGAGCTCACAAAAAACGATCAACACTTCCTGTCCACACCAGCTGGAGTGGATCACTTTATGATTCATGGGCATCAGGGGGGGTGCACAAAGTTCTTGCCTCAGTAGTTTGGCAAAATCAACACTAGATAGAACAATGTTGCTGCTGCCTAACACATCTTAAAAGCAAGACTTGAAAGGATCAAACTGTTTTGAGGCAACTTAAGTGCATCTCTGAATAAAGAGCAAGAATATTTGTAAGAACGCAAAAATACACAGCATCCAGAAAAGTAAATGTACAATGTCTGGAAGCCAGTAAAAAATTACCATGCAAACAAAGGCAGGAAAGAATAGCCCAACATGAGGAGAAAAAAAAGAAAATTGACTCAGAAATGGCACGTGATGGAATTGGTAGCAAAGACATTAAACAGTTATTATAATCATATTCCCTGTCTTGAAGAAGCTAAAGGAAATACTGAGCATGTTAAGCAGAGACATGGAAGATATGGGCAAGACTCAGTTCAGACTTCCAGAGGTGAAAACTATAGTGTTTGAGGTGAAAATAAACTGGATGGGATAACAACACATTAGACGTTGCATAAGACATTATGTGTTAGACATTAATTAATTTGCATTAGTGTCTAATTGCATTAGATACTGCATTTGTGAATTTGAAGTCATGGCAATAGAAATTATCCAAAAGGAAACGGAGAGTAAAAAGACTGAAAAAGTGAATAGAGCCATGAGAAAAACTCAAGCAGCCTAGTAAACTTCTAATCAGAATCCTGCAAAGGAGGGAAGGACAGAACAATATTTAAAGAATATATGGCCAGTCATTTGTTGAACTGTAAGCTCCCAGATACAAAAGCTCAACAAGTTCTAGGCACAAGAAATATGAAGAAAATTATCCTCAGACGTGTCATAATAAAATTGTTTAAAACCAGTGATAAATAGTAAATCTTAAAAGCAGCCAGAGGGAACAAAGATACATATAAGAATGACGGCACATTCCTCCTCAGGAACAATATCAGCTGAAAGACGGTGGAGCAAAGTGCTGAGAAGAAAAACCTGCCGACCTAGAAGTCATCACCAGTGGAAACGTCCTTGAAAGACTTTGTCAGCCAGATCACCACCAACAGAGCCACGCTACGTGGAACATTAAAGGAGGCTCTTTAGGCAGAAAGAAAATCCTGCCAGATGGAAATGTGGATGTAGGTGAAGGAGTGAGGAGTGCCAGAATGGTGTCTATGTGGATTAATGTCAAACATATTCTGTTCTTTTAATTTAAGTCTTTTTAAAAGAGAATTGTTTAAAGCAAAGATAAGAAGACTGTATTGGGAATTTATGACATATGTAGGAGCAAATGTATGGAAAGAAAAGCCCGGGGGAGAAATGCAAGTTTTCGGTTGTAAGGTTCTCATATCGCAGTGCAAGTGGGTTTAATGCCACTGGAACTACCTTCATAAGTAAAGATCTAGATTATAAACCCTACAGCCAACACCAAAATAGCAAAGCAAACAGTTGTTTTTGATAACTTAAAAGAGGAGATAGAATGGAATCATAACAAACACTCGATCTGAAAGAAGGAAAAAATGGGGAAAAAGGAAGAGAGAAGAGACGGGCCAAGTAGAAGACAACAGAATGTAGAGACTCAAACTTAACCCCCCGGTCATTGCATTAAACAGAAGCGGTTTAACTGCCCCAATTAAAAGGCAGAGACTGTTAGACTGGATTAGAAAAGCAAGATCCAACAAAGGATTTCAGGGTAAAAAATATTGCCATGTTAAAGGACTAACTCATCAAAAAGACACAACAATCGTTAATGTTTATGTACCCAATCACAGAGTTTCAAAACACATAAAGCAAAAAAGAACAGAACTGAAAGAAAAACTTTCCATACACAACATTTAACCAAAGATGGGTCATAAATCTACATGTTAAATTATAAAAGAAGAAAATATAGGAGATAACTTTGTGTCCTTGGATTAAGCAAAAATTTCTTAGATACGACCTCAAAAGCACGATCCATTAAAAAAAATCTATGAACTGGGCTTTCACAAAAGCAGGAATTTCTATGTTCGAAAGACACTGTTAAGATAACAAAAAGAAAAGCCATAGACTAGGAGAAAATGTTTGAAGGCCAGATTTCTGATAAAGAAGTTGCATGCAGGATATAGAAAGAACTCTGAGAACTCAATAATCAGAAAATGAATAGTCCACTAAAAAAATGGGAAAGATATTTGGAAACCTCATCAAAGAAGGTATGCATATGGTAAATACGCACCAAAAAGATACTCAGCATCATTAGTCATTTGGGAAATGCAAACTAAAGTTGAAATGAGGTGGCGCAATTGGATTGTCTAAATTGGAAAGACTGACCACACCAAGTCTCGGTGAGGATGTGGAGGAGCTGGGGCTCTCAGACACGGCTGGTGGGAGTGTAAAATGGTGCAACCACTTGACAAACAGTTTGGCAGTTTCTTAAGAAATTAAAGATATACTTGCTCTCTGATCCAACCACTGCACTCCTAGGTATTTACCCCCAGAAGAAAGTATACGTCCATATAAAACTTGTACATGAATTTTCATAGAAGTGTTATCAGTGATACATCCAAACTGCAACAAAAATTCAAAATTCAGCAGGCAAAAGGAAAAGAAGCTGTAGTTTTTCTATTCAGTGGAATATTACTCAGAAATAAGAAAATGATGCACTGTTATTGATAATACGACAGCACGGAGGAACGTCAAAACAAATTATTCCGAGTGAAAAAGCAGTTCTTTACTGTATGACTCTGTTTGTGGGAAACTCTATGAAATGCAAACTGGTTTGTAGTGACAGAAAGCAGACCAGCGGTTGCCTGGGAGGGAACTTCTTTTGAGATGGGACTGGCTACGTTCATCATCTTGATCGTGGTGATGGTGTCATGGATATACACATTTTTCAAAATTCACCCAGTTTACGCTTTAAATAAGGGCAATTTATCGAATGCCAATTATACCTCAGTCAAACTGCTAATAGTGAGAATTCGTGAGAGCTAGTTGTTAACCTATCAAAATATTGATTAGTGGCCAATTCTTTCTGACATACAAAACCTTCTACGGAAGCTGGCCCCACCTCCCTGAGGGAACGAGGAGGCAAGTGCGGTTGGTTCCTCAGTCAGGGCAGCAGAAGGAGCAGGGGAGCAGGTGCGAGGATGGGGAGGACAGGGTGTCTGGGGGTAGTGCCCCCAGGCCGTCATCCACCCCAGTGCCTGGCTTGTGACAGAATGCAGCACTGAGACCCCCACCCCCAGTCTAGCTGTCACAATCAATTAAGAGTGAAAGTCGTCCTCTCCCCTCGGTTACCTCTCGCAGGTCACCGTGAAAGCAGAAGGGAAAACACCAAGGCCTGTGAGACAATTTAGGTAGAAATTGCCGCCTGTGATTTATGGTTTTAATTAAGAGCTTTTTAAGCTTTAATTAAAAAGGTACAAGAGCATTCAGTATTTAAGAAAAATGTCTTTGTGTTTGGGTCAATTGAATAACATAAAATAAAATGAGATACATATTTCTAGTCAGAAGCTTCACGTAAGAAAGCAATGTACATAATTAAAAAGTAAATTTAAACTGATTGGGGCATAAAGGCCTTATAATGGGGAAAGTTGGCTAAGGGGAATATTATTTTCTTTTATTGCAATAAAGCTGGGTATCAGATTCCACATGTTAATGAGGCTGCTTCCTGGGGTGGGTACAAAGGCAAGAATATGAATGTGTGTGAGGATATTATTGCTGCTCTCCAACGGCCCCCGGGGCTGGGAGAGGCTCCTCCGTGTTCCTGGAGAGAGAGAGTGTGTCCCTGGTCTCTGCTTCTCCACTTGTCCTTGGCATTTATCTGCTTCTCGGATGTGGGAGACCTCAGTGAACAGTACTAGGTGAAAATCGTATTCAGTAGCACGGTAATCTACCATGCAAGCGAGCTCGGGGAGTGGGGTCCAGAATGAGGAGCCCTGAAGAGTCGCTCATCATGCCCATGGCCATGAGTGAACTCGTTAGAGCTCAGAACTCTCGGCCTAGGGGATGCCACCTATTTGCTCTGAGGTAGGGTCAAGACAGCCCACGTGTTTGGGCTGCAGACTCGCAGGAGTGTGAGTGGGTGGCATCAGGCAGGGTGACCCCAAAACACAGGCTTGCCCTGAACGCCTGAACTCTGGACCCGCAGGCCAGTTGCAGAGGAGGGGGGTAGATGTTGAGATCATGAGCACTGCCCCTTAGAGCAGCACAGCGACTGTAGGGCACTGGCCACCTCGTGGACTGCAGAACGTGGAGGTGCCAGTGTCTGAAGGGATATGCAACCCACAAGTAGCTGATCCATGGGCAGCCCCCATGCTGCTTCGCTGGCTGGATTCTGCACTCATGTTGTCCTCCCAGCCATGCCCCTTGGCAAGACCTGGGATGTTACTGGAATGTCTCAGCTGCAAGCATCGCTGGAATCCCATCTGCGGGGCCCTTGCTGGCAGGAGGACCCAGAAACCTTGGTAATGGTGCTGACCTTGACCTCCCCAGGTCAGGACTGTCCTGGGGCAGCACAGATATGCAAACTTTCCACATTCATGCTGTGACCTCCAACTCCTCAGGAATACCTGCTGTGTCTTTTCTCAACCTCTTGGATGCTCCCAGGGGGTTGGCGGCATCCTCTCCACTCCACTTTTCCCTTACTCCTTGATGCCTTCTCCGGGGTTGCGTCCCTGCTTGGCATCTGGGTCTGGCCATTGGCTAGACTGGCATTTCCCTGAAGCAGAGCATCAGTCTCCATAGACCCACCCTGTGCCTGGCTGATGAGGCCACTTGCTGGTCTCCACTTTAAGGCATCACATACTTAGAAATATGGATTTTACTAATTAGATGAACTATTTGCTTCATCAATCAGCAACAAAGGACTTATCAGACGAGCTACCTTTGAAGAACAAACTTGACTCCTGCATTGTAGGGACCGTTCAACTGGTAAGATGAAACTGCGTGCACATTTCCAGGAGCCTGTTCCTGCATCATGCATGTCCATCTGCAGTTAGATGCGCGGGGCTGGTGATCCCAGCTCGCCTTTCCCCATCAGTCATCTTTTCTTTTAATTTATGGTACTTTGTGATTCTAAAACACACAAATACCAAAGAGAAAAAGAATCAAAACCCGGAAGTGTTTCTGCACCTGCTCAAGGTCTGTCCCAGGCACGTCCTCTCCAGACGGCAGTTTCCGATTGATCATCACATGCACATGAGGCCCTGGGAGCTCAACAAGAGCTATTTTGGGATAGAGCACAATTCATCCCGGGAATGTGTGCTTCCTAATTCAGCGCCACCACTTAAATGGCTTCAGCAGAGCTGTATCTTCACTCAGAGGGCCGCCGCCAGCTCCGCCTTCCTCTCCCCCGCTCAGCTCAGCAGCACGAACCGGCTCATTGATTGCACTTCTCACCTCCTGGACCACAAATCAAACACGGAGGCACACATCGTCAAACATTTTAATCACTGAGCAGCTGGAAAACCAGCTTGTTTTTCAAATCACACTTGTGATAAGTGATAGAAGATAAACACCAACTGTTTGATTCCTTAAGAGAAACATAATGTTTTCATAACTAAATAAAAAAAAAGTGTGAAGAATTGACACACAGACTTTCGAAATTGTCTGTGCTTGGTGCTATACCGCACCAAACTCCTTGGGTTTTAGGTTTTCGGTTTTCAAATACCAGCAGAAAACCCTGTTCACCTGGACCAGATCAAAACCATAGAGCCTTTGCCTGCCCTGGGGCAAGATGGTGCTCTCGGCCGTAGAAAGGGAGGATTGGAGTGGAAGGAGGAGGAAGGAGGGGTGGGTGCAGCCCCAGGATAGCTCCGAGACCTCCGTGTCAGAAGCCATGATGCATGAGAGGTAAGGGCGTGGGGTCTGAAGGCAGAGGGCTGGTCTGCCTTTAAACTCCATCTCTGCCGCTCGGTTGCTCTGCCGCCTTGGGCCACGGTGACCCTGGTAAGCCTCAGACTCAGTCTGTGAAGTGGGAGAACCGAGATGATGAGTGATGAGTGAGGATTTCTCGCTTCTGCTGAGAAGGGGCCGGAGACGTGGCTCCACCTGCTTCCTCTGAGCATCCTTGTTAAAGAGCTTTTGAAGGGCAGCTTGTTGTTGAGGAGAAGGCTGAGGAGGTGGGTCAGCAAAAATGGCAGAATAGGGAGTTCCAAGGACTGTCCCTCCACAAAAACACCAAAAAATTAAGGAAAAAACTGTTGGAATCAACTTTGTCAGAACTAGGGAAAATAGTCGAAGGTTTACAGCAATGAAATGAATGCTTAATCAAGAAAAGGGCGACCTAAACACAGTGGGGGAATTTGTGGGATTTAAACTTAGCATTGCCTCACCACTCCCCCTACTCCTCTGGTGCCACTCTTGAAGATGCTAGCCCACATTCCCAGAGTGGGCTCCATTCTGTGAGAAGTAGAGTGGATCTTGTTCCTAAGGAACTATATCTGTCTGTTTGACATGTTGGGGGCTCTGTGAAGGATTCACAGTGGGGATTGCTGTGCCTAACTTGGAACTAGCTCAGCATGGAAAAGTGGGTGGTGGAGAGTCTTCCTCGAAAACATTGAAAGTCAAAGGAAGAAGCTGCAGATACCTGGGTCAAACAGCAGATAAACCTGGAAGGAAAGCTGAAAGGTTACTTTGGGAATTAAGGGTTTTGAAAATCTCTTCCCCTGTAATGGGAAATGTAGAATGCCACGTGTATGCCCAGTGCGGGACGTGTGCTCAGAAAAGCCCTGAGAAGATCCTGAAGTGTCACTTCCAGCTGATGTTAGGCTCAGCGCCAGCAGGAAGGGAGGGCTAAGGCAGAGATGCAAATGGACGGGCTGAGCATCTGAGGGGTGCTGCGCATGGAGCCAGTCTGCAAAGCCCAGGAGAGCTTAGATGTCTTTCCATTCCTTTGTCTTTTCTTCTCTTCTCTTGTTTTCTTTTGCTAGGAGTTCTCCACGCATTCAAGGAAGTCTCTGTCAAAACATAGCTGACCACAAGCTAACAGAATAGAGACTTCAGATCATACACAACAAACAATATAGTCTTTAAAAAATAGTCTAGAAATGTCACTTAAAAAACACATGACTACAACCCACAGGAAGGAACCACAACTAACCATGAGGAAGGGCAATAATCTGACTTCTAGAGTTGTCACATTATGATTTTTAAAATGTCCAATTTTCAGCAACAAAAGTACAAAACATGCAAAGAAACAATAGTTTATTCCCAGGGGAAAAAAAAGGAAATACACAGAAACTGTCTCTGGATAAGCACAGGCATTGGACCTACGAGAGAAAGACTTTAACTCCAGTTGAGCATATTTAAAGTCTTACATACGACTTAAAGTGTTAACCATGCTCAAAGAACTAAAGGGAACTAGGAGAATTATATCTCAACAAATAGAGAATTTCAATAAAGAGGGAGAAATGATAAAAAGGAACCAAAAAGAAATTCTAGAGCTGAAAAGCACAATGACTGAGATGAAAAATCACTAGAGGAGTTCAGATGCGGATTGGAGCAGGCAAAACATAATCAGAAAACTTGAATACAGGACAAGTGAAATGACTGAGTCTGAGGAGAAGAAGGAAAAAAGGATGAAGAAAAATAAACAGAGCCGAAGGAGTCGTGGGACGCCATCAAGCTGACCAATATACACATTATTGGAGTTACAGAAGAAGAGAGAGATAAAGGGGCAGAGAGATTATTTGAAGAAATAATGGCCAAAAACTTTCTAAATTTGATGTAAGACATGAATGTACAAACCAAAGAAGCGCAACCAACTCCAAGGAGGATAAACACAGAGACTCATGATAATAAAATCAAATTAAGACAATTCCATTTGCAATAGCATCAAAAATAAAAATCTCAGGAGTAAACTTAACCAAGGAGGAGAAAGACTTGTACCCTGAAAACTGAAAAAAATCACTGAAATTAATTAAAGATGAGATATATAAATAAAAAGATAGCCCACGTTCATGTGTTGGAAGGCTTAATATTGTTAATATGGCAATACAGTCACATGCCACATAATGGTGTCACGGTCAGTGACGCACTGCATGTATGACGGTGGGTCCGTAAGATTAGTACAGTATAGTCTAGGTGAGTAGCAGGCTATATCATCTAGGTTTGTGTAAGTACGCTCTATGATGTTTTCACAACTATGAAATTGCCTAACAACACATTTCTCAGCAACACACAGCTGTACTAGCCAAAGCTATCTGCAGATTCAATGCAATCCCTATTAATCTCCCAACTGCCTTTTTTTTTTTTTGCATTAATGGAAGAGCCAGTCCTAAAATCCATACTGAAGTGCAAGGAACCCTGAATGGTCAAAACAATCTTGAAAAAGAACGAAGTTGGAGGATTCACACTTCCTGATTTCAGAACTTAACCACAAAGCTTCAATAATTAAAACAATGTGGTACTAGCATAATGATAGATATACAAACCAATGCAACAGAGTGAGAGTCCACAAATAAACCCATGCATGTATAGCAAATTAGTTTTTGAGAGAGTGCCAAGACCACTCAGCGGGGAAATAATTTCTTCAGTAAATGGAGCTGGGACAACTGGATATCTGCATGCCAAATAACGAAGTTTGACCACTACTTAACCTATATACAAAAATCAACACAAAATGGATCAAAGACTAATTTAAGAGCTAAAACTTTTAGAAGAAAACCTGGGGGTAAGTCTTAATCACTTGTATTTGGCAATGAATCTGGACATGAAAGGTACAAGCAACAAAAGAATCAATTGATAAATTGAACTCATCGAAATTAAAAATTTTGTGCATCACAGGACACTATCAAGAGTGAAAAGACAACCTACAGAACTGAAGAAAATATTACAAATTATATATTGGATAAGGGCGAAGTATCGAGAATATATTCTGGATAAAGAACTCTTACAACACACCGACAAAAAGAAAAACACAATTATAAAATGGGCGAAGGACTTGAATAGACATTTCCCCAAAGAATACATGCAAATAGCCAATGAGCGCATGAATAATGCTCCACATTGCTAGTCATTAGGGTAATGGAAATCAAAACCACAGTAAGATGCCACCTCACATCCACCAGGATGGTAATTAACAAAAAAGGAAAACAGCAAGGGTTGGTGAGATTGTATAGGAATTTGAGGTCTCATACATTGCTGACCGGAATAGAAAATGGCGCAGCTACTTTGGAAAACAGTTTTTTGATTCCTCAAAAACTTCAAAATAGAACTACCATGTGACTCAGCTATTTCATCCTAGGTGCATATCCCAAAGAATCAAAAACAGGTATTCAAACAAACACCTGTATAAGAATATTCATAGCAATGCTGTTCACAATTGGTGGAAGGTGGAAATAACCCAAATGTTCATGAACAGATGATGGATTAAAAAAATGTGGAATACCCATACAGTGGAGTATTATTCAACCATCAAAAGGAATGAATGCTGCAACATATATGAATATTGAGAACATTATGCCAAGTTGAATAAGTGAGACACACAAAGTCACACATTATGTGATTCCCTTTGTATGAAATATCCGGAATAGGTAAATCCATAGGGAGAAAGCAGATTCCCAGTTTCGAGGGGCGAGGGGAGGGGAGAAGGGGGAGTGGCTGCTTAATCAGCAGAGGGTTTTCCTGGGGAGGATGAAAATGTTTTGGAACTAGATGGTGTACAACTGGCGAACGTGCCGAATGCCACTGAATCGTATACTTTAAGAGGCTTCTAATTTTAAGTTATGAGAATTTCACATCATAAAAAAGTAAATAAATAACAAAAAAGAAA
Source organism: Equus caballus (assembly GCF_041296265.1). Classification (NCBI taxonomy): domain Eukaryota; kingdom Metazoa; phylum Chordata; class Mammalia; order Perissodactyla; family Equidae; genus Equus; species Equus caballus. Next base: position 2,946,074 of record NC_091684.1, read on the forward strand.
GCCCAGGAGGTGCATAGCGGATAGTCACCTGACTCCATCTCTTTCTAGCTGTGTGACCTGGACATGTCACCTAACCTGAGTCAGTTTCCTCGTTTGAAAAATATCACAAATAGCACACAAAATTGGTGAGACTAAGATGGAATGGTGACTGTGCACGCGCTTTGTGCGGATATAACACCCTGTGAGTCATGCTGAAACAGGACCCCATCGTGTACCTGTCACGGAGTTTGCAGAGCTGACGGATTTTCACAGGACCGAGCGCTAAGCGTGGTTTGACCTAAGGGTGCAGGTTGTGGGGAACCAGCCACAGCAGCACCCCCGCCTGTGCAAGCAACCTGAAGGGGCTGTAGACATGGGATATGCAAACCTCCTCCATTTCATCAATGAGAGAGCAGGCCCGTAGAGCTGGCGCGTCTGGCTCGAGCCCGTACCCCAGGGTCTCCGACAAACAGCCCTTTTATGTTTCCATGAGGCTGGGAAATAAGTACCCCTCGGACTTGTTTAAATAAGCGAGATCTTTCTTAATGTGTTTTAATTCGAACAACTGTTTTCCTTCTTATTTTTACTGAACTGATCCTCTGGGCCATTCAGTGGAAGAGCTGGCTATCTACAGATTTATGGAGAAGCCATTCCTCTGCTCAGAGCCCCAGGTAGGGACGACCGGCCACTCTGCAGCCCAGGCTGGCTGGATCAGCCCAGTCCGAGTCCAAGGGAAAAGGGGAGCACTGTGTTTCCTGGGCCTTCTCTCCCGCCCCAGGGTAACTCAGCAGCCTGGGGTTATGGTGGGGGGAGCTGGACGGGCGTGTCTCTGAGGTGCGAGTGGCACTGGGGTGGGGACAGCGGGAGGGGAAAGCTGTGCTGCTGGCTCCTCTCCAGCCCTCCTAACAGGGAAGGGAACCGGGCAGTGGGACACCAGTGAGACCTCATCCCGAGGTGGGCTCTTGGTCCCTGCACCGCCACGTTCAAATCCTTCATTTATTCACTACTGTTTTCCCACCAAGTATGGACGGGATGCCTGTGTGCCACGTCCTTCCTTCGTCCCTCCACATCTGGTCTACTCCCCCTGCCCCATGCACAGGGGGCAGAACTCCTCAGGCTGCATCCATGCCCCCTTTGTCCTCTGGCTTCCAGCTGGTTTGGCTAACCGGGAGCCCAGGTAAGTGGGCGGAGGCAGGGAGAGCAGCGTGTTGGGCATTTATTCCCATGGACCATTTCTTCCAGCTCACTGGGATCTAGCTGCTGCCAACTGAAGCATGCAGCTCCGGTCGGGCAGCCCTCTCCATAGGGCCTCCCTGCCCCCACACCTTGCCTGGCAGCCTAGGGGGTAGTGGGCCTGTCATTCCAGCCCCAGGGCCCCTCACTGCCCACTGGCATCTCTGTGGACAAACCCCGTCTCACTGATCTGTCTCCCACTGGGAGCCTAGATGGCTATTGCTCAATTCTGTGCTCGGTTGGATGAGGGATGTCCAGGTGTCCTGAACTGTGGGCGACCTGGACAGGGATGAGACCTCACTGCCTGTGTTAGCCGAGGCTCCACGGCGGCCTCCATGGCGCAGCATCAGCTTTATCGGTCGCGTTTCCCGATGCTTCCTCTGCGCATGGCCCTGCGTGAGAGCCAGTGGTGGGTGGAGATGAACTGGATGAGCTCATGGCCCCTAGGACCCAGGAGTCTCCTGTGAGGGGCAGGAGTGGGTGGGTGGGTAAGACATTCCAGCCCAGAGCCCCACAGAAACTCTACACACTTCTCCCTCTGATCTCAAACTGTCCCAGTGCCGCCAACTTGGAAGGAGTTTGTGGCTGACGTGGTCTGGGCAGCTTCGCATGGAGAGAGGCCTCAGAGAAGCGACGGGATTAGTGGGCCCGGGAGGAGGGGTGCACACTTTGGATGGAACCGAGCATGTGAGAGGCACAGAGGGCTTCTCGGGGAGCTGGATCAGCTGTAGCTGGTTGGGGCAGGGTGGAAGGGAAGCAGGGTTGACACACTGGGGCCATTCCTGTGGGGCCCATCACCAGAGGGGAATGGGGCAGCCACGGAGGTCAGCCTTCTGTGCATAGTGGAGCGTTCCATCCTACGAAATCCGTGCCCTACCACACTTCCTCCTGCCTGCCTGTCAGGCCATGGCCTCTGCCACCCCCTGAAGGGTTTCTCTGTGTTGAGGGTGGTCCCCACACAGGGAGCACGTAGAACCCACATCCCCAGTCTATTCTGAAGGCGGGAGGGCCCCAGGCTCCACCCATCAGAGGCACCCATTTGGAGGAAAATGTGGTGGCCAAGGTAGCCGCCGTGGCATCTGGATCTTGGTGGCGGCAGCAGCAGGGGTCATTCCCGAGGGGCAGCGAGGTCAAGTAGCTGACCAGAAGAGGTGCTGGTGCTGGAGGCAGCCCTGGGGCAGCAAAGCCGGTCCCTGGTGTTCAGGGTCCAGTGGTGGTGGCCATGGGTTTCCTCCCAGGCCGGCTCTGCATGAGGCGTTGGACATAGCTCCAGCCCTGACCGTGGGTCCGTCTCCTCGGCCCTCCCACTTGTGAGCTGCCTGACATTGGGTACCTACACCGGCCAGAGTGGACTCAGTCGAGGTGACCCATCCTGGCGGAGCCATGTTGTAGCCCCCCGCTTCCCCAGCACTGCCGATGTCACTTGGGTGAGATTTTAGTGTGGCCTCCTCTGCTGGGGGTGTTCGGCACCCCACGTGCAGGAGAGTCAGAAGCCCGGCTTGTCATTTGCTTGTCCCTTTAATCAAAGCAGCTCCGGAGGCCTGATTGCTAATCAGGGAGCATAATGGAAACAGAGCATCGTGTTGTCAACTTGCCATCAAGGTACTTCCTTCTGTTTTCAAGAGCAAGGAAACCATTGACGTGCTCATGAAATTGTTATTTATGTGGCATGTGTCTTTATGAAAAAACACTCCTGAAACATTACATCTTTCAAAGGCAGATTTGAGGATAAAAATCTGTGAGTGAGAGGAAGCAACAACTTCTAGGGGGGCTGGAGTCAGGGTGAGATGAAGCCCTGGGACAAAGCCCAGGCACAGAGCGGTCCCAGGGGGTCCTGGCTCCCCAGGGTGGTGGCCTTTCTTTGCATGCATTCCCCAAAATTGGCTCACAACAATGCCAGGCGGTGGAGCGGTGTAGCCCATAGCAGCTGAGTCAGGCAGAGCCGGGTTGGGTTTGAATTCTGCTCTACCACCTGCTGGCCATGTGGCTCTGGGCACATTGCAGAACTTCCTCCCCTGGAACTGGGGTCATGACAATGCCGCTGCCCTCAGGAGTCTGGACAGGGCCTGATGGAAGACCTGTGCAAAGCGCCTCCTGCCCTGCACATTGGAGCACGGTGGTCAGGCCACCAACAGTGGTGGTGTCCTCTGTTCGCTGGGCGTGTTGCATGGAGATTCATTGCTCTTCCTTCTCCATTATCAGGGGAACTGGGAACTCTTTCTGTTTCCCCAGCTACTGAATTTGTTGAGTATTTACAAAACCATGTTAGCCTCGGGGCTGGCATTTTATGTTTTAGGTCTTCTGGGGACTTGATTTCTATTTCTGTTGGATAGGTCCCTGTGTGTGTGTGTGTGTGTGTGTGTGTGTGTGTGTGTGTGTGTGTGCTCTGAGTCATAGTCAGGGGTGGGATAAATAAATTCAGGTCGTGGAGGAGACATGGAACACACAGTAAGCATGGGGCCAGAGCAGGACCTGCCCACATAGCTAGTGGCCTCGCAAGAGTGTGGGACAAGCACATGGGCAGTGTTCCAGTGTCCTGACCCCTGACCTCTGTGGGATTTCCACAGGCATCCTGAGGGGAACACACGGGAAGGAAAATATTGATGAAGTAAGAAATCCCTCGAAATCTGTGGACATCTGAAGGATCTTGACTAGTGCATGGTGTCCATCAAGCCAAACTCTGAAATGTGTGCCCTTCACGATAAGAATTAAAAAGAAAAACATTTATCTTGTTCTGATAAGGACTTTACCTGAGAAAAATGTCCTGTCCACACATGTGCATACACACACATGCACGCAGAAACTGCAGCACACTCCCACAAACATCCACAGACATCCACACACAGAGGCCCCCATTCATGCATACATCTATCCACACACGTGTGTACACGCAGTGGCATAAACACGTGCACACACACACCCAATGTACACACACCACAGAGGCACGCTCATGGGTGCTCACTCACACACACACTCACACCATGAGTGCACACACGTGCAGGCACACGCACACACTCATGCTCACATACACAAACTTACACACACCATGTCTGTAAAGGAAAAATACTACCTGCAGCCCCTCCTACGCTCCTGTGCGTGCCTGCCTTTCGGGGACGCTCCAGCTGATTCTCCCCTTGAACTCCTGGTTCCTCTCCCTGGGGACCTGGGCAGGCCATGGGAGGCACACCTGCCTGCAGCTTCCGGCTTCCTCGGCACACTCTCTCCCCAGTCTTTCCTCTTCCAGGGTCCAAGATTCCTTCTGAGAGCGTGCAGGCCCCTGACCCCTAACCCCCAGCAACACATTCCAAAGTCTGACACACCCCAATGTTGCTCTGAACTGTAAGAAAACAGACAAGGAACAGGCTGGGGACAGGAGCCTGTGATGCTCTGCACAGCACAGACTCTGGCTCTGAGGCTGGCTCACTCGCCCTGTCCTCATCTGGGTCGCGGCTCCAGCCCCAGGTGGAAACCACTTCTGAGAAGGTGGAGGGAGAGGGCGAGCAGCCAGGCAGAGCTGGGAGGGTCCTCGGGCTCATCTGGGCCAGCGGGTCCCAGTGATGGTAATAGGTGTTATGTTTAAAAGGTGTTCCCTGATCCACTTCATTCTGGAAATGTCGGGTTAAAAATGTTTGCAGGCGCTGCTGAGCACTCAGGAAAAGCACGGCCTTTGCAATAAACGGTGGTTGGACAACTGAATGTCAGTTTGGAAAAACATTAAGCTTGACCCTTAGCTCATACCACACAGAAATAAAAGACTCCATGTGGAGAGGAGAGCTAAATGTGAAAAGCAAGACAACAAAGCTTCAGACGTAACACATGTTAAAGAAAAACTCGTTCATGGCGCTTGTTCAAGACGGCAAGGCAGCCTTTATTCAAGGGGCGCTGCAGTGGGGTTTAGCAGTGGGAGAGACATCGGGCTCAGCTCCGAATATAATACAGCAAGGAAAAGTGGAGGCTTAGAGTCAAGGAGCAGGGAGGGCACAGCGCATGAAAAGTTCCCGAGGGGATATGTCAGGGGGTTCTGGCTGACCTGACCTGACAGGACTCTCACTGAAGGCAGGCCAGGTGGTCAGTGGTCACATGGGGGATGGTGGGACGCGAGGAACCCTATCAGCTGTGGAGGGTGATCAGAAACGGAGGGTGGGGGATTCGGGCTAAATCGACAGCAGGATTCCTCCTACAGTTGGACCATGCAGAGAGGAACACGGAAGCCCAAAATTCAGGAGGGGCACAGCTGAGGAGAGGTCAGAGGCGCAGGGAGGAGTCTGGCCACGGAGAGACTCTGCCACAAAGCAGGATATCTCCAGGAGCCCGAGCGAGGAAAACATTTCTTCACAGGACACAAAAAGCGTTCATCAAAAAGCAAAGATTAACAAGTTTGATTGCATTCAAATGAGGAACTTTTGTGGAAAGGACACCGGGAAGAGAATAATAAGGTGAGCCTGACAGTGGAAGCGACTTTGCAGCAGGTGGAATCAACATGGGCTCACACCCAGAGCGTGTGAAGCAGTCTGTTCATGGAGTCCAGGCCCCCTGGTAGCAGCCTCTCCACGCACGCACTTAGCAGCAAACGCCTCTTTGTCGCGTGAGAAAACCATCTTCGTTCCACTTCATGCAAAGGGACTGGGGAAGGCCTGTTGACTGGCGTTGGGCACCGCCATCACGGACAGGAGAGGCCAGTCCACCAGGAGGCCCCAGGAGGCCCTGAGGGGCGAACCCCCAGCAGCCACAGGATGAGCTTCAGGCCCATCGATGCCCATGGAACACGGCACGCGGAGTGTGTGCACCCTGGAAAGGGGACGGGGGACTCTGCACCTGCAAAAAGGCCAAGAGGGAGAACTGCCAGCCTGTGATGCCCCCAGTGGAGACGGGGAGAGACGACTGCCACCTCCAGGCACCGGTCATGTCCCTCCCGGCAATCAGAAACAGTCACTCTTTTCTCCCTGAGGCGTGGTGAGAGAAGTGGGGCCTGGCACCAGGAAATGCCTCCATGGACTGGGCCACGGTGCCAGGGAGCTGAGGCCGCAGGACTCGGCAGTGAGGGTCTTCGGTGGTCTCAGGAGCAGACCCCAAAGTTCACACCTTTCTCCTACTCTCTCCTGTCCCGCACTTGGGAACGGAAGCTCTGAATCTGGGACGAGCCTCACGTAGGAAGGACCCCTGTGCAGTCCCGCAGAGGCCTGAGGCCTGGGCTGGCTATCAGTCACTCTTTATGGATCTAGCTGAATGTAACCAAAAGCAGAAAGATTCAGGGAAGTAGTCAAACGGTACCGAAAGTTTATTCCTCATTCACCACCTCGGAATTGCTTCCTTCTCATTCGTGAGAAGCCCGCTGCTGCTGCTACGAGACTGTAGCGCCCCTGGGTAGCGAGGGAGCTGGTTTCCATCCACCTTTCCTGGAGAGCAAGGGAGGGCAGGGGTCCATGCAGGTGGCAGATGAGGCCTGGGGTTCAAGCTGCAGCTCTGAGCATCATGTCATCAGAGCCCACGCTGAGCCCATGGCCAGACGGAAACGCTCGAAAAGCTTTGAAGTTCCTATCTCCTGAGCCCCGCAGCTCCCGCCAGCCTGGACTCTCCTTACCGCAATGCCAGGACAACCTTGATCAGACTTCTGTCCAAGGAGGGTCCTGGTGTGGCTCCCCCTGCCTGGACGGGAGCGGCCAGGCTGGCGCAGGCTCTCCGCTGTGAGGACAGAGGCAGCTCTGCAGCTCTGTGAGAGGGGGGTCAGGGAGACTTGGCCACGCCCTGGGCAGGGACCAATGTGTCCTGGTCATTAGCGGTAGGCAGGGTGAGCCCTGGACAGGGCGAGGTTCTGCCTCCAGCCCCGCTCTTCACTCCTGAGGTGAGGGGTACACGGTTCGCACTGTCCCCAGGATCCCCCAAGTCCCCTGGGCCGCTTGTGTCTTGGGATCCAGCCTACGTGGACTCCTTGGAGGCTCATGGAGCTCTGGGTCTCATCCCTGAGGCTGCTGGGATTGCACCATCCCCTAACTTCTCACCCCCAGGTTCATCTCTCTCTCTTCTCTGGATGTTACAGGTTTTGCTCTCTTCTTCCTGAGTGCCATGTGGCTGCTTTGTTATCAAAAGAAGCCACCAACGTAAAGACACACAACGACATTGGAATGAAGACACCCCCGTGAGCCCTGTGTTCCCGGAAGGAGAGGCCGTCCAGCACCTCAGGAGTGGGTTGGCTGCTCTCCCACCTCCTCCTGGCTCCTCCCTCTCCTCCAGGCTGGACTCGGATTTCTTAGCAGGAAAGTCAGGCCCACACCTGCCCCTGCACCGACCCTCTGCTGGACTACAGGATGTGAGGTGTGGGGTGAGGGCACCCCTGGGACCCTGAGGATGGCAGATGGGCAGGAGCAGCGAGTGGAAGGAGACATTGCTCTTTCTGTCTGTCTGTCTGTCCGTCTGTAAGACAGGCCGTAGAGGGACCCTGTGGAGCAACTATGCCCCCAGACAGTCGGGTTGGAAGTGTGGCTGTGCCCAGGCCTGTGCGGCTCAGCCCTGGGCCTCTCTAAACTGGGATGGACCCGGGTGGGCAAGGAGGCCTGCAGAGACGTGGGTCCCACCCGGGCCTGCACAGGCTCAGGGGCGCTGGACCCTGCGTCTGCTGCTGGTAGACGGGCTAGAAAGGGTGCGGCGGGTAGAAGACAAGCCAGGTGGGGTCAGCCTGGGCTGAGTCTCACCTGCCCCCTTATCCTTTGGTGATGGGGCTAAGACCCAACCTGTCTGAGCCTCAGGGTAGGGCGGGCGTCTCGGGATCCCTTGCCCGTCACAGGAAGGATGTGCATGGTCGCCGCATGGTCCTGATCAGGTCAGGAGACATGATTTGACCCTGTCACCGTTGCTCTTTCACGCCGAGCAAGCAGAGCGTCTGGCAGCAGCTAGTAACAGGACCCTGTACCCTGGGGCGTGGGAGAGACAGTCCAGGCTGGGTACCCCCGGGCACTGCAGCCCTCCGCCTACTTGTGGGTCGGGATATAGCAGAGAAAGTACAGAGGGATGCGTGTAGACAGAGTGTTATTTGCTGTGCACAATCACTAACTAATACTCTGTCTGCTAAAATGACTGAACTTGTCGGGGCCCAGCCGGTCAGGTGGCCCGGGCGGCCCTGGCATGGCATTTACTAGTTTCTCCTTCAGAGTTCTGGCGTCAGCTCTGGGTGGTCCCCACCTGGCAGCCCCTGACATGGGCACTGGCCCCCAAGGGCAGTAGGGAAGCACTGGTGGGTTCCACCCTCGGCAGGTGGCAGAAGCCCCTCTTCCAACAGGCCCCCCAGCTGCTCCTTCCCTCTGGGGTTCTTCTCCCCACGGTGCCTCACACGGTTGACCATCCATCTCCACATGGCAGGTGCATGAGGGCAGGGCGCAGGCTCTCTGTCCATCCTTGTCTTTCCTGCATCCTGGGCCTGGGCAGGGCTTGGCTCCAGTAGCTACTCAATAAACGTCTGTTTGGGGATGAATCTTCTGCCCTTTCTGACTCCCAGTTTCAGGCTCTGTGGAGGGACACTCAGGCTTATGCTAGTCATAATTCAGTCATCTTTGCTTTGCTCCAACTGCACTAAGTTCCCCTCCCTCTTTCCTGCCACCTGCCCCTTCTGTCCTGGGGCCCCTGTCCCTCACGTCCCTCCCAGTGGCTGCAGTCAGCCCACACCCTCTGCAGGGCCTGCTGCCTTCTGCTCTCCGGCCTCGGAGGAGGGTGGAGGAGCCCTTTCCCTCTCCTGGGAGGTTGCTCCCGCCACGATGGGCAGGCAGATGCTCCCCTGCAGCCAAGCTCAGAGAAGGACGCTGACTCCCTGCCCTGGGCCACAGGCTGGGGCTAGAGGACATGCCTGCAGTGGGTTTGTGTGCATTTTCCCCATGGTCGCAGGGGGCTGGCACCCCCACGGGGTCTGGGAGAGGGCTGGGCCTCCCAGGCAGAGTTCTACGGTGCTGGTGTGCAGCGGGCAGACGGCCGAGGAAGGGGGGCTCAGGAAGGGGGAGGACTCTTGTCCTTTGCGGTCCTTCCTCTGAGCAGTCCCCAGACCCTCGACCAGGGGCTCCAGATGCTGCCTTCAGATCCAAGGCTTGAGCCACAGACAGATCCCTGCCCCTGTCCCATGGCCCCACAGGCCTGTTGCTGTGGAAACCAAGGTGGGCCCACCCACAGTCACAAGAAGCCCCCCACAGACAATGCAGAACTCTCTGGGAACGGGAACAGAAACAGGATTAGGACCCAGGGGGCAACATGAAAAAGAGCCCCACTCCTCTGGTGCTGGCTGCTGATGCTGTTCCCATGGTAACTGATGGTTGCTGAGCAGGAAAAGGAGGTTGTAGGTTCTGCTTTTCGTCTCTGCACATCTCGGCAAGGTGCACCGTACAGTCAGACCTGGGGAGGCTGGGTCGGCATGCCACACATGCTTTCTACAATGAGAAAGAGGATCTTTTCATCTTCAAAAGAGAGAAAAAATCCAAACTTTATCTGTATACAAAAGTTTTAATTATAAATGTAGCAGTACTTAAAGTTACATCTTGATTTAAAAATAAAAGATTTAAAAGGCCCATGGTCCAGTCCTCTCACTTTGACCCCTCACATTTGTGATAGAAAAGGCCGGGCCACCTTGTCTACACAGCAGGAAGGGGTCTGCTGTGGTCTGGGGATGACTTCACTCTCCTCACATTCTCTTCCTTCTGCTGATGCAGAGCCCTTGCGGTTGCCAGATCCCGTGCTTGGTATTTATAGGGGTTCATCCTCTCCTTTCTTCTTATCCCTTCCCTCCTCTCCCCTTCTCTTCTCTCTTTGTCTTTATTCAGACTGTTCTTTTTCCTATTTTTAAAAGAGGAGAGGGACCCCAGGAGAGCATGTGTACTTAGCTGGTGTCAGGTGCAGGATTGGGAAGAGGTCCCTGGTCCCAGTGCCAGGCCATCTGTGCAGGCCCCCCAGGTGTGGGCCCCGGGCAATGCTTTCCCACGTCTCCAGAGAATGTCTGTATTGTTGTGCCCAGAGCCTAGAGGGGGATTGGGCTGCCTTCGTGCAGTGGTGGGACAAGGAATGAGGGACTTGAGGAGCCCTGGCTGCCTGGGGAGGAACCCTCCCCTCCTGCTCATGTACTGTGGGCACTGAGATGCCCTCAAAGCTCTCTCAAGGCACCTGAGAGAATGTGCCCATAGTGGGCATGGGCTCCGGGGAAACAGTGACACCTCAGCAGTTAACTCACATTGATTCTCTTTGAAAGCTGTCGCTTACCTTCTTTCATTATGGAGTACTTCATACAAGAAGTTCTCACGTGGTTGGTGCTTGATGTGTCACTCTGCACCAGCCTGAGCTGTGTTCCCCTCATTCCCTCTCTCACCATCTTTTGGAACTTCTATTGGATGGAGCACAACCCATCCTGTCCTGACCCCGCGTCCATTGACTTCTCTCACATTTTCTATCTCTGTCTCTCCGTGTGCCATCCTTTGTGATCTCCTCAGCCGTATTTTACCAAATCCATTATTCTTTCTTCAGCAGTGTCTAGTTTATGACTTAACTCATCTAGTGAACTTCTTCATTCAATGACTGTTTTCCATATCTAGAATTTCCACTTGAGCCTTTTTCAATCTTCTCTGGAATATTTTCTCTTTTAATTTACACTATTCTTGCTTCTCTGTCTCCGAACATTTTAAAATATGGAAGAGTAAAATGTAAAGATGATTTCAAAGAATTGCATAGATTATCTTGACCTTCTAGATATCAAGGTTATTATGAAGCTACAATGATTAAACAGATTGAGAATAAATATATTGATAGACCAATGAAGCAAACTTCCTTGCCCAGAAACTGGCCTATATTTATATGAGAACTTGGTATTAAAACATCAGTGCAGGAAAGAAAGCGATATTTAGTAAGCGGGGCTGGGAAAATTGGTTACCCCTATAGCAAAAGTGGGCCCTTATTTCACTCGATACAAAAGAAAAATATACTTTAAGATCCAAATGTGTAAAATGAACTATTAACATTTTAGATGAATATAAAGTAGAATGGCCTTGATGACATCGTGAGAGAAAAAGCATGAACAGTTCAGGAAAAGATTGATGCTTCTTGTTGCATCCCTCATCGCTATCCTCTTCCAAAACAAAACAACAAAAATAAATAAAGAAAAATCTTTCAAAGGGGAAAACCCACCTCAAGCATAGTTAATAACACAATTACAGAATAGGAAAGAGTATTTGTAATGCATATAACTGACAAAAGTTGAGACTAAAGCAAATAATGAACTTTTACAAATTAATAAGAATATAAGTAACTGAGCAGATAATTGAGCAAAGATGCAGACAGGATATTTGGAGCAGAGGAAACCTGAAAGGACAATGAATAAGAACAAAGACGCTCGACCCCTCTTGCAATTCCCATTTGCAATTAAAAAGTGCCAATTAACATGGTGAAAGGGGATCTGCTTCTACCTGGGGGGATGGAGCGCTGGGGAATTGCTGTCTTCCTGTAAACAGCTAGAAAACCGGACAATGTATGTGAAACAACTGTGTCCAGACACTGGATAGCCGGGAGTGCAGGACAGCGCTCTGCAGAGCAGAGCAGCACACATGAGGCGAGCTCTATAATGGCAGCAACTTGCAGCCCGAGGCAGTCTCCAGCAGTGGGGCTGGAGGGGGTATCTAAGGAGAAGCCCGCAGTCCACTGGGTTGAGGAAGCAGGGATTGGAGTTCGGAAGGTGGAGGCAGCTGGAAACTGTGGGCTGAGCGCCAGAAAGTAAGGTCCTGCAAGGGATGGAGAGCATCGGAGGCCTGGACAGGACCCCTAGGGACTAACCCTGAGTCCTGATCTGCCAATTCATGGGCCAGGCCCCCAGGTTGGAGAAGGAGCCCCAAGAAGGCCGCGGGCTGAACATTTAGGAGTAAACACAGGCTGCAGACAGCTAGTAGTCCCACTGCCCAGGGTGGTGAGAGGTTATAATACCCGGGGCATTCGGTCAACTTCTCTGGACATCCCCAAACTGACTCTAATATTTACGTGGGAGTGTAAGGGACCCAGAAGAGCCAAAACAATCTTGGAGAAGAACAGATTTGTGGGGTTATACTAGCCGAAATAAAAATGTAACTACCAAGCTTTAGTAATCAACGTGGTGTGGTATTAGCATAAAGATAGACATACGGATGAGTGGAGCGGGATAGAGTCCAGAAATCGGACCACACGTGTACGGCTAAAGGATTTTTGACAAAGGTCCAAGATAATTCAATTAGGAAAGGATGTTCTTTTTTAACAAATACTTTTGAAAAATTGAATATCTACATAAAAATTGAATTTCAATGCTTACCTTACATTACGTGCAAAATTTAAGTCAAAATGGGTCATAGCCTTAAAGAATCTTGAAGAAACTATGGGAAAGCTTGTGACTTTGGAGTCAGGCAGAGCTTTCTTATATTGGATGCAAATATCATAAATCTGAACTGAAAAAGAAATTGATAAAATTGGATTTCATCAAAATTGAAACTTTGCTATTCAAAATACTTTAGTGAGAACAGTGGCCACAGACTGGGAAAAAAATATTTCAAAACATGTCTGATAGAGATCTTATATATTGAATTGTAAGGAACTCTTACATATCAATAATTAAAATAGAAACAAACTGATAAAAATTGGACAAAAGACTTGAAGAGATACATAACGGCCAACAAGCTCCCTATCATTAGGTGAATGTAAATTAATACAAATTATTAATCAGTACAAATTAGTGGTACCAGGCCTCATCTGCTACAATGGATGAGCAAATAGAAACAAATGGACCCATTGCACTTTCGTATATATGATACAAACACACTGAAGGGGAGGGACCCATCCCAAGTGACTCCTGAACACAGAGTTTTGAGTTTATACCCTCAGGCTAAAGACAAAAAGAACTATAAACAAATACATTGTGGTATTCCTTAGCAAGTCTAGAAAGAGTGAACGTGTTTTATGGAATTCCACAAATAAATAAATACATTGTGGATGATGGTAGTGAGGCTTCTTATCGTTGGAGAAATAAGGAAAGGGGAGTGTGTTGGCGTGAACCGTGTGGGGTCGGGTTCGAACTGGAGGTGTCAACGTGAATTCATGATGGTAGGCAGTAAATAGATAGGAGTAGGAATGGATGCATTGTGTGATTGTCTGTGTGTGTATACAATTCTCCACTACAAGGAGTCAGAAAAATTATTTCTGAAGAGTTTTATTAATTAGGCCTGGGCTAGGCAAGGACAAGATGATCCTGGAATGTTTTTCTGTGACAGAAAGCAAGGATACATGCCAAGAATGACAGGACATGTCAAAAAGATACACAAGGCAGCTTGAAGGGACTCCCACTAGGCAAGTATGGAACAATGTGAGCATCAAAATAAATAATGACAGTAATGGATCATAACCTATAGAAAAGGTAAGAATCTGTGACATTGCATAGATTACACAAACACAGACACACACATAAATGGGGGAGAAGGAGAAGCTCTTCCTTTCCTTTCCACGGACTCCTACTAACAGAGGTGGAAAGAGTGATGGAACTAGAAAATCACAGAGTGTCAATCGTCGTATTAGTAATTGCTTCAGGCAATGGTCACCAGCGGATGTACAGCTATAGGGTAAAAGTTTGACGGAAAAACAGGGGATTTACGTAGTCTCAAAGTATCTCCTCGCAAGAGACTTGTTAACTACAAAGGAAAACTAATAACTCCACAGTGGAGTAACCTGATGGACGCCACACATTTACCAAGGGACGGAAGTCAACATCACCAGTAAAGGGATAAATTGACATCATGTGCCTCCAGCTAACATGCACTGAGACGGACACAATGTCACTTCTCAGTATTTCTGATAAAAGTATATTACCTGAATTTAATCATGAAGAAACATTAGACAAACCCAAATTGAGTGAGGATCACTTTACAAAACAAATAGCCTGCACTTTTCAAAAATATCAAGGTAAAGAACAGGAGAGACGGAGGAACTAGACCCCATCGAGAGACTAAAGAGATAGGACAATGAAACACGATGTGTGGTGTAGTATTGGACGCCAGACATTTTTTTCTTTTTCTATAAAGAACATTAGTGTGACAATTAGCGAATTTTGAATAAGATCTGTAAATTAGATAATTGTACTGCATTGATGTCAATTTCCTGACTTTGACAATTGTGCTGTGGTTACCTCAGACAATGCCCTTCGATTTTAGGAAATACATACTGAAGCATTTATGGGTAAAAGAGTATTATTCAAAAGCTTATTCTCAAATGGCTCAGAAAAATATTTATGGTGAGAGAAAAAATGATGAAGCAAATATGATGAAATGTAACATTTGGGGGAATCTGAAGGAAGGTGACCATGAATTCTTTGTATTGATTTGGCAACTTTATCAAGTCTGAAAGCATTTCAAAATAAATTGTAAATAAAATAAATGTAAGCAGATTAAAGTATACTGAGGCATCATTTCACACTCATCACTTGGAAAAATTAAAGAAATGTGTGCCAATATCCCAGGGAGACTCATTCATGTTACTGGTGGGAGTGCGACCTAAGGGCAGAGACGTCCCCACTCATGATCTGTGACTTCGGTTCCAACAGTTCTTTGAGCATCTCCAGTTCACATATGCAAGGATGCATACACTGAGCTTGTGCCGTAGCATGGCTTACAACAGCAAACACCTGGGAGTTACGTAAGGGACCAACCATGTGGAGTGGATACCCGTGTCTTGTTATTTTCGTATACTGGACTTGTACATGCAGCAGAGAAAGCGAATGAATCTGAGCTAAGTGGACCAAAATGCAGAATTCTCCAAAACAATATTGAGTAGAAAAAAGTTTCTGAATGTTCTATGCAACATAGGGTTTAAAAAAAAAATCCCAAACCATATTTCTCTATGACTTCTGAATACACATTACCTATTAGAAAACTATAACAAATAGGTCAGGAATGATATTGATTTCAGCATAGTTGTTATTTCTGAGAATGCAAGGTAAGTATAAAAGGGACCTTAAAAAGCATAGGTAATATTTCATTTTATGAGAAATAATCTGAAATCGTACGAGAGAGGTTAGGATTTATTAAACTGGGTGGTGGGGTTGTATGTGTGTGTTGTTAGTCTCTGTCCTTCTCAGTGTCTGGAACGTTCCTCATAAAATAGAGTAACCCAGGGGCTAGATTCGCTTTGCCTCTGTCCCCTTTCCCGCCTAGCCTGCCTGCTGAGCCACCCCCAGCTCCCTGCCCTCTCCTCCCTGCTGGGGTCAGTGGATGGGGAGGCCCTGCTGGGGTCACAGAGGAGGTGACCAACCTCCCCAGTGACTGAGGGGGTTCCTGGGACACAGGACGTTCAGTGCTAACATGGGAGAGTCCTGGCAAAAGAAGGATGAGCTGGCCACTTTGATCAGAGGGAGGTAGGAAAGTGAGACTCTGCGTCTGTTCCCTGTCCCTCCACTCATCCCCACAGGGTGGTTGGGCTGGCTCTGACCCGCACTGAGTCCAGCTCCACCAGGCAGCCCTTCCACATATCCACCTTTCTCTTCTCACTTCCCCCTCCCCAACTCACCAGGCCTGGGGTGACAAAGCTGTCCCACTGTGACTAACCCGGCCACCCGCCTCACCCCTGAGCCCTGCACACAGCTTGTCAGCTCCATTGTCAAACTCCCCTTCTCCACTTGAGTGTGAGCGGCATCTCCTCCTGCTTCCCTTCTGGACACCAGTTCATGCTGTCACTCACACAGCTCTGCAGGCTGCCCCTTCCGCTCCAGCGGTCCCATCGGCAGGGACAGGCCCCGCCCACTATGCCCACGTGGTCTCTTGGTTTCACGATTCTTCTGTGCACAGTGGGGCTGCGATAGGATGTTGGGGAATGGAGAAGGCTTCCTGTTTTCTCTGCCTGGTCTTCAGCCCCATCATCCAGGTGGGCAGGACCAGCCCTCGCCCTGATCGCCCTCCCTACTCTTACATAAAGGCCTCATCTAAGGGGCACACCTTCCAGCTTCTCCATGAGGGCAATGCCTTCACTCCCTCAGATGAGCACGCAGGAAGCAGAGCGGGTCCCAGATGCTCCTGGGTGGTCCAGGTGGAAGACATCCCTGAGCTTTGTTGAGCGCGGTTTCCTCCCAGCCTTTCAGGCTACACTGATAAACTAGGTCCCCAAGCTGACGGTGTGTGGGGTTCCTGGATGTTGAGCCTTCTCTGAGTTGGGGTGAGAGCTCTGCTCACCACCTGCTGTCAAGAACAGTTGTCTTTCACAGAACACGCAGTTCCTCGGGTTGGCTTCGGCACGCTCCGTTATGAAGAACAGCAATCGCAGCTTCAGCAATTTCATGAAATCTCTCGCTAAAGTGCAGCAAATATTTCTAGCCTGAGCATTTCATTTGTTTGAGAGCCGCTTATATACATTTATGACCCAGGGAGCCCATCTTTCAATTTTTTCAAGTTTAATAGATTGTAAACTAGGAACGGCAAATCTAATGCTACATGAAATTATCAGAGATGAGCCAAACGGGCGCGTAATTGGCATCTGGATGACTTTGAACTAACTATCAACTTTTGTGTAAAATAACATATTTTGGCTCTTTCTATGTGGGGTTAGCCACAGGTAACACAGTTGGATTTGCTCCAAAGACATCCACTTAATAGTGTCATTTCTTTAATTAGGATGGGCAGCTAGTAATCCATTTTCAAATAATGAAATACTGTACGGGGAGTTCAAAGCAAATTTTGTTAAAACACCTGTGATTTCTTAAGTTCAGCAGGAGAAAAGCTTGTAGGCGATAAAAGAAGGAGGCAATTTGATAATGGAATTGTAAAAGCAGGGTTCTTTTTCTTTCTTTCTCTCCCCAAAGCCCCAGTGCATAGTTGTGGGTCATTCTAGTTCTTCTGTGTGGGACGCCACCACAGCACGGCTTGATGAGCTGCGTGTAGGTCCACACCCAGGATCCAAACTGGCGAACCCTGGGCCGCCACAGTGGAACGTGCAAACTTAACCACTCGGCCACGGGGCCAGCCCCTGTTCGTTCAATCTTAACCGGAAACTTAAAGAACAGGTAATAAATTCAGTCTTGGAAAGAGCATTGTTCTGCTACATACCCACCTGGGTGAGTAGTGTGGGACAGGTTGCCAAGACACCAAAGAAAAGACCCAGAGACAGTGAGTGAGACACACGGGTTTACTGGGAGTAACTTACAGGGACGGTCCAGTGGCGGCCGGCTGGACAGCGAGGTGCACCCGCTACCTCCCTGAGAGAAGCTGGCTTAAGTAGGCAGAGGAGCAAAGGCTGCATGCTTGTCAAGGGGCTGTCTTTGGTACGACCAGCCTTCCCAGAAGAGTAGTTCATACAGAGGGGCTCTGTGCCCCTGTAAGACGCAATGCTCTTTATGTGGGGTAAGGGAGGGTCCAGGCTGGCCAGGCCTGAGATTGTTACAAATTCCAGCGGCTGGGGGGCCTGCCCAGAAGGGAGCCGGAAGGACACGTGGTTGCAATGGGCCTGGGGGCTTTTGCTGAGCAAGCAAGGCCCAGGCCCTACTAGTGCCAACTTCCTTAGGGTGTGTGGATGTTCCCTGGAGCTGGCCCGGCCTCGGCACCCACACGCCCCTCCTGGAGGCTGCGCTTCTTCTCTTGCTCCTCTGCTGTGTTTATCTCCAGTCTGACTTGGGGTCCAGACCTCCCTTTCCCCAAACCCTTCCAATGGACACTCCCTCGGACACTCTCCGTCTGCTCCTCTTCCCTGAATGTCCCCTTAATCTGCCTCCTCTCGCTGACACCTGGCTGGCCTTGGTGGTCCCCCAGCTAGTACCACACAGATCCAGAGGGGCTGCTGGCCTCCTTGTTTCACCATCTCTCCTACTGCTAGAACCTTGGCTCCTTCAAAGCCTCTGTCACCCCACTACCACCTGTCACACTGCCACATTGCCCCATCTGTTGACACCCCCCCGCCCCCGTCAAGCCCTGTTCATCAAAAAGTTTAGGACCAAGCCCTCTGCCTTGGCTGCCTCCATTGTGTGTCCACCATTCTCAGCAACCTCAGTATCGACATAGACAACATTGTTTACCTTCGCCTCTCATTTCTGGAAACTTCCATTTCCAGTGATATCATTGTAAAGAGATTTATTACAATGAATTGGCTCACATGATTATGGAGCCTGACAAGTCCCAAGATCGGCAGGGTGAGTGTGAACTGGAGACCCTGGAGGGCCCACAGATGAGCTTCCGTCTGAGAGCGAAGGCCTGAGAGGCGGGAGAGCCGATGGTGTAGTTCCAGTGTGAACGCCGACGGGCTGGAGACCCGGGAGGAGCTGACGAAGGCAGGGAAAAACCGAGGTCCCAGCAGAAGGCACTCAGGCAGGAGGAAACTTCTTTTGTTTGCCTTTCTGAGGGTCAGCCTTTTTGTTCTATTCAGACTCTAGATGCGTTGGATGAGACCCACCATGCCGGGGACGGCAACCTCCTTGACTCAGTCTACCGATTCAAATTTTCACCTCATCTGGAAACACCCTCACGGACACACCCAGAGTCATGTTTGATGCAATGTCTGGGCGCCCGTGACCCAGTCAAGTTGATACATAAAATTCGTCATCACAGGCCTGCCCCTCCCCGTACCCTAGGCCTCTTCACTATAAACCCAGCCTCTGGCCAGCATCTCTGGTCTCCGCCCCTTTGCTCTTGAGAACCGTGCTGAGACCACTGCAAATCTCTGGCTTTTCCCTTTCATGTCTTTGCTCCCCACTCTGTCCGTGGATACCCCGATACTCAGCCTGTTCCACGGGAACTCAACTTGCACGTGCCATCTCTTTATCACCCTCACCTAGAAGGACCCCAGTGCAGGTGACACTTCACGCCAGTCTCTTCCCTACCTGCACCTGCGGACTCGGTGTGGCTGGAAATAAACCCTCAATTGTGACAACTCTCATCTGAGATCATCACCATCTCAGGGGCCCTGGATACACCTCCCTTCATGCTCCCCGGTGGTGGTTTTGTGTTGACCGGAGCTCTTTTCCTATTCACCAGGAAAACAGAGAAGTCAGAAGGACACTCCATCATCTTTCACCACTCAACCTGCCACATTCCATCATCTGAGCCCGTTCTGGTCCTCTTGGTCTCTTCATCTGTAATTGTTAACACATTGTCTTAACTGTGAGAACTTCATAGTCATTCTTGCTCTGTGATAGGGCAAGACGACACAATGTCTGAGACGGTTTGTCCCTTCACTTCTGTAAAATCATTAAAAGAGAGGATAGAAAAGGCAAAATAGGGCCGGCCTGGTGGCGCAGCGGTTAAGATCACACGTTCCGTTTTGGCGGCCAGGGGTTCGCTGGTTTGGATCCTGGGTGTGGACGTGGCACCGCTTGGCAAACCATTCTGTGGTAGGCGTTCCACATAGAAAGTGGAGGAAGATGGGCACGGATGAGCTCCGGGCCAGTCTTCCTCAGCAAAAGGAGGAGGATTGGCAGCAGATGTTAGCTGAGGGCTAATCTTTCTCAAAAAAAAAAAAAAAATCCAGAGAACTGTACACTAATAAAAAGCCAATTTAAAAAAAAAGACAAAAATAAAAATCAAAAATTAATAACAAGGTAGAAAAGGTATAAAAGAAGGAAGCATAAATAAGGTGTCCGAAGCTGGAGTAACTCTATTGGCAACCGCAGTAAATATGAGAGCTCCTTCTGCAACCACGAGACCGTGGCTCTCTGTCTTACAAAACTAAATTCAACTCGACGAGTTTATAAGACAAAAAGAATATTAGAGAATAAGAATTTTTAAAGAGAATTGTTTTCTTTTAAAACTTTATTCTCTAAAGGAAAGTGTGGGCTGTATTATTATATCAGACAAAGAAGATTTCAAGGCTAACCACATTAAGCAGAATAAGGAGGTGCATTTCATTTCAGTAAACAAAGGTCAGCTGCTGTGGGAGTTGCTGCAGTTTGCATTCTTCAGAAACCAAACCCCAGACAAGGGCGTGGCTGCGAGTGGCTTGTCTGAGAGACGATCCCCAAAGATGCGAGGAGGGAAACAGGGACAGGGAGGGGAAAGGTCTGTATAGGGTGTGTGTTAGTCAGGGATCTGCAGAGAAAATGAGCCAACAGGACCTCTCTATCATCTATCTGTCTACTATCTGTCTACCTACCTATCTATCTATCTACTTACCTGCCTGTCATCTATCTATCCTCTATCTAGTATTTATCTATCCAGCCATCTTTTTACCTATCATCTGTAGCTATCCATCCATCTCTGTCTATCCCTGTCTATTTACTGTAAGGAATTGGCTCACACTATTATGGAGGCTGAGAAGTTTCACAGTCTTCTGTCTGCAGGCTGGAGGCCCCAGAAAAGCTGGTGATGTCATTCTGAACTGGAGGGCCGATAGTGTAAATCCCAATCAGAGGGAAGGAGAAGACCCATGTCCAAGCTCAAGCAGTCAGGTCAAGAGAGCAAATTCTCCTTTCCCTCACGTTTTTGTTCCACTCGGGCCTTCAGCTGATTGGATGAGGCCCACCCACATTGAAGAGGGCAACCTCCTTTCCTCAGTGGACCGATTCAATTGCTAATCTCATCCAGAAACACCCTCACAGACACACGCAGAATGTTTAAGCAAATATCTGAGCACATGTGGCCCCGTGAAACCGAGCATAAAATTCATCGTCATAGAGGGCATTGGTGAGCGTGGGCAGATGGAGTTCAGAGGCATTGGGGTCTGTGGAGAAGCTGGGGGCACACCTCCACGCTGTCTGACTGGAGGGCAGTTTCTGGGCATGTACCATCTCACCCCGCTGGCTGCAGGCTGCCTCCATGGATGCTGACCTCACTGCACTTGCCAGGTGAGCCGCTGCGCGTGGCAGAGCTGCCTTTGTGGCTCCAGTCACTTGACGGGTTGCAGGCGTGCAGAAAGCTACCCCCCTCAGCTGCACAGACCCAGGTATGTGTGGGTGTCGCATGGGCACTGCCTGCACCTGCTGTCGCAGCCACGACATCATCTGTGCCAAGTCACAGAGTGTGTGAAAAACACAAAGAAAATGTTTCAAATGAATTGGTGGGAGAATAAGAAAATCCCCGCTGTGTCGTACAGAAATCCAGTCGACAAAAATAAACATCTTTGGAACTTCAATTAATACAATTCAAATGGGCGGTAGTGCGAAGTGGTAGAAAGAGCTTTGTCATTACTCTGGGATTTGAAGTCTCTACCCCCTGCCAGTGAGGTCTTGGACATGTCACTGTCATCTGAGTCTCCGCGTCCTCATTTAAGGGAGACTTGAAATGCCTCCTTGAAGGGCTGATGTGGAGATGGAGTTAAATAAGAAAATGCATGTAAAGTACTGTGATGACGCTGGAAACGTAGGAGGTTTGTTATGAGAATAGAGCAACGAGGGCAGCTATTATCACCAGATATTCAAACCTTTTATCTTGTGATTAGAAACTACACCTTCCTTTCAAGTTTCACTACATTTTTAAAAAAATGTGATTATACTAGACACAAAAAAGCACAGATCAAAGAGCCCAGGCACGTTCTCCGGCTGGGAAGCTCCAAAGGGAAATGCCTCGAAAGCTGATAAAATTATGATTTTCAAAGTCGTGGATTAAATGTTATTTTAAGAACTGCTTTGATGTTATCACATTTGTTAAAGCTTGTTACGTTCTTATATTTTTAATTTTGTAAATATCATAATTTTATATTTGATGCACACTTTGATTTATGCATTGAACTCAGGAAGTTAGTGAAAAGAAAACCATAAATACAAATCTAAGAAATTGGAAGGAATGGGTTAATAAAGACAAAGGTAGAAATTAATAATTTAGAAGCATTGTTACAACCAGAAGGACTCACAACTAAAATATACAACCATGAACTGGGGGGATTTGGGGAGAAAAAGCAGAAAAAAAAAGGGCAACAGTTGTTAGCTTAGGTGCCAATCTTTAAAAAAAAAACTTTAGAAGCACTAAAGCTTATAATAATTAAATAAATTCAGTATTACTTTTTGGCTTAAAAATGCATTTCATTGCAGGAAAAAGAAAAAGGAGGGGCCGGCCCCGTGGCCTAGTGGTTAAGTTCGTGTGCTCCACTTTGGTGGCCCAGGGTTTTGCCAGTTCGGATCCTGGGCGCGGACATGGCACCATTCGTCAGGCCACGTGAGGTGGCGTCACACACTGCACAACCAGGAGGTCCTACAACTAAAAAAATATACAGCTATATACTGGGGGGATTACGGGAGAAAAAAAGCAGAAAAAAATATTGGCAAATATTGTTAGCTCAATGCCAATCTTTGAAAAAAAAAGTGAAAAAAAAATAAAAAAGATAAAATTAGAAATGTGGAAGAAGTTGTGACAATAGAGTTTGAGCAGGTTTTTCTTCTTTTTTTAGAAAATAGAATGTTATGCAGAGAGAAATGCTATTAAATTTAAAAAGTATGGAGGCTTTTCTGAAAAAAGGTAATTTTCCTCAAAAGTATAATAAAAAATAAAGAACTTGAAAAATTAGCTATTGATGAAATTGACTTAAAATTTTTTATTGAGTAATCATCTCTAAAAATGTTCTGGGTCCAGATGATAAACAAAGAAATTCTTTTAAAATCTCAGGGAGCTTATTTTTCACGTGTTACGCAATCCATCCCAAGCACAAAAAAGATGGAAAACTCATCAATTCATTGCATAAGATGCATACTGTTATGACATCAAAATTTGGGAAAATATAGTAAGTAATCAAAGAGTTTGGATGTCAAATCCTAACTCAAAACTAAAACAAAACAATCCATAACAGTATGTTAAAAAACTATTTTACACACTTTTAAAACATTTCATCCAAAGGTGTAAGTTTGCATTTATATTAGAAAACTTAAAAAAATAGCATATTACCTCAATGGCTTGAACAAAAGTTTTGTATAACAAAGAGAATAAATGCTGAAAAGGTTCTTTATAGAATGAAACTCTGAAGTCTTGGCCTCTGACTTGTGGAAGAACACTTCCTTCCCAAGCTAAAAGTCAGACTGCTCTAAAGCATCACCTCACAGGTCAGCAGTGAATACGGGAGCTTTCCCCCCAGGAGCAGGAAAGATGGTTACAGGTGTTGTCCCTGTTGGTCTGGAGTTCCAGCCAACGTAACAAGGCTCAAGAGAAAAATGAGAGATACAAGTATTGGAAAGGCAAATCTAAAGTCAAACTATTTGCAGATGATATAATTTCTGCCTACAAAACCCAAGGCATTTACCTGAAAAACATTTAGAAGATATTAAAAGTTATAATATTGTGGCGCAATAAAAGTATAAAAATTGATATCTTTCTTGCATACCAGCCTTAACCAGTTAGAAATATAATGGACAAAATCGCATATACAACAACAATGGAAAAAGATAAAACACCTGTATGTATGAGAAAAATATGGGGATGCCGAAATCAACCCTCAGTCTCTTTATTTAGATACGTAAGCAAGATTCGACTAGATGGAGACATGCAGGGCTCTTGAACAGGAAAACCAAGAAAAATGTGGAACAGTGACATGTGTGTACGCCATTCTACACAAAATCTGAGTTTCAGGGAGGTGACAAAATAATAAAAAATTAATCTAGGTTATAAAAGATAAATATGGCTAAGACATTTGTTCACAAGGAGAGAAATAGGAAGGACCATGACCAAGCAGAGGTCAAATATTTTTCCTGCCAATGACTAAAATAGAGTAATTTGTGTGAATACACACTCTCCCATACACACATATGGAGTTGAAACACGGCTGAGCTTTTGTCAAAAAAAGTTAGATCTTGATGTTACATGACACACTAAAATAAATTCCTGATATACACGATAGGTATAAAAATAAGATGTCAGCAAAACAAAAAACATGAGTAACTATTTCACTTGTCCCAGAGCAGGGTGGTATTTAGGAGGAGGAAGAAAAGTACTTTCAAAATAAAAAATGATGGGAGAATAGCAACAGGAACAACAAAATCTCCAGGCTCTGAAGCTTCCTATTAAACCCCTAACCCTAGGTTTTCTTATCTGTGGAGTGAAGTTTTAATAGCACCCATCCCACATGCAAGGGGGTATAACAGCACTTGAAAGCAAAATGTGGTAAGTCGAAGAGGTCTACGAAACACCCTAAATAAATTGCCTAAATGACACAGCAAAATGTTATAGCTAATAAGCCAGCAGAGGAGATAAAAGGGAGTCATAAGAAAATACTAAAAATCCAACATCTATTCCTAGTTAAAAGTCTCAGCAATGAGGAATGAAAGGGAACCTCCTCAATCTGATTCAGGGCATCCACAAAAATCTACAACTGACATTATACTTAATGTGAGAAACTGAATGCCTTCCACCTAAGATCAGGATCAAGGCAGGAATGTCTACCCTCATCACTCTTATTAAACCTTGAACTGAAAGTTCTGCAATAAGGCAAGAGAAAGAAATGAAAGCTACCCAGTCTGGAAAGAATAAAGTAAAAGTGTCTTTATTCTCTGGTGACATGACCTCCTTTGTAGAAAATCCTTTGGAATCTACAAAAGTTTCTGTAACTAATAAGTGACTAAATTGCAAGATCTATATGCAAAATCAATTGTATTTCTATAGTTCTTGTATATCTTATATGAGAATATTTCTATATCCCCACATAGCAACAATCAGAAATTGATATTTTTAAAATTACCATTTATAATAGCATTAAAATCTGAAAATTTTAGGGATAAATATGACAAAAGATGTCTAATACCTATACACTAAAATTACAAAACTTTTCTGAGAAAAATTAAAGAATTAAATAAATTGAGATATATTGTACCCATAGCTCAGAAGATTTAGCATGTTAATATGTCAGTTTTTTTCTTAATTGATCTGTTGATTCCTATAATCCTAATCAAAATTCCAGGCTTTTTTTGTTTGATGACTTAATTTTGAAATTCACAAGGAAATTCTAAGAAGCTAGAATAAAAAAACAACTTTGAAAAAGAAACATAAACTTGGAGAACTGATTGACTTTTAAAATTTTTTGAAGTTACGGTAATCAAGACAGAATGGTCTTGGCAAATAGATTAATAGAATGGAATAGAGAGCCCAGATACAGACTCACATACACATGGTCAACTGGTCATCGTCCAAAGGCAATTCAGAGAGAAAGGGTAGTCTTTTCTACAAATGATGCTGGAAGAATTGGATGTCCAAATGCAGAAAGAAAAATTAACTTCAATCAATATTTCACATTACATATGAAAGTTAACTCAAAATGGATCATAGACCTAATCGTAAAACTTAAAGCTATAAAAGTTAAAGAAGAAAACTTTTATAATCTTGAATTATGCCAAAGATTTCTAAGATTTGACATCGAAAAGACAATCCATGAAAGAAAAAAAATTGAGAAACTGGACCACATGAAACTTAATAATGCTCATCTGTGAGATATACTATTAATAGAAGGAAAAGACAACTTATAGACTTGGAGAAAATATTTTCACAATCACAAATCTGCAAAAGGATTTGTACCAGAATGTATAAAAACTCGAAATTAATATGAAAACCAACAACCTCACTTAAAAAGGGCAAAATATTTGACAACACACTTCCCAAAGATGATACGCAGATGGCAAATAAGCACATGAAAAGATTCTCAAAATCATTAGTTATTAGAGAAATGGCAATTTAAACCACAATGAGATACCTTTACACACCTATTAGAACGGCTAAAATTGAGAAGTTGATGGTACCCAGCGTTGGTGAGGATGTGGCGCAGCTGGAACTCCTAGACATTGCTGGTGGGAATAAGATGGTAGAATCACTTTAGGGAGCAGTCCATCAGTTTCTTAAAAACATAAACATACACCTACCATACGACCCAGCCATTCCACTCCTGTATAGTTATTACCCAAGAAAATTAAGGCATATGTCCATACAAAGATCTGTACACAAATATTCATAGTAGCTTTATTTGCAATAGCCCCAAGCTGGGAGCCATGAAAATGCCTGTCAACAAGTGAATGGATAAACAAGTTGCAGTATATTTATACAATGGAATACCACTAGCAACAAAGGAATGAACTGTTAATAATTGCAATATCATGGCTGAATCTGAAAATAATTATGCTGAATTGAAGGAGGCAGAACCCACCTCCTCCAAAAAAGAGTACATTCTGTGTGATTGGTTCCACATATACACTGTCAGCTCATCTATGGGAGCAGATAAGTTGCTGTCTGCGCTGAGTGAGGAGGCCCAGGAGGGAGGGATCACAGGGGGCAGGCAGAAACTCTTTGGGGTGAAGGTTCTTGTTTATTATCTTGCTTGCAGTGATGGTTTCATGGGTGTGTGCGCATGCTAAAAGCTTACTAAACTGTATATTTTAATATGGTAGTTCATGTCAATTATACCCCAATAAAGCTGTTAAAATGACTAAAAAAAAAGTCACGTACTATGATTTTTCCATTCAGAGCAATGGTCACTGATCTTACATCTCATCTAGTAGAGAAGCCAAAAGGCATCACATTTTCTTAGTGTCTTACACACACATGCACACACACCATGTTAGTGTAATATAATATTTTAAAATGAGACTGTTCTCATGGTAACCACAAAGCAAAAACCTATAGCAGATACACAAACGACAAAGACAAAAGAATCAAAACACACCACTGCAGAAAATCATCAATTTACAAAAAAGACAGCAAGGGAGAAAGCAAGGAACAAAGGAACTACAAAATAGCCTGAAAACAACGAACAAGGTGGCATTAGTAAGTCCTTACCTATCAATAATTACTTTAAATGGAAAGGGATTAAATCCTCCAATATTTTGGTATGGAGTGGCTGGATGGATTAAAGCCTGTCCCAATGACAGGCTCCAAGAGACTCACTTCAGCTTTGAGGATGCACACAGGCTCAGAATGAAGGGATGGAAAAAGATGTCCCAATAAAATGGAAACCAAAGAGCAGGGGTAAGCTATACTTATGTCAGACAAAATAGACTTGAAGTCGAAAACTGTGCCAAGAGACAAAGGATGTCATTATATAACAATAAAGGGGCAAGTTCCTCAAGGTGATGTAAAAATCGTAAATATATATGCACACAAGCTATATGTGGAACACCTAAATATATTAAGCAAATACCAACAAATCCGAAGGGAGAAATAGACGAGAATACAATAATAATATGGGACTTCAATATTCCGTTTTCAATAATGGATAGATCATCCAGACAGGAAATCAATAACAAAACATTGGACTATGTCTCAGACCAAATGGACCCAACAGACGTATACAGAACATTCTATGCAACAGTAGCAGGATGCACATTATTCTCAAGCACACATGGAACGTTCTCCATGGAACGACGAGTTAGGTCACAAAACAAACCTTGGCAAACGTGAGACTGAAATCATACCAAGCATCTTTTCCGACCACAGTGGGATGAAACTAGAAATCAACAGCAGGAGGAAAACAGGAAAATTCACAAATGTGTGGAAATTAAACAACACACTCTTGAAAAACCATTGGGTCATAGAAGAAACCAAAAGGGAAATAAAAAATATCTTGACAGACATGAAAATGAAAACACAATATACCAAAACTTATGAGATGCAGCAAAAGTGGTTCCAAGAGGGAAGTTTATGGTGATAAAGAAGTACATTAAGAAAAAAGAAGGCTCACAAATAAACAACCTAACTTTACACCTCAGGGAACCAGAAAAAGAAGAACAAATTATGCCCAAAGTTAGCAGAAGGAAGGAAATAAAGATCAGAGCAGAAATAAACAAAATGCAGACCAGAAAAATAATAGGAAAGAACAATGAAGTTAAGAGCTGGTGTTTTTTCCTTTGGTGAGGAAGATTGTCACTGAGCTAACATCTGTGCCAATATTCCTCTATTTCATATGTGGGATGCTGTCGCAGCACGGCTCGATGAGCGGTACATAGGTCCACACCCAGGATCCGAACCAGCAAACCCTGGGCTGCTGTATTGGAAGTGGCGTGTGCGAACTTAACCACTATGCCACCAGGCCAACCCCAAGAGCTGTTTTTCTTAAAAGAGAAACAAATTTTATGAACCATTAGCTAGACTATGGAAAAAGAAGAGCAGACTCAGCAAAATAAACCAGGAATGAAGAGAAGACTTTACAACTGACACCACAGGAACACAAAGGATCGTACGAGACCACTACGAACAATTGTATGCACGCGATCAACCTATTTTTCAAAGATCCCGTGAAACAGAGCCCCACGAAATGTTCATCCGTTCACTCACTTATTCGGTTGAGTCCTTACGAGTGCTGGGCCCTCCGCTCCCTCAACGGGCCCCTCAGACCCCGAAGCTTTGGGGAGGACACGGGGGAACTGCTGCCTCCCCCCTGCCTCGTGCACTGATTCATAGCGGTTCTGACCTGGGTGTGGACGGAGAGAAGCCAGGACCCGCCCTCCTCCCAGGTGACGAGGGCCAGGCTGGAAGGCCCGTGGGGGAGCTCACCTCGTCCCCCGCAGCCTCCCTCTGCCTCGGCGACCTGAGGGCCCCTCCTCCCAGTAGGCCAGAATCAGTGCAGGTGTCCAGCTCCCATGGAGTGGTCACCTCTCTCTGCCCAAAAGTGAGCAATGAGGAAGCACAGGCTCCAAGGCGGTAGTTGAGGCTGACATCGCAGCCTCTGGCTCCAGGTGAGGAGAAGCTCTCGTGTCCCCAGGGGGAAGGCCTCCAGGACACTGGGAGACAGGGAAGAAGCCAGGACAGCTCCATCTCTCCCCTGCCCTTCTCATTTCATCACGACAGCGCTTTGGGTGTGATGGACCCCACAGCCCCTCCCGTGGGGAGCAGGGGTGGGAGGTTTGACAGTGCCCGAGGGCCTGGGAGATGTGTCACATCTGCGGGAGCCAGGACTCTGCACGGTGACGGCTGCTGGTCCAGTTGGGAGGGGCCGTGGCCCTCCATCGGGGGCTCTAGCGTAGGAGGTGAAGTGCATCCCTTCTCCTCTTCAGAAACCTGGGGCCGAATGGTCACCACCCTGGCCTAGGCCCGGGCTGGACCTGCCTTCCATGGGGCCAAATGCAGACACTCCTTGGGAAAGGCATGGCCAGGGTCCAGTGGCTCTGCAGGCAGGAGGGGTCCAGGGCACATGATGACGGTCCCCTCTGCGGCCGTGCTCTGCTGTGGCAGCTCACCCCAATGTAGACAAGTTCTACCTCGGCAGGGATGGTCCTCCGCTGGCAGTGCCGACCCTGGGGGCCTCTGCCAGGGCGCTGAGAGTCCCTCACTGGGCTCACACACAGCTCGCGGTCAGAGTCGCCTTCAGGACCAGATGGCGCATGTGTCACATGTGGGTCTCCACCCCCAGAAATCGAGGCTCAGTCTTCTTGTATTGAGACCCCTGTTCTTGTGACTCAGTTCATAGGGGAGGCTGCCACCGGCCAGGCTTGGACCAACAAGGCCTGCCCTGCACCCAGAAAAGGTTTAATGGTGGGAACTGTGGCCCGTGACGGGGAACAGACAGGGCCCAGCTCAACCAGAAGCCATTCCCACCAGCTCATTTCCGGCGGACAAAAGATGAGAACTGCTTCCTGGTCTAAACAGGCTGGGAAGATAGAATTACTGTATTTACGCAGAATTGAACTAACCAGACATTTGATGAAATCTAGGGCGTGCAGAGAGGTCTGTTGTAATGAGATTTTACTGTATCTCATTTAAGGAAACATGAAACAGCAATTCAAAGAGCTATTCTCAGTGTGCTCAGAGTACAAGATACTCAGCCTTGCAGCAAGAAGGTGAAAATGGGCTTTCACTCCACCCAACTTCAACCACAAAGGTAATTAACCCGACGTGCGGGTGGTCTGCTTACCCCTTAGAATACGGATCTTGCTTCAAATGCAGTAATAGCCAGTAGACCAGGCAGCTGTAAATCAGCAAGCTCACGTGACTTAGATTTTTATAAGTGACATAAAGGGCCATATGGAATTTACATTTAGAGAAGCTCTCTGTTTTCACAGTTCATATTTTGGAATCGTGCCTTATTTACATAAGGAATTACATTTGGGTCTTATTTGCATATCACACTGACAAAATGCTATTTCCAATAGTGGTGGCAAAGTTAGCAGCCGCGGAGACCGAGCACGCCAAATGCCTTCAGGGTACACGGTACCTGTGAGCCTCTACCTTCAGGAACACTGGGTAAGACGTCGGCTTCCTGCTGAAGCATGCACATCGACAGTTATGTTAGACTGTGTGACAGAATGTCTGCCATCCCCACTGTATGCTCTCTGACAAGAACGGGGCGATTTAACCTCTAGAGAAAGCTACTCACCCATGGGGCTGTGCGCGCTGTAATTCAGTCGGAAATCAGTCTGCTAGGGGGTTCTTACGACCAGATGATTGGGTCCTTTTTTTAGTGGTTTTCTTCTTGGCATGCAAGAAGCATCCAGAGAACTTTCTAGACACTCAGGTCCAGCATGGGAGGCAAGGCAGGCCTGCCCTTGTTCCTGGTCCCAACCCATGGCGGGAGGGATCTCTGGAGGGCCAGGCCCAGGCTGCCGCATGGAGGCCCCTGAACTGCGTGCGCAGAGGGCCAGGGCAGATGGGCTGCAGAAGCTATGGATTCCTCGCAAAGGCTCTGCCGTCCGCCCAGGGGGACCAGGGGGCTGTGTCTCTCTCTTCTCTGAGGGTGGAAAGAAAACCCTCCCCTTTCCCTCTGATCCTGGGGACTCTCTCCCTTCAGCCCCTGAGAGAATGAGGTCCTCACCCATGGAAACCATAAGCTGGCAGCGCCTCAGGCCACTGGGCACTAGCATGAGAGGAAGGAAGGGCAGAGTTAGCCCTTCTCCTCCAGTCTTTGCTCCCAGAGGCCCAGGTCTGCCCCACACCTGAGCATCGAGTGGGGACACTGTCACACAGGCGGGGGGCATGGGGAGCCCCAGGCAGAACCACAGCAGATCCAGCCTGAGCAGTAGCCCTGTCATACCCGGGGCATCCACACCCAGGCCCCTGGACACTCCTGACTACCCTGCGGTGGGCAGGGCAGAGCAGGACAGGGACCAAATGGTGATGGTGTGTTGTCAGATCCAAGACAGGAAGGGGACCAGACCCTGCAAATGCCTGGGGGGTGGGAGGGGGCTTCATCCTCAGAAGGGAGCCCCCAGCCCCTGTTTATCTGCCCCAAGGGTCTCATCTGTCCTGTCAGCGGACATTCCAGGGTTTGAGGAAAATGAACACTTGTCTCTCTCAAGCAACATCCGGTGGATCCTGGCTGTGCCTTGATGGGTGTCTTTGATGCGCTGAACTGAGTCCTTGAGATGGAGGCTGTGTTCACGAGGGGAGGAGCATCTCCAGGAGTTTTCACTAATGAGTACGGGGACTCTGCATGACGCAGTGTTCTGATGTCTTCCCTGAGGGCAGGTGTGGTCCATGCTGGTTCATGCCTCAGCACAGATCCTGGGCGGCTGCGTGGATAAACCTCTGCCGGGCACTGAGCAGGCCGCCTTCCCAGGGGTGGTCAGCGCTCTGACCTCAGCCGGGCCTCACTCTGAGCTCAGCCCGCCCCTCTCCTCCATCTGTCCCTGTCCTTGTGCCCGTGAGTCACCGCAGGCCTGTGCTGAGAACCTGCACGTTTCTGCTGGCCTGGGTCTCAGCGAGCAAGCACAACGCAGGACCTCACATCCTAGCCAGCTTCTCTCTGCTTTTGGATTAAAAAATCAGGTAACCTACTGAAACTGTCTCGGGAAAACCTAATAACCGGCTATTTTTATAAATGACTAGGCTTGATGGGAAACAGGATGAAACTTTCTGGTTGATAAATCCCTTTTTTGATTGGTGTGAATTCTTCCCTTTGGGACTCTGAGTAGGAACGAAGTTTCGAGAAAATAAAACCTGTATTTCTTTGTGCAAAAGCTGCTCGTGGTGTTTAACTGTGGCCAGAAACCTCTCAATCTCTCACAAATCCAAGAGGATTCAAATCTGGCTCTGCTCTGATGACATTCTCTGCCTGGAGCAGCTCTCCTTCTGGGGAAGAAGCCAATTAGAGCTGCTGCCCTCGGCTCCCACCCAGGGGACGTCCCTGGCTGTGAGGGCAGAGGTGCCGGGAAGCGGTCGGCTCCCTTACCCATCCTGAGGTTCTGATGCGTGTCCCGAGTTGACCCTGCAGACTGTCGGCCCCACTGGCTGCTTCTGTGTGGGATCCTTGGGGGTCTTTACAATATTGCCCTCTGGGCTTTCATGGGGTCTCTCTATTCAATTCAGTACCAGGCTAAGGACCCTTCTCCGAGACACCCTTACTTCGGTTGCTTTTCATCTCTATGTTCGTTCTGCTGAGAGCAGTTTCCTCTGTGTGCTGTCTCTGAGCTCTTCACTCTTTGTCTCACACGGGAAGCTGGCCTCTCTCCTCCCATGCAGTCCCCTGGCTCCTTGGGCTGCTCCCGGGTGGGGGTCTGGTAGAACACTGCCCTGCAGACCTCCCGCGGCGGACTCTTCTCTCCAGACAAGTTGCTGGGAGAGCAGCTGTGGTGTGGCAGCCAGGCTCAGGCTCCTGGCAGCTGTCCTCCGGCTGCACAAATCTCCCACCTGAGGGTGCAATTGTTTTCTGGGTGGGGGCTCTGACTGTGGTGCCACTTGACGCTGACCAGCTCCGCGCAGGGGTGGGATGGCCCTGCAAGCCACTCCCAATGTTCTCAGGGGCTGATTTTGTGGATTTTGACTCAGTGCAGCAGCTTGAGAAACAGTGTTGGTGCTAAGACACAGTGTTGGCTCCAGACTGGGACTGGAGACAAGGCTAAACGGGGATGCAGCAGGGTGCCAGCTTTGGGGTAATGGGTGTCAGGCTGTGGCTTTCATCTTTAGTTTGGAAAATGCCACCACAGGGGCACACCGCTGGCCAGTGCTCATCGCTAATTGCTGTCCCTTCTTCTGTGCAGCCGTCCTGCCACCCACTGCCCCTCCCCTCCCCCGAGGTCAGAGGGCGCTTCCTCTCAACTTTGGCTCATCTAAGTAGAAGGAACCTCTGCTTCCTATGGCCCCAGGATGTTTTGTTCAAGCAGCTTGTATGTTCCGTTGTCACTGTCCATGTATCTGTCCCTCAGGCTCTGTCCATTGAGGAAGAAAGCTTACTTATCCCATCGCTGCCGGAGTGGGCACAGACAGAAGCACACACGGCACTGGTTTTCTAAATTGGGTTTCCAGAAGCTGTTCTAGCGTAGTCTGAAAACCAAAGGCTTACTTTCCAACGTCCTATCAGCAGGGACCTGTGTGGTCCTTCTTTCCCATGGTACTGATGATAATGACCAGTTTTGAGATCTGCTGTGTGACAAGTTCTGAGGTAAGCTCTTTCCGCATGTGGTTTTTATTTATCTTCACAAGACTCCAGTGAGACAGGGTTATGTCTCCATTTTCCATTTCAGGGAACTAAGACTCGGAGAGATGAAGTCATACAGGCTCCGAGTCTGGAGGGCCCCCTCCTGGCACATCTCTTTGGATCTGAAGCCAGTCCTCAAACCTTTTGTCACTGGTTTCTGCTGCCTTGGCTCCGAGTACGTCCCAGGGCAGTGTTGACAGAGGTTGGCAGTTGGCAGCACTTTTGAGCTCAAAGGGAGCGTGGCGGCGGGTCTCTGGCCAGGCAGGGCTGGGTGTGCCCCTGGGTTGTGGGGGAGGTGGGAGACGCAGCTGACACTGTTACCCCGACAGGCAGAGCTGCCTTCTGAGGAGGGCAGGCTTCGGAGCGGCCCTGGGCCTGAATCAGAGGAAGAGGAGGGCCCTGCCTTCCTCCACTGTCTAAGGCGTGGCTTCGTTTCGATCGCCAGCAGCAGTTTTTGGTAACGACTTCTCCCAATTCTGACTATTGGTCATGGGATAGACTTTTTTCTTTTGTCATGGAGTGGATTAAAATAGTGACAAAAGAGCAAACACAGGTCCCTGTGGGTCTCCTCCAAGGGCCTTGCTGTTCGTTTCAATTCATTGCCAACCCACCTTTACAATTTCGGAGTCACCTACGCAGGTGAGGTTAGACAGCTCCCCCGGGCCTCTGCCCACGTGGACGGGACAGGCAGAGAGTCAGGGGGCAAACATGGCAGCCACGGGATTCCTCACTCGCCAGGGCCGTTTCTGCGCCGTCCATCAGGCCATTTCCTGCCTGTGTCCAGGAAGCGCTTTCCTGTCCTTGTTTGCATTAGGCCATGGGAACAGGAGTTAAGAAAATGGACCGGGAAGTTCTTCATGGTTAAAAAGAAACATGCATCATATGCTGTGATTTTTTTCCTCCCTGAAATGTATCTCCTGTGATCTGACACAAACAGAGCTGTGCTTCCTCGGCGGCTGGGTGTGGGAGCACTTGCCACTGTCACTGTGATTTTTGTTATTTGGCGGTGGGGTCTCTGTTCCAGGTTGGCCTCCCTTCCTCCCGGGGGCCCATGGAAGGGGAAGGTGGGGTTCCTTTCCTGCCTTCGCTCTTGATTGCATGCATGTCTCTCTGCTCAGTGACTCTCACTGTCGGTGGGTATGGTCATGGGAAGGACAAGGCGATGGCAGAGAGGACAGGGCAGAACGTAAGGAGGGCAGAAGGACGTTCCCGTCACGTCATGTTGTCGAATCTGTGGAGCCTGAGGCTGCTTAAACATCAGAGCTGCAAGCTGTTCCTGAGCCATCCATTTAAAGCAGGACGGAAAGAAAGAACAATTGGAGAAAGAACTTTCTGGTAATCTGAAAAAGATTTGTAGAGATAATTTTTCACTTTTGATTAAAAAAAAAAGAGAGAGAAAAAGTAATTTAGTAACATAATGCTTACAACAGTGCAAAGAATTGAAGTTCCAGGGCCAGAGAGCTAAAGCAACATTAACAACCAGAATTTCTTCTAAACCTTATGCTGTTAAGCTTGTGGATTAAGTTTTGCAGAATCCAGATTCACAACTAGTTTGCTGATGGAGTGCCATTATGTCACCAAAATGGAGGTATTCAAACGTGAGCAGTAGCAGTTTACTGAAAGACATAACAGGGCATTTCAATCATGTCCTAAAATTAAAAATAAATCCTCAAACACAATTCCTCTAATCCCCGCACTGCTGGAGCTCAGTGGGGCTTCTCTCCAGCAGAGAACCAGAGAGACTGACGTCAAAAGGAGTCTTTAGCTCTTCTGTGGGTACTGGATTGGGATAGTGGCCATTCTCTCTTGTGAAGCCAATCCACACTTCGGGGGGATTCTATTAACATTATGAAGGCTTTGGTGTCAAGACTGCCAATCCCACACCGAGGAAGGGTTGGAAGGTTCTGAGTGGTCGAGCATGGATATTCTCAGCCCCACCTCCCCCTGGAGATCTGCATGTGTGTTCTGAGGGCTTCTCCAAAACATGGGCATGGAGCTCCACCTCAGCGGCCACCCTGAGGCCGGAACACAGCACCACCCACCCAGGGCAGGGCCCTGTCACAGCTCTATCACCAGTACACGAGGATGCAATGCCCAGGCTGCACTGAAAACAGGCAAGAAAGTATACAAGCTTCACTCTACTCTTTCCATTGTTTTTAACTCCCAATGCCATTTTGATCTCAAAACACCAGAATCTTTTGAATCCAGTCTCCCTGTCTGGGTGAGTCACTGAGACGAGCGCTTCCTGTGTTCTCCTTCTTTTCATTCATCCCTTTTTCTCTCTTCTCATTCATTGCCTCTCCAGAAGGAGCATCTGCTCTTCAGGGAGCTGGTGATTGTCTTGGAGGGGCCTGTAGGCATGCTTGCTGATGTCGACAGCTGCTGGCCCATCCATCCCACAGCCTCGTGGGTACCACAGGCTATTATATATGTACCATTGCCAGGGTGTGACTTACAGGAACCCCGACATTGCATCCTCTAGGAACCAGCCACTGCAGATGTCAACACCGTGATCTGGGATTAAGGCTGAGGGATGGAGTACTTGTTTAATTTGTTTGGTTACGTTGGCCTCTGTTCCACACACTGGAGCACATTTTCACAGATGCTCATCTAGGTAAATCTGACTGGTTCATGAATTATTCCCATACATTTTAAGGATATTTTTTCACAGCAAAGGTGGAAGAAGTTAATAATTCTCTATTGGTGGCAAAACTGTCAACCTCTAGCTTTTCCATGGACTAAATAGGGTAAGTGCTCACACAGGAGGAACACAGATGTTGGAGCCAAGCAGGCACAGGCCCAAAATGTGACCCAGAACTCAGCAGTCATGTGACCATGGGCAAGGCACTTGATGTCTCTGGTCCTTGTCTCTAAAGGATGTGTGATAAAACCTACGCAGGTCTTGAGGATTACAGCAGAAAAGGCTTGCAAAGTGTCCCATAGGATCCTGGACTGTCCAGGTGTCATGCAGGGTTCAGCTTGAACAGGACCAGCCAGACTCTCAGGAGTGATAAGGGGTCTCTAGATACAGGCATCTGGCAGAGTCTGTTTTCAGTCAAGCGCTCAGCCAGGATGCCCGACTTCTGGAGCATGTGCGTCACTTCTTGGCCATTCGGCATTTATGATGTAGAGAGAGGCTTCTCTGTCTAGAGTGGTGGAGCCGCTGTTCCCTCTTTCCTTTATCAGTAAGCAAATTTTTATTTTTAGCTGGACACGTACCTGGATGGAATAAAGATCGGTTTCCCTGCTTCGTTTGCCGGTGTGGGCACAAGGCTCCAAGGAGAAGGCGTGCATGAAAGTGCCGTTAGGGCAACTGAGAGGTGTTTCTATGGGGGGTGGCGTTGCCCCCCGCACCTGTCCTTCCTGCTCCTTAGTTGTGTACAGTGCCGTACCTGGAGTGGCCATTGGGGGCCATGAAGGGGACACCAAGTGCTGAGGAGCCAGGAGCCACTCAGAAAGGGGCTGAGTGCTCCGCCCACAAGGCGTTGGTCAGCCCTACGCTGCCGCCCCAAGGCCGTGCCTGTGAGGGGAAACATCTGGATTTTCTGGAAGTCCTGATTGACCCCAGCCCCAGCCGGTGCCAGTGCCGAGCTCTCTCCGACCTGCTCTTTCTTAACCTCCTGTCCCCTCTCCCCGTCCTCACTCCGCGCCCTCACATTTCCCATAAGCTGTGCCATGCAGGGGCCCTTTCTGGGGGTGATTCATGGGTGCGCAGTAAGGATGGGGGGTGGTGGAACTCCCCCCAGAAAACCATGATGTCTTTTAAGTCAGTCCTGTCCCCAGAGCCCCTCACCTGGCCCTGCACCCAGCCTCAGGAGCGAGGATGCACCAGGCGGCCCTGCCCCCTGGGGGGCACAGGAGGGTGGCCAGGCCTCTCCCCTGTGTCCTGCCCCGGCCAAGCACTTCAGACGCTGTTCCGAATTTAATCTCACCGCAGTCTTGAGGGAGGGCTCGGCCCATTTTACAGATCCTGGAGCTGCTTCCAGGGCAAATGTTACCTCAGATCCTGTGTTTCTTATCTTCTCTTCCCACTACATGGCCCTTGTCTCCCGATGCCAGATGACCGCAGGGGGTCCAGCTGATAGACTGTGGGCATGCGCTTTCAGAGCACTTACCCTGGCCAGGCCCTGTGTGGATCGGGGAGAAGTGCCTGCAGAGGACGGGACAGCAGTGCAATGGCCATACCGTGGGCCCGGAGCCTGTGAGATGTGGGCCCAACAGCCAGCGCCACGGGGCTCTGTGTGTGACATGTGCCCAGCCTCTTTGAGCTTCAACATCTCCATTTTGCAGAGGAAGAAAACGACGTCTAGCTTTCAGGAGAATTAAAGAGGATAAAGCTCATGGCATGCTGAGTGTCCCGCCCCAGGCTGTTAAAGCATGCCACAAAGTCGATTTCCCTCCTTTGCTTCTCCTTTGACCACAAACACACACACACACACACACACACACACACACACAATGCCCTTTGGTCACACTCCAGGGCAGTAAGCATAGAGACCCACAGGGGTCAGGGACGCACGCCCCTCGCATGCAGCTCTAGAATGTGGCTCCACAGAGAGCCCCCCCACCCTTGGCTTCGTCCAAGTAGGGGAACTCAGCGCCCACAGACTCACCTTTTGGGTTCCTCTTCCAAGAAGATGCTTGTCCCAAAATCATGGACCCATTTGGCAGCATGGATAATTCAGTCCACAGTTTGTCGGTTTTAGCTGGTGTTTAAAACAATCTGCATTCAGAATTGAGAAATTTAACCTTAAATATTTAAGGAAATACATATTTTCAAGTCTTCTATAGGGGATGCTTCAAGAAAGCATAAAAGTATTTTTTGACGTTAGGGACACTGCAGACTTGTTGGAGGATTTTTCCCGTCCCGTAGCCCGGCCCTCCACCCGCTGGGGAGTCCAGCAGGGGCTGGTCTTTGCTCTGCCCGAGTTCAGGGAGCCTGTAAGGAAGCTCCCTCCCAGGAGTCCTTGTGTTTATGGCTGTTGGGCGCCGGTGCAGCTCAGTGGCTGGGAGGACACGGTGATTATTCTCTATTTTAGCAGAGATGCCATCAGGAGTAGCCCAAATGGCCTGCGTGTGGAGGCCAGATGACGGGCCACCCTGGAGCTCTGTCCAGTGACCTGGGGGAGGGGACTCAGGGTATTTTGGGATTCAGGGCTCTGCCTTCTCCCCACATGTCCCCAGGTGAAGTCATGCTGAACTGAACGGCAGGCAAACCTGAAGTCTCGAGTCCCATGGGCGGTCCAGAGGCTCTCCCATGAAGGGTGGCGTGCCAGGGCTCTGCTCAGTGGGTGGCTCTGCAGGCCAGCTTTGGCCTCACCAGGCACCTCCTTCTGCCCAGCAGCAGGGGCTGCAGCCAGGGGCCCCAGGATTCCACCTTCCCCTTCCTTCTGGTGCCCGTTGGTGGGTGAGGGGGGCTGGTGTGCCCTTCACGACTCCCACGACTCCTGGCTCACCGGTCCTGAAATGTGAAAAGCCGGCCACGGCGTAGAACAGAAGGTCCCCTCCTCAGGGACTTAGTCTCCACGACTGTGGGATATTTGGATTGCCTCCTCTGCACCAGACATGGTCATCCAGCAAAAAGATCAAAATTTTGGCAGTTAAACCCCTCATGGTGTTTTCTTCGAAACTCACACAGTTACCATCACGTTTAACCCTTTGCTGCCCTACCAGGCACCTAACAGCTGGCTTATAGGCAGCGCGCCGGGCTCTGTGGTGGGGATGCTGATCTCGAAGACTCGCAAGTGTCCCCGACGGCCAGAGGGTCAAGACTTCCAGTCCACTTTCTGTCTGTTCACGCCATGGAATTGAAATGATGGCCCAGCAGTTAAAGTTCAGCACACGCCGCTTTGGCAGCCTGGGTTCGGTTCCCTGTCACGGACCCACACCACTCGTCTGCCAGTAGCCGTGCTGTGGCAGCAGCTCATGCAGAACTAGAAGGACCCACAACTAGAATCTACAACTACGTACTGGGGCTTTGGGGAGAAGAAGAGAGGAAGATTGGCAACAGATGTTAGCTCAGGGCAAATCTTTCCCAGGGAAAAATTTTTTTTGGGTGACCATTATTTAAAAAATTACAAAAACTAGGTTTTCTGGTCTTAAGGTATGCTTTCATTACTCATTTCTGCTATGCAGTCCAACAATGGATAACTCACTTTTCCCAACAGGAGTGAAAGTTCGCGGCTAAGATTTCAGTCTAGGTCCTGCAATGACAACATTCGCTGTTCTGTGACCAAGTTGAATCCCCCGGGCCCCCATTCTATGCACCTTTTCTGGGAGGAAATTCAGCTGAGAAGCAGCCTCGCCTCGGAAGCGTAATTTCCCCGAGATGGGCTCCTGAAGGTCGAGTGGGAGGAGGCCTGATGGAAGACAAAAGCCGACTCAGATAGCATTTGAGAGTAAAGACAAATCATTTTCTTCCAGACAAAAAAGATAATTACAGGCCCTGATGTACTAACCTGAGGGGACTGATCATAGGGGGTCATTTGTCACAAGCAACGGTCATCCAGCATTTGCTGTGCCCCTCCTTTCTGCATTGATGACCTCTCACGATGAAAGCCCCGCCTTGCTCTATGTGACAAAGTCTGTGGAATCAGGCTTGGGGGGCAGCTCCTGGGCATATCCTGATTTGCCACAAGCACTGATTTGGAACTAGCCCTCTCCGGCTCCCAGGTCTGGAGACATTCTTCTAGAAAATGCCACTCAGTGTTCCAGTGACACTGGTGCAGACACAAAGCCTTGGGAACCAGAACCATGTATAAGCAGGTCCCCTCAAGCTCAAGGGAAGGCATGTGTCCATGCCTGAAAATAGGATGCTTTTCAGCCTTCCACACTGTGAGCCAAACCATGCTAGGCTTTCTCCAAGTGGGGTTCCATAGGTGCTTGAGGTCTGTAGACACGTTCTCTGGGGTCTGGGTCTCTGTTCTCTGAGTGACTGACCTGGAGGCCCCTTGTGAATGTGATCTGCCTTGTGACATCACAGCTGGATGTGTGTGGCCATGTTCAGAACTTGGTCCCAGGAACTGGTGGGCACTCGCTCACATGTGGGTCTCTGGCTCTACCTCCTGCCTGCTGGCCCAAACTTTGGGCCAGAGCCACACAAACTCCTTCTCTTTAAACACCACTGCTTCCCTCCTCCTCGCTGATCTGTAGCTTTCCCCCGATTTGGGATGTTCTTACTGCACATCCTGGGCATTTCTCGTCTACATCACCTGGTTTAGCGCCGTGGCATGCTGGCTCACATGTGCCACCACAGCTGCATGAGGGTTTCTCAGGAGCAGGAGGGTTGGGCGAAGAGGCCAAGATTCCTCGCTGAGCACTTGTCACATGGAGATTGCTGAGAAAATTCTGTAGATTTCAAAGGATGCCTTGGTCAGCACGTTCTTGACGAGGCATCAAGAAGCCAGCTCTGGCCTCGGATCCTTCTGTGTCGCCTGCAATTGCGGCTGGTGGGGTTTGAAGCCACAGGATGAATGTAGACGCTGCAAGGCTCAGGCTGGGCTCCTGGGAACAATGGTTCTGGTTTCTTGAGTATTGGTAACAACGTCTTTTATACCCTTATACTTGGAAAGTCCGTTTTGCTAGCTATAAAATACGTGGTTCATTTTTTTCCTTAAACATATTAAATATAATATTCCAGCTCTTTCTGGCATGAAGCTTTGCTATCAGAAAAGTATGATGATAACCCATTTTTATTTTCTTTATAACATCTTGTTGTGTTTGCTTAGAGGCCTAAGAGTTATTTTTTCTTTTTTATAAAAGTTCTGTCGTTTAATGGCCTGTGACTTGGTGTCAGGTACTCCGGGTCCGCATTCTCAGGCACACAGTGTGCTCTTTCGATGCAGTAGTTTTAAATAAGGAAAGTTATCTTGAGATGCAGTTTTAGCATTTATTTTTTTCCCTGCTTTGGTTCTCAACTTCAGGGACTCATGTCCAGACCCGGGTTCGTTGTGCCTGTCTTCAGTATTCTCCATTGTTTTCTTGAATCTCTTTTATTTCTTTACTATGTTTTGATTAAAAAAACCCACAAAACTTCCTTTTTGACATTTTATTTTTCTTAAGGTATTGTCTCTTGGATTTATTCCATTCATTTTCATTCACATTCATCGTTCTGAAATGATTTTTAAATTTACCGATTTTTTCCTTGGTTCTCTCATCTAATTTCTGAACTTTTTGAACTATGATTTTTGTTTTTCATTCATGCTTTATATCATCGTTAAACCTCATTTTGAAGTAGTTTGAATAGTACTTAACTATTTCAATCTATTATTTGAGCCTAAGTTTCTGGCATGATTTTCTTTTCCATATAGCTATTATTCTGTGTCTTATCTATATTCTCATAGATTTTAGTGGAAATTTATTACGCCTCTTTAAATATTTTTAAAAGTGTGTTTAAAACATACAACATAAAATTTACCATCTTAACCATTTTTCAGTGTACAGCTCACCAGTGTTAAGTACGTTCACATTATTGTACAACCAATCTCTAGAACTTTTTAATTTTTCAAAACTGAAACTCTGTTCACATTAAAAAACGGCTCCCCATTCCTCTCTTCCAGCCCCTGGCACCCACCATCCTGTTCTCTATCTCTATGAATTTCGCTTCTCTAGGGACCTCATAGAAGTGGAACCATGCAGTATTTATCTCTTTTGTGTCTGGCTTATTTCACTTAGCAAATGTCCTCAAGGTTCATCCATGTTGGAACATGGGTCAGAATTTCCTTCCTCTTTAAGGCTGAATAATATTCCACTGTGTGCATAGACCAATTTTATCCACTTATCCATCGGTGGACTGCTGTGTCTCATTTCTATGTGAAGTTGTTTGTCCTGAGTTTTTAGGAGGGGGCATGGTTCAGGGTTGCTGGCTAACTTCCCAGAGGTCCGTCTTTGGTTGCTTTCTCGTGGTCTTGGAGAACACGGTGGCGTGCTTCCTGGGTCTTCCTGGCACCTTTCCAGCCCTAATCTTGTTTGGACTTTCCCTCTCTTTTGTCTCTCTCTGCGCTCCTTCCTGTTGAAGGGCAGCACCCCTCCCGGTTTCAGTTGGGGTCTGCAGCTGGCTGGTGTCCTTCCCATGCAGACTGGCTGGCTATTTGGGGCCTCCTGTCCTCAGTGTGTCGGATGCCCCATTGCTTCCCCTCCTGCAGGTGCCCGTGTGCTGTAGGTCTTGTGGTTGTCGGTGGTTTGGCTTCACCCACTTGCATTTTGGAGTTCTGGAGGAGATCTCACTTTCATGTAAATATTTCCCATGGGTTTTTGGTCTTGTCCTCTAGTTGACGTGGCTGTTTTTATGTGCAGATTTGAAGAAGTGAAAAAATTATGCTGCCACCACCTCTATCTTTTCAAAATGCTCTGGTTGTTTCACCTCTATTAACACGAATGGTGATCCACAGTTGGCGTCACAGCAGCCTGACCAGGTCTTCGTAAAATTCTCCATCAGTATTTCTCCTGATGGTTTTCCCTCCAATGACGATGCCATTACCTGAAATAGCGCTTCATTAGCGGCTGTAAAAATAGTAATTTCTAATTCTATCACCACTTCCTCACTGATAAATGGGGTCCTTCTGTACAGGAGA
This sequence comes from Equus caballus, assembly GCF_041296265.1. Classification (NCBI taxonomy): domain Eukaryota; kingdom Metazoa; phylum Chordata; class Mammalia; order Perissodactyla; family Equidae; genus Equus; species Equus caballus. Next base: position 2,989,099 of record NC_091684.1, read on the forward strand.
GCTTTCCCTTCCCCGCTAGAACTATTGGTGTCTTTAAATATAGTTTGGATCAGAAAGACTGCATAAATACTTTATTCTTTCCTTCCACTTGTCCATTTCTCAGAGTCACATCTGGTACCCTAACAACCGGCGAAAGGTGTCCAATGAGTCTTGTTTTGTGTCTCTTTCTCCTCCCTCTTTTGAGTGTCATTAGTAACATTTGGCTTTTTATATACGTGGTGAGTTGTAGTCAACATCGTTGACCCATCTCTGCATATCTTTAAGACGGTTCCTGTATCCCTTTAACATCACTCCATTAGACATTTTAGCTTTCTTGATTTCTGGCCAATTTGGATGTTCCAGGCTTCTTTCCTCCCCTAGACCCGGAGTCAGCATTTCTCCAAAGGTCTCTGGTTCCCCTTGATGGGGAATGACATTTAGAGACTCCAGTTTGGGTGCTTATTGCACTAGTTTGCATTGTTTCTAGGCATTTTCAGGTGATCAAGCTGGAAAATATTACTCTTTTTAAAAGGGAAAAAACAAGTTCACATTTTGGAAATAAATGCATAGCACCACCTTTGAAGGATTCTCTCTCCCTCCCTTCCTGCCTCCCCTCTCTCCAGATTCGTATAATATATTTGTATTTATATTTACATATATCCCTAATCTACTCAAGTCTTCAGTCTGCATTCCTTTCTAGAGGAAATATGGGGGCCAGATGCCACCACGAGGAAGCAATCAACCAACTGTGCCTACAGTGGGGCATTCTGTAGGCTGGCCGACTGGACAGTCAGTGCAGGAAAAGGGGAGATGGGCACTATAGATCATCGACACCTGAGAGATATCACATCCTCGTACAATGAAGAGACGTGGTTTGGGTACAGAGTCAAACAACAAACTGTATAAAGGTGTATTTCAGACAATAGGGGAAATGTAAATATGGGCCAGTATGAGTTGGTATTAATGAATTATTTATTTTGTTAATTTGATGATGGTACCCTTGTTAGAGGAGACAATGTTTATCTCTTTTCTTTTTCTCCTTCAGATGTATTCTGGACCATGTAGAGCTGGGTGTCTTTCATTTGCCCCTCTGCAGGCACCCTCCACCCTTCCTACCCGTCTGAACTCTGGGATGCTCACCTGCACAGACTGCGTCAATGGGCTCCTGTGCACCCTGGGTTCCCATTGGGTTTGGCCAATGGAAGGCACCTGTAGGCGATCCAAAGATGGGACAAGAGCGAGTCTGAACACTGCTCTCCCAGATTTCTCCCAGCTGGGTGATTTTGTTTGGCTACTTCCCTCGACTGGTGCATCTGATCCTGCTACGTGGTCCTCACAGCTCAGCCTCCTTGGGGTTCTCTGTGGCAAGGATGGCTCCCTGTGCCGGCCCTGGGAGACTTCAGTGGCCTCGTGATTTCCCTGGACCCTGCATGTCCTTTATTGCACTCTTCTTAACTTGCCTGGCTGGTTTGAGTGTCACCTCTATTTCTCCCTGACCAACACAGGATGAGATGACATGATGTCTGCAGTGTGCCTTAAAACATTCCAGCTTGTGCACCTGTGCACACACAAGTGGACAAATGCTGACTCACTGGGGGTGGGGAATGAATGAAACGGGGTTGTTAAAAGGCTCTTAAGGCTGTGTGACGTGCACAAGGAAGTTCATTATACTCTCCATAGTATTATTAATAAAAAGTCATCAGCAATCAGTCTTTTTCAAAAGCCCAGAAAGTTTAAAGGACAAGCTTTTTAAAAACTGAAAGGAAAATAACATTCCCATGCTATTTATATTAACTCAGAGCACAGAGAAAATTATTCTCTAATTAACTTTATAAACTCAGTGTAACATGGCCCCAAACCTGATACATGGCCCCCTAAAAATCCCAGTGTAGTGCACTACTACTCATGAATAGTTAAAGCAGAAAGTCTAAGTAAAATATTAACACATAATTATGGATTGAGTTGTGTCCTCCCCAAAAAGATATGCTGAAGTCCTAACCCCCAACCTCAGACTGTGACGTTATTTGGAAAGAGAGTCATTGCAGATGTAATTTGTTAAGATGAAGTCACACTGGAAGAGGATGGCCCTAATCCAACAGGACTGGTGTGCTCAGAAGGAGGACCCCACCCCACCCCCGCAGAATGCCTCATGGAGACGTGGACATAGAAGGAAGAGAGCCACATGGAGAACAAGGGGAGGTCAGAGTGATGCCCGGGGCCGCCAGAGGCTGGAAGAGGCGGCAGTCTTTGGGGACGGCGTCTTGGAGTCTGTGCAGGGTCCAGGCATTGCCAGCCCTGGATTTTGGACTTCCGGCCCCCAGAACGGAGATTATAAATTTCTGTTGTTTTAAACCACTCAGTTTGTGGCACTTTGTTATAGCGGCCCTAAGAAACTAATGCACACATCAAATCAGCGTATTACAAGATTAATATGATATGCATAAGTATGGCTTACTTTGGGAATGAAAGGATGGCTTAATATTGGGAAATGTATTAATATAATTTATCATGTTAGTCTGAGAAGAATGATTATAAAATCACCTTGATAAAAGGGATTTTATTAAAGTTATGGACTCTATCCCTGGAAAAATGCATCTATGCATCTACTACACACAAAACATCCTATGCTTGTCCATCTGAAAAGCCTAAGAGAATCATCTGAAAAACTGTGGCAATGAATACAAAAAAGGAGGAATGGCCAATAAAGAAATGCACCAAAACCAATGGCTTTTGTAAATGCCAAACGTTAGAAACAGTTGGAAAGAATAATGAGTAAAGTAGTTTCCTAATAGCCTCCCAACATAAATTCCTGGAAGTAAACTTAAGCAATATGCAATCCGTTATGAAGCAATCTATAAAATTTTACTGAAAGATGTAAAATAAGACAAATGAATTGAAGGATTATTAACTCAGTGTTATAAAAACGCCATTTCTATCCTAATTAATCTAAAAGTGCAATCCCACTCAAAATCCCCAGAGGGGTCCGAAGATTATCAAGATGAGTGAATGAACAAAGAGAACGTTTTTGAAATTTTCAAACTATTCAGGGGAGTTTGCTCTGGGAGACATGAAAATGTTTTCTAGAGTCAGAATTAAAATGGAGCATGACTTAGGTCAGTAGAGGATGAAAAGCCGGGGAGCAGAACACAAACCTCAGAGCATCGTGGGCCAGAATGCTGTACACGCTGCAGGTGGCACTGACAGTTGTGTACAAAGTCTGTGCGATCCAGTAAACGATAGTGGACAACTAATTACACTCGTGGGGAGAAAGGTAAACTCAATCCTTAGCTCAAACCGCAAAACAAACTAAGATCTTTATTGATTTAAATATTTAAAGAGCAAATACATGAATGTCTCAAAGCACAAAGAATAAAAACAGGTGATTTTCTGCTGTAGTACTGGGCACGAGGGTGTCTGGGGGAAGAAGACTCCAGAAGTGATGGTCTGGCCAGGCTGCAGCTGCCTGCACGCCCCACTCCAACACCACCCAGTGGGTAGTCTGGGGGAGAGGGACTCATGCCTCTGTGTTCCAGTTTCCTCATCTCTGAAAGGGGAATGACAAGGGTCCCTACCTTGTGGGGTTGTTGCAAAGATGAAAGGAAATAACACGTAACTTGCTAAGAAGAGAGTGTTTGAGAAATGTCAGCTGCATCACTGTTCACATAACAATTAAATATTAAGAACGACAAAACTACCCAACACCGAGAGCAATTATCAAAGGAACATTGGCACTGCACATGACGGGTGCTGCCTCGGGCACAGCACTTTGAATATGTAGGTACTTAGTCTTTTTATGGAGGCCGTCCCTTCACACCCTTTTATGTGCTTGCATATCCACGCACGCAGTTGACCATACATAGCACACAGTAGCACGCAGTAACTGAAGCACAGTGGGTCAGCCCAGCTGTCTGGGTTGAGTCCCGACTCTGTCCTGGCAGTTTTTCCATCCTTTTGTAGTGCTCAGCGGGCTCTTGTGTACTTATTTACGTAATCTCCTGTGCCTTGGGCTTTTCATCTGTAAAAAGGGGTATAGTAGTACCTTCCCATCGGGTGGTCATGAGGATTAATGAAACTAATATTGGTCAGGTGTTTAGAGCCGCGATGGGAATGCAGAGAACACTACATGGCTGTTTGGTAATTTGGTAAATACCTAACTAAGAGTAGTCTGCTTTTTCAGATTTTAGTGGATTTTCTCTTTTGAATCTCCAAGTACTTGACTTTTGTTCTGATTGGCCCCAAGTATTCCTCTTCATGGAGAGAGATTAGGATCTGATACAGAAGTAAAGAAAAGAGAAAAAAAACTGTATAAATTAAGATGCTGTGATGAGCAATAGCTTTGAACGCCACGTGGGAAAAGGTTTCACAGTTCCTTGAGCCTCAGTGGCCCATGTTGTCTAACTTTGGAGGGGCCAGGGGGCAGCGCTCCCTTGGGAAGAATCTCCTGTTGTGTCCGTGGCAGCCGAGCCATGAGGCTTGAAGCTCTCAGGAGCAGGAGATGTGACCAGGAGGAAGGGGGAGATCCTGGAAGCCCACTCAGCCCCGGGTTGTGAGAAGGAGCAGAGGGAGGATGGAAGGAAAGCACATGTCTGGCGTGGCTCCCAGCTTCTCTCCTCTGGAGGAATGCACATAGAGCAGAAGGGGCTCAGGCCATCGCTGTCCACGTGGGGCTCCGTGAAGAGGTGGCTTGCAGGCTGCCCCAAACGAACGTGGGTGCAGACATGACAAAGCGGCTGTGGGAGCTGCCACAGTCCAGAAGGGAGACTTGGGGGCTTGGCTCTCCTAGGTGACCTGGGATCCCGGGCTGTGCAGGAAATAGCTGAGAGCTTGTCCCCAGGGCATGGCGAGGTGGCTCTGACGGGCAGGCTGCAGACAACCTGAGCTGGGACCATGGGTGCTGCAGCCCGGTCTCAGTGGTTGTTGGCTTCCGTGGGGGCCAGAGGGAGGCCAAGGCTGCCCTGGGGTCTGAGCACAAGGAGAGACTGGATCGCAAGTCACACCAGCCTGGAGCTTCAACCCTAGGCCCCACCTCAGACCCCAGCAACACAAACAGCTGCCCGGCAGGAGGCCAGAGTCTTCTCTCTCTGGGAGGATGGGTCCACCATGCCCTGCCCCACGAGGGTTGCCTGGACCCCTCTCTAGGAAGTGAGATCTGGGATGGGACGGGCTGAGAGACAGTGATGCCTCAGTTCCAAGACTGCACTATTCTTAAAACACTCAGATTTACTTTACCCTTGACTTTATCATTTATTATCTCTTACTTTATTCTATTAGTACTTACCCACTTACTGAACAGGCAAGGATTTCTGAGGAAGACCAGGTCAGGAGTGGTCAAAATAAACAAGCCACCTTTTGTCTGAAGCTCCAAATTGTGGTGAGAAATTCTTCAACCTTGCTTTGCAAACGGTTCATATATTAACATAAAAATCCCTTAGTTATAAATAAGAAAACAGGGCAAAAACCCCAAAAGAAAACTAGGTAAAAGGACATGAAATCAATATGGAAACACATTGAAAATGAAAATAAAATATTAGTTATCAGATTAGTAAAGGTGGAAGGTTGGACCGCATCCTGAGACGGCCGGCGGGATGTAGGGGAAATCGTCGCTTTCTGACATTGCTGAGGGTGGCGATTGGTGCAGTCCCTTTGGGGAAGAAGTTGGCCCATCTATCAGAACGTAGGTATGCATTGCCTCCCCTGGGAGTCCCCTCCTAGGAATTCTCCCTTTACGGACAGTCCCCACTTAACGGTTCTACTTACGATTTTTCAACTTTACGATGGTGCACAAGCGATACACATTCAGTAGAAATCATACTTTGAATTCTGAATTTTGATTTTTTTCTGGGCTAGTGATATGCAGTCCAGTCCTGTCGCGTGATGCCGGGCAGCAACGGCAAGCTGTAAACAACCGATACACGTACAACCATTCTGTACTCACACAGCCATGCTGTTCATCGCTTTCAGTACAGTATTCCATCAATTACACAAGAGAGTCAACACTTTATTACAAAGCAGGCTTTGTGGCGGCTGATTATGCCCAGTTGCAGGGTAATGTAAGTGTTCTGAGCACATTGAAGTCAGGCTGGGCTAACATACGACGTTCGGTGTGGTAGGTGTATTAAACGCATTTTTGACTTAAGATATTTTTGACTTACTGTGGGTTTACTGGGATGGAACCCCATGGTAAGCAGAGGAAGATCTGTGGTCATATTGACCCGGGGCTGCCTGGGTTAGAGCAGAGATAGAAACTGCACCTCAGACTTTCCTACCTTGATAGCTAATCCATGAGAAAAAACAACAGCATAAAACAGTCAAAAGAGAAAAACAATCAGCAACAGCAACCAGACCAGGAAATAAAAATAATCGAATGCAGTGCATTTCAACAGTTGCCCGCTGGAGAAGGATGCTCCGGGGAAGATGGAGAGGGAAAGCCCGCCTCAGCTTCCAGTCCCGCCTCTGTCCCAGGACACCTGCTGGTGAGTGGACAAGTCCTGAGATTGTCACCAATTCCCCTTCTTGGGAACACACAAAACTGAAGGAGCTTCTTCGTCTTCTCCTCTTCTGAAGAGCGAGAGGAACAGCAGCTGAGAAGAAATGGGGGAGGGGAGGAGAGTGAAGAATTGGCTTCCTTTCCAGAAGGGACACCCGGAGCTCCTCACTCTGGGAGGTGACAGACAGAGCTAGCCCCCAGGGCAGGGGACTCCGCACCCGGCTCCTAGTGCAACGTGAGAGGACAGAGGCCCTGCTGTCCACCCAGGGCGTGCGCTCCTTCCAGGGTGCAATGCTGCTCCCAGGGAGATGTGTCCCTAGAGAAGGCTTTTTCTTGGTGGCACCTGGTGGCCGGTTGTCAGCAGAGGGGTGTGTCCCCTCAGGCTGCAGTGACTGAGAGGCAGGCATGCCCTCTCCACTCTCTCCTCCCTGCCTGATGGCAGAAGCAGGTGGTTCTGGGAAGAATGCTGAGTCTCTTGGGGTGGTGAGTAACAGGGGGGATGCAGCTGGGGACCCTGGGACCCACAGGAGGGGTCCTTGTGGAAGTCGGTCCTGGGCACTGAGATTTCACGATTCTTCTGTTCCTAATACACTAGCACTCTGACATAGACTGAGAGACACTTCAGTGGAGCTCTCCCCCACTGAGAATTAGGGAGAATGGAGCATACTTAACTTTTGAACTGCGGGTCCCCATGGGAATCCAGTGCCTGCTATGGTGGGAAGAAGTCACGCCAATATATTAGTGTGGATAGATTTCCTTTCTTTTTTTTTTATTGAAGTTGCACTGGTTTATAACATTACATAAATTTCAGGCGTACATCATTATATTTCCGCTTCTGTATAGACTGCATCGAGTTCACCATCAAAAGTCTAGTTTTTATCCATCACTGTACACATGTGCCCCCTTACTGCTTTCGACCCCCTCCCACCCCCTTCCCCTCTTTTAAGCACTAATCTGTTCTCTGTTATCTATGGCCTTGTTTATCTTCCAAACATAAGTGAAATCATCGGTGTTTGTCTTTCTCCGTCTGACTTATTTCTCTTAGTATAATACCCTCAAGGTCCATCCCAGTCGTTGCAAGTGGCACGATTTTTGTCTTTTTAATGGCTGAGTCGTATTCAATAGCATGTATACACCACATCTTCTTTGACTACTCATCTGTCGGTGGACACTTATGTTGCCTGCGAGTCTTGGCCGTTGTGAACAATGCTGCAATGAATGTAGAGGGACAAATATCTTTTTGAATTAGTGTTTTCATGCTCTTTAGATAATTACCCAGAAGTGGAATAGCTGGATCATGTAGTAGTTTTATTCTTAGTTTTTTGAGAAATCTCCATACTGTTTTCCATAGTGGCTGCATCAATTTACATTCCCACCAGCAGTGTATGAGGGTTCCCTTTCCCCACATTCTCTCCAGCATTTGTTATTTCTTGTCTTTTTAATAATAGCCGTTCTGATGGGCGTGAGGTGATATCTCATTGTAGTCAGATTTTCTTGATGTAGAAATCATTTGGTTAAATAAAACACTAAACAAGAAAATGTAGAGATCCCAACTCAGAAGAAAACTATAAGTTCACAGAACTGGGGAGAGAACAGGAGACTTAAAGAGCAAGGAAACACAATTACCCTAAAGCCATAGTCTCAGAAATAAAACATGTTGGGAATTAAACAGAAAAGACACTACTGAAAAAAAATCAAACTGTGCACTTAGTGCCGTGAATGCAGGTGAGAAATAAAATAGTTCTTAAGAAAACCAGAGAATAGGTGATTGTTATGAAAGATGGGCAAAGATGACCTGAAATATGTGGGTCTTTGGGGAATCCATCAAATGGATGCATCCAGTATTCAAAATTATAACACAAGAGAATGTTCTCAAAATGAAGAAAAGGGAACATGAAGGCTGAAAGGACATTTGACACAACCACCTCAACAATGACACATCCGGTGGTTCAACTGGAAGGCTGAAACATGGAAGATAGACACCAACACACTGCCATAGGCATCTCTGGAGAGTGGGGCCTTGGGTCATTTACTTTATGGACATGTTCTCTGTGTTCTTTGATCTTTTTTTTTTTTTCCTTTGGACAATATCCTTGAATTCCTTGTGCAGTGAAACTGTTAAAATAAATTAGAAAAACCAGAAGAAAGAAAGAAACAGTGTGACAGTGTGGGGTCAGGAGCAAGTAAGAGGGTTTGTTAAACTGTTAGCAGTGAGATGAGTCCCCTGTAGAAAGGAGTATCTTGTTTCTCTGACCACAGGTCTCTCTGTAGAGAAATGTATCTACATTTGTCAGCGCTCCATCAGCCACTTTGGAATTTTTGACTGTTGTTCTATACTGGGCCCCCCCACCCCTAAGGATGTTTCTGCTGCGTCTGCTTGCACATCTCTGGGTTCTGAGGAGGGCTGCTCCCCGTCTCTCCAGTCCCAAGGCAAAGGGAGCTCAGCCTTCCAGGCTTAGGGACCAAAGGGACACCCTGCTAGAAGGGTTTGCTCCCGTTACCATGACTGCATCGCTAAATCTGTGCAGTCAGTTCTAAGAAAGGATGCATTTTAGGTTATAAAAATATTACTCCTTTCATTACTCAAAAACTTGGTTTTGCAACACCAAGACTTTTCCAAAAACTTTTAATGAATAATTCATCCTCAAATACGAAGTTTAGAGACTTTCCTGATGACATATAACATGTCCCTTTTTTATTATTTCTTGAGGATGATCCCGTGTCATTGAATTTCTCTGTCCCGAGGGAACGTTTCAGGAGACATGCCTGGAAATCACATCTCCAGTGAAGTTTTAATATAAACTGCAAACAAAGAGGACAAGCGACTTTATTATTTTAAGAGATCATTTATTCTATACATTTGGAGAGTAAAGTTATCTGCAGAGTCTCCATTTCAGAACCATCTGCAATTTAAATGAGCCCCTTTCTACCGAATCATAACGCTTTGTGCCACCGTGCACCTCAGCTGCTGTTTAGAATAAGACAATGTTTTTTTCTTAAAAACAAAGGCTCCCCATCTCCCACCTCCCATTCCAGATTTCAGTTAAAGAATTCTGCACAATTTCCATGCATACTGTAACGTTTTCTAACTTCAAAATGCATAGCAAGTCTGTTTTTAAGACAGCAAACACTAGCTGAAGGATCGCATGGTTTCACAACCTAATTATAAGCACTCGGTGATGTCCAATGGCAAGGCAAAGCAAATAAATGCATTTCTTTGGCTGAGGAACGGAACAGCGTTTTTATAGGGAAATACTCTGTGCTAGGAAAGTAATTAAAGCAAAGCGTTCATTCTGATCCATCATGCTGAAGCAGGCTGAGATCACACCTAAAGACAACGTATTTAAGTTCTTTGACATTTCGGAGTGGGGTGAGGATCTGAGATAGCGAGAAGCAGCCCTGCCTCACAGCTGGGCCTGGCATTCCTCTGTTGAACCTGAATGATTTCACAGAACACCCACACTGGACAAGGCCACTCTGTGACCGAGATGGGTCAAGACCAAACCAAGTCCTTCACCATCCTCTCCGAACACAGACAGAAACATGGACATCGTCCAAGACCCCGAGACCAGGCTCCCCCGTCCTGGCTCATATGAGCAGTGGCTGCTGTCACCACTTTCACCTCACTCCAGGAGGGCACCGACCCACACTTGGAGGAGCTCCAAGGAGGGGCCCCCGGGGGGCCTCATACCTACAATCCATCCCTTCCTTGGAGGGTTCTCTCCTGTTTGGTGTCATGGATTTGAAACGAAACTGAAGCTGAGCGTTCAACAGCACAAGCTTTAATCAATGTCCTAAGAATGGAGAAGTGGGAGCTAAGTTCACAAATAAACAATGCAGCTTTTGAGGCGATCAAGCAGCCATTGTAAGGGGTCAAGGTAATGAAGGGGAGGAATATCCATAGCATTCTGGGAAATAGGGTTGCCGCCCACCTTTCGTCCTTACATGGTTTGTTTCCAGTCATTGCCATGGCGATTGTGAACTGTCATGGCGCTGGTGGGTGCGGTTTGTAGCATGATAACATTTTACAGAGAGCATATAATGAGCTACAGAGTCCATGCCAAGTCGAGTCAGACTGCCATGTTGCTTTCAACTGGTTTAAACTGACCTGACCACAGATCTCAGCCATCTTTTCCCTCCTCTGTGGTTTTCTGTAAGCTAAAGGTAGTATGTTAGGCTTGTTCTGAGCAGGTTGTTGTTAACATCTTATGGAGCCAGGAGCTGGGGTAACACTGCTGCTTTACCAACCACAGCTTTAGTCTTGTTTCTTTCTGCTGTTTGATAAGATGTATCAAGATACCCAATCACGGAATCACTGTCACGTCCTGACAGCATTGCATCCTGAGCTTGCTTCCTAAACCCTCCACAAGAGAGCTTAGCTCAGGTCCAAATCCTGTTGGAGGTTCCTCCTCAGCAGCCTCTCAGAGACCCGCCCCACAGGGCCCCATGGTGTGTGTCGTCTCTTGATGAAGTGTGATATGAACCCTCTTGTCCAGCCATAGGGGTGCTCCTGGTGGGCTTTGGCTGGAAGGCATTGGCAGAGGTGAGGAGGAGCTTATCAAACTAGAGAATTTGGAATTCATTGGTTAGTGTCCTGGGGACTCACCTTGTCTTCTCTCTCCTGCAACATTGGGTCTCCATTACCCTTTTGTAAAGATGTCTGCCTGCCCCACCCCTGCCAACACGCTCCTGGTCTGACCATCTCCTGGGTCCCCTCTCCCCTCCCGCCCCTTTCAGCCTCTGCAGGAGGATGAGCTCTTCTCCCGCTGGCTGAGCTCCCTGGTCTTGTCTAAGGCAGCACGACTCTGTGTGCCTGTGTGTACCAAGCTGAACTCCTTTCCATGGCCATCAGGTTCAACAGGATCTGGTCTCTGGCCACCTGGTCAACCTCATGAGACCCAGGCACATGGATTTTCCCTCTGTACCTTGAACAAGCCACACCCTGTGTGTTCCAGGGCTGTGCCCTGCTGTTCCTGGTGCCTGGAGTGACTGGCCCCAGCATCTTGGCACAGCTGGTCCCTTCTGTCATTTGGGTCTCAGCTGAGATATCCTCTCCTTAGGAAGACGTGCCTGCCTGCCCTTGTTGCTCTTTTCACAGGGTAATGTTGGTTTTTTTAAACAGCGCTTTTGACCACCTGAACCGATCTGCTTCCTTGTCCAGTGTCTCCTTCACCAAATCAGAGGTTCTGTGAAGTCAGGATCTGGTCCATCACATTCACTGCGGTATCCGGCACCTGGAGAGCATCTGACACCTGGTCTGTGCTGCTGAAGAGTATTTCCAGTGATGAATTCCTAGCAACCCTTGCAACTTCCTGGCCCGAGGAATTGAGAGCCGCCTCTCCATTCCTCGTAGACTTGTCACGTCTCTCTCTCTCTCATCTATCAAGATTTTCATCCGCCCTTTCTTTTCAGAGCCTTGGACAAATCCTAGTGCAAAGAATGAGCACAGAGGGTCTGGCAGTCCTCGGTAGGATGAAGAGGCATTGGGGTGCTGCCCTGGCTGCCTCAGCCAAACGTGCTCCTGTGACGTGGGGCAGGAGGGCTCAGCACAGCTCTCAGCTGTCTCACGCCATCTGTCTGCAGGACAGCCGAGGTTTTGCACCAGTCCAGGCAGGGGAGATCATGGGACATGCTGAACATTCTGCATGAGCTTCAGAGAAAGCAATCCTGCCTGACTCGGAGGGGACTACAGACCCACGACAAAACTAGCTTATGTGAATTAACTAGTAGACTAGGATCTCATTGCCACAGATGAAGTGCACGTGAATGTACACGTGGTCACACGTGCTGAGCACTGCCCTCGGGTGCTCTGACATCACACCTCACCTGTGCACGTCCCCACACCTGGTGACTGTCCTCTGTGAGCTGTGATATCATACGTCCCCTGTGTGCTCTGACAGTATTTTCCCTGTGGCCTTTGTGCTGTCTGACCCCTTTTTCATTCACTTCTTTTCCGTCTCCCCTTCCAGAATGTGCTCCTCTCAGAGCAAGGACCCTGTCGCTGGCCCCTCATCCCTCAGTCTCTTTCGGCCCAGGCTGAGCGCTCTGCCCTCTGTCCATGTGGAGTTCCGCAGACGTGAGGTCTGTTCCAATCTTGCTCTTAGTAGTGTGGGGACACGGTGGCCTGCCCTCTTCCTGGCCCCCGTGTATGTTTCCAGATGAGATAAAGTGGCTGTGGCGCGGCAGGTCCCCCCAAGCCCTCCTGAGCTTCTGCAGGCACCTGGTGGGAACTGCGGTTCCTTGCTGTCTGAACTGCTGAGGCCGGGAGCCGGTCTGGCCAAAGAGAGGCGGGTGTCCCAGCCCGCGGAGCGCTCGAGGGTCTCCCTCCTCTGTGACTCCTGCGCTGGGAGGTAAGAGGATCTGCCTGCCCCTGCGTGGAGGATTCCTGCAGGGCTCCCCGTGAGGCCACCACCCTCTTCACCAGCATGTGGAGCTGAGACAGGGAGACAAGCTGGGCCGTCATGGCGTCTCCCGGCCTGAGAGGTGGCCTGGAGCCACAAGTGCTGCTTGGCTCTTTGATCAGGAGAACAAGCTCCCCGCATGGTTGGTGCAGCAGGAGCTGCCCCATCCACACCCGCAGGCCCTGCACCTGAGTCCCATCCTAAAAGCCAAACCTGGTCTCCCCATTCGTGCTTGCCTGGGTGCATTATGGCGGTGAAAACCCCTCCCTCTACTCAGGTGAGGGCTTGGGGGCAGAGAGTCCCACCTGGAGCCTTGAAGACAGGGAGCAGGACCACGGGCAAAGAGGCAGAGTGCCCTCAGCTTGGAGCTCTGCATCCTGGATGCCTGCTGTGTAGACGCAGGACCCAGGGGGCCCCGGGGCAGGGTTGGCAATGGCCTCAGACCAGAGAAGTGGGCGAGGGAGATGGCTCAGACCCAGCTGCTCTGAAGGAACTTCCTGTCCTCTCTGCTTCCAGGTCTGCCTGCCCCTTGTCTCTCGCCTCTCGCTCTCCCTGTCGAGGGAATGGCCCCGGCCTCGCCTCCCTTGGCATAGGGATGGGGAGTGAGGGGAAGGGGAGGGAGTGAGATTCAGAGCCTGGAGCCCATGGCTGGGGGAGGGGAGCTGTGGCCCATGATGGGGAATCGGCAGGTGCGTATGTGGGCGTGAGTTCTGGCCCTGCCTGGCATCCCGAGGGCCTGGGCTCCCACCCTAGCTCCTGAATATGTGAACAGACCTCTAACCTCTTTATGATGAACAGGAGATGCCATCTAACTCCCAGGATTGGGTGATGTGACCTCAGGAAATCACACACATGTGTCGACACAAGATGGGAGTTCAGTGTCAGAGGGTGTCGCCAGGTGTTTCCCTGGGGATGAGAATCTTCACCCCTGACCTGTGAAGAGAGGACTCAGGACACCCCTGCTCTGGCTTTCGGGGGGTCGGCTCTCTGACACTGCCCAGTGCTTCTCATAGCGATGGTGATGGTGTGTGGGTGTGGCGGGCAGTGGTAACAGGCCTGGGGGAGGGAGCTGGACTGGGAGCCGGGGCTCAGCTCCTGTGCAGCAGCTTGGCTTGCTCACGGTTATACGCATCGCGTGCCGGAGTCTGTGTGTAGTCGCTGAAACATATATCCTAATGATAAACCTGTCAAGTGGAATTACTGTCCCCATTTTACAGGTAACAAAACTGAGGATCAAGGGCAATTGTCTCAGTCACCCTCAGGGTGTAAGCAAAGCCGTGATTAGAAGGCACGTGGTGCACCTCCCTGCTTTGTCTCACACGTGGCTCGGTAGTTGTGGAGTGACCAAGACTCCGTGGGCATCCAGTTGTCAGGTACCCGGGACACCTGAAGTGGGTCTCTGTCCCCGTGGTGACAGTTTTCAAGCTGTAGACATGGCCTAGGAGGGCAGAGACTCCTCCGTGGGGCCCGTGGTGGCGAATGTCGCAGCACGAAACAGGCCCGTTTCTATCTGCACCTGAACATTTGGTGGATGGTGCTGGAATGCGTTTTAAGTGCATCAAAGGCTTCTCTTCTGTCATTGTGGATAATCCTGCGGTTTCACATTTTAAGGGCTTTGTTTAGTCTTCACTAGCCCATGTGAGCATGAGGCATGAGCTCCTTCAGTTTGTTGTCTTGACAACAGCCTGTGGGGACCGGTAGTTGCCCCATTTTACAGACGAGGCAAAAGCCTGAGTAATGACAGAAAAGTCCCTTGGCTGTTCAGTGACTGCTGTTGGGTTCTGCTGGGTGCCAGGCCCGGGTCTCCATTCCCCTGCTGGGGCACCATGCTTATGCTTCTGTGTCAGGGCACACATGCACACACACACACACACATCCACAGACACATACATACATGCACACACAAATGCACACACATATCCGTGTACATACATACACACATGCACACACACACACACAACGTACATGCACACGTTCACATACATACATGTACACACAAACGCACACACAAACACGTTCATACACATAAACGCACACACACATGCACACATGTATACATACACACAGAGATATACGCACAATACTTTTCAGATAAAGTATTAGAGACATTATGAGGCCATCATTACAGGCCTCATAGCTTTATTATTTTACTACATAAAATGCATGGTGATTTGTTCTATGTCATTGCGCCGCACTAAACTGCTAAAAAAGTATGCTTACTCCAAAGATTGGAAATACAGAAATTCATAATGAAAACAAAAAATGGTTATCTGTAGCGCCACTAAGGTCCCTGTGATTTGCATACTTGTATATCATATTCGGAGGTTTCATTATGCAGACTTTTTTGTTTTTAATAATTGAGTCATGCCAAATATACTGCTTTGTATTCTCTCCTAAAAGTATACGTGGACACTTCTTCTAGGCAGAAAACACTCCTGCACGTGCTGTGGCATTCCCGAGGGCCAGTTCTCCTCAGGATTGTCCCAGTGAGGGACTTAGCACACCTGTGGCCCCCCCAATAGATGGCAGGAGCAGTCTGCAAGCAAAAACACACTGGTGCAGCCGCCCGGGTGTGGGGCCACGGACTGAGGTCACCACCTGACAGCTGCATGTGACCCGTCTGTATAATTCGACGACTGCTCTGTTGTTGGGCATCCAGGCTGAGCTTTTGCTTTCATCAAGTGCACGCGATGAAATCCTGGCACACACATCTTTGCATACTTCTCGGGTAATTTCCTTCATCTAAATGACAAGAAATGAAATTTCTGGGTATGCATTTTTAGGCTTTTTACTAACATATCGCAAAATTACACCCTGGTATAATTTTTAGCTTTTATAAGCAGCTTAGAGATGACAAAAAGCAAATTCTTGGACTCAGAGTTTACTGTTTATCATTCAAATTTGGAGACCTGTGTTTCCTTGCAGAAATGTCCAGTCTCTGACGAGGTGTCACCTGAGACACCCTGACCCCCAGTCTCCAGATGTCACTATGGTTCCTCTGCCCACGGGGGCCTCCTCTTCCTCCCGGTCTGCCTCTGGAGCAGTGGTTCTCAGGGTGAGCACAGGAGGCGGCCTGCCCCAAACCACGTGGAGGGTTGCCAAAAGCCCAACTAACCAGGTCAGACAATCTGGAGAGAGCCCCTGGGCTGCACTCCACACACTCACCCCGAAGTGTGCAAGCACGGCTCTCAGGTTGCACATAAAGAACTCTCTCTGGACTAGGATCCATTTAGATTTAACTCTCAGGAAACGCATTGAACACATTCGGCCCAACTCTCAGTGCTAAAACTTCCCAGTGCATCCTCCTCAGGGTGCATAGGTGTCGCCAACCAGAAAGAACGGCTTCATGGCCTTAAAGGTCGGGACGGTGCAGGGGGGAGCGCATTTTATCATGTTTCTTTGCTACAGGACTTCTCAGAGCCTTTATTCTGCTACTGTGAATTATGAAGGGAGGCTAACACACGGCCCTGCCCAAATCCCACCGTTTGGGAAAAGCTGCAAAGGGAGCTCATTTCTCTACGGCTCCAGGCTTTCTCATCTTTGTGTTCCAGCTTCTAGCACATGTGGCCCCAAGTTTTTGTTGAATAAATGACTGAGGCAACACATACATCACAGGCCCTATGCTATTATGCACAGGGTAATGATCTCAGAGAGGATGAATTTTAAAATTTCCTTTGGAAGATGTGCCGATTGGTTCCTTTCACATGTAATTAAACCCCGTTGCAAGGGGCTGACCCTGTGGCCGAGTGGTTTAGCTAGCGCGCTCCGCTGCAGGCGGCCCAGTGTTTCATTGTTTCGAATCCTGGGCCCGGACATGGCACTGCTCATCAAACCATGCAGAGGCAGCATCCCACATGCCACAACTAGAAGGATCCACAAAGAAGAATATACAACTGTGTACTGGGGGGCTTTGGGGAGAAAAAGGAAAAAATAAAATCTTAAAAAAAAAAAAAAACCCATTGCAGCGTGCCTTCCTGTGTTCTGGAAGCTGGAGAGCCAAAGCCCCTGAGAGCAGTTCTGCCGGCTGGACACACCCACACGATTCGTGGAGGCAAACGTGAGCCGTCAGAATTCGCTCTGGCCACGTGCAGACTCTCCCACAGCAGCCACAGAAGAGGTTCTATCCTCTGCTCTACAGCATCAGAGGTCCAGGGCGGCCGTGGTAGCAGCAGTGGGATTGCTGGTAGGATAACGCCCAACAGTTCTGCCTGGGCACACGGCTCCCAGATCAATGGCTTCCAAGCTTGTGGCAATGCCCTTCTGGAAAGGTTGGTATGCTGAAGCCTTGGGCTCCAAAGGCACTTGATCCTCAGTGCTGTTGACAACTTAAGTGCCTGCCCCATTGCTGTGTGCTGTGGACGGTCTGTGCCCTGCCACTAACGCTCAGCCGCCTGGTCAGGAAATCCCAGATTTGTCACCTGCAAATACTTCTGGTAACAATCGTATTGGGTTAGCATTCTTAGTTGCAGATGAATTTACTCTAGCTAATTCCAGCATAAAGGGATTGATTATGTACGGATGCTTTGGAGTGTACTGGTTGCTCACAGAACTTATAGGAGAGTCAGGGAACCAAGCAGGAATGATTCACAGTGAGGAGCAAGGCAGCCAGGAGAGATGACCAACCAGCGGAGGTCGAGTCTAGTGGAAGCCTCATTGCCTCTCATCAGTCATGACTCAGGCCGGGAACCAAGTCTTCCATGCATTTGCCCCTAAAAAGCCAAAGTCCCCTTTCGGGAGATCTGACTCTGAGCGCCCTGCCCAGAGCCACCGCGGCACCCTGACGTCACTCACCTCTGCTTTACAGGTCCGGGGGCTGCTTGGCTGAATCCAGGCTGTGTGCAAACCCTCGCTCCAAGGCATGCTGGGACATGCAGTGTTTTGTTTTCTGCCGTCTGTGGTGCAGATGGTGCACCAGGAGTGGGTGTGGGTGTTGCTGCACCAGACGCGCAGCAGTTGCTGCCACACTTTCCAATACATTCTTCTTTTGTTTACGTTTGTCAGTGTGTGGTTTTGTTGGTTTCACCAAAAAAACTGGGCCTCTTGCCAGATCCACTTTGTGTCAGTGGACATTTCTGGGAGACCTAACTGCCACACGCTCCTCACCACTCATTGATCGAGAAGCTGCTTCAGCAGGCTTTATTTATGACTGGTTAAAAGTTCCTCAAATGTGAGCTCTGTCCACAGCACTCAATTTCCACACCTTCCTTTCCTCCCTGCCTTTGAATTATAAGATGCAAAAGATTTACTAGTCCCTTGAGGTCTGATGTATAAATAAGCACAATAACGCGTCTGCAGTCACTCCACTTAAGTGGATAATACTTCCAGATGACAAATTCTATTTTTCTTTGTTTGAACGCCTGGATTATGTGTGCTTTCCATGCACGTGTAGAAGAGCCCTGTTTACGGCACACACTTCTACAGTAAAATGCAATTGAGTTGTAATCATTAGAATCTGCTTTATCTACTGCAGCACCAAACGATTAATTTAATTAAAGATGACTTTCAAGTTTAAGTTGTTTAAATAGGAAGGATGAGGTAAGCTTGTGGGGGGTGTTCAAATTTTTGGTATCTCTTAACTCAAAGTCTGGAGAACTAGATTAGAGACATTGTAGAAAATTTGGATAAAAGACTAATCTGGATGGATACCAGCGTCCTCCTGTGCTGCTGTCACTCGGGCATTGCTGGGTCTTCTCGGACTTACTCCAAGCAGCGGTGGGACTGTGAAGTCCAGGGCTGGGCCGCCTGGCTCAGCGCGACCCGGCTGCTCTGTGACATGGAGGGCCTCTCCAGCTGCTCGCCCCAGAGGCTTGAATTCTAACCACAGTTGAAAGTGAGATCCACCGAGCCCAGGTACCCTCCAACACCACACAGAGAGAGAACTCTTTCCTCTCAGCCGCGCAGTAAGCATCTATTAAGCACCTACTGTGTGCCTGCTGTGGGGCTTGGGCACACAGTGAGTGAGGGAGATGATGTCCTGGAACTTTGAGGGGCCTCTGAGCGAGACTTTGGATTGGTACAGACACGGGGTGAGTTGGTGGGGACGATGGAGCCCGGGTGCTGACTGCAAATGGGCTGTGTTTTCCCAGTTTGACAACGTCCTTGGATCACCGACAGTGATCATATGGGGAGCAGAGGCCTGGGTGGGGACACGTCCAGAGCTGGGCACAGGTAGTGACCGAAGATACCCCTGTCCTTCTGTGAGAAGGTCACCATTGTGCCCCCAAATTCTGTTCTGCATGGTTCATTGCCCCTATCCTCAGGCTTCAGGGTGACATGGTTCCTTTTTCTTCAGTGAGGAAGGTTGGCCCTGAGCTAACATCTGTTGCCAATCTTCCTCTTTTTTTTTTTTCTCCAAAGCCCCAGTCCATAGTTTTATAACCTAGTTGCAAGCCATTCTAATTCTTCTATGTGGGATGTTGCCACAGCATGGCTTGGTAAGCAGTGTGTAGGTCCACACCCAGGGTCTGAACTGGCGAGCCCCAGGCCACTGAAGCAGAGCATGCAAACTAACCGCTCAGCCATGGGGCCGGCCCCAGGTCATGGCTCTTGATGGTGAACTCAGGGTCCCTGGATTGGGCCTTGGGTCTCCAAATACCCGGGGAGCCAGCCCTGAGTGTTCGTGCTCAGGTAGGGGGCCGGCGAGTGTTGCCTTGCTAAACGGACAGTGAGAGTGACTCTCCTGGGCCTGTAGGACACAGGGCATTCCCGTCTCCACGATGCACCATTTGGAAATGCCGTGTCACTGTGGCAACTTGCCCCGAAGGCGTCCGGCCCACCTCGACACCCTGGGTTGTAAGGCAGAGACCTCGTCATCACTGTCATCGTACATTTTCCTTAAAGCTGTCACAGCCCCCGCACTGGGCTCGCTGTCTCCCTCCTCCTCGCTGGACGCCCCGTTGAGCTGTGGTCTGCGTCTGACTCCTCTCTAGCACCGATTGCTCTCAGGGTTGCATCGTCAGTTCAAGCTGAGCGGGAGCTGCCCGTTCCACTCACAGAGCGACTCCGCACAGCAGAGGCAAAATAAAGACGTCCACCGAGCCACCGCGGGATTTCTGAGAGAGGAAGCCTGAAGGTGGACATGCGGGCCGCTCTCCCGCAGGATGAGGTGTTACTCTAGGGAGAAAGTCATCACCTGTTTGCACAAAAAGCAGAGAAGAATTCGGGTCTGGAACAGGTCAGAATAAGTTTATTGTTCTCAAAAGTGAATTTGTATGCTGTGTAGTATAAGATCTTTATCTTCTTGATCGATTTAAAGTATTTTCAAAATCTTCCAATTTCTGATATAATTCAATTAGAATAACTCTTTTGAAGTGACATGATTGCACTAATAATTTTTGCAAGAATTACATTTGGTCTTTTTTTTTTTTTAATTAGCAAGGTTATGAAGCAGCGTTCGGCACTGAGTGTAATACTTCTGGGGACTTTCGAGGAGACAGTTGTGTTATCCCATCTCTACGCATTGACCCGAACTGGCTTCGTCACTGCGCACACCTGGGGGAACAAGAGAGTGAGCTTGGGGGGCGGGAAGGAGGCCGAGATGGCAGCGCCACACGCGCTGGGTGCTTGGGGCTCCCCTCTGGGGACTGGAGGGGGCTGGCACTCTTCTCTTTGAGCAGCATGGGGCGCCATCCATCGATACTGAAGGGAGGGACCTGTGACTCCCTGCACCTGAGGGGCGGCGGTGCTGGCTACAGGAGCAGGAGGAGCCGGTGTCGGGTCTTAGCAAGAGAACACACACACGCCCCTTTCAGCTGGGAAAAGTGGGTGACAGGGGAGCGACCTGAAGCGGGCAGAATCCACTGGGCCCAAGCCTGGGTGAGTGTGTTAACCCAGGGCTCGGATCTGCTCAGCTTGGAGGAAGGTGGAGACATTCCATGGGGAGAACATCCAGGGCTCACTGGACTTGGAGGGAAGACGGGTTTCGTTTCACGTGGGCTGACCATGAGCTTCCTGCAGGCATCCAGGGCAAGAGCTGCAAAGACAGTGGAAGACCCGAGCCCGGGGCTCGTGCGTAAGGGCCATCTGGGCTGGACTCACAGAGTTTTATTATTACATATATGTAGGGTAATTGGGTTCCTGGTGAATTCTGCTTCCTTTGACTTCTCTTCCACAGAAAAGAAAGGATTTTATGCCGAGGACTTGTCAGGCTCTCGGTTACGATAGACATTGACGTTTTTTACAAAGTACCCTATTTTATGGGAACTGTCAGCTCTTGACTCAAAAGGACACTTTTTATGCTTTGTGGCACATTCTGTGTCATTTCTGTCGGCTCCAGGACCACATTTATTGTGGGCTTATTAGTTCCAAGTGCATGATTCACTGCTTGCATTTTGAATGCTATGTCTGCAAGTTTTTAAGTTTTCTCCTTTTATTCCTAGCTGGGAACTCCTCACAAGACAGACTAAAAATCAAACGGCCAGGAAGCAGCTTTCCTCATGACGTGTCAGCTCGTTCTAAGATACATGTGATTATTGGAAGCAAACCAGCAAAATCTTATCACTGTTCAACTGGCCTCTAGTGAGCAGCGGGGCTCACAGGGAGGGGTCCACGGTTACAGAGGGGTTGGAATCCCTGGATGCTTGCTGCCTGTGTCTGTTTGCCTGTCTGTCTGTCTCTCATCCACCTGTGATTACAGGTGAGCAGTGAAGGTAATGGTGTTGATCAGTAAAGCACAGCTAACGCCCCAACCACAGGGCAATGAAAGTTCAGCCCCAAACCACATCTGGCCCACCAGCCGTGATGAGGATGCTTTGGACTCAGCTTCCTGAGCTGGAGTTTGGTGCTGCCCAGGCAAATATGCTCTTGTACCATGGAATCACCAGGAAAATCACATGTAAACACTCATTGACTGTTGCACCTGGAAAATGGGACTCTGGTGTTGCCTGTCACTTCAACACCATGCAAACAGCCTGTCACCAAAGTGGGGGGGGGGGTCATGAGGCAAGCTCTTCTTTCCTGTCCTGTTCCACGTGCATGCAGTGTGGTCAATAGGTGCAACCCTCCACTGGGATCTCTGTCCACATCCCGGGCGCTCCGATGTCGTGGGCAAGCCTGCCGCTCACACCCCATCTCCTCTCCCTCACGGCTGATGTCGAGCGTCCCTCCAGCTTTCTTCTTCTCAATAGCTTATTGAGAAGGTGTTTGCCAGCAGAGAAGGGTGGGCGGAGGCTGAACGGCAGCCAGGAGCACTGCCTGTGTCCACAGAGATTTGCAGATTAGACGTGTCTGGAGAATTTGCACGTTGAGACCTTTCGATGAAATTTCTCCTTTTCTCCTTCTCCCGTACTCCAGAAGGTTCTTGTTTGCAATGTTCTTTGGGTTTCAGCATTATTTCATGGAATCCCTTCAACGGTCCATATTTTCCCTCTGTTTGCTACAGAGAATGACAAGATAAAAAAAAATTTTCTTAAAGTGGTTAAGCTTACCAGTTTTAAGAGCACACCTCTTGGAAGCCAACTGATACCTCATGGTGCTCTAGGACTGTGTTTGTACTGCGTGTCCCGTGGCATCCACTGGCCACATTAACTAGCACACTAGTCCAAATATGATTAGTGTTGAAAAATTTTGCATAATTCTACTGTCTGCTTTTGCCACATATACTCGTCTCTGCATATGAGAATTAAAAGGGATTCCTTAAAGAGAAATCATCCAATTCCAGATTGACAGCCACTAACCTATGCGTTTTGTAGGATAAATACACAGCTGCAAAAACGGAACGGTTTAGTCTGCATCTGTCTTAGTAAGAAGCAGACGGCAAAGTAGACTGCGGTTTTCCAGTACCCGTGCCCAGGACCACTGGCCCTTCATCTAGTTCTATCGTCTTAATTCTGTTCATTTTGCCTTGAAGTGTATCTTCTTCACCTAACTGCCCCCTTCTGCTATGCTCCTTAAATACAGCGCCCCTACGTGTGATATCCTTCCCCATCGCTCGGCAGAGGCCTTACAGGCTGCACTGGCATTGAATGCCGTTTTAGGCGTGGGTGAGTATAATTCCGGAGAACTGTCACAAAGCAAGAATATTTTATCATCGTAATTCCTGGGGAAAAAACAGCACTCATTTGTTTAACCTAGTTAAGATAACCCATTATGTTCACTCCCAGACACCTATGTTGCAATGTGTAGTCTATTTCTCTCTCTTTGCAAACATGACTCATTTGATTTCATTACCTTTTAATTTGGCTGTGCATCATTTTAAAACGTTGTTAAGGATAAGTTACAGCTTAAAAATTAATCAATCGAGGCTTGCATCTAAGGAGACCAGTTAAGTTGTTTATGGCTTCTCAAGATGTCCATCCTTAAGGAAAATTAAAAAACATGGTCCCTGCCAGGAGTGAAACTTGATCTGGTTTCACTTGGGGCAAAGTACGTCCTAGACAAATCTGAATGAGCCAGAACATTTTAGTTCCAGGCACCAAGCGGATATTCAGATATTTGTCAAATAAATGGGTGAGTATATTCATTGGCATTTTCCATCTCACTATGACCACAATTTATCATTTTTTTAAAAAGATTGGCACCTGAGCTAACAACTGTTGCCAATCTTCCTTTTTTTGTTTTTGCTTTTTCTCCCCAAATGTCCCACAGTACATAGTTGTATATTTCAGTTGTGGGTCCTTCTAGTTGTGGCATGTGGGATGCCACCTCAACATGGCCTGATGAGAGGTGCCATGTCCACACCCAGGATCTGAACTCGTGAAACCCTGGGACCCCAAAGCGGAGCGCTTGAACTTAACCACTTGGCCACGGGCCAGCCCCTAGCATTTTTAACATTAGCTCTTTGCCCAAACATCTGTTCCAGCAGCACTGGAGCATTTAGCAACGTGGGATAGTTTTGTGCAATTCCCGTGTCCCAGAAGCAAAAGTTGTTTTTGTTTTTAATTTCTGCTCCTGCAGAATGCCATCCAGTGCCCGGGGACATTCCCTCTCTGCGTGGCTTCCAGGAGAAGCAAAGCCCAACTAACTTTGTTCTCTGGTGTCAACACAATTCGTTTATAGTAATCCCAGGTATTAGAGAAAATCTTTCCCTTTGGCAAGATTTCAGCACCTTTCTCACTCAGTATCGAGGCAGAAGGACCGTGACCCAGGCCAGTGAGCTGGTCGTGCATGTGAAAGTGGGACGTCTGAGCTTCCACGACCAGCTGCTGTCTGGTCAGCAGAGAAAGGATTTCCTGAAATCCTGACCCACTTTGCTGAAAACCAGCCAGACTCCCCTTGGGCTCCCAGGTGGCCTGGACCCCTTTTGAGGGGGTGGTCCCTCCCAGAACCGTTAGGGGGTCACTCAGTGGGACAGCCTGGGCAATGGGCCCTGGCAGGTGTGACACAAAGGAGCATTTGTAAAGAAGTTTTCCGGAGAGCAGACAGGCAGGCCCACTACGCCCGGCCTTCTGCTCCAGATTTATTTATCCTAGAATTCACATAATAAGGCAGACCTCGGATGGGCTTCTAGAATGAAGTGGGAGTCAGAGACCCCAGACTCACCATGATACGGCGGGGTGAAGTTCTTCTCTTCCTAGAAGCCTGGGTGTAAAGAAGCAGCCACAGAGCCGCACCCTCGTTAAGAAGGCCTTGCCCATGAGAGACACATGGGGGTGGACTGGCATGGGGGCAGCGAAAGGATAGGAGTGAAGGCATCGCTGAGAAAGACAGATATGCTCAGATCCCAGGGGCCAGGGAGATATGCTGGATGCTCTCCTACGGGATTCCATCGTCCCGAGGGTGCACAGTGATGATGAAGGGACCTGCTAATCCATGTATGCTTGAAGCAATCCCGGTTCACGGACACTGGGCCAACAATGTTTTCCCAGTGAAGACAGAGCAAAGGGAACTGCCATCCCGTGGACCCGCTGCTGTCCGAGCTCCTCTTGCTTCCACTTGACGTCTTGATTCCTCCTTGTGAGTCAGAGGCCAGCCTGTGCTGTCTGAGCGTGTGACGGCCCAGGGTCTCCTGAGGAGCCTTTAGGAAAGTTCAGGGAAGATAGACATGGGCCTCCGAGACTCCATGGGCAGCTGAGGGAGGACGGAGCCTCTCAGGTGTGACAGCACAGAGATTGTCCTCCGAGGAAGTCTCCAGAAGGGTCCTCAGAGTGTGGCTCCTCAGAGATGGAAGGAAGGCACGTAGTGCAGGTGAAACCTGGAACCCAGAAGGGGCCTGGACCTGTGGAAACGGCTTCAAGAAGGGGGACGAACTGATGTTTGCAAATAGACTCAAGGACCCATCGGGGACATTTGGAGGCCCACTCAGAGGAGGAATAAAAGGGAGCGATGCCCTGTTTGGGCCAAATCAACAGCCAAGTTGGAGACGGCCCCTTTGTCTGCGTGTACTCCTTCTATTGAACAAGTTTGAGAGGACAGAACCAACTGTGAAGACGAAGTGGCACATTGGAGTACTATTATGTTTGCATATTTTTGTGGAATTTACAAGTCGACTAGCACGTCCTCTTTGAAGAAGCGCGTGTTTCCCTGTCCGTCCTCCTGCTGCTGCTCTTCGTTGAGCTGAGTCTGCCGCATTGCCCTGGGAGCTACTTTCCGGATGACGGTGAGCAACTAGTGACCACAGGAACCCCCGTGCCGCTCTGGACTGTCCCGCCCCTGCTGTCCACAGTCAAGTGTGATGCTGGGGTGTCGTCTGAGACGGACACCTGCTATCACGTGAAGGAAGTTTGTTTCCACGTTTCGTTTACTCTGAACTTTTAAAACAACAATAATGAGTATTAAAATGTATCAAATAATATTTTAGAAATTGGAGAGAACTTTTAATGAAAACTAACTTCCTGATAAGGTGAGTTATATTTGTGTATTTCCTGATGAATGCCCAACATCGCTGTCTTAATGAATCTTATTTACCCATGATATTTGTGTGTGTGTGTGCACTATCTAGGATGTGGGATCTAAATCAAGGACATTGGAATGCGGTGCCCTTGCCTGCATTTTGTCAGGCTCTGCAACTGTTTCTCTGTTGGCTTCACACCCTGAATGGGGATTTTTCCTTTCAGCCTCCCTGCCCTGGAGCAGTTTAAAGGGCACAGACAGCACCTGCTTCTCCCACTGTCATTCGTGACCTTTGAGTGAAACTGAGCTGTCTGAGTACATTGCTCGCTCGTCCATCCGACCGACTTTCTGGGTCCTCCCAGTCGTGTGGCGTCACCTTCTCATGAACCCATTGGCGACTCTGGTTTTCCTGGAAAGGTTATCTTTTTGTTGAGACTTTTAAACTTACAAACATTTACAAGTTTTCTATGCAATTGGGGCTGCATCTGTTTCTCACATCCTTTTCAGCTATATTTTCTCTCCCTTTCTAATAAACACTATTTGGAAAGTTTTATTTTTATTGAAGTTAGCTCTTAGCTTTCCTCATCAGTCTTAATACTTTTTTGTTTGTTTATTTCTGTCTTTAACTTTATTATTTACATCATTTTATTTGGATGTATTTTATTTTTATTTTTCCGGATTTTGAGCTAAATGCTTAGTTAATTTATTTTTATTTTATTCTTATTTTAAAATAATTGAAGTGTTGGAAGCTATGAATTGTCTCTGAGTCCAATGTCAACTAAATCCTGTGAGTTTGACATCTGCCTGGTATTTCCTCTTATTTTTCTCTTTTTTCCAATAATCCAGTTTTAGGTATTTGCCTCTTTGGCACAAGAAACATGTTTTCAGAGGTGGGTTTTTGTTTCATTTTAAACAGGAGATATTTATTGTGTCAGGCAAGTGCTGCGTAAAATGAATAAATAACTGAAAACCAAGCTGTTGGGATGGGAGGCAGGGGACGATGGTGGTGGGGTCTTTTTCTGCAGAGTGGGCGCAGAGGCCTTCCTGGCAAAGCGACATTTCAGCAGAGACACAAATGAAATGGGGGAGGGCCATGCCGATACCTGTGGGGAGGTGGTCCAGGTGGAAGGGGAGCAGGTGCAAAGGCCTGCAGCTGGGCATGTGCTTGGAGGGTAGGAGGAGGCGTGGGTGAGGGGTGGTTTGATAAAGCCGATGGCTTGAGCACTTGCCACCTTCCAGAATCTGTCCTCAGTGTGCTGTGTCTGTAAATGTGTTTATTCTTACAACAGCTCTATGAAGCAAGAGTCTCTATCATTATCTCCTCTTTCAGATGGGGAAACTGAGGCACAGGGAGCTGAAGTAACTGGCCAAGGATCAGTTAGTGAGCAGCAGAGCTGGGCTGGCCCCTGGGCTCTGCTTGGCTCTTAAGCACTGTGCCCTGCAAGTTGCACACTGCCATTAGGTCTGTGAGAGCCCTGGGCCGTGCCCACCACCCAGCCTCCCCTTTCTCACTGGAGAGGGGTGGCGTGGAGAGGCTCTGAGCCTGCTCACGGTCCCTGGATCGACACTGTCCTCTGCAGGAGCCGGAAGCTCTGCATACCTGAGGCTGCCTGGACCCCCGTTTCTGAAGGAGCTGGCCTTGTCAGCTGCCCTAAGTCCCACCCCGGTATCCTTTCCAAAATCTTTACCTTCTGTGCCAGGGATGTTTAGAGTGCTGTAAAGCAGAGCTGAGGGGGCCAGCATGGGGCAGCCCTGTGGCATGTGGGCGGGATGCTGGAAGCTGCCACCTATGAAGCAGAGAGCACCGCTCTCGGCTCCTGGGTGCCCAGGCGGGAGCAGCTTATTTCACTGGCATTTCCTGGGAACCCGGTGGCCGGCCAGGGGCTGCATCAGCTCCGTGGTGTAGGAGAGAGAACCGCCCTCCCTCCCAGAGGCTGTCGGCAGTGCCCCAAGCAAATCACTGTGAGCACTAGAACCAGGACCCCATCCCGAAGCCTTCCATGAGCCCCAGGCTCTCTCCTCATCGGGGCTCCAGGCCGGTGGCCCAGCGGAATGGCGATTCCTTTACCTCCTTGCCCTCTCAGTCCCAGCCGGTGACCTACACTGCCCTGGAGGAGTCCCTGCTGAACTCCTACCAGGGCACCTCAGCTGAACCTCCCAGGGAGTGAGGCCAGTTCTCATGGTGGGAAAGGCAGAGGCTGCCCAGCTGCCCAGGCGAGGCCAGTGAGGGGCAGCTCACAGGAGGCAGGGCCCACGTCTGCGTAGCAGGTTGTGCTTTGACCCAGGTTATAGGTTGTACAAGGACCAGCTGGGAAGTAGGAGTAGAGGTGAAAAATGCCACTGGCATGGGATTTAGAAAAAAACAAAGTTTGACATACTTCAACTTATTTCATTACGGTAAATGAACACATTTCTCTGTGTGTGCACATCCAGTCGGCGTCTTCCCCTACATTAATAAGCTTTTGATTAGATTATTTAAAAGACAACAGTGTTTGTCATTAACTTCTCCATGAATCATTTGAATAATGTTTGTGGCTACTGAGCTAAAATTCAACCTTAAAGTGTGTTGTGATGTATTTTTGCAATAAAAATATCAAGTTCATTTAAACAATTACTCTTTAAAACACTGCCTCTCCCCCGGTGGGTTTTCATTGATCAGATTATGAAAAGGCAATCGCTGTCCTGATTGTCTCAATAAATCCCACGTCGGAGGCAGATCAGATGATCATTGCATCGACTCGCTGGCCAGCCTCAGACTCGCGTGCCCAAACTGATCTGGATTAGCAATAAATCGTGTTATGAGGCTGCAAAAGGAAAATTATAGTCAGAGTGAAGAAGAACAAAAGGCTGTATTTTGAGGGATTTAAACTTATTAATGTCATTCTCTGAAAACGGATGTTTGGTGTATATCTGAGTTGTCTTGATGATATAAGAATGCGGGCTTCTATCGGGAAATCCAGTTCTGACCCCTCGCACTTCCTGCCCCATTGCACGTTAAGGGCCAGGTTGGGAGGTATGTGCCTTCATCACCGTGGCACGGAGCTGAGGGAGGGAGTATCACCACCCAATTCTCAGCCGTGGGCCACACACGATGCTGGGTCTTCCTCTCGTCCCCATGGTACTAAGACAAGCCCTGGAAGACACCTGGTACCCCAGGGTCCTCTGGCTGGAAGCCCCCAGCCAGGCTGCTCCTGTGACCCTCCAGGCCAGGAGCATCTCCATCCACATTTCTTGGGTGAGCTGTCCTGGGCTGAGGAAGCATGCAAGTGAGTCCAGGAAAGAAACGCCCTCTAAAATCTTGGGAGTGGCTTAAAGGAAATATTCATGGAGATCCGCTTTGGACAAGGTCTTGTTCTCCCCTTGGGCTTTCGATATTCACCTGCTTAGGGGCTGAAGTCAGGCCCTGTTGGGGGTCCTTGCCTTCGGGTGGCTCCCAACTTGGAGGGAGAAAGAGACACAAAGACAAGACTCCTGACAAGAGGGAAGTGGGGGGCAGACAGGGCTCTAACACTGGGGCTGGGGGACGCACGTGATCTAAGAGAGGGAGAGAATATGAACGCAGACCAGGTCCTGCTCGGAGCGCTGCACATCTGGGGACCCCTGAGCCCCCCGTGAGCTGGTGGATTAGCGTCCTAGGGCTGCCCCCGTGCAGGACCACAGCTGATGCTTAAAATGAGAGAGAATTATTCTCTCACGTTCTGGAGGCCACATGGCTGAGAGCAAGGTATCCGAAGGGCCTTGCTCCACCTAGAGGCTCCAGGGGAGGCTCCTTCGTGCCTTGTGGCCCCAGGCGTTCCTGGGTGTGTGACTGCATCACCCCAATCTCTGTCTCCATCTTCAGGAGCTTGTCCCCTGTGTCTATGTCTGTGTCTGTGTCTTCTCTTGTTCTGTCTTTTATAAGGACACTCATCAATGGATTTAGGGCTCACCTGATAGTCCAGGATGATCTCATCTCCAGTCCTTACCTTAACCACATCAGCAAAGACCCTTTTTCCAAATAAGGTCACATCCACTAGTACTGGCAGTTGGGACTGGGACATGTGTTTTTGGGGGTCACCACTGAACCCATTACAGGTCGGCACTAGGATTATCCTGATTTACACATGAAGGGACTCAGACATGGAGAGGAGGAAAACAGAGCTGGGGTCACACAGTGACACCAGGACCAAGCCTGGGCAGCCCGGCTGCAGGGCCCAGGCCGTTACCCACTGGGCCCCCTGCCTAACCCTAACCCTAACCTAGACCCCACATGTGGGCCAGGCACCAGTGTGCGCTCCTCCAAATGTGGCTTACCCCTGCATCGCGGGCCCTTGCCCTGGCACAGGTGTCCCAGTAATGGAAAGCTCAAGGTCGGTATATGGCTATCATGACATCCATGTGAGAAAGACAAATGCAGCCTCTCCCATCCAGAGCGGATCTGACACTCACAGCTGGACCGTGAGGTTATCATGATTGGTCTGATGCTCTCAGCCAGGCCGTCTCGTTCTCCTGTTGGACACGCACAACCTCACAGAATACCAACGTAGACCAGGTTACCCTGAGACCACAATACATTGAAACGAGACCAGACCACTTCTTAATTTTGTCTAAGCACCAGAGACACAAGGTCACTGTGCCCCTACAACATCTCTGATCACAGAATGACACGCTTGCTGACAGTATCTACTGAGCAAACCTCTCCTTCCTCAGACCCTCCCCAAAGCCACAAGCAAAGCCCTGGTCCTACAACAGGTTCTAACATCTTCTTATGAGGTGCCCCACAGTCCCACGGTGTGCGTTCTGCCCTCTCTGCAAAGAGTGGTAAACCCAACTTGTGTCCCTCAGGTTGGTCCTTGGCTGGTGGACACGGGCACGTCTGCATCATTCATTCAACCTTCTGGTACAATTGCTGTGTGTGAGCCACACAGACGAGGAAGTCACCGACCCTGCCCTTGATGAAGTTCCAGCTTTAGGAACGTCTGAGTGGGTTGTCTCACTGGGCACACAGAACCTGTTCCTCTGGGCTCTGCGGGAAGAGGTCACCATGGTGACCAGGAGCCTTTGAGAGCAGCCTGGAGAGAGGGCACAACCTGACAGGCAGAGCTGCGGTGGGCAGGCAGAGACGCACGAGGAAGATGGTTCTGGGCATCCCACGAGGGAGGGTTAGGGATGTGGTTGGACGGTCATAGCTGTGGCCCAGAAGAGAGGTGAGGGAACCGCCTCAAGGTAGGGAACGAAGGGGAGCAGGATTATGTTGTTCTGAGATGGGACCTGATGTGGGATCTGAGGAGAGGGAGGGAGAGGGATGCAGGAGGATGCTCAGACAACTGGGGGGGAGCGGGTGGGAGACCACACCGGGAGACAGGCCAGGCAGGGGCCACCTGCCACACGGGCTCAGGGGAACACGAGTCTGTTTGGAGCATTTGGAGTTTGAGATGCAAGTAGTTTTAAGACAAGAGGCCTCATAGCCATTTGGATGACCCCATCTGGAAGGAG
Organism: Equus caballus; assembly: GCF_041296265.1. Taxonomy (NCBI): domain Eukaryota; kingdom Metazoa; phylum Chordata; class Mammalia; order Perissodactyla; family Equidae; genus Equus; species Equus caballus. The sequence goes on from NC_091684.1 coordinate 3,020,209, forward strand.
TCCAGCTTAAGTGTGCAGAAGTGGGGGCTGGACCACAGACCACCAGGGCAGTCAGTCAGCTGTCCATCCAGCGACACAGAGTAGGGGGAGTGGAGGACCTAGTGAGTGGGGGGCATAGACAGTGCTACAGGGGAAGACCTGTAGACTCTGTGAGGGGACGGGTTTCCTGCCACAGGGCCATCTGGGGTGGGTGGTCAGCAAAGTCCCGCATCCCAGCAGGATGGGCGTGGAGGTGAGCATGGGCCTGGTCAGTGGTCATCCGAGGGGCTGTGGGTGTGGACAAGGGCCAGGAGAGGCTCAGGTGCTCCTTCCAGACGCAGCGTGGGGACAGCTGGCCGCACAGTGCTGCTCCCCTAGGAGAGGAAGGAAAAACCAGAACAGCCCCAAACCCACTCACAATCAAGGCGGTGCCTGGGACATTGGTGTTGGGCTGGGAGGGGTGAGGGGCCCGGGGTCCAATCTGGAGTCTGTCCAGCCACTGCATCAGTTTGAGTGAGTCCCTCCCCGCTCCGGCTTGGCACACTCGCCCTTGGCAGTTCTTTGTGGGAGCGTGTCTCACGGCTACCTAGGGCTCGAAGTTTTGGTGGTTTGAACGGACCTCGGTTAGTTTTACAAGTTATCCAAAGGTTTGCTTGTACCTTCTGCTGGAATCAGAGTTTTTTTTCTTAAAGGAAGTTGGTACTTCAACGTTTCACAGAAAAGAGCCCAACATGTTTTCTCATTTTCCCATCTGGGAAGCCCGTCATTTACTCTGCAGTGTGGCAAAGAGTGAGAGTGAAATCTAGGCAATGGACACCTGTGTTCCCCACGCTACTGTGAAGTTGCCGTCCGGGCTCCAGTAATCGGCAGAAAGGCAGGGCCACGCCGAATGCTGTGAATTGTGGACCGTTTCCTCTGCACTTTCAGATTCTGCCACCGGTTGGGATTAATTAACAGAGAGACGTTTCCGTGCCTCGGAGAAGGGCTCTTAACTCGACCGCACTCTTTAAATGATTGGAGGGCTCCAGTGAGCATAACTAAGCAGCTGAAAGGAGAAGTGCAGGCGAGGGGAGCCAGCCAGCCACCGTGGAGCTCCGCTTCAGCAGACGTGCTCCCCGGGATCTGACGGTGATTCGAGGGGCACCTCCAGGGCCCTGGTCAGCGTTTCATGCCCCGGCTCTGAGGGCATCTACAGTAGGCAGGAGGGTGGCTGTCCATCCCCATCTCATTCAGCGCATGGTCCCTCCACGACCCCAGCTCCTTCACTGGGATTCTGCAAGACTGTCTGGCTGAGGCCCAGGACAACTTCCCTGGAAAAAGTCTTTGGCTGCATGTTCCTGAGGCCAAAATGAGGGGTCTTCTGGGGAGATGGGCCTTCATGGCCGCACGGTGAGGTCCAGCCCCACAGTAGTGGAGGGGAGCCCTTTGCTTAGAGATGCTGTCAAGACAGAATGATTGTCTACTCAATTTCCTGATCAACAAATGTCAACAAAAATGTCCCAGTCGAGGCCTCCTTTTGCCGTCTGCTGTGGTCACTGACTTCCAGGAGAGGGAGACAGTGGGAATGAGGTGAGGGCCACCTTATTCTTATTCCACAAAGAGAAGAACTCCAGTGCCAGAGAGACCAGGCTTTGAGCCTTGGAAAGGCCTTGGAGCTCCCTGCCCACGACCTGCCCCTTCCTCCCTTTAACCAATGGCTGGTTTTGTTTCAGGGTATCAGTGGGTTCCAAGTGAGACTTCTGCTTTTTCCCAGCCTCATGAGCCCCTGGTGGTGACACGTGACCCAATTTTTAGGGTGCAAGACAAAAGCAGGGGACAGCTGGGGCTCAGGGACTTTCATTCTCCTTGACAAAGAGGAGCTTCAGTCACAATGCCCCTCCCCCCGCCCCCAGCCTTCCTGGGCCCCAGGCTCCCAAAGGTGGCTGTCTCTCTTGTTAGGGTTAAAGACGTTTGCATTTGTTTGACTTTCCCCCTCCACTTTTTTAACTTCTTTGAAAGTGAGAAGCATTAACAATAGACGACATTCTTACAATCACTGCAGGCCAGGTGGAGTCACAGGCATCCCACTAGCTGGCCCTCAACCTTCCAAAATGGGTGTCAGAAACTTAGGAAATGGGTGTCAGAAGCTTGAAGGCAAAACTTGGAGAGAGAGCCACTTGCTTTGTTAGTCCCTAGGGATGGGATGGTTCTGGGGAAGGGTGAGAAGGTGGTGAGTCAGGCACGTTCAGCCTTGTTCCCTAAACAGGAGCCCAAATCAGGCTGGCTCGGCAGGGCAGAACGCCCCTTAGCCCAGGACCAACCGCCTGTGCCTCCTTGATTTACTGGTTTTTAAGAAGTCCAGCATTACTAAGGCTCCTGATGTCACAGAGGGTGCTATTATTGGAAAAACATAGAGACAGGGACTCAGATTTGAAAGAGACGCAAAAGATCCAGACCCAGAATGTGAAGTTTTAGGAAATCTTATCTGGTTGTTTACATTATGTTATACCATGTTATGACATATCATCAATGACCTTATATTATATATGGTGTAATCTAATATGGTTAAATGCATGGCTCTTAAGTGCACATTTAATGAGCTCTGATCAATGTATATATCTGAGTAACCCATAATCCAAATGTGATATAGAATACTTCTATCACCCTAGAAGGATTCTCCCTGCTTCTTTTCCATCAACCCCCACCGCCCAACCCTTAGAGGCAAACTTTATTTGGATTTTTATCCCCATAGATCAGTTTGACCTGTTTTTGTGTGTGTGTGTGTGTGCGCATGAGAAAGATGGGCCCTCAGCTAACATCTGTGCCAATCTTCCTCTATTTTATATGTGGGTCACTGCCACAGCATGGGGTCTGATGAGTGGTGTGTAGGTCTGCGCCTGGGATCTGAACCTTGAAACCCCAGGCCACTGAAGCAGAATGTGGGCACTTAACCACTACGCCACTGGTCCGGCCCCTAGTTTGACCTGTTTTTAAATTTTGTACAGGCAGAACCATATAGAATCATACAGAATGCATGCTATGAATGTTGGACGTGCACTTGAAAACACGTCAGAGAGGTTAGACTGGTTGATAGCATTGGTCAAATCTTTTGCATCCTAAATAATTTTTTTACTTGTTCTGTCATTTGTGGATTTGTCTGTTTCTCCCTTAAATTTTTGTCAGTTTTTCCCTTTTATATTTTGGAGTTCAGTTGTTAGGAATATAAGCCTCAGGATTATTCTATCTTGATGAAAGAACCCTTTTATCGTTTAGGAAGTACCCTCTGTATCTCTGGTAACCCTTCCTGACCAGAAGTCAGCTCGTTCTGTTGAAATACCGAGACAGGGTCTTGTGCCTAGCATTGAGGGAGCCATCTCGCTCACCCCTTCACCTTTCACCTCTGTCTCTTTACGTTCGAACTGATTGCCTTGTTAGCGGTAGACAACTGGATTCTGTTGTAGTGTCTTAATCCAGTCTGACAGTTTCAGCCTTTAATTAGAGTGCTCAAGCTACGTGCCTTTAACATAATTATCGACAGTGTTAGTTTCAAGTCCACCATCTTGGTAGTGTCTCTCATTCATCCCATTTGCTTTTTGTTCCTTTTTTTGGTTTTTTTTTGCTTTCCTTTGGATTGTTTAACTATGTTTACAGTGTTCCATTTTACATCTTCTCTTGATTTTATAACAAATCCTCTGCTTATATTTTAGTCATTACTTGAAGGAGTCTAACACATATTCGTCCCTTATCATGATCTGCAGTGAATTAATATTATAGCACTTCCTATAAAATGTAAGAATCTTACAACACCTTATTTCTCTTTGCGCTTAGCCTTTGCTGTTATTGTCATTTATTTTTCTTCAACAAATTATGAGCCTGCTGTTCATTATTATCAATTTGCAAACAATTATTCATTTTCAAAGTCACTAAGAAAAGAGGAAAGTGTTTTGACCACATTGTGTATGTTTTGGTTTTCTTCGTTTGCGCCTGAGGACCCAAGCTTCCATCTGCCACGGCTTCTTTTCAGGCCGAGGGCTGCCTCCTGTATTTCTTCTCTGATGGGTCTATTGGCCTCGAATTCTCTCCACTTTCATTTATTGAAAAATCTCTTTGTTCCATCTTCTTTTTTTTTTCGCTGAGTACAGAATTCTAATTCGGCAGGATTTATTTCAGCATCTCCGCATATTGTCGCTGTCCTCTTTCGGATCCCGTGTTTTGGGCAAGTGGTCAGCAGGTCTTGCCATTGTTCTCCTGCATATAATGTGTATTTTTCACTGGCTGCTTTTTAGATTTTTTCTTTGTCTACATTTCCATCAGTTTGGCCATGATATGCCTAGTTGTGGTTTTCTTTGAATTTATCATATTTGACATTTATTAAGCTTCTTGAGTTGGTGGATTTTTTCATCAAATTTGGAACATTTCCAGCCACATTAGTGCATTTTCTGTCTTTTTCTCCCTGCCCCATCCCCCTCTTTTCTTCTGGGAGTTTAGTTATACAGGGTGTAGACGGCTTGATATTCCCCACATGCTGCTGGTTCAAAGTTCGCTTTTTTCCCCAGCAATGTTTTAGATTAAAAAAAAAAATGCTTAATTTTAGAGCAGTTTTAGATTTGCAGAATTATTGCAAATGCAGCGCAGACAGCTCCCACTTACTCCACACTCAGTTTCTCCTACTATTACTCTCTTACAGTATCATGGTGCATTTGAAAGACTTAATAAACACATAGAGATACGTTATTATTAACTAAAGTCCACACTTTATTCAGACTGCCTCAGTTTTCCCCTGGTGCCCTTTTTCTGTCCCAGGATCCCACCAAGGGCACCACATTACGGCTAGTCTCACGTCTCTGCACGCTCCTCCGGGCTGTGACGGTTTCTCAGACGTCCCTTGTTTGTGATGACCTTGACGGTTTGAGGAGGACTGGTTAGGTGCTGCGTAAAGTTCCCTCATTTGAGAAATGCGTTTCTAATGATAAGACTGGGGTAATGCGTCTTTGGGAGGAAGACCACAGGGGTAAATTGCCATTCTCGTCATATCATACCAGGGTCCATACTATCAACACGACTTATCATTGTTCCTGTCAACCTCGATCGTCTGGCTTGAGGTGGCACTTGTCAGCTTTCTGTACTGTGAAGTTCCCCTTTTTTTCTCCTCTTCCAAACTGGACTTGTTGGAGAGCTTGCTCCGTCTCCCTGAGGGCAGAGCATCCACGTGACACATCTGGAATTCTGCATAAGAGGCTTCTCTATTCTCTCCTATTTATTTCTTCAATTATTTATTTATTTAATCATTTATTTATTCCATCATTTATTTATAACCGTAGGGACTCATGAATATTTATTTTACACTTTTGTTATAATCCAGCACTTCTTTATTTGTTTTATTGCTCAAATTGTTCCAACTTTGGCCATTAGGAGCTCTTTCAGTTGGCTCTTGTATCCCTTGGGTATAATCCCATCATTGTGGGGTTTTTTTTTTGTTCTTTTGAGGAAGATTAGCCCTGAGCTAACATCTGCTGCCAATCCTCCTCTTTTTTGCTGAGGAAGATTGGCCCTGAGCTCACATCCATGCCCATCTTCCTCTAGTTTATACGTGGGACGCCTACCACAGCATGGCTTGCCTAGTGGTGCCGTGTCCACATCTGGGATCCGAACGGGTGAACCCTGGGCCGCCAGAGCGGAATGTGTGAATTTAACCGCTGCGCCACCAGGCCACCCCGTGGGGTTTTCTGTTTGTTTTTTGAGCACTTTACTTCCTTACTTGTTTTTGAGCACTATCCCCTCATCACTGCAAAGCTCCACTCGGCACCCTCCCCAGGTGTGGAAACTGCTACAGTTCCATTATTTCCTACAAAGAGCTCTAAAACCTCTGAAATTCAGTCCATCACGTTTCCTGGCGTCTGCTACTCTTTGTTGGCTGCTGAGAAAGGTATCATTGTAATTTTGTCTCATTTTAAATTTGTCTTTCTTATTGGTGAACGACTTTAAGGTTTTATATCTGCCTCTGATTTTAAAACTACTTTACTCTAGGAGGATACATATTTTGGTGTTTTACTTACTTACCAATCAATGTGGCTGTCAAGGGAAAATACTTAAGAGTGAGGTAATCCAAAGCTTTTCTTAACTACAAAGTTTGTCCCAGAGAGGACCTGTGTCAGCCTAGAAACCCCAGGTTGCAATAAATGAATGAATGAACAAACCTTTCTTACAAATTGAGTGTAATTTGTACATCTAAAATATACAATTTAATTTGGATGTAGTGTATTACCGCATCATGGATTTTGTTTTCAAGTTTCCAAATATCATTTTTGTGAGATGGATTTTGATGGAATGCTGAGAACCAGCTGTTAATGTCTTTCAATGTTTGCTCTTAAAATACTAGTTTTCTGAGATACGGTTGTATGGCCTTCAGATCAGTTAACATTGTGGGGAAAGTAAGTGGTGGCCGCGTGTGGGGCTCTGATGTCTTATTCTAAACTTGAACAAGGTTTTAAGTATGGCTTCAAACAGGTATTGAAGGATCTAGACTGCGTGGCTCTCCAGGTAGTTTGGCATTTTCAGGGAAAAAAGAGATAGGAAATATTGTTCATGTGTATTTTCGTTTGTTTGTTTGTTTTGAGGAAGGTTAGCCCTGAGCTAACCACCAATCCTCCTCTTTTTGCTGAGGAAGATTGTCCTGAGCTCACATCTGTGCCCATCTTACTCTACTTTCTATGTGTCACGCCTGCCACAACATGGCATGCCAAGCAGTCCGTAGGTCCACACCCAAGATCCGAACTGGTAAACCCCGGGTCACCGAAGCAGAACGTGCGAACTTAACTGCTGCGCCACTGGGCTGGCCCCCACAGGCAACTAATGATGTTTTTCACAGAATTAAAAAGTTCTCCATAGCAGCTGTCGTGTGCTTAAAGGCGTTGGATGTGCTCCGTGAAGCGCATTTTTCAGATCATGGTTACGAGGCAGCCGGCAGGTGTAGTTGTCCTGACAAATGTCTTTCTACATTGTATGTGTTAATATTTGTGCTTGAAACATTTGTAGTTTTTGTTGCTACACATTTGCAGCGTTATACGTCCAAGTCACAGGGCTGGATCGACGGTGTGAAAGTGCTTTATTGATTTGGGTCACTGTGCGTACGCCTTTTCGGTGTGTGGCAGAACACGAGCAGGTCTTCCTATTTCACTCCGCGCTGCTTACTGCAGTTAAGGAAATGAGTAGCGAGACGCCAGTGTGCACTCGTGACTGATGGCAGTGGCCGCATGGCGTGTCTGGAGGGTGCCTCAGTGGTGCACATAGAACCTGGGATCTCCCAAGTCTATCAGTGCACGCCAACGTTTCAGGGGCTTTAATGTGGAGAATCAGACACCCCAATATTACGTGAAGACTTAGCTGGCCAAATGCTTCCATTGCCAATTTTTTTTTTTTTTAAAGGTGTGCCTTTTTCTTTTCTTCTTCTTCTTCTTTTTTTTTTTTTTTGGTTAGGAAGATTAGCCCTGAGCTGACATCTGTTGCCAATCTTTTCTCTCTTTTTTTTTCTCTCCAAGGCACCACCACATAGTTGCATATCCTAGTTGTGAGTTGATCTGGTTCTTCTATGTGGGACGCCACCGCAGCATGGCTTGATGAGCTGTGTGTAGGTCCATGCCCAGGATCTGAACCAGCAAACCCTGGACTGCCAAAGCAGAGCACGCAAACTTAACTGCTATGCCACCAGGCCAGCCCCATCAATACTCTTTCCTGGTGGGTGAGAATTTTATTCACCCATTGGAAAGACATCATGATGTATTTTGAGGCCTATTTAAAAACTACGTGCAAAAGCTGCCGCAGGTCACAGAGAGAAAGAAAGGGATCTAAAGTAAACAGAGGGTTCTGCGGGAATGTACCTGTCACTGTCTCCCAGATTGAACCATCTCACCTTCTGGGGAAAACCTACTGAGAAACTGCTCCGTTATTTTTGCAGTGTGTTTCATCAAATACCCAGAATCACGGACAGAATTGCTCAACATTTGCTGCCCTAGAAGCATGTGGTTAAAAATGATGAGAATTATTTTTTTGCTTATTTAAAAAATACGTGCTCATTTTTAATTTCTTAAGAATTATAACAGATCTTTAAAAAGTTATGCAGAATAGATGAGCCATACCCACTCTGTGATTTGTTGAAACTAAAACTGAGAAACACTGGTCTAAGAGCTACAGCTGCCCTAAGTTCCAGCAAGGGTGCTTTCATTCTGTCATAGTGACTGTGGGGGTGACAGCAGCTCACAGGCGTCTGGATTATTAGGTGTCAGGCACAGACCTCAATCACAGTGTGTAAAATCTTCAGTCAGCACCGGATCTTCATTCATGGGCCCGTTTATAAACACTGGAGAGTCTTAATGCAACAGGTGTTTTTTAGAAATTATAAATTAGGCAAGTTCAGGGCTTTACCAAGTGGTCAGATAACTAAGATAAAACCATGTTGTATTTAAGTACTGTCTCGTACATTATAAACCTAAGTTGCTTCAAGAAATAAAAATGTTCCCTCAAGGCCCTTTTCAAGATGAAACAAACAGTAGTATATAGAAAAAACTTAAATAATTTAATTTACTGTTCTTGGATTTTAAAAAATTTCTAGTAGTTTCTTTCATTCTCAAAAAAAAAATCACAGTTTATGAACCTTAGACAAAATACACCGCTACCTGGAAATTAACCAAATTGTAATAAAAATTATTAACAGAAAGAGATGTTCATTAGTTTCATAGATCAGAATTTCAGACAAGAAATGACCATAAAGTGATGATGTTTATTTTCTCACATATTCAAACTTGTGAATTCAAAAGAGCTATCATTTCTAAGTAACTCACCTTAGGAACCACTATGTTTATTAGAATAATAAAGTAGTGTCTTTTTTTCCCCCCAAACTCAGTTTCGAACAAATTGTATGATCTTTCAGCAAATTTATAGTCAGAGACACACATACCTTGTCGTAATTGACGTTGGTTAAAGAACGGTTTTCAAGTGTGGGAAAATGCATCCTTAGCTTTTGGGCAAAAGGGAATTTTCCCTCCTCCCTTTTCCATGGAATTCACGTCCCTCTCACATCATCCTGGGGCTGAAGTTTTCGCCCTCACGAAGCCTGCAGCTCAGAGGGGAAGGTTGTCGCAAAATGAGTGTAAGTGCCATGTGGGGCTAGGAAGAGGAGGTCAGGGTGCAGGAGGTGAGGAGACAGGGCTGCCTCCCAGGAGTGATCCTGAAGCTGGAAGCGAGGTGTGGGGGTGGCCTGGGAGAATGGGTGCAGAGCACGCCTGTGCAGAATCCTGAGTCTGCCTGGGACAGCATGGCCCTGAGCCTCACATAGCCTCTGCCATCACTACCCACTCAAAGGATCACTGGTGGTCCTGAGGTGGGCAGGCGGGTCTCCTTCAAACACTGTCCCAGCTGCTCCTTCCTTCTCTGGATTCAAACCTCCATCTAGCTTACTTTATCCCAAGCTTCCCAGGAACGCTGCAGATGGCGAAGTCTGGGGTCCGGCCACACCTGCTGAACACCCACAGCAGCCAGGCGCTCAGCATCCCTGCCTGATCGGGCCCCTGCACGTCCACACGTCGTGGGTTCCTACCACCCCGCTGTCGCCCTGTCCTCACCTTAAGGGAGACAAGTTACTGCATGCACGTGCCGCTCCCGGGCAGGCCTCAACGCTCATGTAACTGACCATCTTTTCATTTATTTACCACCCTGACCGCTGCTGACAGCACCACCACGCAAGCACCCCCTCTGTTTACGAGCCGTGAACATGAGGGGGCTGTCCTGAGTCCTCAGCATCCGCTGTCTCACTCAGTCCTCAAATTCTCCTCTGCATTGTCATGCAAACACGCCAGCTATAGCTCCAAGAGAGTTTCTCCTTTACCTTTGCTTTATTGTATAAGAGCCCTTCACGTGAGATCTATCCTCTTAGCAGATTTTTAAGTGTATAATCCAGTGTTGTCACCTACAAGCGCAATGCTGTACAGCGGGTCCCTAGAGCTGATTCATCTTGTACCACTGAAACGTTACACGCATCGATCGGCATCTTCCCACCTCCCCTCCCCCAGCCCCTGGGGGCCCCCCTTCTACTCTATTTCTGAGTTCAACTTTTTTTAGATTCCACATGTAAGTGAAGTTCTGTAGTATTTGTCTTTCTGTGTCTGGCTTATTTCACTTCATATAATATCTTTCACGTTCATCCATATTGTCACAAGGTGCAGGATTGCCTTCTTTTTAAGGTTAAATAATATTCCACTGGGTGTATACACCCCCTCGCACACACATGTGTGCCACGTTTTCTTTATCCACTCACCCTAGATGGACATTTAGGTTATTTCCATAGCGTGGCTGTTGTGAATGATGGTGGAATGAGCGTGAGAATGTGCATATCTCTGTGAGGTCCTGATTTCAGTTCTTTTGGATATACACCCAGAAGTGGTATTGGTGGATCATATGGCAGTTCTATTTTTAATGTTTTGAGGTACCTCCATATTGTTTCCCACAGCGGCTGCACCATTTTACACCCGCACCCACAGTGCACAAAGGTTCGAATTTCTCTACATCCTCATCAACACCCACCTTTTGTTTTATGGAGGGATGACAACCATTCTAACAGGTGTGAGGTGATATCTCACTGCGGTTTTGATTTGTGCTTCCATGATGGTTAGAGATGTTGAACATCTTTTCATATGCCTGTCGGTCATCTGTATTTCTTTGGAAAAATGTCTATTCAAGTCCTTGGCCCATTTTTATTTCTGTTATTTGTATATTTGCTATTGAGTTGTAAGATTTCTTCATATAATTGGGATATTAACCCCTTAACACATACATGGCTTGCAACTCCCTTCTCCCGTTCTGTAATTTCTGTTTTCATTTTGTTGCTTCTTTCCTCTCTTACGTAGAAGCTTTTTAGTTTGATATCGTCCCACTTGTCTGATTTGCTTTTGTTGCCTGTGCTTTTGGCGTCACGCCTGTGAAATCATTGTGGAGTCCAATCAGGAAGCTTTTCCCCCAGTTTTTGTTCTAGGAGCTGTATAGCTTTAGGTCTTATGTTTAAGTCTTTAATCCGTTTTGAGTTGATTTTTGTGTATAATGCAACGTAGGGGTCCGCTTCCCTTCTTTTGCATTTGGATATCCAGTTTTCCCAGCACCGTTTGTTGACGAGACCAAAACAGTGTGGTACTGGAATGAAGACTGTCGGGCAGACAGACGGGACAGGATAGAGAGCCCGGAAACAAACCCACGCGTGTATAGCCACTGATTTCAGTAAGTGACCCAAGGACATACCATGTCTTTTACTATTGTTTTAGGAGGTAAAGCTCTGTAAAGTCTCGTTATAGATGCTGCTTAAAATGCAGGTTTTCTCCCGAGTATTTAGACATAAACAACGACAGCCATGTGGGGATTCACGGCAGGGCGTCGTCTGCGTGTGGGGCATCTTCGTCTGCAGGTTTCTTATTACACACGAAGGCAGAGATTTCACTGGACATTTATTACACCTGTAAACTTTTTGAACAAATAAGCGCTTGGAAATGGGAGGAAGATGAAGCATATTCTTCGGGACACACAGGGGTTGCCAGCCTTTTACCGACATGGGACCCTCCTGGACATGGCATTGTCGTTGTTAAAGGCGCTTGTTCACATATGCGACATACTCAGAGCTTCCCTCGTCTGTCAGTGAAGCCCAGGGAACTCAGCCCAGCATCCCAGGCCCGTCATGAAAAGGCATCCGCTGCAGCCTCCACTTAGCAGGTTGTGTAAGGAGTAAGTTCAAGGATCCACGGAAACTCTTGAGTCTGGTCCACGAAAGTGACCTTTTCTAACCATTGCATTTAACGTGCGTGCTCTTCTCCCTGTTGAGCTGGGGGTGGACACCAAGCTGCGAGGATGATTTGCACATGAGCAGAACGCTTCTCACACAGGAGCTCAGAGCACCAAAAGCGCTTCGATCGGAAGTTGCTGCTGGCTTAGCATAAACTTCAGATGCATAGACTTGATTGATCCAATTATGTATATTTGCATAACCAAGAGGAGTGTACATTACAGCTCCCACTTCGCTGGAACGGTAGCTCAGCCAGAATCCTTGTCCTTCCCCATCCGGAGAAAAAGGCTGTTGCTTCCTGTAAATCAGCGCTCGGGTGCATTTGAACGTGATCTGAGTTCAGCATCATCAGCTACAGCCCCTCCCTTGGGGGAAAAAGCGCAAGAAGTTGTCAGATTTGGGGAGAAAGGAGCTCTGCTAGTGGAGGAAGTGCGCATCAGGGGTCCGGCTGTGGGGCACTGCGTGACCTGGGTTAGTTTACGACATCATCCCAGTGACCCTGGGTTGGAACTTCCTCAGTGATTCCTGTTTACAAGGCAACTGAGCTGACAGAGTGAGGAAATTCATCCACTGTCACACAAATCTGACGTGTGAGCTGGGATCTAAAGCCAGGAGGTGGACCAGAGGGGCCGAGCTTTCCAATTTGGTACACACAGCCTCCCCACATAAAATTACAGACATAGTGGCCCACGTGCCCGGAAAAATGCATCCCACCGCCTACAAAGCAGAGAGGGCCCTGGTGGCTGAGGTCCTGGAGCTGAGAGGGGTAGGGGCTGCTGTTCTATCTCGCCTTCCTCCTGCAGGGCGAGGGTCTCAATTCCGAGATAAAAAGGCAAAGTTCTGGGGCGTGGGGTTCTTGCTCCTACCTAGTGTGGCATATGCACCATATATCATGGCTCCTGGGATTCTAGAATGTTAATATCCATGGTTTAATTCAATTTCACCTTCTATTTCAATATCCATCTTCAATCTCAGACAAGCTCCTCCTGTAGTCAGTTTCCCCTCAGGTGATCTGCACCTGGAACCCACCCTCGTCTGTCGTCACAGAACACACCTTTGCCGCCTCCCGTTAGCCCACGGCACTGGCGCCTGGGCTGCCTTCCAGCAGGCTTGCTCGTGGGTTCCAGGGTATTAAAATCAATTTAGGAGGCATTTGGGCAGCAGGAAATCCTGCCTTCTTGGACGGCCTGTGACTGCCATCTGGCAGGAGTGGGGTGAGTGAGAGGAAAGCGAGGAAAACAGGAAGGAGAGGCTGGAGGCTTCCGTGGTGACACCGCTGCGGCCTCCAGACGGACTGCGCGACCCCTCCTCAGCGTGAGTGAGCCTTGCATGGCCACACATGCAGCAGAGGCACATCCATCAGTAAAACGTTTAAACCGGAATATTTTTTAAAAAGAAAGAAACAGCTTTGAGTGCGTGTCAGGAAGCGTTTCTCCCTCAGCACACGAGTCTTTTCACTTCCCAGATCTGCAGCGTCTGCTCTTAGCAGAGGACTGGTGCACCTGCTCAGGGCAATTGGTGGATGTTTATCACGTAGCTCGTGGGTGCCAGGCCCGGGGCTGCTGCTGGGTGTCCAGGAAAGGGGGAAAGAAAAGAATGACACGTGGTTTTGTGGAACTTTCAGTCCACTGGGAAAGATAAGATGCTGAGCAAATCATAGCACGTGCCTGTGCGCACCACACGCGCACAGACACACACACACACACACACACACACACACAGAGCTATGACTCAAGATAAGCAATAGGATGAAAAAACCAAAGGCAGGTCTGGTTGAGGCTGAGGAGGTGAAGGAGGCAGGGGAGGCCTCTCAGTGAAGCGGCCCCCCATCTGCAACTTGAGGGAAAAGAGGAGGCAGCTGGATGGAGAGGGCCTTGCTCAGCTCAGGCTGCCATAAGAGAATCCTACAGACTGGGCGCCTGAAACAGCAAAGCTTGCTTCTCACAGTGCTGGAGGCTGGACGTCCAAGACCGAGGGCCTAGCAGGGTGCTTTGCTTCCGAGGTCTCCTCTCTTGGCTTGTAGGCAACCGCCTTCTCGCTGCGTGCTCCCAGGGCCTCTTCCTCGTGTGTGTGGAGAGAGGGTGAGCTCTCCAGTGTCTCTTCTTATAAGGGCACTGATCCCATCATGAGGCTTAATCTCACAGCCTCATCCGCCTGAATCACCCCCTGAGGGCCCCGTCCCCAAAGACCAGCACGTGGTGGGCAGGGCTATGACACATGAACTTTGGGGACACAAACCTTCAATCCATGACAGAGTGAGGAGAAATATTCCAGGCAGGGAACTGTACATGCCAAGTCTCTGAGGCAAGAAGGAGCAGGTCTCCCGTGAGGAGGAAGGAAGGCCTGCATGGCTGAGCACAGAGGGGAGACAGCTGGAAAGAGAGCAGGAGTGGGACAGGGTCTGGGCCATCCAGGCCTTGAGGGTCCTGGCCAGTCCAGTGGATTTTATTCTGAGGGCCGTGGGGAGCCATGAGGGGTTTTATAGAGGAGATGGAACGAGTTGCAAGGCTTGTTATGGCTGCTATACAGAGAAAGGGCTAGAAGTGGGATCTGGTGAGGCAGGAAGACACGCAGGGAGGTATCGAAGGCATCCAGGTCTCTGATGATGGTGTGCTGGTCAGGGGCGTGGAGCAAGCCCCTGATGAGCGGTCCATGGGAGAGGCACTGCGGAGACAAACTCCACAGGACTTGCTGGTTTGGGCGCGGGGTGGAGGGTGTGATGAGGGACAGAGAGACCTCATGCTCATGGATGGCAATGCTGACTACTGAGGAGGCAACCGCACAGGGGCAGGCGGCCTGGTCTGTCCGTCATTCATGTGGCCCACGTGCCAGAGCAGCCAACGGCAGACATTCCAACAGTATTCACTGAGTGTTAAATGAAATGTAAATAATGGGGAGGCATACTTTTGGAGACGAATTCCAAGAGATTACTTGGGGCACTTTAGTTCAATGTGTCCGAGGCATTTCAGAGTGGAGCTGTTTGAACCAGAAAAGCTCAGAAGGGAAGTGTGGGCGGACACAGAAGCGCTGGGCTCACTGGCTTCCGGATGGAGTCTAGGACATGATGGGGCATGAGCTCAGCCAGGGAGAGAGCGCAGAGGGAGAAGGAGGGGAGGCATGAGCCATGCCTTCAGGAGTCTCGATCTTCAGGGGTCAGGTGGGAAAGAAAGACATGGGGAAGCTTCCTAGCAGGAGAGGTAGGAGACACACCAAGATGGCGGGAGTCTTAGAAGACACACAGCGACTACTACAGGAAGCAAGCAGCGTACAGCTGTGGTGAGAGCTGCTGGGAGGCCCAGGGCATGGGGGAGGGGGGACACTGCCCACTGGAGTTGGTACCTTGGCCATGACAGCACCCACGAAAGATGAGCCAAAGCCAGCTGGGAGTGACTGTGCCACCGGAAGAAACCTCGGGTTGGCCAGGCGATGCCCAGAGGGAAAGGCTTTGGGTCCGCTGTCAGAGCTGGTTCAGCTCCGACACCACAAGTCGATTCATGATGACCTTGGTTAATCACTTATCGTTCTGGGGCCATATTCTCACCTGTGAAAGGAGGGATTGGACAAGTGAAATCAATGCTGTCTTCCCGCACTTGCATTCCATGATTTTTGTGGTGAACCTGAAAAAGAGATGAAAAGGGGTCTACCTGTTTGTTTTGTCTTTTCATTCCTCCTGCTTTTATGGAATCTGAAACCAAGTGTATGAGCCCCCAGACACTGAAGTAAGAAACTGTACGCCACATGCTTCTGGATGACTTGACTGAATTGGTGATCTGATGGGCTAGGCAGAAAGAGACGGGGAAACAGGAATGCAGCGAGTTATCAATCCAGCCCATCCAGCGTCCATGGGGCTCCCCTGGGTGGAGGCTTTGCAGCCAACAGTGTCATTCCATAGACACTGAGCGATGCCTGAGGTAATACATGCTGCCCCAACTTAAAAACCGGTGGGCCACTCAGAGCCAGCCTCTGACTCGCTGTCCTCTGAGCTCTGTCCTTTTGAAGTGGTCAATGAGAAAACGGTCAGCTTATGTCCCCCCCTACACAGTCACTGTCACAAAGTGTGATCCAGGAGACCCACAGTGACCCGCCCGTGGACTCTGCGCCTGGCCACAGGGAAGAAAGAGAAGGGCAGCGCTCCAGCGGCAGAGCAGAGGACGAACCATTTGGATCCCCAGATTGCAGCGATCCCACAGCTCAGCACGTTCTCGGTGAGTGAAAATATGAAAATGAATTCTGTAAGCACTTCATCTTGGGAGTTATTAGTGGTGTAGTCGACTGAAATTAGTTTTATGTACTGAGCATGAGGGAGTTAGCTCTCTAAACAGGAGCATTTTTTCTTGCTCATGTCAAATCTGTCTCTTAAATCTCACCCTCTGGAGAGCGTCCTGCCCTTGGACATGCTGCACTTTGATCTGAGACCCCCCAGTTCCTGCAGAGCTGGGAGCCTCTTGGTCAACACCGGACCTCTCTGGGCACCACGTGTCCTCTCCTTGGCT
Source organism: Equus caballus (assembly GCF_041296265.1). NCBI lineage: Eukaryota > Metazoa > Chordata > Mammalia > Perissodactyla > Equidae > Equus > Equus caballus. The sequence goes on from NC_091684.1 coordinate 3,036,478, forward strand.
CCTTTACTCCCACTGGCAGTTTCTGCCTGGATTTTTTTTCTGCAATAGAAAGCTCTGATCATGAAAAGAAAATGTGCTGAGAAATTAGACGGAAACACAGAGCAACTCCATCAGGGAACACAGGCCGGCTGCCCTGAGGCCTGAGGCTGCAGACCCTGTCCGATGCCTTTTCAATCAGTGGAATCTGAGAAAGCAGAGTGCATTTCTAAAGATGGTCTGTGAGTCGTGTTTACAGAGATCCCCGTGACCCAGGCCTTTCTCAGAGTGGAGCTGGGAACAGGAATACCAAGGACACTGGCAGGACCACAGAGCTCCAAAGGCAGCACGTCTGCCCTGCATGGCTCCTGGAGCCTTCACCCTGGACAGAGGTGAAGGGCTTTGGGGACCATGGAGCTCTAGAAACCCCACGGAGGAGGGAGCTGCGTCATGGATCAGCCCAGCTAGACTACAGCATGAGTCAATTTGCCTTTCCGCCTTGGAGTGGAGGCTGGTCCAGCCACAGAGCAGGTGGCCTGAAATCAAGCCTTTCTGCTCTCTGGGCCTGTCCTCTCCTTCTGAGGGGACCCATCCTCCTCCCAAGTCCCATCCAAGGATGCCCTGCAGAGCCTGGATCCCGACAGCTGCCTGCTCTCTTTCCAGTGATCAAAGATTTCCCTTTGGCCTTGTAGAGTTAATGTGAGAAACATTCCAACGAATTCCCCATAGAACTCTGAAAGAGCAGAGCTTGTAACCTCAAAACTGAGTGGTGATGAGAGACATTTCAGGGGAGTCTGTTCTCATTTGCATTTTGCACACTTACGTGTTTGTATCAGGATGAGTCTGGGACGGTCTGAAAACAACGTTCCTGGCCTTGAGCAACCTCTCTTGCAGGCGAGACTTCAAAGCGACTCCATGCATTTAGGCTGTCGCTGTTGTCTGAGCAGGGACAAGTAGGAACCTGGGCTCCTAAGGAAGGCTGGGCATGCCAATGTTGGGATCACCTGTTCTGCCGTTTGTGGCAATTTGCAGCGCACACAGTGGTCAGTGGTCCATCCTCAGGTGGAGGTGGTGATGGCAGTGCCGTGTAGCTGATGACTCTGTTCCCCACCCTGCACCTCCCTGTTCTCCAGGAACTGCTGACCATGGAGAACCTTCTTAAAGGGCAAGATCATTAATTTTAAGGAGTCCTGCCCTTTTCTCTTACTCTCCTCATCTGAAGAAGGTCTTGCCTAATGCTGGGATTCTCACTTTCTTAATTAACTAGTGCTACTAATACCTGGGCAACTGGACTCTGAGCTTGGTAATGTTTGCATCCTGGGCCTCCAGGAGAACGCACGGCAGTATCAAAGCGCAGTTAATGGCACGGCCGCCTGGGACGTGGTGCCAGGCTCCATGGATTTGCTCATTCATTTGCCCATCCAGGAACCAGTCATTGCCATCTCAGGTGCTGAGAATCCCACAAATGACCTGAGAACCCACTGCAGGTGCTTGGGTATCTGAATAGTCAATCTGAAGTTCACCCAGTCTCTTGGGAAGGCCTCTTCCCTCTGGACTGAAGACTGAGGACTGACGACCTCCAGGACGAACTGAGAGGTGCCGGATGACTTCCGTGGGCACACTCAGACCAAATGGTCTTTGTGTCTCTGATGGGAATGGAAGCTCTGTTGTCAGATTCCAGTCCCTGTGGAACTCTGGCCCAGCCAAGCTGAGCCACAGATGCCCCATCAGCTTGCGATAGTTCTGGGGAATAGCCAACAGAGCACTCTGAGCAGCGTCTGCCACAGCCTTCCAGGTGGAGCAAGAAGGAAGGGCGCGTGTTTCAGCCACCTCTCTCTGCCAATCAGGAGCCCTCATGTCAGAACCTAAGGTCCTAAAAGAAAGGCCACCCTGGGCTTCTGAGCTGGCCTCTGCAGTTTCAAGGGGCTTGGGCATTGCCTCCAGGAAATCCACTCCACCTGGAATGGCCTCTGCTGACTAGGACCCAGTGCACTGAGGTCCAAGCTGCATCCTGAGGGGGAAAGTGACTGCCCCAAATGCACACAGCTGGCTTGTGATAGAGCTAGGAACAATACCTGTGTCATCTCTTCTTTAGAACACTAATGACCCTGCCAGTCACGGGCACTCCAGGTTGTTAGATGCCTGCACATTTTAGGCCAAAAACAGGATCCCACTCTTTCCAGATAAACACAGATAGATTATATAGTGAAAAAATGGAGAAATAAAAATGAAACATTCCTCACATGTGACTGCTGTCTGTAGCCTTAGAGCTCTTCCATATTAATTTTCTCATCAATTTCCTACATCGTAGAACTCTTGTATATTAAATAAAATTAAGGATATTAACCTCTTAACATGACCCCTGGAATATAGTAGGTGTACATACACGCACATACACAACACACACACTCAACACAACATACATGTGTGCACACACAAACATATGTGCGTGCACACACAGACAAAACACACAACAGAAATGAGATTATTAAATATAACAAATATTTAAAATGAAAGTGTTATGTGCTTCTTGGTTAACTTTAGGAAAATTTAAAAAAACTCCATATTACACTGGTTTCCGTAAAAATGGTCAAAAACCAAAAACTAGGAATTGTATATTATTTGTTCTAATTTAAAATTATAATATGAGAAGCTTCTTTGCTGAATTAGATAATAGTTTTGAATATTGGAAGAATATTCCTCAATGATTGTGCTATTCAAGATGTAACAGCTACAGATGAAACACCGTTTTGCATTTAATCTGCTTTATTAACACTTTCTCCATCACCCTCTTGTCTAGGAAATCAACAAAATAATAAATCAAACCCTGATATATAGCACTTGTCAATTTCTGGGGTGTAAATACTCCCACTGTGACTAATTTCTGACTTCAAGCTACCAATCTGACGTCACTGAAGAGAGCTGGGAAGCGATGACAATAGCGCATGGCTATGCAGTTCTCCCGCCACAGAGGGACAACACATGTAAGGAATCTCGCGAGCATAGATCATAGGAAAATAAGTGGAAAGTGATGGGTTTTGGATATTCACTACTTTTTAATATAATTTAAGAGTAAGTTACATAATTTAGTTTTTAATAGTGGTTATGTTTAACAAATGAATTTCAAAATTCCTGCAAATTTAACAGTCTTATCAGCTGATCCAAGTGGACTCCAGCACAGCAAGGTTTCCATGTCTTTACTCTAGGCTGAAGGAGCACTCGTTTCCTGGAGCATCTCTTCTCATGGTGGAAGGCAGACAGTCAAGAAAGATGCACAGTTTCTTACAGGTCTTTGCTCAGAACTGGCACACTCTCGCTTACTCCCAGTTTCCGTTGGTGGAAGCAAATCACCTGACCAGGTCTGAAGTCAACAGGACAGGGATGTGAAGTTCACCCAGAGTGGAGCCACGGTAAGATGTGGAGGAAAGGAAGAATTTCACACAAATAATACAATGTGCTAAAATTTGAATGACCATTAAGCCAGGTATAAAATTCTAGGTTGACATTACTTTCACAAAAGCAGTTTGAAATTATCATTTCACTGTCTTCCAACATCTACTGTTGGTGTTGAGAAATTCATCCTCATTCTAATGACTCTGCAGGTAATTTTCCTTTCTTTCTGGTGGTCTTAGGATATTTTCTTTATTTCTGATCTGTATTTTCATAATGATTACTTCAAATATGGATTTTTTTTTCTCCCTGCTCAATACTTGAAAGATACATGTTTTTCATGAAATCTGGAAACTTCCCAGCTGTTAGCTTTTAATATATTCTGCTGCGTCATTCTTTCCATGTTTTTCTTCTGAAATCCCTTTTAATTTAAGAGTTGAGTCTTAACTGTCTTTCCATGCTGAATTTCATATGAATTGTACAGTTCTGACATATTATTTTTTGACTGCATCTACTGCAGAACTGGTAAATCTATCAAAATTCTAATTCAATTGACTATATTATTCATTTCTAAGATTTATTATTGTTTCATCTTTAAACCCATTTGTTATTATTTTATTTCCTGTTTAATTTCTAGCGGGCATTATTTACCTTCATTTACCTTTTTGAGCACCCTAAATATAATTATTTTAAGGGTCTTTTTTTTTTTTTTTAAAGATTTTTTTATTTTTTCCTTTTTCTCCCCAAAGCCCCCCGGTACATAGTTGTGTATTCTTCGTTGTGGGTTCTTCTAGTTGTGGTATGTGGGACGCTGCCTCAGCGTGGTCTGACGAGCAGTGCCATGTCCGCGCCCAGGATTCGAACCAACGAAACACTGGGCCGCCTGCAGCGGAGTGCGCGAACTTAACCACTCGGCCACGGGGCCAGCCCCTTAAGGGTCTTTTAGTCTCTTTCACAGAGTTTTTTTAGTCTGAAGTAAATTATTGCTACAATTACTAATTTTTTGGCTGTATTTCTAAGCCTTACTACTCCTCACATGCTCTGATTCTGGTGTTGGAGAGAACCTTCTTTGTGATTGGTTTTGATGTTGTTTTACTATTTCTCTCCTTCTCTGTTTACCCTTCTAGCTTCATCAAGAACTGAGTCTTTAAAGGGAGTTTCAGGGTCTCAACCATGAGAAGATAGTGAGGCTATGACAGTCCAGTTGCCATACTGGGTGCATTCCCCTTGGCTTCTGGTCATGGGGACGCTGCATGTCTTCTGCCCCTGGGCACTCCAGCAGCATTCAGCAATGTTATGATGTTCAGGCTTGTTGCACGAGAGGGAAGATCCCATTCCACACCATAGATTCAACATTTGGCCTGATTCTGGTTGCCACCTCTCACCTGGAGCATTTTTAGTCCCTCTCTCAGGCCTGGAGCTCAGGAGACCCAGAGTTTCAGCCCTGCTCACTGCTCAGCGTTTCTGCTGTTTCTGGTTCACAAAGCAAGATTTATCTTGCTTCTGAGCCCTGAACTGTCTTCTATTTTCCTCTTTTTATGTTCCGTATTATTGCTGTGTTTCTGGAGGCAAGGGGATGCATCAAAGTGTGCACTCACCATGCCATCCTGACAAAAATTAAGGTCATCTGATCTTTACTGCTAACTGGACTAGAAGATTCCTGTCTGGAGATTAATCTTTGTAGAGATGTGAGAACAAAACTGAGCCATATGAAACCAACTTGCATGTGTTTGACTCAAAGCTAAATATCTCAGAAAACATTAGGAAAACCAGTGCCAAATTATGCTTTGAAGATGTTGGACACTGTTGCTCTTTGTTTACAAACCACAAGAACTTCAGGAAATTAAGGAAAAGGACACAACATTAAGTTTCATTTCTATAGTCGTTTGAAAAGAGAACAGGTGAAAGTTGTAAAGTTTAAAAATAATTATCCTGGGACAAGCCTCCAGTTATAAAATAGGTCATGGAGATGTAAGGTACAGCATGGTGACTATAGTCAGTAACACTGTATTGCATATTTGAAAGTTGTTTAGAGAGTGGATCTTAAAAGTTCTCATTACAAGGAAAAGGATTTTGCAACTATGTGTGATGGATGTTAACTAGACTTATGGTGGTGATCGCTTTGCAGTATATGCAAATATCTAATCATTACATTGTATATCTGAAACTAACATGATGTTATATGTCAATTATACTTCACTAAAAAAAATTATCCCTGTGCTCGGTAACTTTACACATCTACATGAATAAAGGAATAATACTTGGCCCACAGAATTACAGAATATTTCATTTTACAAGAGCTGGTAATGAAGGTTTTACCACATTTCTGGATTGTCCTCTTCAATTCCCCTTCTGATAATTTTGTCTCCCCAGAGGCAGAAGATCCGAAGAGAATACTTCACAGGACAAGAGGGAATTGATAACCAAATAGTCATTACATAAGAATTTGGAGAAGCCACCTGTCATTGTGAATTTGTGACAATCGTGAAGGGAATCAGAATCCATCAGCCATGGAGCTGAGAAAGGGGACTGCAAACATGCTCAGAGGGAAGACCAGAAGGCATGATTCCATGGCTGAGATTATGGAAGGGAAGAAAGCACAAGAGGGTTGGAAAGTCATAATAAAATGCAATTCGATGGTGTCATCATAAATTAGTCTAATGAGAAAAAAATAAGATGTACCTAAAAAGTCAGAATCTCTGCCCCGAGTTCAGCTTTGAAGAGGACACAGGCAATAATGGAATGGTTATCACCATTAAAAAAGACTCCATTATGGTGGTATGGTTTCTGTGAACGTGTCAGGGAAATGAGAGACTTTAAGGAGCGAAGGATGAGAAAATGCTAAGGAAGCAAATCCCATTACCAATGGTCCAGACAAGAGGACGTCCCTGGAAGGTTTGGGTCTCCTCTTGGGACCATTGATGAGACATTGTTGCTTGATAAGTCACCTTAATTCCTATCTTCACTCAGGGGAATAGTCTTCAGACAACAAGGGTAACGTTGTCATTGGTAAAAGTGGAGCAGAATGTTTGGGAAATGAGAGGTGGTGGTCCCAGGGGCCGAGATGGCAACCTAGGAGAATGAGCCAATGAGCTCCCTGAATCCGGACTGGTGACGTTAGAAGACTCATGGAGATCAAGTTAAGTGCCATATGGTTGAAAAACCACCAAGCCATTCAACTTTCTAGAAGATTCAGAAGATGGAGATAGTTTGTTACATACTCGTGGCTTTGATGGCAATCATGGGCAAGACTTAAGAAGATATCATTAAAGAGTTGCTTTGTACACAGGTGGGAAAAGAAGCAGTCATCACTGGAACATACCTGAGTTCACTGAGAGCAAATTTTGCCAGCGAAAGTCATTTCCTTCTCTGGCAGGTTTACCAGATGGACAGACAGGGTGAGCTGCTGCCAAAGCTGCAGACAGAGATCCGAGCTGGCGGAAGCATCCACCTGTCAGTCACGTCTCCGGCTTGGGCACCCGATGGGGTCAGTATTTGACATGACAGCTCTAGAAGCAGGTGCTGCCTATTCAGAGGCTTTTCTTTTTCTACCCAAACATCTTCAATTTTTCAAGTGATTCTACACCTGGAATATTTAGTCCTGAGCATTAGACATTAGGAGGTGATGTTCCTCTTGAGGTGCGGTGCTCAGGACTGAATGCGGAAATGGGAGCACACCTGTTTAGAAAAACGTACTTCTTTCTCTCACTGTAAATGGAACCTAAAACTCAAGGAGCTTGGCAGCAGCCACAACACACTGATTCACGCGGCTCTTGCGGTCACCCAATGTTCCAACTATGTATTCGCCCAGGGGCTGCTTTATGTTCACCTGCAAATGGTTCTGGAAACATTACCCGTCTGGTTCTCTCAGTACCATCATTCATCTGAGAGTAGCCAGTTTAAGGAAAAGGTGGAGACTGAGTCTGAGCTCGAATGAGCACTCCTCGTTTGTGGCCCCGAGTCACATTTGGACACCACAGATGTGGCATTTTCCTGGAGGTCACAATGGGAGGTGCTGCCCTCACAATCTGCAAGATGCAAGGAATACTCAGCGAGATGGACGCCAGTCATAGAAAAGCCCGCTGTGTTCAGAAGAGGAGATTTGGCGTGTGTTATCTGTGGACGGCTTCGACACACTGGACAAGAGGAGAAAATGTCAACTGACAAAGGTATCGTGACCTTTTCTGTACTTTTGAAGCTGCCCACATCCTCCTCTGCTCAGCCAAGAGCCCGTGCCCATTTCCTGAATTTTTATATGTGATTGACTTAGAGAATGCTAAGACCCCAAGGAAAAGAATTTCAGAAGCAGTCCCTTACCTGCTCCGTTGCCAGACAAACAGCTCCCCACATTCCCTGCTGAGGAGCTGCTGAGCAGAGAAAGTCGGGGCTAAGAGCTGGGCTTGCAGACCCCTTCTGCACACGGCCCTGTGGAACAGAGTGAGATGAGGATCGTGCTCCCTCCCACCGACTTCTCATCCCCGGGAAGTTTGGTGCAGCCGTAAGAAACTCGAAAGCCTACGAGGCCGGGTGTCAGGCCCCGGGAGGGTCTGGGCTGCGGCAGACTGCAGAGCACACCTCTAGGATGAAGGCCGTCACATTAACGTTCCACTGGCAGACGTGAGGGGGTGGCCTGGCGCCCTCTCCTTTGGAGAAGGTGCCTGAGATGTGGCGGCAGCCTCTTCGTTCCAGAAGGCTTTCTTTGTTTCTCATGGCATCTGAGGTGCCGTCTCAGTCGGAAATCTCCCGGAAGCAGCCTCTGAGAGCAGGATTCCAGTGCAAGCAGTTTATTTATGAGGAGAAAGTAGCACTGTGAGGGGATGGAGGTGACATGGGGGAGGGAAGGCAGACAATGCATGGCACGTTTGTCAGGCCAGCCGTCACCAAGGGTGAGTGGAGGTTCAGCCAGCGGGGAAATTCTGGAAAACTGTGAAACACACGCCCCAGAGTTACCCCCTATGAGGGTTGGGGGAGCTGGGACATTTATACCCTAGCTCCTGGGAGTCCTTGACTGGGGGCCAATCCCAGGGCATGGTAACCCCCCGTACCTTGTCCTGCTGTGTGGGTGAGTATGATCCAGAGGACATGGGCAGGGAACCAACAGCATTCTGTCTGCTGCAGGTGGCCTGCGCCTCCAGCTTGGTGCTGGGCCGCCTCAGCCTCTGGGCATCCACACTGTGCAGGGACTGGCGGGGTGGCTGCTCCACCTACGGCCGGGGAAGGTCTCCTTTGGGCCTGGTGCTTCTCCCCAGATGGGACAATTAGGCCACCAGGTCAAGTCCCCAGCCATGAAGAGAGCTCTCTTCAGTCATTGCACTGGTGGATTCAGCAACACCCACACCAGAGGGCACTCAGTCACCCCAAAGTCCACGTAGAACCTCCTGTGCGCTGGGCTGGACATGGTGGGGTCCACGGTCAAGGGGCTGCTGTCAGCAGGCTTGCACTGCACAGGGAAGTAAAGGCTCAGATGACTATGTCCAAAGCGGACAGTTGCAGTTCGCCTCTCTGAGTGATGCAAAGGCAATGTACGAGTCCAGCAGAAAGCAAATTAAATCACTTCCAGTCGTTTCCATTCAGTCAACACAAATTCATCTGGCACTCTTTCTAGGCCACACACTGAGGATGCAGAGATGGGAAAACAGACACAGACCTGTGAAAAGTGCGGAGAAGGAAAACGTCAAGTGCAGCTGTGTGCTTTGGAAGGGTCACCGGACTGCAGGTGGAGAATGCATGTATGAAGGAGGGGGTGGGTGGAGTGAATGCAGTAGTGGCTTTATGGAGGAGGCGGTCCTGAAGCGGGGTCTAAGGATATATGACTCTCTGGTATATTTCATGTTGGATGACAATTCAACCTCTTAAGCATGGTTGCTCCTCAAAAGCGTATTGTTGATGACATAATGTTGATGATGGGGGAAGCAGATGATAATTTTCTCACCAACAGCGATTCCAGAAACCTCACTCACAACTCATCCAAGCACGCAAGCTGAACACGTAGAAGTTATGCTTTGCTCTTCCCACCCGTCCTTATCCCCACCACAGCCAATCGATGTGAAAGTCTTGTAAATTCTACTCCTAAGTATTCGCCAAGTCTGTCCACCCTCTTGCTCCTTGCTTCTCCTGCCCTGGTCCAGACGACCACCACCTCTCACCTGGACTCTTCCAGTCCCCCCTGGTTGATCTCCTGTCCCTTTCAGACCTCTGTCTCTGTCCTAAATATCTGAACAGTTGACTCCTTCACGGGACTCAAGCTTCCAGGAGCAAAGCAGTAACACTAGGACTGACAAGACCCCAGGCTCCCTCTGCCCGGCTTGAGAAGAGCTCATTGCAAGCACCTGGCCCCTCTGTGATACACGGTCACACACTCACAGGTGCACTAAACTCATTGAAATTCCAAGAAACAGACTCATCTTGTCAGACCTTACAAGGTGAAATTTCAAAATACACCTGCTTCCTTAAGGCCGGTACTTACAGGCTCGCAGGAATAGACTTTTATGTAAGATTTGGTTCCCACTTCTAGCAGAATTGTGAGGCCATTAAATTGGCTTATAGGGTATTATTTCTGTATTTCCAACCCTGACCAGGACCGATGAATGGATATGTACCTTAAATGAAAAATAATTAAAGAGATAATTGAACTGTTTTAAAATATTAACCTGAATTTGAACTCAATCGTTTTTAGTTCAAAAAGTAGGTAGACTGCATAGCGATGAGAATCTCCTTGAACTCGTGTCTGAACTTCTGTTTCAGGAAATTGCCTTAGTTCATGTTGGTAATCTATTTCCTTTTGGTAACAGGTTAGTAATCAAAAGTTGAAGGCTCTCAATTTGTAGTTTCATTTGAAAGTAAGGAACACAGAGTTTGTGAGCACGAGACCGCGCTCTCTGAAATCAGCATGATGTCATTGTTGTTGAAGGAGCTATAAATGCATTTAGGATTTGCGAAGGGAAGGCCAGGCAAAGAGAAGGAGAAGGAAAGAGAGATAAAGAAGGTCAATTCAGCATCCTGAATTTTCCTCCAATTTTTGCTTATATTCTAAGAGGGCTGAAGAATTAGTGAGGACAACATTGTGTCTTGAAATAGAATGTGTGCTTGTGTGTGCATACGAACGCATTTGTACAGGTATGGACGTTCATGCTTCTGTCTAGTGATATGTGCATGAGGACATGCAGGAGGAGTGAGGCAGGAGGAGAGTGGGGGCAGCTGGCAAAGGGAGGTATGGAGAGAGGGAAGAGGAACTGTGCCCTGACCCAGCAGGTGAAGGCAGGACCAGCTCGGAAACCCCGTACAACACCCAGGCTGCCCCAGCCCCAGTTCCTGAGTGGATTAGATATGTTCTCTTCCAGGGAGGAGCCTTTAAAGAACTAAGGAAGTTTTGGAAGGAATTCCTCCCTTGGTCCAGGCTCCACTGGAAACCAGCTGTCTGTGAAAAGATACATGGAGAATATGAGCATTCAATGCTCTGTGCCTTTAAAATTAAATTCAGACAACCTAGCACTTAAATGACTATGGACTTCCTCCATCCACCAGCCTGAGAGTTAATAAAGTTTCCATGATGTATATGATCTTTTGGTTGTTCTGAATTTTCAGGAGAAAGGTCAGCTCTGTTTTAGAACCAGATTTAAGACCGGGTTCACGAAAACAAACGACAGCCATCAGATACCCTATGAAACTGTCCAGCAATGCACTGAAGCTGATACATCTGGTCTACTTTCTAGATGATGCTCAGATCCTGAGCCCGGCCATAGACCAAAGGCAGGATGGGACTGTGCTGATTGTTGTTCTGTTCCTTGCTTTGATCGCCCAGGATTTGCTGTGTGCCCATCCTGCCCTGCTCTGTAACAGTGGGCACCGGGCAGAGCCCCACCCCTCGTAAGCCTCAGAGATGCCAGCTGGAGAGACAGACCTTGAACACATAAACACAGACATCAGTGTTTAATTGAAAATTGTGATCTCTGCTAAGAAGGAAAAAAAGGTGTGCTATGAGAAGGAAAAATGGGGGGTCACCTAACTCAACTTGAGGGGTCAGGGATAGGCTCCCTGGAGAAGCCCCAGTAAAGCTGGGATCTGAAGAATTACAGGGAGTTAGCCAAGTGTAGCGTGGGTTGGCAGTGGGCAAAGCAGTCAACACAGAAGGAGATGTGCAGAAGCATTGAACAGGGAGAGAGCTGGGTGGATGGATGGGCGGGCGGCGGTGGGGGGGCTGTGAGGGTCTAGTCTTTGCTGCCATTACACGTCCTCAGACTGACCTTGACCTTCTGGACAGTCCCCCTCTTTCCATTTTTACCATCTGCTTTGGCCTGTGTTCCCAGAAATCAGAGCTCATGGCCAGTTTGTTAGGGGATGCAGTTTTGGGGAACAGGGGTGAGGGCCAAGGGGAATGAGGCAGAGGGAGAAACTGTAGGTATCACCAAGCTGACTCCTGCTCAGCAGGACTGACTGCTCCACCCTCCAGCCCGTCATCCAAGATGCCATCGAAACTGCATTTGGAATCATCTGTCAAGCAGGGAGGAGGCAGCACAGGGAGGTACCCTGCTGCTCGAGTATGCACCCCATGGGGTGTTAATTCTCCCACACTTCTGGGTCCTACAAGGGTGGGTGCTGGAGGGGTAGGTCCTGTGACATTTCACATCCGACCTTGACAGGGAGACTCTGCAGAGGGGAGAGGCACAAGGTGAGCTGCTGTTGGGCTGCACGCAGCAGGGGATGGAGACCCTGACGCTGTCTGCCCAGTGAGGGATGGAACAAAGACCAGATAAGCCCCAGGGTTTTGAAGCGGAGCGTAAGAGGGTCTGATGGCCCCCCAAGATCTGGTTTCCATAAAATAAGCAGAAGGAGAGTTATAACCAGGTAAGGCATTCTGAGTCATCCTCCTATTTGTCTCACAACAAGCTCCAAGCCGCTGACCATGCCTACACGGCCTCTCCTATGCCCTCTTCCTGTCCGCTCTGCTCCAGCACCCCGGCACCCTCTCTATTTCCGGAGGCACAAAGCTCTCCTGCTCGGGCCTTGGCGCTTGTGCTTCTGCTGCGCTCGCTCTTGTCCTCTGTCCCAGGTGCACATCTCTGGCAGGTTGAGACACAAACACCCCCTACTTGGGGGACCTCCCTGATGACCCTGTTGAACCAGCCTGCCTCCCTCCTGGTCCAATTTCCAGGCTCCATTCAGAGATTCCCGTGTGCAGATCTGGGTGGGCCCAACATCCCACACCTGGAGCAAGCCCCCAGGTACCGCTGTTCTGGCCATGTGCCTGGTTGGTGCATGTTTGTAATTAGAGAAACGGCATCTTAAGAATCGCTTTGCCTTAACACAGCAATGTTGTATTAACCCTTGGTTAACTCTGTAAATCATTATGATAATTGGACATTTCAGTCTGGGAAATCAGATCATCTCATAAGTTTATAAGAAGTCAGGACAAACGGAACATAGAAGGAACAGGCAGAGGGCTGCCCGGGCCCAGGATCTGGAGACCACAACAGACAGACACCGCATCTCCAGTTCCTTGGGATTCTACCAGAAAATCCAAAGGAATCACTCCTCCCTCCATCACATCACTTGGCAGAACAATGATTTTCTACAAATAGGGATTTCTGGTTCCTGTAAAGAAGCTTTGATACGTACAAAGGTGGGGAAAACCCTTCTGTGGACCCATCAATTTGAACATCTAAGTTTTGGGAGCATTCAAAAAAAAAAAAAAAAAAAGACAAGCCACATCATTTTCTTTTTTGGGGGCCACAAGAATATTCCAAAGAGATGCCAAAGCGTGGTCCTGGTAAATGAGGAAAGTCATTGGCCTGGACCATTCATGCCATCTGGACACTGAGAGTTCAGAGCAAGCTGTCCAGTTGGGTCTGAGGCCTTCCCTGGTGACATCTAGCAGAGGCATATGCAGCACTTTCCAAGGTCCCTGCTGTTGGAGTAATTGAGGGCTGTGACAGCACGTGGACGAGCCTCCGGAGAACAAAGCATCTTCAGAGGGATGCTGAGGATTTGGACGCAAGCTCCAGCCCACAGAGCTGGCAGTGCTGCAGGAAACACCACCTCAGCCTGCACCTTCCTTCATTTCTCCAGGCCCAAGGAAGCTCTCCGCAGTCCTGGAAGGCCCCATCCACTGTCCACCTGCCCCACCCAGTTTCCCTCTGCCCCAGGACTGCACATTATTAACCTCTCCCAGAACATTTGGCTCGATTCTTCCCCACGTGAAATCCTGCTTCTTGGCCCAGGGCTGTGGCTGGTGTAAATGTGGAGAAGGTGGCTCTGGAGCTGGGTACGCCTAATGCGACTCTGGGCCCCTCATTTTCTGGCCAATGAATTGCTTCTCCTGTCTGACCACCGTCTCCTCTGTGTGGTGGACTCATGAGAGCACGGGCAGACCAGTGGCTTTGGAGGCCTGCAGGAGATAACGCATGCATGGGACGTGCATGCCCTCAGATGTCGTGAGTGAACCTGTGCTTGTTTTGGATGGAGTGGCAGCTCCGTTTGCATCTAACCGCAGCTCTGCACTTACTTGCTTTGTGCTTGGAGAAAGCCTTGAACTCCTAAGGTGGAACCTAGCTCACAGGGTTGTGGTGAGAAGGCTACGAGAGCAACTGTGCCGTGGGTATGGGAGCTCCAGGGGCACTGTGAGTGCTCCATCGATGCTGGTTCTCATTCTCAACCCCTTTCACGATGCCCTCCAAGCTGCGCTCCTTGTGAGCTCCTGTTTCCCAGAGCTTCAAAACGTCTTGTCGAGGGAACCAACTGAACCTGAGTTATAAAATCTATTCAGACCATTGATAGGATCTTGGCTATTATTCAAACTTTAATGGTTTGTACAGGAGACATGTCCTATTATCATTAACAGAGGAGACTGCAGCCTGCTTAGGAACACGCTTGATAACACTGAGAAAAATGCCAGGAAGTATTTCCACAGAGGCGCACTAAACCAAGTAGTCCTTTGGGTGCAAATAATGAATTTCTGCAGAGAAAATGAGGCCCTTTTCTCCATATTGCGTTGAGCCAGCCGCCTTCTTTCTCTTGGCTGATATTATCCCAGAAATTACCAGGGGCTTGCAACTCACCTAAAACCTATTCATACTGGTTCAGTGTTCCAGAATTTCCTTTGAGTACAGTTTTGTGCTCATGCCGTGTCTAGGACTATGGAGGGTAGACCAAGATTCTTTACTGAGGGTAGAAGTAAGGAATCACTTTAGTTAATGGCTCAGACAGTTCAAATATATTAATTTCGAATTAGGGCTAGGGGTAAACACACAGTGACATTGTTATTCAATAAATCTTTATAAATCCAACTTGGATCAGATAATAGTCCTAATACTCGTCCCACCCTCATAATTGATCCATACGTATCCTCATCTTAAACGGCAAGGAGACAAAGGCAGGCTCCAAATACAGTTGTGAGCAGCACAGAGCCTGAGAGTATTTGCTACTTTTCTCAGTAACCCCATTTTCTTTCCTGTTGCCCAGTTCCTATTTTCCAAATCAGTAAAAACTTATTGAATATGACTTGGGGTTTGCAGAAAACTAATTGACATAATGCTTTATGTAACAACATTTCAGAAAAGCAGTAATGGTAGAAATTATGGACAAAAGGCCACATCTCAGAACTTCTCCGTGCATCCGGTCTTCGATTTCTAAGTTGTTAATCAGAGCTGCCAACTTATTGCTTATGAGGAGATAGAATAAATCTTTATATCCCCAAAGCTTTTTAAATTATTCACTGTGCTTACTTTTTTGCTTCTGAAGGGAGATTATCCCTTTTAATTGGAAATCTTCTGTTATTTGTGTCTGAAATGTTTGAAAGAGCAAGTTGAGGCTCAACCACTATTAATAGCCCGCTGCCAGGGAGCATAATGAAAGACGAGGCTGCGCCAAGGCTATTCATCGCGAGGTGGATCAGCCCTGTCATTTTCATTAATCATGCCGCAAACCTGTGCACAGGCCGCCCAGGCCCCCGTTTGGATTGTATCAAGCGTTTCGTAATTCCAGCCTCTCTCCTCCTTAAGGCTACATTGTTGTTCCTTCAGAGATATTACACAGAAGATTGGGTTATGTTTCAACAGCACACCGAGTGCACAGACACGCGCACACCCGACGCCATCCTCGCCAGGACGTGCTTCGGTCCCCACGTCAAGTCTAGCCGGAGCATCGCCCGACACAGCGACGGGAGCATGGTGTTCTTCCACAGAGCAGATGAGCACAGAGCCCAGGCTCCTGTTGCCGATTCTAGACATCTGATTTTGCCTTGGTAACATGTCCTGGGTTATGGATAATATCACGCAACCCCTGAGAAAGCTTTGGTCTCAAGGAACTTGACAACTTTGGATCTCAACTGTAACCATTGTTAACATAACCACCTCACATTCCTAACAGGGCACCCAGAAGCTTGTAGCAATAGATAGGTTCAGGTAAAAACATCAGGACTGGTGGGAGGTGGAGAAAGGCTTCTAAGAAACACTGCCAGTTAACGAGTCAGCTGGGAGGAGTGGGGAACCCGTTCCTCACTGCTTCCACCTCAGTCCTCCCGCCTGTGGAATGGGGCAACATGAGTGCTGGACTGCACTGTTGAGATGGACACAAGAAGTCGTTCGGTTTGTGGAGGGGCTCAGCACAGCCCTGGCAGCGTTCTCAGTTACTCAGCTGTTGTTATTACATAGCTTCCAAATGTGGATAAAAAGAACTATAGATTTTCTTTTTTTTAGGTTAGCCAAATTCAGTGTAGCAATAGAGTTGGACACGGGGTGGCTTTCTTGAAAGTGACTCCCCTCCTTCTACTCTCTTTCCCTGGAAATTCGTCATCAATCTCCGCCATGGGGATAGGAATAAAAGGGAATTTGCCCTATATGTCCATATGAAATCTTCTGGGCCACAATGAGACCTGACCTGTGACCTTGGCTTGTGGGCCGAGAGGCACACACGTCGTCTGTCCTCACAGGAGCTCCCGTGCCTGTCCGCAGCCTGTCTATGCAGAACTGGGGACCCCTTGCCTCCCAAACCCCGAGTCCCTGTGGATGTGTCAGCCGCACATGGAAAGATTCACCTCCAGACACAAGCCTGGCTGTGAAGACTAGTATTTGAGGAACCCACAACGGGACGGTTGGCCCAGCTCACCCTGGAAATGCAGCTGGGGCTGGCTTGATGCACGGGGTCCCTGTGTAGCACGCAGGGGTCAAGCAATGAGAGAGCCGTTGTCTCTGCTGTGAAGCTACTCTTGTAGACGGCACCCGGTATACAGCTCATGGTGCATCTCAGAATTCAGCATGAAGACAAATAATACTTCCCCGGTGACATGGCATTTTTCCTTGAATCAGACAGGAAGAATGACTCCCCTTTGAGTCAAGAAGGCCAAGAATCTCAGCTCTAAATTTAATATTCAAATGAAGCAGCTATGGAGACACGTTTGATGTAATTATCCCTTTCTTGCTCTATACTGAGTTGCCTTATTTTTAAAAATTTTACATATATGTGTATACACACATACATACATATTATTTTTTTGTAAAAGTTTATTTACACAGTTTTCATGCTATGCAATTCATGAATTGAAAGTGGACAATTCAATGGCTTTTAGTATTTTCACAGATACATGCAAACATCACCACAGTCAATTCTAGAACATTTTTATATTCCAAAAAGAAACCCCACACCCCTTAGACCTCAGCCCCAATCTCTCTGTCACCCCTCCCCCGAGCCTTAGACCATCACTAATCTACTTTCTGTCTCTACACAATTTCCCTATTCTGGACATTTCACATAAATGGGAGCATATAATATGTGATCTTTTGTGACTGGCTTCTTTCACTAAGCAGAATGTTTTCAAGGTTCATCCATATCGTAGCATGTGTCAGTAATCCATTCTTTTTTATGGCTGAATAATATTCCACTGTATGGCTGGGCCACATTTTGTCTCCCCATTCATAGTTGAGGGACATTTGGGTGCTTTCGACCTTTTGGCTCTCACAAATAAGGCTGCTATGAACATCCTCTTGCTCAGATGCTGTACAGGGTGTCTTCCATTTGTCTCTCCAGCTGCGTTGTCCCCTTCTCCTCCCTGCCCTGGGCTCAGGAGGCCCATCTGGGTGGACTGAATCTGTGGGCTCCCTGTGCCCTGGTTTTTTGCTATGTGCAGCCAAAGGGAGCACGGTGGGAGAGCCAAGGGAGGGAGCAGCCATCAGGGTGTTTATTTCTCCCATCCCCTCCTGAGGGGTCCTGTTCGCTGTCTCTCTCTATGAAACCCTCCCTTCCTCTCACTCTCACTCTGCCTAAATAAAACACAGGCTAGAAAGCACTACCTGCTGGTTTCTTGTTCTCGCGTCTTCTTCACCCACATGATCAGGAGACCGCTGTCCTGACTTTCCATTGCCGTGGACGCCCCTGAAACTAAACTGCGAATACAGTTGTGTCTCCCTGGCCTCGCCCACCGTGCCTCTCCCTTAGGGATGCCTCCACGGGGCTAGAGTCGCCACATAATAACTTTTCCTTTCTCCACCTGTCACCTTCCCTAAGCTTTACTCAGTACACGTGTCCCTGGATGAAATTCCCGTTTTATAAAATGCTGATTTATCATACTTCCCCTTTCACTTAGAGATGCATAGTTTTAGTCGCTTGCCTGTATCTCAACAAAATGCCAAGACCTTAGAAAACTCCGAGTTCCTGTGTGCCTGAGCCTCTGTCACTGCCCCTCCCGCTCCACTGCTTCTCTGCCGAGCCCATGTATCCTGAAGTTACTAGAATCATTTTAAACCTACTTAACTACTTACTTGAATACAAAGTAGATCTTCAAATACAGGTTTCACAACAGCTGGATAGTGTGTTTTCTCTGTGTGGCCGTGTGCACCATGAGAATCAGGTGTTATAGACCAAAAATCCTTTGTCTGTCAACAGACAGATTCAAGTTTACCCTCATTTGTGGGGACTTTGCTTCCTAATGCCTATAACACGTGGTAGGCACAGATGGTCAAAGTGTCATAGGACAAAACTCCCACCCCGGTGGGCTTATGATGAAACTGAGGAAAGCGGACAGCCATGTTCAGACCGGGAAGCCGTGGGCCAGGTGACCCAGTCTCAGCCTCACAGCCATGTCATGGCCTAAAAAACACAGACTGCTGACCGAGAAGTAACTCCAAAATACTGGAAGCTTTTTCTTGAACACTGAAGGGGTTCCCATTCTGCCCCATGCACACCTGCATGAATTATCCTAGATTCATCCGTTTAAATTACATCTCCTGTAAAGCTTTCCTTTTTATGTAAAATCAGTGGCATATGTATTCTTTCTCTTTTCCCTCTGGCTTTTCTAGCTCTCAACTTCACCTGTTTTAGCATCTAAAACAGTGTCTTTTCTTTTAGAAGTTACTACAGAAACAGTAAAGATCCTACTGCCAGTGCCAGGACAACCCCAAAAGCTCTATTCCTCCAACTGCAAATGCTCAGCTCCTATTAAGAGTGTGATGCCTACATCTCAAAGATGGGGTCATAAGGTCGACATGACCTCAGTTGTCTCTGACATTCTCTCTACAAGGTGACATCCTAAGGCGACATCAGACGGGCATTTCCTGGGACAACATAGGCTTGCTGCAGAGAGAAGATGAGTGACACTGTTACCAAATCCTGGTTATCCGTATCAGCCTGCAGACTGCAGAGCGCTCCGATAATGACTATTTAGACCGCATCCACTGAGCCGTTGGACTATGGGGGCAGCTCGTTGCCAACCTCACAGAGAGGTGCATTAATCAGCCAGCGATTGGCCATGGGCCACTTAGGACTGTCCTGTGCCTCTTAAATGACATAAATCAAATACAAATTCCAGCTCATTATTACCTGAAATTTGAGAAATATGCAAATGAGCACTCCCTAAACAAGGGAAATGACAGTGCCTTTCTCATTATCCCAATTTACAGGAAATAACACACACCCATAAGCTGTGACATTTCCATGATGATATTTCACTGGGGCCACAGGATGATCTCTTTGTGGGCTGTTGAACTGCAAGCATAGGCACTGACTTACAGCTTGGAAGTTAGGAGGAAAAAACAAAACATTCTTTGTAGCTCAGGTAAAGAAGTGGCATTGTGATTTGAGGAGATTCTAAGACACATTAAAATATTTCTTAAGAGTTAGGAAACGGAAATACGTTTTCCTCCATTTTCCCTAGGTCTTTTGATCTCTCTGGAAATTGTTCCCGTGCTATGTTCTTCCTTTGGACATCCCTCCGCTCCTTCTGGCCGTAATCCTCCGTACAAAGCACACGGATTTTTGATTAAATTGGTTCACAATGTTTCTGCCTAAATTTGAATATGGGTACCTCATTCAGACCCTGACCTGGGGGTGGGAAGATACAGTCAATCGAAAATGGATCTACCCACCTCAGTTTTCCAAATAACATCACTATTTCACAGCTTCACATTTAGCAGGATGTGGCCACGAGGCCAGGCTGGGCACTGCGCTGTTCGCTATGTGGCATTTTAGTTTGTCTGTCTGGTAATGAGTTTGGCACTGGGGAGCTGATGGCTCCATCGCGTTACTGGCTTAGCTTCCTGGAAGACCTCGCTGGCCTCTGTGGAGCTCCATAGCTCAGGGAGGCATAAAAGACAGATTTTTTTAAAAAAGTAAATAAAGTCCTTAAAGTCAGGGTATCTATGTTCTATATTTTCTTTAATTTTTGAGACCAAAAGTAGCTATTACAACTCTTCAAAGGGATTGACACGTTTCTAGTCACTCCCAAGAGCGTCAACATCTCATTAGAAAAAGATCCTGAAGAGGTTAAAAGTGCCCATTATTATTATTCCTCTTTTTCTGACCTAATATGACTCCCAATTTTAGTTTGAGAACATTCGAACACAAAGCAAATGGCCCCAGCATCCCTCCACCTTCCTCGCGGTATGAGCTCCTGGTGCTGGAGCAGGCGGCAGAGAGAAGGGAGCAGGGGACGCGGCAGGTGGGGATGGGGCAGGTGCAGATGGAACTGGGGCAGATGGGGATGGAACTGGGGCAGGCCAGCAGCCGCAGCTCTGGAGGGGAGGAGAAGAGCAAGCTCTCACTCTCCTCTCAGGGCAAAATTTACAGGACCGTAAATGCAGTCAACTTCATTTTAGGACCTGTCAGTTGTAAATCAAAGAGTTTGAAGACGTCATGCAGTCGTAGTCGCTAGGTTGGGATAGTCAGGAAGGAGAATGTTCTAGGAGCTGGGCACCAAGGTTACGAAAATCATAATAATTCAGGAAAGGAAACCAGAACTCCCCCCAAAATCTGAGAGTCAAAGATTTCCCTTTTCTTTTCCTTTTTCTCTTTATTCCTCCCTCTCCCTCCCTCCTTCCTTCCCTCCTTCTTTATTTCTTTATTGCTTTCTTCTCTTTTTCTGAAGGCTTTTGAATTACTCCCTGGTGCCCCCGGCGCTGACCACATCTGAAGACACGCGCAGTGCCCTGACTTGGGGGCAGAGAGCTCAAGAGGAGGAAGGGGCTGCTTCACACTCGCACAGCCAGAGCTTGCATGAGCCTGGACTTGGGTCAAACAGGCCACCTTGAAGGCATTCTTCTCTCCCTGGGGGCCCTTGGCAACCTTAGGTTGCCTCTGTGGGGATGTCCCAGGCTGCCTCGCCCTCCTGCCCACTGCAGGGGTGTCACAGAGGCACACCAAGTGACTGAGGAGCTGCAACAGCCCACAGTGGAAGCTGCACTGTCCTCACCAGCTGGCGGAGGACCCGGCCCAGGGAGTCCAACTAAGGACGGGAGCGTGTGCTGAGCCAGGAGCCCCAGCTTGCCCCATCGTTGGAGGGTCGCTTTGCAGGGACACTTCTGGCTCCTGCAAGCTGCTTGCAGCAGAGGCTAAGGTGGGGAAGGAGGGATGGCAACCAGCCGGAAAGTTCACAAGCAGGAATGACTCTTGGGCAAGGGCTCCATTCCTTGCCCATGTGGCTATTCTCTTGTAGGCAGCAGAGAGAAAGCAGACATTTAAAGTGCGATCAGTGGTATTGGTTCTCATTTACCAGGTTCTCCAGCCCCCCACCAGCTCCGGCCGGGAAGCATGGCGGAGGGTGGACGGAGTTTGCTGAGTGCATACAAATTCACGGGCAGAAAGGGTTTTTGAACTTATCAGCAAGGACAGCATTTATTCTACTAAATGTGCAATTTATTGTAATTGGTGTCGTTTAACTGTCACTTAACTATTGGCAAAACAGATCTCTTTGGTAAATGTTCAACAATAATCTTCCTGACACATTTTTAACAGTCACAGATGGACACTAAATGATAAGAAATTGTATTTATTAAGAAGAGCCATTTTTAATCACCTTGTTAAACACGGGCCAATGGTTCCCTTCCTGGTGTCACGGGGATCAGGGTGGCATTAGAGATTAATGGAGACTAGGGGCGTTTTTGCCGGCTGAGGGTGGGCTGTGGTAATTTTGTGTGGTTACTGGGTTGTAATTGCACTTGAAAGACAACCTCTCTTTTCCTTGGTGCTCAAACCATTTATTGAATTGGACGAGCAGGATGTGTGACAAGCGGCGTTTAAATGAAGTATGATCCCATGATTTATTTAGGTCACAGTGCAGTTAATAATTAATGAGGCCGGGCTCTGCTGATTTGGAGAGGAGTTCTGAAGGACTCATTCACTTTGCTGCAGACACTTGCTATTCTGGGCGGTGCCTGGGACAAGCATCTCGAATGAACTCTACCTTCCAGGGCGCTAATCACGTCAGGTTGCAAAAGGCACTGCGGATGAGGAAAACCATATTAAAAACAAAGAAGCCCACATGTACACACAATAGGCACCACGCCACTGCTTACTGTCGCCGTCAAGCAGCTGTGAACGCGCCCCCTTGCCTGGGACCACGGGCACCGCAGTTCTTCTGGGGAAGCTTGATCGCCCACCACATCTCCATAAACGGGTTTAATGCTGGATTTAAAAGGAGACCGTGTCATTCAGTGGAAAAGCCCAGAACCTGGACCAGATGCAAGTCCCAGCCCGGCCCGTGAGCAGCTGTGTGACCTTGGGCAGACTCCCTAACCTCTCGGACAATCATCTGTTAAAATAAGCGACACACAAAGGCCACCCTTCCCTTCAGGATTCACTGGCTCGAGCCTCACCTCACCCTTTGGGGCCAGAGCTCTTATCTGCCCCTTTTCAGAGGAGGAAATGAGTGACTTGGGGAAGGTTGTGCAACCTCATTCCTTGTCCCGCATCCATCGAGACCCACTTGTGATGCGTTTTAAGGACCAAGAACAAAGGGCGCGTAGAGAGAAACAGGTGCGTTAAGGCCTATCACCAATGAGGAAATAGTTCTCGGATCTGCATCAATTATTCATCAAAGCGCTGGTGAGGGCATCAGAGGGCTGGGGACATTCGGGAAGCATCGCCCCTGGGAGCTGTGTCTGCTGCTGGATTATCGAGGAAACACGCTGTCCCGCGCCACCATTTACCACCCTGGCCGAGGTCACGGAGATTTCACTGAACTTGTAGTTTGTGGGGAGGGTTCTATCACTGAGAAGAACTTTCACAAAGTCGTGCTGGGGACTAAGTAGACACCAAATGCATATTCTGGGGCCTTGGGCCTGTTGCTCCCAGAGAAGGGCCCAGGCCTACAGAGGCAGGCGTGGGGTC
Source organism: Equus caballus (assembly GCF_041296265.1). Taxonomy (NCBI): domain Eukaryota; kingdom Metazoa; phylum Chordata; class Mammalia; order Perissodactyla; family Equidae; genus Equus; species Equus caballus. The sequence continues at coordinate 3,059,434 of NC_091684.1, forward strand.
TCGGCTGGCCCGAGGGGCCCAGGGGGTGTGTCTCGGGTAGACGGGGTAGGCTTCTCTGCAGCCCCTTGGGTCCTTCAGGACTCAGCAGCTCTTCCGCTGGAATGTGCCTGTGCCATGGCCGGCCAATGAACCCAGTGCCACGTGGTTGGAGGGAAAGGGACAAAGCAGGAGGATGGCTAGTGCGGACACCATCATGCCCACCAGGCCCTCGGTGAACTCGGCTCCGGGAGAATGATCAACCATCACGGAAAAAGCTGGAGTTCAAGGGTCACCTCTGTGTGTTCTGGGGGCAGGGAAGCCGAGTCAATGGGGTTGATCTCCTGGGGTGCAGCTGGTGGGGGGGGAAGGGAGGGAGGAGAAATAAAAACCTTTGCCTCCCTCACCCTCTGTGGGCTGGCAGCTAAAAGTGTGCACGTATCATCCCCTTTTTCCTGTGTAGAGCCCCAAGAGGAGCGTGTTCATGGAGAAATTTTAGGCCCAGAGAGGTTGAGAGTTGTGCCCAAAGTCACACAGCAAGCAGGAGCTCTGGTCACGTTCCCAGGCAGGCTCCTCTTGGAGTCGCCAAGCTCTCCCTCAGTTCAAGGTGTCATCACCAGTTGTTTATTAGCTCCTGGGAGAAAACCAAGGTGTTGAAAGGCTGTGAGCACACCAGAGGTGAGCTGTGTTCATATAGAAAATAACAATAAAGCCGTACATTTTAGGTGGAGTGAGAAGTCCACAGGCCAGAAATGAAAATAAGAATGCAACAGGTCTTCTCGCATGGGTTCATCTGCATCTCCTGTTACTCGCTTCTCGGCTCTGTGCAGCCCAGCCCCAGGAGCTGATGTTGACGATGACATGGACCTCCATGCCCTGCCATGGGACCTGAACACTCACTGGCCGAATGAAACCAATGCTGTTTTACTTTCTTGAGAATTCTCGGTAATTCCAAGCACAGGGATGCCATTAGGAAGGGCAATTGACATATAGGAGGAACGTTCTTTTTCCAGATTTCTGGCCAGCAGGCTCTCGTCTGGTTTCAATGTCACTCAGTATATGCTTTAAGACAATTAATCAGCGCCTTAATAACTCGGCTCCCCGCGACGCACACTGGAGTAATTATCTGTTTAACTTCTCCAGCTGGCCAGGACAGATGCTGCTGGGGATGTCTGGACGGGGGGGCATCTTCACCAAGGGCAGGAACCCAGAAGAGTTACAGGAAGGACCCCATGGCAGACGGCTTAGTGCTGCTGTACTCTGCACCAAGTATCCACAAAGCAGGACATGCTGTGTGCGTGACCGGACACTGTATGATGGCTTTACACACCTCGGACAGCCCCCGGGGGCGGGGGTGGAGTGTAACAGAGAGAATTTAAGTGGCCTAGCTCTAATTGCGCACAGAGATGGAGTACCTCTCATGGGCACGGACAGTCTCCATCCTTCATCTTTCCCAGAAGATGACGAGGTTCCCCAGGAGGCCTCATCCTTCTCCCCGGCCCTCTGATGTTGAGAAGGGCCTCTTCGAGGAGATTGTCCTTGGCTCAGGCTGCTGACCATTGGAGGCTGAGGCCCCAGGACATTGGCCTTCACTCTGCTGTTGCCTCTTGAGCGTGAATCCCCTCCGTGACCCGCCTGTGTTTGGGTGTGTTCTAATTTCAGAATTTCTCAGGGGCTTCCCTTTATTTCCTTCTGGAGAAAACTCAGTACGTGTGGTTCCAGCCCACCTCTCTCAAACAGCACCTTTGGAACAGAACCACTGGCTGTGCGTGTTTGGGGAGGGGAGGGGTGGAAGTGTGTGGCTGGGTGCGGGATCTGGACGTGCCCTTGGAGATGCTGAAGACCCACTTCAGCCCACACAACCAGCGGACTCCCGTCCGCCAGGATCCTCAGGCGTAACCCTGCTGACCGGCTCAGCGCACACTGAGGGGACCGTTTCAATGCCTGTGCGCCTTCGTGTCCCCATGTCAGAGACGTGGAGAGTGTGGAGAATGTCTGGTGCACATCTAAGACCATGGACAGTGTAACCACTCTCGCTGTCATCGCCCAAACTCGCCCCAGCTCCTTCCCTCTCTGACCACATGTTCTGCTTCCTGCGTTCCAGGAGGTGGGCGACCATGGTCCCCCCAAGCAGCAGTCTTGGAGTGTCAGGCTCACCTGGGGGTATGAAATGGAACCTCGTAGGGTGAAATAGCTAAGCCTGGAGCCACCCCTAAACCTCTGTCCCTGGGGTGCTCCTCGGAATGGACGGTCATTCTGTATTAAGGACAAGACTGTTGAAGGCACTGGGGACAGAGGGAAATGTGCTCCTTTGTTGATGGCCTCTGTGGGAAGATTTCTTGCATCCATGCTCTGTCCAGGAGACAAGCATCTGGTCCCCTTGGCCTCAGGCAGATCCCTCCCTTCTGGTCTCAGCATCGCCTTTGTGCTGCATCCTTTGTCCCACCGCCAGCTGTATCCTCCCACAGTGCAGGCTACCTCATGTGGCCTCATTGTTCAGACACCTTTAGTGGACACCTGTGGTGACCTTTCCAGAGTAGACAGGCCTTGGCCTGGCATCCACACCCTCTGACTCACAGGGTCACTGTTCACATGTCACCTGATCGCCGCGTCTCAGGACATCCACTAAGCTGGACCACCGTGGCTCTTCAGAACTGCCGTCCTGTGTTCCTGCCTTTCTGAGCATTTGCTTTTCTATGTGGTGTAACATAGCACCCCAAAACTCAGACTCCAAACAACTCCAGCCATTTTATTTGCTCAGAGCTCTGCGGTCTGGGCTGACAGTCCTGCTGGTTGTCACTTGCACTCTGTTCAGCTGGCAGGCTGGTTGGAAGGGGCTTCTCTTTCTTTCCACGTAGTCTCTGGATCTCTCCTCCTGGGCTTCTCCACGTCATCTCAATGCCTGGTCCCCCAGCAGAGCAGGAGGGCTTCTTGAAGGGCTTCTTCTCTGTTCTCCCAAGAGAGCAATGTGGAAGTTTCCAGCCTTCTTAAAGCTAGGCTTGGGCATGACACAGCTTCACTTCCTCGGCCTTCTGTTGATCAGAGCCAGTCACAGCGCCACCGCAGACTCGAGGAAGGGCTAGCCAAACAGGTGGAAGCGGGAGAGCTCTCACGCGGCCGTGGCAGTGACAGTCCCCCAGAACACCTGTTCTCTCCTCCTGGGACAGCCTGTGAAATCAGACCGAACTTTCAAGAAACACGCTTCCTCCTAAGGCCTCTCCTGGGCCTCCAGTCAGATGCGCCCTCTGGGATCCTCCGACCCCGTGGCATGTGCTCATGGGCATCAGCCCGGCTGGTGTGTCTCCTCCAGAGCAGCCTCCTCTCCCCAGTATGTGGTATTTTAGCACACTCTATAGCTCCTGCAGGCCACAGAGATCCCAGCCCCACCACGGGTCCTATTCCAAGGCCTCTGACCAGGGCCCCATCTCCCTTCATGGCTGCAGCTGCCTCAGTCTCGCATTTCTCCCAACAGTGCCGCCCAGAGCAGAGGGACTTGGCCTCCCCAGGCCCAGCCGGCCTCCAGCTCTGAAACTCCGGGGTGTCTGGGTGATGCAAGATGTGACTAACCACCGCCCTGAGGACCTAAACGCTAGAGAGAGAGCTGGAGATGAGAACAGGCCAGATGCTTCCGTTGAAGTGAATTGTGCGAAGAGCCTTTGAAAATATAAATACTAGTTGGCTGAAATGTTTTTTTCTCCTGAAAGTATTTTTTCTCCTTTTTTAATTTTCTCTGAGCTAACATCTGTGCCAATCTTTCTCTTCTTTGTACCTGGGTTTCTGCCATGGCGTGGCCACCAACGAGTGGTGAAGGGAACCAAATCCAGGCCGCTGAAGTGGAGGGCGCCTGACTTAACCACTAGGCCACGGGGCTGGCCCCTGAAGTTTTTATTTTTAGGTAATTGTAGCCTTACATGCAGTTGTAAGAAATACTACAGAGGGATTCTATGTGCCTTTATCCAGGTCCCGAGGGGCAACAACTGGCAAACCTATCGTATTCCATCCCAACCAGGATGTTGGCAACAATGCTGCTCTTATTATAAACATTATTTTTAAACATCTTAGAGTCCTTTTAAAAAAGATCAGGAGGGTTCACAATTAAATACATAAAGGTATTTAAATTACAGAACAGTGAGAAATAAAAAGACAATAAATTAGAAAAAAATAAAAATAGGAAATTCTTAAAGACATAGCCATACTCCTGTAGTAAGCTGATGCCCCTCTGGGACCCACCACAGGTCAGCCTACTTAATAGTGTTCTACAAATGACATTAGGTGACAACACAAGGCACATACGTTCCAGCAGATCAGCTTGATGTAAAATACAAAAATGCAAAATTTAAATGAAATTGATGGTATAGAGAAGCAATAGATTGAAATGCAGATATACAGATAGAACTTATAGAACTTCAAGAGGCAGCTTTAAACTCTCGTAACGGCTTTTACAATTCGTGAGCTTCATGGAACTAGTTTAAAAGATTGCCCAGTTATCTGCACAAACAGCTGTCAGATCATTGTCATAATCTATGGTAGCTAAGATAATGTCTTGGTGGGACATATTAAAGTGTACTTACAGGTGAAGCTAAGGATGCTGATTCGTTGAAGGGGGGGCTTCTTATGAATGACACCACATCCAAGTAGTGACTCCAAAGTGAGCACAAAATCCACAAGACACAGTTTTCCATTACTCATTAGTGTTCATCAATTGTGAGCTGGAGGGGATTTGTGTCAGGGTAAGGGTCAAGTGGCAAATGGAAGAAATAGACCACTGCTGGAGGCAAGAAGTGATGTAGGGGGAGGAGAGTGGGGAATGGGGAGGGGTGGGAGGGAGGGAGGGAGAGAGAGAAAAGCATACAATTGTCAAAAACTGGACATAAGAACTCTAAAAATGGTGTCATCAGGTAGAGATGATAATTACAGATCCCCTGGGTCCCTGAGGACATGTACACACTGTCATGGATGCAACAACATTTTTGTGACAAAGACTTGCAGCCATCAAGAAAGGAAAATGTGTCAGGAGAGTTCCATCTCCAATCCTGGAGGTGTTGGGTGCACAATGGGGAGTCGGGGCCGCCTGACGGCCCTGCACAAACGCCATGCTGCCTCCCTCTGTTCACAGCACCTAACACAGCACGTGCTACGCACCCAGTGGAGACTCAGGACTCTGTTGAGGTAAAAACAGAAATATCTGTCCAAACTTTCCTCTGGAAGAGAGGATATGTGTTCTCACATGAGCAAGAACTGAGTGATTCCAAACCATTTCGTGGAGTGGGATGTCATGGATTAAGAATATGCATTTTTTGCTCTTTGAGTTAATAGAACTTTGGAGCTGGGTGTGAACTTAAGAGAGTCCCTCTGTTGGACTTCCTCTCTTGGTATCAGCAGAAGCAGACTCAGGAAGGGGAATGTCATGCCCAAAGTCACACGGCTGGTTTGGGGTGCAGTACAGACATAAATCTGAATGTCCTGCCTCCCAGCCACTGGAACAGGAAATAGAAGCTGAAACGTGTGTCAAACACAAGTGTTCTGGTGTGGCCAAGGGAGGAGGGTCCATAAGCTGGACAAAATGATCAAAACAGCCATTCCATTGCCCTGGGAGCTGACCAAACTCTTCAGATAAGCGGAAGCGCACTTATTCATAAAAAATTGCTGACCTTTGGGTAAGAGCAGTGGGGTCCTCAGTTTTCTTGCTCCCGTCCCTCTGCCCTTTATGTCTCTGTCTGTCTGGAAGTTGTAACCAGCTGGGCAGGACATGGATTACCAGCAGCTTTACTGCTGCGGGGGCTGACTCGATTTGGAGCAAAAGGTGAAAAATCTCTGCCCACAGCACTGTCTGAAATCAGCAGCAATCTCAGGCCCAGCGAATGGGGACGGCCAGCTTTTCTGCTAGTCTGAGATGGCTGGTTGGGACAAGCAAAAGGCTAGCCAGACATTTAACAGGGAGATACAGCAAAGACACAGTTGGACCTCCCCAGACCCCATGTCTGCCCGAAGCCTGCATGCAGGCACAGCAAAGACATCTGAGGGCTCAATGGATCGTAAAAGTGGGGCAGGCTTGAAACTACCTGAGCTTTGAATGACTCCTGAACCCAGACACAAATCCATGAGCAGAGGGTGGGAGCTTCACTGGGAAAGGCTGTGAGCACAGATTCTGACCACTCAGTAGTTGACCACTAAGCCATGCAGATGCAGGGGCAACCCCAGGAAGCTAGGCTGAAACAGAAACAGCAACGATAAAAACCCGAAACAAGACAAACAAGACGCCATTGGCTGCAGGCTCCAGGGGAAGAGATGCTGCAGTTGTTCCCAGCAAGATGGTGACAAACAGCAAAAACACAGCCCTGGTGGGGGGAAATAGAATCCAGAGCGGTTGCAGCCTGTTACCTGACAAATCCGGTATTAGTCTGATACCAAAGCCAGATGAAGAGATCACAATAAAAGAAAATTGCAGGCCAACCTTCCTCATGAACAGGATGCAAAAATCCTTAATAAAATTTTAGCAAGATGAATCTAGCAACACATAAAGTAGAATGATGGCCAATTGGGATCTATTTCAACAATACAAGGCTGGTGTGACATCTAAAAATGAATTAATGACGTAAAGCATTTTAACTGAATGAAGGACAAAATCCACATGCTCATTTCAATAGATGTAGAAAAAGCATTTGACAAATCCATCATTCTTTTAGGGTAAAAAACACTCCATAAGCTAGGAATAGAAGGAAACGTCCTCAACTTGATAAAGGACATTTACTAAAGACTCTGAGCTAACATCGTTATTAACTGCGAAAGACTGAAAGCTTTCCCTCTGAGATCAGGAACAAGACAAGAACATCCGCTCTTGGCACGGCTATTCCACAAAATACTGGCAGGTCTAGCCAGCACAGTCACACAACAACAACATTAGAGACATCGAGACTGGAAAAGAAGTAAAACTAAATTTATTTGAAGATGACCTGATCCTGTATAAAGAAAATACTGAAGAATCAGGAAAAAACTATTGGAAATAATAAAACATGTTTAGCAAAGTTGCACAATATGAGATCAATAAAAAAATAAACCGTATTTTTATATACAGGCAATGAACAATTGGAAAATGAAATTATGAAAACTATTCCATTCACAGTAGCACCAAGAGAATAAAATACTTAGGACTAATTTTAACAAAGTAAGTAAAATACTTGTACATTGAAAACTGCAACATATTGCTAAGAGAAATTAAAGAAAAGTTAAATAAGCAAAGATATCCCATGTTTATGGATGGGAAGGCTTAACCCCATCAAGACAGCACCTCTCCCTGAATTGATCTAGAGAGTCAACATAATCCCTGTCAAACTTTCTTTTATAGAAACTGACAAACTGAACTTAAAATTTACAAGGAAATGTGAAGGACATAAAATTACTATAAAGCTGTAATAATTAAGACACGTTGCTGGTGAGAAGGTAAAATGGTCTAGTCACTTTGGAATGTTGTTCGGCATTTCTTAGAAAGTTAAACATACACTTACTGTATAACCCAGCAATTCCACTCCTGGGAATCTCCCCGAGGGAAATGAACACACGTGTCCACACCAAAAAACTTGTATATGAATGTTCATAGCAGTGTTGTTCATAATACCTCAAAACTGGAAACAACCTAAAGGTCCATAATTGGTGAGACAAATAAAGTGTGGTGTAGCCACATAATGCAACACTATTCAGCAATATAGGGGAATGGACTGCTGAGGGACGCTTGACCTCAGAGGCATTATGCTAAATGGAGGAAGCCTGTGCGAGAGACCGCACGTTGTATGATTCCATTTCTGTGACGTATCCAGAAAAGGCACATTTATAGAGATTAAAAAAAAGACGAATGGCTTTCTGGGACTGAGGGTGGGATCTGAGATTGACTGGAAACAAGTATAAGGGAAATTTCGGGGGTGATGAAAATGTTTTAAAGCTGGTTCATGGTGATGGCTGTAGAAGGCTACAAATTTGTTAAAAATCAGTGCCTTGGACACTTACAGTGGTGAATTTTAAGGTGTTCAGATTATGCACCAATAAAGCTATTCAGATGACCTCTGGGCTTCTCCACCCTGGAGGTAGGCAGAGGGGCCCTCTCTACCCGCTCTTGTGTCTGCAACATCCCTCCCCTCGGGGCAGCATTCCACTTGCTGAGCAGAGTCTTGGCAGCCTAGAGGAGATGGTTCATGTCTGTCTGCTGGCGGGCCGTTTCTTCCCTTTCCTGACACTGGCCACGCAGTTCTCATGATCTAAGCGTGCTCTTCCTGCCGTCCAGGAGGCCCTACGCCAGGCATTTGCCTCCCTGGTCTTCTGTCCACCCAGGTTCCAGATCACCACACCATCCCCCTTCGGTTTCACTGACAACCTCTTGCCACTTCTCTTTTCTCTTTTCTATATCTGTCACTCACTTTCATCTTCTGTTGTCCTTCGAAGAAGTCAGGGGACACATATTTCCACTCACTGGGGTGGAGAAATGGGAGCCCTCTAGGCTGGAGGCACAGGTTCCCCAGGTCCCACCAGCCTGGCCCATCCAAATTGAGGGACTCACACTGCAGCTGGTGTGTGAGGCCCCTGTGCCCCTGCCTCCGTGCCTCCCCTCTGACAGGTGACCTAGAACCTAAGGAATGACGTCTCCAGAGACCCGGGCTTCCCTAGAGTTTGAGCGCCCTGGCTTTGTGAGCAGGATGGCATCACAGAAATGGTGCAGCTGCTGGAGTTCTGTCTTGAGTCGGAAGTCTCAAAGGAGCCAGCAGTTGGGAGAGGAACCGAAATGTCAGCAAAGTCAATCATGAGCTTTTCTGGAAGGCAGTTTTGAGAAACACTATTTCAGAAAGGAAAGGAATCCATTCCCACCTTGGCTAGTGCCCTCCCACCTGGAGAGCACACTTGGAAAGAGGTCATATTCATGCAGGGCCTCAGGGCTGCAGTATCTCAGATTAAGGCAGCTAAGACGTGGCCCAGCGCCCGTGGTCAGCTCACCAGGCACCCTTATCTCAGGAGTCATCGCTGCAAGTTGTCTGGGCGCTCGGACACCTTTAGAAGAGGGGAAACGTGTTTTTCACTTTTAAACATTGAAAACACACAAGATTTAGACTCCACCAGAGCTCCAATTCTTCCCCTGGGTTCCCCTGGGGTTGCTCTTGACCATGTTTAGTATTTAAATTGAATCTTTAAACATTGCAATTATTGGCTTTCCTCTTCAAATTTAATACATTTTGTAAAAGCTGCATTTATGGGATACAGATTCAGAGGAGATGGATTTTCAAAGCCCAAGACTCTGTGAGGTCTGACAGTGCACTGTTTTGACAGAAGGGTGACAACACGCAGTTGTACGACCTGAGAGCTGGCTTGCTTTTCTTTCTCAAACACATTTTAAAGAAGGTCATCTGACGAGGAGGGCTTGGAAAGCTGCATGGTGCAGTGGATCTAGACAGATGGGCTGTCCCCGTGTCCGTCTGGCAGCATGTTTTGGGTGGCCCTGACCCTCGGAACACAACGGCCACATCAGTCACCTTTAATTTCACAGCTGTCACTTCCGAGCTCCAGTTGACACATGGCCATTGACTGGTGGTCCTTGCCCTGATAAATTCCCCCATAGGTCCAGCCCTTCCAGATTACTAACTCTCAGCTCCTAAGGACATTGGGGTTACATTTAGGGATGCTTTCTAGTATGTTCTCTTTAAGACCACCGGCAGAAGAGGATACATGTGCAGCTGTGAAATCGATTTAGTTGCCTGAGATACCGGCTCCTTCCTCCAAGGAGAGTCTCATAGTCTTATCTCACAAAAGTAACTGAGTCATTGGCATGATCTAATCACTTTTATGTTAGAAATACGAGGTTTTATGAGGTTAATTTACTCCTTCATGCTCATATTTGGGTAAGGAAAATGATCTAAGTACATTTTGTTAGAATTTTTTTAAATAAAAAATTTTAATATATAAAGAACTTATGCCCTGATTTAGGAAAGCTTGATATTTAGAGATCAAAATTCACAATTAAAAGAGTTATACTTTACTTTCCATAGACTCCTTGATTTGGTTGTAAAACCTTCAATAGAAGTAACCCTAGTGGAACAATGTATCTGTTTAAATAACTTTGACAGCATTGAGGGCCGAAATGACGCTAGAGTAGAGGGAAAAGCTCCTTTCTGGGTTTTGAAAACAGAGGATGAAGCAGCCAGTGTGCAGGTCCAATGACACTCGGTAATGAGGCGATGCGTCGGGCTGCGAGTGCAGACACGACGCCTCCATGGGCTGAAACGGGGGCAACATATTATCTGGAGACCATGGTCAACACAGCATCGTATTTTCTCTCCACAGAGAACACACCAGAGGTGAGGGTCAGGGGCTTCGGGCTGCAGTGGCCCCTTCCCTCTCTGGTCTCCTGTGTGCACCCTGAGACTTCCCAACTTCGCTGCACTAGGCAATCATCACCTGCTTCCTGGCGGACAACGAAAATGTGAAATTAAACCATCGGTCCCACATAATTTTCATAAACGTCCATCTCAGTAATCTGTCTGGCTACTTACAGTCATTTTATCACAAAGCATGCAACTTTTACTGCCTAGAATTTATTTTACTGAAGTTAATTGAACCCAATTATAGCCCGAAGTGCAATGTTTAGCCACCATTTGCGTTTCTGCTGCTGCTCACAATAGAGGCATTTATACCGAGAATGGCCGGCCACGGGGTTCCGACAGTTTGTTAAGGATTTTAGAATAAGTAACCTGCACATTGGATAAACCATATTAAAAGCCAGACAATTATGATAATGAGATGCATATTTATACTCCAGAACACCACACAGAAGTGAGCATAAAGGAAAAAAATCTTTTCTGTGGCCAAGAATGAGTGCAGGTATTTAAGTCAAAGTAAAACGTTCTCTGGGTCCTGTATGGACCACAGGAAAGGCAGTCATGACTGCTGGCTGGGGAGCTTCGGATGATCAAAGAGTCTTCAGCACTTGGGGAAAGACTGACCATTGAAGGGCTGTCTCTGCTGATGGCCGTCCCCATGGTGCGAATTCTTGATTCTGGAAGCTGGCTTGGAGAAATGGCAGGTGAGGGCAGGAGGGGAGCAAGACAGTGTGGCTGCTGCTCGACTCCTTTAAGAAATCTGAAGAAAGACCATTTTTATACCAACAAAAGTAGATTTGAATATGCAATAATTTGGCTAGTCCAGGTTGTAAAATCATAATCTGTCTTTTCCTCCAAAATCCCAATCTGAATTAGAGAATGTGAGGGGAGGACAGTCTCTCCTTTTCAGTGATTCTTAAGAAGAAGGTCGCTCTTTGCTATGCAGGAGACTGTCTTAGGTGAGGAGGATCTGAGGATGTTAAATCTGAGCAGTGAACCAAGTAACTTGATGGGCAATGCAGAGCTGCGGAGCCTGTGTGCTGACCGTCTCGTGGAGCATGTGCGCCTTTCCACCTGTGAGCCCCGGAGACAGGACGGGAGCATCTCTGCCCTGGTGTGAGGTTTAGACCCCGGCTGGGGACTCAGCCTTTACTAAGTACTTCTTATGAGCCAGACACTAAAATCCATATTTTAAACTTTTTAATCCCCCCAAGAACCTCATGACGTTGGTCATACAATCCACCCTGATGGACGTGGCATGGAGCGTGGCCAAGCATGCACCGCTACTCAGTGACCCTCAGTGACAGGGTTCCAGTGCAGCTGGGCGTGGGGGTTACTTTGAGCTGGTAGACCACCAGCGTCTAGCTAATTTGCAGACACATGCAGCCAAGCAGCTCAGGGCGGTCCAGTTGGGATGAGGTTCTCCCATCTTAGTTCCCCCCAAATAGAAAACAAGTCTGGAGGGGCTGGGGCTGGGGCACCAGATGCCCCAAGGCCAGACCCAGGTGTGGTGGGGGAAAGAATTCTAGGCAGGGATGGGAGATGGTGGGGGTAAGCAGCCTCAGGCAGGGAAGGTCTCAGGACTCAATGTGGCGTATGAAGAGGGATGATGGGAGAAAGTGAGAGAACCTGGGGGACTACATCCTGGTGGGTTTAGAGCAGGGCCTGGTGGGACTCTCCAGGAGGTGCCTGCACCACAGGAAACATAGCAGAGTCCAGAGTCTGTGTGTACTGAGCATTGGGTGGTTGCCAGGACCCGGAAGCCCGGCCAACCAGTGGAGGAGGGTCCGGGGAGTATGACCGCAATTCTCCAGCAGTCAGTGGCTGCTTCTCTGCAGGGCAAACAGCTGTGCCAGTGGAACCGCTTGTAACAGTCAGCACGAGGCTGATGCGGGCTGGGAGGAGGCCCAGCTCAGCCTCCCTCCTGGGCCTGGGCCTGGGCCTGGGCCTGCTCCTCTGGGCAGCAGGCCGCACAGTGCCTGCCTGCAGGGTTTCTGTGAAGGTGAAGTGCAGGGCTGAGCAGGGCCCCGCCCAGAGTGAGCCTCAATCAGGCAGCTTTTGTCATTTTGAGGGGGCCCCTGCAGCTCTCATTGTATTCCCCAGCCCCCACTTCCCCCTGCCACCTTGCCGTGCCTCCACTTCTCTGGTGCCCTGGAAACAGCCATTTCAGAACCATCTCTATCACTTCATGGCTCCCAGGCAACTATACTTTCTCTCTGGGCTCTGTGTCAATTGCAGAAATGGCTCGGTCCACAGTTGAGGGTGGGGCTGTCCTTTCTCTAGATCGTGGACTAGCATCTGTACTCGTTGGACACTGACCTGTCATTTTCCTCTGTGGAGACCCTTTGTGTGTGTGTGTGTGCATGTGTGTGTGTATGGGTGAGCTCATGTGTGAGTGTGTGCCTGCATATATGTGTGCACGTGAGTGTGAGTGTGCATGCATGCGTGTGTGTGCACACCTGTGTCAGAGTTGAAGGACTGCTGGAGGTGCCAGCTGTCCAGTGAACAGCCTCCCATGAGGTAAGGAGTGTGATTGGCTCTCAGGGCTGCCAATCATTCCTGCCTCTAGGAAAGTCTCTGGGGGCAGGCCCCTGCCAGGCCCCCCGCCCCTCCCCCACTGGAGGCTGCTCACACATTTGCAGAAGTTACTCCCACCAGCTCAAGGCCAAAGCCTGTGTCGGCCCATGTCGCGGAGGGCCGTGCTGGGGAGAGATTAATCAAGGTATGGAAGGAACTACTGAGGAATTTTCCTCCTTTTTCAAGGAGGAGCGTGCATTAAAGAAATATTGACATCACATGGTCCTACCTCTCCGTTAAGACTTGCTAACTCCCAAAACGAGAAATGACAGGAGCTAAGAATAAGAAAAAGCTCTGAAATGAATTAAATTTAGCATTAAAACAACAGTCACCACAAAATCACTACCTTGCCCTTATTTTCTCCTCCTGGAGACGGGAACCCCTCTCGGGACCCCGAGAAGGAGGCAGACTCTGTGGCATGGGAACGCCATGGCCAGCCTCGGAGCGCCTCCTCCCTAGTCAGGCCAGAGGGCATGTGCCGTGCTGGCCACCGCCCTGAGTCCACTGCCGCTGAATGCTTTCCTGCAGCAGGGGGAGGGTAGAGGGACCTGGGGAGACTGTCGGCAGGTGGCAGAGGAGGCCAGGAGAGGCCCCTGGGCATCCGAACCATCCAGTGTTCCTGGAGCAGAGACAAAGATGGCAGAGTCTGGGCCCGCAGAGTAAAGCTGCAGCCGGGCTTGCTTGCAGACGAAGCCGGTGGCTTCCTGTGGGCACCCGTGGGGTGAAAGCAGTCCCTAGCATCGAGTGCCCACTGCCCTGCCAGGCTGTGTGGTGGCCAGGCATGCGGGCACAGCCAGCCTCCCTGTGGAGAGAGCAGTCTTCTGTCCTGATTCATTTCTAAACTTGGGCAACAAAAATTTGTGTGGCTGCTGGACGCCACGGGCAAGAGGGGCCTCTCAGCGCTCCTGGGCAGCTGGACAGAGCCACCCGGGCTGGCCCTGCAGGGGACGTTTTCCTAAGCAGGGTCTGAGGCCCCGAGGGAATGACTACGCCAGTAAAGTATAACATGATTTCTGTGAGAGACGTTTCCTTGTTGGTTTGAAAGGTCACACGACACCGAGGTGACAATGAGCTGGCAAATCTCGGTCTGTGCTGCCCTTGTCTGTGTGTCCACACTCACCTGCAAGTTGCTCTGTGCATTTCCATTTCCACTTTACTTTTTTAGGAAACTATCATATTCCAGAGAATTTAGAAATGCCAACTTATGAAGAGTATTGACCTTCCTTATTATCATATTCCATAGTAAGAAATAAAATATTAAAATAATTAATTGGAATTCTTAACGCTGCCTTTAGCTAATACATTATTTTCAAGGATCTCAGTGCTCGATGCCAGTATTTAAACATAGGTGTTTCTTTTAAATGTACTTGGGAAGCTGTGAATGTCTGTGAGAGCCACGCACCGTAGTCTTGCTCTATGGGGTAGGAAGACGGTCTCAAGGCCGTGACGGCGGTTTCCACAGGACGTGTTGCTTGCTCTTTGGGAAGCGACAAAACAAGCAGAATGGAATTTTGGAAAGCAAGCTGAAGTTCATGTTCCAACTCAAGTAAGGGATTAGATTTGCCAGGAAAAGCACTTGGGGCGTGTTAGGCAAAGGCTGCGAGGTGTCCCCTCCGTCTCGACCTGAGGTTAACTTACAGGAGCCTTGGGACTCGGTCAACGTGCAGACTCAGACATTTCGGAATTAGAGACGGGGCTTTCACGTCATTAACTCTGATGAGCACCCAGCCCAGTGGACCCATAAACGACTTTCCTCAGAACACAAAATTCACTAGTAAATTATGGAAGTTCAGTTATAAATTATATATAATTTATATATAATTTATAAATAAATTATAAATTAAATTAAAACATAATTATTTATATAGTGATAATCATATAAATTTATAGTTAAAAGCACATACTTATAGCTATATATCAAATAATTATGTATTTATAGTTATAAATTATACAAAAAGTGGAGAGTGATTCACACCCGATGGTTAAGGACTTTTTTCTTTTTTTATCTTCCCCCTGGCGATAGTATTTCCTAAGCTAAAATCCTGCCTGATGCATGGTAGTTGCTCAAAAATTATCATAGGATGTCGAATGAATGTCTTCGTTAGGAAATAGCTGTCTGTACACACTCAATGGCTTATGGATAAGTCACCAGCTTTGTACAAACAAACACAACTTACCCAAAACTCCTAGTCATGGACACTGATATCACATTTACGATCTTGGTAACTGTTGGCCCACATCTTCCTATGGATTTGGTGATAGTTAACTGACCACGTGGGTCATATTTGGAACTCAGTCAATTCCTTCTCTTAATAGATTTACGACATCGTGAGGATGAAGAAGGTGGAGGTACAGCTTCTGTGAACAGTGTTCTAGTTATCTGGACAGCTCTTTACTCTTCCCCCAAACTCCCGGGGAATCAGGCTTTCTGGTGAGGAAATTGGGGCTGTGGTTTGCGGAGGGGGAGAGGGGCTGGAACCCGTTAGAGGTACACGGAAGCCCACGTCCAGGGTTTCTAACTCCACTGATAATATTGCCTGCACGCTCTGTTGCCTCTCCTAATGTGCCAACACCTTCTTTTCCCACCACTGGAAAAAAATAAACAATACAAAACTCTGAATTCCTAGCATCTTATCAAAAATTCTCTTCTATCTTCCTATCATGCTATCTATCTTCATAATTTTTTGATCTAAGTTACACAGCCTGAATCCCCAAAATGTGTTTTGCCAGCTGGCATGGTGTTATTGAGCTATTCATCACGGTGGTGACATTGCTACTAACTAACCAGCCGCAGTTACAGATGGTGGCGGTGCATTTTCGGAGACCGGGGCCAGGGAGATTATATCGAATTCAGTTTTTTAATGGCCTTTCCTTATTTGGTTTTGAAAATGACAGAATATCAACCAATGCCTTCTATAATTCCAAAGACTTATAATGCCAAAAGGTTTTGTTTTCTCACTAAAGATGAATGGCGTTGACATTTACATAGATTACCTCCAACAGGTCCTTGGGACTTCACTCAGGTAATTATTAAAAAATATTTTCCAGCACATTGTATCCCAGCCACATCTGTCTAGATACGTAATTCAAGGGGACAGAGCCATGCTTGTTAATCATTTCCCGCCTTGCTGGCATTGCTATGGGAAGTCCACTCCGGAATCCGAGCCTCTTCCGGCAGCCGTGAGAGCCGGCACGGGGTGGTGAAGGCTGTTGCTCTGGTGAAGGATTTCTTACAGCCTGCAGTGCCTGCACAGGTGCTCAGTCCTGTTTCTGGAAGCCTGCTGGCCTCCCTTCTCCTCATTCTCTTACTGTTTTCCAGAGCATCCTTCTCAAGGTACAACTCTAGCTCCAGTGGACCCACCCAACCACATCCCCTGAGCATTTATTTCCCTGGGTATTTGAGCCAAACTTATGTTAATGACAAATCTCAGAGGTTGGACTAGTAAATTAAGTGATGATGGCATTGTTCATTCTCCTTAGAGATATTCATTGAATACTGTATTCATTGTAACCAGGTTTCAAGAACAAAAACCTATTTTAATTGCCACCCCCGAAGGACTCTGTGATGTCTTAAGAAGTGTACCCCTGGCTCCTTCCCATCCAGCCTCTCATCGCACAGGAGCTATGTTGGCTATTTTATGTCTGTTTGTCCACCTGGTTGAATGGTCCAGTTGCACCTCTAACAGTGGAGATAACTAAACAATGTGAAAAAGGAAACGAACATCTGGTATACCTACTGGTCCCAGCCATTCCTCTCTGGTTGACTTGTTACACAAGACTCTTCACATCCCTCAACCCCAATCCTTCCCCAGTTCTCCTCACCCTCTGGCAGGGAGAAAATTGAAACTTTGATGCATGCTTCCTCAGTTCCCAGCAGCTACAGCTTCCATCCTGGGCCAGATGCTTGCATCCCCCCATATTACCCAAAGATTGGGAAAACCTCAGCTTTGTGCCCTCCTTCTCAGTGGCCGGACCTTTCTCTCTAGAGACAGCCTGTTCCTTCTCTGATTCAACTCAGGAAAAGACACTCCTCAAGCAGCTCTCGATTTTGGTCCTTTCATGAAATGGCTTTTCTGTTCTCACTTCTAAACTTTCCCAACTAAGAGCTATAATCCATGTCCCTATTACTGCTCTGCCCATGCCCACACTTGGAATTTGGCTTCCAGTCTTCCTTCTGTGGCACCACTTCCTGAATCCCAGGCTCATCACCCCTGTGGTTTCGCCCCTCACTCTCATACTCCACACAAGTAGGCTGTTCCTCTTAGTAGGTGTGTCTACTCACCTGAGCGCACGTCTTCATCATAGCCCACTGTGTGCTCACCTGAGCGCACGTCTCCGTCACACCCTCCGTGTGCTCACCTAAGTGCACGTCTCCATTACTCCCTCCGTGTGCTCACCTGAGCACACATCTCCGTCACTTACTGGTACATGTAGTGAGGAGGAGTTCTGTGGACTGGGGCTCCCACAGGGGACTTCCAGGCCTCTTTTGTCTCTTCCCTTTCAGTCACCAGCTGTGGGCCAGCGAGAAGGTAACCCAGAGTCCGTGTTTGTTGTAAGAAGGTCACAGGCATTTTGTGGCTTTGCCATTCACCCCCACTTAGACGGTGAGCTTGGCCAGGCAGGTGGTGTCCCTGTTTTATCCCAGCATCCAGGTGGATGAAGGACCCCGGTGACATTGCTTGCAGACTCGGAGCCCCAGATTTTTCTCACCGTATGTCACTCCACCCTCAGAGTCTGACCTGTGACTGCACTTGCCAGGTAGGTCCTGCCTGTGTCTCTGGGTCCCTGTCCCTTACCCTGCTCCCCAGTGCACCATTCCAGGGGCCTGCATAACTTTTCCGGTCCTCCTTCAGTTATTTTCCGAACTGTATGCGTCCCAGACTTCATTTGCCACTTCCCCAAAGGTTACATCTGATTTATTCTTTCTGAGAAGTAATGAGCATTTTCTCCATTCCAAAGACCTGTGCCAGGTGAGCAAATAGTGAAGGGAGATGTGGCTCACACCACAAGGTGCCTGCAGTGTAGGAGGACAGGGGTCCTCCAAAGAGGGAGGAAGAGGGGGAGGGCCGAAAGGACAGGGAGATGGGGATGAAGAGGGGAGCAGGAAGGGAGGAGGGGGGAGAGGAAGAGGTGGGGAGGGGGAAGGGGAAGGGGGAGGGGAGAGTGAGGCGGAGGAGGGCACAGTCAGTGAAGATGACTTGAGCTGACCACTTTTGCTTCAGTCCCCACCCCTGTCCCCAGCCTGATTCCAGCCTCTGCGGCAGCCTGGGCAGCCCCGCTTGCGCCGGGCTCTGCACAGCTCTGTCCACTCCTCCAGGCCACGGGTGCACCTCCGGATCCCCACCACTTGGCACAGTGCTTGGCAGTTTGCCCTGTGAACTGAGCAAATGTGTGTCTGGGCCCTGAGGTCTCCACCCTCTACCGCCATCCTCCCCACCCCCAGGGAGAGAGTAAATGAGGCCTGGTGCAGTGTGCAAATTAGAAAAGCCTCCATGCAGAGGTGACTGCCATCCTGCCCTATAGGACAAAGGCTGGAGGAGGATCAGCCTCCTGGGGGGAAGGAGGCCTGGGGAGGCCATGGCGGCCCCCATCGGCTCTCTCCTGGGGGGACCAGCTCTGCTTCTGCTCAGCGGCTTTCGTTCAGAAATGCAAACAACACAGAATCCGTTTCCTAAAACCTTCCACTTTGCGTTAAAAAATATAATTAAGAGCTTTAATTAGTTCACGTGGGCTGCAGGAGAGTGTCATTAGCTCACCTCAAGGCTGCACCTGGAACTTTTCAATGACAGATTTTTCCTCCTGCACTGGGTCTGATCGACTAGAGACATTAAACTTTTCCAATTTAAAGTTGAACTTCAAGTGATGAATTTGGCTGCATTTGTTTTTAATATAAGGAATTATATTAGAGCTCGATGTGTGCGGATCAGACTCAGGCTGATGATCAGTCATGGGAGTCACGGGCTCCACAGGCAGATACTGGGGAAAACTGCAGAAAGAAGGCAGAGCAGATGGGATGAGGTTGGGAGGACCAAGCCTGCCTAGGAGACACCCTAGATTCACTGTAGTTGTGTTTGTATTAAGTAGAGAGTCTGGCAATCACTTTCAGGACAGGGAAGAAACAGTTCATGATGTGGGGCTCTGCTGTTGTATGATGGACAATGTTGCGTGTGTGTATGCATATATGCCTCGGCATCTCGTAGCCGGCAAGGAGAGGTGGTCATATGTGAACGCCATGCTCTTGCAACACAAACAGCAGACTCTCAGAAAGAGGGGCCAAGTCCATCCTGACGTGCTTTCCAACCCTGGGTCACAGAGACAGGGAAGGCCCCCTTTCACTCCCCACTCCAGCTGCCTGCGTGAGGCTGCATCGTCAATCAGCCTCTCTCTCTCCCTCTCACTCACACAGGTGCGTGCACACACGCACATGCAGGCATAAAAGAAATCAAGGAATCAATAAATCTTAAAAAATATAAAATATAGCTAAATGTTCAAGAAGGGATTTGTAGTTACAGACATGATTTTATATTTTTGCTTTCCCATTTCTGTTTTCAGCCTCCCTAAACAGCAGGGTAACCATCCTTGGACAGCTAGGCAAGTCACCTGCTAGTGCCTAAACCCAGGAATACTTTGGCCCACCCCTGAACCCCGGCCAGATTCTCACCTCTGCAGCAGCGTGGGCAGCCCTGCTCACGCGGGGCTCTGAACCACTCCGTCCACTCCTCCAGACCACGGGTGCACCTCCGGATCCCCGTCACTTTGCACAGTGCTGGGCACACACCGAGCCCTTGTTGAGGGCCGCTGGAATGACTGCACCAAGAAGTCAAAGAATAAACTAGTCCATGCATGTGAATTTTCCAGAGAACTAAAGCTCTTTCCTTATAACTCAAGCTTATTCATTTAAGCATGGTTCTTTCCTTTTTCATATTACAACTCCAAAAGGAAACCTTTAGGACACCCATGTCTTCTTAGGAGAGCTTGCCTGACGGCTCCACCTGGATACCAAACTAATCTCAGCATGAACCTAATTTCAGGGTGTGCAAAACCCAACCCCTCATCTCTTCCCCTTAGCCCTACCTCACTCCCTGTTCCCCCCTCCATCACTATTTACCTGGTTACTGAAACCAGAAACCTGGGCGTCATTTCTCCCCTCCTTCTCTGCCCTCACCTCCCATCTGTCACGTGGCGGTGCACACTGCTTCCATCACTAGAGGCAGACGTATGTGGCTTCCTTGTCAGTTTAGCCAAGGGCAGGCATCAGAAGGAGCCAGACAGTGAGAGGAGAGAAAGTCAGCTCCCTCCCTTCCCCTCTCCTCTCCTCCTCTCCTCCCTTTTCCCTTCCCTTCTTCCTTCTTTCCCTCTCAGTCAGCATGGGTGACTCAGCTCCCCTTCCCAAGGCCACAGTGTCTTACCTGACCCTCTTCTGGCTGTGTGTAGGGCATGAGGGACTGAAAATATCCAGTGACAGATGACATTTTAGTTGATTAGGTGATATTGGGTACGCAAGGAAAGAGTGTTTCTGACACAAGAAACAAATTGCATCTACGAACACAGCAGAAGACCTGGTCAAGGGCATACGGTTGGGCCCAGTGAGGACAGGGAGCAGCCAGCTACATAATTCTGGGGCCCAGTGCAAAATGACAACGTGGGGTCCTTTGTTCAAAAGTTGTCAAGGGGCTGGCCCCGTGGCCAAGTGGTTAAGTTCGCGCGCTCCGCTGCAGGCGGCCCAGTGTTTCGTTGGTTCGAATCCTGGGCGCGGACATGGCACTGCTCATCAAACCACGCTGAGGCAGCGTCCCACATACCACAACTAGAAGAACCCACAACAAAGAATATACAACTATGTACCGGGGGCTTTGGGGAGAAAAAGGAAAAAATAAAATCTTAAAAAAAAAAAAGTTGTCAAGACTTCCAAGATGGCAGCAAAAGAGCATTAGACCAGTTGTGGGCCCTTCTGAGCACAGAGCCCTGTTCCACTGCACACATCACAGCCATGAACTAGCCCTGCAGGTGGAATTAAGAGCTAATTGTGTCCAAGGCTGGAGCTTTGGATCAGGTGAGCAAGAATGCCCGGGGGAGGATCCAAGTCAGGCTCCAACCTTGGGCCCATCCCC
The DNA here is from genome assembly GCF_041296265.1 of Equus caballus. Taxonomy (NCBI): domain Eukaryota; kingdom Metazoa; phylum Chordata; class Mammalia; order Perissodactyla; family Equidae; genus Equus; species Equus caballus. Next base: position 3,080,453 of record NC_091684.1, read on the forward strand.
ATCCCTTAAACAGGAGAACAGCAGATGTGCTGAGCAGTCATAACCGCTTTGAGAGGCGTGCACCCCTCCGATCACCCTCAGCCATAGACTCACAGCATTTGCTACTACACGCAGCGCCGCCTCGTAACCTGGTGTCTGGGAATCCTGCCTCCCTTCCTGATTGATGGTCACGTGTAGGCGGCAGCTGGCCCGGAGGGGCTCCTCCGAGATCTCCTCCCTGAGTTGGGGTGCATGCAGCTCCAGTCCCCCATTGCCACTCATTCCCTGGCCACAGGAATCTGCGAAATTCTGCTCTTAAGGGATGAACTTTTAGGGTAAAACAACATGTGTATCTTATACATCATAATTCACACTTGGTTCAGCATACTCTGAAAGCAATTCTACAGCAACTATCGCTTCTCCATTGTGAAATTTACTGCATTTTAAGCTGCCTTTTGATTAAAAGTATCTTGTTAGCATTTCTCTCTGCTCAAGTCATAGATCAGGAGAGTTGCAACATATTTTTAACATCCTAGAAAAAACGCTCTTGGGTGACTTCAATAGATCAGATAATAAAAGGGAAGAGTTTTGCCTACTTCTTATATAACAGCATAATAAATGGGGCCTCTTGCCTGCTCCTCTTATAAATAAGACACGATTCTGAAGGAAACCAGTGGTTTTGGCAATCTTTTTGAAATCACAGTCAGTGGTTTACGGCTTGCTTTCTGATGATGCTGTAATTGGACACCCGTGCAACAAAGGTAAATACTTGGATCTTTCTCTTAGATCAAATGTTTCCCATTTCACAATTTCTTTTGCTGTTTTAAGCTGTAATTTGGGATAGGACATGTGAAGAAAGGAGGCAGGTGCATGTAGATTGCAGCAGTACCCATGTTTACCCTGGTGAACCTTCCAGAAAGCTGTGTCCTACTGCCCACTGCACCAAACAGACACTACAACCAGGGGGTGGGCAGCATCTCTGCTGTACCCAGAGGGTGACGCCCGGTAGGCTCAGTCAGAGGGCGGTTCTCCTGGTGTGCGGCTTGTCCTCTTGTGGAAGGAGCCCTTGGTCCCCCGGGCCTGAGTGCCCCAGGAAAAGTCCCTTCCTCGCCTGGACTCCACGCTGGCCCAGAGTGCCGTGGCCATTGCCAAAGAAAGGTGTATTTTCAAGTTAACCATTAAAGATTCTGGGCTCTGGGGCCTTGGAGTTGAGACATGTTTACAAATACTTAGTAAAACCTAAATTTAGAGGCATTAATTAATTGAATTGTCCTCATTTGGATTTGCACCTGAACACAAATGTAAGTGCCGAGCATGGGAACAAAGTCTTGCAGCGTCTGCTTCAGTCCTCACGGGGGCCCTGGGCTGAGGTCCCCTTTCCTCTGCTGAGTGGAGCCACTGGAGCCAAGCTGGGCGCTGGGCAGGAGGCGGCAGGTGCAAACCGGGCAGTTCTCGGGGCGTAGGCGGGCTGTGAAAGGCTTCAAAACCAGCACTTCCTAGGTGAAGGAAGGACGTGAGACTCCCAATCTTGCTGGGAAATGGTTTCATCTAGGAAAGTCACCATTTCAAACACCTAAAACACTGATGACAAGGTGAGCCCCAGCAAACTGCCCACAAAGGGCAGTCAGTCCGGGAGGCCCAGAAAGGTGCTCTGGGGACCCATATGGTTACCCAGCGTGAAGTCACTGCCAGGGGTGCCCGGCCAGAGCCCACCATGCACTCTTGATAAGGAATAAAAGGTTGAGTATCTTGATGAGTGAAGAAATGGACAGAGCATGAGTAAATGCGTGAATGAATGAATAAAAGGCTGATTAAATCAGCAAATAAACGGAAGCATCAACGGATGTGAAAAAGAAAGGAAGATAGAGAGAGAGAAAGGAAGGAGAGACAGAACAGACATGAGAAAGAGCTGAAGAAAGAAAGGAGAGAAGGGAGGGAGAGAAGAAGGATGGAAACTAGAGAGAAGAGAAGACAGGAAGAGAGAGGAAGAGGAAAGAGGGGCCTATGGGCCCCTGTGGCTGTACTCTGATGATGGACGCGGTGGCCTCCGGAGGTCTGTGGTTACGTGTGACCCTAACAAGGTCCACCTGCCCGCATGCTCATAGTGCACCTTGTACAGGGACCACGGCCAGGAGCTGTCTCAGCCTGAACCCCACATGAGAAACCGAGCCATCCTCATTTCTGTGACAACAGAGTATCCAAACACTGACAGCCGCAGCTCCAGCTGCCTCGCTTGACCAGCACATGAGCCTGGGTGCTGTGGCCACAGTCATCTTCTCTGATGGGTGCCTGGGGGAGGTTCTGGCAGGGCCAGGCGGCACAGGCTGTGTGCCTCGCTCGCTGACATCTGGTCTGGGCTCCACTTTCCCTGTAGGGCAGGATTCAAAGATGATCTTTGGAGTGGATTTGCTGAGAGCACTGCTCATCAGCACGGCGCAGAGCCTTTACTCCCAGGCGGGGTGTCTGGAGGGGAAGCAGCGCGCAGGGGAGCGTGAGCCCCAGCCCAGAGGAGGGGCTCAGACCCTGCACTCCTCAGGCCTGAACCCCTCCCTTCCCAGGGCCACTCCTTCTGTCCGAGGGACAAGGGAGCCATGGAGGTCCATGAGCCGAGCAAAGGCCAGTGCGACCATTTGTCTTTCCAGGAAACTGAGGCCTGGGCAGGCCAAGTGACTTGTCCCCAGTCACACAGGTCAGAAGGGTCGAGTGTGAGTCCAGAGGCCAGCTCCTCACCACCCAGCTGTCAATGTGCCTGAAGTCAGAGTGCAGGTCCACTGGCCAGAGCGGCTTTTGGGGGCTTCTGAGTCTCAGCAGAGTATAAGCAACGGCTGCACCTGGCCCAGGCCCAGCTGGAGCGAGGGCTGCAGCAAGCAGAGGTGGGGAGGAGAGCAAGGAAGGGGCTGCCCCCATGCCTGCGGAGGCTGGACTGCCTGCCTGGCCCACTCGCGGAGGGCCCGAGAGGAGACTGGGACCTGCTCAGCTGGAGGAGCTGGCGGTGGGGCTGCAATGTGAGGGACTGGGCCCAGGAGGGGCTGTGGGGTGACGGAGGCTGGGAGATGGGACACTCCGGTCTTCTCTGCTCCCCCTCACTCACCGACTCTCCAAATCCCTGGGCCTTCCTCCTCTGAGAAATCTCCCAATTTCTATCCCTTATAGTAACACGTGTTACATTATGACCCTTCTAATGGGTTTTTGATGGAGATGGCTGTAATACCACAACTTAAAAATGATGGCGATTTTAGTGTTCCACAGGATTTCTCTTCACGATGGAAATAAATCAAATTGTTAGAAGCGAGCCTTGAGATGACAGGCATGTCCGGAGTCCCCGGGTGACACGAATGTGTCTTCTGACAGATAATTGCTCCTTCCTTTGACCCTCCAGAGCATTCTCCTCTTCCTCACGTACAAATTCAAAATGAGCACACTCAGTCTGACGTGGAGTGTTAAGAATTGAAAGTAGGGTAGACAGTTCAGCCAAAATTCTTTTTACTGGAGTTGCCTCCAACATTAATCAGCCTTCCATTCTAAGTGGCTCAGATGTGGAGCAGAGCTGGATGGATTTCAAAGGCTTCTCTCTCTAACAAGCATGCACCAATACTTTCCTAAAACTGAAAGGATCGTACATGGCAGAGGAGGAAAAAATCATTAGAGTCATTAACGAGCGTGGCTTTGCTTTAAAGGCTGTGAGGTGTAGGAGAGACTTAGCATTCCTCTCGCACGCCTGGAAGTCATCGCTTCTTTTATTCATAAGCCCGGTTCTCATTAGCCTCCTGTTATGGATCCGGGCAGCACGGGGCGGGATCCTCACCCTCAGAGGGGCCACGGGCTATCCAGAGCCGCATTTGAACCCTCTGCTTTGATTTTCGTTTTTTAAAATAAAAGTTTTAGTTCATCACTATTTCCTCACTGGCGGACACAGGGCCTTTTCAGGAAACATCAGTTTCTGGAAGAAACCCATAACTAACAACATGTTTTTGTTGTTGATTAAGACACGGGTGCTCACAGACCCCAAAGATGCTCTGCAGGGTTTGTGCTTAAAATCAGCTGCTTCTGGGCTGGAGCCCCTCAGAATGTCTGCAGGACCCTCCCACCGGCTGGCTTGAGGCTGTACTTGGCCTGTGTGAGGGGGGCTTGGAGGAGCCAGCACCGAACAGAGCCTCATCTTCCAGCGGGGGCCTGCCGCTCCCTGTGAGCTTCAGAGCCTTTCCTTCTGGCCCACGTGCGCTGTGCCTACGGGAAGCAAAGTGGAGAGTGATCAGCAGATGCATTGGTCCCCAGTCCCAAGGGGATTCTCCGGGCTTTCAAAGTACCTCTGACCCCGTATCTCCGTCACAATGCAGCAGAGCACACGTGGGGTCTCCCGGTGGAATAAAGACTATTCTTTAGTCTTCAGTCATAGTTCCCACTCTGTCCCACTAAGTGAACCATCTTTTTCCTAAAAACAAGAAAATAGCAACAATAAAACACTGCTACCAGCAGTTTAAGCCATTATATTTAGTCCAATTCCTAGTTTCAGGCAACATTTATTATTTACCTTGTACAAGAGATAGACTAAAGACACATAAAAAATATACATATATGTTTAAAGAAAAACCTTCGACCTGCAAAAATAGAACCTCTCTGTCACTCTCTTTATAGTTACGTTCTTGGAAAAAGGAACAGGTGGCTGGTTTTCTTATCTTGCTAGCTGATGTCAAAAAGTAATATTCCAGGGGTGCTGGGTCTGTCCCAGCCCTCAGGGCTTCAGCCCGGGTACCGGTGATGCTGAGCCCTGATGACTCTTCCAAATCTATTGGGATGCTCCCACCAACCTTCCCCACCAGCCCTGCAGTGTTTAATTATTAATCTTCAAGCAGCGAGTAGTCGCAGTCCTTTAATAAGACCTGCCGCTTTCACTTTTCTTACTAGAAAATCTGCTTATAACAATCTTTTTGAAATCCCTTGTAATACATGTGGAATTAAAAACTGAGGTCAGACGGTTCAGAGTGAAACCCAGTACAGTGGTTGAGATTCTTACTTGAAATTGGATATTCACAATTTGGTTGACAGGATCACTGTATCTTCTTAAAATATTCGCTGTTTGCTCAGCAGTCCCGGGCCCTTCCTTCCTTGGAGTTAAAGTGTACGTGCATGTATATACACACATTTTTTTGATGTGACCAAAATTAAATAACTAAGCTGTTATTTCATACTAAGTTTTCAAATTCATACAGCTACCCTTGATTTAAATAGATTTGCTGCGTTGAATCACTCCCGCTGTTTCCCAGGTCATGAGTTTTTTCTTTCCATGATCAGCAGGTTTCAGAGTTCTGACAAGTCCAGCTGGGCGCAGCCCCCTGCTGGGCGTGCGGGAGGCCCTCTCACAAACGGGTTTTTCCACCAGTAGATTGATCAGCAAACCTTGGCTCTGGGCCTCTTCCTAGAAGATGGTGGTAGAGGGTGGACCAGGGTTGCACACACATAGCTCACAGATTTCTGGAAAATGCTCCCTGTCAACCATCAGCCCCACTTCCCCCTGAGGTTCCTCAGCCCAGGGAGTCCTGGAGGGAGATGCCCAGCGAGGGCGGAGGACAAGCTCTGAGATTTCCAGGGAGAAGCCAACCTTAATAAGCCCACAGCCCACTCTCAGAGCTGTGGGTTGCCAGATAGACATGGGGATGACGATACAATGTGATGGCTTTGGGATTCGAGGAGGAGGACGTTAACCTAAACTGGGCAGGCCGGGGCCATAGTTTCATCGTCTAGAAATGATGGCGTGGCCCATCAGCCGAGGTGGTGGTTTTGGCCATTGTTTACATCTCACATCCAGGCATTTGGTTCGGGACAGAATTGTGCACCGCCGATCCCCGTGGATTTTCTCATTCAAGGAGTAAATTTGTGGTGGTTCCCATCTCTCTAAATCGAATATGTGTCTCATGCTTCCCCATGAGCTTGTGAGATTGACAAACCTAACTCAGCTCCCCCCAAAGCGTCACCTAGCTCTGCCACACACCGGGTGTGTGACCAGGAAGACAGCCTCTCCTGGCCTCAGTTTCCCCAGATGCAAAGTGGGGGTGCTAACAAGTCTCGTCTAGAACTCGTGGTGCAGCATGTGGCCCAGCATGTGCTGAGCACTCAAAAACTGGGAGTTTTGCATTACATAACTCTAAGAAACTTGGAGATTTCTAGGCTGATGTTGTGCGTAACAGGAAATTACAGAGGCATGACATTACCTATTCCCTCGGTTTTTATCTATTGAACACCTGCAACGGCCCAGGGACCAGAGCTGTATCGGCGTGTGAGACAAGCCCTGTGCACACAGCTTCCAGTCTGCGTGGTCCCTGGAGTCCTTGATTCCAACGTGTGGTTGACGAACAGCCCAATTTACCCTGTTGCCTCCCTCTTGCTTTTCTCCTCCTTGTCCGTCGTGATGCTCGTCCGGCCTCATTACGTTCCCACCCGCCTGTGCACCTGTCATGCCACTAATTAGTCCCCACCTGCTCAGTCTCCTCTCGTTACAATCTTTGTCAGAGCTGGAGTTTCTAGAGCTTCTGTGGAGTGCAGATGCACCTGGCAGAAACAGAGGGTGTCAGCTCCTCGGGACTGTGAGCTGTGCTGACGGGAGCATCCCTTCTGAGCAGTGGGTTCATCATTTCAGGCGCCGATGGTCACAGTGACCTACAGCAGTGATCTTTGGGGCAGAAACAAACAAGTTAGCTGATTCATAGTAAACAGTAAACTGATTCAGCCTGTCCTAAGCCCTGGGCATCTTATCGCTGGTGTGCAAACTTTTCTGGAGAAACATGTTTTCAAAGTCCTGCTTTTACTTTTAAGTTAGATTGTATAATTTCCGATAACCGGTAACCTTACTCAAACTGTGTATTCCATAAACAGAGTCACACGCAAACGCCTAGTTTAATAACATCATCCAAGGACAGAACATTTTCCCTTTTCAAAACACTCTTACATCTTTATCTTGTTTTAGTATGTTTATCTAAACAACAACAGGACTTTGGCCAATACCATCCTCCCGATTTAGTTGGGGGATGAAACCAGGAAGACGAAGCTCTCTGGCCCAGGTCACAGGACACGTGGCGGAGTCAGGACGCACGTCCAGGCCACATGGTTCCAGTTCTGATGATGATAAGCTCACATACTGCCCTTGTTGGGCATTTACTGGTGGGCAGTGCTGTGACACGGCTCTTCTCGACATCACGGAAGTCCTCTGCACTGCCAGGCCAGATGACCACTTGCCTCTCCCCTCTAGAAGCACTTCCTGAGGCCTGGTGACTCTCCCTGGCTTCATTCCCAGGGAGGGCACCTCTCTTCTCTCTCTAGATCTCTCTCAACTCCATCAAAGGCTATTCGGATCGCGGTCTGCAGCTTTTCCTCTCCTTTGTGTGCACAGTGTCCGAGGGTCTTATTTGGCCTCACAGCATCAGCACCTTCCAGATGCTGACAAGCCACACATTTAGCTCTCAGCTCCAGCCTCTCCTAGGAGACCCATGGCCACATGTTCCAAGGCCTAATTGCCTTCTCCACCGGACCGTCTCCCAGATACCCCAGCTGAGCCTGTCCCTACAGGTTTACTCCAGTCAGCCTCCTCTCAAGACTCGCAGACTGTTCTTGATTCTTCCTTGTCACACATTCCCCAAACCTAGACGAAAATAACCGCTACTGACTTTCTCTGCAAATATTCCAGCTCAGTCGACATCACTGTTTAATCTGGTAACTCTCCAGCTGTGAAATACACCTCTGGCCATGCCCAGGTCTTCACCACAGCCTGCAAACAGGGCCGTGTAAATCTGGGTCTTGTCCACCCCCCTAAGCCCACCTTGCAACCCTTCCTTCTTCACTCTGCACTCCAGCTGCACAGACTTTCCATAAATCCCAAGATTCCCAAGCTATTGTGCCTCTGGGCTGTTGTCCCTGCTGTTCCCTCTGCCTGGAACACTTTACTTTTGTTTTCTCCTGGAAGGCGTATCATAATTCAGGGCTGTTACTTCCACAGGGAGGCCTCTCCGGAGGGTAAGTCTGCTCACCCTGCCCTAGATGACTGGCTCTGCATCCTGTCTTATCAACTGGTAATGATTTATTCTTTGGTCACCTTCCTTGGTAGCATGTGAGCTCCATGATGACAAGTCTTAGCCAACATTGGAATCTCCAGCGTTGCTTGCACATGGCCTGATGGGTAGGAAGTGCCCAGTAGAACTTGGGAGAATGAATACTTTATATGAGAGTAATTTTTTTGTCTCTCCTTTTTTTTTTTTGCTGAGGAAGTTTCACCCTGAGCTGACATCTGTGCCAATCTTCCTCTATTTTGTATGTGAGTTGCTGCCACATCATGGCTGCTGACAAATAGTGTAGGTCTGTACCTGGGAACTGAACCCAGGCTGCCGGAGCAGAGTGTGCTGAAACACTAGACCATGGGGCCGGCCCCTACATGAGAGTAATTTTGATCCTTGAAAGAACTTCTGAAGTAGGACGGCTGGGGTGCTTGCTAGGGAAATTTCTCCATTAGGTAAAACCCAAAGGTCATTTATTCTTTCCTTTGAGTTACCTGGATTCTCTATTTGGTTAAGGCCATTTGTAAAGTCAGATTTGATGAGAAAAATGTTCTTCAAAGTACTTAACGCCACACAGTTTCCAAATCTGTTTATTAGCAAACATTAAAAAAAATCAATTCTGGCCACTAAAAGGAAGGACATTTAACTATATGCAGGGTTAATGATTGTCTAGTTTCAAAATATCCTCACAACAGGAAATGATGCAGGCTGCACTGGGGGGGCGCACCTGCAGAGACCTTCTGCAAAGTCGAGTCTCTCGTTGCTGTGGCTGTGGGCGCCCCGCCAAGTTGCCGGTGGCAGCTGCAAAGATAAATTTCTTTTTACTTAGAGCTCATTAGCAAGAAGCATCTGTTGGTTCATCCAGGATTAGTGTCAGCTTGTGGGAAGGGGTGAGCTGGGGCTGACCCCACCTTGTCTCATTCTTGCTAAACATCTGTGGGGTGGCCGAGATGACCACACCCTACGTGGGTTGCCCTTGGTGAAATGGCAGAGGGAAGGTTATGAAATTCTAGCTTTGCCTTCTCTTAGGAATACTATTGTGCACAGCCGCAATATTTGAGAGACTAACCAGGACCGTTTATAATGTGTAGACTAAGCATCCCCTTGAAGTCTCCTTTGTGTTCCAACAAGCTGACCAGGTTACAGAGTGGTCAGCGACTCCTCTTCCCCTGATGACGGAGGGACAGCCAGAACCCTCGCCCACTTAACCAGCTGGTGTCCCACGGGAGCGCACCTCTCATCCATCGCACTCCTTGACAATCTCAGTTATCTCAACCGACATGCGAATAGTATTTGTTTTTCCATCTGGGCTGTCTTCACACGCTATATGATTGTTTTGATGAAGCCCATTTCAAATGGCAATGAAGCAAAATCCTGCGTTAGTTCAGGCCACCTCTCTAGTATTTTCAAAATTCAAATTAAAACCAGATATACACACACCCGCACACATATATTTTCTAGGACTGAGCTCTGCGCCTGGCCTAGGGTAGACACCCAGTAATTGTTGTTGGAATCAATTATGTCACCTGACCCACTTTATTTGACTTTAGTTTTGATATTTATCTACATGTTAATAGAGTAAAAACTTGACTTTCAAAGCGAAGATGTTATCTTACCTTTTTACATCTTTTTATTCTTAGCACGTACTGCAATGTCTGGTTCATAGTAGCCACTTAATAAGGATTTGATGAAATAAGAAATGCACGAAGTCATAAACCCAGATATATATGCATGTGCATCTACATATGTACATACTTATGTGTGCATGTAGTACAATGGCTTCATCACCAGTGGTTATCTGGCAAAACTTTGATAATTAGGAAAACACTTGTAAAGTCTTATTCAATAAGCTTTTGTATGCAGCATTTAATAAGTAGAATTGCTTTTTTCACATAAGTAATGTACGGCATCTATGACTGGGGTGTGTCTAATTTTATCAACTTTTGTGTTATAATGAATGTGTATTTTCACTAATTATCATAAAATTTAAACCTTAGAAAACTTGACAAATAGAACATAAACATAAAAAGAAAGTAAAGACCAATGCCAATTATAAATGTGTGTAAGTGTCCTGAATGGTTCTAGCACATCCCATCGACTGTGTTGTGAATCAGTGGAGCACACAGCAGGGAGTTTTCAATGAGTGTAAGATGGCTCGATATGAGGAAGCCCTGACACGCAACACGCCATCAGGTGGTATGTGGAATGCACGGAGAAACCCTGCGTGATGATGTCAACAAAGGCTGGAAGGACATTCATAAAATTTGACACTATGGCTCTTAACAAAGATTCATTCTATTCTTAACTTAGGAATAATTTCTTTTTAACGTGATAAAGAATGCCTGTCAACCCTTCCAGCCAACACGGGCGGTCACAGTAGATACCGTGGGGATTCTGTTATAGACCGGAGCTGGATGAGCAAGACTCCTGTCACAACAATTATTTGATTTTATTATTCAAATTCTAAATAATAATTAAAACATGAGACATGAACTGTCCTAATATGAGAAAAGAAGAGACAAAAATATCACCACGTCCTTTGGATGGTCGATTCAGCAACCCGAGTGACTCAAAAATCATTCGGACTGCTAAGGGGGTTCGGTCATTGGCTGGTTAAAAATAAACATACACAGCCCCAAAATGCCTAAATGTCAGCAACAGTAGTTGGACAAATGTATTTGAAAACATTTCAAATATATTGCAATATTATTTACAATGGTAATTACAAAAGTTTAGGACTATACCTATCGGGAAATGTGGTGGGCTAATCAAAGCAGAGCTGCTGAAAACCTGGGCGGCCTCAACGTCCGCCCGAGGGGCAGGTGCTGCCCGCCTGTGCAGAGCGGTGGCCCTCAGCCTGCCCTCTGCCCTGCTGAGGCCCCTTATCATATTCATTTCCATGTTCCCCCGGTGCTGCTGCCTCCCAGCTTAGAGCCTGAGCTCACGAGGGGAGAGATTGTGGTCTTCTCTCTGCTCCATACTGAATGCTCCAAATCCGTGGTCTGTGGACACGTACATATGTGTGCGTGTACGCATGTACAAACGGAATGCATCAAATCAGTACATTTTACCAAGTATACATGGTGCAAAAACAGTGATTCAGGAAAACCAGTTTTCTAGTTCCATTCCACTAAACTCAGTCTGCTCCACAAACATTTTGAGTAAACTACTCGTCACTATTTAGTGTATATCTGTATTATTTCTACAATTAACATGTAATTCCCTTAGGACAAAAAGAACATTTTAAAATACATTTGAAAACTGCTTACGATGTAAGGCCAAACTGAGACCTAAAGGCAGGCTCCACTCTGTCGTTATCGTGTGGTGGTTTGTGAGGGAGACACTCAACAACGGCACACGGTGGGCAGGATGTCTGAGAGCTTGGGGATGGTTTGTGCCACTTGCACGTCTCTGTGGGACAGGCGTGGCCTGGTCATGATTTAATAATCAGTGAGATGCAAATGGTTTCAGACCGAATGTATAATACGATCTCAGTTTTGTTTAAAGGTGTGTGAGTATGTGTCTGTGGGTCTGGGTATGTGTATACAAATGCATGTCTGTGTGGGTGTCTGTGTGTCTTTGTATGTATGTGTGTCCGTGTGCCCGAGTGTATGCGTGTCTGTGTGCGGGGTGACATCACTAACTGAGCACTTCCTCTCAGGAAGGGGCCTCTGCTGTGAGGCAGCTTCCAGCTCAGTGCTGTTTGTATCCACCTGTGATTTTGTTTCACATTTGCAAATGTGATCGTGTGACGCTTTCCTGGTGCTGCCAGCGGTTTCCCAGCCCTCACTTTACTCAGTGATACTTACGGGATGCACACATGTTCAAGTCACCGTGGGGGAGTCAGAGGGCACCCACGCGGGAGATGGTCTCAGGCTAGGGAGACCCACGTGCTGTCCCCACGAGGCTGGAAGTGTGAGTATCCCGAGACAACTGTGACAAAGATGGGCTTCTGGCAACATTCACAAATGTTTATTGTCAAATGTCTTCCTACCAGTTCAAGTACTTCTAACACTTTCCTTTTGCCAGAAAAAAAAATACATTCTTTAACTTTAAACTAGAAAATGATTTCTTTATGTGAAATCAGAGAAAAACAATAAGAAAAATCTGTTGAAATATGACAAATTGCAATGGGGTCCATGTCTTCCTTAGATAAGCTAAAATTCCGGGATGAATAGAAGACAATTCTTTTGAAAAAAAGTAGAAACAATGGTTTTAAAAAAATAACTGGAAAAGAAATACTTGAAACTTCCTGACAGTTTGGGTCATTTTACTTGTTTTCTGTATATTGATCTTGGTGCCCATTTGGGATGGAAAATTGGGCAATTCTTCACTATTTATCATGCATCACTTCTTTCCAGCTAGTTTAACAGAAAGGGGCTTGATTGAGGCTATTCACAGGACCGGAGTCGAGACTCTCGCACCTCTGGAGAGACTGACAAGGCTCCTTCAGTCGCACCTCCTCCTCCCCTCTTGGCAGGCCTGTCGCTGTGGGCTGCCACCCACCAGGATGCCCTGGGCTCCGCCTGCCTCATCACAGCCCCAGAACTGGGACCAGCTGGCATGACTTGGGCCGCTCCTGCTCCTACCACAGGGAAAACCACGTGCTTCCAACCACCTTGCCTGCCTGGAGAAGAGCAGAGCAGCAGGAGGCATGGCCTTGGCCCTTCTTCGGCCTCCAAATCTTGCCCAGCACATTGACTGCTGGAAGCTAACCATGCACACGAGACACCGACCAGGGTACACCCAAGCTGGGCAGCCACGGGAGGTGCACATGACCAGGCCACCCCGCAGGTGTGGATTGTGCCTTCTGTCTACTCCCACAAGGTTCCTGGCTCCTCCCATTCCTCCATCTGCACTGTCTTCAGCCACAGTTAAGGGTCTAGATTGTCATGGGCTGGTTAAATTCTCACAACACAGTCTTGAAATCACAAATGCCCTCACTTCTCAACACAATTCATCATTATTTCCCCAAAATTAAATTTCAAAATGACCAATGTCCTGCTCAGGTCAGGATCCCTGCTCCTGTAGTCCCAGACTTTGGGTTGTAGTGGCCGGTTCCACAGGAATTAGAGATCTCATGCATTAAAGACAACAAGCACATACAAAGAGAGACAACAGAAACCCTTCCACGTGAGTCGCTCTGCACCTGGATCCCCCCAGTGTGCGTCACATCCCTCCGGCAGTCCGTCACCCAGTCCTTCATAGCTGGGCCTGTCCGAGGTGCTGTGCAGCTGCCCCAAGGAGGCTGCCCCGTGGCAGGTCGCTGGACACCGTGTTTCCCAGAAGGCCGCTCTCCAGGGTGCTGGAGGGACACAGCTGCACAAAACTGAGAGCCACACAGGGAGAGGAGGCAGGACACCGGCATGGTGGGAGCCAAGACCCAGAGGAGGGGCCTGTCCAGCCCTGGGACTCGTGAAGAGATTCCATCAGAGGCAGTGACATCGAATGTCATGCAGGGGACGAAGCCTGAAGCCTGAGGAGAGTGGAGGTGGAGAGGGGACCAGACGGCTGAGCTCCACCACCAGGGCCGTGGCTTCTCAGCTGCAGGTAGCTGGCCCTGTGGGACGAGGCTCGCTAAGTGAAACACCAACCAAACCAAACCTGAAAGTCAGGTGATCTATGTGTAAACTCACATGGTTCATGAAGGTTGACAACTAACTCACACGAAAAGTCCCGAAGACAAGTGAACAGAGCTGTGGGCACTGCCCATCCTCTGGTCTCGGGTCCTCTGTTAGGTGAGTTCTGTGGCTTAGGCTTCCACGTCCTTGGGTGGAAAGCGGAGGAGAAGCCGGAGGCTCTGGGAGGCCCTCCTCTTCCCTGGTGACTGTGATCACAGCAGTCGGGTACCCCTCCTGATCCCTTCCTGTTTCTCCGGCAAACGCCCAGACGGTTGATTTTCAGTGACCTCAGAACAATGGGGATGGCATCCTTTAAAAAGTGGAATTGACATCGAAATGATTTTCCATATGCTGAGGACTTTCCTTAAGGATCAAAATTTGGACAATTTTTTTTCCTCTCTCTCTTTCTTTGCCTGGTATAGGAGAAAGTGGTAGTTGGGAGAAGCAGGAACTTGAAGTAGACTGCCATTGTTCTAGACTGGGGCCACCCAGCAGAGCTGGGGGCTCGAGCTGGCTCTCTGGGAGGCTGATTGGGGTGGATGGGGTGGAAGTCCAGCATCACCGCAGACCCTTGGTTCCTCTGGATTCCAGTCCTTCCACCAACCTGCCATGCTCACACGGTTAGTGAAGCCTCTTACATGCATTGCTTGCCATTGCTTCAAACGGCACTCATTCACTGTGTCTCCCACACCTGAGGGCTGACTGAGGGTCACATGGCTGAACCCAGAGTCAAGAACACAGGGAGGGTGCAGAACTGGGGTCAGCAATGCATCCCAGCACAGGTTGAGACCTGTTCTTATTGGCCAGAGCAGCCCTACATCATAGTCACATTTACTCCATTGTAGAGACTTGATACAATCAAATTCTATAGAAAAAACAAATGGAAGGGTAACTAGTGTGTGAAGAAGCAGGAATGGAACCCAGGTGATAAAATTGCTGGATAATAGCTACCATTAGGCTCGTGGTGAACGCACTTACATGTGTCCAAATTAATGTATATTCATTTCAAACAAAAGTTAACTAAACAAGCTATGGTGTAATTTTCATGCTCTGAAATGATTAAGTCTACCAAACTGAGATGGCCCTGAAGACTAGAAAAGACAGGTGGATCTTTGTGTTATTTACCTTACGGGTTCAGAGAAAAGACCCGCCTTCTGGTTGCATATTTCAGTGTTGGTAGAAATATCCATCCAGCTAACTTACTATTTCCTTACTGATACTGATCATTCATTTGTAATTCCAATAAGAATCAGAAATCTGACTGTAGTTTGGGTGGATTTAGTTATCCTTCCTTTGCAAAGTTCCTCCCCCCCCCTTTCTGAGATGGGAAAACAGAGGTGTCTTTTTGAATTTTCACTATGTGCCAGTCAAACCCACACAGACAACATGCAGGAGAGCTAATATTTGAATGTAGGACTGTAGTTTTAAAGATCTAGACTTTTCTCATAAGAAAGTGTCCTGTATTTAGAAAAAGAAAAGATAGAGTGTCGTGTTGTAGGAATTAAAATGTGTCCCTTATCCCTCCCCACCGTGCGACAGCAGTCAGCAGACACTGCCAATTCCCTTCCCATTTGCAACAAAAGAGAGAGCTGGACAGAAGCCCTGTGTCTCCCTGTAGCCAGTGAATGTGGGGACAGTGCTGTGTACCCTGGCGGGCTTAGCTTTTCCAATGACAGTGCGTACACCCAGGTCATGAAGAGGTAGAGGATTCTCAGAGTTGCGGTTTTCTCAACATGAGAGGAGAGACAATGGGAGGGAGCTGGAGATGAGTCAGCACAGGACCGGGTGAGTCAGGACAAAGCCCTGCTCTGGTTGACACCACCTACATTTGCACACATGCTCTGCCATCCTGATGGGCATGGGCCAGGCAGGTTCCTGACCCTCCCTGAACCTCACCTCCTCCATCAGGAAAATGGGGATGATAATAGTGTCTGTGTGTTGCAGGGTTAAGTGGTGAAGGCATGTGCCACTCTCAGCACTCAGTAAGTGCTCACCCCTCTGATTATCTGAGGGAGGCCATGCCATGCAGGCTTCCATTAGAGTTTCACCGAGTCCTGGAGTGTTAGCGTTCACAGTGCAGGCACTCTGGATGCCTTAGCTGTTTATTTAGGCATTGAAGGGTCCATTGGGTTCGTGTGTGCACATGAATTTAAGGCCACTCATTTACAGGGTGCACAGTCCAGGGGCAGCTTTTTCACACAACAGCAACAGTGATGTCTCCTATGTCCTTGATTTTCTTCAATAGCAGACTTTTTCACAGTGTTTTGGCCCTCGAAGCCTCTGGTTCCAGCTATAATCTGAGAAAACAAGGTCTCCTAAACTTGAATGATGGACACATTAAACAGTAATGGCCGAGGGATTCAGAAGGAGCTTTGACCCAATGTTCTGGCCAAAACTTGGGCAGCTGCCCAGACTTAGCTGCTCCAGCCCCTACCAAGCACGTCCAGTCTCGACATCTCTGTACAAATGTGATGAGAAAGTTTTCACTCCCCCTCCATCCCTGCTTCCCTTCCTCTAGAGTCCTCTTTGCAAGCACATGTCTCCTGGGCTGCAGTGTCGGCTGCTGATGGAAGCCCAGGCTGAGATCAGGGCAGATCCTTCAGACAAGCTTGGTTAGACTCCACATCCCCACTCCTGATCTTTGGGAGCCTCATAGACGGTCCTCCCTTACGTTTATCCTGGTCCCACAAAAATAGCATGGTGAATAGGAGTGGGAGAAGGGACTGAGACGGGACTTAAATCATTTGCATCCTCTGATGTGGTTTCATCCGTAGTCACAGGACAGCGAAGGGTCCCACTGCACCATCTCACCCTTACTCAATCTGCCCCACTCATTGTTCAATTTCTTGCGCCACTCCCCAGAAAAGATCTTAAATCTCCCCTCTGATTCCCATGCACTCAAACAAAGATTAGTTGTCATTGGAAAGCAACCCCAGGAAACAAATTCCATGTGACATGAACATTAGGAAGCAAGGTCCACCTGACATGCAATCAGGAAGGAAAGTCCATGTGATACAAGGTCAGGAAGGAAGGACCATGTGATTACTATGTCATAGGGACTGATGATCCTTAGCAGATCAGGTCCCGAGTTTCTAGAAAAGAGTACTGGGAGTGAGGAACCTGGTAAAGAGAGAGGGTCCCACTCTTTTATGAAAGGCGTACAGAATGGGCATGCACTGGGCACTAAGGGCAACTTGAGACCATCCTTGCCACCTGACCCACCAGTTCTTTGGACCCTCTCTCACTCACCCTCTGTGACCCTCCTTTCCTCTCCATTAAACCCTATGATGCAGCCCTCCAGCTCAGAGTCCATTTCAGAGAATCCAATCTAATACAGTTGGTCCTAGGAGTTGTCCTAGAAAGAAGGCTGTAAACTGGCTTTTGAGAGTTGGATCTCCACCCCAATGGATGACAATTAGCATCTTAACACTGGTGGAGGTAGTGGTATGGGATACCTCCTGGCATGTTGTAATGGTGCAGCTGTTAAGACATTTGCTATTGGTGATCAGAACGATATAAAAGTTGAAGGAGATGCACTAGCTAGTATGAGGGAAATGGTAACTATGAAGGCTGTAAGGACTATCGAATAGGGCAGCTGCTTCTGAGAAACTTTGATGTGCTCAAGAGATGAAGTAAGAGGCTCAGGGTAATTAATCACCAATTCAAGGCAAGTGTGTGAAAGTAGATGGCTCCTGGGCAGCATTGAAGGAAACTGCGATAACCTGCAATGGGAAGACAGCACAACTGACCACTCAGGACTTCATAGAAAGATGTCAGAGACTCAGAGAAGGGGCATTTGTAGCCTGGCTGGTCTCCTAGGCCAAGGTCATGGGCCTATTAGGGAGAGAGTGGGGCATGGGACTTGGAATGGGGTTCTATGTGTTAATGCAATTGAAAATCTTGAACCCTCAGATTCCCTTGTCCCTCTATGACTGAAACAGTAACTCAAGCCCATTTTTTAGGACATAGTTGAAGATAATTCAAAGACTGTAAATGAGATAGCTGCTTTACAAGACAATTGTTACAGTCTTCAGGCTCTATCCTACCTCCCTTTCTGGGAACGGGACTGATAACGAGGGTAGAATTCCAGCCCAGGACTTCTGCCTCTGGCCACTATGAAGTAAATGATACTGGACCTGTCCTTCTGCACTGAGAAACTAGAAAATTGGACAAAATATGAACATCTGCTTTCTGACATTGGACAACAGACTGGAGAAGCAAAACAAGTTAGATGAACCCTGTGAATGCCCTGGTTTTCTGCCTGGAGGGATTTTCCAGAAGAATGGACAGGGATTGAGAATCAGACCAGAGCAAAGCATTCTTGCTGAGGTAAAGAGATTGAAACGGGAATTTAAGGAGGCTGAGGTGGCTAAAATTTTCAGAGCAGATATCCAAAGAGGAGGGAGTTATAAAGAGCTCCAAAAACTGTGTATGAGGGAATCTGAAGTAGTGTATGCATAGAATCGATCTTCAGGGAGCCAAAGACCAAACATCACGGAAAGAACAGCATCCAGAAGCTGAAAATGAACCATTCCCAGAGCTCACGTGAGGCAAATATCATTTGAGTTTGATCAGCCAGATGAAGACACTTGAACACTTGAGGCGTTAAGTTGAAAAGCCAGAATGTTCACACTTAAAGAGGAAGAGGGCTACTCTAGGCCTGAGAAGAAGCTACTTGAGAGCTGCTCTAACAAGCTTTATGGAGAGTTTTGATAGGATCAAACTGATATGGGGATAAATTAACCGCCCGCCAAAGCAAAATTCAACACCCTTCTAAAAAAGAAAGCAGTATCAGATGCTCAATAACGTAACTCAAAAAAAAGCTAGCATTTAATTAAAACCTACTAGACATGCAGAGATGCAGGAAAATATACCCCATGACCAAGATAATTAGTTAGTGAAAACAGACCCAGAAATGAAAGAGGTAACAGAATCAGCAAATGAAAGCTTTAGAAAAAGTATCATAAATGTGTTCAAAGATTCAAAGGAAAACACGAACATAATGAGAAGAGAAAGACATAAAAATAAGCCAAGTAGACTATCTAAAATAAAAAACTCACTGAGTAGGCTTAACAGCAGATTAGACACTGCAGAAGAAAGTATAGTGAATCTGAGCACATAGCAGTAGACACTACTCAAACTGAAGGTAAAAGAGAAAGTAGTTTAGAAAAAGTACCTTAACAGTCACTGCAATAGAGTCACAATCTCTTGCCCAGTGTTGGTACCAAAGCCAATTCTGAGATCTGAAACTCACTGCCTGGACGAGGGTCCAGACTCTTATGAGGAAGCTCCCTACGACATGGCATGAAATATGTCCAGTAAGAGTTTTCCCATTAGTCCCTCTGGTCACTTACTTAGGTAACGTGCTTTGGGGAAAGACACATACAACAGCCCTTCAGAGATTATCGGGTACAAGGTCTGGCTTGACATTGATACTCAAATACCCAAAGTCCCCTTATTGTCCCCTGGTGTAGAGGAGGCATGCTGGGCAGATAATGCAAGGAGTCCTGCCCCAGGTATGGCTGACACTGGGTCCACTGTGTCTATGAATTATTCCTCTGGTGCTTACTTTGCCTCTCCCAGGATGTATAATTGGAATTACATACTGGGTAGTTGGAGAACCCTCACATCTGTTTCATGACTTGTGAAGTATGAGCTGTCACAGTTGGGAAGGACAAGTGGAAATGTTTAAGTGCGTAGTCCACTAACTCCCAATGATCCTTCCACCAGCCAAGAGAGTAAATACATACATTTAAAAACAGAACATGACTACATCTCAGGGGCAATGGCAGAGATTGGTGCCCCCTCCAAAGACTTAAAGAATGCAGTGATAGTGGTCACTACTATATTTTTATTTAACTTACCAAACTGGCCCATATAAACCTTGGCTAAATCATGGCAGAAGACAGTGGACTTTCACCCATTCAATCACATAGCAGCCCCATGTGCAGCACTGGGCTGGATGTGGCCTTTGCTAGAGCAGGTTAATGCAGCCTCCAGCACGCAGTCCGTGACCAAGGATTGGCTGAAAGTATTCTTTTCCATTCCCATCAGGAAGGAGATCATGAGCAGTTTGTGTTCATGAGGGATAGACAAGAGTATATGTTTAGAGTCTCATGGTAATTCTCTCAGTGACTCCCTCACTGTCAGGATATAATCCACAGAGTGCCAGGACATCTGCACATCCAACATCCAATATCACATGGGTGTTCTGTATCTATGACATCTTGTAAGTCAGACCAGTTGAGCAAGAAGAGGCAAGTTCACTGGAGGCCTTAGTAGGTCCCATGAGCTCCAGAGTGAGATAAACACTATGGAGAGTCAGGGTTCTGCTCCACTGGTGATGTTTTTAGGGGCTCAGTAGTCTGGAGCATGCTGGGACATTCCCTTTGGAGTGAAAACCATATTGCATCTCCACCTGCTAGTACAAAGAAAGGGGCACAGAACACGACCGGCTTCTTCTGGCTCTGGAGGCAGGACATTTCACACTTGGGAATACCCTCCAAGGATGCTGAGTTTGAGCGCGACGCAGAGCACGACAGGGCTCTGCAGCAGGTCCAGTCTGTGCTGTAAGCTACCCCGCCTCATGGACTATGACCAGGTGGACTGTGTTATAGGTACTAGCAGTATCTGCCGTGGAAAGACACACTTTGTGGAGTTTACTGCAAGTCTCAGGAGAAGACTCTAGATCCCTTGCATTCTGGAGCAAGGCCATGCCAGCCGCAGTGACTACTATATACCATTTGAAAGACAGCTACTAGGAGGCTACTGGGCCCTGTAAGAGATGGCGCACCTGACCATGGGACACCAAGGGGCCACATGGCCACAGTCATGCATCACGAACTAGATTCTGCAGAAACCCCAGGTGTTAAGTGTCAGTGCACCTAGAAGCATTGCATCGTAAGAAGAGATGTATGTCCTGGATGAAACGTGAGCAGGGCAGGAGGCACCGGTAAGCTGCATGGGCAGGGGCCAGATCCTCCGGTTACACCCACTGTTTGATAAGCACCTCTTCCTCAGCTTACATCTGTGTTACCTGGGGCGTCTCTTATGAGCTTTAGGCTCACACCAACACTTGGAGCCAACAACGGACTGCAGCTCCACTGCAGCCCTGCTCAGATGAGCCCTGAAGGGCTGTAGAGAGGGGAAATCCTCCCATTGAGTAGAACTTGGGGAATGAACCTGGTCATCCAGCCCTGTGCCCAGTGTTAATGGTAAATGGACAGGCAAAGCAGCCGCAGTCGGAGAAGAGTATGGTAACTAGGGGTTCAGATCTTTCAGGGATGAGGGTCTCTCTCATTCAGTCAGAAAGCTGTTCAGATCAGCAGTGTACCATCCGCCAGCAAAGGAGACTCTGGGATGGGGAGTGACGGGAGAAGGATGTGATCAGTTGTGAACATAAGAGCAACTGTAGGGGCAGGGGTGAGCCTATGTTTCATTCCTAGGCCTGCTCTTAGAATTTTCCATGCGGTGGGGGAGCATGAAGACCCCCAGAGGAGTTGTTTTCAGAAGGCAAAACTTCGCTCTAAGAAGCAAGTGGGTCGGAGTGGCTCAAGGGGAGGACTGTCGTGGGTAGTGTGATGCACAGCCCATATGTCTTCTTCGGGGTGGGGTACCCCTTCCCAGCTGCAGGCAACACTGGCTGCACCTGCTCTCTGCTGCTCCCTCACTGGGAATCACCCGGAGCCCCAGGGAGATGCATCAGTCAAGGTGTCACCCTCAGCAGGTGGCATGCTTCACTCCAGAAGGACTCTGGAGGCCATCCCAGCTCCAGAGCTCTCCCGAGCTGATGGAAGTCTCTGCTGTGACCACGTCGCAGGTCAGGGCTCCCATGGCCAAGCCTGCACTCCTGCCTTACTGACACGACTGTCTTTGAGAAGCACTGCCCAGTAACTCTCCATGGAGGAGTCTGTTTCTGGGGGACCTAATCTCAGACCACCTCTAACAACTGCTGACTTGAAGATCCATTTGTCTTTCCTACCAGAACAGGACAGGCCTGCTTCAGATGCCACTGGCTCCTGATGGAGTGATACACAGTTAAGACAAATAATCAGATTCTTTGCAAACTCACGGGGCATAACGCTGTCCTTCAGCTAGAGGATTGTGCTCCTCAGACATTTTCAGGACCTGGATTTTCGGGGTTTCACTTCTACGATAACTTTTTGGAAACTATTGATAACTACAAAGAAAATAATTTAAATGCCTAGAAAATGCTTCCTATGTGGAGCCAGAAGTTCAAAGTTATAGGATGTTAGACCATAAGAGGGTTGTAGAGACTATGCAAACCCTGGAGGCAGTGCCTGTTCCTGGTCTGGGGTTTGACCTGGGAGGTCTCTTCTTTTTGGGCCTCCTTCTGGGGGAGGCGCGTCTCCCTGAAGACAGTCCTGTTCTGCACAAAAGGCCTGTCTTCCTTTACGCAGACAATGAAGAATGAGATCCTCCTTCCTCCTGTGCACACACGTATGTGGGTTTTTAATTGGGGTGCAACAGTGCCCTGGAGATGGGCTTGGAGCCGGAAAGCATGAGCAAGTTCAGTCCTTTCATTCATCCTTCAAATGCTGCCCTGGTGCCAACTGCAGTGAATCCTGCTCTAGGACCTCGGAATACAGCAGTGAATGCGGCAGCAGTGGTCTCTGCCTTCATGGAACGTACATTTTATGGAGGAGAAAGCCAAGTAGGCAAAAAACAAGTGCAATACATGCAAGGAGGAATTCAACAGCAGCTCCAAGGTGGGATACCCGGGGAAGCTGGCCTTTGTAAGGTGGATAGAGAAGCTTCCAGAGGTTACAGTTGAGCTGCAAAAGAAAGAATCACCACTTGCTGGCCGTGCAGAGAGCTGGGAGAGATCATTGCAGGTGGAGAGATCAGCAGGCACAAGAGCCTGTGACGGGAAAAAGCTGGGCATGCTCTGGGGACTGACGGAGGGCAGGATCTGAGGGCCCCGGCGAGGAGGGGCAGAGTGGAGTGGAACAGGCTGAGGGGGTGGCATGCACCACGTCATGCAAGCCGTGGGTGATATTGGAAAGGTGTTGTTCATTTTTTAAATTCTAGGGGCATTGAGAAACTCTTGAAAGCTTTCAACCAGAGAAGTGACATGATCTGATGTACAACTGGAAGAACATCCTGCCGCTGGGGAATCTCAATGGAGAACGGAAGCAGCGGAACTGGGTCTGGTCAGGGGCACTGAGGACACCGAGATCTCACAGCCCCGTCTCCTTCTTGGTCACAGTACTCACTACACAGGCCTGCTTTGATGGCCAGGTAAATTGACCTGTGCAGATCACCTGGAACATACTAACTGCCCTGTAAATGTGACTGACTATTCGACGGTACCCAGTGCACTTGAAGATCTCAGCCACAGCTCAGAATCGGCCTTCAGAGGACAGAAAGCTTTGTTTATTTCCTGCCCTTTATTTCGGTTCTTTAGGCACATTGTTCTTTACACACTGGCAGTGCTGCCAAGTTTGGTGGACTCAGAGCCCTCCTTGACATTTTTGCCCTGTTCTTACGCAGGAGGTCAACCTCTAGGGACTGCATCATTGGGTTCCCTGACTTCCAGTTCCGGGTGGGTTGAGCCAATGGAGCTTTAAGAGGAAAGGGGAGGTGTGGAGAGGGAGGGGTAGGGGTAGATGTATTGATTTCTCTTCCTGACCCTCCCCACCCCAGTGGCTCCCTGCTTTGGCCCACTCCCCCAGCAAGACCAGACTTTCCCCTTACCCCTTAAGGCTGAAGATGATGGTACCCCATTCTTGCTAGATTCTGAGTGTGTTACCACCCCTTCATATCCTATTAGCTCTGTCCACACCTCGAAATCCCCTCTTCATTCAATTCTCTTCATTTAAACCCTGTGGAGGGTGCTGTCTCTTTTCTGCTAGAAACTCCACCAACACGATGATATTAGTCTTACTGAATGTCATCCTTCCGCCTTTTTGTGTTCTGCGCAAGGTCCAGCACATGGCGAGTCATCATGAGAAGGGCTCACATCAGAGCAGTCACCTGTTTGAGATATTATTACCTGGGCTTGCATATTAGATGCCTATGACACTTAACAATGAAGCCTGCATCCCATGAAGTCAGAATTCTAAAGAAGCCTTCAAAAGCAGCCCTACGTGCTTCCCTCATATCAATATTTATTTTTAATGAGATTTAAGAAAGTTTGTTCCTGGAGCAAAGATAGACATGCAGAATGATGTAACAGA
Source organism: Equus caballus (assembly GCF_041296265.1). Classification (NCBI taxonomy): domain Eukaryota; kingdom Metazoa; phylum Chordata; class Mammalia; order Perissodactyla; family Equidae; genus Equus; species Equus caballus. The sequence goes on from NC_091684.1 coordinate 3,104,294, forward strand.
ATAGAGTCCAGATACAGACCTGTGTGCATGCGGACAACTGTTTCTGGGCGAAAATGACACTGCAGAATACAGGTAAATATGTGGTGATGGCTCTTTTGGATATCCAAATGGGGAGAAAAATGAACTTAACCTCTATTTACTACTAAAGACAAAAAATAATTCCAGGTGGATTTTAGTTAGATCTACACGTGGAAGATAAAACTAAAATTTGGGGCAATTTCCATTTCAGGGTAGAATTAAGCAGTTGTGGCAGACCAATGCTCCTCCTGAGGACAATAGGAAAAACCGAATAACCATTCATAGGATGAGAGTGCCATTAAGGCAGTGAGAACTAGAGAGGCAAGAGCTGATGCGCCAGAGTCCCTTTTTCTCTCAGCTACTTGCCAATTCTGGACACGAGGAGAAAGGTGGAGGGTTCGGGCTGGCCTGGGCAGGAAATAAACAAAGCCATCGGCAGTATCGCAGGCGGGAGCCTGCACATGCAGACTCGATGGGCATCTCACCCATGGCTGGTGCACTGACTACGTAGTCTCTGTGAAGCAGACAGGGGTTTTGTGCAATTTCACAGTGTCGAGTAGATAAGAACAGAGCTCAGGACCCACAAGGGGAGGAAGCCCAGTGAACGTGCCCGGCTCTCAGATAGACGCTAGAGGACTTATGCTTGAAGAAGGTAAACAGAGTCGCATGGAGCCTGACGGAAGCTGCCACTTGGCCTTGACTTAGCTCAGCTCTTGTTCAGACCAGGGGTTGGCAAATTTCTTTTTTTTCTGCAAAAGTCCAGATAGTCAATATTTTCAGCTTTGCAGCCCATGTGGCCTCTGTCATAACTTCTCATCTCTGCGGCTGAGGGATAGATGCAGCCACGGACAACAGTTACACAAATGAGTGTGGCTGTGTTTCAGTAAACTTTGTTTACAAACACTGAAATTTGGATTTTATAGAATTTTCACGTCACGTTCTTTTGACTTGACCCTAAGTGGAAAAGCAAAAATTCACCAGAGACCAGGGAAAGTCGTGTAAACTTGACAGATAACTGGAAAAGGTAAATACTTGAGTAAATACAAATTGAACACTGATCGTAAAAAGCAAAATTAATATTGTCTTGTGTGATTTTCAATGTATTGAATTAAAATTTTAATTTAATTTTTAAAAATTAAAAGGCCTCCCCACTCTAACTCAAAAGCAGGAGGAGGTGAACACAGCTAAAGGATTCTAAGGTCCTAGAATTAGTGGGAAAGGGAGAAAAGCAGACTTTGCATTATATTGGAATAAGTAAGTGGTGTGTATTTTGGTTTCTAGGGCAACCACTAAGAGGGCAATGAAAGACTGTAACTATCAATTCAATGGAGGGAAAAATCAAGTAATTAAACATATTTGATTGTCCTTGAGAAGGACAAAAAGCAAAAGAAGAAGGAACATAAAAGAGATGAGTCCAATGGAAAACACATTGAAATGGCAGATACAGACCAGAGGTGACAGTCATTTCACTAATGCAAAGAGACTGAGTCAATTTAAGCCTGGGATCATCAGACTGGGTAAAAAAATAATAGAATCCAACAATATGCTCCTTACAAACAATGTTATATTTAATATAAAAGTACAGAAAGGTTGAAAGCAAAAAATAGAAAGAGATTTATGATGCAAACACTAACCGGAAATCTGTATGCATCTCACACTGTGACCTCAAAAATTACAAATATGAAGGGACCATTCAACGGCAATAAGCACATGCTTCCCTTTGCTGATCATAAGGGAACTACAAATTAAATTGTGAAATACAAATTAAATTAAAATATGATGGAGCTACCATGGTTAAAATTATAAAAAGACAGACGATACCAGAATTTGGCAAGAATGTGAATTAACTGGAACTTTCATGTAGCATCAGGAGTGTGAAAATTGGTACCAGTAATGCTGAAGATGTTCATACCCAGTTATTCCTCTCTTAAGAGTACACCTGACGGCAATGTGTGCACGCGTGCCCCAAAAGACGTGCATCGAAATGCTCATAGCAGTGTTATTCAAAATAGCCCCAGATTAGAAATCATCTAAATGACTGTCAACATTAGAATGGCTAACGAAAACCTAAACAGTTTGGAACACTCATGCAGTCCAAAACTATACAGTACTGACCTGAGCAAATGAAAACTCCGTAACCCCACAGCTGCTCTCACAGACACACACTGAGTCAGCCAGCCAGTCACAGCAGCACTGTGCTCGGAATCCCACATATACAGAGTTTATGGCTTTAGGACTGAGCATTGTGGTCACCTTTACAGGGGGTTGTGGGGCACCCAAAGGCAGCAGGAGGGGCCCCCAGCACCTGGTGATGCTCCATTTCTTAACCTAGAAGATGTTCATGTCTGTTTTTATCTTGGGACAGTTTATGGACCTGTACATTTATGAGCTGCACTTTGTTTTCAATAAAATAGTTTAAAAAATAAATACCTATGCGAAACAACACTACCACGTGCTGTGAGGATAAGCATCAGTGAACTCAGCCAAAGATGTGTGCCAAGCATGTCAGAATTGCTCCCTAAGTTTGGCAAGATGATACGAGTGGGGACTAGTGGAGAAGAGAATAAAGGAAGTAAAGAGAAATGACAGGAGGGGAGGAAAGCAGGGGAGGGGGGCAGAGAATCAGAGACAGACAGACAGGCATTCCACAGTCCCCTGTGGTGGTGAGCCACCAGCTGAAAAATGATATCCCCTTCCCGCCTCTCCCAGGGTCCTTGGGGCATGGCAGCCCTTGTCTCAAGCCCCATGAGTTGGTGCATTCAGCGTTGAAAGGTAGACAGCTCACCTACATTCTTTCTTAGAAATCTCTCCATAAGCTTGTTAAATGGTCCTGGGGCTTAGGTTGTGATTCATTGAGAGTGAGTTTGGGGGTTGACACACACACGAGGCGTTAGACAGGTCCATGTAAGGCATTTTGTACTCCCATTTTATCTAAAAGGAAACAGATTCAGAGAGGGTAAGAAACTGGCTCCACCTGAGCTGTCTGTGTCGGGGAGCAGGGATTAGAACCCACATGGGCAAGAGATCCAGGTGCTCCAGGAAGTACAGGTAATTTCATTAATACTTTCCAAAGAATGTGTCACTTTCAGCAGTAAAACAGTATTCAACTCATCTCAACCCAATACCTTGTGGATGTTTCGAAACACAGGATCTGACAGGATCAGCCCCAAGAATGTAAACTCTTACCATACACGTGAAGGGGGAGGCTGGCGGGAAGCGCTCCTCTCCTGATTATTGTGTGCACAATGGCTTCTTGGTTCAGATGGGCCCTGGACAAGTTAAAACAAAAATGCGCAGCATCAGCCCAAATGCCGTAGGGCCAGTAACGAACACCTAAACAGCATTTACCGTGTACCAGGCCTGCTCTAAGCACTGCACATGTGTTAGTCATTTGTTCAAGCCACAGGGAGGTGGGTTTTCTATTCAGTCTAAGACCCAAGTGCGAATCCCACAGGCTGCATGACCTCAGGCCAGTCTCACTCTGTAGCCAGTGGCCTCCTCGTTGAAATGGGGTTGTTTCCAGCACCAGCGTCAAAGGGAGATTCTGCAGATTAAATGAGGTCAGGTACGTGGAAGCATCAGCACAGGTCTGAGGCTGATGCTCCATGAAAATCCAAGTTCCAGCCAGCTCCCCACGCACCTGAGCCAGGATGCCCGGCCGGGAAAGCGATGAGCACAGGAAGCTCCCGCTCAGCTTCCCAGCTTTGCCCCTCTTCAAGGATGCTCACTTGCTGAGAAACCTTCCCGGCTCTCTGGGGAATAATGGGAGGACACAACCCTCATTTTACTGGTGAGGAAGGACAGACTTTCTCCAAGGTCACACACGCTATCTGCAATCAAAGAAGAAAAACCCAGTTTCCAATTCGCAGTGTGCACTCCATCCCCCTAAATGTGCTTGCAGGAAGTTGTAGTAGCAGCCATGGCCATGTAACATTCAGAAAATGAATCTGAGTAGAAACATACCTCATGTTTATAGTTTTTAGAAAGCATTCTAAGGCCATTTACCCAAACTAGGTTATTAAGACAACTTTTTCTAGCTGTCAGATCCATTCATTGGTTCTTCTTTCTTTTCTTCATTTTCCTAGCCAATGGCGATATTAAAAGATTTGCTTAGTAAACTAATTTTTTAAGTTCCAAGAGAAATACAAGCTAAGAGCTCACATTGCCTCTTCTCCTCTTCTCTAATATTTTTAGCTGAGAGAGAAAATTTACTGTGGTCCTCTCCATTTTTCCCTTCACAGACCATTGATGACACATCGTCGGGGATAATAAGTAAGAAAATGAAATTCTCTCTCCCTTCCAGAGATGTACACGCTCATCATTCAAGCCCCCGGCACTTTTGCTCCTCCGTTCTTACCAGCCTGCGGCGAGGATGTGCAAGTCCAGTTGCACCTCACAGAGAGATGCTGAGGCTGTGTGTAACCTCACTGTCCATCTGTTTTAACTACGCTTCTAAAGTAACCTCATCATTTACTAGTTACACTCTGATAGGTAATCTCCTTTTTTGAACGGTTGGCGTGCAGGCCTGCAGAATGACTTTTTATCACTGGGAGCCAGGGGGAACTACATATTTCTGGAAAGTGGAGCAAAGGAAATGGTTTTCAAACTGAAGGAACGTAGTTATGTTATGGGACCTGTTAGAAGCAGGAAACATGCATAGTAAAATGTCTCCAGTAGACCTGTGTGGGCGTGTGTCTCTGGGATTCTCTAGGGTTCTCAAGGTTTCTTTAAGGATTCTCCAAGTTTCTCCAAGATTCTTTAGGGTTCTTCAAAGTTCTCCAGGGTACGCCAGCATTCTTCAGGGTTCTTAAGGATTACCCAGGGTTCTCCAGCGTTCTGAGTTCTCCAGGATGCTCCAGGATTTTTCAGTGTTTTCCAAGATTCTCCAGGATTCTCCAGGATGCTCCAGAGTTCTCCAGGGCTCTCCAGGATTCTCAGGATTCTCCAGGGCTCTCCAGGGCTCTGAAGGCCCGCCTTGGTCTCTGCGATGAGGTCCTGCTGCTTCATGCTGTCCAGGAGTCGCTAAGTTCTCTGCTGCTCCCTCCTTCTTGCCATTTGTCTTCTCTGTCTGCACTTCTGCTGTGGACAACACACACTACTCCAGTGTGAGACAAAACCCAAATCAGTGCCATTTGACCCTTGCTAATGGCCGCATAGAGCAGGACGGGGTGCAGCTACTGGCTACTCCATGTCTGGGTCATTAATGGATTTCAGCTCCTTCAGTTTCTACAGCATGGACAGTAGTACTGTTTCCCTAATTCCTGGGGGTATTCTGGGAACTGTTACCATCAACCAAAGATGCTCTCTCCCCTTCCGCCCTGCCCCTGCCTCCACTATGCTCACTCCTGCAGGTTTTCCTTAGCCCCATTGTGTTTCCTTCCTAACAATTATAGCACATAAAGGCTAAATTTCTGCACTAATTTTTAAATATTCTCCTCTCACCCACCTGTCCTCTTCCAGTCAATGCTTCTCTGAAGCGAGTCAGGGATCTTTCTAAGTTGCCTGTTTTTGTGTGGCCCACAAGGTGAGAATGGTCTTATGTTTTTAAATCATTGAAAATTTCAAAAGAAGAGTGATTTTTCATGACATGTGAAAGCTGCCTAACATGCAAATTATGGTGACTGTAGACCGTGGGGCACATCACACGCAAGAGTTTACCTGTTCTCTGCCGTTGCCTTTGTACTACGCCAGAGACCCCCTGCCCCACAAAGCCTACAGTAGTTACTGCCTGGTCCTCTACAGAAGAGGTTTGCTGACCCCTGTTTTAGGAGACAGAAACACGGACCCACTGAACTCGACTATCTGAGGAGGACACCTGGGACACTCATTGGAATAAGCCTCCCGGGAGACTGTTACGCAGGCTGAAGTTCCAGAACTGTTGATTTAGAGACCTAGACAACAGTAATACTCCCCAAAGACAAAGGCAGCCTGGGCTCCCTAGTTTGCGGGGGTTGACAAAGTTCTTGGTGTACTCTACAGACCTGCAGACAACATCTGGTGACCATAATACCAGTTTTTACACTGGGGGAACAGAGCCCCATTGCCACCATTATAAGACAGAATCAGGTGATGGAACCAGGTAATGTGAAGGCCCTGGAAGGAAGATTCTAGAGGTAGATGAAATCAGAAGAGGAGCAAACCTCCTTGGCTCCTCGGGTGCGTTGGTCAGCAGCCTCGTAGTCACCCGGTGCCGGATCTAAGGGTGGTGGGAACAGTCTTAAAGCTCTAAGTTGTTCGCTGGCATGAACTCTCATTGCCATTGGTATTCATGTCAGTTTTGATTTGTGTCACATCTTCCTCCTGGACATTGGCAACAACTTGTTTTCCTGCTGGACACGTGTTTGAAGTTTCCTTGTAAAAAAATTAATTTTAGAAAATTCAATTATAGATTCCCCCTTTCTTATTCTACATGAGAGTTCCATGTTCGTTCCGACCTCAGAATCTGCCGAAAGGGGCTGTGCCTTGCTTTAGGGCATTTCATGGGGATTGGATTCCTCTGGAAAGTTAATGCAGAAGGAGCGCAACCATCCTATGAATAATAGCGTGAAACTTGGTCTTTTTCTTCCCGTGCCTGGGAAGGCTGGGAGTGGACACCAGGGCCGAGGCTCTTTGAAGCGTCTTGTCTGGGGAACTGAACATGAGGGGGCCACTGCAGACGACGAGCTTCCTTGGTGACAGCCGTGCGGAGCTGAACGGGGAGCTTCAGCTGCCGGCGTGCTGTCTGCAGGCTGCTTCTGCGTCATCGTATCAGATCAGGGCTGAATTAGTTGTTGATTGGGATATACAGGTTAAAATCTGGAAAATGGCTGTTGTGTTTGGCAGTCCCTGCAGCGTGGTGGTGGTTACCGCAGTCATTTCTTCCCTGGGTAGCCTGCGTGGCCTTGTGGCTCTGTTCTGCAGAGGCAGCCACAACTGTGAGACCAGATGCAGGGTAACCGTGTCAGGTCTCACTGGGCGAGGCTCTAGCTGCAGCGGTGTGTTAGATTCCTAGAGCTGACATAACAAAGTACTGCAACTTGGGGGTCTGCCTGGTGGAGTAGTGGTTACGTTCACACACTCTGCTTTGGTGGCCTGGGTTTGCGGATTTGGAGCCTGGGTGTGGACCTACACCACTCATCAAGCCATGCTGGGGAGGCAACTCACGTACAAAAAATAGACGAGGATGGGCACAGATGTTAGCTAGTGCCACTCTTCCTCAAGCCAAATGAGAAAGATTGGCAACAGGTGTTAACTCAGGGCCAATCTTCCTCACCAAAAAAAGACACCATGACTTGGTGGCTTAAAACAACATAAATTTATTGTCTCCGAGTTCTGGAGGCCAGAAGTTCAAAATCAAGGTGTTGGCAGAGTTGGCTCCCACTGGAGCTCTGGGAGAATCTGTCCCGTGTTTCTCTCCCAGCATCTGCTGGGTGCAGGCAATCCTTGGTGTCCCTGGGCTTGTATGTGTATCACTCTATTCTCTGACTCCACCTTCATATGATGTTCTCTATGTGTGCGTGTCTGTGTCCAGGTTTCATTCTTCTTATAGGGACACCAGTCGCTGGATTTAGGGCCCACCCTAATCAAGTGTGACCTCATTTGAACTTGGTTACATCTGCAAGACTATTTCCAAACAGGGTCACTTTCACAGGCCTTTTTAGGGGATGCAATTCAGCCCGCGAAAAGTAGCTGTTTTATTCATACCGTCTCATACCTTAGAGGGTCTTTCCTCCTCCTTTACGTTCCAGGGCTGAGAGGGTGGGAATGAAGCTGCTACTCCCGTGTCTTTCCTCCCTGCAGGTTGGTGAGCGGACGGGTTTTCCCAGCGACACTGCTGAACGTCATGACAGCCTTTTCCTCTCTCAGTTGACCCTCATGGCAGCTGAGGGGGCAGATGCAAGAGGGACCAGGATCCCACAGAGAAGGGGTCCTGAGCCCTCTGAACTTCAGATGCTGCTCCCACCCAGACTGGCCTGCGTCCTGTGTGGGTGGAGTCGGGGCCGGAAGGGGTGTTTTGAGGCTCCTTCCCACAGCGGCATGTGATCCCCAAAAGTGGGGCCTCAGTGCACGCTTCTCATTGGCTGCAGTTTCCTGCTGCTCCTGACTGCTGGTGCTAAGTCTTCTCTCCATATGTGGTAGTAAACAGAGAATGTAATAAGCCCGGTTCCCACTTGGGAAAACTGGCTGCATCTTGATTTTGTAATTGCCCTGAAGTTTTGGACCTGATTAAAATATCTCACATCATGGGCACAGACTTAGCAAGTAATAGAGAAACATCCTCTCTCAGGGCTACTGCATTGAACCTGAATCAACTCTGCAAGGCATCAATCAGCGAACTGTGGGACACAAAGGGCCGGGGATAGAGGTCTTCGTGGGAAGGGGGAGCCCCAAGCGCTGGGCTCCATCCCGGGGGGCCATCCTGGGGCTCAAGGGCCCTGAGCGTCTGCCCCTTCGTAGGCTATGTCTGGTTGTGGATGGTCCTGAAGTCCCCAGAAGAACCTCACCCTCGAGTGGGTCCCTTGCCCACTTCAGGCAGCCTGTCCTCAGCAGCTGGTCACCAGTGAAGGTTTCTACAGCTGTTTTGATAATTGGTGCAGCAAGTCTGGGTGTTATTGAACTAAACGTGTCTGAAGTGTTCCATTATTACGAATTCATTTTAAATGAGGCTGGGTGGCTGTTATCACAAGTGTATTGCTGTACTTACCACCTGCATTTTAATAATTACTCTACTTTGATTTAATATTAACTGTTATGGGGAAACGTAAGCATGAACAGCCCACAGCATGGCCGTAATCCCCGCAGGTGAGGGAAGCGTGATGGGCTCACAGAGATAGCTCGTCTGGCTGGAATCCGCACTCAGAGCGGGAGTCAAAGCAGATTATCTGCATACAAATTCCTAAGCGTTTGTCTATGCTCTGTAGCGGTAGTGCTAGTTTCAGTCTGAATATTTACAAAGCTTAGGGTGAACCCAGCAACAACTCTGCATTTGAGAAAACACTGAGATGAAGTGAGGACGTACCTAGAAGGAGCTACACAGAAAGCGTTGTATCTGTGTGACACCTGCAGCTGTGTGAGCTTCCTGGTCCCTCTTGTCTCCTCTGGATCCCACAGCTCCCCTACAAGAGCACTCGCTCCTGCCCGTCCCTATGCCTCAGAAGGAAGGTGGAGGCACAGAGTGCCTGTGACCTGGCTCTGCATGTAATGGGACCGCTCACGGTGGGACCCAGTGCCGAGACCGTTGTCCTGTCTTCTTGGCCCATACTTGCATCTCCGGACTTCAGTCTCCTCGTTTCTAGATGAGAAAGGACACAAGCTTTTTGAGCTGTTCTGATGACTGACAAGATGACACAGGTAAAGGGCTTGGCCCAGCATGGGCACGGGCAGGTTATTCTCCGCCTGCTTGGCTGCGCTCCCTCTGTTCTGTTTTGTCGTGAGTGTCACTTGGGATAAAAGCCCCTTTTCCAACTATGGCTGATGCTCTTTATTTGCAGTAGTTCTGGTCTGCAAAATCACTCCAGACCCTGAATTAGCGATTTCTGAGCCACTGCTCCTGGCGAACCTGGGGCTGGTTCCTGTGAGCCTCTGGCTGTGACATTTCGTCGCCTGATCTGTGCAGAAGTGGGTGTGTGCGCTCGTTTAGTGACACCTTATTTAAGATACGTCGTGATTCATCTGCATCGGACCCACCAGCAGCAGCACTGTGACTCGTGCCTGGGAAGCTCGTCTGAGACACGTACAGTCTCCCTAAGGCCCATCGCAGCCTCCCTGCGCACAGCAGCACTAGATGACGCCAGCACTATACTTGGGGGCCATGGAGACAGCGAAAGCACCAACAAAACACACAAAAAATGGGAAAACCTGACCCTATGCAGACTGGGACACGGACACCGGTTTACAGTGTGGGCGGAAACACACAGGCAGAGCATTGCTGTGTTTGACCTCAGCTGGCCCGTGCATGTCGCACGATTCAAATCACTCACCACTCCTCTCTTGTCCTCGGATGACTACGAAAGACAGTAAGGGTTGATCTGGGGGTTAAAATAAATATCGGTGAGTGGGTACACTCATAAATATGGGATCCACCAATAACAAGGATTGACTCTATCTGTGCACTCCACGTGTCCCTAAGCATCCACAACTCTCTCATAAACATGTCCCAGCCTACCACCCAAACCCAAAGCCCACACTGCACACCAAACCCTTTCACCAGTGATGCTAAGACCTTGCAGCACATGCTCACTGTCTCATCAGGGTTTCCCACTGCCGCCCCCAAACATCATCAGGATGTTCCTCCTGGAGGCCTCGCTGGGATGGAGGGTGAGATGCTAGAGGACGTGGGGTCCAGACAGGAGGGACGTGCTTTCTTCTCTTTGCTCTTACAGGCGCGTAGACACGGGCCCTTCCTCACCTGTTCTGGCCTTCCGTCTCCTCACCTGTACAAAGTGGACAGTGCTCCTTTGGCCAGGACGGGAAGATTGAGTGCGACGATGCAGGCAAACACGTGAAACAGGAGCCGGCACAGCGCAAGCTTCATGGATGTGCTGCACTTCTCACCTTCTTGTTTCTCTTGCCAGAAATGGTGCGTCCTCTTGTCTCTGCTGGTTGAGTTCCTGCACGTCTCTCAGCATCCACGTCCTCTGGCCTCCATCCAGTCTTGTTGGGGGCACACCAGGTGCTCTGAACTCTGGAGTGTCCCCCGTCCTGCCACCGTCCTGCTTTCCATGGAGAGGATGGGACTTGTCACGTGTCTCGTCTCTCCACCATCTGTGGATCTCCCCGCAGTGACCACCCCAAGCCCTTTCTCTGTATCTCTCCCAGAACTCACACATGGGGAGATTTAACTGGTCTCTGCTCCTTGAAGAAATGACATTTATATCTGTTTAGATGCTCCTCATAGATAAGGCTTCTGATGTATAAAATGCTTTCATGTTATTTATTGCCACTTCCAGGAAGAAAATCTGAATTTAGATCTAAGCTATTAATATTGTTTAGTATTTACAACCCTACACATTAATGTGAAATTCTGAAGTAACCATATCCATTTATCTGCCCCGTTTCTGCATCCCAGTAAATGGAGCCTGTATTTCTGGGTGAATTACCAGCTAACGCAGTGGTGAGAGAGTTTCAGCTTCTTTACTGCATCTGACCACTTACATGGGTTGACTCCCAGGGCACGGTACAGACATCCCCCCACAAAAGGCTGTTTGGAACAAAAACCATTTCCCTGTGATTGACAGTGACGTCCACAGGAGGCTGAGCGAGAACACGCTATACTTTGGTGCCAAATGCATGCACAAACAGAGACTGAAGGTAGTTCCTGGGTGAGGCGACAACTCCAAGCTCTTCTTTGCCAGGTGACCAAAATGAGAAACAAAGTTGGTGTCTCCTGACCTGGTAGAACCTCCTCAAGGAGGAGGGGTGACTGGTGTTGGAGGGACATGTCACTACAGAGCCCCAGTCACCCTGCTTGGTGCCTCTGTGAGCCGGTCTAGTGGGGTCGAGCCTTCATTAGCGGACACTGGAGGAAATGGCTGGAATGATTATTTCCTGAACTCTTGGGCTCCCTGCAAGAATTGGCTGTGCTGTTTAGGTGACTGGTCCTGTGGCTGTCCTCCAATCAAGTTTTTGAGGTCAGAGTCAGCTCTGGAGTCTGGAGGGGGCTGTGGGAGCCAGCCTTCCCATGCAGCAGGCTCGGCCAGGCCAGAGCTGCCGAGACAGAACCTCGGGTCAGGAAGGCTGGTGGGAGGTGGTTGGGACCCTGCTGCGCCAGCAGCTGTGCCCGCGTGGTCAGCTTGCCCTCCTGTCCTCTGCCTCCTGCCCATCAGCTCCAAGGCCAACAGGAAAGGACCCGGCTTCCCCCCCGCTCGCTCCTGCAGACCGGATTCTCCAGCTTCTTTCCCTCCTGGCTGTCCTGGGCACTTACTTTTCCCTGCTGTTCCTTTTGTTACCAGTGACAAACTTTGGGGGTAAGGTACAGATTGAAACTGCCCCCCTTCCCAAGTTATCGGCACAGAGCTGTGACAGGCCCGGCTGAGAGCTGTTTCTTGGACTTCTGCAGACCGTTCAACTGCCTCCAAGGGGCTGCAGGAGCAGGTGGAAATTGTTCACTCAAAGTTCAGGGTTCTGAGTCACTAAGTCAGACCCTGCTCTGTGGGACCCAAAACGATCTGGAATGGGCAGTTTTCCACCTCCTAAAGCGGCTGCAGTGCCGTAACCGCCGGAGAGCCAAAAATAGTCAAATTAGGAAGAACATTTCCTTTTAATTGAGGCTTTTTCGTGCCCGGACTCTTAAAATCTGTTCTCCGGACAGTTGGCGTGCTCTTGTCCTTAGACAGGGCCTCATTGGCCTTCCTCTGCGGATCAAACACCACAGTCCTTTTGATCTGAAACGGAAAATGCTGGAAGATTCTTGGGGTCAATCTCCAAGTTGATCCCCAGTCAAGTAATTTCAAGGCCACGGGTCACAGACTGGAGGAGAACTACCGTTTTGACTCAGTGATGTAGAGACAGCGGTACACTTTCCGGAAGCAGAATCATCGGACAGCTTGACTCCTGGTGAGAACTGACTCGAAAGGGGGGTGGCCAGCCTCCCCGTTAGTTTGATGTGAAGACTTCTTAACATTAATCTTTGGTGAGGAAGAAGCAAATTGTTCAAAGGGAAATAGGACTTGGCTACGATGGCATTCCCGTTGCACCTTTCTCCTTCAATCTGCGCGCTCTCTAGGCAACAGCAGACCCCTGCTTTTGGGCTGGGATGGAAGTCTCACTGTCCGGCAGAAGGGGACCAGGAGCCATCCTCGCCGCTGAGGCCCCTGCTGCAACCCTGCAGCCTGCTTCAAAGGGCTGTCCACATGAGTGCCTTCCCAGACCCAAGGGCAGCCTGGCACCATCCACAGGGGAGTGGAAGGCCAGCGAGCTCTTCTAAGCCGGTGTGTGGACATGCTGGAGCATTCCAGGCCTCCCTGGGTTTTAGCAGTTAACCTCAGGTGGGCCCCTCTAAAGCACATCCTCTGTGTGTGTGGTATCATAACCGTCCTCCCACCCCATCAAAATCTTGCCTGGAATGTGCCTGGAAGGGAGAATCCTGAAAAATGCTTGGGAGGTTTCTGGTCAACTGCACGCTCTGTCCATAAAAATCAGCTGTCTCACTTACGTGTCTTCGGAAACCCACTGGCACAGCTCAGCTGCACGACAGCTAAACAGAAACCTGCTGAATGCTGGCTCTCTAAATGCAATTGAGCTTTGTCCCCTTGCGAGCAGCTTCAGTTCTAATGTGGTTAGTGCTGCCCCTTTCTGCCAGCCGTCAATTACATGCTTGCTAAGACCCGATCTGCTAAACCATGCCGTCCTTCATCAGCATAAAGGTTGCCAATGCTCCTGTTTATGACAACAGAACGCTCAGCGGCTCTTGTCACATCTGTGCTATGTTAAGTAGATTAAAACAAGCCCTCCGCCCTGTTAGCACCATTTAGAAGTAGGAAAGAGCCTGTCGTTTTGCAAATCTGCCCATTTTCTGCACAAGTGTTTGACATGGATTTAGAGAATCATTAACGGGATGAGATCAATATGAAGAGGGACTCAAGAAGCAGGACTTGTCTGTGGGCTGAACTGTCCATGGACTTATAAGAGATCAGCAAACACTATGCACGATCCTGGGAGCTTTGAAGAGTTCGCACAGGGAGAGGGGAGAGTGGTGAAGACATCAGTCTGGAAGTGGCGTCTGAATCTGCGTCAATTTCCAGGGTGAATAAATGATGAAAACATGATAGGATCTGATAGGAAATGAATTAGCTAACAGGGATGACTCAGGGCAGAAGGACATAGTGGTAGAAGTACAGGGGACGGACAAGGGGACTTCTGAGGAGTAAATTCCCACTAGTCTAGAGTCACCGCTCACTGGCTCCTTCTGCAGAATCACGCCCACTCTGCCACTCTCCCCACATCTCAGGTCCTTCCCAAGGCCTCAGGCCGACACTCACCTCAAGTCAACCTCATTCCCATACTTGTCTATCATCTGGGTAGACATGCTTAGCTTTGCTGTAAGGAGATCGCTTCTTTACTTTTTTTTATTTTCAGGAAAAATCAAACATTTACGATCAGTTCCTAATCATAGTAGGTAAAGCATTTAAGTCATCACTGGGACGTCTTTCAAGCCGGGACCTCACGGACATGCTGTGGATGTAGACTGAACGAAAATGCCCTCAGAGCTGGTGAGCCAGTGTGTTAGACAGGCTTCTCCGGAGAAACAGAGCCAATAGGATATGCACGTGTAAAGAGATCTGTTATAAGGATCTGGGTCATGCATTTAGGGAGGCTGGCGAGTCCCAAGAAGTGCAGATCGTGTCGACAAGCTGGAGACCCAGGAGAGCAGGTGGCAGGTAGTGCAGTTCCAATCAAAGGCTGGCAGCCTCAAGACCCGGGAAGGCTAAATGTGGGGAAAAAAACCAACACCCTAGCTTGAAGGCAGTCAGGCAGGAAGAATTCTCTCTTACTCGAGGGAGGGTCAGCCTTTTTGTTCAAGTCAGGCCCTCAACCCATTGGATGAGGCCCACCCACATTAGCGAGGGTCATCTGCTGTGCTCGGTCTACTGATCTCATCCAGAGACACCTAGAATGATGTCTCACCAAATACCTGGGCATCCCGTGGCCTAGTCGAGTTGACACACAAAATTAACCATGGCACACCCAGTGAACACCAAGACTCACTTCCACAATGTGTTACTAGGGTTTGTCGCCTGAGCCTCCCAAACGAACCCTCAGCTTTCTCATTCACTGACTCCGGTCTCCCCTCCCTCTTGTCCTTACCCTCAGTTGATGGTGATTACCTGTCTTCCCAGCACCGCCTTCAGCACCACGGGCTTCCCCTCCTCTGCACTGCTCTGTGATGCTCTCCACTCCCTCCCCGGCAGTTGACCTGCCATCTCTCCTTGCACGTGCCTTTGCCTTGTTCCCAGCTGGCTGACCGAGCTCTCTAGGGCAGAGTCTGGGTCTGATTCATCTCAGCGCTCAGGACTGGGTCTGAAACGGGCACAAAGCCTGACCAACAACCATTGATCCCACCCCTTCCTGCTCTGCTCCTTCTCTGATGTACTAAACGGTTAGCCACCAAGCAGTTCCTCTTGGTTCCAGGAAACAGGGCCTCCTTTGCACTTAAATGGCCAGCAGTGCAGGGAGAACCCACGAGCCAGAGCTTACTGTGCTCTGAGGAGTGGGATGAATGGTCTGCTTTTTTGGAATCCCATTTTGCTCCTCCTTATCCTTCCATGTGCAGCCCCTGTTGCTGCTGCATCTCTTCAGCTTGCGGAATCCTCTCTGAAGCTGGGTTTGCAAGCCTTGCTGCCCGGCCTTATCCTGACGTTGGGTCCACTCCTCAGGCAACACCTGTGCCCAGGGGGGCCCAGGGTCACTCACTGGCCTTCTAGACTCTCTTCCCATGGAACGTGGTCTTTCTGAGAGAGAGTCTTCAGACCCTAGTCCACACTGACCAGATTCTCAGTCCACAGACAGAGCAGCATTTTAGGCAGAGCGTCCTCCAATGCAGCACAGGAAACGGAAGAAACTCTATGTCAGAGTTACTGTTTACGGTGGGAATTAGAGTTTTCCTTAAGCTAGACTCCATCAATTTACTGTTAGTTTAGGCTGTTAAAGTGCGGAAGTATGATTTAGAGGCCAGGTTAAGATGCTTCTCCAAAGGGCTTTGCTGAGGGACTGTCAGTGCTGGCGTGATGGATGCTTCTTGCACCTCTTCCCGTTTCACCCGCAAGCCTGTTGCAATGTGAGATGAATGATTAAGGTAACATATTCTGTATGACGACTTTTTGTTTGGTTGCATTTTTCTTGCAAATGGAACAGACAGGGCAATGGCGTGTGTGCCAGTCCCCCACCAAGGTGGAGAAAACCTGAGCTCACCGTAGAGGAGGGTGCGTCAGAAACAGTGTTGTGCCCAGCGAGCCTTCCTTCGAAAAGAGCCGAGAAAGGGTGGAGGCTTCCGTCTGCCTTTTAGAGCGAAGGCAGTGATTACTTCCTTCTCTTGATGTGGGGTGCAGGCACGATGAACAATCACCAGCATAGTGTGCAGGTGGTCGCTAGCATGAGGCATCCTTAGGGGCGAAGATGCCATAAGGTAGAGATGAGGGTGGTGAGGAGGCCGTGGCATCAAAGTGGGGAGCCTTGTGGGCACAGGACCCTGGTCTTATGCCTGGACAACTGAGGTGCACATTCTGCTATTTCTGCTGAGGCTTCCAGAACTGCCTGGACGTTAGCTTCCCACTGAGCAAACTGCTGAAGTCGGGTCAGCAGTCACAAAGCCATTGCCTGGAGAAGGCTCACCATCCAGGGGGAGTCACCCAAGCAGGAGAGGCCCCAGTGGTGCCCGCTCCCTGTCTGGGGACCAGGAGTAACAGAGCAGGAGTGCCGACTGGGTGGCACCATAGCATGTGCTTGAGAGAACGGACAAGTCTGCCGTGGACCGGCAGTGCTCCCCAGGCGACCTGCTTCTGCTCTCCATGCCTCCACCTTCCTCGCTGTAAAGTGGGGCTCACAACGGTATCTAGCATGTGGGTTACGGAAGGATTATAGGAGTTGAAGCCTGAGAAATGCTTCGTGAGTGAGCTCTTAGGATTACCTATTATTCTTCACTTGCCACACGTGATCCTAACAGAATGCTCTCCTTTAAGCAACAGGGGTCATGACTTGTGAATTTAGAGCCCACCTGGAGCTTTAGGATTAAAATTTTCCTAGGAAAATCAGGACAAATAAATAATCAAGAAATGGGCAGAGAGTGAGAAGAGAGTGGGCCCAGAAAGGTGAGCTGGCATTTATCGAGCCTCTTACTGTGAGTTTGGCAGAAACATTCTTTAATTTAATTTATCCTATAGGACATTCTGCACAATATTATTGAATATTTTATATGTGGAAATTGCAACTGCATCTCTATGTTCTTAATTTCAGCTCCATCTCTTGGCTAGCTTTCAGAGATTTTAAACGTGTTTATTCAAAATATAAGTACAAAATGTGAATCAACATAGCTAGTCCATCTTTACCATCCAGCTCTGACACTTCCGCCCATCTTCTCGACTCTGAGCTTAGCATGTTCTCTGGTGGAACGTTGATCCCAGGGCATGGAACAGAGTTGCAAAAATGAAAAAAAAAAGGTAGAATATGCTGCTAGGTTTTTCCTAATTATGCAACACACTTGACAAATTTATGAAACTTAAAAAATAATAATTTTCATGGCAAAATCATCCAAGGAAGCAAAAGATTTGCGAATACATGGCAAGTCTACATCCAGAAACAAAGGATCAGGGGTTCAATGAGCAGACATCCCGCTAAAGCTTGACTCGGGGTCAAGAACCTGTAAGACAAATTCTTGCCCAGAGAGCTGCAAGGACATTCAAGCCCCAGAGATCCCGGGGCCTCATTAGCAGGGCGTTCTCTGAAAACGGCATTTCTGCTTCCACACTTACCTCCCTCCCTATTGCAGAGGCTAAGATAATCTCACCTGCAAGGTCGCACATTGCTGGGACCCAAGCTGATGTCCTTTAAATGTCAGCTACTAATGAGCTTGCGGGCATGCCTATCTCTCGAAGGCTTCCGGTCCCAAGGAGAAAGTTTCCTCCTCTCTGCAGTCAGTGGATGTCCCACAATTCCATCCTGAAGGTCTTCCCAGGGCAGCCTTCCCCAAGCTATTGTCCAGGGAGAACTAACGGCATTAAGATAACAGAACTTTTCTTAAATGTGAACATTGGTTTAAGATGAATTCACTGTGCTGATGACCTAGGTTGTGACAAATCGGTCCTCCGTCCCCTCTCTGGGCTGTGCGGGTCATCTCTTTTGTGCTGTCAGTTTGTTGGATTATTTTGGAAGATAAAGATAAGCAGCCTCTAATAAATTAGATCATGCTTGTTTTTGAAGCGTTTCTCTTTAAGTAGACTCTCTGTAGCCTCTTTAATATCACTAAAATGTTGCTTACATCTTAACTATGTCTATTGTAGTGGCAGGACACAGACGGCGTGAATCCGCAGGAATGGAGGATTTGCAGCCAAATAGTGTCTGCAGGGTAACATGTATTCATGAGAGCGTATCTCCCCCAAAATAGTACAGCAAGATGCCAGAACCCATCTAAATGGGTTGAGAACTTGAAGAGAAGGTCAACAGGCAGAATTCAAGTCTATTGATGGGCGTAATTTAATTTTAATTCTTTTGAGGGAAAATTTTGTCAAATACCTTTTAGGTCACAAACTATGGTTAAATGATACCAATAGAGAGATTTAAAATCTTGATTTCAAAAACCTCAGCCTGGAATTTATCAATTCAGTTTATCTATAACTTGGAACAAGTGTCAAATGACTAGTTCTGAGGTCCCCAGCTTCCTCCCCATTCCGTACAGAGACTGAGCCACCATGGACTACAGCTTCAGGCTGAGACCCAGGGCAATTATGGCTCTGGTCAGACCTCACTGCTGAGCTTGCAAAGATTGCCAGGTGGGGGCGACTTCGTAGGCAGGATGCTGGCGCCGGCAACGTGGACTGTTTGATGAATCTGCATCATGATTGTCTTCCTTGAAAACTTCTTTGTACCTGGAACCCTGAGTGTGGTGTACATGCAGAGGTGGCTTGTTAGTGACGTTCACTGGGGAACACTTTGAGAATCAGACTAGTTTCTGCCTACCAAGTTTCTCTGAATGAATAGTGAAGAACGCGACTATTGTGAATACAAGGGTGAAATTTGTCCCCTTATTCCTTTGAACGTTACCTTTTTTTATGTTTAAAATATTAAACAGTAAGAACTGAGCTAGACTAGGCCAGTGTGAGATTTATAGTTGCATTAGGTACAAGCTGTCAGGGTTCTTTGAGGTTAAATGGTTATCACGTGGCTTAGTGTGTGTCATCACATGGCTTAGTGTGGGTGGACATATGCCTTTTTGTCTGTCCAGCAGTGGGCTTTCTGTCACTTGCTACCATATGTGTCCTCAGCATGGACTCTGCCTGGCTCAGGTTCTCAAATTGGTGACATGAATCCACCTAAATTGGCATTAACACTATAAAGTATATTGAGACACGGATTATGGAGACTTTTCTGGGGTAAGGCTGAGAGTTGGAAGGTGCCAGGACTTCAGGGAAAGTAGATGTTACATGGATTGGGAAAGCTCCAAACCAAAATGGGCCTTATTGAGCTGTTTTGTACTAAGACTGGTTTTGAGGCTCCTGAGTGAACCCTGGATAACATGGAAGTTCATCCACCCATCCATCCATCTACCCACTCATCCACCCAGCCACCCACACATCAATTCATGATCCATCCATCTACCCACCCATCCACCCATCCATCCAGCCATCCACCCATCCATTCAGCATCCATCCATCTACCCAGTCATCCACCTATCCATCCAACCACCCACTCATCCATTCATCATCCATCCATCCACCCGCCCACCCACCCATCCACCCATCCATCCAGCCATCCAGCCATCCATTCATCCATCCACCCAATCACCCACCCATCCATCCACCATCCATCAATCCATCCATTCATTAAATTCACCTATTTCAACATATATTTTAGCTCCTCCACTGGCCAGACCCTGTACCGCATGCAAAGGCTAAAACAGCGAATGAGAGATAATACAGTTCTTGCTCTCCAGAGCTTACAATGTGGTGACATACATTATGATAGGCTGACTAATGCCCTACCAATATGTCCATGTCCTAATCCCCAGAACCTGTGAATGTCACCTCACATGGTAAAGGGGACTTTCCAGATGTGATTAAGTCAAGGATCTTGAGTTGGGGAGATTATCCCGGATTACCTGCGTGGGCCCAGTGTCACTACAAGGGTCTTTATAGGAAGACTGGAGGGTCAGAGTCAGAGAAGGTGATGAGGTGGGAGGTCAGAAGGAGATTTAAAGATGCCACGTGGCTTTGAAAATGGAGGGCGGCGCCATAAGCCGAGGAACACAGGCGCCCCTGTAAGCTGGAAAAGGCATGGAAACGATTCTTCCCTTGAAGCCTCCAGACAGAATGCAGCCCTGCCCACACGTTGACTTCAGCCCCGCGGCCTGACTGTGGACTTCTGACCTTCAGAACTCTAAGGCGGTGCATTTGTAGTGGGTTAGGCCACTGAGCTCACGGTGATTTGTTGCAGCAGCCACAGGAAATGATCCACACAGACAGTGAAACCAGAGGGTGACGCGGGCTGTGATGGGGCAAAGGTTCCTTCAGGACCTCGTGGAGGGATGCTGTCCCTCAGCCAGCACAGAGGAGGCATCAGGGAAGACTGGCAGAAGGAAGTAATAACCGAGCTGAGATTTTAGAGATGGGTGACAGGTGAGGCCAGAAGTTCGCAGGCACAGGGAGAAGTGAGCTTAAAGGCCCGGAAGTCAGAGCAGCCCCAGGTCCTGAGGAGAGAGCAAGAACCTGAAGAGGGTGAGAGGGTGTGGGAGAGGGGAGGTCAAGGCCTGAGGCTGCAGGGATGGGCAGGGACAGGTGGCAGAGCCTGGAGAGGAGCTCTGATGGAGTTTGCACGCTGGACAGGAGCCACTCAAGGTTCGCGTCTGTATTTCAAAGGATCACTTTGGCTTCAGAAACCAGGAGAACTGGATTAGAAATACTCTAAGGACCTACATGACCCTACAGAAGTGGCCCTGAATTAGCCACCTGCAGGCCTTCACTCTGATACCACAGATTCTGCAGTCATCTCACAGCAAGAAAGAAGACAGCCGAGGTGGCAGTCCCACAGTATAACAGACTGTCAGTTCCTTACTTCTGTCATTGACACACTGAAATCAACTTCTACATGCAGCATGGAGCTGTCTGCTCTCCACTTCAAAGCAGTGAATGCGCATTGTGAAAAAACCACACAACCCAGAAATATTCCTCTGCGCTTCTCTGACCCTTTCCAGTAGGCCGGGGTCACAGCTCCTACTGTGCTCTCACCCACCTCGGCCCCCGTTCTTCAGAAAGCTACAGCTTAAAAGGGGGGTTTTGGCTAAACATGCTGGGGCACACCAGGCTTGGGCCCCATTCTCCTCCTGGAGGTGGGTCCTGAGGACTCCTCCCAGCGGTGAATTCCAGTAGTGAGGAAGATCAGGAAGCTCAGCCTCAGGCCTGGGGTGGAGCCACAGGGATATTCAGATGGAGAGAAAGGAAAAGCTGCTCCCCTGCAGCTGCGGCTCTCAGAGACTACAAAGCAGCTTCCAGCGAATTCCATACAAAGACAGAGGGGTGCTGGAGGCCATCCCGCTGCTTGGTGGCCCCCTGGGAATGATAGGGCTGGTTGCTGCCACAGCAGGACAGTCCCTGACTCAGTCCTCATTTCACGTGTCCCCAAATGAAATAGGCCAAATGGCCAAGTTTGGCAATCCTTATGCAGATGCAGAGCAGAGTGGCTGAGAGTGGGCATGTGTGCACACAGGAAGACTTTCTACACGCACGCAGGAGGTTCACGAAGCGCCCAGAGTAACCCCCGGAGAACATCAAAGTGGAGAGGACCCAGTGACAAAGTCAAATCCATGCTTTGCCCTGATGAGTTCACACAAGCGGCAGCATTTGAAAGTGACTGAGATGGAATCCACAGAATATTTCAATGTCTGGAGCTGTTTGGCTTGCAGACCTGACTCTAATACTCGGGCACGGGCAGGCCGAGAGGCAGCAGACCTTGCTGAGAGGTGAGAGTCCTCTCTGTGGGACCATGACACGGATCTCCAGCGCCATTGCTGCCAACTGTCAGAGTTCCGTGCTCAGCAAGCTATCCCAAGCACGGTGACTGAGTTTGCAAGGAGTGTCATTCCCTTCCATACTCTCCGTTTTATATCACTCAATGCACTTATGAACAACACTGATTCAAGCAGACTTATTGTCTATAATTTGCTGGCATGTTGCTTTACGGAGGACAGAAATTCCATCGGGGCTGGGATCTCGGCCTCCAAAAAGTGAACTCGGAGCAAGAATGGGCAGTTTGCAGCGAGGGCTGTCACTGGTGAGATCACAAAACTTGCTTCTTAGTGGGTATCCTGGGATTGAAAGATTCTTACATTTCTTCAGATCATCTTAAAGGGTATGCATGCCTATAAATGCCATTGTCTCAAACCTTTGGACAGCAATTTCCATGTTTCTGTTCATTGTGGCAAGTGATCTGCAAGATATAAGGCACGGTTATCCTTGGAGGGGTGTTAATGGCCTCATTTTGCCTCATGAAAACAGCTCAATGAAATAGATGTGTTACAGGCACAAGGGCTGAAGCGAGGAATAGAAGGGCAGAACGGGTGGTGGTCTGATGTTTTAAAAACATGGCTTGAAGTACACGTCGATGGATCCTGTCACTTATTTCATATAATTTATTAGGATGCAAGAAGATCAACAAAGTTGGTAATCATTATTTATGAAGCCTTACTCACATAAAGCTGAATCAGCAAACACAGTTGAGTTGATAGCCCCTGAGTCCCCAGTGCACAGCTGAATATCCTGCTTGAAAGAGCAACCCAGATAATAATGCGTTGCACTGACATGGCTTTGGGCACATTCTTTCTTTACCTGGGAAGCTCTACCTAATGGTAAGAATTTGGAAATATGAGTTGGTAGATGGTCTCTAAGTTCCTCTAATTTGGACACCTAGCCAATGCTTTAACAGGTTAATAGCTGTCTTTGCAGCTTTCAGAAGAATTGAATGCCTGCGTCCCTGAGCGAGGGCACTTGGGCATTAGAATAAGCTCAGAGTTTCCATAGCTGTGCATTCTGTTATCTTAGCAACACGAGCAATTCACTTCCCAATCTACTGGCACCACATTCCTCAGGGTACTTTGGGGATGGTAGGCGATTTAATATAGGACACAAAACACTGACACCTTAAGTCTGCTCAGAGTATTAGAATTAATGGAGAGCTTGCACATCTGTCTCCTGATTCCATTTGCGCCCCATGGATGCCAGCCACCGAGATCATCATTCCCAGGAATCGGAGTTTCAGTCACTTACTCAATGCCGGAGCCCAGGTGGGAGGCCATGGTCCTGAGAACACAGATGACACCTCCTGCAACTAGTCATCACTGGAGAACAGATTCTGAGTGTAAAGGTCAGAGGAGGCGAGAACAAGCAAGTGGTCAGAAGTCCAGGTGGGTAGAAAGGAGCCAGGATTAAAACAGACCACGATGAAGCCGTGAGTCCAGGCTGGCTGTTAGAGGGATCTCACAAGGCTCTGGAGCCTGCCGATGGGACGAGGAAGCAAGCACATCAGCTGGGAGGGGGAACCAAGTGCGTCATTCTGTGTGCCTGAGAACGTGCAAGCACTGCCCACATGAGCTCGTTTCCCGGACAAGAGGCAGCTCAGGGCCAGGCAGCTGGACCCACATCAACAAGAGTTTCCTTGTGTCAGAGCCTGCTCTGGGCACACTGCCTCTCTGCTCTCCCCCCTGCTAAGCTGAATCTACTGTGTCGGGAATGCATCCAGAAGGCCAGTGGCCCAGGAGGCGACCACTGCAATGAGCAATCGGTCGTCAAGGTTACTTGGCAGTCAGAGGTGCAGGTCTGGAGGGACTGATGCTGCAGAGGGCCCTCCCCAGGAGGGAGGCCTCATCTCCACTGCACATGGCGGGCAACCGCGCCACAGAGACCCCAGAGAACCCAGGAGGCATTGGTTCCCACCACACATGCTCTCCGATGAAGCTGGAGCAAATCCAGGCTATGCAATGGTTCAATTCATGTGACCATGTTGAGGCCACTATGAGGAATAATAAGCCACTGTTGGAGCAAATATCCTATTTTCCAGACTTCCAAGTATGTGCCAGAAATTAATCACATGGGAATTAACATCATCCATTCAATGACTGTTCTCCCAAGCAGCCCCTAGAGATGTAGGGTACAAATCTGCTAACTGACTGCTTAGAGTTTGGACTAAGGTTTGGTTCGAAGAAGATGCAATGGTGCATTATCCTAGGCAAGCTAAGTCTCAGATCCACAAACAAAAAAAGAAAAGCCTCTGCAGCTTCCGTTGGCGATACAAGGACAGTGCAACCAGGCTGACTGTGCCACAAATAATTCCGTTCATTGATTGATGATGAGCTGCAGGCTCCAGCACCCAGGCTCCCTTAGAAGTGGGTGAGCGAGTTGTCCATGTGTGAAGGTCGCATGGCTGTTTGTAAGTGTGAGTTGGGTGGTCCATGTTCGAGATGCAGCAGGAGATGTGATACAAATAAGAACCAGGCCTGTGCAGGGGCTGTATTCCTATCTGGATGGCTTTTGTTGGGGGGTCCTTCCAAATGCCCTGGGGGTGTGATGCAATTTTAGTATAATTAAAACGTGAATCACTCAAATTACATGATTAATTACATTCACCTTCAATCACAATTTCTAATTGATCCCAGTCTGCCAGCTCTGCACCTGGAGATCTTGGTGACACCAGGAGCCATGAGCAGGTGGCCCAGCCCCACTGCCTCCTCGCTCACATTCAGCAGTCAATTAGGAAAATGTTTTTGGCAGGCTGCCGTGAGTCCACTGGCCCTGCACCCATGTCCACAGCACACAGCATGTGCGGGGCTGTGCTGAGTGCTGATAAGTCGAAGACGCAGTGGTAAAACGACAAGCTGGAAGACCAGCAGGTTGTCTGGCTCTGAGCCCCTGAGAGTCCGAGAAGAGCTGTGTGGAGTCAAAGGAGCAAAGAACCCTGGCAGTTTTGGGCAATTGGACTCAGACTCAGCGCACACTGGATGTCTACACCTGCTAGATCCAGCTTCTCCAAAGTGAGCGCTGCATCTCATGCTAGAGCTCAGGAGAATGAGGATAAGAGACTGAAGATGTTATGGGCTTGCCAGAGCCACAGGAAACTGCAATTGTGTGTGGCCTCCCAGCTTCTGGAGCAATCTCAAACCCCTGACAGGATTCCTCAGATGTTCTACCAAACTAATGCTGGAAGTCACTTTAGCTAATGAGAAACTGGTGGATGAACCATGTAAAAGATAGGGCAATGTTGGGGTCGGCCCAGGGGTGTAGTGATTAAGTTCGTGTGCTCCGCTTCAGCAGCCTGGAGTTTGCAGATTTGGATCCCGGGCTCAGACCTACATACTGCACATCAAGCCATGCTGTGGCAGTGTCCCGCATATAAAATAGAGGAAGATTGGCACAAATGTTAGCTCACCAACAATCTTCCTCAAGCAAAAAGAGGAAGATTGGCAACAGATGTTAGCTCAGGGCCAATCTTCCTCACCAAAAAAGAAAAAGAAAATAGCACAATGTGGATGTTGAAGAATGTGGTCCAAATCTTCTTTTTCATGAATGCAGTTGACTCTGTTTATCTCTAGACTATTATGATGTCCCAGCTTTTGCCAATAAGCCCATACAGCCACATTCTTTTAAGCATCCCGGGTGAGCATCCCAGTGACGTCATGAGGATGCCACATGCCCTGTGATGTCACAGTGCCACGTCAGAGCACGCACCATTCCTGTTGTTGAGAAAGGGGCCCCCTCTCTCATCCACACAAAGATGCTGTCCATTAGTGGTGGTCCTGATTTCTGACTGCTGAACGTGACGCTGCTGAGAGCATCAGAGGGCATTGATGACAAGCATGAGACCAGATGTCAGCATCCTCCTGGGTGGGAGTGGGCAAAGAGGGGTGGCCGAGAGGAGGTTGAGAAGGACAAAGGCCTCGGCGGATGCCACTGGAATGGGGAGAGATGTCCTGGCTCTGGAGTCCCTAAGGCCATTCCTTGTCTCACTTTCCTTGGGCCTGGAGGGAGAGGCAGCTGGTTGGGCAGTGAGAGGAGCTTGGGGGTGAGGCAGGTGAAGGGGGAGCAGACAGCCCAGAAGAGGCTCTAGCAGTGCTGGCACCAGGGAGCTCTTTTCATCAAAAAAGGGGCCGACAGCAAAGTGGGAGGCAGCTCAGGGCTGGGCCAGCTGCCACCAAGGACGGCTGACAGAAGCTGGTTTAAAAATAAATTGCTGGAGATGGACATCACATATCTGACATTTGTCCTAGGGGCACATGTTGGAGACCGGGAAATGAGAGGACCGGCGGAGGGACAACCGAGGGGCCCAGAGAAGTGGGAGAGCAGCCTCGGGGATGGAAGGATCTGTGTTGGGGCGTACGGGCCCCGGCCCTGGCTCTGTCTGCAGCGGGCACCTCTCCCACTGGAGCTCAGAGCTCCATTAGTTTAAAAACCGCTTCCACAGCTTTTCCCAGGCCACAGTTCTGGCTGTTCCACAGGCATGTGGAGTGGAAGGAAAACTATGACAAAATCGACGGTGAAGCCAGTCACTCTGGGTGGGTTTGAGGGACTGGTTCTCATCTTTTGTTTACCCGTGCAGATTAGCAGGATCATGCCAGAAGGAACACACACAGCTGATTAAATTAATCTTTGAATCTAGAATCCCTCGGCAAGCGATCTTTTAAGAGTTCCTTGAGTCTAGTTAAATAGGATCTTTTAAAAAATGATTTAGTATACTCATAGCAAAGAGAGCCACATGCTTTGTATCATTTGAAAGAAAAAGGCAAGGATTTATTTTTATTTATGGGTCAAAAATCCTATTTGGCATGAAGAAATCTGTTTTGCTGGGATTTACATCCTTGAGATCACATTGTTGGTGTGTGTACATGTGTGTATGTGTCTGTCTGTGTATAGACACCAGGGCTTTTCAAATTGTCAGCAAATTGAAAGAGAAATCCCCCAGGAGCCTGCAGGAATGAGGCTGACTGACACGGAGCGGGTGTTACAGGTGGGCTGTCGCCTGCTCGCCGGGACACCAGGCCCCTGTGCGGATGAAGTCGCTCCAAGGAGCACCTGGCCCAGAAATGAGCTGACGCATGGCTGTCGGGCAGGATTTTTCACTGAAAAATATTTTACATTTGTTACCTCCAGCAGGAATTTCAACTCTTGTAACGGTAATACATTAGGTTGGGGGATGATGAAGACCTCAGTGCAGCTCCCCAGCTGAAGGCTCATCGATTAAAGATCTCTGCTCACCTCCTCCACGGTCTGCGAGGCAGGGCGGGGATCCTCCCGCTGAGCAAGTTGGCACGGGAGAGGAATTTCAGAGAATATAAAAATAGGAGGGCTGGGTGGAGGCTGATAATGCTGGTTATGAATAACATTAGCCAGTAATTCCAAATGGAGACCGTTACCCCCTCCCCTTACCTTGGAGATGATTAAATAGATAAAACGAATTTTCAAACTCTTTGAATAGTTATACATTATTCTCAGCTTTCAATCTACAAGCCTTTCTTTTCCCTTTGTGTTTCTTTATATCTGACTCTTTCCACCCAAATCCAATACAGCTTTTACTCAAATTGCTTCTTTTTCAGCCAGATGCCATTTGAGCCTTAGACACGCAATCTTGGCAGCAAAGGTCTTAGATGCTTGAGGAAAACCCAGTGAAACGCGCACGGACCTGAGTTCCAGGGGCTCGATCCCAAGTCTGCGGAGCTGTGTAATTGCAGGCTCCAGCTCTGAGTCCGGAAATAAGAAATATAGCACGTAGACAATTTCTGGAAGGAAGCAGGTTGCATTTGATTTGGTGGTTAAAGCTTAAGGCCAGAGAGTGTTTGTTATGGAAGGTTTATATAGGAATCTAAACGAAGCCAAGGAGAGATGGGAATTCTTGTGGATTTAAATACCTACACACACACCCCTACACATCTACATACACATACACACACCTACACAAACACCTACACACACACTGTGCTGAGTCATTTCCAACATGGCCACGTTAGCGGCCATGGCAATGGAGGTTGGTGGATGGAACAGTAGATCAGCAGCCGACAGCTTTTGAAATGAGCCATTGAGTGTAGAGGTTATCAGCATGGGCTTTGGGGTCAGACAGGACTGGGTTGAGCCCTAAGCTCCGCCACGTGCCAGAGGTGTGACTCTGAGCCCCACTTTCCCCATTTATGAAATGAGACGGGATAATGTGACGGGTGACTGTGAGGCCCCGAGGAGATGGGACACTATGTGTCATCAACATTTGGTAAGTTCGTGTTCCCATTTTTCAGGGCCGTCAGAGCGCCTCCCTCTACTTCCTTATGTCCTGACTCTGCTTTGTGCAGGTAACCTCACATCTGAGCCGGGGTGAGCCACTGTCCCAGATCACCTATGGCGGGGCCTTCAGGTCTGCCGAGCGAACACCTGCCCACTGCTCAGGACCCCTCCTCCTCTGCGATGCCAGTGGCATCTCCGCTGCCCAGAGCAGCTGCCGCCCTGGGATCCTACTCCGCCCAGCAAAGCTGTGGAGCTGGATGCTACTTTTGTTTGATGGGTTTGGGGTGGAGGCTGGTTGGTTAATACCAAAAAGTCAGTTAAAAAGGAGAATCATACCGAATGTTATGTAGCTTAAATTTTTAAGTGAAATATAAACGTAAAATCTGGGTGTGTGGTTTGATGAAGAGTCAACATTCTTAGTGAGTCCGTGCCGACCTGAAGCCCTGCGTTACCTCCCGCAGCTCGCTCACGGCCGCCTTCCCCTCTTGTGCTCAGCAGTGGCCACTCGTCAAGGCAGAGTCACGGTGGACAGGTGAAGAGGCCATCCTGCATGATGTTACAGCCTGAATGGCTCCCGCTTCACTTGCAAGGGATGGGCACAGCTGATTTTGTAGAAAGACGCATCTTCTTTCCCTTCCCAACAGAACAGATGAGAGGCACAGATAGCGCTAAGCGTGGGCGTCAATTTTGATTTCACACACACTTTAAAATATTCGATCCATTCACAAAACATTTTAGGTTCATCTGAGACGCCCATGGGAGTCATTTTGCCCAACTTGAGAATCAAAGTCGTAACCCGTAATGGCCAATCTCCTCCAAGCCGCTCCTCTGAACGCATCTGACAAAATTAATTTGTTTCATGGAAAATTACAAACATTCCTGCCTGATTCTGCAGTGTGCAGAGGAGGACCAGCACACGGCTCGGCAATATTTCTGCTCAGGGCAAGAATAATTCTCCTGGCAGGACCCACAGTCTCGGGGAGGCGGCGCTGACGAGAAGAGGAAACAGAACAGGGGATGATGTATGGGGTAGAGCCCTCAAAAAGGTGTATCTGAACGTCTTCCACTAACGTGTCACCTGAGCCCAAGCTTGAGATATACAGTCTTCAATGGTCTTTGCAGTAAAATCGCAGAATAAAATTCAGGACTATATAACTTAAGGAATTATCGTGCAGGAGTGCCCCTGGAAGAGCTATAAGAAAAATGCAAGGTAAACTTAAGCCTTTCCTGGCAGCAAGATGTGTCCCATGGCACATTTTCCTGTGGGCTGGAGGTCTTGGGACCCCGGGGTCCTGCCCTGAAGACCAGGGCACCAAGGGTTGCCTGAGGGATGCAAAGAGACCGTCCTCCCCACCAGCGGGTGAGGAGAGCTGCGGTCACTGGACTCTGGAGGCGGGGTTGACAGCATCGCTCCCACCACTTGTCTGCTGAGAATGAGCTGGTGTTGGGTGTTGGTGTTCCCAAACTCATAAACCGCTCCTCAGATCTCTGTGAAAACCCCCAAGGCCCACAGGAGTTAAAATAAGAGCCGGAAGGTGGAACATCCCTGCCCCAAAGAGACAAGGTGGAGCCCGGCAGACAGTGCTCTGGAGGCTCCTGCGTCTTCTGGTCATGAGCACAACTGTGCTGTGGCTGTGGAGACCCTCATGCTCCTGGTGCCTGGAAAATCCCCTAAATAATCACGCTGCAGCTCTTGGTACTCACTTTACTTTGACTTTTGAAAATCCAGTAATTAAACGGAAGCCTTTCAAGACGTGCTTCAAGGTCTTGGGAAGCGTGGACGGATGGCGACGTTTCTCTCGGTCTGACCGGGTAAGTCAGGACTTAAATTAGACGTCAAACATGGGTATTATATTCAGAGAGAGTCACCCGAGCAGGCTGAGGGTCAAGGTCAGCAAAACCAATTTCACTCCCTTTTTTTTGGTTTCACATTTTCTAACGGAATTGTTCTTCTTAATGTTAGCTTCCTGTGTTTATAAAAATAAAATTGGCATTTTAGGCTTTAAAATATTTCTTTTGAATCTCTACAAGGAAAATGAGAAAATAAAAGAGAATATTTCATTCTTAAAGTAAGAACATTTGAGGATAGCATTTAAATATTCAGTTAATGGCATTATCATGACTCTCAGTAAGGGGTGTGACTGTAGGAAGTGGCTTGCAGACAAACTGGTTATCTCATTCATCCACACCCTAACTAGGGCTCCACGCCAGGCCCCTGGTGGAAGATGACAATTGAGGTCGACCCCGTCCCCACGGGAGTGTCAGGCTGGGTTCTGTCCACCTTCTGAACTGGCCTCGGGGGGTGATGTCGAGGTTTGGTTTGGGGGTTTGTCGCTGAATCTAACACTTCCCAGGACCCTCCCTCCCAGACCTGGCCTCCTGGCGTCCTTTCTTCTCCAAGAGCGAGCCCCGGCTTGGTCAGAATAGCCCCAGATTGGAGTTAAACTGTGTATGACCTTTGTCGTCCTCTTTGCCTGCCAGTCTTTGCACCCTGTTTTAGTCTGGGTTCTCCAGAGAAACAGGGCCAAGAGGACACACACACACGCACACATACACAGATTTATCATGAGGCAATGGCTCATTCGATTATGGAGACTGAGAAGTCCAAGATCTGCAGTGAACAAGCCAGAGACCCAGGAGAGCCGAGGTTGTAAGTTCCAGCCCCAGTCTGAGTCCAAGGGCAGGAGACCCATGTCCCAGCTCAGTCAGGCAGAAAGGGAGAGAAGGTCTCCTTCCTCCGCCTTTTTTTCTATTCAGGCCTTCAAGGGATTCGATGAGGCCCACCCATAATGAGGAGGGCAACCTGCTTTACTCCGTCTACGCATTCAAATGCTAACCTCACCCAGAGACACTCTCACAGACACACCCAGAGTCATGTTTGAGCAAATGTCTGGGCCCCTGTGGCCCAGTCAAGTTGACACATTAATTAACCTTCATACACTCTTTTCCTGTGTTTGGGGATCCTCCGCCTGTGAGTCTGGGTGGGAGGCAGAGGCCTGCCCAGTATGACAGCTGCTGGAGCACCCCCTCATCCCCTGCCTCCTAGGTGGTTGAGTCCTGGGCTTGGCCAGAATGAAGGATCCACCCTGGACTTCGCGCCAGGAGCTGGGAATCCACAGATGTGGGGGGCTGGAGGAGCTCTCTGCTGGCAAGAGGAACATCTCAGAGCAGAAGATTCCAGGGCCCAATGGGCAGCATTCCCCTGTAGACAGTCATGGCCAACAACCTCAGAGTGCCAGGGCGAGTCAGGACCTGGTGGTTAGCGTGGTGGCAGCACGTCCCCACCCAGCCACCAGGGCCAGAGAGAGGAAGGTGCTATTCCTGTCTGTACAGAATGTGAACAGGGTCCCCTGCCCCCGGGGGTTCTGTGGGGTACCCAGTATGTTCTTAATAAAACCCTTTTATGCTTCCCCGAGTTTTGTGTGAACAAACGTCTCTGCTAGTGAGGGGCACTGACAATGAGTGGCTGTGGGGGGACAGTGCATGACGGCTAAAGGTGGAAGGAAGGGGACTTGCAAAGAAACCAACAGATGATCCCCAAGGAACGCTGGCATCAAGAATTGTGTTTATCGTTGGCGTCCAGAAACCCCGAGGCGCTGAGCTTTCAAAAGAGAGACCTGGGCAGGCCAACGGGTTTGGTTCCATTCCAGAATCCCATGACAACCTGGAAGATGTCAAGAAAAACCCAACTGCCCACTCCACAAATGCCCCCCATTTGGACTGAGTCCCCAAAATAGGACGTTTCTGGGTGAATAGTTGGCAAAACCACACAGCTGCACTTACTGTGTCCTGCAGCTCATAAAGGCCACAAAGGTCCCAAAGACCCACCATCACAGGACCACGAGCAGCCTGCAGATCCCAGCGGATGCTGGAGCAGAGCCACCGGCCTGCCACAGGCACGTGCCTGGCAGGGAGCAGGAGGAAGGGCACGGGTGGTCCACCCCGTCTCTGCGAGCTCCGTTCAGCGTTCACTGCTTGTTTTCTTCACGGGGTGTGTCATCTGTTGGCCCATTTTAAGATGGGTGATCTGGGAAGGCCGCTTTGCATTTGAGTTGAAATTTGAAGGATGAGAAGGAACTGGCCTTATGAACAGCTGGGGAATGTTCTGGAGAGGAGAGAGCACACGCCGAGATGAGAGTCCTCGCCCGGTGACCAAGCTAGGCCCTTCCCCAGTCTTTCTTGGAGCCCAGAGCTCCAGAGATGTTGGCATCTTTCTTTTGCCTTTTTCTTGCTCTTTGCTCCCTCTTTTGGAGCACAGGGTCTGCCTCTTCCTAACTTCTCATCTTTGCATCCCTTGCATCCTGGGCTGAGGCTTTGCCTCCACTGAGGGGCCTTCTCCGTAGGTGGGGTGTGAGCCTGGCATTGGCCAACCTCCTCCTGAGGGGTCCGCCCTCTCCCTGAAGGCTGAAACAGATGTGCGGGTCCCTCCACCTCCCAGTCAGGCTGGTCCTGGGGCTGTTTGGGTGAACAGTCCACACGGGCATCTTTGCTAGGACGGTGATTGGTTCTGGTGGCTGTAACGTATGCGAGCTCTGAAAATTCCAGCTTGGGCCAGCTGCTCAGGACTTTCTTCTGAATGGGTTGAAGAGAGTCAGGAAGGAGCAGTCAGGAGCACCCGTCTGCCGTGCTCAGGCTAGGTAGGTCTTGTGAGCAATCCCAAATGTTTTACTGACCCCAGCCCCCAGGACACCTGGGATATCCTGTCTGGGAAAGTTATGTTTTGCATCAAAAATCAGCCTCTGTGTGCTCAGAGTTACTGAGCCCGTGCTGGTTCCACGGGGGTGCTGGGAACCTGTGCAGACCAGGGGAGTCGCTGGGACACTGGGCGGCTTGGGGTAGCATGGGCTCCTGGTCACCTGTGGACCTCAGATGTCATGTGCAACCCTGATGGTGATGAGCGTTGCTCCCCAAGTGCCAAGGCTCCCAGTGGTGCCAGGCAGGGAGGGACATCCCCCCAAGCCTGCTGAGGGGTCCTGGACACATCCACTGTGACTTAGTTCTGGGATTCCTTGTAAACAACCTCCCCTTGTGGACATGCAGGGGTGTCCACACCAATCTGCAGCCCCCAGGTCCCCTCCATCTGAGCTTCTTACAGGTGGCCTTCCCTGGGAGCAGAAGAATGGTGGCATCAGGCTTGGGGTCAGGGCTGGGACAGGCGCAACACTGAGGGGCAGCAGCATTGGTGGCCTCTGTCCCGTGGCTCAGGTCCTATGGCTTCAAAGACAGCAAGGGCAGGGAGGACAAGGAAAGGACCCTCTCTGTGCTGTTCAGCATCTGTCCTTACTGATGTCCTCATGATACAAAGAGAGCACGGGACCCCTGCAGGGTCAAGTGACTGCTCAGAGACATCAGGGTGCTTACAGAAGCGCTGGTGTAGACCAAGCATGACTCCCAGGCCCTTGCTTCCCGTCCAGGGCCAGAACAGCCCCGAAGGTATAGGATACAGGATGCACATATGGAGAGAGATAGAGATAAGATATTTATAGATAAGTATAGAGAGAGAGATCACGTGGCGAGATCGTATATAGAGATCATCTCTCTCTCTCTCTCTCTCTCTCTCCACACATACACAGATGGCAGTATATATATCTTCTACAGGTTCTGTTTCTCTGGAGAACACCCATTAATACAATTACTATTAACTAAACTCTACACTTTGTTACTCATTTCCCCTAATGTCCTTTCCTGTCCCAGGATCCCATCCAGGCTCATGTGAGCCTCCTGCCAGCTCTCTGGCTCACTCTCTTCCCTGGAGGGGGGACCACGTGAGAGAGAGAAGACACTTCCTGGAGGACAAAAGCATCCCCCTATGCTCCCTCCCCCAAAGTCTGAAATATTTGTGGCAAACCTGGGCCCAAGGTCAAGTTCACCTAATGCTCATGATAGAAAAATCCGCTAATAAATGAATGCATTTTTCCCCTTGTTGATTCCCCGAGAAGTCACTGGAACCGGAACATAATTTCAGGAAGGAGGCCAATGTGTGCACGGACTGCGAGGCTCAGCGGGGCTGGGAGACGCTGGTGGTGCACATACAGCTCTGGGTGCACGGAGGAGGGGCCTCGGCCCTCCTTGCTCTCCCTGCCTCCCAGGTGCCCACATACTGAGCTCTCAATCCCTTCTCGGTGTTTCCTGCAGGATTCTGTGCATGGAATTAAACCATGTCTGGAAGTGAATTCTTGACAGAACCACCCTCACAGGGCTGCTATACCACGGAGCCCACTGCCCCCTCAGTCTCTGCACTCCCAAGGGCACAAGAGGCCGACCCTGCAGGGGGTCACAGGGCAGGGGACCTCAACCAGATGAAGATGCAGCTCTGCCCCTGAGGCTCCAGAGGGCTTGCATGCAACGTGCACGGTCCTGCTGTGAGAAAGGAGCTTCTAGATGCTCTGGAATGTTCACCAGACTCGCCTCTTTCCCATCAGTGGCTCTCATGAAGGTCTGAGCCTTGGATGCTGGGCCTTCGGCTGACAAGGGAAGGGCCAGCCATTTGCTCCTGCCTCTGCTGGTTTCCTCTCTTCCAGCAGTCATGACAATAACTCAGAGGAGGCTCAGCTGCCTCCAACATCTTGGTGGCTCCAACCAGAGGACCTCACACATCCTGGGATGGACGACTGGGGCCCCCTGCTCAGGTCCATGTGTGAGCTCAGAGGGGACGGATGCCTTTCCTCTTGTTCGGTCCCCTTGCTCTGGTCTGCTCGCGTATGGTTGTGGAGCAGAGTTTTACTCTTTTTTTGTGAGGAAGATTGTTGCTGAGCTAACATCTGTGCCGATCTTCCTCTATTATATGTGGGATGCCGCCACAGCGTGGCTTGACCAGCCATGCTAGGTCCGCGCCTAGGATCTGAACCTGTGAACGCCAGGCCCTCAAAGCAGAGCACAGGAACCCAACCACTAAGCCACCAGACTGGCCCGTGGAGTAGATTTTTTTGAAGCAGAATCTGGAAGCCCAGGAAACTTCATCTACGGCACCTTAGAAGTTGCTGAAATATTTGAGGACGTTCCGCAGGGACGTGTATCCACACATCAACCCTAAAATTGGCCTCAGGAATGGAGGTGACAGTGGACAAGTTTGGCTCACAAGGCTGGTTGTGCGAGGGGCAGGAAAGAGAGTGACCAGCAAGATGGGGCTGCTCGGAGCCTCTGAGCTGTGCCCACGTCCCTTGCCCCTCTTACAGTGACACGCAGGAGCCGAAGCCCTGAAACAGTGACAGGGACACTCTCAAACACGATTCATTAAAAGTCACTTCCATTTCACCGGGTGCCCTAAACTGTCGCTGATGTCCCTCTGCCCAGGAAGGGGCAGATATGCAAGAAATGGGCTGAAAGGGAGGCTGGAACTGGTCTGCACAGCCACTCTAGGTTTGGGGAAAATCCTGTGAACGATAGACTGCTTTTCAGTATTTTTTTCATCTGAAAAAAGAAAAATGAAGTAGAGGGAGACTATGTCAATGTGAGTCTAATTTAGAAGTTGATCTGCTTTTCCCAAAAGTCCCAAACACAGGACAGTAGTGCAACAGGCAGCAGGTTTTTCTTCAGTGAAAATCCTGGGCCGATGGTGTCTGTTGATTGACAGTGCTGGCTCAGTACCAAGTCTGCTTCCCAGGGGGTGCACCATCCTCCACATCTCCTAACGGCTTCCTAGAAGATCAGTCATGTGCAGGACTCAACAGCCTCAGGACCACTATCCGCCCTCAGGACAAAGGCCACTGCTGTTGCTTTGGGATTCTTCCTGTCTCCCTTGACCTTTCTGTTGGACGATGATCTTTTTAGCCCTTTCTCGCAGAAGCTTGATGACAAGGAGTTACCTCGAATCACCTTAAGTTCAGATCATTAATTTTTAGTCTGAAAATTATAGTACACACAGACCCAGTCCAGATAAACACACATGCGCACACATACACTCACACACGTGCACACAGGATGGTACTCGACAGTGATTTGTGTGTTTAACACAACTGTCCACATTTTCACTCACGTGCCTCCAGGAGTCAGAGCACTGGAGCAGCTCTAGCAAAGGCGCCTCTGTCTGGCAGCCGGGAGCGTGGCCACCTCCACCTGGAATAAACGCCCAGGAGGGGAGAGTTGGGGCCCCTCTGGTGACCACGCAGTCTACCTTTCTTGGGAGCTGCAGGTCAAACGATTTGAGAGCACAGGTCAGGCCGGTTTGAGAGCTGTGTAAGGACAAACCCAAGAGGGATCCTTGTTGAGGGGAGAACGTGAAGGGCTCTGAATCCCATTGTCCACGAAGGAGACAGACGTCAATATCAGGGTCTGGGGGACACAAACACGCCAGCTGGGCTTTACTTTGTTTCAGTCCATCCTGGGCGTGGATGGGGCAGCAGCCTCCTGAGAACAGATCCCTTGAAGCCACTAATAGGAGGTTTTAGAGAGTAGGTTTCTATTTACTACCTCGAAGAGACAAGTAGAACCACGAATAGAGAAATCAACGCCTTGCTAATCAAGCTTTGCAAAAGCTCCCTGGCCCATTAAGCATTCTTTGGCTCATCACCCATCGGGACCAATCAGCGCAGCCTTGTTCAGACTCTTCGCTATCCCGGCTGTCGCCCTGATCTTTGCCAAGCGGTCAAGTTTCACGTGGGTTTTATTGCAGCTGGGCCACTCCTTCTGCCCGTTTGTTACAGTGGACAGCTCTGACCACACAGACAGAGTTAGGGGAGAGGGGAAGGCTGTGGGGGCAGAGGTGGGCTATCGAGGGCTGTGTGCGCATGTGCAGCAGCTGAGGGGCTCCCTGAGGACCGCAAGGCAGGCATCGCTTCCTACACATTCAGAGCACGGGCGGGAAGGGACCCATTACAGGCAGAGGGAAGGTTCGAAAGCCATTTAGAGCAAGTCATTCTGAAGGCACAGAGGATCTTTCCAGTGCGTGAAAGTAGGAAAAGTCTTGTCACCAGAAAACTTTTCTTTTAAATTAAAATATCACATAACCATTTTCAGAGCTTAAAGTAACAAGGATACCCTGTGGCTACTGCAGTGGTGGTAATAAATATTACATTTTGGACTTTCAAGGTCCAAAAGGTGCCTTCAGATAAAATGTCATCATTCCAGAGATTATTGTTGTGAAAATACATCCCTCTCAGCCTTTCCAGGTGCAATGAAATTGTGCTACTGACTGTGGCAAACACAGCTCCTGCAGCAGTGGCAGAACTGAGACACACGGCGGACCCTCCGACTGCTGGGGCAGAGCCCCCACAGCACAGCCGTCATCCCGGAGGCTACCCCAACCATCCCCTCTGGGCCTGGCACTGGGCTGGGCGCTGGTGGGGAGAAGCCCAGGGATTACAGTGCAGTGGGGGAGACACAGACAAGTCCAGTCATCACACACCTGGCTGCGAGGTTTCAGTGTAGATGCTAAGAAGCAAGGTTCAGAGTGCCTGTGGGGGCTGGGGTAGGAGGAGCCTGATCTAGCTGGGGGCGGCTGTGGGAGCGGCACCTGACATGTGGTCCCTATGACGAGCAGAGGATGGTAGAAAGCATGGTTGTTGAGGAGCAGAAATGCAGACAGAATGGCAGGTGCAAAGAGCCTGTGATGACAGAGCAGAGGGTCTGTGGCTAAGCCAGTGGGATGGAACCCAGAGAAACCATGGCTCGTGTGGATGACACTGGAGTGGAGTCCGCCCAGACAATTGTAAGACGGTGGTGAGATCTCTCTATCCAAGTTTTTAAATAAGTAAATGGTGTTTAAAGTCAGGTCATTGATGGAAATTTTGAAGTCAACTATAGTTTTAAAATTAATTTCATTTTACCATTTGTACATGGGGATCTTGGTTAAGAGTTTAAACAAAATGTAGAGGAATTCAATCATTTTAAAAAAGTCTGCATTTGGGGCTGCTCAAGGGGATAGAAAATCTCATTTAAAATATCCAACTTTAATAATATAAAATAAGACAATTTCGGGAATCACAAAAATCATATTTAGCAACCGATTCAGTACATTGTTAAATTTTACTGTGATGAAACAGTTCCTCCGTTCGTCATGCTTTGGGGAAGCACTTGTCGGAGGCTATGAAGGGCCACTTCCTTTCACCTCAAGACTCTGCGAGCTGCCCTGGGTTTTAGCCTGAGACTCGCCTGAAGAAAACGGTCTGTGATCAGAAGGGCACCTTTTCAGAGACTGGGAGCTACTTGCCACCTGAGTGCCTGGGGACTTGGTTGAAGGAGGAGCTGGAGGGCCCAGGAGGAGGCTGAGGGGTGGTGGGCAGCATCCAGGCAGAACGTGGCATGCTTTTCAAGGCAGAGAGATGTGCGAGGTTTGCAGTACAGACCGTTCCCCACAAAAAAGAGAGCATCTCAAAATCTTTTGGAATATATGACTAGTACTTAGAATGGTAAAGGGAAAATAAAGCTTTAAACTCACATTTCTTTCAACTTTAAAAGCTTTAAGAGATTTGGATTCTAAAGCTTACATGACGGAGGCGGCCCCAGTCCAAGACCCAGGGCCCGAGTCCTCCCCTGACGGTCCCTCTATACACCTGCCCCCACGCTCCCACCTGCCCATCTATGCACACACCCACTCACACTGATTCTAGCTTTGGTGCAGGGCTGGGCTGGTCTGGGCTGCGTGGGGAGGGGCTGACCCACACACCAACAAGATTTAAGGCTGACCGATCAATGCCACCACATCAGCACATGCAGGATCGCAAGGCCCCGCCGCTTCCTGGGGACAGAGGGCACAGCAAGGAAGAGTTCCTGTGGGACGGTGGTCCTCCACCTTGGCCCACGCAATAGCGTCCCTTAGGATCAGAATCTCAAGGAAGGAACCCAGGAGCCAGCATTTTCAGGGCTCCCCGGGATTCTGACGGGGAGCTGAGACAGAAGATTCTCACGGAGGCGACGCTGGAGTTGAGACTTGAAGGAGGAGCTGGAGGGTCAGGGAGGAAGATGTGGGACCGTGGGCAGCATCCAGGCAGAGGGCCGTATGCAGGAGGGGAGGAGGAAGAGGCAGCAGGAGCGACAGCAGGTGGCTGGACCTGGAGAGGCCCTCCTGCTCTCCCAAGGGCTTTGTCTGCGGCCACTTATCCCCTCTCCAGAGGGTGAGCCTGGATGCCCTGCAGCCTCACTGTGGACTGGACGATTGCAGGTTGTACAAGTTCCACAGAGACTGGTGGGCCTTCCCATGCCTGGAACAACCCTTGTGTCTGCTCCATCTTGGCTTGAAGCGATGACCTGCCCCCAAGAGGAAGCTCTCTCTCCCTTGAGATCCTGCATGTGTTACATGTAAGTCGTGGCCCCTGTCACGAATCCCAGTGTTGGGGGCTCAGGGCCCCTTACTGGGCCCAAGCACAGCTCCCTGGAACCTTCCCCACGCACAGAGAAGCCCAGCTCCCAGCCAAGCTCCCAGACAGCCTTGCTGCAAATGGCCTCTTTTCTTCAAACGGCTCTGAGGTTTCTTGGGGATCTCGGTGCGTATTTGTTGAGGAGAAAAATGGGAACTTGAATTGGGGATTCCAACAGAGCTTTGCAAAAATGCAAGTAGATCCTTTGCCTGAATCATGCTGATAGGGAACAGACTTGAGGAATTTCCCGTCTTTTTGCTAAAACTGCTAGAGCAGAAGGTCAGCACAGACGGAAGTAGAGTTAGAATCCAGTTCCCACACTACCCAAAGGCAAGGCCTTTGCAAAAGGGAGGATGCCAAGCCAGGGAGACGGGGTGCTGCACCCCATGATCCATATAACCGCTCCTCTCTTCATCAGCACCCGGCTGTGAGGCCCCCACAGCTGGCCGGGGGCCTTAGTGGAAGGGGTGGCTTGTGCGGAGGGCTTGCTGGGTGTGGGTGGTAGATGGCCATAAAGATACCCTCAGATGTTCCTGGAGAGAGGAGCGAGTACCCTTTCTCTTACCGGCTATCATTTTAGATACCTGGGGCTCAGAAGGAATTACTGACTCTTACAGTGGGTCTCAGGGGACCGCACTCCAGTCATGTGGTTTGCACACCAGACGTTTCACCCTTTTACCCTGTACAACTGCAACATGGTTTCCTGAAGGGAGCCAGATAAACAATAGTCCAGGAGTAATGACCAATAAATGTTGCATGCTTACATTTTTGAAACACTATGTTAGAAAATAATAAATAGTTTTCTTTGAGGCAAACTTCTGCAAAACCTCTAACAGCTGATATGCATTTTGGGCTCCTAATGGGGAGCTCCTATAAAGCACCTCCCAGATTTCAGCGACCAAAGAACATCTTTCTCCTTGCAGCATCTCTTGGGAATAGTGTCACAGAAAATACACTTTAGAAAATACAGTTTCATATCGATTTTAGCTCCAAAATAATTAGAATGAGTCATTATTATACGCAAATAATTACTGGGCAGCAAAGGGTCTATTTCATGTCTGATTCCCTGGGAAGCAGGCTTGTGCCAAGATGTTTATTGAGAGCGACCTTGGTGACAACACCTGTGAAGAAGCGAGGGCAGAAGGACTGGGCAGGGGGAGAAGTTAACTGTCTGGGAGGCATTTGCAAGGAAGCCCTCAAGGATCTCTGAAGGGAGCCCTGACCCTCAGAGCTGGGTGACACTTCCGAGCTCTGCCAGTCCTCTTACACTCCTCGGATATCGCACCCACTCCTCCCCGCCACCAGAATCCCGTCTCAGTTCACCACTGGCCAGAGAACTAGCAAGGCCACCGTTACTGCAGGCCAGGGCTTAACAGGGCTTTGCCCAGCACCTGGGAGAGAGTCCTCACTGCCTGCCACCGGGCCAATCCGATCCCCAAACGTCATTTCAAAGTCAGCTTCCTTCCTCGGAAGTGTTTCCCAGGAAACAGGAAGCAGAGATTTGCTCACAGGAAGTTGGTGGGGGAGCTCTTGGCAACAAGATCATGAGGAAAGGAGGGAAGAGAAGCTGAGAGAGAAGCTGAGCTGTGACCCTTCAGGACTGCCCCAGCTTGTGGCAAGGGGCTGAGCCTCGGTCCCTGCATGTGCACCAGGCTGTGGAGGCCAGCTATCCCTGGGGGACAAGTGTGACTTGGGGTACAGAGGCTCCCTTTAGCCAAGGGAAGCTCCCGGGGAGGGGCAGGCTGTGAGCCCTCGCCATGCTCCTGGAGTCTGGGGAAAGGGGTCTCTTTGTCCCGACAGGAGAGGATTGGGGTGGTGCCTCACAGCATCCACTGCCGGGAGTCAACAGAATGCCCGCGTGTGTCTGGCAGGGAGAGATTCAGATTAAGGGAAGACCAGACAGTACGCACATGGATCCAGATTTTAAGTGCTGACTTTCTCCTAAACATCAAAAACACTAAAATGCAGAATTTTAATAACTATATTTAAAAATTTGGTGATATACTCTCAATTTATTACCTGGCAACTTGGAATACAAATTTTTATTCTTAACGACTATTTAAAATTGAATATGGAAAAGATGTTAATTCTCCCATAATTACTCTATAATTTAATGACATTTCCACCAAAATCTTACACAACTTTTTTGAGAAACACAATAATTGATTCAAAAACTTATCTGGAAAGATAAGAGGAATGAACTCACTCTTCAAAATAATGAAAAGTATGTTACAGTTACAGTAATTATAAAAATATATAATTAGTGCAGGATAAATAAATAAAACAATAAAACAGTGCAACAGAATAGGGAACCAGAAACATAGGTACATTACAGGTAAATGTAACACACAGAGGAAATGATGGATTATTTAGCATAGGGTTTTAGAGCGACTTGATTTCTATCCAGGGACAAAAGAAAAGTAACTCTTGCTGGAACTCCATGACACATTTTACACATGGATTTTACATATTCTGCATGGGTTAAGCAATTAGATGTTAGGGGGCCGGCCCCGTAGTTGAGCAGTTAAGTTCACATGCTCTGCTTTGGTGGCCTGGGGCTCGCTGGTTCAGATCCTGGGCATGGACCTATGTACCACTCATCAAGCCATGCTGTGGTGGCGTCCCACATAGAGGAACCGGAATGACTTACAACTAGGATATACGACTATGTACTGGAGCTTTGGGGAGGAAAGAAAAAAACAGACGAAGATTGGCAACAGATGTTGGCTGAGGGCCAATATTCCTCACCACCCCCCGACACACAAAGACGATCTTCCCATTTCAAAACAAACAAACAAAAATTTAAATGTTAAAAGTAAAACAAGAAATAGTACCAGAAGAAGATATAAGATATAAAATCTATTTTTAATCCATAAAAGGCTATTTTTAATCTTGGGGTACAGAAGACCTACTGGAGAATGAGCCCTGAGTCCAACCGTGAAGGAAAAACGGACAATTTGCCTCACAATCGAGTCTCCTGGTGAGATGGAAGAGCTGGTGGAGACCACTGTTCTTACAGAGAAGATTTAGAAAAGCAAAAAATTGCATGAGGAAGCCATCTGCTTGAAGGCAGCAGAGTGAGGGACGAAGCACGGAGAGGTGAGGTGACTTGGCAGCAACTTTATTCTGGGGGTGCTGACCACTGCTGGACGTGGGCAGGAGACCGAGAATCCAGCTCCGACCCATGGAAA
Source organism: Equus caballus (assembly GCF_041296265.1). Lineage (NCBI taxonomy): Eukaryota > Metazoa > Chordata > Mammalia > Perissodactyla > Equidae > Equus > Equus caballus. The sequence goes on from NC_091684.1 coordinate 3,146,735, forward strand.
TCTGATGGTGGCATATAAATGAACCAGACGAACCTGTGTGAGGACTGAGGAGGCCTCAAGAATGGGGCTAAGCTTTCTTCTAGAAAGTTGGAAAATTCTAGGACTATCCTGAGCTAGAAACCAAAAGCCCATGCAGAAAGCCTCGGAGAAGCATGAGAGTTTCTGTCAGTTCCATGAGCTGAAGATTAGAATTTCTGACCCAATGGAGGTGGAGAACTCATCAAGCTCTTGGGTGAAAAACCTGGAGGCCCATGGCAAGGTTGGATTTGCACCAGCTTTAGGTGAGCACAGATGCTGGTGGGAGTGAGGTGATTAACTGCCCTCTGTGGGCTTAAAAGGAAAGATGAGTCCTCTCTGGAAGAGGGCAGCATCGTCAGATGCAGCAGTGCCTCGTACATAATGTCTACTACATAAAATGGTACCTCAGTGCACAGGACCACAAGGCTGAAACCAAAGAGGTAAAACAGACCACAGAAACAGATGAGAGATGATGCAGATCCTGGAGCCAGCTGGCAAGAACTTCAGTATAACTGTGGTTAAAATGCTAAAGAAAATAGACATAAAATGTCGCAAAACATGAAAAACTGGGGACAATTACCACAGAATGGAAATTCATAAAGATGAATCAAGTAGAGATTCTAGAACTCAAAAAATATTAACTGCGATGAAGAATTTGTTGGATGGGTGTTGGGCGGATTTCCAATGGGATGTATTAGGAAACCGGGAATCAGGTCAACAGGATCTATCCGAACTGAGGCATCACGGGAAAGAGTCGTGGAAAAGAGAGAGTTCAAGGGAAAAATCAGGCATGCTGTGAAGTTCTAAAAGATTTGCAGTTGGAGCCCCAGAGTGGGAAGATAGAGTAAATGGAAAGAAGCGATGTTCTATGAGTAATGAACAAGAGTTTTCTGAAGCAGGGCAGGGGTTCACCAAGGCTGAGGTGGCTAGGATTTGCAAGGCAGAGTCCTCCCAGGAGGGAGTTTCTCAGAGAAAGAGCTGCAGACATGCGCTCCAGGGTCCCCTTGAGTCCTTGCCTGAACATGCAAGATGCGTGGGGTGAGACTTCGTGAGGCTGACAAGGAACGTGGGCACAGAGGCCGAGGGCAGAGTGAGGAGCAGGTCCTGAGGTCATAGGGGCGTTCAAGCTCCGACCAGTCAGACCAAGAGTCTGTGCTCACATTCTCTGCTTTCATGATGGACTCAGGATGACTAAACCTGAGAAACAGCTACTCTAGATTTGCTCTAAAATGGCATCAAGTCCAGCAAATGTTGGAATGGGCAGACGTTTCACCGCCTCTTGCCCCATTATATACACAAAGTTTAGGTTAAAACAGCAGTAGATCAAAGTGTGAAAGCTTAAAATATAAAACTTCTCAGAAAACGTAAGAGAAGACTTTGGATTAGGCAAAGATTTCTGAATCATTCTCAATCATAAATAGGAAAAACTTTTAGTTGGACTTCATCAAAATAAAAACTTCTCTTTGTCCAATACCATTAAAATAGGAAAATCAATCCCATGGACTGAGAGAGAATATTGGCGATACATATAATACATATAATGGGCAACAGACTTGTATTCAGCACATAAAAAGAACTCTTGCAACACAACATGAAGAGAAATGACCTATGTCTTAGCCAGCTCAGTCTGCTGTAAGATAGACTGTGTGGCTCAAACAATGAACACTTATTTCTCAGAGTTCTGGCGGCTGGAAGGTGGAGACCACGGAGCTGCAGGGCGTGGTTCTGGTGCAGGCTCTCTTCTTGGTTTACAGACGGCAGTCATCTCCTATGCTCACATAGGGGAGAGAGAGATCCCTCGTCTCTTCATCACACCATAAGGGCACTGATCCCATTCAGGAGGGCTCCCCCCTCATGACCTAATCACCTCCCAAAGGCCCTGCCTCCAGTAGCATCACACTCGGGATTCAGGTTTCATCATATGAGTTCCATGGGGACATAAATATTCAGTCCATGGCAACCTAATTAAAAACAGGCAAAACATAGACGCTTCTCAAAAGGAGATATTTGGATGATCAATCAACACATTAAAAGACACAACATCATTAGTCCTCAAGGAAATGAGAATTAAACCCACAATGAGCACTTTCTACTCAATTTTGCTGTGAACCTAAAACTCCTCTAATAAACAAAGCCTAGGGGGCCTGCCAGTGGTGTAGTGGTTAAGTTCACATGCTCCTCTTTGGCAGCCCAGGGCTCACCAGTTTGGATCCCGGGTGCGGACATGGCACTGCTTGGTAAGCCATGCTGTGGCAGCATGCCACGTATAAAGTAGAGGAAGATGGGCATGGATGTTAGCTCAGGGCCACTGTTCCTCAGCAAAAAGAGGAGGATTGGCAGCAGATGTTAGCTCAGGGGCAATCTTCCTCACACAAAAAAATTTTTTAAATAAAAATAAAAAACAAAGTCTGTTAAAAACAAAAACCACAATGAGTTACCATTATCTATGTACTGGAAAGGCTAAAAACTTTTTTTAATGACAATACGAAGTAAAGTGAGAACACGGAACAACTGGAAATTTATACTTCAGAAGTTGGGAGTGTAAAATTGTGCAACCTGCTTGGAAAATGGTTTGGCGGTTCTGATAAGGTTAAATACACACTTGCCGCATGACCCAGGAATTCCACACCTAGGCATTTACCTAAGAGAAAGGAAAACAGTAAGTTCAACACAAGACTTTTTGAATGTTTATGAATGTCCATATCAACTTTACTCACAATAGTACAAAACTGGAAATGATCTTAATGGTTTTCAACAAGAGAATGAATAAACATGTTTTTGGAATATCCATACAATGGAATAATACTCAGCAATAAAAGTGAATAAAGTACTGATTTACATGGTAACATAGATGAATCTCAAACACATGATTCTCAGCAAAAGGAACCAAGACACAAAACAGTACCTACTGCATAATTCCACTTATATTTATATGGAATTCCAGAACAACCAAACCAATCTATAAAGACAGAGGTAGGTCAGTGGCTGCCTGAGCACAGGGGTAGGAAGCATGACCAGAAGGGACATTAGGGACTTTCTGAGGTGGTGAAGATGTAAATATTTGTCAAAACTCATCAAACTATTCACTTAAATGTATCTTATAATATGTAAATGGTACTTAAACAATCTTGATTTAAAACTTTAGAACCCTTATGTATGGCTGGTAGGAATGTAAATTGGTACAAATCTTTTAGAAATCTATGTGGCAGTTCTACTAAACTGAAAATAGCATATAACCAAGCAATTCCATTCCCAGATAAGGATCCAACAGAAATGCATACATGTGTTCAAGAAAATGCATGAACTAGAATGTTCATTGCAGCATTACTGGCTACAGGTCCACACTGGGAGCAGCCAAGATGCCCATGAATGGTGGAGAGGATCACAACAGAACACGGTGTGGCAATGAAGTGGACAAATTGCAACTACACGTAATGACATGGGTAAACATCACAAACCTGATTCTGAGAGTAAGAAGACAAACACAAACATGTACCCCCGTGTGATTCTAGTTATATGGAGCCCAAAACCAGGCAGGGGGACTCTGGGCTGCCACAGGTCAGGATTTGGGTTTCCTTAGGGCAGCTTGGGGTGTGGTGACCGGAAATGCCCTCAGGGTCTTCTGCAAATGCACTAATGACGTTTCTTGATCTGGCTGCAGTCATACAGATTGTCCAGCTTGTGAAAGTTCATCCTGCTGTTCTCTTATTATTTGTGCAGCATTCTGAATGTTTAATATACTTAACAAAAGCTTTACATAGAATGTCAAAAAAGAAGAAAAACATAAATGTACCAGTAGAATAAGGGCGAAATCTTTTGCTAGAATTCAAGCAATACAGTGGGACTGAAAATGTGTCAACCTAAGTGGACGGTGAGAGAGCACTGTGGGGCGAGCAAAGGTGACCGAGACTGGGAAAGTGACTGGAGACTCGAAGCTCAGCCACCACTCCTGATGGACTCGGCATGGATCTGATCACTAACTTTTTTCCTTTTCATGTGTAGAATAATCTACCATGTTTGTTTGTGTGTGTGCTCTTGTATACGCAAAAATAATTCATGACTTACATGAAAAGTTTCATTATGACTTCTCCTGAAGAACATACTCGGGTGTGTGGGGAGAGACACGTTGTATTGATCTTTCACTAGGACATTAAGCATTTACCAGCCATTTTACCAACCCATTTATAATAAACTAAATAACTTCAGCACAGAGAATGGACACATCTTTATGCCAAATCAGTGGCTGTCCTTTGTCAATTAGAGAATGTGATAGAAAGACAGAGCCTGTACGTAATAGGGGTAAACCGAACAGACGTGAGTTTTGAGGGCAGCATGCAGGGTGAACCGCAGACAGAGGGGAGGAGCCCACATGAGAGGAGGAGCCTGACCATGAGTGGACGGAGGCACCTCGCCTCACCTGGGTCCCAGAGAGAAGTGCCTGCTTACCCTGGGCATCGTTTAGCTCTGCGGTCTCTTATGCTATTTTATAGAACATGCTCTCCAAACTTATTCTGTGCTTGAGGAAATGATCATTTATTTGTCAGAAAAATTATTAAAAAATAGACAGCCTGGGAAGAAAAGAGATGTTGATCAGGCGTGTCAGTTTTTTCTGCAGAAGCATATCGTTGATTCAAAATCAGTGATGCTGAATACTGTTTAGTAGAAACAAGTAAATCTCTCAATGTGTGAGACAAACTTAAGCTTGGAAACTCTAGTGCTGTGGTTAGATGGCACCAACTCCTGCAATTTTTGCAAAGGGACAGACTTGGAGGGAAATAGAGGAGTGCACATTCATTGTTTCAGTAGGGTACCCTAAAGTGAGCGGTGGAGAATGAAAAGCTGGGTGGGCTCATTGGGACTTAGTACTTTCCTCCTCATGTTTAGATTTCTATTCACAGTGATTAAACATCTAATAGAAAAGATAAGAGAGGGAACAATCTTAAGTTATTCCAGATATTTCATATCAGCAATATAACTTAATCCTATGATAATTTTTCAAATGAAGAAATTGGAGTACAGAGAGGTGAAGCCACTCAGTTAAGCAGAGCAGATAATTTGGACACCAGCAAATCTATTTCCAAACTCTGTGTTTCTGCCTCTATTTCATGCTGGCTTTTTGTTTTTTAAAGACTTGGTTTTCATTTTTCAAATACCACCATTACCTCGCAAAGCAGAACACCTGTCATTGGATGTCTTTCTCTCATTAAGTTGCTAAGTGCTCGATGGCAGCCCCGTTACGTTGCAGCCCTTCAGAGAATTTCACACCAGAGAATGGGCTCTAGAACACGCTCACCCTATGCATGAGTGAGGGATGTTTTCATTCTCAGCATCTTCCCGCATGCACATCCATATACACATCCACTACAGCAAAGTAACAAACTGCTCTCAGTGTCCTGTTTTAAGGTGTGTAACAGCAACACTCCACTGATGGCTAAGGGGGAGAGGAAATGCTGTTTGGTGAAGGAGGTGACTTACTCTGGAAAAAAGTATCGTTCCAATAACCAAGGAATAGAATGCTTAAGATGTTTCAAATTCTTGTGTAGAACTGACTTTCATATAGCACTCCTTTTGTGAGCCACAAGAAAAAAATCAGTGGGGCAGAAATGATAATTTAATTTACATGTTGGAAAAGCAGCCAAGAAAACAGAACAGCTTGAGAATATGATGCTGCCAAATAGCAGGACTTAAAAATTCATTTCAACTTTGTAAAGAAAATATTTCTCCTCCTCCTTCTGCAGAGCCCAGAAGGAAAGTTTCAGGAGCCCCAAGGGCTGGGTGGAATTGGACAGTCGGCACGAGGCACCTTGGAAGCCATAGGATGTGGTGGTATTGATCACGAGCTGCCTAGGTGGCCATTGTCCAGAGTGGGAGGGACGCCTAGGAAATGTTTAAAACAATGTTCTATGGTCAAGCATCATTCGCTGTCTGTGGTCCTGAAGCTGCAGGAGAGCTTTGCTTCATCAACTAACAGAACAAATGAATGACCATCACATTGGGGTTGAGAAAGCAGGTTTTGGCTCACAGACTCAAGGTCTAGAAAAGTTATATTTGATGAGGTAGACTGTTAGAACATCTTCCTACAGCGAATGCTCAAGAGCGGGCACCGTGTCTGATTCATCCTTACTTCCCCTTGTGTGCCACTGGACCTGGAATGTAATAGTGCTCAGTTGATGTCTCTTGACTAAAGGAATCCAAATAATGCTGATCCAGCAAAATAAAAATAAGTCTCCGACCTTCCTGGGCATGCCTGTGTCCCAGGCACTGTGCCAGGACCCATAAATGTTCACAACTGATGAGGAACCTGGGGTTCTTAGTGGTGAAGAAACCTGGTCAAGGTCTTGCCCCCAGGTAGTGGTAGACCCACGATAGGGTGTCAAATCTGCTTGTCTTCTGGAATTGAAACCTCTTCTCTTTCTAGGGTCCTGTGATTATAATGGAACACCCGGATGTGAGAGAATAAACACCACTTTTAATAATTTGTTAGCTTAGAAACAGAAGGGACAGGAGGTGTAAATGGCCAATGAGCATAGCATGGAAAGTTGTGTGTGAAACAGAACGTTGGATGTGTTTTCTCCGCTATGGAGGCTCTGGATGTCATGTGCTTTGCTCTGGATTTCCCTGTGCATGCTATGTACCACTGGGCACCAAGTATAGGTCCTCAAAGACCCACACCTTGTCTCAACATGGTCCCAGTTTAGTGAGGGCAGCTGACCCATGGGAAAACATGAAATATGGTGTAGCACATGCATGTTAGAGGAAATTTCCTGTTGTCTTGAGGAGTGTCAAAGATGGTTTGTCATCCCTTTTGGGGGTCTTCAGATAGATATCACTAGAAAGGTGCATCTGACCTAGATCTCGAAGAAGGAGCCAGAGTGGAAGATAAGGGAGAAAGGGCATAGAGCTTTCAGAAGAGGGAAGCTCATGGCTGCGTGGTACAGAGCACACAGTGAGGGAGGACCAGGAAGGAGCTGGGAGGGGAGACGGGATGGTGAAAGATTTTGTGTGCAGTATCAAAGGTGTGATGTCAAGCATGGCAGGTGTTGGTTTGACAGAAATGACTCTACAAGTCATATGGACGATAATATGCAGTGGGAAGTTGCAACAGGAGATCTGAGAGAATTTGGCTGTTGTCTCTCACTGTGACTTATAGGAAGCAAGAAGCAGAGGATGGAAGCTGTTTCAGAGGGCAGAGCAGGATCTAGAGACCTATTAGACTGTTTAGACATGGGCAGCATGGGACACTCAAGTAGTGAAATGGTGCTAAAGTAGAGAGGGCATTTGGGAGAGGCTGGGGGCATCTGAATTCCTGAATAAGAATTCAGAAGAGGACAGATATTAAGGCATCTGGGAAAAAGATAATGAGCTTTGGGCATTATCTGGATGCATCTGGAGGTATCAGCTATGCAGCTGGAACTCAGCAGAGCCTAGAGTTCAGGGGGTGGGAGATCAGGGCAAGCACTATTTGGGGGATTCAGTAGCTTGTGGGTGAGGTTACTCAGGGAAGATAAGTGAAGTGGGAAGAGATGGCAGAGAGTGGATGAATCTGGGAAACACGACAGGGTAAAACTCCGGCTGTGAGAGACCAGGTAGAGTCATGAGGTGTGGGTGGAGAAGAGTAGAATCTGGAAACATTGGGCTCCAAGAGACAAGAAAATGGTGGATGGATGCAGTGAGGTAGAAGTGGAGGCAAAGTGAATGGAGAGAGAAAAGCCATCACCCGTCATCATGCTTGGGATAAATCTCAGTCTGGAACCCTGTCAGACAAGGCTGATGCTGCAAAGTGTGAGAATGCTCTGCCATGTCTTCCTGTCTGTAATTAAAGTTCCTGGTGCTGAAAAAAGGTTCTGAATGAGTGAAGATGGGAATGAATCTCTTCCATAAGACCGAGGTATGTCACAGAAACTGTCAAAGTGCATAAAATGATGCCTGGTACAGATTTGCATCAGTTAAATTCTCTGTTCTAATGAGGCTCCATTGGTTCATTTGGCAAAAAACTAATTGAGAGCAAATATTGCCATTAAAACTCTCAAGACTACTGTCCTAGGGCATTAATGATTTGGGAACTAGCAATGCCAAGAATTCCCTGAATGATGGCTCCTGAGCTAGTGAACATCAAGGGCCAGTTGTTCTCAAGTCCATACCCCTCTAGTGCTGCCACACCAATCCCTCCCAGGTCTCAAGGGCAGCTGTCTTGCTTCACAAAGGATGGGACCCCTTCTTCACCCATGATGATGCTAGGACCCTACAGACAGGACTGCTCCTCCTCCCCTGGGAAGTTGGGACTCTACAATAGCTGTGGCCTTGGATCCAAAGTTGTTGCCTCCAGTTGCACCGACACCTCCTGGGGGACTTCTTGGTTGCAGGATGTCTTGGTTTAGAGCAGAGCCAGTGCTGAGGAGCAAATGTGCTCCTCACTTCATCTGTGGGAGCATTTGAGGAAAGATTGTGAGAAAGCACTCATCTCTGAAATCTCCTCTCTTAACGAGTGATTGCCACTTGGCAAGAGAGCCCTCCCTCAGGCATTCCCTTTCTCGACAGAAACTTCTCTGAACTAGAACCAAGTGTTCATGAACCACTTCTTGTCCAAATATTATTGAACAGATAAAATTGAGAGAGAATAAGCCAGAATATTTTCTACATAAAGTTAGCAGGATTTGCCTTCTCAAATGCAGGTGAGCCTGAATTTTTGCAAGAGGTACCTCCTCTTCTGCCTCCAGAGGTTGAGCAGTGGTTGGATCTCATCGGGCACAGGGGGACCATCCAGGCTGGTCCTGAACCAATAAAGGGGTAGAAGTCCTTGGCAGGGCAGGCTGGAGCCTCTGGGAAGTGCTGAGTCTTCTTCAGCCTTGTAAACAGCCACATTTCCCCACCACAAGAGTCTTTAGATGACCTTATCCACTCTTGGTTCCCGGACTCGCTATGGTGGTTTTGCTCCTCTGTGTCTCCTGATGGGAACGCCATAGTAGGCCATTCACACTCTTCAACAATGCCCAGGCCTTTTCTCCTTCCCAGCCAATGGAAGGAGCATCCTCCTGTGACTCCTCAGAGTTAGATGGGCCACACAACTAGTTGGGGGCAGAAGTGATATGCATCACCTCCAGGCCAAGCATTTAATCATCAATGTGAGACCATCCAGCAGATGGAGGAAGCTGAGTGTCCAGAAGATGCAGCTTCTAGTCTGGGCTTTATCTCTGATTGCTGAGTCACCACTTGAAGGAAAGTTGTCCCTGGAGAGTTCCGAGACCCACGGTGGACCTTGCATGAACAAGAAATTCAGCTTTGTTTGCCAAGCCCTGAGATAAAGGAGCTGTTTGTTACTGCAGCTTAACCTCACCTATGCTGACAAGTACACCTGTCTTGAACACTTACAGCTCTCTTCAGAGTACCATGCCAAGAGTCTGACCCTCCGTAAAGGGCTCTTTTCCTCTCCTACCCACCATGCTGAGCTCCCACCTGCTCCTTTGGGCTCCTGCTGTTACCTGAATAGAGCTCTCGTTAGGCACTTTGTCATTCTTGGTTACAACTACTTGTTGAGGTGTCCGCCTCTCCCTCTCCAGCGTGAGCTCTGTAAGTCAGGCATCAAGTCTGTCTTATTTATTGTTATAGCCCCAGTGTGTGTTCAGGAATATTTGTTGAACAAATGAGTGAATGAAAGCTTCGCACAGAGAATAAAAATTGTGTAATGCAAATGACTACTCACTAATTTATCGTTGATGTGAATTAGGAGCATTTTGTGTTGGATTTGTTTTAAATGAGACACATATAATGCTGCTAGAATTTAATTTTAACTAAGCAGACACTTCTGCTGAAGTTGTTTTTGGTTTAATCTTTTAATGTCTCACGTTGTTCATGAACAGTTCTGCTTGCTCCTTTCTCTCCAGCACTGTGGGAGACTGGAGGATGGCCTGGCTTTCATGAGCAGATCTTGCATCTGCCTCACAACGTAGTCAGCTAAGATGTGAGCAGACGCCTTTCTAAGTGGGGCTCCTCAGGGGGGCGGGGATGGTGGTTCTCATTCCAGGGTATCAGACGAGCTGGGAGGGCTGGATGCAGGTGGGAGAGGTGTCTGTCTCGCGTGGTGTTTTATACGTGAAACGAAGGCTGGAGTTAGTCTTCGGTAGAGGGCCCTGCTCTGGTTCTATTAACTGCTCTCTCACCCATGTACTCACTCAGTTCTTCACTTTTAACTCACTGTGAGGGAACATTGGAGATCCATGGTGAACAAGACACAGCCCTTGTCATCAAGGAGCGTAGAGTTTCTTTCCCTGGTCCTCAATATGCTTAGTCAGATTGTCTACAACCTTTCCCCACTAGAACAGAGGCAAACACACGCTTGTGCATATGCATGCACACAGGGGTACAAACATGCATGTGCACATGCACACCATGTGCACAAACACATTTGTGCACTCATGCATGAACGGGCATGGCTGTACACACAGACCCACAGAGACAAACATGCATGCATGCATCTACACAGATACATGTGCACGAATATGTATGTGCACACATGCATATGCAGACATGCACACACAGACCCACAGACACAAACACGCATACACACCTGAACACAGAGATACACATGCATACGCATGTGTACACATTTGCAAACCTATATATGTGCAAGCATGTATATACAGATCCACATGCACACAGATCCACATGCACAAACATGCGTGCACAGACACACAGGTGACACACATACACACCTTCAGACTCAGCTCAGTAGGAGTGGGCTGCCATGTCCACATGCCCATGGGAGTGGGAGTGCCCTAGTGGCAGAGTTCTGCACCTGGCAGCTAAGCTGGAACCTTCAAAGGAGCCACGGGTAACCACGGACTGTTTTCCAGCAGATGCAGTGGCGCTCTGTCACTGTGCTATGTTGACAAGTTTCCTGAGCACTGATACTGCAATCATTACTTAACGGAAGGGACATTATCTGCTTTGCGGAATTTTGCCAAGTGCTTTTCCTCAACTTCAAAAGAAAGTCTAGTCAGCCTGCAGACCATGCGAGGAGATAATCAACTGCCTTCAAGCAGTAAAATGGCTGAGACGTGACAAACCACTCAGAGAGCAGGACGGGAGAGCTCTAGTGCAGACTGGGAACACCCCCGTGCTCCCCTCGCCTCGATGGAAGCCATCATGCTCTCACGAGTGCATTTAATTAAGAGAGAGTTAAAAATTGAGTGGGCGCCTGTTCAGATGATTCAGATAGTCTTCCTTCTGAAATCAATGGGGATGCCTCCCGTTTGTCTGTTTGAAATTTTCCAAGGGGAACTGACTCAAACAACTCCATTATGAGACATTAAAGAATAATTTTCATAATAGAGAATTAAAAAGTGAAGAGAACCCTCAAATTTGGAGCCCCCTTGTGGTGCACATGAAGCTTTACCAAATGTTTCACTCTCTTTCCATGGGAGGAAGTCCCCTCCACTGGTCAAAACCTTCGCTCTGGATAGGGCACACAGTGCACCCGGCATGGGATGCTCACTCAGGCACGAAACTCTATTTGAAAGAGTAACATTCTCTATTCTTCTACCACAGCCACAAATAACTGAAAGGAAAGGAAAGGAAGCCACAATAACTAAGGAGTGGCATTGAGGTAGCTAACTACCTTCTCTTGTGGGCTGCCCTCTTGGGCTCTCTCACTGACATCCGCAGCAGTTGATCCTTTCAGGCCGGGAAACAAAGTCATTGACTTGGGTAGAAAGGCTGTGACACACAGAACTGAGGACTGAATTCCAGAGACAAGGGAGGAAATAGCCCACCACCGTCTCCCTTTTTGAGGAAAACAAAATAACCCTCAGAGCTGGGGTGTATTTGAGTATGAGCTGTAGAGCCAGAAAATCAGCAGAGTATTTCATGTTAATGTGGACGATGAAAACAGTTATGCTGAGTAGACATATTTCCCCACTGAAAATCTGCAGTAATTGATTTTTAAAGCTCCTGTAGAAAATGCTATCTTTCCCATTTATTTCTCTGTTGTTGAAATTCACTTTCATTGTGAGCACATTTCTGATCCTATCCCCTTATATCCCTATGCAATAACTAATAATTGTGTCAGATTCTTTTGCCAGAATGTGCCCTCATATTTCTTCACCGAAACCTTCATTTGCAAGCAGTGGGCTGCTGAGCAGAGCTGGAAGGAAGAAGTCAGAGACTATCTTTGCAGAATGACAGAGAAACGATGTGAACGTTTGACTGATTTTCAAATGCCTGACAAATAATTAGTAAAAAAGGATAGCTTCTGTTTACCCAATATCTCTTTACAATATAAAATATGTTCCATCTCCCAAACCTGTAGTCGTCATTTGGGAGCTGGAATCTGGAGCAATCTGCTTGGTCTTAAGTGGTGTCAGAATTCCACATTGAACCTTGTGATTATAATGAGGTGATGTGTGATTCAGGGTAATTCTGGGGTGTCCCTCATCAAGACGTGAGCAGTATGGTTTCTCTAAATGCATGTGTGTGGCAGCGGCGTGAGAGTGCTGTCATCTTTGATAACCGTCATTTGTTCTGGGTCCAGCATTGAGCCAATAGCAAGGGCTGCACCCGGGATAATGGAGGCCCAGGTGGTGCTTAGTGGGGGCCAGCCTCTCTCATGCGGAGCTCCAAGTAGGATGAGAATCAGGGTGCAGATGACTGACTTTATGAACACAGAAACAAAAATCAGAAGAGCAGCTTTTTCACCAGTGGGAGACCTTAGCTTTGCATTTCAGTCGAACTGCCATGTTTTTGGAAAGCATCCCAACTGAAGGAACATGAACCCTGTGTTGTGTTAACCCAGTCTTGGCCTAAATTTTTAATAGTGTCCAGCAATTTTAACACTGGTAAGATTTGTGGGGTCGGTTTCCAATGTTTAGGATCCACTGGATCAATATTTCTGGGACTCTTTGTCCCTGGTCTCCTCCCTCTTAATCTTTATCAAATGCCTACTCATCAAACTCTTGGTATTAGGAGAAAGCGGGGACCTCAGTTCAGACAGGGAGGGTTTATCAAATGATAGGACTCCATGCACAGCGCATTTTCCCTGTTGAGCACATCATGGGGTGAGAACATGGAAACCTAGAGTAAAGAAGTAACTGATCCATGGTCCCAGTGACTGACGAGCCCCCGTGACGAGGGAGAATGGAGTTCTGGTAGTGCATTCTGTGGAATCTTGAGTTCTAGGGGGAAACAACGTTACTGAATCACAGATGGAGTCTGTCTCCCTGCCACATGCTCACCATCTTTATTCCCACAGAGAGGTCTGTGATGGGGGAAACAGGCACGTAAGGTCATTGGCTGCATCCTGTTGGAGGCCATTTTCCCTGCTGGCTGTCATTCTCAGTTCCATGCTGAGCCACTTCCAGGGGAAGGCTGTCTCTGCCTGACACTGAGCTATGAGCTGCCGCGGACTGAGATAAACCGATTTTTAAGGAGGACTATTATCCCACTCCATGGCAAAGGGGAGAAGAAAAGCTATTGGCTCATGCTGGAAAAAAGTCCCAATAGATCGGAAACGCACGGCATTTGGCATTGCTTCAAAGCACTTTCAGCTTCTATTTTAATAAGGTGACATGGAATATAACCCCAGATTTCTTTTTAAACTCAAAATGGAATATCTCTTCAGATGTAAAAATAAGTCCAAATGTTAGGTGGAGGGGTTCTGAATTATAAACTAGATGCTCCTTGGGTCGCCCTGTGACTTTGAGCCCCAAATTGGTGCAGTGAATGTGATCATTATCTTCTGCCAAGCAGAGCAGAGAAGAGAGTCCCCAGTGCTGCACGTCCCTTGACTTCTGTATCATTAAGCGGTGAGATGGCAAAAGCAAGCTGCTGGCTCAAACTTTAGGAGCGCCGCAAAATTGGGTTGCAATGAGAAGAAAGCTCTCGCTGCAGTTACTCCGGGATTCCTTCGTTAACAAGTATTCCAGCCAACTGTGCGCTCAGCGCTGTCTGTGGTGCTGAAAGTACCACAGGGAAGGAGAGACATTACAAACCCCGGCCTGCTTGAGAGGCCTGAATGAATCCAGCTCAGATCTGCGGAGACTGGCCCGGGTCACGGAACCATATGCTAACCAGGTGAGCAATAATAAATGCATCATGTTTTAAGACTAAAAAACCCCACCAACAACAAAGTCTCTCTCCTCTCAGAACTTACAGCTTGCATTCCAGTGCGTAGACAAAGACAATGAACGGAAAATAAATGAAAGCTGGGGTACATTGGGTGGTAAATGCTATGGGGAAAACTAAGCAGATGTGAAGGAGGGGTGAGCCGTGGGCATGCCCGTGCGCAGCAGGGGCACAGCCCCAGGTGAGTGTGTGCTGGCAATTTAGAGGGAGGGCGAGGAGGCCATGTGGACCTTAACTAGTGGGAGGGAGTGTGAGAAAGGGGGAGAGTGAGGAAGGGAGAGTCGAGCACAGGCTGAGCAGGGCCTGGCCAGCCAACTAAAGACCTTGGCTTCCGCCTGAGCAAGACAGGCGCCACGGGAGGGCTCTGACCCGAGCAGCACCATGATGCCTCATGACCAGTAAGAAGGTCCTCTAATGTGAGCACAGACTGGAGGGTGCAAGGAAGGAGGAGGAGGAAGCTGCGGTGATGCGGGAATGAGGTGAGAACTGTGGGGGGAGGGAGTGAACAGTGGTGGGACCCCAGATACACCTGCAGGGAACGTTGAGAGTGTGTGCTTATGAAGTGAACATGGGTATGAGGGAAAGCGAGGAGCCACAATGCCACCAGGCTGTGGCCTGAGCTTTGAAAGGACAGGTAGAAGAAGACAGTGAATGTAAGTTGTTACTGGGCAGCGGTCAGCCCACTCGAGGGCCGGGTCCTGGATCTGAAGTGAGAACTTTCCACCTGGCTCTGTGTCTCTCCAGCCACATCCAACTGAGGAGATGCAACAGGTAATGGCGGGGGTTGGGTTGAATCCGGTAGGTGGTTTGGCCAAAAAGAGGGCAAAGGAGGGAAGGTGCATGCAGAGGAGTGACTGCAGCGGTGACACATGGGGCGTGAGCTTGGAGGAGGGAGGCGAGGACGTGGGGGCAGAAGGGACCTGGAGAACTACTGTGGTCAGGAGGCAAGCAGGTGGGGGCATCAAAGGCAGGAAATGGTGTTCAGGGATGAGCACCCTGGGTCCCCTGGTTACAAGTGAGCTCTGGTTCTTGGTGATGCAAGGCTAAGTGTGTGAACCTGGAAGGGAGTAGCCAAAGTGAGATGAGAGAGAAGGTGCTGGAGGAAGGAAGCTCAGGAAACCGTATGTCGATCACTCAGGCAGAAATTGAAAGAATCACAGGTTAGAGTTGGGTAACGCTAAAAGCGACTGAGTCGGGAGTAGAATTGGTTGAGAAATGGGTGTTGAAGGTGGATGTATGTTTACTAGGCAACACATTAACAATTACTGCTCTGAAGCGTGGGAACACCGAAAACCAAATCAAGGAGCTCGTTCTCCTCTGGGAGTCCTGTGGATGAGGGATGGGGCCAACAGTCCCGACATCACAGATGGACCCAAAGGCCTTGGCTGATGGTGGGTGGATGGCAGAAGCATTGCTGTGTAGTCATCCACCCTCTGCACACTTGCGGCACCCGGCAGAGATGGGAGCAGGCTGTGGGGGAGCATGGGGAGGAAGGAGGGCAGGGAAGCATCTGATCATCAGAAAATACCCCACAGCTGTGGGGTAGAACTCTCCAGCTGAGCAACCCTTCTTGTTTGTCCTCACCTGTTAGGCAGGTCGAGCTAGTATTATTGATTCTGATTTTCAAGTATAGAAACTGAAGTTCAGGGAACTTAAGTGACACCCAGGGCTCCAGTCCAATGGAGCTGGGACTCAGACCCTGGCTTTCTCCGCAGCGTGTTGGTTCTTCCCACTAGGCTAGTAGAGAACCACCCCAAGCAGCTGCCCTTGAGAAGCAGCTGCCCTTGAGAAGCAGCTGTGGAGATCAGAATGGGGTCCAGGCAGCCTGGGCAGAGGCCGGCACACTCTGGGAGGGGGCAGCAGCCCTGGCCGCGGCCCTGAGGCTGACTCTGAGCCCAAGATGGGAAGGACTGCTCCCTAGGGAGTCAGAGCCCTCCTGGGCCAGTCCTACCTGTGGCACAGATCCGCGTGCCCCTGGCTCATCTGGGAGGACCCCTGCCTATGCAGGTCCCCGGTCACTCTCTCCACCTCTTCCCCTTTCTCCACCAGCACCTCTCTATGGTCTCAGGGTGCCCTAAAGGGAGTGGCTTCCGTTGTCTGTCTGATAGGGTCTGGGGGCCACCCCTTATCCAGCTCTGAAAGGAGAGAGCTTGGGGTGTCCAAATGGACCTGAGGCCCTGCACCCACAGCCCCCATGTGAACCAGGGTGAGGAGGGTCCTGGAGTTGACCGAGCAGCACCCTGCTCCACCACACCTCGAGGACGGCCCTGGCCTCTGCACGGAGACCTTTTGGCCTTGTTTCTAACTCTGAAGACAAGAAAACAGGGGTGCATCTATTCTCAAGTTGGACCCTGAAAAATTTGATTAGGGCGATGGTCAGTCTTGTGTGTCAACCTGGCCAGTCTATAGTGCCCAGTGATTGACTCAAACTCTAGTCTAAGTGTCGCAGTGGAGATATTTTGTAGATGTGGTTAACAGCTAGACTCAGTTGACTTTAAGTAAAACAGATTACCTTCCACAATGTGGGTGGGCCTCATCCAATCAGGTGAAGGCCTTAAGAGCAAAAACTGAGGTTTCCCACCAAAGGAGAAATTCTGCATCAAGACTGCCACATGAGCTCTTGCATGAGTTTCCAGCCTGCCATACAAGAGTTCCCACTTGACAGCCCCCACAACCCTTTAATTTCTTAAAATCTCTCTCTCTCTCCCTCCCTCCCTCCCTCCCTCCCTCTCTCTCTCTCTCTCTCTCTCTCTCTCTCTCTCTCGCTCTCTCGCTCTCTCGCTCCCTCCCTCCCTCTCTCCCTCTACCTCTCCCCCTCCCTCCCCCCTTCCCTCTCCCCCTCCCCCCACCTCTTTCTCTTTCTATAGAGACACACGCACACACACACACACACACACTTCTGGTTGTCTTTCTCTAGAACACTCTAACTGATACAATTAGTCATAACAAAACCCGTGAATGCAAAAGGCCTTTCTTTTACTTTCTCTTGACAAGTATCCAGAGGGACATTAACCTTCCCCCACAAACACCTACCCAAATGTCAGACAAAGTGGCTGTAATCAGGGGCTGGTGCTGAGGGAGCGGGACTCATCTGCCGCCTGCTTCATACAGGACCATGGAACTATGGGCTGCTTCTGTATGTGGGAGAATTTCATGAGACACGGTTAGTTCCGAAGGCAGAATTATAAATAAACAGGCTGTTTGAGTGTTGTTGAGTCCATTCACTCACCCCTTGATTTATTCCCCAGAAGCTGCCTCTGCAGGATTTCATTGAGCTGAGACTCTAATCACTTAATTTTTCACCAGGCTATTTTGTAACTGAAAATCAAATTCTACAAAAAACTAAACATTTATTTAATTTTTACTGGTTGCACCATTAGTTATTTATTTCTGCATATATATTTTTTCCACAAAGAGAGAGAAAAAACCTGAGCCCTTTCTCCTATTAACAGCTGCTGGAAACATGCTAAGCTCAGGGGTTCCACCTGGGGTGTGAGCTGCACATTGTGTCACAAATTGAAGGCTGAGTATCCAAAGCATCGACATACCCCATTTCCGACGAAACAGCCAAAAAGAAAGAAAAGACGAAACAACAACAATAAGGGAACTCTGGCATTGTTTGTCCCAGAGGCTATTTTGTTTGCTTTCTTTTCTATTCAGAAGTGGATCAATGCCAATGGTGTTAGTGACCGTGTTGGAACCACAGTGATGCTCCGGGACGAAGATAAGCCTGTGATGCTGCGGCTCTTGCTCCGAGGAGCAAAGGTTGCCTGTGTGGGGCCTGCAGGTGAGTTCAGGGCCACCTCCAGAGACGCAGGATCGAGAGGCTTCAGAGACCAGGTGAGCTCTAGGGAGCAGGTGGCCCCGGCTGGTCCAGCCCTGTCTGTGCTCCTGGGCCAGAGGGAGCAGCTCCCAATGAGTCCAGGCCCCTACCTGGTGGGCAGTTCCCCTGTGCAGAGCAGTTTCTGAGGCTCTGACCCCACTCCACCTGCAGACCCCGCATGTTCTCCCATGGAGGCAGTGTTCCTTAGTTAAACCTGCCCCTTTACAAGCAGCTTGTGGACAGGCACGAGTCTTGATGTCCTCAGTTGAGTAAACCCACAGAGAACCAATTAGATTTGCGCTACTCTCTTCTACATCGATCCTGAGTGGTGGGTAGCCCAGATCTGCGATGTTGGCTTCGTGTGGCTTCATGATGTGTCTGCAGACTGTAGAGCGTAGGGTGAAAACACAGACACCAAGCTTGGGTTTAAATCCTGGCTCTGTCCCTTCCTAGGTGCGTGACCTTCCACAAACTACTTAACCTCTCTGTGCCTCAGGTTCCTCAACTCTAAAATGAATGATAATAATGGAAGCTGCTGTGAGGATGAGAGCAGTCTCATATTCAAGGCAGTCAGCGGAGTGCCTGGCATGGTTGGGCACCGACAGGTGTTCGCTCTCATCGTTTGAGATCTAACAGCCCTGGTTCTAATCAACGTGTTCTTCACAGCAATTTTCTAAGTATCTGGAAATTATGGTGAAGTGCACCTGGGACTCAGGTCTCAGGCAAGGACTTCAATACCCAGTAGAGCCGAGAGCCGCATCTCAGGCTCTAATACAGGCATCAATCCCCCTGCCTCCCCCAGGGTGACGTGAAAAAGCCACAGGGTTCCACGTGGCCCATCTCAATAATACATCTCAGTCTCAGAAACAGGACCAAACTAGGGTAAAATAAGAACAGAAAGAAATTCTTGCATCTAAGAAGCCTTCCTCCTTAGAAGACGGGGTTAGGATGGAAGAGGGAGAAGAAAGGAGGACGTTGAGGTCACACATATGCTCGTCGTGTGCCGAGTCCTCACTGGTCGCATCTGTCTGCCTAACGTACACTCACAAACACAGTGCCCACCCATCGAC
Source organism: Equus caballus (assembly GCF_041296265.1). Taxonomy (NCBI): domain Eukaryota; kingdom Metazoa; phylum Chordata; class Mammalia; order Perissodactyla; family Equidae; genus Equus; species Equus caballus. The sequence continues at coordinate 3,165,761 of NC_091684.1, forward strand.
CACTCAGTTCTAATCGGTTTACTAGTCCTCAGCTGTCCTTGTCAGGTTCTGGAGGGAAGAAAGGAGAGCTGGGATTAGGAAGGGCCTCAGAAGGCAGGGCCATGTTGGGTATCAGGGCAAGGTCCCTGGAGGGTGGGGTTCAGGATGGGAGAGAGGTGGGCTTGCTGCAAGCCAACAGCTCCATGCTCCACCCTGGAGGTCCACCAGCCTGGCCTCGGGGCTGTCCCGGGAAACAAAGCTGGTCTTGGCAGGGTTTCCGCTGACCCAGCCTGAGGGCTCTGCCCTTCCCTGTCTGCGGGCACACGGGGAGAAGGGTTGGGCTGTCCCGTTACTTGGTCTGTGAGCCCACCTGTTTGCCTGACAGCAGGTGGACATGCTTCCCCGGGCTCCTCTGTGATGACAGGAGCTTAGGAGAGCTGCCCACAAGAAAAGGCAGCCCGCCCACACCCCACTGCCCCCAGACTCTCCGATCCTGCCCACGGCTCTCTTTCCCACTCTGGGAGAAGGCTGTGCCTTCAGAGTATGAGCTTTTGTCAAGAGATCATTTCCTTCCAGCAAGGACAACTGCCTTTTGGCTCTTCAAGATTTATGGACAATAAAAATTCTCGTGCACATAAAGAAATGCTCACAACAGCCTCATGATGCGTCCGGCCGCGGGCTGCAGAGCGGGAGTAACATCTCGGAGAAGTCATTCTGTTATCCCAGCTACCTTTTAACCTCAGGTGTATTGTTTGCATTGATGGTGGGGAATGTAAATGCATCATAATTTAGCTGATGGCACCGGCTGGAGGACAATCCGAGGGCTCTCGAGAGAAATGGCCTTGACAAAACAATAGCGTGGAGTCCATGGATAAATATTGCACCCAACAGCAAACCTCTGGGGCGCGATTGATCCTCGGGTCATAAAGACTGAGTACAAAGGTCCCCCTCAGAGGTGACTGTTTAACTTACACTGAAATGTGGACTGACTTTCCCTCTGCAAACCCGCCGCCACAGGAGGGTCTCACTCAATGCAGCTGATTCTGCAGGTGGCTGGCCCAGCCCCAGGGCACCCAGAGCCACAGCCAGTCCAAGGCCTCTCCTGCAACTGCAGGCTGAACATCGCCCCCACTCTGTGTACAGAGGGATTCCTCCCACACTGCGGGAGCAAGGATGTTTGAAGGGGAAGTGAGAGCTCAGAGCGCTCACCCTCAGGTTGTCACAGGCGTGGCAGTGACCTGTGGAGTCCAAGCACAGCTCTGCTGCTCCGGGCCTGGGGTGCGGCTCCCGAACCTGCCTCCTAGTGAAAGTCCAGGAGTGTGAATCAGAGGCAATCGGCCACTGACGCTGAAGAACGCCGCCTTAGAGGGGGTGGGGGCAGTCCCCTCTACCTGCTCTTCCCAGAAGTCCAAGTGCTGCCTCCCAGCGGGAGAATCAAGGCCAAAGGGCCAGAGGTTCAGGAACTGGAGGGACAGCTGCTGCCAGCTGGCCAGGAGGAGGTGAGAGCAGCTCCTCAGGGGTCGACCAGAAAGCCTGACCACTCAGTGCTGGCCAGACGAAGGTTGTTGATGGGCGGACAGGCCGTGGAGACTGGGGGTGGGTAGATGACAGAGGATGACTTTGATCTCAAACCCCTTCTTCCCCAAAGGCCGCCTTAGAAGCAGTGTGGAGGGAGTGCTGGCAAGAATTTTCCAAGAGTGAACACAGCTCCAGGCAATGTGGGGAGTTTGGGATTTTGCCAAGTGTCCCCTGCAGAGCCCAGTGTGGGCAAAGATCCTGGGGCCACAGCAGGGCGCCCGGAGCAGCAGCTGGCAGAGCAAGGGGCGGGTATGATGTCAGACTGCAGCAGAGTGGGGCGGGGCGGCTCAGGCCCCCGCCTCCAGGATCCTCCCAGAAGCCTTGCTCAGTCTCAGAGAAGGAACTACCCCGAGGGAAGTGGCAGCTAGGCAATGCACGTTGATAAGTGAGCATCCCAGGCTCCACTTCCAGCTGCCACCTGGATCTCTTGGAAACACTTGCAGCTTCCCAAGGCCTTGGCAAGGAGAGACTGGCGGCACAGGAGAGCTCTGCCCGGGCAGGTTATGTGGCCTCGTTATGACTGAACATCACTTGCATGGGACTGGAGAGTCTTTGCCAGAGTCCCCATTGGAAGATTTTTATCCAGGGTGGCCAGCCTGGACCGTGGTGCTTCCTCCTGACTGTCACGTCACCACCAAGGTGCTCCTGAGGGGCTTTTCAGAGGTGACCAGGCCGTGACCACAGGCACCAAGAGCAGAGCTGCTCAGACGTGGGAGCCGCAGGTGAGCATTCTGCCCAGGTACACACAGCAAAGATTTCCAAGGCACCGATTACCTGCTCCTCTTTGCCCCAGAGTCCTAGGGTCATGGGTGCTGTGGGCACCCGACAGCCTGGCTGCTTCTTTCAAATCCTACCCTCCCCTCTCTCAAGCTCAGGGAGCTGTGTCAGTTCACCTGGTGTTTTGCTCCAGTTTCTTCATCTGCAAAGTAAGCCGTCCGAGCACCTGGCTCTGAGGCACAGTGGAGGTTTGCACAAGATGACGCATACAAGAAGGGCAAACAAGAGAGCGTGGTGCATCTTAAGGGCTCAGTAGACGGACACAATTATCTCCAGGAGGTGTGGCCTCCTGAACCGAGAGCTGAAGTGGAGCATCCCTGGATTGCCTTTCTCTCCGTGGAACAGGAGTGTGCTTTATTTTCAGGGAAGCCTCTCACCCTGGGGGTGAGAAGGGCCTCGCTGGCCTGTGCAAATGCTGAGCAGCATGTTTGTCCTCCTGCAAGCTCTCTCAGCCCCAGGGAGTGAGGCACAGTCACTGCGTGGAGGGAGGGAGCTGGTCCGTGGTGGCGCTGGCTGGTCGTCGCCCTCCAATTTCCCACGTCACTTGTACCAGTCACTTTCCAGTGTGGGATGAAGCAATTCTGAGTGCTCTCCTAGAACGTGACTGGGGAACAGAAGTCGCTAAGTCCTTGGAGGAGGCATTTCTGTTAGCAAATCTCAAGACTACAGGAAACCGATCAAGCAATAGCATGTCCTCTGTCCCCAAGAAGACCAGACCCAGAACCCAGTGACATGAAGCCGACTTCATGCTCTGGGTCCTTCAGTGATGGCCTGAAATTGGAGGCAGTGGGTCTCAAGCGGGGCCATCAGAACACCCTGGAATATCACAGCCTTGATTCAGTGGGCTGTGGTGGGGCCTGGGAACCTGCATTTATGACAAGCTCTCAGGTGATGCTGATGCTGCTGTGCTGGGAGCACTCTTTGGAACTCCTGACTAGATTTCAGTCAGCCTGGGAAAGTCATGTTTGCTGGACGGGGGCAGAGGGAGAAACTGATGGAGGAATGAGCTGCTCCGAGGCCCCGTGCAGCATGAGCCTTCCAGATGTGCGGGGGGCTGGTCCTTTGAAGACCGCTGTGCTTGCTCCTCTGCCATAGAGTTCTCCCAGGGCTTCATGGGCGTGAGTGGCAGAAAGATAGGTTTTTGCCATGAACTTTCTCTACCACGGAGCACAGCACGTGAGGACATTAAAGAACAAGCCAGACACGAGGCTTAGCATCACACGTTGAATTCGTGCAAGTCGCCGCCTCACCTGTGCTGGTCAGACTTTTCACCCAAAGCAGTTTAATTGTTAGAGGCTCATGCGTTCCAACAGCTACAACAGACAGAAAAATTTCCACCATAGGACATCTGGCTGTCAAGTGTTTATATGTGCAAATCATCAAAAAAGAAAAAGAATTTTTTCCAGTTGCGTTGTTAATAGCTGCCTGCTGGGTTTGTCTTCACCGTCACTGTGACGCCTGGAGTGTGGGCAGGTCAGCCGGAGTCTGGCCTGTGGGCCTTGGAAAATGGGTTTTCAGAAGGAAGGAGAGAGAGAAGGGAGGGAGGGGGATGGAGAGAGGGGAGCGGAAGGAGGCAGAGAGAGCAGAGGGAAGTCAGCGCTGTCGGGTCCACTGTCCCTGAGCTCTTCAGAACTGCCCGTCATCTCTCGGCTCTAAGAACCCCACACAGACCACGGGGCCCAGCTGGTGTTCAAGAAACAACTGCTGTTAAACAAATGAATCAGATTGTTCAGCAAATATTTATCAATCAACTTTTCTTTGCATGGCTCTGCGCCTGCTGTTGGCCTGTGATGCTGAAGAGAGTGGACATCACATCACGGCTGCACCATGTTGACTGGCCTGGTGGCCCCGCCACCCACCCAGGTGACCTTCCTTCCTGGGAAGTTCCTAAAGCCGGGCAGGCTGATGTTGAGAGGAGTGAGCATTCCCGCCAAGGCCAATCTTAGGACACTTGTATCATCGCTCTGAGCTGGTCGTTTTCCTTGGAACATCTCTGGCCCCCACGTAATCAAATGACACTTAAAAAGCAAAACTACAGAGACAACTAGAATCTAGGAAACACATTCACCCCATGCACCCAAGGACACTGTGATCATTGATGTTTTATTTGCTATATGTCAAATATATGTATATATATACACACACACATACACACATAACTATATATGTAAATATAAATATATGAAAAAGAAAAAATATATATAAAATGTCTATTTCTCACACTAATCCTAGAAAGTGGGACTTGTAACTGGCATTTTGGCGACAAGGTAAAAGTCACAGATCCTACATACGTAACTCAAGTTCACACAACTAGGTATCAAAAGAACCAGAATTAAAGGTGAGCAGCTTTGAATCCAGAGGGGATTTTTTCTCATAATGACAGTGACAGTGTCCCCCAGTAACACTGGGTCAGTGTCTAGGGCCGTGAGATCAAGCTGGAGAGTGACACAAGGCCCACTGCTGGGCCCTATGCTGGTGGGGCCTCTGCCCGAGACCCGCCATCAGGAGAGGGCCCTTCACCAGGCACAGCGAGGCTCCGTCCTTCCCATCCCAGCTGGACAGCCGGGTGGCTGTGGGGCCCAGAGGGGTCCTTCCTAGGGTTCTCTTCTAATTGCAGGGGGTCGGTCTCAGACCACACCAATGGGCACTAAATCTTGGCTTCCCCACTCTGAGACCGCCTCCCCAGCTGTGGCAAGCCCATCCCATTCCATATCTGTCTTCCCAACCCCATCCTTACTCCTCTGAGGGTCTGCTACCCCGCAGCCCCTCTGGTTGGTAACGAGGTGTGGTGACAGTGTGCCAAGGCTGGGTCTTTTGGTCCATGCGACAAGCCCACAGCGGATAAAGGGCAGCTACTCTGAGTCACAGAAGCCATTCGGTTCCTTGGAGGCGAGCTTCCTCGCCCAAGTCCGACTGCATCAGACCAAGCCCACCTTGAGGGAGGGGAAGGGTGTCGTCAGGGTGGAGTCCACCATCTCTTAGCCAGGAAAGAGTTCTAACACTGTGCCGGCTCCTCTTCCCTCCCTTGTGGTGGCCTCCCACACTGACTCCGACTCCCCGGAGACGTGCTCTGCAGTGGGCTGTGAGGAAAGGCGGTGCACGCAGAAGGCTGGGAAGCTCTTGCCAGGTTGGGCTTCTCAGTCTGTCCCTCTGCCTTTGCCATGGCAGCATGTTCCAGCCACCTGCTGGAGCTGGGTACTCATGAGCTGGGTACATACTTATTGCTTCAAGGCATTGAGTGTGGGGGTCGTTTGCTACACAGAGGACACAGGCGGGAGACAACTGATATCCTCGCACTATTTGAACTGACACTACGAACACAGGCCCAGGGTGTGCCTCTCCCACTGAGGCCGAGGTGATAATCAAGGCCAGAGAGCTGGGAGGAGAGAGACTGTCTGCTGGGGCAGCCTGGAGTCATCCGCCCTCCTGAGGACACAGCTCGGAGGACCCTGCCTATTGCAGAAGAGGGCAGAAAGCGGCCTGCCACACCTCTCTGTTGTAGACTCAGCTGGTGGTGCTTAGAGAGCTCCGCATCTCCCGTTCTCTGACTGAATGATCCCACTGAGCACTTTAGGGGGAAACGCGAGTCAAAGGAGGCATGTGCTCCCTCACAAGAAATGAGAGAGGCGCCTTCCTGGGAGCGAAGTGTACTTCCAGGGAAGGAATGAATCACAGTCGTGAATCTAGGAAAGACGAAGCATGGTTTTTCTTTCTGAAATGGGGTGTCTACTCTCACCATAAATACAGCTGAGTGATTTGACAAGCTTTTACAGCATGGGGGTAGAATAATCAATACTCAAAGGAGAAAATGATGCATTTGGATAGTGATGATCCGAAGAAGGACAGGATTGGAGGAATTAAATTAAGGAAAAATCTGAAACAGAAACAGGCACTGACTTCCCATTATTTGAGCTATAGAAAAAATCATTTCTGTAAACAGCTTTTAAAAAGGTTTCATCCAGTTATTTCAGGATCTCAGTTACTCTTGAAACAAGAGACAAGCTGGCAATTTAAAATAGCTTTCTTTTAACTATTCAGTGCCAAAGGAAAACATAAAAATGACTCTATTTTAATAAGCAAAATTTACATATACTATTGACTGTGCACGAAATCTCGCATTATTTGAAATATGCAGCATGCTGTACCCCATGTGCACTTTCCCCTTTATACAGTTGGCATTTAAAGGTACTTCTCAGAATCAAGAAAAGCATCACATTAATCTTACTTTTCCATAATCTGAGGAAAGGAGGGAAAGAAAGAGCAAATGAACATACCTCATCAACAAGGGTGCACAATGCCCAAATTCCCAGACCACCATTGTCCCAGAGTCTGTGGGTCCTTCAGGAAGGGCATGGGGAGAAGAGGGAAGGGCCCCATTGAAACCAAGATGGAGCTTCGGGGTTTCTGAATTCTCATGGAGAACACGTACTTCCTTCCTTTCAGCCACATTATTGAGAACCCTCGTGAACAAAGTTTGGCTGACCCTGGGCTGCACTAGGCTGCCTCAAAGACGTGGCATCTGCAAGGCCAGGAAGGCCAGCAGGATGGATGTGGAGGTCTTAGCTGTGTGCCCACCTCCTCTTCTCTAAGCTCACCTGCCTGTGGCTTTGCTCAGGAGTGGAGATGCAGTCCTGACCACCAGGCTGTCTGTTCTGGCTGAACTTCACAAGCAGCCGGGGTGACCTTCCCAACCACACTCTTGGCTCAGAGAATTTTTTTGTCCTTATTTATGCCTCCATTCTTGCCTAGGGCTGGTGTCCGCATTTTGGCTCAAATTTGCCACTCAAAGGCTTTGGCCCATTTCCTCAGCTCTTCCTTGGATGAAGAGCCAAGTACCCCTGCTGTTGGCCCTGCCTCAGACCCGGCAGCACTGAGGCAGGAGCCTCAGCGTCATCAGAGCAGCAGCCCAAATTCATTAACTCACTCATTCATTCATTCATTCATTCATCCAGGCAGCATTTACTGAGGACTTCCTGTGCACAAACAGATAAGGTAGAACTCCTGTCCTCAAGGGTCATATGAAAGAAAGTACAATAATGCAATCAAGACATGTAATAGCTGTGGTAGTAGAGCAAGCATGGGATTAGAAATGCCACGGAGGTCATAAAATGCTTTTCATGGGTGAAGATATTTGATTTAGGTCTTGAAGTATGAAGAGGAAAAAGAAATGGTGGGGGGCCCTTCTCAGGCAGAGTTCACATAAGGAAAAGACCGTCGTGTTGTGGAATGATGAGCGAGGGACATCCGCCAATAAGTCACAACAGGAGACATACAAGTGGACACCAGTGAATAAACATCTTTAAAAAATGATCCAGCCTCAATAGGAATCCAATATATGTATTTTAAAACCACAAAAAGGGATGACTTGTTACCAGCCAGATTCGAAGGGTTTTAAAATGACAACAGTCCCTGATGGAACGAGATGAACTGACTAGCCTCCTACATCATGGACTTCGCAATACACGTCAGGAATTCTAAAAGGGACCATACTCTTGGCCTCCTATAATCTTGGGACAAAGATTTATACTCAAAGATGGTCATACAGCATTGTGCATATTAAACAAGATTGGGAAGCCCTAATTATTCAACATAGGGATATGGAATATTCATAAATGCATTATTACGAGGAAAAGTGGGAAAAAATGAAAAGAAGAGTGGATGGGACAAAGAGAAAACTAATGGTAAAATGGTATACCCTAACATATCAATAATTACATTAAATGTAAATGGCTTAAATTGCAATGAAAGGCAGAGATCATTAGACTGGAAAAAATGCAGCACAACTCTATGCTGTCTTCATGAAATGCACTTTAAATATAAAAAAGAAGAAATATTTTAAAAATAGAAAGATTACAAAGTATGCCACATAAATATTAATGATACAAGAGCTGGAGTGGCTATATAATTACTATACAAAATAGATTTCAGAAAGAGGGACTATCATGAGAGATAAATAACACATTTTTACAATAAACCAATTCCTCAAGAAGACATAGCAGTCTTGAATGCACATGCCCCCAACAACAAAGCCTCAAATACTTGAAGAATAAACACTGAGAATTCAAAGGCGAAATAGAGAAGGCAACGAGTATAGTTAGATATTTCTCATCTCCTCTCTCAGTTATCTAAGAACAAGTAGACGTAAAATCAGTGAGGACATGGAAGACATGAATGACGCTGTCAGCCAGATCGATCCAGTGTTCATTGAATGCTCCTCCCAACAACTGCAAAACACATCTTCTTTTCAAGTACACATAAAACTTCATCAGTCTAGACCATATGCTGAGCCAAAACAAGTCAAAATAAATTTAAAAGGATCAAAATCACACAGCTTATCTTTTCTGAACCAACTGAAATTAACTTAGAAATCAATGAGAAGAATATCTGGTAAATCTCTAAATATTTGGAAATTAAACAAAAAGACACAATGTATAAAAATGCGTGAGATACAGATAAAGCCGACATAAAGAGGAATTTTGAGCTTTAAATATCAGAGAAGGTGGGCTGGCCTGGTGGGGCAGTGGTTAAGTTCGTGCACTCTGCTTCAGTGGCCTGGGTTCACAGGTTTGGATCCTGGGTGCAAACCTAGCACAATTTCTCAAGCCATGCTGAAGTGGCATCCCGCATATAAAGCAGAGGAAGATGGGCACAGATGTTAGCTCGGGGACAATCTTCCTCAAGAGAGAGAAAAAAAAGAGGAAGATTGGTAACAGATGTTAGTTCAGGGCCAATCTTTCCTATTAAAAAAACCCCCAAAAAACAAAAAAAGAATAGCAAAGAAGGAAGTTTTAAAATTAACCATCATAACTTTTACGTTAAGAAGCTAGGAGAAAAAGAAAAAATATAAGCCCAAAGTATATAGAAGAAAGGAAATAATAAAGAGAAGAAATCAGTGAAATTAAAAAATGGGCAAAAAACCCAGAAGAAGTAAGTGGAAAGTGATATTTTAAAATATCAACAAAATAGATGAGTCTCTAACTTGACTTATTTTTTAAAACAGAAAGAATACAAATACCACGATCAGAAATAAAAGAGGTGATATTAGTATAGATCCTACAGATATTAATATGATAAGAAGGGATTAGTAAGAACAACTGTAACTCCAAAAATATAAAATATAAGTTAAATTGGTGAATTCTTTGAAAAACAATAACCTACCAAAATGTTACAAAATAAATATCTCTTGTTTAGTAATGTATTGTATTTATATTTAAAACCCACTCACCAAGGAAATTGCAGGCCTAGATGGTTTTAATGCTGAATTCTACCAAATGTTTAGGGAAAGTGTTGCACCAGTATTACATAAATTCTCTCAGAAAATAGAGGAGGAGACACTGCCCAAATCATTAATGAAAAAAAATTACATGAAAAGGAAGCTACAGACCAATATTCCTCATGAATATAGATGTAAAAATCCCTAGTTAAATATTAGCAATTCAAATCAGGCAATATATAAGAGAATAATATATTATTATCAAGTGGCGATTATTCTCAGAATGAGAGTGATTTACATTAAAAAGTCAATCAATTTAGTTTACCATATTAAAAGAATAAAAAAGCAGTGACCTCGATATGTGTGGAAAATGCATTTGACAGAACCTGCCATCCATCCCTGAGGAAAAATCTCAGCAAACTGAATAGCAGGAAATTTCCTCACTCTGCTGAAATGCGTCTAAAAGAAGCGATTGACGTTGCAGGCTTTGACCTTGCTATATTCATTTGTAAGTTCTCTGATTTTGTTCTTTTTCGAAATTATTTTGGCTCTCCTAGTTCTTTTTAATTTTCATGTGATCACCATCTGATTTTAAGACTTACCACAAAGCTACCTTAATTGAGAAAATGTCCAATTTACATAAGGATAGACCAACAGATCAAATGAACAGAATATAACATCAAGGAATTTCACTGGAGAATAAGCAGTTTTTAAGAATCCACTTCCAGAATGGCTAGTACCTCTGGAAATCCATTACTCCACAAAAGCAGTGAGAACACTAAAGAATTGTCAACATCAGTTTTTTCAGGACTGTAAATTAACCACAGGCTTGCAACAATCCGAGGAGCGTTTATTCAAGAAGAAAGGCTGAATCCTGGAATTGTATCCAAAACATAAATAACTCACACAGCTCAATAAGAGGAAGATAAACACTCCAATAAAAAATGGGCCGAAGATTTGGACGAATACTTCAACAAAGAAAGCGTTGTGTTATACACATTGAACTATATACTTTAAATGAGCGCATTTTATTCTATGTAATTTAAACCTCAGTGGAATTGATTTCAAATTTTAATGTTAAAAACTCAGCAAAATATCTGAGGAGACGCTTGACAAAGCAATAGGCATGAATGACGAATAAGCCCCCCAAAAGACGCTTGATGTCATGAGTAATCATCAAAAGGTGAATGACAGCCCCAGGGAGACAGGACTGCACACACACCAGCACGGACAAAAGCTAAAAATAACAATTTCAGGTGATTATGAGGAGCAGCTGGGGCCCTTCTATATTTCTTCGGAGGTTAAATGTGATGCAACCATTTTGGAAAAGAGTTTGGCAATTTATTATAAAGTTAAAAATACATTTTTCATATAACCCAGAAATTCCATTCATACATGCAGGCACTCACATTCAGTCTGCACAGCAACCCGCAGTGGGGTATTGTTTTTCTCTTGTCACCAAATGAAACTGAGGCTTACACACTAAGTGTAGAGTGTCCTACCTCCCAAAACGACATCATGGTGTCTTGTGTCTTCAGACGTGTGTGTGTGATTGTCCACAAGTCTGCTCTGAAACTATGAACACAGCTTACCGTAAATTTGTATTTTTTGCAAAGTGTAAATACTCATGGGATGCTCTCCATGGCTAAGATTGCTAGATGTCACCTAAAAACCTTTTTCCTTCCTACAGAGTAATAGAAGTTTCAGTGAAACATGCTTCCACCCCCACCATAAGCCTAAACCTCGCCTTTACCAGAATCCCTTGCAGGCGGGTATGGCCATGTGACTAAACAGTGGCGGGGGGCTCGCAGAGGACGTGGCGGGCTGGCAGAGGATGTGGCAGGCTGGCAGAGGACGTGGCGGGCTGGCATGCTCCTGCTGACTTTTCTTCTCCCCTTCCTCATTGTGCTTTTCCTATAGCTGGAGGTCCATCTGGGACCGTCCAGGACATACCAGGAAGACTTGTTCCCGAAGCTGTCTGGGAGCACAGCCCCAGCCCTGGAGGACTGTGCCCAGCACTTCTAGGTGTGAGAGAAGAAACCCCGAACATTAGTGCTTCAACAAAATAGACAGACAAAGCCGATAGGCATCTGCTTTTGCTACTTATTAGCTGAACCTAATCTCAACCACGGGTAGGAAAGTACATGGAATTTTATTTCTTAGGATTATCTTAACTGTAAAGTACTTACACCATGTGCACTTACAGAGAAAATCATCTGTCCTATGTATAAATGGACTGGGGCCAGAGGAGAAGAGGAAGAGGAGCCAAAGGCATCAGTACAAAATGTGAAATGGGGCGAGGGATGGGATTTCCTGTTATTCAATGTTTATGGAACATATACCGTGTCCGCGGGGCTGCAGGGACCGTAAACACCCTACCCACGTGCTCTGGAAAGCAGGATGCAGAGAGCTCCCCTGGGAGGGGAGATTTACCCTGGCTTTGGCTGTGTCTTTACAGCATTGGAAGGTAAATGTTAGAGTGTCTATCCTATTTCCCAGAGAAGACTGAGTCGCAGGTGTTAAAGGCCTTGCTTGGTGTCACTCAGAAAGTGCTTGGACTAGGATTTTATTTTACTTTATCTTTTTAAAGATTGGCACCTGTGCTAACATCTGTTGCCCGTCGTTTTTTTTTCTTCTTCGTCTCCCCAAAGTCCCCCCCAGTACATAGTTGTGTATTCTAGTTGTGAGCGCCTCTGCTTGTTGAACTAGGATTTTAACCCTGGCAGTCAGACTCCAAAGCCTGTGTTTCCTAGAAAGCCCATTGCCTCTTGGAGCTCACTAGCTTGCTGAGGATGAAGGAGAGTAAGACAGAGCAAAGAGAGATAAGAAGGATGCAACAAGGAATGAAGGAAACAACATAAGAGAAATTAATTGGACCACCTTGAAACAAAAACTTACATGCAACAAAGGACACCATCAATAGAGAAGGCAACCCACAGAATAGGAGAAAATATTTGCAAATCATGTATCTGATGAGGGGTTAATATCCACAATATATAAGTGAATCATACAAGTCAACAACAAAAGACAAGCAACCTAATTAAAAAATGGACAAATTGAATAGATGTTTCTCCCCAAAAGATATACAAATAGCCAATAAGCACATGAAAAGATGCTCAACACCACTAATCATTAGGAAACATAAATCAAAACCACAGTAAGATACTATCTCCCACCTATTAGGCTGGCTACGGTTTTTTTTTTTAAAGTGTTGGAGAGGATGTGGAGAAATTGGAACCCTGTGCAGTGTTGGTGGGAATGCAAAATGGTGCAGCTGCCATGGAAAACAAATGGCGGTTCCTCAAAATATTAAAAATAGAACTACCATATGATCCAGCAGTTCTACTTCTAGGTACATACCCAAAAGAATTAAAAGAAGGGTCTCAAAGAGACATTTGTATGCCTAGGTTCATGGCAGTATTATTGACAATTAGCCCCAAACTGGAAGCAATTCAAGTGTCATCATGGAGGAGTGGATAAACAAAATCTAGTACATACACACAGTGGATTATCATCCAGCCTTAACAAAGACAGAAATGCTGACACATGCTACAACGTGGATGAACCTTGAAGACATTCTGTTAAATGGAATAAACCAGTCACAAAAGGACCAATGCTGTATGATTCTGCTTATGCGAGGTCCCTAGAGCAGACCAATTCATAGAGACAGAAAGCAGAGCGGTGGTTGCCAGGGGCTGGGGAGGAGGCATTGGGGAGTTAGTGTTTAATGGGCAGAGAGTCTCAGTTTTGGAAGATAAAAAGTCTTCTCAAGATGGATGGTGGTGATGGTTGCACAACAACCTGAGTGTCCTCAATGCCACAGAATGGTGCACTTTAAAGTATTTGAGAAGATAAATGTTGTATGTTGTGTATTCTATCACAAATCTTTAAAAATTAAAATTTAAAATAAAAAAACATGAATGGAGGTAAAAGGATGCATTGGACGTGGCATCTTCCCTATGGACAGATACAGGAAGAAAAGAGACAAAAGAAGCAGGTTCACAAATTGAAGAATAAATGAGGAGGTGAAGTGAGTTGCTTTGGAAGGGTTGAAACTCTTATGCGTTTTGCCAAGGTGGAGGTGGTCACTGAGTGGTCAGGAGTAACTGCAAAAATGATATGGAAAATAGGTCCACACAATATTTTCCAGCATCTTTGCATCTCACCATCCACCCCCAGGAAATATTCTAAATAACTTCTAGTGATCCGTGTACCAACTGTCATCTAATGCTGAGGCTTCACGCGGCTACCCCTTCTTGGCGATTTGTGAGAAATCATGAAACAGTGTGTGGGCTGCTAGTAATTAATGCCTCAAGAAAAGTCTGTCCTTGGCATGAAATCGGAATCCCTCCCCATCGGCAGGGGGAGTGTAGGTTTGCTTGGTGCTGGCGGTTTGGCTGGGTAGGTGGGTCTCACATCCTTTGAACCTTCCCACGTAACACCCAGTGCAGCTCTGAGGTTACTTTTTGGTTTTGAAATTGGCTGGCTGGACACTTCTTATTATCGTTGCAACAAAGCTGACTTAAGTTTGCAAGAAAGGATTTTATGTTCAGACTGACAGTTTAAATGGAGAGTGCCATTTTATTCTTTATCTGTTGAAGGTATTTATCTCTTTTTAGAGATTTTGCATTTTATTTGTTTATATATAAAATAATATTTAGGGATGGCAAGGGTGCACATTTAACAAGTGATTGCATCACTAGCCATGTATTACATGTGTGATGTTGGCAGCACAAAATTGTTTCATTCCTTTTTTCATCCATCCATCCATTTATCCATCCATTCACTCATTCATTCTCTTCTTCCTCCCTCAGTCTTTCATGTACTGATGGAATGTCTGCTATATGCCAAGCACAACACTGGGTCCTGGGGAAATTCAAGGTCTTCCAGTTTGGGGCGGAATAACCAACACTACGACGTTTCATGGCCACCTAAGCCAATGCTATGTGAATGCAGAAAAGACAAATCCTGCCTGCAAGTGCCAGACCCACACAAAAGTGACTTTGAGGTGGACGTTGGAGAGAAGGGAAGGTTTACGCATGTGGAGTAGCACATCTAGGAGAGGATAGCAAAGGCCCCAACCAAACCAAATGCTCTGGCGTGTTGGGGAGTAGCCAGTGCCCAGTCGGCTGGATGGAGAAATTGCCCTTTAGGATGAGCCCCGTGACTGCAGCCAGTCCCCACCCCGTTCCTCCCTGCAACGGGCACCACTGCCCTCCCTATCCTCCTTGACTTCTCACCCTGGATCGCCCTTCTTTATTGAGACTTGTCCCCTGCTCGTCTTTTATGTAGGTGCCTGTTTTTGCTCACAGTGCTGTGTTTGCTCCTAGGGGGAAGGTCCTGTCCCAGGGAAGAAGGCTTTGGAAGAGGAACGGAGGAGGAAATTTGGGCTCTAGAAATCTAAGTGGAACACACCGCTGGTTTCAAACACGCTTTTCTTCTCTGTGACTTCCAAGACAGGTTTTCACTCAGGTATGACCACACAACAAACTTCTCCACTGGGGTTCCCTGATGCTTTCATTACCCTTCTTCAGGAGTTCTGTCCTGCTGCTTCCCAAGAGGTGTGGGCTCAGTCTGCTAGGAAGGATCTGGGACAACACACCATTCACATCAGGATGACTTGTTCCCAAAGCAGCCTTACTCCCGCTGCGAGGGTCTGCTGTGGGAGCCTCAGGGCAGCAGACACACCTGTGTCGTTGAACATTTCAATGGCCGTGCTGTTCCTGGCACCAGGAAGGCACTCAGGCTTCCGGTGGCCGTGCAGCTCCACCTCCCGCCTCCCTCCTCGCAGCTCTGCGGAGCAGAGGGAAGACATGGTTGCTTTGCATCTTTTGTTCATAGGCTCTTCATGAAGCAGGCTCACGGGGGACATCCACAACAGCATGAGTGATGCTGTTTAAAAGCATCTTGCCACTTCATAGCAAAAGTGAGATTATTCTTGTAGTGCAACTCATCCATCTCTAAATATGGCTTTTTAATGCTTTTTCCTATGGAAGGTCAAGTTTGAATGAAATAACAGGTATGAAATCCTTGGTGGCTGGTTGCAGTTTTACTTATATTCTTCCTTAAGGAATCTGAATAAGGAACCCTCCTTTTTGGATGTCGTTCAGTAGCGGGCCCTTGAACTGTAGCAGGAATGCAGCCTGGTGTTCCTTGAGACATTCTGCAGCATCGCCTGGAGTGGCTCTTGGACATAGCGAAGTAAGAGGATCAAGTTGGGCTGCCTTTCAGAGCAGGATGCTTGCATCAGCCGGGGGAGGGGATCTTCACCAGGCAAATGAGAGCATCTTAGACTGAGTCATGCTGGTTAAAGTGAGTTGGAAAAGGTGGACGACCATTGGGATAGTGGAGGTCTTATGTCACAGTGCAAAGTCCTACCCAGATTTTCATCACAATCAGCGACTGGAAGATTTAGGGACCTGTTTGCTCACCTCCGCTTGGCGCTTCACTGGGTGGGCGTAGAGTCCATGGAGTGAGGAAGCCACCTTTTTTAGAGAAGGTTACCAAAGTGTCAAAGTTGCTCCAGTTCACTTAAGTGCCAGGCTGGCCCATAGGAGTGTGTGCTAACTACTGGGCCTTATCCAGACTCTCAGCAGGATGGTTCTGCTCTGGCCATCTTGATGACGGGTCTATTGACATGGCTTCAAAGTTCTCCTTACTTGCTCTTTTCTTTTTCTACGACATTGGGTCTCAAGGTTGGCCGGTAGGAGAAGCTCCTCTTAGGGGATATTTGGCAATTTTTTGGATAAATGTTTTGATCATCACTACTTGGTGGCTTGCTACTGATATCCAGTGGGTAGAAGCTGGAGATGCTGCTAAACATCCTACAGTGGCCAGGGCAGAGGGTTGTGCAACCCAATGGATCTTTAACACCTTTACAGCTTCACTGAGATATACATCACCCATTTAAAATGCATATTTCAGTGATTTTCAGTATATTCACAGATATTTGTAACTATCACTACAATAAATCTTAGAACATTATCTTCACCTTAAACAGAGCGCCCCACAATTCACCTTCATGCCCCGACCCCCACGTCCCCTTCAGCCTTCAGCAACCACCTAACTATTCTCTGTCTTCATAGATTTGCCTATTCTGGACATTTCACAAAAACTGAATAATAAAATGTGGTCTTTGTGACTGGCTTCTTTCACTTAGCATAATGTTTTCAAGGTTCATCCATGTTGTAGCGTGCGTGTCAGCGCTTCATTCTTTTTATGGCTGACATTCCACTGCATAGATGTGCCGCGATTTGTTTGTACATTCATCAGCTGATGGGCAGTCCTGTGGTTCCTGCCTGCCCGCCTGACTCCTCACAAAGGTGCAGAAACACTTCACGGGAGGAAAATATCCTTTCAGCAAATGGTGCAAATGGATGTAGAGGTGAAACAAACAGACAAAAATTCACCTTGACCTAATATTACACCTTCTACAAAAATTAACTCACAATAAGTCAGGGACTTAATGTAAAATACAAACCATGATACTTTTATGCAAAGGAGTAAATATCTGGGATCTAGGACTAGGTAAAGAGTTCTTAGACTTCACACCAAAACTGTGACCCACAAAAGGAGAAACAAAAGTGATAAAACAGACGCCATCAAAATTAAAATGCTCTGTGAAAGACTTTGTTAGGAGGATAAAAAGACAAGGCAAACAGGGAGAGAAAACATTTGCAAATCATCCATGCAACAAAGGGTTGTTATTTAAAATGTATAAGAGAGCTCAAAACTCAACATTAAAAAAAAATCCCATTAAAAATGGACAAAGACGTGAAGAGACATTGGACTGAAGAAGATGAGCAGACGGCAGGCAAGCACAGGAAGAGAAGTTAATATCATTGCCAGTTAGGGAAATGCAAATGAAAACCACAAACTACACACCTATCAGAACGGCTAAAAGAAATTTTTTTAAGGGACAACACCAAGTGAGGATGAGGAGAAACTGGATTTCTCATATGGGAATGTAAAATGGTAAAGCCACTCTGGAAAACAATTTGACAATTTTTTAAAAAAACTAAAGGTGCAACTATCATACGGTCTAGAAATTGCATTTCTGGACATTTATCTCAGGGGAATGCAAATGTATTCATACAAAAACCTGTGCGTGACTGTTTATGGATGCTTTGTTCATATTAGCCAAAAATGTGAGACAAGCCACATGGCCTTCAATGGATAAACAGTTTAACAAATTGTGCTACGTCCATACCATGAACTACTACTTGACAACAAAACAGAACCGACTATTGATATTCCCAACAACTTGGGTAAGTCCCCGGAGAATTATACTGAGTGACAAAAACGACCACAAAAGGTTGCATGTCATATGATTTTATTTACATGACATTCCTGAAATGACAAAATATTAGAAATGGGGAATAGATTAGTGTTTACCAAGAGTTAAGGAAGTGGTGGCAGTGGCATTGAAGTGACTGTGGCTGTAACAGGACAACATCAGGGATCCTTGTGACCATAGAATATTCTGTTTCTTGACTGTATCAGCCTCAATATCCTGGTTGCGATACTGCACTACAGTTTTGCAAGATGTTATCATTGGAGGAAAATGGGTAAAGGTACACAGGATTTCTCTGCATTATTTCTTACAGCTGCATGTGAAGCGACACTTATCTCAAATAAAAAGTTTAATTTTTAGAAGCATAAAACAAGTGAATCTATCGAATAGAATGTATCTTTCTTAGGAGTCACTTACCTATGTTTTTATGAGATGAATTTACATAGAGTGAAATGCACAGATCTTAAGTGTAAAATTAGATGAGTTTTGATAAATGCTTGCACCCATGTAACCCCACTCACCCAAGACAAAAAACATTTCCATCACCCCCAAAATGTTCCTTTGGA